>NC_086449.1:553818079-555068079 GCF_028390025.1 Pseudophryne corroboree | reverse complement strand
CGTTTCTACTGGGGGCTAGTTACTGCTGGGCTTTTACTACTGGGGGGCTTTACTACTGGGGCAAACTACAGAGGGGCAAAACTACTGGGGGGCTTTACTACTGGGGCAAACTACAGAGGGGAAAACTACAGAGGGGCAAACTACTGGGGGGCTTTACTACTGGGGCAAACTACAGAGGGGCAAACTACTGGGGTGCTTTAGTACTGGGGGCAAACTACTGGGGGGCTTTACTGCTGGGGCAAACTACAAGGGGCAAACTACTGGGGGCATTACTACAAGGGGGCAAGCTACAAAGGGGCAAACTACTGGCAGCATTACTACTGGGGGCTAAACTACAAGGGGGCATAATTACAGGAGCTAAACTACTGGGGGTATAACTACAAGGGGGCAAACTACTGGGGACATTACTAACTTTGGCAAACTACATGGGGGCTAAACTACAGGGGCTAAACAACTGGGGGCACAACTGCAGGGGGCGTTACCACTGGGGGATAAACTACATGAGGGCAAAACTACTGGGGGCATTACCACTCAGAGGCTAAACTAAAGGGGGGGGGAGTAAATTGCTGGGGTCATAACTGCAGGGGCATTACCAGTATGGGCATGACTACTGGGGCTAAACTACAGGGGCTAAAGGACTAGGGGCAATACTACACAGGGGCATTACCATTAAGGGCATTACTGATGGGGTGCACAGCTAATGAGGGCATTGTAAAGGGGGCACTACTGTTGGGGGCATTGCATAAGGGGCACTACTACTGTGGGCATTGTATAAGGGGTGCTACTGCTGGGGGCATTACTGTATGGGCCGACAAAGAAGCTGCGTTCCCGGTCCGCCCTCCGTCGCTCCACCCCTACCATCGCCGCCGCACTGGAAGCCCAGGTTCCAGACTCCCAGCTGCAGCGGATCTGGGACCAGGCCGGCTTTATTATCCCTGCCGCTGCATCAAGCTCCTGTGACCGCGGCGCTACTAGTTCAAATCTGTCGCTGATTGGCTGCCGGTCCGCAGCAGTTTTGAAATATTAGCGCCGTGGTCACAGGAGCTCGATGCGGCGGCAGGGATAATAAAGCCAGCCTGGTTCCAGATCCACTGCAGCCGCCCTCAGCCTCTTCTGCCGCCCCGCCCTCGGACCTCTGCGCACCCACAGCCTCCTCCTCCGCACTATCTCCGAGGCCCACAGCCTCCTCCACATCACGCCTACCACAGCCTACTCATCCACAGCACCGCAGACCACCGCCGCTGCTAAACAGGTAATCTAACCTGCTGCCTTTCTCTCTCCCTAGTCCCTACTGTATTCCCTTGCTGTCACTTTCCATGTCCCTGCTGTCACTTTCCATGTCCCTGCTGTCACTCTCCCTGTCACTCTGTCACTCTATAATGTGAATTTCGGCTCATACCGTGTGCTATAATGTGAATTTCGGCTCATACCGTGTTCTATAATGTGAATTTCGGCTCATACTGTGTGGTGTAATATGAATGTGGCTCATACTGTGTGGTATAAATGTGAATTTCGGCTCATACCGTGTGCTATAATGTGAATTTCGGCTCATACTGTGTGGTGTAATGTGAATTTCGGCTCATACCGTGTGGTGTAATGTGAATTTGGCTCATACTGTGTGGTGTAATGTGAACTTGGCTCATACTGTGTGGTGTAATATGAATGTGGCTCATACTGTGTGGTATAAATGTGAATTTCGGCTCATACTGTGAGGTATAATGTGAAAGGGGTCCTACTATTGTGGTGCATAATGTGTATAAGGGGTATATGGTGTGGTAAACTACACTGAAGGGCACGCCCCCTTTTGTGTGGCCACGCCCCCTTGTCAGGAGTGCGCGCGCCTTCGGCGTGCACATAATTGCACCCTTCACTTTTCCATACCCCCACTTCAAAATTTCCACTTGGGTACTACTACTGTGGGCATTATTACTATTGTGTGACCACACCCCTTTCTTTTTGAGGCCACCCCCCCTTTTTGCTGTGCGCGCCTAAGGCGCGCGCAATACCTTTATTGTATGGGCACCGTGGGGAGGGGGGTGAGTTCCACCACCTCTCTAGGACCGCTTTAAGCACTGGCTACCGCCATATACTGCATACTCTGCACCCCCTCCTCCATCAACCCCAGCTCGTACTTGCCATCCCAGGACTCAGCAACAAGTAGCAGCAGTAACCAGGAAGTGGATGCTGAAACCACCAGACGGCCCTGCAGTGCTCAGAGCAGAGGCATTGGGGACACGATGTGGGAGATGATTAATCAGTCCAGCAGGAAGGGATGAGACCCTGTGTGGGGTGAGCAGTGCGTTGACAGGGAGGAGGAGGGGTCAATTCTGGTGCTGTAGATGATGCAGGTAAGGAGGAGGTACATATATATATATATATATTTATATATACAGTCAGGTCCATAAATAATAGGCACATATAGAAACCGTTGTAATTCCTACAACATTCACCTGATTTGGATGTAAATGCCCTCAAATTAAAGCGAAAGTCTGCAGTTAAAGCACATCTTGTTTGTTTCATTTCAAATCCATTGTGGTGGTGTATAGAGCCCAAAATATGAGAATTGTGTCGATGTCCCAATATTTATGGACATGACTATATATATATATATATATATAAGAACATCTTTTGGAATTCATCAATGAACTCAACGCCCTCCCTGGAACCATCAGATTCAGTTTGACCTTCAGTAAAACACAAATTAAGTTTTTGGATGTGACCATCAAAAAGGAGAATAATACATTGCTAACTTCAATCCACAGTAAGGACTCTAACTGTAACACTCTTTTATTGCACTCCAGTTTTCATCCAGCGTCTTTAAAAAAGGGCTTGCCTTTCTCCCAACTGCTGAGGGTGATACGCATCACCTCTAATCCAACGGAGTTACCAGGAGTTTTGGAATCTATGTGCCAGAGATTCTTGGACAGAGGATACTCCAAGAATTAAATCAATAATGCTTTATCGCGGATTGAGAAACTTAACAGAACTGAACTTCTACATGTGAAAACTGATCCTACCAATAAAGATCGGGATAGGCTCAATTTTTCCAGTATGTTCACTATGGCATCAGCCTTTATACGTAACCGCATCAGGGAACATTGGCATTTGATCTCCAGTGATCCGACATTGAAAAAAGACTTATCTCTAATACCAAGATTTGCTTATAGACGAGGACCGAATCTCAAGGACCTTTTGGTCAAGACAGACTTTTCACAGCGGAAACCTAGACAGATGTCCAATTGGCTTACCACCAAACCGGGAGTATTTAAGTGTACAGGATGTTCGAATTGCTCTTTTCTGATAATAGGCAATCGCTTAAAAAATCCCACTGATGGGAGGGAATATTCCATCAAATATAGGCTGGACTGTAACAGTAGATTTGTTGTTTACATTTTGAGATGCCCATGCAACCGTCTGTATGTCGGCAAGACTAGTAGAATGATGAAAGAATGGCTCAGCCAACACCGCTCATCTATCAAGAAGTGCCTAATTGCTACAGACACCACAAAAGACTTTACTAACTTACCGGTCGCAAGACACTTCAAGGATGCACATCATACTGTTAACCAGCTCAAATGTTGTATCATTGATCACATACCGCCCCTACAACGTGGGGTTGATCGGGACAGAATTTTGCTACAACGAGAACTACAATGGATACACAGACTTAATTGCCTTACTCCGATTGGCCTTAATGAAGATTTTCGTTCAGGTTGTTTCCTGTGACATATTATAGTGACTTTTTGTTGGACTCTACATTCCGCTGTTTGGTTTAATTTTCTTAGACACCGCCGTGTGTCCTGTTATTGATGTTCTTTGCATGCTATGTGCTGTCAGACACCGCCGTGTGTCTTTATAGATCTAGAGATTCGATCCTGACAGGTCCCCACTTCACTAGCAGTGACACCTTTCCTTTCACCCTCGCTTTCAACATCCACCATGCAGACCCTCTCTTGCTCACTATATGCAGCTTATTGTCCATCCTTGGTGTTGTATTTAGCAGTATCAGACTCCAGCTGCCTATATGGGATTCCCCAGTAGACAACATATGTTGGTCTAGGGATATTTACAGCCATACCACACTGGTAAATGTCCAATTCCGGCTGATCTTGGTAACTAAGCAGTGTTGGGCCCAGTCAGTACCAGTATCGGTGACGATCTGGGAATACTGGGTGCTGTACATAACTCACTTAATACCACATGGCAGCGGACATTGTGCATTCTGTAGGTTTTCTACCCAATAGGGCAGATTGGATTCTTTTTGCACATATATTCTTATTTATATTGATTGCCGTAACAAGTGGACATTGCTTTGCAGTAGGTTGTTTTGAGGGTTGTCCTTGTGTCACCAGCTATTATTTCTATTAGACCTGTCACTCCTTCCTGCTTTTTGCCCCTTGCACTTTCTAGCCAGCACTTTCAGTGAACCCTGCTCTGCTGAGCTTCAGCACTATTCCATTTATTTTTTTAAACATATCACTTCATTTCATTCACTGCTGTTTTGATATACAGTGTCCTTGCAATTCCCCTTACTATCAGCATGCCATTTACTAGTCAGGCTGCTGAGACCACCCACCGCACGTTTTGCCGCGCTCCGGAGCCATTGCTATGCATGACACCAGGTTTGTTTAGCTTAGTTACCAGTGTCATGGAATGGGAGAAGACAGCAGGGGATGCATTAGGCGTGTCTGGACTTGTCTCAGCCCACGTCCTGATGCTGCTGGGTTGATTGTGGTGCCATTTGAGGCTTATATTTCATGTCCTGACAACAGTGCGGTTAGCCCCTGAGGAAGACCAGTCGGTTGAAACAGCTGTCGGGCTGTGTTTGTTGTATTTGCTGTACTTCACCATGCCGTTTGGTTAAGGAATAAATCCTGCTTTTCTTTCATCTACACGTGAGTGCTGGCTTGTCTACTTTTTCTGCATCGCTGGAGAAGTGAGTGTTTTATATATATATATATATATTCCTCACCTCTATGGTGGGCCGGCAACACACACCTACACTTGCTCAGCATGACAGAGACCTAGTTCCAGCAGGGGGAGTCTCAGAAACCCGGCAACCCCTGTGTAAGTAGCGACCGACCCCTGACCCCCCTATAATCTGGCCCTGGTGTCCGTCATTTTGACAGGCTTTTAACTAGTTGGTAATAACTTTATTAGTATTGTTAGGGCCATTATTTCATATAATCGGACCATAGAACCAGATTAGGGAATTATATCCATGCGTTAACGGTTATTAATGTTAGTAACAGTATGCAAGTGCTTACAAGCCAGAGATAAATGTATCCAACAGGTCTCCATTTGTATTCAATTGTAGCAAAGCACTCTATCTCCCACATGCTGGCACATCCAGAGATTCCAGCCACACACAGGGATCACAGTTTGTCTTGCAGTTGAATACAATTCATCCCTGTGTGTGGTTGCAAATTCAGGACTAATGGTAGCCATACATCAGGGGGATATCGTTCCAACCAGCCAACTAGTTGGCTGGTTGGAACAATAATCTGGCAGTGTGTGGGAGCAAATGATTATCAGCCGTTTGCTCCCACACGCTAAAAAACTTCCAGAAACGGTTTGTCCAACTAGTTGCGAAAATCAAACCTGTTTGATTTTCCCAACTAATCGTTCAGGTGTAGGGGGAACTGTCCCCCCAACTGAACGATAAGTAGGTGCACACTGGCCGGCAGTATCCACCTACTCCTGTCACCCTCACTGCCGGCTGGGCTGACTTTGTCATCCCAGGATCCCCGGCAGCGGCGGCGGTACTGTGGAGCAGGTTCAGGGGTCACACCGGGACCCCAGCATTGGCACCCCACCTGAGATCACTGCCGCCCCCCCCCCTGCAATGAGAATACTAACATTACAGTAATGGGGAGAGAGGCACTGGCTACAGGAACCCGGGATAGTCACCATCAGAATCTGTACATCAGGGAGACCGGGGTACATGTGAGGACGGTGGGGAGACAGGCTGCAGGTGATGTAGAGGGGGCAGGGTCTGCACCTTACCATATAGCTGTTGCACATAATGTCGGGATCGCTAGATGTGAGGGTGCTGCTGATTTTTAGTCACCGCTCCCCGTTTTCTCCCACCCTCCTATAAGCAGCGGGCTCTGTGCCAATGGCCCCCGGTTACTGAGAGCAGACCATCCTTTGTAGGAGAATCTCCTCTGGTCATGTTAGGCTCAAGTACTCCAAAGTCCTTGCCCTCCTCTGGGCAGAAGTCCCTGCATGACATAAAGCACCCCCTGAGCTGCTCCCCTGGGGATGAAGAAGATGCACAGGGGCGGCCACCAGGAGCTGGAATCGTTTGCACATATACCAATCACACGGGTGAGTGTATATCACTTCAAAATCCCCAATATTTAATTCTAGGAATATTTATTTTGTAATTCAGGGGGTGCTACCACAGGCAATATAGTCTATATATAGCAAATAACAAAAGAAAGCAAAGAGGAACTCGCTCTAAAGTGGTGCACTAATTATATATAATATTAAAATATAACTTTTAATTCTTTATTTTATAAACTTTAGCAGAATATTAAAAACAATAATGGTAAAAGATCAGAAATTGTGATTAAAAATGTATTTGCTGTGCACTGAGTATCACTGTATTTTTCCATCAATAAATTTGCTGTGATAAGCCAAAAGTTGCATCTGCGTTTTCAATTTCTATTAGTTCCTGTGGGCTGTCAGAATTTGCCCCTTGATTGTCTCCTGCTTGTCAAAGAGCCAGTTTCATGTACATGTACATGTACTGTGTGTGGGTGGTTTTCAGTATGCCGACTGACGGGATCCCAGCGCACAGTATACCGGCGCTGGGATCCCGACAGCCGGCATACCGACACTTATTCTCCCTCGTGGGGGTCCACGACCCCCCTGGAGGGAGAATAAAATAGTGTGGCGCGCGTAGCGCGGCGAGTGAAGCGAGCCCACAAGGGGCTCATTTGCGCTCGCCACACTGTCGGTAAGCCGGCGGTCGGGCTCCCGGCGCCAGTATGCTGGTCGCCGGGAGCCCGACCGCCGGCATATCGTAGTGAACCCCTTTATGTTCTGCTGATAAATAACGGCACTCAGAGATACTCATAGTCAGAATGTATAATAAATATCAGTATATAGCAGCAAATACATTTTTAATCTCAATTTCTTAACTTTCACTATTATTGTTTTTAATATTTCGCTAAAGTTTATAAAATAAAGAATTAAAAGTTATATTTTAATATTATATATAATTAGTGCACCACTTTAGGGCAAGTTGCTCTTTGTTTTCTTTTGTTATTCACCAGGAGCTGGATCCAGCCCATCGAGTGGGGGACAGTTTTGAATCGTGGGGAATTGCTGCCTCTCAGCATGACCCTCTCCAGGAGGGACAACATGCTCTGCTCTTAATTTGTGATTGCCATCACCTGTTTTGTACAGGTTAATGGATAAGAAAGGTTTTTCACCACAGGTGATGGCAAGCATAAATTAAGAAGGAAGTCCAGGAGCAGAGTATTCTGTTCCTCCTGGAGAGGGACATGTTGGAAGGTATAGCAGAGACCCACTGTCGTATCTATAATGGGTGCAAGGTGTGCAGTGCACATGGGCCCCTGGGTATTGGGGGGCCCACACACTGCACACCCTGCACACAGTTAGTTATACTTACTGCTCTGTTGGCACTCTGCTGGCTGCAACGCTGCAAATATCACTGAGAAAATGCGCACCGGGCCATTTTCCGGTGATTAGCATATGCGCAGTAGAGATGTCCCCGGGAATGTGGCACCATGTTTCCGGAGACCTGTGCATGCCCAGTAGACTCTGGCGCAATGCCAAAGTTGACAGCACCACCAGAGGGGAGGGGGCCCGATCGGAGCTTGCACACTGGCACCCTCTTCTCTTAAAGCGTCTCTATTGAGTTTTATGAACTAATTATATAAAAAAATGGCCCTAACAATACTAACAAAGTTATTACCAATTTGGGTGGAGCTAGTACCATACGCATTAATTTTTAATTTTTGTGATTAAGTTTGTATGTGAGCCATTTTCATTTTCGGCTTTAAATTGTGGGTTTTTTTTTAGACACCTGCCATGTACAATGTGTAATAATTTTTTATACTATTAAATGATATAATTCTGACAACCAACGCTTCCTTTACTTTCTTTAAGAATGTAAAGAAGCTGCATTGCAAGATGCACATTTGACCTTCGATGCTCTACAACAAATATTTCTGTAATGAAAGCACTTCACTAAAGAACTCTGGCCAGGTTGGAGCCATTGCAAGGGTCTTATTTAGCCTTAACCTTAACATGCAACAAAACAGTGATATAATAACTTTCAATAGTTGCCCAATAATACTTAAAGTACTTTTTATTTACGAGGTTGATTCTTTAAGTGAGGCAACAAGACCTTTCACGTGTGTAAGGATCTCTATTATAACAATATGAGGTTCAGTCTTATGGTAGGAAGTAGAGATGAGCGGGTTCGGATTTACTTGGTTCTTAACGCCAGAATTATCGCAAGTTCTTTTTTTCTGGATTTTTCTTATTGGCTAACCAAAACACGTGACGTTTGTGAGCCAATAAGGAGATTCGGGTAAATCCGAGTAAAACCGAACCCGCTCATCTCTAGTAGGAAGCAGTTGACTACCTGCTCTGACCTGGGGGAAAATTACAATGAAACAGAGAACATTACACGTGTGAGAGGTCTTGTTACCAGGGCCGGCTCCAGGCATGTTCAATGCACAATGGGGTGCATCGATTTCCCCCCCCCCCCCCCCGCCATATTGCCTGTCCAGGTCCCTCTCTGCCTGGCATCCACGAGTTATAGTGGGTTTTTTGTATTAATAGAGCAACAGGTCCAGATATTTACTTCCGGGTTGGAGGGAGCAGGGCCAACAACACCTGGCCGCGTGTATGCTGGGAATGGGTGGACAGCAAAGCAGCAGCCCAGCATGCACATCCCATCAGGGGCACCCTGATGGTGACTGCTTCCCCCTTAGCCAAGTACCCATACATTCACAGTGGGCACCCGGCGGCTGAAGGAGGCGCTCATGGTGCAGAGCACACACCGCCAGCCTTGGGCTCCAGATCCGCAGCCAGGCCGGGCTCAGCGTACCGGAACCAGACAGAATTATGGATGAAAAGTACTGTAGATACGACTTGTGTGCAGTTACCTGACTTTTGTGTCTTGGAATGTGCCAAATTCTTCTAGCAGTGAATAACATTGGGATTCTTCCTTTACCTCAGGCGTGGGGAACCTTCGGCCCTCCAGCTGTTGTTGAACTACACATACCAGCATGCCTTGCTACAGTTTTGCTATTTGGCCATGCTAAAACTGTTACAGGGCATGCTGGGATGTGTAGTTCAGCAACAGCTGGAGGGCCGAAGGTTCCCCATCCATGCTTTACCTCTTTAACAGACTTTGTCATTAGTCTGCACTCCAGTAAAATATGACACGATAACAACTGGGCTCACGCAATGGAGATAAGAAATTCTCTGCCTTAACCACACAGATGCTGCTACAAACACTATACAATTCAATTAGAATGACACATGCAGCGTCATATGCCGAACCTTTCCTTAACATATTCCACAAAACATATCTTTCCCCTCACCATTGATATTTCATTGGACTAGTGGAGGACCACTCTTGTCCCAGTTGTGGATCCTTGAGGGCGGACCTATTACATTGTCTTTGGGCATGCACGGTAATATGTTGGTTTTGGACCCAAATATGGAAATATGTGACCCGCCACTTCATACCTTACTTGCCTTTGACCTCTGAATGGGCTATATTCGGAATCCTACCTAGGAACACCCATGTGGCAAAGGGAGTGTGTAAATTATTACTGGTCAAGAAATGCATTTTATGTGTATGTAACCAGCCATCCCACCATTTTCACTTTTCTTAGAAAAGCTGTTTCATGTTTTTAGGATGAATTGGCCGGAAGCCTCACTAAAAAAAGAAAAATTCACAAAGTACTTCTTTGATACATGGGATAGCTACATTGCCACTCTATCCTCACAACTTAGGGACCAGTTATGGAAATGTTTTCGAGGTAAGCTGTGGTATGAAACACTCAAGATCCCCCTATAGCTATAGATTTCAGACCCTCCTCCAGATGTCCATGATTCACCGGTCTAGGTCTTCTCATAAAATACATAATTATTCCCATGGTTTATATCTAACATGGTTATCGCTATATACACACGATATTAATGTTGTAAAAATATCATATAATACTACTGTCATATATGCCAAACTTGCTTTTAGTAAGTAATATGCCACATCATACGATTGCTATTGCTGGTAATATCACATAAAACTATTGTTATGTATGTTAAATTTATTTTTGATATACAATACATCACATAATACCAGTGTTAAATATATTAACGTTTACGACATGTAATCCACACATGCTTCAATAAAGAAAAAAATGTTTTAAAAAAAAGGTGTTAGAATAATAAAAAGAAAAGTGTTGCACTTTTAATCGCTTCAGCTGTCATTTTATTAATGTAATTTAGACAATTCAGAAAGCTGTGATCAATCCAATTTCTCTCTTTCAAAGCGCCAGTCTTGAAATTGTTGGGTTCTCCCTGCAGCCGTAACTCTAATGCAAGCCAAAATCTCCTGCTTTAACGTTTGATAATCCATCTCCTGTATTTCATTAAAATCCTATTTGTGTACTGAAGGTTTTCTACGTTTCACTGCACATATAAGGCATTAGCATCTCATTCCAATTCTACACCAGTCATTTAGAATGTTTTGTGATTCACTCAAATGCCATGAGATAGGCCTCAGTATTGTGTGCTGCGTCATTTTTGCAAATTATGCAGCACCCCTGACCTGCCGAGGTATGAGTGAAGCAAATGAATGGAGAGCAAGATATTTCCCTGCATAATTCCAGGAGGGGCGATTAGAACTTAAGGGCCCCCTACACTAGACCGATAATGCCCGATTTCAGCCCAGGTCGGGCATTCGGCCCGATATATTGGGTGAAATCGGGCATTTTCGGTGTGCTGTTCCCCCGATCCGATGCGCGTTCCCGTGTGCATCGGATCGGATCCCCCTAGATCCGACATATCACGAGTGCTGCACTCGTTATATGTCGGATCCCGCAGTAAATGGATGGGAAAGTAAAAGATACATCGTATGCAAAAAAACCTGCATACGATATATCTATGACTATCCTGCCAACGGGGAGGCTGCCGGGATGTTGGAGGAAATCTTATATGACATGACGGACCGTCATGTCGTATAAGTGTATGGGGCCCTTTAGAAGGAATTGCTCCAGACTGTGAGCCTAATTCAGAGATGTACGTACACCATACCCTACTTGCCGACATTGCAGCCCCCTCTTCCGGAAGGGGGCAGCCTGGTCGGCGAACAGGGGGCGTGCCCAGTAGTAAGGGGGTGTGTCCGTTGGCGTGGCGGTATGAAAATGTCATTATGGGCGTTATCGGATCCCCCTAGGACCGCTCACTAGTGCTCCATTGTGGGAGGCCGAGGAAGGGTGCTGGGGCCGGCAACAGATGCCGGACACTTGCAGACCTTTCCGGGGAGGGGGAGGGGGGGGGCGGTATCGCCACACGATTTTTGGGAGCCTCCCACCCATTGCGGGAGGGTAGGCAAGTATGATGTACACCTCCAATGTTTTTATATCCACGCATCTGAAGAAGCTACACTGCAGATGTGTGTATCTGGGGATGCTTTGTCACTTGTAGTGACCCAAACACTGCCAGATAATTGACACGCGGCTGGCATTTGGGGCGGGTGACAGGCAGCATTGCAGAAAACAGTGACGTGTGACCCAGTTTTCTGGGCTTACTTCAGCAGAGTCAATTTCCCGGACATCCTGAGTAACCTTAAGTTTGCTTACATGACTGATGTTCATGCACATAGGCGAAACTAGAGATCTGGCAATGGGTGGTCCCAGTTTTAGCACCATGTTTGAAATTGTGTTTCTGTTTCTTGAGTTTGTCACTCTGTCTCATGTGTTCAATCTGCAATGTAAATTGCAGTGTAAAAATAAAGCAGCCAGTATTTACTCTGCATAGAAACAATATAACCCACCCAAATCTAACTCTCTCTGCAAATGTTATATCTGCCCCACCTGCAGTGCACATGGGCCCTCATTCCGAGTTGATCGCTCGCTAGCTACTTTTTGCAGCCATTCAAACGCATAGTCGCCGCCCACGGGGGAGTGTATTTTCGCTTTGCAAGTGTGCGATCGCATGTGCAGCCGAGCGGTACGAAAACGTTTTTTGCAGTTTTTGAGTAGGTCTGAACTTACTCAGCCCTTGCGATCACTTCAGCCTGTCCAGTCCCGGAATTGACATCAGACACCCACCCTGCAAATGCCTGGACATGCCTGTGTTTTCCCTACCACTCCCAGAAAACGGTCAGTTGACACCCATAAATGCCCTCCTCCTGTCAATTTCCTTGCGATCGGTTGTGCGAATGGATTCTTCGCTAGAAGCATTGCACAGCAACGATGCTATTTGTACCCCTACGACACCCGTGCTCATTGCGGTGCATACGCATGCGTAGTTTTGCCATTTTTTTAACTGATCGCTGTGCTGTGAAAATCGTCAGTGAGCGATCAACTCGAATGACCCCCATGGTTTTGCCCAACTGCCAACAAATTTGCAGCAGCAATCAGGTCTGAATTAGTCCCCTGGCTCCTAGGGAACCTGGCGACTCATGGGCCTATAACCAAATCCAACTGTCCCTGATAAATTTGTTTGCAACAGTTACCTGCAATGCTGCTGGGATCTCCAGAGAAGCAGGCACACGAAGAAGAGCAGCTTGAAGACACAGAAGGTGACTGTGGATGGAGCTGGAGGAATGCAGGGAGCAGGAGAGACACTGGTGGAAAAGAGGCCGGAGAAACACGGGAGATCAGGCTGAAGAGACCTGGGAGGAAGTGGTTGGAGTTGTTAGACAACTGGCATGATTATTAGAGATGAGCGGGTTCGGTTCCTCGGAATCCGAACCCCCCCGAACTTCACGCTTTTTACACGGGTCCGAGGCAGACTCGGATCTTCCCGCCTTGCTCGGCTAACCCGAGCGCGCCCGAACGTCATCATCCCGCTGTCGGATTCTCGCGAGGCTCGTATTCTATCGCGAGACTCGGATTCTATATAAGGAGCCGCGCGTTGCCGCCATTTTCACACGTGCATTGAGATTGATAGGGAGAGGACGTGGCTGGCGTCCTCTCCGTTTAGATAGAGAGTGAGACACTTGATTTACTGGAGCATTAGGAGTACTCAGAGAGTGCAGAGTTTTGCTGATAGTTATACTAGTGGTGGTGACCACCAGTTTTATTTATTATTTAATATAATCCGTTCTCTGCCTGAAAAAAAACGATACACAGTCACATACCATATCTGTGCTCAGCCTCAGTGTGCTGCATGATAATATCATCTATGTATATCTGACTGTGCTGAGTAGTGCTCACTGCTCACACAGCTTAATTGTGGGGGAGACTGGGGAGCAGTTATAGCAGGAGTACATATTTAACAGTGCACACTTTTGCTGCCAGAGTGCCAGTGTGACTGACCAGCAGTGACCACCAGTATATTGTCTGCCTGAAAAAAGTTAAACACTCGTGTGGTGTTTTTTTTTTTTATTCTATAAACGCATTCTGCTGACAGTGTCCAGCAGGTCCGTCATTCATTATATTTCTATCTTCTTCATACTAGTAGTTTAGGAGTCTGCAGTGCTGACAGTGTCCAGCAGGTCCGTCATTATACAATATATACCTGTCCTGCAGTAGTGATATATATATATTTTATATCATTATCATCCAGTCTATACTAGCAGGCGCAGTACGGTAGTCCACGGCTGTAGCTACCTCTGTGTCGGCAGTCGCTCGTCCATAATTGTATACCTACCTGTGGTGGGTTTTTTTTTTTCTATCTTCTTCATACTAGTAGTTTAGGAGTCTGCAGTGCTGACAGTGTCTAGCAGGTCCGTCATTATACAATATATACCTGTCCTGCAGTAGTGATATATATATATTTTTTATATCATTATCATCCAGTCTATACTAGCAGACGCAGTACGGTAGTCCACGGCTGTAGCTACCTCTGTGTCGGCAGTCGCTCGTCCATAATTGTATACCTACCTGTGGTGGTTTTTTTTTTTTCTATCTTCTTCATACTAGTAGTTTAGGAGTCTGCAGTGCTGACAGTGTCCAGCAGGTCCGTCATTATACAATATAGACCTGTCCTGCAGTAGTGATATATATATATTTTTTATATCATTATCATCCAGTCTATACTAGCAGACGCAGTACGGTAGTCCACGGCTGTAGCTACCTCTGTGTCGGCAGTCGCTCGTCATCCATAAGTATACTAGTATCCATCCATCTCCATTGTTTACCTGAGGTGCCTTTTAGTTGTGCCTATTAAAATATGGAGAACAAAAATGTTGAGGTTCCAAAAATAGGGAAAGATCAAGATCCACTTCCACCTCGTGCTGAAGCTGCTGCCACTAGTCATGGCCGAGACGATGAAATGCCATCAACGTCGTCTGCCAAGGCCGATGCCCAATGTCATAGTACAGAGCATGTAAAATCCAAAACACCAAATATCAGTAAAAAAAGGACTCAAAAATCTAAAATAAAATCGTCGGAGGAGAAGCGTAAACTTGCCAATATGCCATTTACCACACGGAGTGGCAAGGAACGGCTGAGGCCCTGGCCTATGTTCATGGCTAGTGGTTCAGCTTCACATGAGGATGGAAGCACTCAGCCTCTCGCTAGAAAAATGAAAAGACTTAAGCTGGAAGGAGCACCCGCAGTCCAGTTCCTGATAGTCAGATTGAAGATGTCAGTGTTGAAGTACACCAGGATGAGGAGGATATGGGTGTTGCTGGCGCTGGGGAGGAAATTGACCAGGAGGATTCTGATGGTGAGGTGGTTTGTTTAAGTCAGGCACCCGGGGAGACACCTGTTGTCCGTGGGAGGAATAGGGCCATTGACATGCCTGGTGAAAATACCAAAAAAATCAGCTCTTCAGTGTGGAAGTATTTCAACAGAAATGCGGACAACATTTGTCAAGCCGTGTGTTGCCTTTGTCAAGCTGTAATAAGTAGGGGTAAGGACGTTAACCACCTCGGAACATCCTCCCTTATACGTCACCTGCAGCGCATTCATCATAAGTCAGTGACAAGTTCAAAAACTTTGGGCGACAGCGGAAGCAGTCCACTGACCATTAAATCCCTTCCTCTTGTAACCAAGCTCACGCAAACCACCCCACCAACTCCCTCAGTGTCAATTTCCTCCTTCCCCAGGAATGCCAATAGTCCTGCAGGCCATGTCACTGGCAATTCTGACGAGTCCTCTCCTGCCTGGGATTCCTCCGATGCATCCTTGCGTGTAACGCCTACTGCTGCTGGCGCTGCTGTTGTTGCTGCTGGGAGTCGATGGTCATCCCAGAGGGGAAGTCGTAAGACCACTTTTACTACTTCCACCAAGCAATTGACTGTCCAACAGTCCTTTGCGAGGAAGATGAAATATCACAGCAGTCATCCTGCTGCAAAGCGGATAACTGAGGCCTTGGCATCCTGGGCGGTGAGAAACGTGGTTCCGGTATCCATCATTACTGCAGAGCCAACTAGAGACTTGTTGGAGGTACTGTGTCCCCGGTACCAAATACCATCTAGGTTCCATTTCTCTAGGCAGGCGATACCGAAAATGTACACAGACCTCAGAAAAAGACTCACCAGTGTCCTAAAAAATGCAGTTGTACCCAATGTCCACTTAACCACGGACATGTGGACAAGTGGAGCAGGGCAGACTCAGGACTATATGACTGTGACAGCCCACTGGGTAGATGTATGGACTCCCGCCGCAAGAACAGCAGCGGCGGCACCAGTAGCAGCATCTCGCAAACGCCAACTCTTTCCTAGGCAGGCTACGCTTTGTATCACCGCTTTCCAGAATACGCACACAGCTAAAAACCTCTTACGGCAACTGAGGAAGATCATCGCAGAATGGCTTACCCCAATTGGACTCTCCTGTGGATTTGTGGCATCGGACAACGCCAGCAATATTGTGTGTGCATTAAATATGGGCAAATTCCAGCACGTCCCATGTTTTGCACATACCTTGAATTTGGTGGTGCAGAATTATTTAAAAAACGAGAGGGGCGTGCAAGAGATGCTGTCGGTGGCCAGAAGAATTGCGGGACACTTTCGGCGTACAGGCACCACGTACAGAAGACTGGAGCAACACCAAAAACGCCTGAACCTGCCCTGCCATCATCTGAAGCAAGAAGTGGTAACGAGGTGGAATTCAACCCTCTATATGCTTCAGAGGTTGGAGGAGCAGCAAAAGGCCATTCAAGCCTATACAACTGAGCACGATATAGGAGGTGGAATGCACCTGTCTCAAGCGCAGTGGAAAATGATTTCAACGTTGTGCAAGGTTCTGCAACCTTTTGAACTTGCCACACGAGAAGTCAGTTCAGACACTGCCAGCCTGAGTCAGGTCATTCCCCTCATCAGGCTTTTGCAGAAGAAGCTGGAGACATTGAAGGAGGAGCTAACACAGAGCGATTCCGCTAGGCATGTGGGACTTGTGGATGGAGCCCTTAATTCGCTTAACAAGGATTCACGGGTGGTCAATCTGTTGAAATCAGAGCACTACATTTTGGCCACCGTGCTCGATCCTAGATTTAAAACCTAAGTTGTATCTCTCTTTCCGGCAGACACAAGTCTGCAGGGGTTCAAAGAACTGCTGGTGAGAAAATTGTCAAGTCAAGCGGAACGCGACCTGTCAACATCTCCTCCTTCACATTCTCCCGCAACTGGGGGTGCGAGGAAAAGGCTCAGAATTCCGAGCCCACCCGCTGGCGGTGATGCAGGGCAGTCTGGAGCGACTGCTGATGCTGACATCTGGTCCGGACTGAAGGACCTGACAACGATTACGGACATGTCGTCTACTGTCACTGCATATGATTCTCTCCCCATTGAAAGAATGGTGGAGGATTATATGAGTGACCGCATCCAAGTAGGCACGTCAGACAGTCCGTACGTATACTGGCAGGAAAAAGAGGCAATTTGGAGGCCCTTGCACAAACTGGCTTTATTCTACCTAAGTTGCCCTCCCACAAGTGTGTACTCCGAAAGAGTGTTTAGTGCCGCCGCTCACCTTGTCAGCAATCGGCGTACGAGGTTACTTCCAGAAAATGTGGAGAAGATGATGTTCATTAAAATGAATTATAATCAATTCCTCCATGGAGACATTCACCAGCAGCAATTGCCTCCACAAAGTACACAGGGAGCTGTGATGGTGGATTCCAGTGGGGACGAATTGATAATCTGTGAGGAGGGGGATGTACACGGTGATGAATCAAAGGATGATGATGAGGTGGACATCTTGCCTCTGTAGAGCCAGTTTGTGCAAGGAGAGATTAATTGCTTCTTTTTTGGTGGGGGTCCAAACCAACCCGTCATTTCAGTCACAGTCGTGTGGCAGACCCTGTCACTGAAATGATGGGTTGGTTAAAGTGTGCATGTCCTGTTTATACAACATAAGGGTGGGTGGGAGGGCCCAAGGACAATTCCATCTTGCACCTCTTTTTTCTTTCATTTTTCTTTGCGTCATGTGCTGTTTGGGGAGTGTTTTTTGGAAGGGCCAGCCTGCCTGACACTGCAGTGCCACTCCTAGATGGGCCAGGTGTTTGTGTCGGCCACTTGGGTCGCTGAGCTTAGTCACACAGCTACCTCATTGCGCCTCTTTTTTTCTTTGCGTCATGTGCTGTTTGGGGAGTGTTTTTTGGAAGGGCCATCCTGCGTGACACTGCAGTGCCACTCCTAGATGGGCCAGGTGTTTGTGTCGGCCCCTAGGGTCGCTTAGCTTACTCACACAGCTACCTCATTGCGCCTCTTTTTTTTCTTCTTTGCGTCATGTGCTGTTTGGGGAGTATTTTTTGGAAGGTCCATCCTGCCTGACACTGCAGTGCCACTCCTAGATGGGCCAGGTGTTTGTGTCGGCCACTTGGGTCGCTGAGCTTAGTCACACAGCTACCTCATTGCGCCTCTTTTTTTCTTTGCGTCATGTGCTGTTTGGGGAGTGTTTTTTGGAAGGGCCATCCTGCGTGACACTGCAGTGCCACTCCTAGATGGGCCAGGTGTTTGTGTCGGCCACTTGGGTCGCTGAGCTTAGTCATCCAGCGACCTCGGTGCAAATTTTAGGACTAAAAATAATATTGTGAGGTGTAAGGTGTTCAGAATAGACTGAAAATGAGTGGAAATTATGGTTATTGAGGTTAATAATACTTTGGGATCAAAATGACCCCCAAATTCTATGATTTAAGCTGTTTTTTAGGGTTTTTTGAAAAAAACACCCGAATCCAAAACACACCCGAATCCGACAAAAAAAATTCGGTGAGGTTTTGCCAAAACGCGTTCGAACCCAAAACACGGCCGCGGAACCGAACCCAAAACCAAAACACAAAACCCGAAAAATTTCCGGTGCACATCTCTAATGATTAGGAAAAGGCTCTGGGACAATAATCTTCATTAAGGAAGATTATTGTCCCAAAGAAACCATATTAATTATACAAATTGTATATCAAATTAGCAAATAAAGTTTAATGAACTAATTTAAAGTTGTTTTATAAGGAAAACTCACATTTTGCCCTGCACATAGAGGCACCCATAGGGGCATACTGTATATATAATCCTTAAAATATCACAATTTCTACACTCCCCAGGGAATGTAGAAATTGTGCCATTCATCAAACACCAAAATGCATTTTTTTCAGAGTTTTATCATGAAACTGTTCACCATGCTGAGATGGTGAACAGCCCCCGTATCACAGCACAAGCTGCCGTTTACACAGCAGCTTGTGCAGCAGAGAGAGGGAGGAAAAGGGGAGGGGGCGCAGCTGAAGAGCAATCTCTGCAGGCCAGGCAGCCCCAGTACCGTAAGGTGCCAGCGGCGGGCAGGAGCAGGGAACAGAAGCTGCATAAAGACCAGGAGGTGGTACCGGTGGCGGGCTGGAGAAGGGAGAAATGGCTGCATAGATTGTCCCTGCAGCGGGGCCGCAGTAATATGGTGCCGGTGGCTAGAGGCAGGGACATGGGGCTGTTGCTACTTAGTATGTAATGTCCCAGAGGGTGGGGGGGGGAGCAAGGGGCCACTGCTGCAAAGCGATCTCTGCAGCCGGGCATCCCCGGCAATATGGTGCCGGCACAGGCAGGGAGGAGAGGGGAGGCGACAAGGTTGCAGAGTGATTTCTGCAGCCGGAGAGAACCGCCAATAAGGTGCCGGCACTCACTTTAAGTAGTTATATATTTTATTGTTTGGATGATTATACTGTATTTGGTGTCACACCAAATACAGCAGAGGTGGCCAAAAGGTAGATCGCGATCTACCGATAGCTCGCGGAGCATCCACCGGTAGATCGCGACAGACTTAACATAAAATAACTGTAAGGAGCCTGCCGCCGCTGCTTCTTTTCACAGTTTCCAGGTATGCAGTGTGCTGGTGCGCGGGTGACGTAATGATGTCACCCGCGATGTGAGGCGCCTGGGCGCTAGTTGGATCCAGTTTGCTCCAGCCGGCAATGGCGACGACATGAGAAGCAGCCAGCGGGAGGCCATGCAAGCGGGAGCGTGACTGCGGGGAGAGGAAGGACTGAAGCTAGGCAACGTGACAACTTGTCAGGTAAGTTATGCAAAGGGGGGTTTCTTCACAAGGGGAGGGATGATCTACAAAGGGGGGGGGGAATCTGCACAGAGCGTGGTATCTTCACGTGGTAAAGGTTTTTTTTTCACAAGGGGGGATCTGCAAATGGTGGAGAATCTACACAGAGGGGATTATTGGACAGGGGCTATTATACAGGGGACTGGAAGGGGGTTAGCTGCACAAAGGGGATCTGCAAAGGGGAAGATTTGCACAGGGGGGGTATTTAATGTTGTCATTCTTAATACTATTTTTAAATATGCGCATTATTGTTAGTGCTGTTATTTGATAGCAACATTATTAATGCTATTTTTAAATGTGGGCCTTATTATTGGTGTTATTTGACGCCAGTAGATTACCGGTAAGTTAGTGAAGAAAAAGTAGATCCCAGGTCCCAAAAGTCCGGACACCCCTGAAATACAGTATAATCATCCAAACAATAAAATATATAACTAATTAAAACATTTATATATACAGTTATATATAACTAATTAAAACACAGGAAAACTGGTCTGGATTGGAATTGGAAGAAAGCCAGATCACTCACTGTCACTGAGTGACTGACTGTGTTACCACACGGGCAGGCGTCTGGCGGGCAAGGCAACCGAGCGGCCAGGCAGCCCGCAGCCGGACTCGAAACTGGAAGGGCAGGTGGGCGGCCGCCCGTAACTACAGTGCTGCAGGCACTGACAGGCGGCAGCTGCTGTGAAGGAAGGGTCCGGCCGTCTGACTGAGCACAGTGCTAAATTGTGCTCTGGCCGCGGCACTCCTCTCAGTCAAACTGGTGCGCGGCGGGGCTGGTGAGTGCTGCGTGCGGCGTGACGTCATTACGTTATGTCGCACGCAGATGTTATTGATGGATCACAAACAGGGGGGCGGATCTGGGGAGCTGCTGCAGCGCGTGAATGTCCTCCCAGTCAGCAAATGTATTCCTGACCGCGAGGACACCATATTAAAAATAATAAATTAATAAAATGTTATTTTTGCTAATGGGTGGTCCTGTGCACCCCCGAACCGTCCCACAGATTCGCCGATGTTCATACACATGATCTAGTGATCAGTATTCGATGCAGCAGCAAATCAGAGAAGCCGACAGGAGACGTCTATTTGCACAAAGCACCTCTGACCATTAGCATATTGTTTACAACAGCGGCATACAGGGACGGACTGGCCCACAGGGGAACAGGGGAAACCACCGGTGGGCCCTACTGCCCGTGGGCTCTCCTCCTCCTCTAGGGATCAGGTTCCAGACTCTATCCTAGTGCACTTGAAATATGCATTATACATATGTTACATTATACTTCACAAGAATTTGGTTTATTATACATTTACCAAGGGGCACAGAACCTGTACTCTGTAATGGTTAGCCAAACCTCTGTGATGGCTGGCCATGCTCCCACTGGAGTCTCGCCACACCCTTAAGCATGGGCCCCTATAACAGCATTCCCCCGGTGGGCCCTTCATGCCCCAGTCCGACACCGGCTACATACAAAGACTCAGCAGCTGTGTGATATTTTCCATGCGGGTAATGGCTTAACGTCTGTACTGCTATTGGAATTCAGATAAGCTGTTTCAACTTGTTTTATTTTATGTGTGATCAGAGGCGCAGACAGCTCTGCCAGGCCCCGTACTTTGAGGGGGTGTGACCAAGGTGGGGAGGTGTAGCCAGACCCCTTCCTTAGAAAATAGTAAAAACGGTAGCTTACGTGCAGTGCACAGGGGGCCGCCGGTGTCAGGTCCTGTGTGCAAAGGCTGCAGGTGCAATCTCTCTCCCTGCACATCACACAGGGAGAGAGAGGGATGACTGCTTCTGCAGCTGCCTCTCATACTAGCTCAGCAAACAGCAGTGTGTGCCATGTGCTGAGCTGGGGAAAGAGGCTAGTGCAGAAGCAGTCAGTTCTCTCTTTTCCTGCCCAAAGTGCTGCTGTCTGCAATGGGGAGGGGGGGCCGCAGGACCTGGGTCCACCACTGACTCCTCCAACAGGCTCAGGTAAAGAGTACCCACTCCCCCCTCTCTACACCACTGTGTGTGACACCTACTTCTATTATTTGTTTTGTATATAAAATAGTATCCTGTGATTATACTGTATATATTTTGTCAAAGTCAGAAAAATGTCTCTATGCACGTTGCCATATTTGCACCGCACACTGGTCCGTGCTGCGCATGCGTACGCTCTCCCGTGAAGGCGCATACCCGCAATAGCGTGCACTCGCAGGCGCGGTATGCGTATTTACGGTAGAGTTTATGTAGTCGTAGCGTGCGACTCATTCGTTACATATTTTCACAATTAATGTAGTTTATAGATCATGGTCCCTTTGATAGTTTCTGAAAGTTTGGTTAATATAGAAGGTCCCTGAGCTAAGGAATCCCTCTTTGTATCGTACGAAGGGTCTAACAGGAATCATACAGCAGTGTTTGGTACCCATCGGAAGAGTATTTAATTAGCAATATTCCGGTGTTGGTTTGGAGCGTATTAATCGCTCGTGCGAATAGTTATGGACATAAGAAGTTTATGTCCATTTCTACTATTTACTCATACTCAGGTATGCGGCGGGAAACCTAGTTCCCCACCCACCTGAGCTGTTTGAAATCGTCACAGCCCACCTGTATGAATCAACCTATGACCTTTTGTTGTGATACAGGGTCGAATTCCTTCATCCAATAGACAATGGGATTGTAGGGACTATGAGATTGCATTGTGTGTGGGGCATAAATAGGCAGGCCGACCACATCCAGCTCTCACTCTTCAACGGTTCTCATTGCTGAAAATCGGGTGCTGGATGTCCAGGCGCATGCGATCGTTTACCCTTGTGCGTAAGTTTCTCTCCGTTATCATTGTCTTTCTGTGAGCCAATTTCTCTCATCTCTCTCTCTCTCTCTCTCTTTCCCTTCTCTCTCTCTCTCGTATCTCCCCTAGACTAGTATTGTATTGTATTAGATAGTATTGTTTAGTTCTGTGGTTAGGAAGTCTCTGTTATATTGTAGTGTATCATTTGTACTGTTATCCCCTTTTTACAAGTATACTAGATATAATACAGTTAATAGGCTTTGGACCCTAAACCAGTATCTGTGTATTTCCTATAGTGTTAAGTGTTCACTTGAGCGTCGGTGACGCTCAAGCAGCTTTGTAGTTAGTCAGGTTACACAAGGTTGCACTTACACCCTGTATTCACATTAAGGTATTCCGTGTATTTCATTGGTATAAGGTTTAGACATAAAGGTATAGCGTTGTGAGCGTCTGCGCCGCTGGTGATCTCCTCGTGGTCTCGAGCGTCCGCTACGCCATAGCGAATCATTACTCTAGTCATAGCCAATAACGTGTCCTGTGATCACTGGGCCGTGAGCGAACGTGACGCTTGAGCGTCTCGCCTACGGCTGAGCGATCGTTACGCAACTAGCGTACCATTACGGTACTTCTTGAGTAAACAGCGTACAGTGTTCTTAGCTTCATAAAGGGTTGTTTATACGACAAGGGAATTTAGCATTGTCAATTGGGGACTCGTCCTATCCTTCTCATATCTGCACTAGGTAGATCAGCGGACATTATCCCCCCAGCAAAGGGTGGGAGGTTGTCTCGCAGTGCTGACGGGATAAGCGTCTGCTTCGCTTAGATAAAGAGTGCTGAAGGAATCCGGGAACCGGAAGTAAGAACAAAACGCTTGTGTCTTTTAAAACTGTTTTATTTCTCTTCTGTCTTGCGTATACACGCACGCATACATTTATCTGCATTTCTTTTTCAAATTTCGTATATCACTATTCCTGTTTGCCAAGTTTTATAGTTGATTAGAAAGTGCAAAAAGAGATTTGCTGTTATTTCATAGTAGAGGTAATAGTTAAAGTATAGACCAACACACGGCTTGTCTGGGAGATAAGACAGTCAGTGTGGTGTGCGGTAGATGATCAGGGATCACCTACATTGATAAAGGTAGAAATTGTGTTACGGTGGATCTTTGTTTTGCGTACACGTGTCCCTAACAAAAGACTTGCGTACGCAATCCAAACGGCAGACGCACGCAGCGTACATTACGCAACGTAGCGTCTGGTTACGCCCACGTAGCTCAAGTCACGAAAAGTTGAATTAGCGCAAAGCGATAATTAGCGCAAA
This sequence comes from Pseudophryne corroboree, assembly GCF_028390025.1. Classification (NCBI taxonomy): domain Eukaryota; kingdom Metazoa; phylum Chordata; class Amphibia; order Anura; family Myobatrachidae; genus Pseudophryne; species Pseudophryne corroboree. Next base: position 555,044,294 of record NC_086449.1, on the reverse strand, counting down.
GGCGATAAGTAACGCACAGCGGTAAATAACGCGACGCGGTAAATAACGCAAATCTATTTTTGGAAAATCTGAAATTTAGCTTAACAGATCCTGCTCCTAATTAGTAACACTGTTGGACTGAAGACAATTTCTGCGCAGAAATAGATATAGAAACAAAAGTGTACATGTGTTGAGTGAGTGTGGTTTTGTATACAAAAGTTTATATAACTTTAAGGTGGAACCAAAAGGAAAGTCGGGTACTCGTCAAGGGACACACGTGTAAGTGACATATACGGTGGCTAGGGAGGCATCCCTGGTTAAATAATATTTGAGCATTAGAGTATAGCGGACCATAAGGTAACAGACCAGGAGGTCATTAACAGAAGGTAACAAGACCAGGAGGTCGTAAGGTACTAAGAGGTCCGCTATAAAAGTCCAGTGGCACAACGCCTGGGGTGTTGGTGCAGAACCCATATAGGCCATAAGCTCTTGCTGAAGGAATCGCGGCCGGAAACATCGATTCCATTGATCTCTCAGTACATAACAAGTAGTGCTTGTGTACTGAACGATTGGACCACACGTAATTGTGTGCAGTAGTTAGTAATCTGACCTAATACCATTAGAGTAAAGTGGTCACAAACGCTATCTGTACATTCTGACGTGATTTGTGTAATTTTTTATTTTTGGAAGGGAAGTTCGCTGGTCACTCAGGAACTATCTAACAACCCCACCTTTACTGGAAAGAGTAAGTGTCCTGCGGGTAACCCTCATATGTTCCAGTAAACAGAAGGTTCCATAGGGGCCCTGTATCGAGTACGCCAGCACCATATCGGTGTGATCAGGTCGTATTGGTCGAGGTGGGCGAGTGAGTGGGGTACTCGGTAAACCGCCACCGCCGGCCTACTGTGGAGTAATTTGGTTGTCTGTAAAGGCTTGCTGAAAACCTTGATACAGAAATCCAAGGAGGACTAAGCAACACCTGCAGACTATGGGGGCCAGTTGCTCAGGTAGGGGGCGATCAACCCTGGTTCAGGTTGATTCTGTGAACCGACCAGTTGGGTCGGCACGATATGTAATGTGTGAAAAATATGGAAGTCACACCGAATCTTTATGTGATGAATGGGAGAGAATGACTGTACAAGACAGGGACAAATTCCCAAGAATAGGTAGCTTCAGTCCAGACGTGTTACAAAATTTAAGGAGGAGGATATGTCTCGTAAAATCAACAAAGAGACGAATTCAGCATCATGATTACTTACAGTTATGGCACCAGGAAGGTGAGATACAGAGAGGTTTGGCTCTGGCGGCGGGATCTGGGGCAGTCAGGAAGCTGATAGCCACAGCTCCACCTCCACCATACATTGCAGGAGAGAAGTTGATTACGGAGAGAAACGCACTGGGTTGTAAAACACAAACTCTTAGTAACCCTGTAAATGTTAATGATGTTAACCAAATAACTCATGCAAGTATTAACCCGTGCAAGATGTACCCTGTTTTGAACCTTCCTCAGGAGTGTGATCAAGAAGAAGATTCGGCAACAATTTCAGCGCTCTCTCTAGCGGCCACCATATCAGAAACCACAGTAGGAACTGCACCACCCACGAGATTAGTTAAGGCCCCTAGCGGAGGGATAGGTGAGGTCGTGTCAACGGGTAAGTACGGCACCATGCATTACACTGAAACAATTGTACCACAACAAGCTGTAGAATCTATACAGGAAGAGGCTGTTAGAATTGCTCCTGTAAAGGTGATAGTAGTTCCCAATGGGAAAACAGATGCATCAGGAGCCACACCCGTCAGGAACATTGCCATGTATTGCCCGTTCACTAGAATGGAATTGAGGACCATAGTGTCTGAATTCCCAGACCCCAGAAAAGATTTAGTGGCAAGCCAAAAATACATCAGGGATCTAGGAAACACTTTAGAGCCCAATAATAAGGATTGGCAGATAGTGCTAAGAGCTTGCTTACCTTCCAATGTCGACTCAGTTAAATTCTTGGCTGATTGTGGACTAGATAAAGATGTACCGCTTACAGATGTGTACGACCAGGATAATGTAAAAAGGATAAATTTACAGCTAAAGGAGTATTTCCCAGCCGTTGTTAAATGGAATAAAATATTTTCCATTAAGCAAAAGGAGTCCGAAACGGCAGCAGAATATTTCCACCGGGCACTATCAGAAATGGCAAAATACACTGGTATAGAAGACATTAAGACCAACCCAAACCATCGAGAAGTAGCAGTATCTGTACTGATGGATGGTTTGAAAGAAACATTAAAAGCTAGGGTACAGACCACACAACCATGTTGGCGAGGTCTGTCAGTGTCCACCTTGAGAGAGGCTGCTGTTGATCACGACAAAAACATCACTAGACACAGGGAGTCGCAAAGTGATAAGTTGATGTCCGTAAGTATACAGGCGCTGACCACAAGGCAGCCTGCGTATGTACCACCGAATCCTGTGGGTAAGGCAAGTGTAATAACATGTTTTTCTTGTAACAGACCGGGACACTTTGCACGAGAATGTAGAACAAAGAATGTACAAAGATCTTTTCAACCCCCTAGACAACAACACAACACACGACATTGGGAGCAGGGTCCACAGAGGCGGAGTTTTGAGCCACATACAGGGGAAACAAAAAGATATCCCCCGAACAGAGACTGGCAGGCCTCTGGTAGTTCCCAGCTAACTCCCCCACAAGTAGTTGCTGCCAATGGGATTCAGGGAGGTCAGCATACCCAATAGGGGTGTGGCCACACCTGTAATCTGCAGCCAGTTAAATTGATTGCCAGTCTTGGAAGCGAACCAGAGATTGCAATCAATGTAGCTGGTAAAACTTTAAACTTTCTTGTAGACACAGGGGCGGCCAAGTCAGTGATAAATTCGACAGTGGGCATGAGAACCACTGGTAGGACAATTCCAGCCATGGGAGTAACAGGAGTAGTCCAGCACTACCCTGTTAGCAAACCAGCCGAGATTACAATAGGGCCTTTGCATACCAAGCATTCCTTTTTGCTGGCTGCATCGGCACCAACTAATCTCCTGGGGAGAGACTTACTATGTAAAATGGGTTGCGTCATTTATTGTACTCCTGAAGGTGTATTCTTGGACATTCCTGAGAATCACGCTCAGGAGGTACGAGACATGTTAGACTCCCCATCAAAATTAATGTCACATTCCATTATGACAAATAGGAACCCATCCCAAGTAGAAGAGATGACATCTCAGATACCAGAGTCACTTTGGACAAAAGATGGACAGGACACTGGATTAATGGCAAACGTAGCTCCAGTAGTTGTACAAGTAAAAGATGGTAGGATAGCTCCAAAAATCCCACAGTATCCTCTGAAGCCAGAGGTGGAGTTAGGAGTTTTCCCAGTAATAGAACGCTTGCTGCAACAGGGCATTCTGGTAAGAACGTCCAGCACAGCCAATAGTCCCATCTTCCCTGTTAAAAAGAGTGGGGGGAGGGGTTACAGGCTAGTGCAGGATCTAAGGGGGATTAACAAAATAGTTGAGAGTCAGTTCCCCGTAGTGCCTAATCCAGCTGTCATCCTAATGCAAATTCCTCCCACTGCCAAATTTTTCACTGTTATTGACCTCTGCTCCGCTTTCTTTTCGGTACCTCTGCACCCTGACAGCCAATATTTGTTTGCATTCACATACAGAGGAGTCCAATACACGTGGACTCGGTTACCCCAAGGTTTCATAGATAGTCCAAGTATATTTTCTCAGGCTTTGCATGATTGTTTACAGTCTTTCCAACCAGACAGTGGATCAGTATTGATACAGTATGTGGACGATTTATTACTGTGTTCAGATTCACTGGAAGCATCTCTGAAGGATACGAAACAGCTCCTGTTTCATCTTTCAGACACAGGTCACAAGGTTTCCAAAGACAAGTTACAATTATGCCAAACTAAGGTAAAATATTTGGGACACTGTCTAACACAAGGACTGAGACACCTGACCGCTGATAGAATCCAAGCCATTAGAGACATGACACTGCCACAAACCCAGCAACAGATCAGGACGTTTTTAGGAATGTGTGGGTATTGCCGTAATTGGATCCCAGGGTTTTCCATATTGGCGTTACCTTTGCAGGAAATGGTCTCCTCAAACAAACCTGATCGGATTTCGCATACAGACGAATCCGAAACAGCATTTGAGAGACTCAAACAATGCCTAACACAGGCACCAGCACTAGGTATGCCAGACTATGGGAAACCCTTTGAACTATACGGAACAGAAAGTGCTGGGTGCGCAGCAGGTGTACTAACCCAAAAACACGGTGACGCCAGCAGGCCAATTGCATACTACAGCGCCCAGCTAGACACGGTAGCGCGATCCCTCCCCACATGCTTGCGTAGCGTTGCGGCGATAGCATTGCTAGTGATGAAAAGCGAAGATGTCGTGCTAGGCCACAACCTCACAATCCATACACCACATGCGGTATCTGCCTTATTGAATTCTGCCCAAACCAGACACGTCTCATCTGCAAGGTTTACAAGATGGGAATTGGCATTAATGGCCCCAGTAAACATCACCATAAGGAGATGCAGCGCATTAAATCCTGCAACTTTTCTCCCAGGTGTGCCTGGTCAGACACAAAGGGTGGAAGGTGAGAGTGATGGGGAAGGAGGATTTAATGCAAAGGAAGATACACATGATTGTATGGAATATTTGACCCAAAATTTTACCGCAAGGCCTGACATCAGTGACAACCCACTGGAAGATGCAGAACTCACGTTCTACACGGACGGTAGTTGTCATAGACAGTCAGACTCGGGAGACTTGTGTACTGGATACGCAGTCGTAGATGACCAAGACACCATAGAAGCGGAACCGCTAGGCCCACCTCACTCAGCCCAGGTTGCTGAACTGGTCGCCCTAACCAGAGCATGTGAATTGGCTAAGGGTAAGTCAGCCAATATCTACACCGATTCTAGATACGCCTTCGGGGTAGTCCATGATTTCGGAGCCCTATGGCGGCTCAGAAATTTCATGACGGCGGCTGGTACACCGATAGCGCATGCAGCTCACATAAAAAGGCTTCTAACAGCGATACAGGAACCCGACAGAGTGGCTGTTATCAAATGTAAAGCACATACATATAGCCAAGACCCAGTATCCCTTGGTAACGGCCGAGCAGACGAAGCCGCAAAGCTTGCAGCTGCTACCCCCATACAGACAGACACCACACAACTGATGGTATTTAATACCATCAACACACAAAAGTTGTGTGAGATGCAGAATTTGTGTTCCACACAGGAGAGAGCAGTCTGGAAGGCAAAGGGATATGGCCAGGAGTCCTCAGGGCTCTGGACGGATGGACATGGTAAACCAGTGGCCCCCAGGGCATACCTTCCATGTCTGGCTGAAGCAGCTCACGGGCTGACTCATCTAGGCAGGGAGGGGATGTGCAAATTGGTAAGAGCATACTGGTGCGCCCCAGGATTCTCCTCTCATGCGAGTAAAAGAGCAATGTCATGCCTTACCTGTCTGAGAAAGAATATTGGAAAAGCAATACCTACAGAACCATCCCATATCCCACCTGCCGGCGGCCCTTTCCAGGTAATACAAATTGACTTCATTCAATTACCCCCATGTCGAAATTTGAAATATGTACTTGTTTGTATAGATGTTTTCTCGAATTGGGTCGAAGCTTTCCCAGCAGCTACAAATACCGCTATGTTTACAGCTAAGAAAATTGTGCAGGAATTTGTATGTAGATATGGTATCCCTAGAATCATTGAAAGTGATAGGGGTACCCATTTTACAGGTGATGTCTTTCAAGGAATGTGTAAGTTGATGGGAATTGATAGCAAGCTGCACACTCCGTACCGTCCACAGGCGAGCGCGAAGGTCGAAAGAGTGAACAGCACTATTAAAAATAAATTGAGTAAAGTAATGGCAGAGACAGGATTGACGTGGCCAGAAGCTTTACCCATTGTTTTGTATAGCATCAGAACCACTCCCAGGTCCCCTCTTAATCTGTCTCCTTTTGAAATCTTGTTTGGTCGACAACCGCATGTCATGATTAACCCTCAGGATGATTTGAAATGTAACAATGAAGTAACTGTAAAGTACTTGATTAACATGAGTAAGCAGTTGAGGAATCAAAATGATAATCTGAAGTTGGTGATTCCTGATTTACCAGATAGTAATTGTCATGACATTGAACCTGGGGATTATGTAATGATACGAAATTTTCTACGCTCAGGTTGTCTTATTGATAGATGGGAAGGACCATACCAGGTCTTATTGACTAGCACCACAGCATTGAAGGTGGCTGAGAGAGAGACTTGGGTCCATTCATCCCACTGCAAAAAGGTTGCTGATCCAGAGAAGTCCCGTGATAAGGAACAGACGGTAGAGGTTGTATCACTAGAGTGTCTGTTCCAGGAGGACTGAGGCGGCACCTGAGCCTTGAAGACCGAAAGCAGTTGTCGACTCCCTTCTCCCTTTTATTGTTTTTCTCCACTTCCCATCCCCTCTTCCTTGAAATTTCTTTTTTCCCCCTTCTCATTCTTCTCTATTTCCTCCTCAAAGATGGACTTGCCCCAAGAGACTGTGATCCAGATTTTGATGTTAACCATGATGTTGACCAGAGCAGTCTGTTCCGGCGAGAGTACCATAGAGGTCGAGAGAGGTTCTGGAATGGGTTCCGACTATGATGATGGAGGCGTAGTTTTCCAAGATCAACCAAACCAACAAGCAAAGGCGAGTATCAGAAAACGATCCGATAGAAGAAATTGTGATGGATTGTTAGCTGAAGAAAATTGTATCTGTAGGCTCTGTGATAATCTGGTTGAAGATGGATGCATAAAGAAATGCCAATCCAGTTTTAATATCCATATAGACCGGCATCCATTGAGTGACTATCACTCTTTAGTGGGTAATGTGTTAAACCAAACAGATTGTTGGGTATGCTCTCAAGTACCTCAGGGTCATAGCAAATCAGGGCTAGTACCATTTCCTTTAACGTTAGGGGAGGTACTTGAGCTAAATGGTGGGAGACCGGTGGACCGGAGGTTTAATATCTCCAGCCCACCTAGTTTGAAGCTCCACCAATACCATGTGGATAGGTCCCTCTTATGTTTCAACATCTCCAATCCCAGAAAACCGGGAAATTGGGAAGTGTCATGGAGCAACCATACCATGACCTTTTCACACAGAGCAGATAGAATGCCTACAGATACAGAGCTGGTACGCCACATAGCCAGTAGAGGAAAATCTTTCCGGTATCGATATACCTTAGGAAATAGGATTACTAGAGTTGGAGAGGTATCACCAGGATACTGTGCACATATCGTACAAACTGATACGTGCATTAGGCAGATGGAAGAATTAGGGTCAGGAGATTTCACCTGGAAGGTTTGTAACATGGTCATGTCCTTCTCCGTCCCATATGTTCTCCCCGATGACGCATATTTCATATGCGGGAGAAAGGCGTACAAGTGGCTTGCCCCAAACTCTGAAGGATTGTGTTATATTGGAAAAGTATTGCCTGAAGTGATGACTGTAACACATGACAAAATGAAGGACATACACCGTGGTGCCCAAGCTCCTTATACTCACACTCATTACGAGCACCGAGTTAAAAGACAACTGTCAGAAAGGTTAGAGCATCCGGCCTCCGATCTTATCCATGAATCCACCGGGATTCAGGTTCTGGTAGCGTTAGATTTCACTCGCACCGCTCGAGGAGTGATGAATTATAGATACATTTCCGCACTCGCCAATTTGTTAGATAATATCACTGAAATGTATGATGACACGTTTAGATACACTGGAAGAGAACTTCAAGCTTATAAAACAGAACTAGTTCAGCATAGGATGGTTCTTAATTATCTTACAGCAGTAACAGGCGGATATTGTGTTACATTGGCAACACAGTACGGCATAAAGTGTTGCACGTATATCACCAATAGCACCGAGGATCCGGTAGAGGTCATAGACCAAAAGATGGACGATATTCTCCAATTGAAGTGGGAATTTCGTCGAAAACACAATCTCACCCTTGCTGCTGTAGGTAATGAGCTGACTGGTTGGGTGTCATGGTTGAACCCGCGAAATTGGTTCTCCGGTTTGGGGGACTGGGCTCAAGGAGTCATAATGGATGTTGGAAAGTTTCTACTATGTATCTTGGGTGTCGTTATATCGATTGGATTGATATTTAGATGCGGGCAGGCTTTAATGAGGTGCAAACAAAGTACAAGAGTGATGAGCTTGAGGAGCGAGGAAACTGTAATTAACCTGGATTTGATTTATGACCCAATGATAGAAACCAGAATGTGATGAAAATGCGATTATACGGTCCGTTTCTTTCACCTGTTTTTCTGCTTTTCTCCAAGATACAAAGACCCCCTTGGACGAGGAAGTTGACGAGACGCTATACAGACAACAGACAAGCACCAAAGATGAAGTTTTGACAACCTATGATATGGACACTTGATGAACTTTGCCATGGATCCCCAGTTTCCCTAGTACTTTTAAACTCACGCTAGCCCAACATTTTTTGTAAATCTGATTGCTCAGACAAAGCTATTTGCTCATGCCCAAGGAGCAATACAGCGCAAAGAAGACGACTCTCAACAGATACCGAACACAACTTCAACAACAGATGTACATTTCCCTGACATAGAATATCATTGCATTTTTCGTAAGTGTTCTTTATCTTCATCCCTACAACCCTCAGGTAACGACACACATAGACGATAGGGAATACAGGCACAGATATCAGCAACCACATACCTCCCCCATTCATGTATCATCAACTAAAATGTGCATCCCCATTTTGTTACAACCATAGCCGAAATGAGCTCGGTAGAGTTTGACAGCCCATCCACAGACCTGTACCACAGGATAAGAAGGAATTCAAATGTATACTTCGCAATACCTCGAAGCTTGATTTACCACACGTACGGCACGATGATACATGACCCTCCAAACATGGACTCATACACACATGCTTCTACTTTCTCACTAGGTCATACCCTTCTCACACCTACTCCTCTCTTCTTCCTTACCCCACCATGGAAATCAATTAACCCCTGATTTACATTTTTCTCCTTAAATATTTTAGAAGGTGGCAGTTATTATTGACTGCCAAAGGGTGGACTGTCAAAGTCAGAAAAATGTCTCTATGCACGTTGCCATATTTGCACCGCACACTGGTCCGTGCTGCGCATGCGTACGCTCTCCCGTGAAGGCGCATACCCGCAATAGCGTGCACTCGCAGGCGCGGTATGCGTATTTACGGTAGAGTTTATGTAGTCGTAGCGTGCGACTCATTCGTTACATATTTTCACAATTAATGTAGTTTATAGATCATGGTCCCTTTGATAGTTTCTGAAAGTTTGGTTAATATAGAAGGTCCCTGAGCTAAGGAATCCCTCTTTGTATCGTACGAAGGGTCTAACAGGAATCATACAGCAGTGTTTGGTACCCATCGGAAGAGTATTTAATTAGCAATATTCCGGTGTTGGTTTGGAGCGTATTAATCGCTCGTGCGAATAGTTATGGACATAAGAAGTTTATGTCCATTTCTACTATTTACTCATACTCAGGTATGCGGCGGGAAACCTAGTTCCCCACCCACCTGAGCTGTTTGAAATCGTCACAGCCCACCTGTATGAATCAACCTATGACCTTTTGTTGTGATACAGGGTCGAATTCCTTCATCCAATAGACAATGGGATTGTAGGGACTATGAGATTGCATTGTGTGTGGGGCATAAATAGGCAGGCCGACCACATCCAGCTCTCACTCTTCAACGGTTCTCATTGCTGAAAATCGGGTGCTGGATGTCCAGGCGCATGCGATCGTTTACCCTTGTGCGTAAGTTTCTCTCCGTTATCATTGTCTTTCTGTGAGCCAATTTCTCTCATCTCTCTCTCTCTCTCTCTCTTTCCCTTCTCTCTCTCTCTCGTATCTCCCCTAGACTAGTATTGTATTGTATTAGATAGTATTGTTTAGTTCTGTGGTTAGGAAGTCTCTGTTATATTGTAGTGTATCATTTGTACTGTTATCCCCTTTTTACAAGTATACTAGATATAATACAGTTAATAGGCTTTGGACCCTAAACCAGTATCTGTGTATTTCCTATAGTGTTAAGTGTTCACTTGAGCGTCGGTGACGCTCAAGCAGCTTTGTAGTTAGTCAGGTTACACAAGGTTGCACTTACACCCTGTATTCACATTAAGGTATTCCGTGTATTTCATTGGTATAAGGTTTAGACATAAAGGTATAGCGTTGTGAGCGTCTGCGCCACTGGTGATCTCCTCGTGGTCTCGAGCGTCCGCTACGCCATAGCGAATCATTACTCTAGTCATAGCCAATAACGTGTCCTGTGATCACTGGGCCGTGAGCGAACGTGACGCTTGAGCGTCTCGCCTACGGCTGAGCGATCGTTACGCAACTAGCGTACCATTACGGTACTTCTTGAGTAAACAGCGTACAGTGTTCTTAGCTTCATAAAGGGTTGTTTATACGACAAGGGAATTTAGCATTGTCAATTTTTTCCTTTCAGCTATTACATCATTTGAAGTTCCAACACTAATTGTGATCCTTGGAGATTATCTTGCCATCGGTGAAATCGTTGTGTGGTTCAGATAAGCAAATATTTTTTATTGTTTTGTTTGTGAACACATATCTTTAATATAAATAAAAAGTAGAGATGAGCGGGTTTGGTTCACTGAGAACCAAACCCCCCCCCAAAAAAAAACTTCATGCTCTGAGTCCGGAACCGAGTACGTTCGGGTTTCCCGCCAGACTCGGAAAACAGAACGAGGCAAAACGTCATCATCCCGCTGTCGGATTCTCGCGGGTTTTGGATTCCATATAAGGAGCAGCGCGTCGCCGCCATTTTCATTCCAGTCCTGGAGAGTGTAGCAAGAGGACATGTCTCCTCAGTGTCTGTGTGGGAAAGTGACGTGGCACGTGGGTTGGTGACCTGCTCCTTTGTATCATTCCAGTGGTGGTGTCTTGTGCTGCATCAGTCCAGTGGTGATGTCCTGTGCTGCCATAAGTCCAGTGGTGGTGTTCTGTGCTGCCATAAGTCCAGTGCTGCTGTATAACTCCAGTCCAGTGGTGCAGTCTTATGCTGCATCAGTCCAGTGGTGGTGTCTTGTGCTGCATCAGTCTAGTCACTCCAGTAGTGGTGTTCTGTGCTGCCACAAGTCCAGTGGTGGTCTCCTGGGCTGCCATAAGTCCAGTGCTGCTGTATAAGTCCGATCCAGTGGTGCTGTTTTGTGCTGCATCAGTCCAGTGGTGGTGTCTTGTGCTGCATCAGTCCAGTCACTCCAGTGGTGGTGTCCTGTTCTGCCATAAGTCCAGTGGTGCTGCTGTATAAGTACACTCCAGTGGTACTGTCTTGTGCTGTATCAGTCCAGTGGTGGTGTCCAGTGCTGCCATAAGTCCAGTGGTGTTGCCGTATAAGTCCAGTCCAGTGCTGCTGCTGTATAAATCCAGTCCAGTGGTGGCACCGTATAAGACCAGCCCAGCGGTGCTGCCATATAAATCCAGGAGTACAGCCATATAAGTCCAGGGGTACAGCAGTATAAGTCCAGGGGTACAGCAGTATAAGTCCAGCAGTACTGCCGTATAAGTCCAGTGGTGCTGTTCTGTGTTGTATATTATTTACTCCAAATAAAGGGATTATTAATATTTCATGCAAATAATTTTTACAGGGTTTGCCCTGTGTGGTGTAGAGGTACACTCTCCTGTGCTGCATATTACTATAATAGCTCCAAACAAAGGGTTATTATCCAAATAATTTTTGCAGGCTTTTCTGTGTGTGTGTGTGTGTGTGTGTGTGTGTGTGTGTGTGTGTGTGTGTGTGGGTTATTATCTAAATAATTTTTACAGGCTTTGTTATGTGTGTGGTTTAGGGGTTCGCTCTCCTGTGTTGCATATTATTTTAATAACTCCAAGTAAAAGGATTATTATCCAAATAATTTTTACAGGCTTTGACATGTGTGTATGGTTCAGGGGTACGCTCTCCTGTGCTGCATATTATTATAATAACTCAAAATCAAAGGGTTATTATTATCCAAATAATTTTTATAGGCTTTCCCCTGTGTGGTGTAGGGGGTACACTCTTCTGTGGAGCATATTGGGGGGTCATTCTGACCCATTCGCTCGCTGCTTTTTATCGCAGCTGAGCGAACGGGTACACACTGCGCATGTGCCGGTGCCGTAGTGCGCCGGCTCATGCCAGACGGCCGAAGGCCGTAGCTGGGCTGTGATCGCCTCTGCCTGATTGACAGGCAGAGGTGGTCGCTAGGCGGGAGGGGGCGGAACAGTGGCATTTGGCCGCCGTTTTGTGGGCGCGGTCCAGCCAATGCAGGCGTGGCCGGACCGTGCGGGGAGCGGCCGGCAGCGGCTGCGTGACGTCATACACGTCATGCTAAAGCTGCGCTGGTCGGGAGCTACTCTTGAAGCTCAAATGCATCGCCGCTGTGCGATGTCTTTGCACTTCTGCGGGGGGGGGGGGGCAGCACTGACATGCGGCGCGGACTAGCCGTGTTCTGGGCACAGCTACAATCATCTGGGAATGAGGGCCATTGTAATATAACTCCAGAAAAACAATGTAGAATAAAAATTTGGAGGATAAAATAGGGAAAGATCAAGAACCACTTCCTCCTAGTGCTGAAGCTGCTGCCACTAGACATGACTAGAAATGCCATCAACGTCATCTGCCAAGGCCGATGCCCAATGTCATAGTAGAGGGCATGTAAAATCCAATAAGCCAAAGATCAGTAAAATGACCCAACAAAATAAATTTCAATCGTCTGAGGAGAAACGTAAACTTGCCAATATGCCATTTACGACACGGAGTGGCAAGGAATGGTTAAGATCCTGGCCTATGTTCATGAGTATTGTATCAGCTTCACATGATGATTGAAGCCCTCATCCTCACGCTAGAAAAATGAAAAGAGTTAAGCTGGCAAAAGCACAGCAAAGAACTGTGCGTTCTAAGATGGTATCACAAAGGGATGCGGTCAAGATCCAGCCAGACGTACACCGGGATCCCGACCGGCACAATCCCGACATATTCTCCCTCTGTGGGTGTCCACGTCACCCATAGAAGAATAAATTAGTGTGCCCGCAGTGTGGCAAGCGCAGCGAGCACGCAAGGGGCTGCGTTGCGCTCGCCCCCCTGTCAGGATTGTGCCGGTCGGGATCCTGGTGACGGTATTACGATCGCCCGGGATCCCGTACGGCGGGATTTCATACTGATCCCATCACAAATCCCCAAGGAGAGGAGAAGTGTGTCGGCGATTGTGATGCCTGTCCTTTCCAACACTGGACGGGAAGAGGTGGCTCCTTCCATCATTTGTACGCCCTCTGCAAGTGCTGGAAGGAGCACCCACAGTCCAGTTTCTGATATTCAAATTGAAGATGTCACTGTTGAAGTACACCAGGATGAGGATATGGGTGTTGCTGGCGTTAAGGAGGAAGTTGACGAGGAGGATTCTGCTGGTGATGTGGTTTGCTTAAATCAGGCATCGGGGGAGACAATTGTTGTCCGTGTGATGAATAAGCCCATTGTGATGCCTGGGCAAACTACCAAAAAAGCCACCTCTGCGGTGTGGAATTATTTCTCCACAAATCCGGACTACAGGTGTCAAGCCATCTGTTGCCTTTGTCAATCCATAATAAGTAGGGGTAAGGACGTTAACCACCTTGGAATATCCACCCTTATATGTCATCTGCAGCGCATTCATCATAAGTCATTGTCAAGTTCAGAAATTTTGGGTAATAGCGTAAGCAGTCCAATGACACCTAAATTATATGGTTTTGTTTGAATATTATTTCTGTGTGAGGATGAGGATGTAAACACGGAAGGGGGGAGAATCTGAGGATGAGGACCAAATCTTGCCACTGTCGAGCCAGTTTGTGCAAGGAGAGATTAATTGCTCCTTTTTTGGTCAAGGCCCAAATAAACTAATCATTTCAGCCACAGTCGTGTCACTGAAATTATTGATTTGTTAAAGTGTGCATGTCCTGTTTATACAACAGGACATGCACCTCTTTTTCTTCTTTGCATTATGTGCTCTTTGGGGCCTAGTTTTTAAAAGTACTATCCTGTCTGCAGCTGCAGTGCCACTCCTAGATGGGCCAGGTGTTTGTGATGCCCACTTGGGTCGCTTAGCTTAGTCATCCAGCTACCTCATTGCACCTCTTTTTCTTCTTTGCATTATGTGCTCTTTGGGGCCTAGTTTTTAAAAGTGCCATCCTGTCTGACACTGCAGTGCCACAGCTAGATGGGCCAGTTGTTTGTGCCGCCCACTTGGGTAGCTTAGCTTAGTCATCCAGCTACCTCATTGCACCTCTTTTTCTTCTTTGCATTATGTGCTCTTTGGGGCCTAGTTTTTAAAAGTGCCATCCTGTCTACCACTGCAGTGACACTCCTAGATGGGCCAGGTGTTTGTGCTGCCCACTTGTGTTGCTTAGCTTAGTCATCCAGTGACCTCTGTGCAACCTTTTGACCTAAAAACAATATTCTGAGGTGTTCAGAATAGACTGGAAATAAGTGGAAATGAATGTTATTGAGGTTAATGATACCGTAGGATCAAAATTACCGCCAAATTCTTAGGATTTTATCTTAGACCGAGCGCTGTGTGTGCTGATGTTCTATGCAATGTGTAACAAATAAAAAATAAATGAATGAAAATAAAAAATAATAATAAAATAATGAGAGTAGAAAATGAAAATAAAAAATTGGAATATAAGAAAAATTGGAATATAAGAAAAATAATAAATAATGAAAAATAAATTAAAAAATAAATAATAAAAAATAAATAAATTGGGAAGGTGGGGAAGGGAACGGGAATAGTGCAATGTTTACAGCTCCTTTATTGGAGCTTTAGTTGGAGCTTATAGACACTAGTTCAGGAGAGGAAACAGTCTCTTGATAAAAAGGCTATCCCTATCTTACCCTGTTATTTTCTTCTTTGCTGAGGCCGTGACCGGGAGTAACTTCCGGTGATAATGGTGATGTTATTTCCTATTGGCTTGGTAAGTCAGCCCTGCCTTAGTGCTGGGCCGTGGCTGCTTTCCACTTGCCGTACTGTAGCCGCTGTTGTGAGCCGATCTGCCGCGACCGGAAGTTCGGATCTGCACTTCCGGTAGTTCGAATGCTGGCGGCGGAGGTGGCGGTATAAAACGTCCTCTGTGTCTGCTCCTTCTTGTTCCAACGCGTTTCGAATCCAGAGCTGGATTCTTTCTCAAGGAAGTAGACTACTTCCTTGAGAAAGAATCCAGCTCTGGATTCGAAACGCATTGGAACAAGAAGGAGCAGACACAGAGGACGTTTTATACCGCCACCTCCGCCGCCAGCATTCGAACTACCGGAAGTGCAGATCCGAACTTCCGGTCGCGGCAGATCGGCTCACAACAGCGGCTACAGTACGGCAAGTGGAAAGCAGCCACGGCCCAGCACTAAGGCAGGGCTGACTTACCAAGCCAATAGGAAATGACATCACCATTATCACCGGAAGTTACTCCCGGTCACGGCCTCAGCAAAGAAGAAAATAACAGGGTAAGATAGGGATAGCCTTTTTATCAAGAGACTGTTTCCTCTCCTGAACTAGTGTCTATAAGCTCCAACTAAAGCTCCAATAAAGGAGCTGTAAACATTGCACTATTCCCGTTCCCTTCCCCACCTTCCCAATTTATTTATTTTTTATTATTTATTTTTTAATTTATTTTTCATTATTTATTATTTTTCTTATATTCCAATTTTTCTTATATTCCAATTTTTTATTTTCATTTTCTACTCTCATTATTTTATTATTATTTTTTATTTTCATTCATTTATTTTTTATTTGTTACACATTGCATAGAACATCAGCACACACAGCGCTCGGTCTAAGATAAAATCCTAACAACTCACCTCCAAACAACCTGAGCAGCTTTATATCACAGCGCAGCCTACTATACAATTTTTTTTACCCCAAAATTCTGTTATTTCAGCTGTTTTTATGTTTTTTTCAAAAATCATCCAGATCCGAAACTAAAATCAAAACCCAAAAGGGTGGTTTTGGCAAAACCCATCCAGATCCTGAACACGAGCGGGGATCCAGATCCAAAACCACAACACAAAACACGAAAAGCGCCTCACCGGATTAACAATGGGGCTGATGGAGCCGCAGTTCCAGGCCTACTATCCAAATAGGCCCTGTGCAGTCTCTCAGTGGCAGTCTGAAGCCCCCTGCTGCCCACCCGCCTGCAACACTGCCCACCCCTCCACCAGATCAAACTCCACTGCTAGTGGCGCATAGAAGGTAACCCTCCCTGCGCCACATACACACAAGGGCTCGGCGCCTCCTCCACGGCACATGACATCAGGGAGGTTCCACCCCCATGATCATCCCGGCAGTGGCTCTGTGTACAGGCGCCACAGAACATCCCGCCACAGAACATACTACCCCAGACACTGGCTGTTATCACTACATGACTGCACTGACTGCAGATCTGTGAAGGCGGCGGCAGGGTATCTGATCCTCCTGACTAAGGTGAGGAGTCAGACTGCCTGGCTGCTGAGTATACTGATAGTATGGTATGCAAGGCTGAAGGACAGGCTGGGGTACTATTTTATATATATATATATATATATATATATATATACTGTATATATATATATATATATATATAAAACAAAAGAAAACCTCTTTCTGCACTGATTGAAAATAGAGTAATAGGGTAGAGATCACATTCAATAATTAGGGTCGGCGGCTGCCTTATTACACTAGGTTCCCTGTTATGAGGAACCAAAAAACAAATATGTAGTATTAGTGTAATTGGCGCCTTGGGGTTGTTATAACACTCCTATTTTTGTGACAGAATGACCTACTGTCAAATAAAATCTTGTTTAGGAAAACAAACAACATGTTCCAATACACAAAATTTATTAAAATGTATAAAAGATAATCTGATACTGTATTGATATAACTATAACTGTGCATATATTAATATGTACCTTTAAATAATCCGGCACTCCCTATATTGTAATAGCTCCACTGTTGCTGATGAGGCAAACTGCACGTTACTCTAATATTATAGAGAAAAATACAGCAGCAGCAACACATCCTGATGATGGGACAATGGCCCTCATTCCGAGTTGATCGCTCGCTAGCTGCTTTTAGCAGCATTGCACACGCTATGCCGCCGCCCTCTGGGAGTGTATCTTAGCTTAGCAGAAGTGCGATCGAAATGTTAGCAGTTCTGCAACTAAAAAATTTCATGCAGTTTCAGAGTGGCTCAAGACTCCTAGCTTGCGATGACTGCAGTCTGTTTAGTTCCTGGTTTGACGTCACAAACACGCCCTGCGTTCGGCCAGCCACTCCCCCATTTCTCCAGCCACTCCTGCATTTTTACCTGGCACGCCTGCGTTTTTTAGCACACTCCCTGAAAACGCTGAGTTGACGCCCAGAAACAACCACTTCCTGTCAATCAAACAACGAACACTCGAGCGACTGAAAAGCGTCGCTCGAGCTAGTGTAAAACTACAAAGTTTTGTGTGAAAGTACTTAGCGCATGCGCACTGCGTACCATGCGCATGCGCAGAAATGCAGTTTTTTCACCTGATCACTGCGCTGCGAAAATCGGCAGCGAACAATCAACTCGGAATGGGGGCCAATGATAGGTCCTGAAACGAGCCGTTGAGACAGGCAGGCTGCCTACTTATTTATGCTGTGACTACCTGTTTTCTCATTCACACTTATTAAACCTCTTTTTTTCTCTATAAATATTGGAGTGACGTGCAGTTTGCCTCGTCAGCAACAGTGGAGCTATGCATATATAAATAGATATATATGTGTGTGTATATATATATATATATATGTATGGAAATCACATATTTTATATATATATATATATATATATATATATATATATAATATCTATAATGGGTGTCACTCCACCTTTCACAATACTGCCTGAGTGCACATCCTGTAATGGCTGTCAAGTCCCTTCACACAAGATAAGTCTAATGGTGGCTCTCCAATGGCTTAAAAAATAGACTATAGACACAGCATGCTGCTTTCAATGTTTCAGTTGTTTACTACTACCGATCCTTAAAAAGAGTTGTAGTAAACAACTGAAATGTTGGAAGCAGCATGTTGTGTTTTTTTGCGTAACTGGCGGTTAGGAGACCGCAGGTCAATATACCGACGCAGCAGAATGCCGGCGGGGGTGAGTACAACAAGCATTAAGCTTGGGGATTAAGGTTAGTGATCTTACCACCTTGGTGTTAGGATCCTAAACTTCTGGATGCCACTGTCAGTATCCAAGCGTCGGGATCACAATATCATCCCCTCTGCAGAATGTATCAACAAGCAAACATGCAGCAGCACTCAGAGACTGAAAGAAGTTTGTAGTAAAGGCTAACGTGCCTCTTTTTCAAGGTGTAACCCTTTTCAGTCTTTGAGTGCCACTGCCTGTTTGGATGTCACAGGTGGCGGAGTATGAATTTAGGAGATAGCTTGCAGTGTTATTAATAAAAGCAAAATATTTGTATGAGATATGAGATGTGAAGGAGCAGGTGCAATGTAAGTTTAGGGAGCCAATAAGACCCGCACACAGGAAGTGAGATGTGCGCTCCGAGCACCCTATTACCATTGCCTTATAGGAGTGGGAGATGGTGAGGCATACATAATGTAGTATTGAGGAATTGCGTTCCAAGCTCAGCTCCAACGCCACTCGCGGCACTTCTGGCTATGCACTTTTGGTTGTGGATAGCACGATCGGCTGGTCATGGCTGCAGCGGTATAAACATGGTAATGCCTTTGACATTAGATAGAGGGATGGTGAATGTGACCAATGTGATAGCTAATTTATATGATAGATGGCTGATGAATTGTACAGCCCTGTGGGAAGTTTTACATCAGTGAATGGACACATTATGACGTTATTTCCGGTGGCTTTACATGTAGTCAGGTGTATGGGGGTATTTTAGTACCCATGGTGCCTGTGTGATGTTTGCTGTGACTGTAACGCGAATGCATAGCTGGAGCGTGCATACGAACGTGACCCGCTATGATTTTGCCCTGCACGATTTTGCATCACAGCCACAATATAAATAGACACCTTTGTATTAAAGAAAACAATTGACATGGCTTTGAATATGGATTTCCTTTGCCATGCTTTCTTCATTCTTGTTGATGATAGTGTTTTCCATGGACTGGTGTTTTGTCTCAGGATCGTACTGGAAGATCCATGGCCCTCATTCCGAGTTGTTCGCTCGTTTTTTTTCATCGCATCGCAGTGAAAATCCGCTTAGTACGCATGCGCAATGTTCGCACTGCGACTGCGCCAAGTAACTTTACTATGAAGAAAGTATTTTTACTCACGGCTTTTTCTTCGCTCCGGCGATCGTAATGTGATTGACAGGAAATGGGTGTTACTGGGCGGAAACACGGCGTTTCAGGGGCGTGTGGCTGAAAACGCTACCGTTTCCGGAAAAAACGCAGGAGTGGCCGGGGAAACGGTGGGAGTGCCTGGGCGAACGCTGGGTGTGTTTGTGACGTCAACCAGGAACGACAAGCACTGAACTGATCGCACAGGCAGAGTAAGTCTGGAGCTACTCTGAAACTGCTAAGTAGTTAGTAATCGCAATATTGCGAATACATCGGTCGCAATTTTAAGAAGCTAAGATTCACTCCCAGTAGGCGGCGGCTTAGCGTGTGTAACTCTGCTAAATTCGCCTTGCGACCGATCAACTCGGAATGAGGGCCCATGTGTCATCACAGGTAATATAACTTTATCTAAAAAATGCGAATCCTCTTGAATTTGTTTTAAAATTTAGCAATTTATTTTTTTACTGGGACGTTCATTATCTTCGACATCCTTACGATTGTCACTAAATCTTTTGTGCCACTCAAACACATGTACACATGACATACAATCTGCCTCGTAAGCATTGGTTAGCATACAGAAAGATTTAAGTTAACACGTTCCTCTGCTAAGCATTTTTATGTTGCACAGGGAAAAACACAATTTGTTCGAACAGTGTGTGACAGCAAACTATCTCTGCGAGAGTGGTGAAACTTCTGTTACAGCACTGTATAAATACAAATTGTTGCATTTTATTAATTAACCATAGTTTGTGTTTTTTTATGTATTTTCTTCAGTGGTCAATAGTATAACAAGTGATGTATGCTCCATTTAAGAAAAGAGGGGTAGGATAATGAGGTGGTGGAACGTAGGTGAGTAGCTATGCTGCCCATGGTGCTAGCCACACCCCACAGTACAGACCACACCTCCACATCACCGGCCACACCATATATCAGTAGTCACACACCCACCATGCTGGTCACATCCCCTGAGGCAGTACGCAATAGGCCCTTCATAAAATTCAGCTACAGGCCCATGAGGACCTTAATCTGGCAGTGTGTGTGTGTGTGTGTGTGTGTGTGTGTGTGTGTGTGTGTGTGTGTGTATATATATTATATTATATTATTATATTTATTATATTAAATTATTATATTAATTATTATATTATATGTATTATATATATATATATATATATATATATATATATAAAAGTCACCTTGTTGCAGAAAGGTTTCCACAAGTTGGGCTGCCAGACCCAGGGAGCGCACCACAGCAAACCCAAGAACTTTCTAGAAACTGTAAAGGACTAAGGTGACAGTCCTGTCTGTTTGGTTGCTGCACCTTTGTATTGAAGCGCCATCTTTACATTTTTCTGTTGAATTTACTCCACAGACCCACAATAAGTCACAGTCAAAGAGGCACACATTGACATTAGTCCTCTCCAGCACCTATTTGTCTTATATTTGTGGGACTTACTTAAGCCTTTTGTTCCCTATACTGGCAGCCTACAAGCAGAGGCGTCACCAGGTGACGCCTGGTGTGCACTCTGCAGTACTATACCACCTCACTCACCCCGCCGGAGCTGCGGGTGCCGAAATGGGGTATGGCCTAATTTAAATTGGCGAGGCCTCACTGTTCTCCATTTCTCCTTACATTTCGGGGGCGTGTCCAGGTTCCCAAAGATGCTGGCAGGCCACCAGAGACTGCAGCGTGCAATGCCGGCTCCTTATCTGTGACAGGAGCCGAGTGCTGCAGAGGATTATTACACTGCAGCACTCCGCTCCTGTCACTGCAGAAGAGCCGTCACTTTGGTGTCACTACTTCCGAGGGTGACACCTGGGTGCGGGCCGCACCCCCCACACCCGCAGTAGAGAGCCTGGCTGGTCCCAGGTACTTTTCAGGGTGCGTGGCCTAACCAATGGAGGCGCAGCCATGCACCCTTAGAAAAAATATAGAAAAATTATATTTTAAGCGCGTCCTTAGCCACATTGCAGCGCAGCACACAGCAGCATGTGCTGGGCTGAGGAGAAGAGCTGCAGCTGCTGCCAGGTAAGGGAAAGGGATGACCTGGGCCTTCACTGGGCCCCTCCATTAGACATGGGCCTGAGTAATTAGTGGCATCCCCCCTCCCTCTCAGTGCCACTGTTGGGGACAAGTGCTACTGTAGACATGACTGGATTATAAAGAATGATTTCTTTCTATACCATTCATGAGCAAGGGTAAATGCAGGGCCTTTAGTGCATGACCAGCACACTTTAATTAAGTTCATATTTAATTAGGACCATGGGAATAATTCAATTATTATTTACAGAATTGTCCACTGCCTAGTTGTGTGTCCATGTATTAAATATATATTGCTTTTGTCATGTACTGTTTAAGTGTTTGAAATAAATTGTTGCAATTTACTTTTAAAAATAAATAGCACTATGTATTAAGAGTAGTGGTAAGGGGTATAACAAATGAAACAAATTATTGCAGTTGATATTTCACATGGGAGGCAGTCAATTTGCAGCCTACTGGGATACCGGCGGTCAGGATACCGACGCCGGAATCCCGACACCACCTAAAATACCCCTCTTGGGTGGTGGTCCAAGTCACCACCCGGAGGGGAATAGAACCCGCCACCGGGCCTGAAGCATGGCGAGCGCAGCGAGCCCGCGAGGGGACATGCTGCGCTCACCGCCAGGATCCCGGCTGTCGGACTCCCGACGTCGGTCTCCTGACCACAGGGATCCCAACCGCCAGGATCTCGTACTGATTCCTTTCACATGAATCACAACTGATAAACCACAGGACACACATTTCACTTAATTTAGCAGATACACACAGAAGGATATATTTGTTGTTTTGTTATTGATGTGAGGAATGTTTAAGGTCATCCCGACATTTTCCCAAACCTCAGTACTTCAGTAACCAGTCTGTATTCTTCTCACAAATACATTGAAAAACAATCTGTTTAAAACTAAAAAATGAAAGATGCAATTTACCCCCTCACAGTAAGAGCTGTTTTCACACATCAATTTCCGACTGATTGTCACAAAATCAGTTTGTCTGCCCAAGTTCATTTTATCTATTTATGTTTTCATGTCTAAGCATTGTCATTAAGATTTTCATTGACAAACTGGATAGTGTTGTGGAAAATTGGTCACTTTCCATCCTAACCCATGTGCATATATGCAGTGCACACACTTTGTTGTTACCTCAGATTTCTCTCAAAGTATTGTCACACCATCCTGAGCTCTGAAAAATCTTTAGGACATAATACATCTTTTTACTCAATGATCATCTCAATACAATTCAGAAAGCTGCTGTGTTTTTAGCTCCACCAACTACAGTAAATGGGCAAAGCTGTGGATGGTTCTACTCAGTCTCTGCCTGAACATTGCAATGCACAATTATTACCCTGAAAGATGCCATCTTCACATGAGTAAACAGCTGAACAGGGAAACATTAAAGGTAATGTTGTCACCATAATGAAAAATGTCTGCTGTAATCCACCACTCATTATATTAGAGATGAGCGGGTTCGGTTCTCTGAAAACTGAACCACCCCGAAGTTCACGTTCCGAGCCCGGATCTGAGCCCGGCTCGGGACTTCCTGCCAGACTCGGAAAACAGAACGAGGCAAAGCGTCATCATCCCGCTGTTGGATTCTCGCGAGTTTTGGATTCCATATAAGGAGCCACACGTCGCTGCCATTTTCACTCCAGTCCTGGAGACTGTAGTGAGAGGACTTGTCTCCTCAGTGTCTGTGCGGGAAAGTGGTGTGGCGACCTGCTCTTATGTGTCATTCCGGTGCTGTCTTGTGCTGTATCAGTCCAGTGGTGGTGTCTTGTGTTGCATTAGTCCAGTCACAGTGGTGTGTCCTGTGCTGCTGTATAAGTCCAGTGCAGTCTTGCTGTGTTGTGCTGCATCAGTCCAGTGGTGGTGTTCTGTGCTGCCATAAGTCCATTGGTGGTGTCCTCTGCTGCCATAAGTTCAGTGCTGCTGCCGTATAAGTCCAGTGGTGGTGTCCTATAAGTCCAGTCCAGTAGTGCAGCCGTATAAGTTCAGGGGCACTGCCGTATAAGTCCAGTGGTACTGCCGTATAAGTCCGGTCCAGTGGTGGTGTCTTGTGCTGCCATAAGTCCAGTGGTGGTGTCATGTGCTGTATTTTATTAACTCTAAATAAAAGGGTTGTTATTACTATCCAAATTATTTTTACAGGCTTTGCCGTCTGTGGTGCTGGGGTACGCTCGCCTGTGCTCCATATTATTATAATAGTTCCAAATAAAAGGGTTATTATTATCCAAATTATTTTTTATAGGCTTTGCCGTGTGTGGTGTAGGGGTACGCTTGCCTGTGCTGCATATTATTATAATAGCTCCAAATAAAAGCGTTATTATTATCCAAATAATTTTTACAGGGTTTGCCCTAGTGATGAGCGGGTTCGGTTTCTCGGAAACCGAACCCCCCCGAACTTCACGCTTTTTACACGGGTCCGAGGCAGACTCGGATCTTCCCGCCTTGCTCGGCTAACCTGAGCGCGCCCGAACGTCATCATCCCGCTGTCGGATTCTCGCGAGGCTCGTATTCTATCGCGAGACTCGGATTCTATATAAGGAGCCGCGCGTCGCCGCCATTTTCACACGTGCATTGAGATTGATAGGGAGAGGACGTGGCTGGCGTCCTCTCCGTTTAGAATAGAAATAGATAGTGAGAGTGAGACACTTGATTTACTGGAGCTTAGGAGTACTCAGAGAGTGCAGAGTTTACTAGTGACTGACCAGTGACCACCAGTGCAGTTTTATTATTATTTAATATAATCCGTTCTCTGCCTGAAAAAAAACAATACACAGTGACACAGTATACCATATCTGTGCTCAGCCTCAGTGTGCTGCATCATCTATGTATATCTGACTGTGCTGAGTGCTCACTGCTCACACAGCTTAATTGTGGGGGAGACTGGGGAGCAGTTATAGCAGGAGTACATATATTTAACAGTGCACACTTTTGCTGCCAGAGTGCCACTGCCAGTGTGACTGACCAGTGACCAGTGACCACCAGTATATTGTGATTGTCTGCCTGAAAAAGTTAAACATTCGTCGTGTGGTGTTTTTATTCTATAAACGCATTCTGCTGACAGTGTCCAGCAGGTCCGTCATTATATAATATATACCTGTCCTGCAGTAGTGATATATATATATTTTTTATATCATTATCATCCAGTCTATACTAGCAGCAGATGCAGTACGGTAGTCCACGGCTGTAGCTACCTCTGTGTCGGCAGTCGCTCGTCCATAATTGTATACCTACCTGTGGTGGGTTTTTTTTTTTCTATCTTCTTCATACTAGTAGTTAACTTTAGGAGTCTGCAGTGCTGACAGTGTCCAGCAGGTCCGTCATTATATAATATATACCTGTCCGGCTGCAGTAGTGATATATATATATTTTTTATATCATTATCATCCAGTCTATATTAGCAGCAGACGCAGTACGGTAGTCCACGGCTGTAGCTACCTCTGTGTCGGCAGTCGCTCGTCCATCCATAATTGTATACCACCTACCTGTGGTGTTTTTTTTTTTCTATCTTCTTGATACTAGTAGCTTACTTTAGGAGTCTGCAGTGCTGACAGTGTCCAGCAGGTCCGTCATTATATAATATATACCTGTCCGGCTGCAGTAGTGATATATATATATATTTTTTATATCATTATCATCCAGTCTATATTAGCAGCAGACGCAGTACGGTAGTCCACGGCTGTAGCTACCTCTGTGTCGGCAGTCGCTCGTCCATCCATAAGTATACTAGTATCCATCCATCTCCATTGTTTACCTGAGGTGCCTTTTAGTTGTGCCTATTAAAATATGGAGAACAAAAATGTTGAGGTTCCAAAAATAGGGAAAGATCAAGATCGACTTCCACCTCGTGCTGAAGCTGCTAACACTAGTCATGGCCGAGACGATGAAATGCCATCAAAGTCGTCTGCCAAGGCCGATGCCCAATGTCATAGTACAGAGCATGTAAAATCCAAAACACCAAATATCAGTAAAAAAAGGACTCAAAAATCTAAAATAAAATTGTCGGAGGAGAAGCGTAAACTTACCAATATGCCATTTACCACACGGAGTGGCAAGGAACGGCTGAGGCCCTGGCCTATGTTCATGGCTAGTGGTTCAGCTTCACATGAGGATGGAAGCACTCAGCCTCTCGCTAGAAAAATGAAAAGACTCAAGCTGGCAAAAGCACAGCAAAGAACTGTGCGTTTTTCGAAATCACAAATCCACAAGGAGAGTCCAATTGTGTCGTTTGCGATGCCTGACCTTCCCAACACTGGACGTGAAGAGCATGCGCCTTCCACCATTTGCACACCCCCTGCAAGTGCTGGAAGGAGCACCCGCAGTCCAGTTCCTGATAGTCAGATTGAAGATGTCAGTGTTGAAGTACACCAGGATGAGGAGGATATGGGTGTTGCTGGCGCTGGGGAGGAAATTGACCAGAAGGATTCTGATGGTGAGGTGGTTTGTTTAAGTCAGGCACCCGGGGAGACACCTGTTGTCCGTGGGAGGAATAGGGCCATTGACATGCCTGGTGAAAATACCAAAAAAATCAGCTCTTCGGTGTGGAAGTATTTCAACAGAAATGCGGACAACATTTGTCAAGCCGTGTGTTGCCTTTGTCAAGCTGTAATAAGTAGGGGTAAGGACGTTAACCACCTCGGAACATCCTCCCTTATACGTCACCTGCAGCGCATTCATCATAAGTCAGTGACAAGTTCAAAAACTTTGGGCGACAGCGGAAGCAGTCCACTGACCAGTAAATCCCTTCCTCTTGTAACCAAGCTCACGCAAACCACCCCACCAACTCCCTCAGTGTCAATTTCCTCCTTCCCCAGGAATGCCAATAGTCCTGCAGGCCATGTCACTGGCAATTCTGACGAGTCCTCTCCTGCCTGGGATTCCTCCGATGCATCCTTGCGTGTAACGCCTACTGCTGCTGGCGCTGCTGTTGTTGCTGCTGGGAGTCGATGGTCATCCCAGAGGGGAAGTCGTACTCGTAAGACCACTTTTACTACTTCCACCAAGCAATTGACTGTCCAACAGTCCTTTGCGAGGAAGATGAAATATCACAGCAGTCATCCTGCTGCAAAGCGGATAACTGAGGCCTTGGCATCCTGGGCGGTGAGAAACGTGGTTCCGGTATCCATCATTACTGCAGAGCCAACTAGAGACTTGTTGGAGGTACTGTGTCCCCGGTACCAAATACCATCTAGGTTCCATTTCTCTAGGCAGGCGATACCGAAAATGTACACAGACCTCAGAAAAAGACTCACCAGTGTCCTAAAAAATGCAGTTGTACCCAATGTCCACTTAACCACGGACATGTGGACAAGTGGAGCAGGGCAGGCTCAGGACTATATGACTGTGACAGCCCACTGGGTAGATGTATGGACTCCCGCCGCAAAAACAGCAGCGGCGGCACCAGTAGCAGCATCTCGCAAACGCCAACTCTTTCCTAGGCAGGCTACGCTTTGTATCACCGCTTTCCAGAATACGCACACAGCTAAAAACCTCTTACGGCAACTGAGGAAGATCATCGCAGAATGGCTTACCCCAATTGGACTCTCCTGTGGATTTGTGGCATCGGACAACGCCAGCAATATTGTGTGTGCATTAAATATGGGCAAATTCCAGCACGTCCCATGTTTTGCACATACCTTGAATTTGGTGGTGCAGAATTATTTAAAAAACGAGAGGGGCGTGCAAGAGATGCTGTCGGTGGCCAGAAGAATTGCGGGACACTTTCGGCGTACAGGCACCATGTACAGAAGACTGGAGCACCACCAAAAACGCCTGAACCTGCCCTGCCATCATCTGAAGCAAGAAGTGGTAACGAGGTGGAATTCAACCCTCTATATGCTTCAGAGGTTGGAGGAGCAGCAAAAGGCCATTCAAGCCTATACAACTGAGCACGATATAGGAGGTGGAATGCACCTGTCTCAAGCGCAGTGGAGAATGATTTCAACGTTGTGCAAGGTTCTGCAACCTTTTGAACTTGCCACACGTGAAGTCAGTTCAGACACTGCCAGCCTGAGTCAGGTCATTCCCCTCATCAGGCTTTTGCAGTAGAAGCTGGAGACATTGAAGGAGGAGCTAACACAGAGCGATTCCGCTAGGCATGTGGGACTTGTGGATGGAGCCCTTAATTCGCTTAACAAGGATTCACGGGTGGTCAATCTGTTGAAATCAGAGCACTACATTTTGTCCACCGTGCTCGATCCTAGATTTAAAACCTACCTTGGATCTCTCTTTCCGGCAGACACAAGTCTGCTTGGGTTCAAAGAACTGCTGGTGACAAAATTGTCAAGTCAAGCGGAACGCGACCTGTCAACATCTCCTCCTTCACATTCTCCCGCAACTGGGGGTGCGAGGAAAAGGCTCAGAATTCTGAGCCCACCCGCTGGCGGTGATGCAGGGCAGTCTGGAGCGACTGCTGATGCTGACATCTGGACCGGACTGAAGGACCTGACAACGATTACGGACATGTCGTCTACTGTCACTGCATATGATTCTCTCCCCATTGAAAGAATGGTGGAGGATTATATGAGTGACCGCATCCAAGTAGGCACGTCAGACAGTCCGTACTTATACTGGCAGGAAAAAGAGGCAATTTGGAGGCCCTTGCACAAACTGGCTTTATTCTACCTAAGTTGACCTCCCACAAGTGTGTACTCCGAAAGAGTGTTTAGTGCCGCCGCTCACCTTGTCAGCAATCGGCGTACGAGGTTACATCCAGAAAATGTGGAGAAGATGATGTTCATTAAAATGAATTATAATCAATTCCTCCGTGGAGACATTGACCAGCAGCAATTGCCTCCACAAAGTACACAGGGAGCTGAGATGGTGGATTCCAGTGGGGACGAATTGATAATCTGTGAGGAGGGGGATGTACACGGTGATATATCGGAGGATGATGATGAGGTGGACATCTTGCCTCTGTAGAGCCAGTTTGTGCAAGGAGAGATTAATTGCTTCTTTTTTGGTGGGGGTCCAAACCAACCCGTCATTTCAGTCACAGTCGTGTGGCAGTCCCTGTCACTGAAATGATGGGTTGGTTAAAGTGTGCATGTCCTGTTTATACAACATAAGGGTGGGTGGGAGGGCCCAAGGACAATTCCATCTTGCACCTCTTTTTTCTTTCATTTTTCTTTGCGTCATGTGCTGTTTGGGGAGTAGTTTTTGGAAGGGCCATCCTGCGTGACACTGCAGTGCCACTCCTAGATGGGCCAGGTGTTTGTGTCGGCCACTTGGGTCGCTTATCTTAGTCACACAGCTACCTCATTGCGCCTCTTTTTTTCTTTGCGTCATGTGCTGTTTGGGGGGTGTTTTTTGGAAGGGCCATCCTGCGTGACACTGCAGTGTCACTCCTAGATGGGCCAGGTGTTTGTGTCGGCCACTTGGGTCGCTTATCTTAGTCACACAGCTACCTCATTGCGCCTCTTTTTTTCTTTGCGTCATGTGCTGTTTGGGGGGTGTTTTTTGGAAGGGCCATCCTGCGTGACACTGCAGTGCCACTCCTAGATGGGCCAGGTGTTTGTGTCGGCCACTTGGGTCGCTTATCTTAGTCACACAGCTACCTCATTGCGCCTCTTTTTTTCTTTGCGTCATGTGCTGTTTGGGGGGTGTTTTTTGGAAGGGCCATCCTGCGTGACACTGCAGTGCCACTCCTAGATGGGCCAGGTGTTTGTGTCGGCCACTTGGGTCGCTTATCTTAGTCACACAGCTACCTCATTGCGCCTTTTTTTTTCTTTGCGTCATGTGCTGTTTGGGGGGTGTTTTTTGGAAGGGCCATCCTGCGTGACACTGCAGTGCCACTCCTAGATGGGCCAGGTGTTTGTGTCGGCCACTTGGGTCGCTTATCTTAGTCACACAGCTACCTCATTGCGCCTCTTTTTTTCTTTGCGTCATGTGCTGTTTTGGGGGTGTTTTTTGGAAGGGCCATCCTGCGTGACACTGCAGTGCCACTCCTAGATGGGCCAGGTGTTTGTGTCGGCCACTTGGGTCGCTTATCTTAGTCACACAGCTACCTCATTGCGCCTTTTTTTTTCTTTGCGTCATGTGCTGTTTGGGGGGTGTTTTTTGGAAGGGCCATCCTGCGTGACACTGCAGTGCCACTCCTAGATGGGCCAGGTGTTTGTGTCGGCCACTAGGGTCGCTTATCTTAGTCACACAGCTACCTCATTGCGCCTCTTTTTTTTTCTTCTTTGTGTCATGTGCTGTTTGGGGAGTAGTTTTTTGAAGGGCCATCCTGCGTGACACTGCAGTGACACTCCTAGATGGGCCAGGTGTTTGTGTCGGCCACTTGGGTCGCTGAGCTTAGTCATCCAGCGACCTCGGTGCAAATTTTAGGACTAAAAATAATATTGTGAGGTGTGAGGTGTTCAGAATAGACTGAAAATGAGTGGAAATTATGGTTATTGAGGTTAATAATACTTTGGGATCAAAATGACCCCCAAATTCTATGATTTAAGCTGTTTTTTAGGGTTTTTTGAAAAAAACACCCGAATCCAAAACACACCCGAATCCGACAAAAAAAATTCGGTGAGGTTTTGCCAAAACGCGTTCGAACCCAAAACACGGCCGCGGAATCGAACCCAAAACCAAAACACAAAACCCGAAAAATTTCCGGTGCTCATCACTAGTTTGCCCTGTGTGGTGTAGGGGTACGCTCGCCTTTGCTGCATATTATTATAATAGCCCCAAATAAAAGGGTTATTATTATCCAAATTATTTTTACAGGCTTTGCCATGTGTGTGTGGTTTAGAGGTACGCTCTCCTGTGCCATCAATATTGTGCGTGTATTACATATGGGCAAATTCCAGCACGTCCCATGTTTTGCTCACACAATTAATTTGGTGGTGCAGAATTTTTTAAGAAATGACAGGGGCGTGCAGGAGATGCTGTCGGTAGCCCAAAAATTGCGGGCCACTTTCAACATTCAGCCACTGCGTGCCACTCCTAGATGGGCCAGGTGTTTGTGCCGCACACTTGTGTCGCTTAGCTTAGCCATCCAGCTACCTCATTGCACCTCTTGTTCTTCTTTGCATCATGTGCTGTTTGGGGTCTATTTTTTTAAATCTGCCATCCTATCTGACACTGCAGTGCCACTCCTAGATGGGCCAGGTGTTTGTGCCGCACACTTGTGTCGCTTAGCAAAGTCATCCAGCTACCTCGGTGCAACCTTTTGGCCTAAAAACAATATTGTGAGGTGTTCAGAATAGACTGGAAATGAAAGTTATTGAGGTTAATAATACCGTAGGATCAAAATTACCCCCAAATTCTGTGATTTTAGCTGTTTCTGTGGGGGGGGGGTTTCCAAAAATCATCCAGATCTAACACCAAAACCAAAACCTGAAAGGGTGGTTTTGGCAAAACCAATCCAGATCCAAAGGATGAGCGAGGATCCAAATCCAAAACCAAAACAGAAAACACGAAAAGTGCCCACCACACATCTCTACATTATATATGACTACTTGTGTTTCTAGTACATGACTAATTTGTATTAGCTATCTTTACTGCAATAGCACTATCAAACTTGTTGGTAATGGAGTGTGTTTCATAGTAAGATAACTTTACCAAGATGGTCATTGAAAGCCTACAGTGCAAACATAGCGCCATCTTACCACTGGGTTTGAGCACCATGATACTACACAGATGTGTAGTACTCAGTTCGAAGGAGAGCCTGCATTATCATGTATACTGGGCCTACTGTAATTCAGATGCGGTTGGAGTTGATTCCTTGGAAGCAGCAGTGAAAAAACTATATGGTGATGCAGCATGAGGCATATATTACAAGTAGACGCCTCCAACTGCAGTAGGGACCCATCCTGCATTGTAGGATGCGGCATCAGATCTCTCACCCAAAATGGTGCCACACAAGCTGCTCGTCACGGAGGCCAATCTGTGTATACTACCAATAGTACACACATATCAACAAATGCACTTTCCTGTGCCTCTGTAATTCCTTACAAATCACAATCAGTCTATAGTGTACTGTATGTCGTGGCCAACTGCCTGAGTCCCAGAGCTACCAGGCCTGCTTCAGCTATCTCTTTCTAGCAGGGCCGGATTTCCCACAAGGCAACCTAGGAGCCAACCTAGGGACCAGCGGACACCAAGGGGCCTATTTAGCAGTATCTTTGGAGGCTCTTTTCCCAGAGATGCACCGTGGCAGACGTCACACAGTGGACCCCCCCCCCCCCCCCCCCGTCTGCACAGAGCATCACAGCGGGGAGGACCCGCCAGCAGATAACAATCACATCCCACCTCACTGCCTCAGCTCCAGAGTATTGAGCATTAGAACATGGAGGGCCCATTAGCACTGTCAAGCACAAGCCAGCCGCAGCTTGCCCAAGCACAGCAGCAGCCAGTGGCACAGTGCCAGCACCAGCAGTGAGGAAGAGAGCCTGGCTGTCCAAGACAAAGAAAAGTAAGTTGGAGGGGTGAGGTGACACAGAAGGCTCACATGGGCAGGAGGCTGGACTTATATTGGGACAGGAGGCTGGAATTACAGATGGGCAGGAGGCTGGAATTACAGATGGGCAGGAGGCTGGAATTACAGGAGGCAGGAGGCTGGAATTAAGGCAGGAGGTTGGAATTACAGGGGGCAGGAGACTGGACATAAATGGGAACTAGAGATGAGCGGGTTCGGTTCCTCGAGATCCGACCCCCCCGAACTTCACCCATTTTACACGGTTCCGAGGCAGCCTCGGATCTTCCCGCCTTGCTCGGTTAACCCGAACGAGGCCGAACGTCATCATCCCGCTGTCGGATTCTCGCAAGATTCATATTCTATATAAAGAGCCGCGCGTCGCCGCCATTTTCACTCATGCATTGGAGATTGAACGGAGAGGACGTGGTTGCGTTCTCTCCCTGAAAAGCTCCGTAATCTGTGCTCAGTGTGCTGCAAATATCTGTGCTCAGTGTGCTTAAAATATCTACGTTCTCTGCCTGAAAATGCTCCATATCTGTGCTCAGCGTGCTGCAAATATCTGTGCTCAGTGTGCTTTATTGTGGGGACTGTGGACCACCAGTATATAATTAATTATACTTATAGTAGTACAGTACAGTCGGCCATTGCTGTATCTTGCAGCTCTGTGTCACTGCAAGTATCCATTCCATATCTGTGCTGCATTTTTGTGAGCAGTATATAGTATTACAGTGCAGCATTTTGGTGACCCAACAGTATATAGTTGTGTACAGTCGGCCATTGCTGTATCTTGCAGCTCTGTGTCACTGCAAGTATCCATTCCATATCTGTGCTGCATTTTTGTGAGCAGTATATAGTATTACAGTGCAGCATTTTGGTGACCCAACAGTATATAGTTGTGTACAGTAGGCCATTGCTGTATCTTGCAGCTCTGTGTCACTGCAAGTATCCATTCCCTATCTGTGCAGCATTTTTGTGAGCAGTATATATAGTATTACAGTGCAGCATTTTGGTGACCCAACAGTATATAGTTGTGTACAGTAGACCATTGCTGTATCTTGCAGCTCTGTGTCACTGCAAGTATCCATTCCATATCTGTGCTGCATTTTTGTGAGCAGTATATAGTATTACAGTGCAGCATTTTGGTGACCCAACAGTATATAGTTGTGTACAGTAGGCCATTGCTGTATCTTGCAGCTCTGTGTCACTGCAAGTATCCATTCCATATCTGTGCAGCATTTTTGTGAGCAGTATATATAGTATTATAGTGCAGCATTTTGGTGACCCAACAGTATATAGTTGTGTACAGTAGGCCATTGCTGTATCTTGCAGCTCTGTGTCACTGCAAGTATCCATCCATTCCATTTTCTTCCAGTGATTTGGACCAATAATACCATTGATTAGAACAAATAATTCCAGTGATTTTGTCATTTTCTTCGAGTGATTTGGACCAATAATACCATTGATTAGAACGAATAATTCCAGTGATTTTGTCATTTTCCTCCAGTGATTTGGACCAATAATACCATTGATTAGAACAAATAATTCCAGTGATTTTGTCATTTTCTTCCAGTGATTTGGACCAATAATACCATTGATTAGAACGAATAATTCCAGTGATTTTGTCATTTTCTTCCAGTGATTTGGACCAATAATACCATTGATTAGAACGAATAATTCCAGTGATTTTGTCATTTTCTTCCAGTGATTTGGACCAATAATACCATTGATTAGAATGAATAATTCCAGTGATTTTGTCATTTTCTTCCAGTGATTTGGACCAATAATACCATTGATTAGAACAAATAATTCCAGTGATTTTGTCATTTTCTTCCAGTGATTTGGACCAATAATACCATTTATTAGAACGAATAATTCCAGTGATTTTGTCATTTTCTTCCAGTGATTTGGACCAATAATACCATTGATTAGAACGAATAATTCCAGTGATTTTGTCATTTTCTTCCAGTGATTTGGACCAATAATACCATTGATTAGAATGAATAATTCCAGTGATTTTGTCATTTTCTTCCAGTGATTTGGACCAATAATACCATTGATTAGAACGAATAATTCCAGTGATTTTGTCATTTTCTTCCAGTGATTTGGACCAATAATACCATTGATTAGAATGAATAATTCCAGTGATTTTGTCATTTTCTTCCAGTGATTTGGACCAATAATATTATTGATTAGAACAAATAATTCCAGTGATTTTGTCATTTTCTTCCAGTTATTTGGACCAATAATACCATTGATTAGAACAAATAATTCCAGTGATTTTGTCATTTTCTTCTAGTGATTTGGACCAATAATACCATTGATTAGAACAAATAATTCCTGTGATATTGATGTGTTTGTGTCGCTTAGCTTAGCCATCCAGCGACCACAGTGCACCTCGTTTTCTCTTTTCTTTGCATCATGTGCTGTTTGGGGCCAATTTTTTTAAGTGCCATCCTGTCTGACACTGCAGTGCCACTCCTAGATGGGACAGGTGTTTGTGCCGCCCTCTTGGGTCGCTTTGCTTAGTCATCCAGCGACCTCGGTGCAAATTTTAGGACTAAAAACAGTATTGTGAGGTGTGAGGTGTTCAGAATAGACTGGAAATGAGTGGATATTGTGATTATTGAGGTTAATAATACTATAGGATCAAAATTACCCCCAAATTCTATGATTTAAGCTGTTTTTGAGGGGGTTTTGAAAAAAACACCTGAATCCGACAAAAAAATTTCAGGGAGGTTTTGCCAAAACACGTCCAAATCCAAAACACGGCCGTGGAACCGAATCCAAAACCAAAACACAAAACCCAAAAAATTTCCGGTGCACATCTCTAGGAACAGGAAGCTGTAATTACAGATTGGCAGGAGGCTGGAATTACAGGGGGCAAGAGGCTGGAATTACAGGGGGCAGGAGGCTGGAATTACGGGGAGGGGGGGGCAGGAGGCTGGAATTACAGGTTGGTTGGATGGTGGAATTAGGGCAGACGGCTGGAATTTCAGGGGGACAGGAGGCTGGAATTACAGGGAACAAGATGCTGCAGATACATGGGGACAGGAGACTGGAATTTCAGGGGGCAGGAGGCTGGAATTACTTGGGACTGGAGGCTGCAAATACATGGGGACAGGAGTATGGAATTACAAGGGGGTAGGAGGCTGGAATTACAGAGGACAGGAGCCTGGAATTACAGGGGACCGGAGGCTGAATTTACAGGGGACAGGAGGCTGGAATTACAGGGGGACATGAGCCTTAAATTACAGGGGGACAGAAGGCTGCAGATACATGTGGAAAGGAGACTGGAATTACAGGAGATAGGAGGCTGAATTTACAGACATCAGGAGTCTGGGATTACAGGGGGACAGGAGTCTGGAATTACATGGGGACAGGAGTCTGGAATTACAGGGAGACAGGAGACTGGAATTATAGGGAGACAGATGACTGGAATTACAGGGGGACAAGAGACTGGAATTACAGGGAGACAGGAGTCTGAAATTACAGGGGGACAGGAGGCAGGAATTATAGGGGTCAGGAGGCTGGAATTGACCATCTGTTGTAAGAGGCTGACAGAAGAAGAGGGTGATGGGAATGAGGGGAAAAGTTGTGGAGTCAAATAAAATGGGACTAGATGAAATGAATGAGGTAGCTAAAGAGGGAGGAAGTAAAAGTATAGAGACTGGTGTTGAGGGAGGAGAAAGCAATACAAGTGCATAATGAGAGTGGTGAAGGAAATGAGGCTGTTACAGAGGGAGTAGTGAAGGGAATGAGATAGGTCATAAGTATGAGTTGTGTGTGGTTAGGGAGTTAAAAATATTGAGGTTAGTAAAGAAGGCAGAGTAAAAGAAATTAGGCATGTACAGAGCATAAAACAAAGACGCCGCCCACAGTGGCTCCCTTTACTGGCGACTGAGACATGACTGACATACAATAGACATACAATGGACAGGCACATCAGCTACAATAGTGATTCAGGGAGAGACGGAGCAGACTGCAGTTACTCGGCATATGCTGGGACTGTTTTACATATACAGTATGTGTGTGTGTGTGTATGTGTGTGTGTGTGTGTGTGTGTGTGTGTGTGTGTGTGTGTGTGTGTGTGTGTATATATATATATATATATATATACTGTATATATAAAATCCCTCTCACCAAGAAATCATCCAGAGATGTTGAAACGATACAGTACATCAGTAAAAGATACCATACATTTTATGTTAAAATGTAAAAAAATTGACAGTAATATGTTTGTACATAAAATCACAGATTAGTAATACAATCTCATGCACAAGAACCAAAGTAAGAGGGATGTTCACAAATTTACCCCCTCACCTTCAAAAAGGTGTGAGCTCTAGGGTGGGTGCTCATACACTTGGGTGGTGCATGAGGATTGATCTATGTTTTATGGTTCCCACTGACCGGGGTTCCTCCTGTGGTGCTGCTACAATTGTAGCGCAAGTTAAGGGTATTTGTTTGTGTATATATATATATATATATATATACATACATATAAAAACAAAATATGGATAGCCCCAATGCGCTCTTCTGTTGGCTATAGTTTTTCTAAAAGAGTTTTTTGTTTGATATTAATACAACCTATTTTAAACTTTTTTGAGCAGGTCCTCTTGATAAGAACCCACCAATGCAGGTTCTGATGAAACACTATTGCTTAGGTGGGTTTTAAAAGGGCACCATATCTAAAACTATTTCAATAATTATCCTACAAATCAGGATTTATTGTTATTAAAACAATTTAATTGGGTTTTGACACATCATATTGTGCATTTCATAGGATGACCATATAATATGTTTATTTTATACATTTATTAGCTTGCCTAGATTCAGCTCTGCTTCACAGACTCACCCAAGGGACCTCTCTACCTTGGCATTCAGATTGCGTGCGACTGTGTCACGTAGGAGCTGCGCTGGTGGTGAACATCCCCAAGTTTACCTTGTGGTGGGAAGAAAATCTCAAAATGGAATGTTGTTATGGTGAGTGGGAGAGAGCGGTGGTATGTCTACTGTCTTGGAGTGCTGTGGGCTATTGAGGAGACGTGCATACTGTAGGTCTTGCATCTCCCTTTAACTATCACCAAGACGATTGGTCTGTGTGTATAGTGTCCATTGCACCTGGGCTAGATGGCCACGATGGGTGTAGTATGGCTGACCGGCGGTCTCCTGACCGCCGGTCAACTTACCGACGCTGGGATCCCGGCAGCACACCGACGCCGGGATCCCGGCGGGGAGGGGCGAGTGCAGCAAGCCCCTTGCGGGCTTGCTACGCTCGCCATGCTGCATGCTCGGTGGCGACCTACGGTCGCCACGGGTTCTATTCCCACTCTATGGGTGTCGTGGACACCCACGAGTGGAAATAGTCCCTGTTGGTCAGCATGCCGACCATCGGGATAGTGGGGGTCGGGATGCTGGAGGAGGTCATGTGACCGTCGGTCTCCCGACCATCGGTCACATGAATACCACCCTGCCACGGGTGTAGTATGGCTGACCGGCGGTCCGGGATCCCGGCAGCTTACCGACGCCGGGATCCCGGCAGCATACCGACGCCGGGATCCCGGCAAGGAGGGGCGAGTGCAGCAAGCCCCTTGCGGGCTCGCTGCGCTCGCTACGCTGCGGGCTCGGTGGCGACCTACGGTCCCCACGGGTTCTATTCCCACTCTATGGGTGTCGTGGACACCCACGAGTGGAAATAGTCCCTGTTGGTCGGCATGCCGACCATCGGGATAGTGGGGGTCGGGAAATGGAGGAGGTCATGTGACCGTCGGTCTCCCGGCCACGGGTGTAGTATGGCTGACCGGCGGTAGTATGGCTGACCGGCGGTCTCCTGACCACCGGTCAGCTTACCGACGCCGGGATCCCGGATACACAATTATTCAAGATATACATTCTCGAATAGCTTGGGTATTCTGTAGCTTAATCAGTATGCTCTAAATGCATTTCATTTTCATATCACACTACTTGTTATTAATATTTTGAGTTGACTACAGTGAACATTTAATTTGGCATTATTTATTCAACACTATGTGCCCAATGTACAAGTAATGATCTAGGCATCTAAAGGAAAGAATAATTTTGTGGAGTGTCTACAGAGGATAAAGTTCCCTGTTAATGAAAACCTGGCCACGTAGGCTTGTACTGGAAGCTTGAAAGCATTTCCATATGGGTGAATACCAAAACAAGGATGAGTTAAAGAACTAAAAGTTGTATTAACTAGTTGTGGCATTTCTAATTAAATCAAATAACATACTAACAGTGCCGATTTTTAAATAAGATTTATCCTCAGGTCCTTATTTTATTTCACATATTTCTTTGAGGGTGGACATGCCTTAAAGATGAAGAAAAGTATATAACAATAGCTCCAGATCATATTATTAATAATTTATTGATACATTCATTGATAGCATGGAGATCCTAGTTCTTCATAGGTGTGCCAAGAGTGGGTACTAATTACCCAGGCCTGGGCCAGTTGGAGGGGACTGAGCCAACTGCTGATGGGGATAAATGTAACCCATTGTGGCATATGGTGTCGCTTCACTATACCCATGGCCGGCGCTACCATTAGGCAGCTGCTTATGGTTGTCGGCACTTAGAGGGCAGTGCTCAGTGGAGTTTGTCACAGGATGTGCACAGTGCTCGCTGTGAGGGAAGTGTGCCAGCTCCCTGCACACCCAGAGTCGGATCTGCCGGCCTAAGCTGCATGTTAGGGACCTGTCCCCACCTCCCCCTCCTGCTGTTGTTCACCCCCTCGCGCCCACCCTTCCCTGTCTACTCCTTTATGTAGACATCTGGAGCCGGTGAGAGTCCAATTTATCCAGTTTTAGGATTTTAAGTTGTTTGTACCATTATCCAAGTGTGTGTCCTATTATCTGGCATTAAGAACTGTGCAATATTGTCTACTCCTTTGTGTAGACCATTTGAGCCAGTGAGAGTCAATTCACTTGGATTAGTGGATGTGTGTTTTAATAAAAGTTTTTACACTATCAGGAGCATTCTCTATTTCTTTGAGGAAAATTGACCAGGACTAACAAAAAGAAGGAGAGCGTGGAAGTGCTGGTTGCAGTAGGATTTATGGTGTGGCCTGATTGTCTACTTATCTATGTAGACCAACAAATTGGATACAAATCTGGAAAGAAGGAGCACATTTAGTATCAAAGATTTTATTAACAAAATGATACTATGTTATTACTTTATCCTCTTTTTTCTGAGGTTGTTGTGATATCAGCACTCTCATACAAAATCTGCGCCTAAAGGATTGGTGATATTTTTTTGTGTTTTGTTAAAAAAAACACTGCTCCACTGCATCTGACATTGTTGCTGTGTCCATTCATTCTACATAAAAAATAAAGTGCAATGACAGGCGCTAATACTACGTGTCACCACGTGGAAAATGTAATCTGAATTGTAATCACCCTTAAAGGGGAAATGTCCACACTCTACATTTGGATCGACTATCACATGTCTTCCACACCTCACGGTAAAGGAACAGGGGAATACAGCAGAAAGCAAAGTGCTATTGCAGAGACCTTTAGATAAAAAGGTGATTTTAATAATACAAATACACTCAGAATGTAAAGAAATAATCAAACGTATAATACTCTTTTCCCAGTCCGGCTAGAATGGGATGTAGCTACGCCTACCCAGAGTTCAGATGAATTAGGACCATGGTATTACACACCTGGAAAACATGTTCACCGCCAGAAGGGCATCAAGAATATGCCACCATATGCCGCGCTAGTCAGAGTCCTCACAGTAAGCTTAATGCATTTGAAACATGAATATGTCGCTCAGAAGCATGTGTTGTTGTGTCCCACTCAGAATCAGGCACTGTATGTAAATGACATCCCCTATAGTTGTACTACCATATAGATACATTTATTTTACTAAGGTGTCCCTCCTCCTAGCTAAAGTATCAGGGGCATTTACATACAGCGAATTCTGTATACCACCTCTGTAATAGAGAACTTGTGCTTGGTCTAAACCAGTGTTTTCCAAACTTAGTCCAGCTTTTATGGATAGCCATGCTTGAGCATAGCTGATTTAATTAGTACCACAGTCATTTTTATTTTACCATATGTGCTCAAAGATCATTAAAACCTGGACTGTTAGGTGGGTACCTGAACACCAAGTTTGGGAAACACTGGTTCAGGTGCACAGCCAGAATGGGGGAAAATTAAGATTTAAGTCACTTTGACTGTGGAATGATTGTTGGTGCTCAAACAACTGCGTATCTGAGAAACTGCTGATCTTCTGGGATTTTCATGCACAAGAGCCTCTTTTATGGACAGATAACAAGATACAAATAGAAAAAAAAATCTAGTGAATGGCAACTCTGTGGGGTTAAAATTAGTGATGAGCGGGTTCGGTTTCTCGGAAACCGAACCCCCCCGAACTTCACGCTTTTTACACGGGTCCGAGGCAGACTCGGATCTTCCCACCTTGCTCGGTTAACCCGAGGGCGCCCGAACGTCATCATCCCGCTGTCGGATTCTCGCGAGGCTCGGATTCTATCGCGAGACTCGGATTCTATATAAGGAGCCGCGCGTCGCCGCCATTTTCACACGTGCATTGAGATTGATAGGGAGAGGACGTGGCTGGCGTCCTCTCCGTTTAGAGTAGACTAGAGAGTAGTAGAGACACTTGATTTACTAATTTTGGGGAGCATATTAGGAGTACTACTTGCTGATAGTGTGACCAGTGACCACCAGTTTAATTAATCCGTTCTCTGCCTGAAAAAAAACGATACACAGTGTGACACAGTCACATACCATATCTGTGCTCAGCCTCAGTGTGCTGCATCATCTATGTAATACTGTATATCTGACTGTGCTCACTGCTCACACAGCTTAATTGTGGGGGAGACTGGGGAGCAGTTATAGCAGGAGTACATATTTTAACAGTGCACACTTTTGCTGCCAGAGTGCCACTGCCAGTGTGACTGACCA
Organism: Pseudophryne corroboree; assembly: GCF_028390025.1. Taxonomy (NCBI): domain Eukaryota; kingdom Metazoa; phylum Chordata; class Amphibia; order Anura; family Myobatrachidae; genus Pseudophryne; species Pseudophryne corroboree. The sequence continues at coordinate 555,003,554 of NC_086449.1, read as the reverse complement.
GTGACCACTGACCACCAGTATATTGTGATTGTCTGCCTGAAAAAGTTAAACACTCGTCGTGTGGTGTTTTTATTCTATAAACGCATTCTGCTGACAGTGTCCAGCAGGTCCGTCATTATATAATATATACCTGTCCGGCTGCAGTAGTGATATATATATATTTTTTATATCATTATCATCCAGTCTATATTAGCACTGCAGCAGACGCAGTACGGTAGTCCACGGCTGTAGCTACCTCTGTGTCGGCAGTCGCTCGTCCATCCATAATTGTATACCACCTACCCGTGGTGGTGTTTTTTTTTTTCTATCTTCTTGATACTAGTAGCTTACTTTAGGAGTCTGCAGTGCTGAGCTGACAGTGTCCAGCAGGTCCGTCATTATATAATATATACCTGTCCGGCTGCAGTAGTGATATATATATATTTTTTATATCATTATCATTTTATTTATTTATTTATTAACAGTTTCTTATATAGCGCAGCATATTCCGTTGTGCTTTACAATTAGAACAACAGTAATAGAACAAAACTGGGTAAAAACAGACAGACATAGAGGTAGGAAGGCCCTGCTCGCAAGCTTACAATCTATAGATCCAGTCTATATTAGCAGCAGACGCAGTACGGTAGTCCACGGCTGTAGCTACCTCTGTGTCGGCAGTCGCTCGTCCATCCATAATTGTATACCACCTACCTGTGGTGTTTGTTTTTTTTTCTATCTTCTTGATACTACTAATAGCTTACTTTAGGAGTCTGCAGTGCTGAGCTGACAGTGTCCAGCAGGTCCGTCATTATATAATATATACCTGTCCGGCTGCAGTAGTGATATATATATATTTTATATCTCATTATCATCCAGTCTATATTAGCAGCAGACGCAGTACGGTAGTCCACGGCTGTAGCTACCTCTGTGTCGGCAGTCGCTCGTCCATCCATAATTGTATACCACCTACCCGTGGTGTTTTTTTTTTTTCTATCTTCTTGATACTAGTAGCTTACTTTAGGAGTCTGCAGTGCTGAGCTGACAGTGTCCAGCAGGTCCGTCATTATATAATATATACCTGTCCGGCTGCAGTAGTGATATATATATATTTTTTTTATATCATTATCATCCAGTCTATATTAGCAGCAGACGCAGTACGGTAGTCCACGGCTGTAGCTACCTCTGTGTCGGCAGTCGCTCGTCCATCCATAATTGTATACCACCTACCTGTGGTGTTTTTTTTTCTTTCTATCTTCTTGATACTAGTAGCTTACTTTAGGAGTCTGCAGTGCTGACAGTGTCCAGCAGGTCCGTCATTATATAATATATACCTGTCCGGCTGCAGTAGTTATATATATATTTTTTATATCATTATCATCCAGTCTATATTAGCAGCAGACGCAGTACGGTAGTCCACGGCTGTAGCTACCTCTGTGTCGGCAGTCGCTCGTCCATCCATAAGTATACTAGTATCCATCCATCTCCATTGTTTACCTGAGGTGCCTTTTAGTTGTGCCTATTAAAATATGGAGAACAAAAATGTTGAGGTTCCAAAAATAGGGAAAGATCAAGATCCACTTCCACCTCGTGCTGAAGCTGCTGCCACTAGTCATGGCCGAGACGATGAAATGCCATCAACGTCGTCTGCCAAGGCCGATGCCCAATGTCATAGTACAGAGCATGTAAAATCCAAAACACCAAATATCAGTAAAAAAAGGACTCAAAAATCTAAAATAAAATTGTCAGAGGAGAAGCGTAAACTTGCCAATATGCCATTTACCACACGGAGTGGCAAGGAATGGCTGAGGCCCTGGCCTATGTTCATGGCTAGTGGTTCAGCTTCACATGAGGATGGAAGCACTCAGCCTCTCGCTAGAAAAATGTAAAGACTCAAGCTGGCAAAAGCACAGCAAAGAACTGTGCGTTCTTCGAAATCACAAATCCACAAGGAGAGTCCAATTGTGTCGTTTGCGATGCCTGACCTTCCCAACACTGGACGTGAAGAGCATGCGCCTTCCACCATTTGCACGCGCCCTGCAAGTGCTGGAAGGAGCACCCGCAGTCCAGTTCCTGATAGTCAGATTGAAGATGTCAGTGTTGAAGTACACCAGGATGAGGAGGATATGGGTGTTGCTGGCGCTGGGGAGGAAATTGACCAGGAGGATTCTGATGGTGAGGTGGTTTGTTTAAGTCAGGCACCCGGGGAGACACCTGTTGTCCGTGGGAGGAATAGGGCCATTGACATGCCTGGTGAAAATACCAAAAAAATCAGCTCTTCGGTGTGGAAGTATTTCAACAGAAATGCGGACAACATTTGTCAAGCCGTGTGTTGCCTTTGTCAAGCTGTAATAAGTAGGGGTAAGGACGTTAACCACCTCGGAACATCCTCCCTTATACGTCACCTGCAGCGCATTCATCATAAGTCAGTGACAAGTTCAAAAACTTTGGGCGACAGCGGAAGCAGTCCACTGACCAGTAAATCCCTTCCTCTTGTAACCAAGCTCACGCAAACCACCCCACCAACTCCCTCAGTGTCAATTTCCTCCTTCCCCAGGAATGCCAATAGTCCTGCAGGCCATGTCACTGGCAATTCTGACGAGTCCTCTCCTGCCTGGGATTCCTCCGATGCATCCTTGCGTGTAACGCCTACTGCTGCTGGCGCTGCTGTTGTTGCTGCTGGGAGTCGATGGTCATCCCAGAGGGGAAGTCGTACTCGTAAGACCACTTTTACTACTTCCACCAAGCAATTGACTGTCCAACAGTCCTTTGCGAGGAAGATGAAATATCACAGCAGTCATCCTGCTGCAAAGCGGATAACTGAGGCCTTGGCATCCTGGGCGGTGAGAAACGTGGTTCCGGTATCCATCATTACTGCAGAGCCAACTAGAGACATGTTGGAGGTACTGTGTCCCCGGTACCAAATACCATCTAGGTTCCATTTCTCTAGGCAGGCGATACCGAAAATGTACACAGACCTCAGAAAAAGACTCACCAGTGTCCTAAAAAATGCAGTTGTACCCAATGTCCACTTAACCACGGACATGTGGACAAGTGGAGCAGGGCAGGCTTAGGACTATATGACTGTGACAGCCCACTGGGTAGATGTATGGACTCCCGCCGCAAGAACAGCAGCGGCGGCACCAGTAGCAGCATCTCGCAAACGCCAACTCTTTCCTAGGCAGGCTACGCTTTGTATCACCGCTTTCCAGAATACGCACACAGCTAAAAACCTCTTACGGCAACTGAGGAAGATCATCGCAGAATGGCTTACCCCAATTGGACTCTCCTGTGGATTTGTGGCATCGGACAACGCCAGCAATATTGTGTGTGCATTAAATCTGGGCAAATTCCAGCACGTCCCATGTTTTGCACATACCTTGAATTTGGTGGTGCAGAATTATTTAAAAAACGAGAGGGGCGTGCAAGAGATGCTGTCGGTGGCCAGAAGAATTGCGGGACACTTTCGGCGTACAGGCACCACGTACAGAAGACTGGAGCACCACCAAAAACGCCTGAACCTGCCCTGCCATCATCTGAAGCAAGAAGTGGTAACGAGGTGGAATTCAACCCTCTATATGCTTCAGAGGTTGGAGGAGCAGCAAAAGGCCATTCAAGCCTATACAACTGAGCACGATATAGGAGGTGGAATGCACCTGTCTCAAGCGCAGTGGAGAATGATTTCAACGTTGTGCAAGGTTCTGCAACCTTTTGAACTTGCCACACGTGAAGTCAGTTCAGACACTGCCAGCCTGAGTCAGGTCATTCCCCTCATCAGGCTTTTGCAGAAGAAGCTGGAGACATTGAAGGAGGAGCTAACACAGAGCGATTCCGCTAGGCATGTGGGACTTGTGGATGGAGCCCTTAATTCGCTTAACAAGGATTCACGGGTGGTCAATCTGTTGAAATCAGAGCACTACATTTTGGCCACCGTGCTCGATCCTAGATTTAAAACCTACCTTGAATCTCTCTTTCCGGCAGACACAAGTCTGCTGGGGTTCAAAGAACTGCTGGTGACAAAATTGTCAAGTCAAGCGGAACGCGACCTGTCAACATCTCCTCCTTCACATTCTCCCGCAACTGGGGGTGCGAGGAAAAGGCTCAGAATTCCGAGCCCACCCGCTGGCGGTGATGCAGGGCAGTCTGGAGCGACTGCTGATGCTGACATCTGGTCCGGACTGAAGGACCTGACAACGATTACGGACATGTCGTCTACTGTCACTGCATATGATTCTCTCCCCATTGAAAGAATGGTGGAGGATTATATGAGTGACCGCATCCAAGTAGGCACGTCAGACAGTCCGTACTTATACTGGCAGGAAAAAGAGGCAATTTGGAGGCCCTTGCACAAACTGGCTTTATTCTACCTAAGTTGCCCTCCCACAAGTGTGTACTCCGAAAGAGTGTTTAGTGCCGCCGCTCACCTTGTCAGCAATCGGCGTACGAGGTTACATCCAGAAAATGTGGAGAAGATGATGTTCATTAAAATGAATTATAATCAATTCCTCCGTGGAGACATTGACCAGCAGCAATTGCCTCCACAAAGTACACAGGGAGCTGAGATGGTGGATTCCAGTGGGGACGAATTGATAATCTGTGAGGAGGGGGATGTACACGGTGATATATCGGAGGATGATGATGAGGTGGACATCTTGCCTCTGTAGAGCCAGTTTGTGCAAGGAGAGATTAATTGCTTCATTTTTGGTGGGGGTCCAAACCAACCCGTCATTTCAGTCACAGTCGTGTGGCAGACCCTGTCACTGAAATGATGGGTTGGTTAAAGTGTGCATGTCCTGTTTATACAACATAAGGGTGGGTGGGAGGGCCCAAGGACAATTCCATCTTGCACCTCTTTTTTCTTTCATTTTTCTTTGCGTCATGTGCTGTTTGGGGGGCGTTTTTTGGAAGGGCCATCCTGCGTGACACTGCAGTGCCACTCCTAGATGGGCCAGGTGTTTGTGTCGGCCACTAGGGTCGCTTAGCTTACTCACACAGCTACCTCATTGCGCCTCTTTTTTTCTTTGCGTCATGTGCTGTTTGGGGAGTGTTTTTTGGAAGGGCCATCCTGCGTGACACTGCAGTGCCACTCCTAGATGGGCCAGGTGTTTGTGTCGGCCACTAGGGTCGCTTAGCTTACTCACACAGCTACCTCATTGCGCCTCTTTTTTTCTTTGCGTCATGTGCTGTTTGGGGAGTGTTTTTTGGAAGGGCCATCCTGCGTGACACTGCAGTGCCACTCCTAGATGGGCCAGGTGTTTGTGTCGGCCACTAGGGTCGCTTAGCTTACTCACACAGCTACCTCATTGCGCCTCTTTTTTTCTTTGCGTCATGTGCTGTTTGGGGAGTGTTTTTTGGAAGGGCCATCCTGCGTGACACTGCAGTGCCACTCCTAGATGGGCCAGGTGTTTGTGTCGGCCACTAGGGTCGCTTAGCTTACTCACACAGCTACCTCATTGCGCCTCTTTTTTTCTTTGCGTCATGTGCTGTTTGGGGAGTGTTTTTTGGAATGGCCATCCTGCGTGACACTGCAGTGCCACTCCTAGATGGGCCAGGTGTTTGTGTCGGCCACTAGGGTCGCTTAGCTTACTCACACAGCTACCTCATTGCGCCTCTTTTTTTCTTTGCGTCATGTGCTGTTTGGGGAGTGTTTTTTGGAAGGGCCATCCTGCGTGACACTGCAGTGACACTCCTAGATGGGCCAGGTGTTTGTGTCGGCCACTTGGGTCGCTTAGCTTAGCCATCCAGCGACCTCGGTGCAAATTTTAGGACTAAAAATAATATTGTGAGGTGTGAGGTGTTCAGAATAGACTGAAAATTAGTGGAAATTATGGTTATTGAGGTTAATAATACATTGGGATCAAAATGACCCCCAAATTCTATGATTTAAGCTGTTTTTTAGGGTTTTTTGAAAAAAACACCCGAATCCAAAACACACCCAAATCCGACAAAAAAAATTCGGTGAGGTTTTGCCAAAACGCGTTCGAACCCAAAACACGGCCGCGGAACCGAACCCAAAACCAAAACACAAAACCCGAAAAATTTCCGGTGCTCATCACTAGTTAAAATGCCTTGTTAATGGTCAATAAGAAACACAGGCCAGCACTGTGCAGATGAAGATTGAAATAATGTTGCTAGGTTTGCTGAATTTAGTTTTCTGCTCTGACATGATAGGTTCAAAATTTGTCATAAAAACATGAATCCATGGATCCATCATGTATTGTAGGCAAAGATTTGGCTGAGGGGAGATGGTATAAAAGTGTGTGTTGGGAATGTTATCTTGACACATTTTAAACCCCTTAATAACAACTGAGTTTAATTTAAATGCCACAGCCTATCTGAGCATTGTAGCTGATCATGGGCACCCCATTATGGCAGTCTACTCACTTTCTATTAGCTGCTTTCAGCAGGATAGCATACCAAGGGCAGATGTATTAACCTGGAGAAGGCATAAGGAAGTGATAAACCAGTGATATGTGCAAGGTGACAAAGGCACCAGCCAATCAGATCCTAACTGTTAATTTACATATTGGAGCTGATTAGCTGGTGCCTTTATCACCTTGCACATATCACTGGTTTATCACTTCCTTATGCCTTCTCCAGGTTAATACATCTGCCCCCATGTCACAAAGCTTAAGTCATCTCAAACTGATTCTACAAACATGACAATGAGACCAGTGTTCTGCAATTGGTCTCCATATTTACCATATCTCAGAGTCAGATGAAGCATAGTAGGAAATTAAAAAAGCGACACAAGTGAGGTATTTTATGCAGCTGTGAGAAGTGGTTACCAGAGATGAGTTAAGCCACAAATCAGATGTAGGTCAAATAGGTCAAAAGGGTAAGGTTTTTTTTAGATTAAATTTGAGCTGTGTAAGGGGTTGTTGAGGGTTATATTGGATTCTGGGGACATGGGAAACATAGCCAGAGATTTGAAAACTTGTGCAACAGATGTGGGGCAGCAGGAAAGAAACAGAAGTCTTGCTGAAGCATTAAAATTTGATTCAGGTGGATGATAGATGGGTGAGGGAAATGTAAGATAACAAGAAGTTACAGTAATAAGTGCTTGAGATAATGAGAAAGCGGATAAAGAGTTTTGGAAGCACCTTGGATAAGAAAAGAGCATATTCCAACAATATATTTATGGTGAAGGAAAGTGTGACACCAAGTCAGTTGGCTTTGGAGACTGAGGAAATTGTGGTATAATGTAAATGATGGTGAGGGACCTTGAAGGGGAGGTGATGGCTCTTTGAAGAACAAGACAATGGGGGTAATTCTGAGTTGATCGCAGCAGGAACTTTGTTAGCAGTTGGGTAAAACCATGTGCACTGCAGGGGGGGCAGATATAACATTTGCAGAGAGAGTTAGATTTGGGTGGGTTATATTGTTTCTGTGCAGGGTAAATACTGGCTGCTTTATTTTTACACTGCAATTTAGATTTCAGTTTGAGAATACCGCACCCAAATTTAACTCTCTTTGCACATGTTATATCTGCCCCCCTGCAGTGCACATGGTTTTGCCCAACTGCTAACAAAGTTCCTGCTGCGATCAACTCAGAATTACCCCCAATAAGGGTTTCTTTTGCACAGGTTCAGCTTTAACAATGGGACATTCATGTGATGATAGCTGAGAAAAGTGGAAAGGTCAGGTGAGGAGAGAGAAATTTGGGTGATGTTCTAATAAAGGTGATAGTGTAAACTGAGAACCTGAGAGGTAAAAGCAGTGGTGATGTCAGAAGTAAGTGGCTGATGTTCTAAGTCTGAACTTGCACCTTAGTCACACTGTGCATGCATCCCAATGGGTCCCGCTGGGGGACATAGAACCATCTCAGACACAGAAGGAGGCAATTTTGGTGAGCATTCCTAGCAGGTAATTGGGAGTGGCTAGTGTGCATGTTGGGGCCTGTGAATGTGCCTTTTGCCACGGTTGCACTAGCACCAGCAACCATGTCCCGATGGACATTCTGCATCTCAGTAGTGGTTGGTGTAACGTCCAGTGGTGTGACTGATGTGCAATCAGTGGTGTGTCTTTCCATGCAAAGGAGCAAATTAGTGTGATAGGCGCTGGGCATCTCAGTAGGAAATCCATCGGCTCCAGCATTAGCATAAAAACACAGTTGCATTACACAAAAAGATATAGTTAAAGATCTGATCCCAGGCCCTGAATGAGCAAATTAGTTCCATTTCCAAGAGAAATGGTGTACAGTGAAAAAATCATAGGGCTGAGAACAGAGCCTTCTGATAGCCCAACAGATAGTGGCAGTGGAGTGTGGGATATGCAAGTGGTAGAGGCGCTAAAGGAGCAATTCGTGGTTAGGAAGTGAATCATTAAAGAACTCTATCACAAAGAATATGGGACTGGTGGAAGTTCAGGAATAGATGGTGATCAACAGTGTTGAAATCATCAGAGAGTTCCATGAGGATAAGTATAAAGAAGTGACCTCTGTTGTAAGTATTGATTATTGCAATTGTCTCCTCACTGGTTGTCATTATCCTGACTTTGATCCTCTTGTATGAGGAACTAATTCAGCATGGATTGCAATTGCAAAGCTGTCTTGTGACTTACCTCTGCCATCTGTCCTGCAGGATAGGATCACGTGGGGATAATGGCTCTCATTCTCTTAGAGCCTGTGGCTGCTCAAGGTGCAACCCAATTTCCCATATGTACCTCATGAGTTTCCCTCTATCTCTGGCTGCTGTGTGCAGCCATGACAGTTTGTGTCAGCTGAACGGACAAACACCAACCAGAAGTCAGTTTGGCGATCACATGACACACTCAGCCAATCCCTGGACAGCGAGGGCTGTAAAGGGAGCTTCCTGGACACTCCCAAGCTGCCAGTGCTTTATCTTTTGACCTGCTGTGAAATATACAGTACCTGTGTTTCGCTACAAACATTATCCAGCTAGAAGACTACCAGTGCAGTGTCCATCTCCAGGCTCTTGAGACACTTGCTAGATCCTGTATTAGCTAGTTCAATCTCAGTGTCTTCACAATTGGCGGTTCCTATATCAAATAGTCCAATCTCGGTGTCTGTACAGTTACTGGATCCTGTATCAGATGGTCCAATCCCAGTGTCTGCACAGTTGATGGATCCTGTATTAGCTGGTCAAATCAAAGTGTCTGCACAGTTGCTGGATCCCGTATTAGCTGGCCCAATCCCAGTGTTTGTACAGTTGCTGGATCCTATATTAGCTGGTTCAATCCCAGTGCCTGAAAAAATTGCCGGTTCCTGTATCAAATGGTTCAATCCCAGTGACTGCACAACTGTGGATCCTGTATTAGCTTGTCTAATTATTATTATTACATTTTATTTATAAGGCGTCACAAGTGTTTTGCAGCACCGTACAAAGGCCAGTACAGGGAGACAAAACTTAACATTACAGTAAATAAATAACAAAAATAGAGTACAGGTAACAAAGAGCACCACAATTCTCAAAACTTAATACAGCTTAGATGTAAGTGGCTAGTGAGTTATCAGCGCACTACTATGAGCTGGTGGCCATAGATAGAGATGAGCCTTTATCAGCAGGAGAAAAAGCGGGCAAAGATGGTTGTTGAGTAGGAGAGGGCTGTGAGTGAAATGTGTCGAGAAAAGGGTATTGACAAAATGAGGAAAGAGGGCCCTGCTCTGAAGAGCTAACAATCTAGTAGGGAGGGGCAACAGACAGATGACATGAGGTGCAAGCAAGCAGGAGGTAGCCTGATGGTAGGGTTTATACAAAGCAGAGATGGTCATGTCATGAGGCAGCAGGGATGGATGAGCAGCCTCAGGACTAGGTTATGCATCGGAAGGGTATGCTTTGATGAATAGTAGAGATGTGCGGTGGGCACTTTTCGTGTTTTGGTTTTGGTTCTGGTTCCATCCTCGTGTTTTGGATCTGAATTGGTTTTGCCAAAACCACCCTTTCGTGTTTTAGTTTTGGATCTGGATAATTTTTGAAAAAAACATAAAAACAGCTAAAATCACAGAATTTGGGGGTAATTTTGATCCTACAGTATTAACCTCAATAACATTCATTTCCACTCATTTCCAGTCTATTCTGAACACCTCACACCTCACAATATTGTTTTTAGGCCTAAAAGTTGCACCGAGGTTAGCTGTATGACTAAGCTAAGCGACACTAGTGTGCGGCACAAACACCTGGCCCATCTAGGAGTGTCACTACAGTGGCAGAAAGGGTGGCAGATTTAAAAACTAGGCCCCAAACAGCACATAATGCAAAGAAGAAAAAGAGGTGCAATAAGGTAGCTGTATGACTAAGCTAAGTAACACAAGTGTGCGGCACAAACACCTGGCCCATCTAGGAGTAGCACTGCAGTTGCAGACAGGATGGCACTTAAAAAAACTAGGCCCCAAACAGCAGATCATGCAAAAAAGAAAAGGAGGTGCAATGAGGTAGCTGTATGACTAAGCTAAGCGACACAAGTGTGCGGTACAAACACCTGACCCATCTAGGAGTGGCACTGCAGTTGCAGACAGGATGGCACTTAAAAAAACTCGGCCCCAAACAGCACATCATGCAAAGAAGAAAAAGAGGTGCAATGAGGTAGCTGTATGACTAAGCTAAGCGACACAAGTGTGCGGAACAAACAACATGGGACGTGCTGTAATTTGCCCAGATATAATACATGCACAATATTGGTGACACAGGAGAGCATACCCCTAAACCACACACACACACGGCAATGCCTGTAAAATTAATTTGGATAATAATAACCCTTTTATTTGGAGCTATTATAATAATATGAAGCACAGGCGAGCGTACCCCTACACCACACACGGCAAACCCTGTAAACATTATTTGGATAATAATATAAGTAATCTATATAAGCCATTTATTTGGAGTAAATAATGTACAGCACAGGACACCACCACTGGACTTATGGCAGCACAAGACACCACCACTGGACTGATGCAGCACAAGACAGCACCACTGGACTGGACTTATATGGCAGTACCCCTGGAGTTGTATGGCAGTGTCAGACAGAATGTCACTTAAAAATACTAGTCCCCGAACATCAGTGCCGTTTCTAGCGGCGGGCGAGCCGTGCAACCGCACGGGGCGCCCGCCGCGGCACTTTGTTACTCCTTATCGCCTCTGCCGAGCGCTCCTGCTTGGGGGGCGGGGCTTCGCGGAATGACGCGTTGCGTCGTGACGTCACGATGCAATCGCGTCATTCCGCGAAGCCCCGCCCCCCGAGCAGGAGCGCTCGGCAGAGGCGATAAGGAGATAAGCAAGAAGGAGGAGGCGGCCGGCGCGAGGGACGTGAGGCGGCGGGACCGAAGAGCGGGAAGACGTAAGTATTCTCTCTCTCTCTCTCTCTCTCTCTCCCCCCCTCTCCCCCTTCCTTCCCCTCAACTTGAAACCTGCCTGCCGCTGCCGCACTGTGTAAAATGGGGACACCTGCCTATGGGGATACCTGCCTGCCGCACTGTGTAAAATGGGGGCACCTGCCTGCGTACTGTGTAATATGGGGGCACCTGCCTGCGTACTATGTAATATGGGGGCACCTGCCTGCGTACTGTGTAATATGGGGGCATCTGCCTGCGTACTGTGTAATATGGGGGCACCTGCCTGCGTACTGTGTAATATGGGGGGACCTGCCTGCGTACTGTGTAATATGGGGGCACCTGCCTGCGTACTGTGTAATATGGGGGCACCTGCCTGCGTACTGTGTAATATGGGGGCACCTGCCTGCGTACTGTGTAATATGGGGGCATCTGCCTGCGTACTGTGTAATATGGGGGCACCTGCCTGAGTACTATGTAATATGGGGGCACCTGCCTGCGTACTGTGTAATATGGGGGCATCTGCCTGCATACTGTGTAATATGGGGGCACCTGCCTGCGTACTGTGTAATATGGGGGCACCTGCCTGCGTACTGTGTAATATGGGGGCACCTGCCTGCGTACTGTGTAATATGGGGGCACCTGCCTGCGTACTGTGTAATATGGGGGCATCTGCCTGCGTACTGTGTAATATGGGGGCATCTGCCTGTGCGCTGTGTAATATGGGGGCATCTGCCTGCGTACTGTGTAATATGGGGGCATCTGCCTGCGTACTGTGTAATATCGGGGCATCTGCCTGCGTACTGTGTAAAATGGGGATATCTGCCTGCCGCGCTGTGTAAAATGGGGATACCTGCCTGCCGCACTGTGTAAAATAGGAATACCTGCCTGCGTACTGTGTAAAATGGGGGCACCTGCCTGCGTACTGTGTAAAATGGGGATATCTGCCTGCCGTGCTGTGTAAAATGGGGATATCTGCCTGCCGTGCTGTGTAAAATGGGGATATCTGCCTGCCGTGCTGTGTAAAATGGGGATATCTGCCTGCCGTGCTGTGTAAAATGGGGATACCTGCCTGCCATGCTGTGTAAAATGGGGATACCTGCCTGCCGCACTGTGTAAAATGGGGATACCTGCCTGCTGCACTTTGTAAAATGGGGGCACCTGCCTGCGTACTGTGTAAAATGGGGATATCTGCCTGCCGTGCTGTGTAAAATGGGGATATCTGCCTGCCGTGCTGTGTAAAATGGGGATACCTGCCTGCCATGCTGTGTAAAATGGGGATACCTGCCTGCCGCACTGTGTAAAATGGGGATACCTGCCTGCTGCACTTTGTAAAATGGGGGCACCTGCCTGCCGCGCTGTGTGAAATGGGGACACCTGCCTGCCGCGCTGTGTAATATGGGGACACTTGCCTGCTGTAATGTGTAAAAAGGGGACTTTTTTATTTTTATTTCCCCCCCCTGTGGTGGGTGTGATGATATCAGATGAGGCCATGCCCACTTTAATGAGACCACGCCCATTTTAATCAGGCCACACACCCTTGTCGGGAGCGCGCGCGCCTAAGGCGCGCGCATGCATTTTCTTTTTATGGCTATATGGGGGGGGCACACTTTTTTTTTTTAGAGCAATTGGGGGGGGGCGCATTTTGAAATCTCGCACTGGGAGCCAAATTGTCTAGAAACGGCCCTGCCGAACATCACATGATACAAAGAAGAAAAAGAGGTGCAAGATGGAATTGTCCTTGGGAACTCACACCCACCCTTATGTGGTATAAACAGGACATGCACACTTTAACAAATCAATCATTTCAGCGACAGGGTCTGTCACACGACTGGCTGAAATGACTGGTTTGTTTGGGCCCCCACCAAAAAAGAAGCAATCAATCTCTCCTTGCACAAACTGGCTCTACAGAGGCAAGATGTCGACCTCATCTTCATCCTCCGATTCCTCACCCCTTTCAGTGTGTACATCCTCCTCCTCAAAGAGTATTAATCTGTCCCCACTGGAATCCACCATCACAGGTCCCTGTGTACTTTCTGTAGGCAATTGCTGGTAAAGGTCTTCCCGGAGGAATTTATAATTCATTTTGATGAACATCATCTTCTCTACATTTTGTGGAAGTAACCTCCTACGCCGATGGCTGACAAGGTTACTGGCTGCACTAAACACTCTTTCGGAGTACACACTGGAGGGGGGGGGGGCAACTTAGGTAAATAAAGCCAGTTTGTGCAAGGGCCTCCAAATTGCCTCTTTTTCCTGCCAGTATACGTATGGACTGTCTGACATGCCTACTTGGATGCTGTCACTCATATAATCCTCCACCATTCTTTCAATGGTGACAGAATCATATACAGTGACAGTATACATGTCAGTAATCGTTGACAGGTCCTTCAGTCTGGACCAGATGTCAGTTTTCGCTCCTGACTGCCCTGCATCACTGCCTGCGGGTGGGCTAGGATATCTTATCCTTTTCCTCTCTGCCCCAATTGCGGGAGAAAATGAAGGAGGAGCTGTTGACGGGTCACGCTCCACTTGAGTTGACAAGTTTCTCACCAGCAGGTCTTTGAACCTCTGCGGACTTGTTTCTGCCGGAAAGAGAGATAGGCTTTAAACCTAGGATCGAGCACGGTGGCCAAAATGTAGTGCTCTGATTTCAACAGATTGACCACCCTTGAATCCTGGCAAAGCAAATGAAGGGCTCCATCCACAAGTCACACATACTTTGCGGAATCGCTTCGTCATAGCTACTCCTTCAATTTCTCCAGCTGCTTCTGCAAAGGCCTGATGAGGAGAATGGCCTGACTCAAGCTGGCAATGTCTGAACTGACTTCACATGTGGCAAGTTCGAAGGGTTGGAGAACCTTGCACAAGATGGAAATCATACTCCACTGTGCTTGAGTCAGGTGCATTCCCCCTATTTTGCCTATATCGTAGGTGGATGTATAGGCTTGAATGGCCTTTTGCTGCTCCTCCATCCTCTGAAGCATATAGAGTGTTGAATTCCACCTCGTTACCATCTCTTGTTTCAGGTGATGGCAGTGCAGGCTCAGGAGTGTTTGATGGTGCTCCATTCTTCAGCACATGGTGGCTGAATGTAGAAAGTGGCCCGCAATTTTTCGGGCCACCGACAGCATCTCCTGCATGCCCCTGTAATTTTTAAAAAAATTCTGCACCACCAAATTGACTGTATGTGCAAAACATGGGACGTGCTGGAATTTGTCCAGATGTAATGCACGCACAATATTGGTGGCATTGTCCGATATCACAAATCCCTAGGAGAGATTAATTGGGGTAAGCCATTGTGCGATGATGTCCCTTGGTTTCTGTAATAGGTTGTCAGCGGTGTGCCTCTTACGGAAAGCGGTGATACATAGCGTAGCCTGCCTAGGAACGAGTTGGCGTTTGCGAGATGCTGCTACTGGTGCCGCTGCTGTTGTTGTTGCTGTGGGAGGCAATACATCTACCCAGTGGGCTGTCACGGTCATATAGTCATATAGTCCTTAGTTTGCCCTATTCCACTTATCCACATGTCCGTGGTTAAGTGGACAGTGGGTACAACTGCATTCTCGGTATTGCCTGCCTAGTGAAGTGAAACCTAGATGGGATTTTGTACCCGGGACACCCTACCTCAAACAATTCTCTAAGTCCCACTGAATTAATGGCGGATACCGGATGCACGTCTAACACCAACATAGCTGCCAAGGCCTCAGTTATCCGCTTTGCAAATGAATGACTACTGTCATATTTCATCTTCCTCACAAAGGACTGTTGAACAGTCAACAGCAGCGGCTGCAACAGCAGCTGTAGGCATACCACTCAAGGATCCTCTGGAGGAATCCCGGTTAGGAGAGGACTCCTGTCTTGACAGTGACATGGCCTGCAGGACTACTGATGTTCCTGACTAAGGAGGAAGTTGACATTGAGGAAGTTGGTAGTGTGGCTTGCAGGAGCTTGGGTACAGTGGACTGCTTACACTATTACCCAAAGTTTGTGAACTTGACAATGACTTATGATGAATGTGCTGCAGGTGACGTATAAGGGAGGATGTTCCTAGGTGCTTAACGTCCTTGCACCTACTTAATACAGATTGACAGAGGCAACACACGGCTTGACACCTGTTGTTCGGATTTGTGGAGAAATTCTACACCGGAGAGGTGGCTTTTTTTGGTATTTTGCCCAGGCATGACAATGGGCTTATTCATCCCACAGACTACAGGTGTCTCCACGGTGCCTGATTTAAAAAAACCACATCACCAGCAGAATCCTCATCGTCAACTTCCTCCTCAGCGCCAGCAACACCCATATCCTCATCCTGCTGTACTTCAACAGTGACATCTTCAATTTTAATATCAGAAACTGGACTCTGGGTGCTCCTTCCAGCACTTGCAGAGGGCGTGCAAATGGTGGAAGGAGCCACCTCTTCCCGTCCAGTGTTGGGAAGGTCAGGCATCACAACCACTGAAACACTTGGACTCTCCTTGGGGATTTGTGATACCATCTTAGAATGTACAGTTCTTTGCTGTGCTTTTGCCAGCTTAACTCTTATAATTTTTCTAGCGGGAGGATAAAGGCTTCCATCCTCATGTGAAGCTGAACCACTAGTCATAGGCCAGGACCTTAGTCGTTCCTTGCCAGTCCATGTCGTAAATGGCATAATGGCAAGTTTACGTTTCTCCTCAGACCATTTCAATTTATTTTTTGGGGTCTTTTTACTGAACTTTGGCTTTTTGGATTTTACATGCCCTCTACTATCACATTGGGCATCGGCCTTGGCAGACGACGTTGATAGGATTTCAACGTCTATGTCATGACTAGTGGCAGCAGCTTCAGCACTAGGAGGAAGTGGTTCATGATCTCTCCCTATTTTATACTCCAAATTTTTGTTCTCAATTATTTTTCTGGATTTATATAACAATGGTGGTTATTCTGAGTTGATCGCAGCCAGCAATTTTTGCTGCTGCTGCGATCAATAGTCCATGCCTATGGTGGAGTGTATTTTAGCTTAGCAGGGCTACCATCGCTTATGCAGCCCTGCTAAGCTAAAAAAATTTCACTCAAAATTAGACTAGCCCTGGACATACTTACCCTGTGCGATGGATCATGCGATGATGGGCCCGGCTTTGACATCACACCTCCGCCCTCCGTTGTCCTGGAAATGCCTGTGTTTTACTTACCACTCCCCGAAAACGTCTCCAAATGGTCCAGATCCGCCCATTCACGCCTCCTTAATGTTAATCTTCTTAGCGGCCGCCACTGCGACCACTTCTGTTGGTAGCTGCGACGTAACCCGATGACCCCTGTTGCCGGGCAACATTGTGCATGCGCACTGCTCCCGCCACGCATGCGCATTCCGCACCCGTTCTCACTGCAGCGACAAACAGCTGCATGCAAACTGGTCGGAATGACCCCCAATATGCGATACAGGAGAGTGTGCCTCTACACCACACAGGGCAAACCCAAAAATATTTGGATTAAATATTAATAACCCCTTTATTTGGAGTAAATAATATGCAGCACAGGACAGCACCACTGGACTGGACTTATATGGCAGTACCACTGGAATTATACGGCAGTACCACTGGAATTATACGGCAGTATTACTGGAATTTTATGATAAGATCACTGGAATTATACGGAAGCACCACTGGACTTATATGGCAGTACCACTGGACATATATGGCAGTATTACTGGACTGGAGTTATACGTCAGTACCACTGGAATGATAAAGCAGGATAACAGGATTTATACGCCAGTACCACTGGAATTATACAGCAGGATCACTGGAATTATATGGCAATACCACTGGATTTATACGGCAGTATCACTGGACTGGATTTATACGCCAGTACCAATGGAATTATATGGCAGCACCACTGGACTTATACGGCAGTACCACTGGACAAATACGGCAGTACCACTGGACATATATTGCAGTATCACTGGACTGGAGTTATACGCCAGTACCACTGGAATTATACAGCAGGATCACTGGATTTATATGCCAGTACCACTGGAATTATACGGCAGGATCACTGGAATTATACGGCAGTACCACTGGACTTATACGGCAGTACCACTGGACATATATACAGCAGTATAACTGGACTGGATTTATACGCCAGTACCACTGGAATTATACAGCAGGATCACTGGATTTATACGCCAGTACCACTGGAATTATACGGCAGTACCACTGGAATTATACGGCAGTACCACTAGACTTATACGGCAGTACCACTGGACATATACGGCAGTATCACTGGACTGGACTTATTCGCCATTACCACTGGAATTATATGGCAGTAACACTGGACTTACACAGCAGTACCACTGGACATATACGGTAGTATCACTGGACTGTTCTTATACACCAGTACCACTGGAATAATACGGCAGTATCACTGGAATTATACGGCAGTACCACTGGACATATATGGCAGTACCACTGGACATATTAGGCAGTATCACTGGACTGCACTTATATGCCAGTACCACTGGAATTATACGGCAGGATCACTGGACTTATACGCCAGTACCACTGGAATTATACGGCAGTACCACTGGACATATTAGGCAGTATCACTGGACTAGACTTATACGCCATTACCACTGGAATTATATGGCAGTAACACTGGACTTACATGGCAGTACCACTGGACATATACGGCAGTATCACTGGACTGGTCTTATACGCCAGTACCACTGGAATAATATGGCAGTATCACTGGACTGGACTTATACGCAAGTACCACTGGAATAATACGGCAGGATCACTGGAGTTATACGCCAGTACCACTGGAATTATACGCTAGTACCACTGGAATTATATGGCAGTACCACTGGACTTACACGGCAGTACCACTGGACTTACACGGCAGTACCACTGGATTTATACGGCAGTACCACTGGACATATATGGCAGTATCACTGAACTGGACTTATACGCCAGTACCACTGGAATTACACGGCAGGATCACTGGATTTATATGCCATTACAACTGGAATTATACGGCAGTACCACTGGACTTATACTGCAGTACCACTGGACATATGCGACAGTATCACTGGACTGGATTTATACACCAGAACCACTGGAATTATATGCCAGTACCACTGGAATTATATGGCAGGATCACTGGAATTATACGGCAGTACCACTGGACTTATACGGCAGTACCACTGGACATATACGGCAGTGGACTGGACTTCTACGCCAGTAACACTGGAATTATACGGCAGGCTCACTGGAATTATGTGCCAGAACCACTGGAATTATGCAGCAGTACCACTGGACTTATATGGCAGTACCACTGGACATATACTTCAGTATCAATGGACATATACGGCAGCACAGGGACACCACCAATGGACTGATGCAGGATAACACAGCACCACTGCAATTGACTGGACTTATACAGCAGCACTGGACATATGGCAGCAGAGGACATAGCCGTAACTACGTGTGTGCCAGGTGTGCTTGGAACACAGCGCAGTCGCCCTGGGGGCGCAACTGGCCGCATCCCCGTTAATTTACTCAGTGGCATTGTAATGAGTCAAACTGACTCATTACAAGCCACCAGAGAGGAGCAGCAGCGCTGGAGGCAGGAGAGAAGGACGTGGAGGGAGAGAAGGGAGCCACAGCAACGCACTAATTGGTTGTGGCGCTGCTCAGAGCCGTCCCTCTCCTTCCACTGTGCGGCTGTGCGCCCCCTCCCTCTCCCCCAGTGCCTGCAGCATCGTCAGCAGCTCAGCACCAAAATGGGGATTGTGCATGCGGGAGCCGGGCGGAGGAGATCCACGGAGGAAGCGGCAGCAGGAGCTGCCCAAACGATACAGAAAACAGGAGAAGGGGAGGTAAAAAAAGAGACAGGGCTATACAGTTTACAGGCCGGGGTGAACTTTGGCGGCACTGCATAGGGCTGTATAGAGAATATGAGTCCCTTCCTCTGCTGTGTATATATATATATATATATATATATGTATATGTCCAGTATATGTATATATATATATATATATATATAAAAGGGGACGCTGTCTGCCGTAATGTGTAAAAAGGGGGACGCTGTCTGCCGCAATGTGTAAAAAGTGGACGCTGTCTGCCGTAAAGTGTAAAAGGTGGACTCTGTCTGCCGTAATGTGTAAAAAGTGGACGCTGTCTGCCGTAATGTGTAAAAAGGGGGACGCTGTCTGCCGTAATGTTTGAAAAGTGGACGCCGTCTGCCGTAATGTGTAAAAAGGGGGACGCTGTCTGCCGTAATGTGTAAAAAAGGGACGCTGTCTGCCGTAATGTGAAAAAAGGGGGACGCTGTCTGCTGTAATGTGTAAAAAGTGGACGCTGTCTGCCGTAATGTGTAAAAAGGGGGATACTGTCTGCCGTAATGTTTGAAAAGTGGACGCCGTCTGCCGTAATGTGTAAAAAGGGGGACGCTGTCTGCCGTAATGTGTAAAAAGTGGACGCTGTCTGCCGTAAAGTGTAAAAGGTGGACTCTGTCTGCTGTAATGTGTAAAAAGTGGACGCTGTCTGCCGTAATGTGTAAAAAGGGGGACGCTGTCTGCCGTAATGTTTGAAAAGTGGACGCCGTCTGCCGTAATGTGTAAAAAGGGGGACGCTGTCTGCCATAATGTGTAAAAAGTGGACGCTGTCTGCCGTAAAGTGTAAAAGGTGGACTCTGTCTGCTGTAATGTGTAAAAAGTGGACGCTGTCTGCCGTAATGTGTAAAAAGGGGGACGCTGTCTGCCGTAATGTTTGAAAAGTGGACGCCGTCTGCCGTAATGTGTAAAAAGGGGGACGCTGTCTGCCGTAATGTGTAAAAAAGGGACGCTGTCTGCCGTAATGTGAAAAAAGGGGGACGCTGTCTGCTGTAATGTGTAAAAAGTGGACGCTGTCTGCCGTAATGTGTAAAAAGGGGGATACTGTCTGCCGTAATGTTTGAAAAGTGGACGCCGTCTGCCGTAATGTGTAAAAAGGGGGACGCTGTCTGCCGTAATGTGTAAAAAGTGGACGCTGTCTGCCGTAAAGTGTAAAAGGTGGACTCTGTCTGCTGTAATGTGTAAAAAGTGGACGCTGTCTGCCGTAATGTGTAAAAAGGGGGACGCTGTCTGCCGTAATGTTTGAAAAGTGGACGCCGTCTGCCGTAATGTGTAAAAAGGGGGACGCTGTCTGCCGTAATGTGTAAAAAAGGGACGCTGTCTGCCGTAATGTGAAAAAAGGGGGACGCTGTCTGCCGTAATGTGTAAAAAGTGGACGCTGTCTGCCGTAAAGTGTAAAAGGTGGACTCTGTCTGCCGTAATGTGTAAAAAGTGGACGCAGTCTGCCGTATTGTGTAAAAAGGGGGACACTGTCTGCCGTAATGTGTGAAAAGTGGAAGCTGTCTGCCGTAATGTGTAGAAAGGGGGATGCTGTCTGCCGTAATGTGTAAAAAGAGGACGCTGTCTGCCGTATTGTGTAAAAAGGGGGACACTGTATGCCGTAATGTGTGAAAAGTGGATGCTGTCTTCCGTAATGTGTAAAAAGTGGACGCTGTCTGCCATAATGTGAAAAAAGGGGGACGCTGTCTGCCGTAATGTGTAAAAAGGGGACGCTGTCTGCCGTAAAGTGTAAAAGGTGGACTCTGTCTGCCGTAATGTGTAAAAAGTGGACACTGTCTGCCGTATTGTGTAAAAAGGGGGACGCTGTCTGCCGTAATGTGTGAAAAGTGGACGCTGTCTGCAGTAATGTGTAGAAAGGGGGACGCTGCCTGCGTAATGTGTAAAAAGAGGACGCTGTCTGCCGTAATGTGTAAAAAGGGGGACGCTGTCTGCCGTAATGTGTGAAAAGTGGATGCTGTCTGCCGTAATGTGTAAAAAGGGGGGCGCTGTCTGCCGTAATGTGTAAAAAGTGGACGCTGTCTGCTGTAAAGTGTAAAAGGTGGACGCTGTCTGCCGTAATGTGTAAAAAGTGGATGCTGTCTGCCATATTGTGTAAAAAGGGGGACACTGTCTGCCATAATGTGTGAAAAGTGGACGCTGTCTGCCGTAATGTGTAAAAAGAGGGACGCTGTCTGCCGTAATGTGTAAAAAGTGGATGCTGTTTGCCGTAAAGTGTAAAAGGTGTATGCTGTCTACTGTAATGTGTAAAAAGTGGACGCTGTCTGCCATAAAGTGTAAAAGGTGGACGCTGTCTGCGGTAATGTGTAAAAAGTGGACGCTGTCTGCCGTAATGTGTAAAAAGTGGACGCTGTCTGCCGTATTGTGTAAAAAGGGGGACACTGTCTCCCGTAATGTGTGAAAAGTGGACGCTGTCTGCTGTATTGTGTAAAAAGGGGGACGCTGTCTGCCGTAATGTGTAAAAAGGGGACGCTGTCTGCCGTAATGTGAAAAAAGGGGGACGCTGTCTGCCGTAATGTGTAAAAAGTGGACGCTGTCTGCCGTAAAATGTAAAAGGTGGACACTGTCGGCCGCAATGTGTGAAAAGGGGACGCTGTCTGCCGTAATGTGTAGAAAGGGGAACGCTGCCTGCCGTAATGTGTAAAAAGAGGAAGCTGTCTGCCGTAATGTGTAAAAAGGGGGATGCTGTCTGCCGTAATATGTTAAAAGTGGATGCTGTCTGCCGTAATGTGTAAAAAGGGGGACGCTGTCTGTCGTAATGTGTGGAAAGGGGATGCTGTCTGCCGTAAAGTGTAAAAAGTGGACTCTGTCTGCTGTAATGTGTAAAAAGTGGACGCTGTCTGCCGTAATGTGTAAAAAGGGGGACGCTGTCTGCCGTAATATGTGAAAAGTGGACGCTGTCTGCCGTAATGTATAAAAAGGGGGACGCTGTCTGCCGTAATGTGTAAAAAGGGGGATGCTGTCTGCCGTAATGTGAAAAAAGGGGGATGCTGTCTGCCGTAATGTGTAAAAAGTGGACGCTGTCTGCCGTAAAGTGTAAAAGGTGGACTCTGTCTGCCGTAATGTGTAAAACGTGGACGCTGTCTGCCGCATTGTGTAAAAAGGGGGATGCTGTCTGCCGTAATGTGTGAAAAGTGGACGCTGTCTGCCGTAATGTGTAGAGAGGGGGACGCTGTCTGCCGTAATGTGTAAAAAGGGGGACGCTGTCTGCCATAATGTGTAAAAAGTGGACGCTGTCTGCCGTAAAGTGTAAAAGGTGAACTCTGTCTGCTGTAATGTGTAAAAAGTGGACGCTGTCTGCCGTAATGTGTAAAAAGGGGGATACTGTCTGCCGTAATGTTTGAAAAGTGGACGCCGTCTGCCGTAATGTGTAAAAAGGGGGACGCTGTCTGCCGTAATGTGTAAAAAGTGGACGCTGTCTGCCGTAAAGTGTAAAAGGTGGACTCTGTCTGCTGTAATGTGTAAAAAGTGGACGCTGTCTGCCGTAATGTGTAAAAAGGGGGACGCTGTCTGCCGTAATGTTTGAAAAGTGGACGCCGTCTGCCGTAATGTGTAAAAAGGGGGACGCTGTCTGCCGTAATGTGTAAAAAAGGGACGCTGTCTGCCGTAATGTGAAAAAAGGGGGACGCTGTCTGCCGTAATGTGTAAAAAGTGGACGCTGTCTGCCGTAAAGTGTAAAAGGTGGACTCTGTCTGCCGTAATGTGTAAAAAGTGGACGCAGTCTGCCGTATTGTGTAAAAAGGGGGACACTGTCTGCCGTAATGTGTGAAAAGTGGAAGCTGTCTGCCGTAATGTGTAGAAAGGGGGATGCTGTCTGCCGTAATGTGTAAAAAGAGGACGCTGTCTGCCGTATTGTGTAAAAAAGGGGACGCTGTATGCCGTAATGTGTGAAAAGTGGATGCTGTCTTCCGTAATGTGTAAAAAGTGGACGCTGTCTGCCATAATGTGAAAAAAGGGGGACGCTGTCTGCCGTAATGTGTAAAAAGGGGACGCTGTCTGCCGTAAAGTGTAAAAGGTGGACTCTGTCTGCCGTAATGTGTAAAAAGTGGACACTGTCTGCCGTATTGTGTAAAAAGGGGGACGCTGTCTGCCGTAATGTGTGAAAAGTGGACGCTGTCTGCAGTAATGTGTAGAAAGGGGGACGCTGCCTGCGTAATGTGTAAAAAGAGGACGCTGTCTGCCGTAATGTGTAAAAAGGGGGACGCTGTCTGCCGTAATGTGTGAAAAGTGGATGCTGTCTGCCGTAATGTGTAAAAAGGGGGGCGCTGTCTGCCGTAATGTGTAAAAAGTGGACGCTGTCTGCTGTAAAGTGTAAAAGGTGGACGCTGTCTGCCGTAATGTGTAAAAAGTGGATGCTGTCTGCCATATTGTGTAAAAAGGGGGACACTGTCTGCCATAATGTGTGAAAAGTGGACGCTGTCTGCCGTAATGTGTAAAAAGAGGGACGCTGTCTGCCGTAATGTGTAAAAAGTGGATGCTGTTTGCCGTAAAGTGTAAAAGGTGTATGCTGTCTACTGTAATGTGTAAAAAGTGGACGCTGTCTGCCGTAAAGTGTAAAAGGTGGACGCTGTCTGCGGTAATGTGTAAAAAGTGGACGCTGTCTGCCGTAATGTGTAAAAAGTGGACGCTGTCTGCCGTATTGTGTAAAAAGGGGGACACTGTCTCCCGTAATGTGTGAAAAGTGGACGCTGTCTGCCGTATTGTGTAAAAAGGGGGACGCTGTCTGCCGTAATGTGTAAAAAGGGGACGCTGTCTGCCGTAATGTGAAAAAAGGGGGACGCTGTCTGCCGTAATGTGTAAAAAGTGGACGCTGTCTGCCGTAAAATGTAAAAGGTGGACACTGTCAGCCGCAATGTGTGAAAAGGGGACGCTGTATGCCGTAATGTGTAGAAAGGGGAACGCTGTCTGCCGTAATGTGTAAAAAGAGGAAGCTGTCTGCCGTAATGTGTAAAAAGGGGGATGCTGTCTGCCGTAATATGTTAAAAGTGGATGCTGTCTGCCGTAATGTGTAAAAAGGGGGACGCTGTCTGTCGTAATGTGTGGAAAGGGGATGCTGTCTGCCGTAAAGTGTAAAAAGTGGACTCTGTCTGCTGTAATGTGTAAAAAGTGGACGCTGTCTGCCGTAATGTGTAAAAAGGGGGACGCTGTCTGCCGTAATGTGTGAAAAGTGGACGCTGTCTGCCGTAATGTATAAAAAGGGGGACGCTGTCTGCCGTAATGTGTAAAAAGGGGGATGCTGTCTGCCGTAATGTGAAAAAAGGGGGATGCTGTCTGCCGTAATGTGTAAAAAGTGGACGCTGTCTGCCGTAAAGTGTAAAAGGTGGACTCTGTCTGCCGTAATGTGTAAAACGTGGACGCTGTCTGCCGCATTGTGTAAAAAGGGGGATGCTGTCTGCCGTAATGTGTGAAAAGTGGACGCTGTCTGCCGTAATGTGTAGAAAGGGGGACGCTGTCTGCCGTAATGTGTAAAAAGAGGACGCTGTCTGCCGTAATGTGTAAAAAGGGGGACGCTGTCTGCCGTGATGTGTGAAAAGTGGATGCTTTCTGCCGTAATGTGTAAAAAGGGGGACGCTGTCTGCCGTAATGTGTGGAAAGGGGATGCTGTCTGCCGTAATGTGTAAAAAGTGGACGCTGTCTGCCGTAAAGTGTAAAAGGTGGACTCTGTCTGCCATAATGTGTAAAAAGTGGACGCTGTCTGTCGTAATGTGTAAAAAGGGGGACGCTGTCTGCTGTAATGTGTAAAAAGTGGACGCTGTCTGCCGCAAAGTGTAAAAGGTGTACGCTGTCTGCCGTAATGTGTAAAAAGTGGACCCTGTCTGCCGTAATGTGTAAAAAGGGGGACGCTGTCTGCCGAAATGTGTGAAAAGGGGGACGCTGTCTGCCGTAATGTGTAAAAAGGGGGACGCTGTCTGCCGTAATGTGTGAAAAGTGGACGCTGTCTGCCGTATTGTGTAAAAAGGGGGACGCTGTCTGCCGTAATGTGTAAAAAGGGGACGCTGTCTGCCGTAATGTGAAAAAAGGGGGACGCTGTCTGCCGTAATGTGTAAAAAGTGGACGCTGTCTGCCGTAAAATGTAAAAGGTGGACACTGTCAGCCGCAATGTGTGAAAAGGGGACGCTGTATGCCGTAATGTGTAGAAAGGGGAACGCTGTCTGCCGTAATGTGTAAAAAGAGGAAGCTGTCTGCCGTAATGTGTAAAAAGGGGGATGCTGTCTGCCGTAATATGTTAAAAGTGGATGCTGTCTGCCGTAATGTGTAAAAAGGGGGACGCTGTCTGTCGTAATGTGTGGAAAGGGGATGCTGTCTGCCGTAAAGTGTAAAAAGTGGACTCTGTCTGCTGTAATGTGTAAAAAGTGGACGCTGTCTGCCGTAAAGTGTAAAAAGGGGGACGCTGTCTGCCGTAATGTGTGAAAAGTGGACGCTGTCTGCCGTAATGTATAAAAAGGGGGACGCTGTCTGCCGTAATGTGTAAAAAGGGGGATGCTGTCTGCCGTAATGTGAAAAAAGGGGGATGCTGTCTGCCGTAATGTGTAAAAAGTGGACGCTGTCTGCCGTAAAGTGTAAAAGGTGGACTCTGTCTGCCGTAATGTGTAAAACGTGGACGCTGTCTGCCGCATTGTGTAAAAAGGGGGACGCTGTCTGCCGTAATGTGTGAAAAGTGGACGCTGTCTGCCGTAATGTGTAGAAAGGGGGACGCTGTCTGCCGTAATGTGTAAAAAGAGGACGCTGTCTGCCGTAATGTGTAAAAAGGGGGACGCTGTCTGCCGTGATGTGTGAAAAGTGGATGCTTTCTGCCGTAATGTGTAAAAAGGGTGACGCTGTCTGCCGTAATGTGTGGAAAGGGGATGCTGTCTGCCGTAATGTGTAAAAAGTGGACGCTGTCTGCCGTAAAGTGTAAAAGGTGGACTCTGTCTGCCATAATGTGTAAAAAGTGGACGCTGTCTGTCGTAATGTGTAAAAAGGGGGACGCTGTCTGCTGTAATGTGTAAAAAGTGGACGATGTCTGCCGCAAAGTGTAAAAGGTGTACGCTGTCTGCCGTAATGTGTAAAAAGTGGACCCTGTCTGCCGTAATGTGTAAAAAGGGGGACGCTGTCTGCCGAAATGTGTGAAAAGGGGGACGCTGTCTGCCGTAATGTGTAAAAAGGGGGACGCTGTCTGCCGTAATGTGTAAAAAGGGGACGCTGTCTGCCATAATGTGAAAAAAGGGGGACGCTGTCTGCCGTAATGTGTAAAAAGTGGACGCTGTCTGCCATAAAGTGTAAAAGGTGGACTCTGTCTGCCGTAATGTGTAAAAAGTGGACGCTGTCTGCCATAAAGTGTAAAAGGTGGACTCTGTCTGCCGTATTGTGTAAAAATGGGGACACTGTCTGCCGTAATGTGTGAAAAGTGGACACTGTCTGCCGTAATGTGTAGAAAGGGGGACGCTGTCTGCCGTAATGTGTAAAAAGAGGACGCTGTCTGCCGTAATGTGTAAAAAAGGGGGCGCTGTCTGCCGTAATGTGTGAAAAGTGGATGCTGTCTGCCGTCATGTGTAAAAAAGGGGACGCTGTCTGCCGTAATGTGTGGAAAGGGGATGCTGTCTGCCGTAATATGTAAAAAGTGGACGCTGTCTGCTGTAATGTGAAAAAGGGGGCGCTGTCTGCCGTAATGTGTGAAAAGTGGATGCTGTCTGCCGTCATGTGTAAAAAGGGGGACGCTGTCTGCCGTAATGTGTGGAAAGGGGATGCTGTCTGCCGTAATGTGTAAAAAGTGGACGCTGTCTGCCGTAATGTGTAAAAAGAGGGACGCTGTCTGCCGCAATGTGTAAAAAGTGGACGCTGTCTGCCCTAAAGTGTAAAAGGTGGACTCTGTCTGCCGTAATGTGTAAAAAGTGGACGCTGTCTGCCGTAATGTGTAAAAAGGGGGACGCTGTCTGCCGTAATGTGTAACAAGTGGACGCTGTCTGCCCTAAAGTGTAAAAGGTGGACTCTGTCTGCTGTAATGTGTAAAAAGTGGACGCTGTCTGCCGTAATGTGTAAAAAGTGGACACTGTCTGCCGTATTGTGTAAAAAGGGGGACGCTGTCTGCCGTAATGTGTGAAAAGTGGACGCTGTCTGCAGTAATGTGTAGAAAGGGGGACGCTGCCTGCGTAATGTGTAAAAAGAGGACGCTGTCTGCCGTAATGTGTAAAAAGGGGGACGCTGTCTGCCGTAATGTGTGAAAAGTGGATGCTGTCTGCCGTAATGTGTAAAAAGGGGGGCGCTGTCTGC
The DNA here is from genome assembly GCF_028390025.1 of Pseudophryne corroboree. Lineage (NCBI taxonomy): Eukaryota > Metazoa > Chordata > Amphibia > Anura > Myobatrachidae > Pseudophryne > Pseudophryne corroboree. The sequence goes on along the minus strand of NC_086449.1, from coordinate 554,976,174 downwards.
CGTAATGTGTAAAAAGTGGACGCTGTCTGCTGTAAAGTGTAAAAGGTGGACGCTGTCTGCCGTAATGTGTAAAAAGTGGATGCTGTCTGCCATATTGTGTAAAAAGGGGGACACTGTCTGCCATAATGTGTGAAAAGTGGACGCTGTCTGCCGTAATGTGTAAAAAGAGGGACGCTGTCTGCCGTAATGTGTAAAAAGTGGATGCTGTTTGCCGTAAAGTGTAAAAGGTGTATGCTGTCTACTGTAATGTGTAAAAAGTGGACGCTGTCTGCCGTAAAGTGTAAAAGGTGGACGCTGTCTGCGGTAATGTGTAAAAAGTGGACGCTGTCTGCCGTAATGTGTAAAAAGTGGACGCTGTCTGCCGTATTGTGTAAAAAGGGGGACACTGTCTCCCGTAATGTGTGAAAAGTGGACGCTGTCTGCCGTATTGTGTAAAAAGGGGGACGCTGTCTGCCGTAATGTGTAAAAAGGGGACGCTGTCTGCCGTAATGTGAAAAAAGGGGGACGCTGTCTGCCGTAATGTGTAAAAAGTGGACGCTGTCTGCCGTAAAATGTAAAAGGTGGACACTGTCAGCCGCAATGTGTGAAAAGGGGACGCTGTATGCCGTAATGTGTAGAAAGGGGAACGCTGTCTGCCGTAATGTGTAAAAAGAGGAAGCTGTCTGCCGTAATGTGTAAAAAGGGGGATGCTGTCTGCCGTAATATGTTAAAAGTGGATGCTGTCTGCCGTAATGTGTAAAAAGGGGGACGCTGTCTGTCGTAATGTGTGGAAAGGGGATGCTGTCTGCCGTAAAGTGTAAAAAGTGGACTCTGTCTGCTGTAATGTGTAAAAAGTGGACGCTGTCTGCCGTAATGTGTAAAAAGGGGGACGCTGTCTGCCGTAATGTGTGAAAAGTGGACGCTGTCTGCCGTAATGTATAAAAAGGGGGACGCTGTCTGCCGTAATGTGTAAAAAGGGGGATGCTGTCTGCCGTAATGTGAAAAAAGGGGGATGCTGTCTGCCGTAATGTGTAAAAAGTGGACGCTGTCTGCCGTAAAGTGTAAAAGGTGGACTCTGTCTGCCGTAATGTGTAAAACGTGGACGCTGTCTGCCGCATTGTGTAAAAAGGGGGATGCTGTCTGCCGTAATGTGTGAAAAGTGGACGCTGTCTGCCGTAATGTGTAGAAAGGGGGACGCTGTCTGCCGTAATGTGTAAAAAGAGGACGCTGTCTGCCGTAATGTGTAAAAAGGGGGACGCTGTCTGCCGTGATGTGTGAAAAGTGGATGCTTTCTGCCGTAATGTGTAAAAAGGGGGACGCTGTCTGCCGTAATGTGTGGAAAGGGGATGCTGTCTGCCGTAATGTGTAAAAAGTGGACGCTGTCTGCCGTAAAGTGTAAAAGGTGGACTCTGTCTGCCATAATGTGTAAAAAGTGGACGCTGTCTGTCGTAATGTGTAAAAAGGGGGACGCTGTCTGCTGTAATGTGTAAAAAGTGGACGCTGTCTGCCGCAAAGTGTAAAAGGTGTACGCTGTCTGCCGTAATGTGTAAAAAGTGGACCCTGTCTGCCGTAATGTGTAAAAAGGGGGACGCTGTCTGCCGAAATGTGTGAAAAGGGGGACGCTGTCTGCCGTAATGTGTAAAAAGGGGGACGCTGTCTGCCGTAATGTGTGAAAAGTGGACGCTGTCTGCCGTATTGTGTAAAAAGGGGGACGCTGTCTGCCGTAATGTGTAAAAAGGGGACGCTGTCTGCCGTAATGTGAAAAAAGGGGGACGCTGTCTGCCGTAATGTGTAAAAAGTGGACGCTGTCTGCCGTAAAATGTAAAAGGTGGACACTGTCAGCCGCAATGTGTGAAAAGGGGACGCTGTATGCCGTAATGTGTAGAAAGGGGAACGCTGTCTGCCGTAATGTGTAAAAAGAGGAAGCTGTCTGCCGTAATGTGTAAAAAGGGGGATGCTGTCTGCCGTAATATGTTAAAAGTGGATGCTGTCTGCCGTAATGTGTAAAAAGGGGGACGCTGTCTGTCGTAATGTGTGGAAAGGGGATGCTGTCTGCCGTAAAGTGTAAAAAGTGGACTCTGTCTGCTGTAATGTGTAAAAAGTGGACGCTGTCTGCCGTAATGTGTAAAAAGGGGGACGCTGTCTGCCGTAATGTGTGAAAAGTGGACGCTGTCTGCCGTAATGTATAAAAAGGGGGACGCTGTCTGCCGTAATGTGTAAAAAGGGGGATGCTGTCTGCCGTAATGTGAAAAAAGGGGGATGCTGTCTGCCGTAATGTGTAAAAAGTGGACGCTGTCTGCCGTAAAGTGTAAAAGGTGGACTCTGTCTGCCGTAATGTGTAAAACGTGGACGCTGTCTGCCGCATTGTGTAAAAAGGGGGACGCTGTCTGCCGTAATGTGTGAAAAGTGGACGCTGTCTGCCGTAATGTGTAGAAAGGGGGACGCTGTCTGCCGTAATGTGTAAAAAGAGGACGCTGTCTGCCGTAATGTGTAAAAAGGGGGACGCTGTCTGCCGTGATGTGTGAAAAGTGGATGCTTTCTGCCGTAATGTGTAAAAAGGGGGACGCTGTCTGCCGTAATGTGTGGAAAGGGGATGCTGTCTGCCGTAATGTGTAAAAAGTGGACGCTGTCTGCCGTAAAGTGTAAAAGGTGGACTCTGTCTGCCATAATGTGTAAAAAGTGGACGCTGTCTGTCGTAATGTGTAAAAAGGGGGACGCTGTCTGCTGTAATGTGTAAAAAGTGGACGCTGTCTGCCGCAAAGTGTAAAAGGTGTACGCTGTCTGCCGTAATGTGTAAAAAGTGGACCCTGTCTGCCGTAATGTGTAAAAAGGGGGACGCTGTCTGCCGAAATGTGTGAAAAGGGGGACGCTGTCTGCCGTAATGTGTAAAAAGGGGGACGCTGTCTGCCGTAATGTGTAAAAAGGGGACGCTGTCTGCCATAATGTGAAAAAAGGGGGACGCTGTCTGCCGTAATGTGTAAAAAGTGGATGCTGTCTGCCATAAAGTGTAAAAGGTGGACTCTGTCTGCCGTAATGTGTAAAAAGTGGACGCTGTCTGCCATAAAGTGTAAAAGGTGGACTCTGTCTGCCGTATTGTGTAAAAATGGGGACACTGTCTGCCGTAATGTGTGAAAAGTGGACACTGTCTGCCGTAATGTGTAGAAAGGGGGACGCTGTCTGCCGTAATGTGTAAAAAGAGGACGCTGTCTGCCGTAATGTGTAAAAAAGGGGGCGCTGTCTGCCGTAATGTGTGAAAAGTGGATGCTGTCTGCCGTCATGTGTAAAAAAGGGGACGCTGTCTGCCGTAATGTGTGGAAAGGGGATGCTGTCTGCCGTAATATGTAAAAAGTGGACGCTGTCTGCTGTAATGTGAAAAAGGGGGCGCTGTCTGCCGTAATGTGTGAAAAGTGGATGCTGTCTGCCGTCATGTGTAAAAAGGGGGACGCTGTCTGCCGTAATGTGTGGAAAGGGGATGCTGTCTGCCGTAATGTGTAAAAAGTGGACGCTGTCTGCCGTAATGTGTAAAAAGAGGGACGCTGTCTGCCGCAATGTGTAAAAAGTGGACGCTGTCTGCCCTAAAGTGTAAAAGGTGGACTCTGTCTGCCGTAATGTGTAAAAAGTGGACGCTGTCTGCCGTAATGTGTAAAAAGGGGGACGCTGTCTGCCGTAATGTGTAACAAGTGGACGCTGTCTGCCGTAAAGTGTAAAAGGTGGACTCTGTCTGCTGTAATGTGTAAAAAGTGGACGCTGTCTGCCGTAATGTGTAAAAAGGGGGACGCTGTCTGCCGTAATGTTTGAAAAGTGGACGCCGTCTGCCGTAATGTGTAAAAAGGGGGACGCTGTCTGCCGTAATGTGTAAAAAGTGGACGCTGTCTGCCGTAAAGTGTAAAAGGTGGAATCTATCTGCTGTAATGTGTAAAAAGTGGACGCTGTCTGCCGTAATGTGTAAAAAGTAGAGATGAGCGGGTTCGGTTCCTCGGAATCCGAACCCGCCCGAACTTCAGCTTTTTTTACACGGATCCGAGCGACTCGGATCTTCCCGCCTTGCTCGGTTAACCCGAGCGCGCCCGAACGTCATCATGACGCTGTCGGATTCTCGCGAGGCTCGGATTCTATCGCGAGACTCGGATTCTATATAAGGAGCCGCGCGTCGCCGCCATTTTCACACGTGCATTGAGATTGATAGGGAGAGGACGTGGCTGGCGTCCTCTCCATTTAGATTATAAGAGAGAGAGATTTACTGGAGCTTAGGACTAGGAGGAGTACTGTAGAAGTGTAGAGAGTGCAGAGAGTTTACTAGTGAGTGACCACCAGAAAGTGCAGTTTATTTAATATATCCGTTCTCTGCCTGAAAAAAGCGATACACACAGTGACTCAGTCACATACCATATCTGTGTGCACTGCTCAGGCTCAGCCCAGTGTGCTGCATCATCTATATATATTATATATCTGTCTGACTGCTCAGCTCACACAGCTTATAATTGTGGGGGAGACTGGGGAGCACTGCAGTGCCAGTTATAGGTTATAGCAGGAGCCAGGAGTACATAATATTATATAGTGAGTGACCACCAGACAGTGCAGTTTATTTAATATATCCGTTCTCTGCCTGAAAAAAGCGATACACACAGTGACTCAGTCACATACCATATCTGTGTGCACTGCTCAGGCTCAGCCCAGTGTGCTGCATCATCTATATATATTATATATCTGTCTGACTGCTCAGCTCACACAGCTTATAATTGTGGGGGAGACTGGGGAGCACTGCAGTGCCAGTTATAGGTTATAGCAGGAGCCAGGAGTACATAATATTATATAGTGAGTGACCACCAGACAGTGCAGTTTATTTAATATATCCGTTCTCTGCCTGAAAAAAGCGATACACACAGTGACTCAGTCACATACCATATCTGTGTGCACTGCTCAGGCTCAGCCCAGTGTGCTGCATCATCTATATATATTATATATCTGTCTGACTGCTCAGCTCACACAGCTTATAATTGTGGGGGAGACTGGGGAGCACTGCAGTGCCAGTTATAGGTTATAGCAGGAGCCAGGAGTACATAATATTATATTAAAATTAAACAGTGCACACTTTTGCTGCAGGAGTGCCACTGCCAGTGTGACTGACCAGTGACCTGACCACACTGACCACCAGTATAGTTAGTAGTATACTTATATTGTGATTGCCTGAAAAAGTTAAACACTCGTCGTGTGACTTCACTTGTGTGTTGTTGTTTTTTTTATTCTATAAAAATAAAACTCATTCTGCTGACAGACAGTGTCCAGCAGGTCCGTCATTATATAATATATAATATATACCTGTCCGGCTGCAGTAGTGATATATATATATTTTTTATATCATTTATCATCCAGTCGCAGCAGACACAGTACGGTAGTTCACGGCTGTGGCTACCTCTGTGTCTGCACTCGGCAGGCAGTCCGTCCATAATTGTATACCACCTAACCGTGGTTTTTTTTTCTTCTTTATACATACATACTACTACGACATCTCTTTATCAACCAGTCTATATTAGCAGCAGACACAGTACAGTACGGTAGTTCACGGCTGTGGCTACCTCTGTGTCTGCACTCGGCAGGCAGTCCGTCCATAATTGTATACCACCTAAACGTGGTTTTTTTTCTTTCTTCTTTATACATACATAGTTACATAGACATCTCTTTATCAACCAGTCTATATTAGCAGCAGACACAGTACAGTACGGTAGTTCACGGCTGTGGCTACCTCTGTGTCTGCACTCGGCAGGCAGTCCATAATTGTATACTAGTATCCATCTCCATTGTTTACCTGAGGTGCCTTTTAGTTGTGCCTATTAAAATATGGAGAACAAAAATGTTGAGGTTCCAAAATTAGGGAAAGATCAAGATCCACTTCCACCTCGTGCTGAAGCTGCTGCCACTAGTCATGGCCGAGACGATGAAATGCCAGCAACGTCGTCTGCCAAGGCCGATGCCCAATGTCATAGTACAGAGCATGTCAAATCCAAAACACCAAATATCAGAAAAAAAAGGACTCCAAAACCTAAAATAAAATTGTCGGAGGAGAAGCGTAAACTTGCCAATATGCCATTTACGACACGGAGTGGCAAGGAACGGCTGAGGCCCTGGCCTATGTTCATGGCTAGTGGTTCAGCTTCACATGAGGATGGAAGCACTCAGCCTCTCGCTAGAAAAATGAAAAGACTCAAGCTGGCAAAAGCAGCACAGCAAAGAACTGTGCATTCTTCGAAATCCCAAATCCACAAGGAGAGTCCAATTGTGTCGGTTGCGATGCCTGACCTTCCCAACACTGGACGTGAAGAGCATGCGCCTTCCACCATTTGCACGCCCCCTGCAAGTGCTGGAAGGAGCACCCGCTGTCCAGTTCCTGATAGTCAGATTGAAGATGTCAGTGTTGAAGTACACCAGGATGAGGAGGATATGGGTGTTGCTGGCGCTGGGGAGGAAATTGCCCAGGAGGATTCTGATGGTGAGGTGGTTTGTTTAAGTCAGGCACCCGGGGAGACACCTGTTGTCCGTGGGAGGAATATGGCCGTTGACATGCCAGGTGAAAATACCAAAAAAATCAGCTCTTCGGTGTGGAGGTATTTCACCAGAAATGCGGACAACAGGTGTCAAGCCGTGTGTTCCCTTTGTCAAGCTGTAATAAGTAGGGGTAAGGACGTTAACCACCTCGGAACATCCTCCCTTATACGTCACCTGCAGCGCATTCATAATAAGTCAGTGACAAGTTCAAAAACTTTGGGTGACAGCGGAAGCAGTCCACTGACCAGTAAATCCCTTCCTCTTGTAACCAAGCTCACGCAAACCACCCCACCAACTCCCTCAGTGTCAATTTCCTCCTTCCCCAGGAATGCCAATAGTCCTGCAGGCCATGTCACTGGCAATTCTGACGATTCCTCTCCTGCCTGGGATTCCTCCGATGCATCCTTGCGTGTAACGCCTACTGCTGCTGGCGCTGCTGTTGTTGCTGCTGGGAGTCGATGGTCATCCCAGAGGGGAAGTCATAAGACCACTTTTACTACTTCCACCAAGCAATTGACTGTCCAACAGTCCTTTGCGAGGAAGATGAAATATCACAGCAGTCATCCTACTGCAAAGCGGATAACTGAGGCCTTGGCATCCTGGGTGGTGAGAAACGTGGTTCCGGTATCCATCATTACTGAAGAGCCAACTAGAGACTTGTTGGAGGTACTGTGTCCCCGGTACCAAATACCATCTAGGTTCCATTTCTCTAGGCAGGCGATACCGAAAATGTACACAGACCTCAGAAAAAGAGTCACCAGTGTCCTAAAAAATGCAGCTGTACCCAATGTCCACTTAACCACGGACATGTGGACAAGTGGAGCAGGGCAGGGTCAGGACTATATGACTGTGACAGCCCACTGGGTAGATGTATGGACTCCCGCCGCAAGAACAGCAGCGGCGGCACCAGTAGCAGCATCTCGCAAACGCCAACTCTTTCCTAGGCAGGCTACGCTTTGTATCACCGCTTTCCAGAATACGCACACAGCTGAAAACCTCTTACGGCAACTGAGGAAGATCATCGCGGAATGGCTTACCCCAATTGGACTCTCCTGTGGATTTGTGGCATCGGACAACGCCAGCAATATTGTGTGTGCATTAAATATGGGCAAATTCCAGCACGTCCCATGTTTTGCACATACCTTGAATTTGGTGGTGCAGAATTTTTTAAAAAACGACAGGGGCGTGCAAGAGATGCTGTCGGTGGCCAGAAGAATTGCGGGACACTTTCGGCGTACAGGCACCACGTACAGAAGACTGGAGCACCACCAAAAACTACTGAACCTGCCCTGCCATCATCTGAAGCAAGAAGTGGTAACGAGGTGGAATTCAACCCTCTATATGCTTCTGAGGTTGGAGGAGCAGCAAAAGGCCATTCAAGCCTATACAATTGAGCACGATATAGTAGGTGGAATGCACCTGTCTCAAGCGCAGTGGAGAATGATTTCAACGTTGTGCAAGGTTCTGATGCCCTTTGAACTTGCCACACGTGAAGTCAGTTCAGACACTGCCAGCCTGAGTCAGGTCATTCCCCTCATCAGGCTTTTGCAGAAGAAGCTGGAGACATTGAAGGAGGAGCTAACACGGAGCGATTCCGCTAGGCATGTGGGACTTGTGGATGGAGCCCTTAATTCGCTTAACAAGGATTCACGGGTGGTCAATCTGTTGAAATCAGAGCACTACATTTTGGCCACCGTGCTCGGTCCTAGATTTAAAGCCTACCTTGGATCTCTCTTTCCGGCAGACACAAGTCTGCTGGGGTTGAAAGACCTGCTGGTGACAAAATTGTCAAGTCAAGCGGAACGCGACCTGTCAACATCTCCTCCTTCACATTCTCCCGCAACTGGGGGTGCGAGGAAAAGGCTCAGAATTCCGAGCCCACCCGCTGGCGGTGATGCAGGGCAGTCTGGAGCGACTGCTGATGCTGACATCTGGTCCGGACTGAAGGACCTGACAACGATTACGGACATGTCGTCTACTGTCACTGCATATGATTCTCTCAACATTGATAGAATGGTGGAGGATTATATGAGTGACCGCATCCAAGTAGGCACGTCACACAGTCCGTACTTATACTGGCAGGAAAAAGAGGCAATTTGGAGGCCCTTGCACAAACTGGCTTTATTCTACCTAAGTTGCCCTCCCACAAGTGTGTACTCCGAAAGAGTGTTTAGTGCCGCCGCTCACCTTGTCAGCAATCGGCGTACGAGGTTACATCCAGAAAATGTGGAGAAGATGATGTTCATTAAAATGAATTATAATCAATTCCTCCGCGGAGACATTGACCAGCAGCAATTGCCTCCACAAAGTACACAGGGAGCTGAGATGGTGGTTTCCAGTGGGGACGAATTGATAATCTGTGAGGAGGGGGATGTACACGGTGATATATCGGAGGGTGATGATGAGGTGGACATCTTGCCTCTGTAGAGCCAGTTTGTGCAAGGAGAGATTAATTGCTTCTTTTTTGGGGGGGGTCCAAACCAACCAGTCATATCAGTCACAGTCGTGTGGCAGACCCTGTCACTGAAATGATGGGTTGGTTAAAGTGTGCATGTCCTGTTTTGTTTATACAACATAAGGGTGGGTGGGAGGGCCCAAGGACAATTCCATCTTGCACCTCTTTTTTCTTTTCTTTTTCTTTGCATCATGTGCTGATTGGGGAGGGTTTTTTGGAAGGGACATCCTGCGTGACACTGCAGTGCCACTCCTAAATGGGCCCGGTGCTTGTGTCGGCCACTAGGGTCGCTAATCTTACTCACACAGTCAGCTACCTCATTGCGCCTCTTTTTTTCTTTGCGTCATGTGCTGTTTGGGGAGGGTTTTTTGGAAGGGACATCCTGCGTGACACTGCAGTGCCACTCCTAGATGGGCCCGGTGTTTGTGTCGGCCACTAGGGTCGCTAATCTTACTCACACAGCTACCTCATTGCGCCTCTTTTTTTCTTTGCGTCATGTGCTGTTTGGGGAGGGTTTTTTGGAAGGGACATCCTGCGTGACACTGCAGTGCCACTCCTAGATGGGCCCGGTGTTTGTGTCGGCCACTAGGGTCGCTAATCTTACTCACACAGCTACCTCATTGCGCCTCTTTTTTTCTTTGCGTCATGTGCTGTTTGGGGAGGGTTTTTTGGAAGGGCCATCCTGCGTGACACTGCAGTGCTACTCCTAGATGGGCCCGGTGTTTGTGTCGGCCACTAGGGTCGCTAATCTTACTCACACAGCTACCTCATTGCGCCTCTTTTTTTCTTTGCGTCATGTGCTGTTTGTGGAGGGTTTTTTGGAAGGGACATCCTGCGTGACACTGCAGTGCCACTCCTAGATGGGCCCGGTGTTTGTGTCGGCCACTAGGGTCGCTTATCTTACTCACACAGCGACCTCGGTGCAAATTTTAGGACTAAAAATAATATTGTGAGGTGTGAGGTATTCAGAATAGACTGAAAATGAGTGTAAATTATGGTTTTTGAGGTTAATAATACTTTGGGATCAAAATGACCCCCAAATTCTATGATTTAAGCTGTTTTTTAGTGTTTTTTTTAAAAAACACCCGAATCCAAAACACACCCGAATCCGACAAAAAAAATTCGGTGAGGTTTTGCCAAAACGCGTTCGAACCCAAAACACGGCCGCGGAACCGAACCCAAAACCAAAACACAAAACCCGAAAAATTTCAGGCGCTCATCTCTAGTAAAAAGGGGGACGCTGTCTGCCGTAATGTGTAAAAAGTGGACGCCGTCTGCCGTAATGTGTAAAAAGGGGGGCGCTGTCTGCCGTAATGTGTAAAAAGGGGACGCTGTCTGCCGTAATGTGAAAAAAGGGGGACGCTGTCTGCCGTAATGTGTAAAAAGTGGACGCTGTCTGCCGTAAAGTGTAAAAGGTGGACTCTGTCTGCCGTAATGTGTAAAAAGTGGACGCTGTCTGCCGTATTGTGTAAAAAGGGGGACACTGTCTGCCGTAATGTGTGAAAAGTGGACGCTGTCTGCCGTAATGTGTAAAAAGAGGAACGCTGTCTGCCGTAATGTGTAAAAAGTGGACGCTGTCTGCCGTAATGTGTAAAAAGGGGGACGCTGTCTGCCGTAATGTGTGAAAAGTGGATGCTGTCTGCCGTAATGTGTGGAAAGGGGATGCTGTCTGCCGTAATGTGTAAAAAGTGGACGCTGTCTGCTGTAAAGTGTAAAAGGTGGACGCTGTATGCCGTAATGTGTAAAAAGTGGACGCTGTCTGCCGTATTGTGTAAAAAGGGGGACACTGTCTGCCATAATGTGTGAAAAGTGGACGCTGTCTGCCGTAATGTGTAAAAAGAGGAACGCTGTCTGCCGTAATGTGTAAAAAGTGGACGCTGTCTGCCGTATTGTGTAAAAAGGGGGACACTGTCTCCCGTAATGTGTGAAAAGTGGACGCTGTCTGCCATATTGTGTAAAAAGGGGGATGCTGTCTGCCGTAATGTGTAAAAAGGGGACGCTGTCTGCCGTAATGTGAAAAAAGGGGGACGCTGTCTGCCGTAATGTGTAAAAAGTGGACGCTGTCTGCCGTAAAGTGTAAAAGGTGGACTCTGTCTGCCGTAATGTGTGAAAAGTGGACGCTGTCTGCCGTATTGTGTAAAAAGGGGGACACTGTCGGCCGCAATGTGTGAAAAGGGGACGCTGTCAGCCGTAAAGTGTAGAAAGGGGAACGCTGTCTGCCGTAATGTGTAAAAAGAGGGAGCTGTCTGCCGTAATGTGTAAAAAGGGGGATGCTGTCTGCCGTAATATGTGAAAAGTGGATGCTGTCTGCCGTTATGTGTAAAAAGGGGGGCGCTGTCTGCCGTAATGTGTGGAAAGGGGATGCTGTCTGCCGTAAAGTGTAAAAAGTGGACTCTGTCTGCTGTAATGTGTAAAAAGTGGACGCTGTCTGCCTTAATGTGTAAAAAGGGGGACGCTGCCTGCCGTAATGTGTGAAAAGTGGACGCTGTCTGCCGTAATGTATAAAAAGGGGGACGCTGTCTGCCGTAATGTGTAAAAAGTGGACACTGTCTGCCGGAATGTGAAAAAAGGGGGACGCTGTCTGCCATAATGTGTAAAAAGTGGACGCTGTCTGCCGTAAAGTGTAAAAGGTGGACTCTGTCTGCCGTAATGTGTAAAACGTGAACGCTGTCTGACGCATTGTGTAAAAAGGGGGATGCTGTCTGCCGTAATGTGTGAAAAGTGGACGCTGTCTGCCGTAAAGTGTAGAAAGGGGGACGCTGTCTGCCGTAATGTGTAAAACGAGGAAGCTGTCTGCCGTAATGTGTAAAAAGGGGGACGCTGTCTGACGTAATGTGTGAAAAGTGGATGCTTTCTGCCGTAATGTGTAAAAAGGGGGACGCTGTCTGCCGTAATGTGTGGAAAGGGGATATTGTCTGCCGTAATGTGTAAAAAGGGGGACGCTGTCTGCCGTAATGTGTAAAAAGTGGACGCTGTCTGCCGTAAAGTGTAAAAGGTGGACTTTGTCTGCCATAATGTGTAAAAAGTGGATGCTGTCTGTCGTAATGTGTAAAAAGGGGGATGCTGTCTGCTGTAATGTGTAAAAAGTGGACGCTGTCTGCCGTAAAGTGTAAAAGGTGTACGCTGTCTGCCGTAATGTGTAAAAAGTGGACCCTGTCTGCCATAATGTGAAAAAAGGGGGAAGCTGTCTGCCGAAATGTGTGAAAAGGGGGACGCTGTCTGCCGTAATGTGTAAAAAAGGGGACGCTGTCTGCCGTAATGTGAAAAAAGGGGGACGCTGTCTGCCGTAATGTGAAAAAAGGGGGACGCTGTCTACCGTAATGTGTAAAAAGTGGACGCTGTCTGCCGTAAAGTGTAAAAGGTGGACTCTGTCTGCCGTAATGTGTAAAAAGTGGACTCTGTCTGCCGTATTGTGTAAAAGGGGGATGCTGTCTGCCGTAATGTGTGAAAAGTGGACACTGTCTGCCGTAATGTGTAGAAAGGGGGACGCTGTCTGCCGTAATGTGAAAAAAGAGGACGCTGTCTGCCGTAATGTGTAAAAAGGGGGACGCTGTCTGCCGTAATGTGTGGAAAGGGGATGCTGTCTGCCGTAATGTGTAAAAAGTGGACGCTGTCTGCTGTAATGTGAAAAAAGGGGGACGCTGTCTGCCGCAATGTGTAAAAAGTGGACGCTGTCTTCCGTAAAGTGTAAAAGGTGGACGCTGTCTGCCGTAAAGTGTAAAAAGTGGACGCTGTCTGCCGCATTGTGTAAAAAGGGGGATGCTGTCTGCCGTAATGTGTGAAAAGTGGACGCTGTCTGCCGTAATGTGTAGAAAGGGGTACGCTGTCTGCCGTAATGTGTAAAAAGGGGGATGCTGTCTGCCATAATGTGTAAAAAGGGGGATGCTGTCTGCCATAATGTGTAAAAAGGGGGACGCTGTCTGCCGTAATGTGTGAAAATTGGATGCTGTCTGCCGTAATGTGTAAAAAGGGGGACACTGTCTGCCGTAATGTGTAAAAAGTGGACGCTGTCTGCCGTAAAGTATAAAAGGTGGACTGTCTGCCGTAATGTGTAAAAAGTGGACGCTGTCTGCCGTAATGTGTAAAAAGGGGGACGCTGTCTGGCGTAAAGTGTAAAAAGTGGACGCTGTCTGCCGTAAAGTATAAAAGGTGGACACTGTCTGCTGTAATGTGTAAAAAGTAGACGCTGTCTGCCGTAATGTGTAAAAAGGGGGACGCTGTCTGCCGTAATGTGTGAAAAGTGGACGCTCTCTGTCGTAATGTGTAAAAAGGGGGACGCTGTCTGCCGTAATGTGTAAAAAGGGGACGCTGTCTGCCGTAATGTGAAAAAAGGGGGACGCTGTCTGCCGTAGTGTGTAAAAAGTGGACGCTGTCTGCCGTAATGTGTAAAAAGTGGACGCTGTCTGCCGCACTGTGTAAAAAGGGGGACACTGTCTGCCGTAATGTGTGAAAAGTGGACGCTGTCTGCCGTTATGTGTAGAAAGGGGGACGCTGTCTGCCGTAATGTGTAAAAAGAGGATGCTGTCTGCCGTAATGTGTAAAAAGGGGGACGCTGTCTGCCGTAATGTGTGAAAAGTGGATGCTGTCTGCCATCATGTGTAAAAAGGGGGACGCTGTCTGCCGTAATGTGTGGAAAGGGGATGCTGTCTGCCGTAATGTGTAAAAAGGGGGACGCTGTCTGCCGTAAAGTGTAAAAAGTGGACGCTGTCTGCCTTAAAGTGTAAAAGGTGGACTCTGTCTGCTGTAATGTGTAAAAAAAGTGGATGCTGTCTGCCGTAATGTGTAAAAAGGAGGACGTCATCTGCCGTAATGTGTAAAAAGTGGACGCTGTCTGCCATAATGTGTAAAAAGGGGGACGCTGTCTGCCGTAATGTGTAAAAATGGGACGCTGTCTGCCGTAATGTGTAAAAAGTGGGCGCTGTCTGCCGTAAGGTGTAAAAAGTGGACACTGCCATAATGTGTAAAAGGTGGACTCTGCCGTAATGTGTAAAAGGGGCTCTACCAGGTGTAGTGGCGCTACTGTGTGACGTAATTTAAATAATGGAGACTACTGTGCACCGTAATCTGAATTGGTATTATTGTGTGGCCACACCCCTTCCCTATAAAGCCACGCCCCTATAATTTTTGCTCAAGCCTACCCCTATTTTGCATTATGGGGGGGGGCGCCGATGCCATTTCTTGCACACAGCGCTAAAATGTCTAGTTACGGCACTGGCAGAGGACACCCCCACTGTGACTAGGATGATGTAGCACAAGTCACTACCACTGTACTGATGCAGGACAACACAGCACCACTGCAATGAATTGGACTTATACAGCAGTACTGGACATATGGCAGCAGAGGACACTACCACTGTGACTGGACTGATGCAGAACAATACACCACCTCTGAACTGATGCAGCACAATACAGCAGCACTGGACTGGACTTATATAGCAGCACTGGACATATGGCAGCAGAGGACACCTGATAATGTCAATTATTATCTTAAAACATAAAGCTATACACTATTACCGTGGAGCCGCTATGGCCGCTAGACTTATTACACACACTACGGACTAAGTACGCTATTTGCGCACTGAGTAACGTATGGGTACGCACTTAGCGTAGCAGACGCTAAGCCGTGGGCGCGACGCACGAGCGGCACGTACGCTCACAGAATGATATACAGTAAACCTTGTTAACAAAACAATGTATGGATGTGCTTATACTCTAAACCTTAGTAGTCAAATATTGTAACGATGCGACGCCTAAAAACCTTAACAATGTGTATGCTGTTAGAGCGATTAAGACGCTAAGAAAGCCCTTTGCAGGAAAGTGAAAACACAACACCGGGTTTTAGTAAACCACAGAGCTCTAACACCGCAGTGGATTATTCAGAGAAAAGGGGAAAACAGATACAAGTTTATACACTACAAGCTAACAAGGAAATCTAACAGAATAACAGAGAATAATGATGGCTACAGAGAATATACATACGTGTGCGTTCGCAAGTGCAACCTGGATCCAGTCCTCAGCTATTCAGGTAGAAAGCCTTCAGAGTCTTTGATAGTGACCTGGCCTGCTGCTCGCTCTTTATTCAGTAGCTCAAGACATAATACAATAGACACTGTGTGCTCTTCTTCCATTGGTTAGGGGGTGGGACATGTCCTGCACCGGGGACCATGGTTAGTTCAAGAAGTGGGCGATGGCTAGGACTTGGGATGTGGAGTTCCCGCCCCCTAATCAGTTTAAACCCATCACATTAAACATAAATCCGGTATTATTAATATCTTAATGAGGTAAGTTTTAACAATGTTCTTATTCCCACCAGATTAATGTTCACGTGACTCTGAACAATATGATCCTACACATGATATTACTATCTACCTCAATCTTCAAGATATTCATATATCCACATATTCATATATACATATATATATATATATATATATATATACACACACTCCTGCTATTAAAATTTGTTAGGAATTATATATTTATTCACCTATATATATATACATACACATATGTATATATATATAATATATATAAATGAATACCTCTATCTCCATGGATTTTGGACTAGGAATGTTAGTATTCTAAATTCCTATCTGTCTGGTTTTGTTGTGGTTAGCTATTGTTTCTGATCTTCCAAACATACTCTGCTCCTGGGCATTGTTCACCCTTGTTTGTCCCTTACTTTCAGTTGAGACAATGGCAACTCAGCACTCATTATTCTGGAGAGAAACCTGGCCCTCTTCATAACAAAGGTGTATGCCCTCTTCATAGAATCTCAAAGCTTAGTGTAAATAAGGCCATTGTATCTCAGTCTGTGGGAAATTTATTTGTTGGCTGGGTTCTATTCTCGTCCCCTCCCCATTCGTAATATTTTTAAATACAATTTATATCTATATTCTACTTCTGCACATAACTATACGCAGGAACATGCAATTCTTTCCTAACTAACACCGGAATGTTACCCTTAAAATACCCTACAGCTGGATACTAGACACCACCTTTCAACCTTTATCTGACCCTTCCTATCATGAAAAGAGGAATCTCTCTGTCCAGGAACTGTTTAAACTAATCATACTCGCTGACATGGTCTAGGGGAATATTATCTACAAAATGCACTATTTGGGTTAAATATGCTAAGTTCGAGTCGCACGCTACATGCTCACAAACTCCGCCGTAAATACACATATCATGCGCACGATCGCCGGAACGATCTTACGCAACTTGCGGGTATGTGTACGCACGGGGGACCAGGTGCACGAGCAGCGTGCATGTGCATGAGGGGTTAGTACAAGGGATATGCATCATGATATTTTTCGACTTTGACACACCACTACTATGACTGGACTGATGCAGCACAAGATATCACCACTGGACTGATGCAGCACAACACAGCTCCACTGGACTGGAGTTATACAGCAGCACTGGACATATAGCAGCAGAGGACACAACCACTGTGACTGGACTGATGCAGCACAATACACTATCACTAAACTGATGCAGGACACTGAGGACAGAGACACGTCCTCTCACTACACTCTCCAATGCTGGAGTGAAAATGGCGGCGATGCGTGGCTCCTTATATGGAATCCAAACCCCATGAGAATCCGACAGCGGGATGATAACGTTTTGCCTCGTTCTTGTTTCCGAGTCTGGTGGAAAAACCAGAGCCTGACTCGGATCCGGGCTCGGGTGGTGAAGTTCGGGCGGGTTTGATTCTCAGGGAACTGAACCCGCTCATCTCTAATGAATAAGTGGGTTTTCAGTGACTGTTTGAAGCTTTGCAAGGTTCGGAGAGAGTCTAATGGAGCTGGGGAGTGTGTTCCACTGAAGGAGTGCAGCAGGGGCAAAATTTTGCACTCGAGCATGCAAAGCAGTGACCAGGGTAGAGGAGAGGTGACGGTCATCAGCCGACCGTAGGGGGCGGAGGGATTATGAAGGTAGAGGAGGTTGGAGATGTAGGGAGCAGTGGAATTAGAGATGGCTTTGTATGTGAGGGTGACGAGTTTGAAGAGGATTCTGTAGGGGAATGGGAGCCAGTGCAGATTTGTTGAAGGGGAGTGACAATCCCAGTGTCTGTACAATTGCCGGTTCCTTTATCAGATGGTCCAGTTCCAGTGTCTGCACATTTTGTTGGATCCTGTATTAGCAGGTCCAATCCCAGTATCTGTACTGTTTCCGGATCCTTTATTAGTTTGTTAAATCCCAGAGTCTGAACAATTGGCCAGTATCTGCTGCAACATAATTTCCTCTATCACTGGTGCCATCCCAGTGTCAACTGCAGTATCAAATCCTGTATCACTGTTGCAATCACAGTTTCCACTGCAACATTGTTCTTGTATTGCTGGTGCCATCCCAGTGTCATCTGTTGCATGAAATCATGTATCACTGGTGCAATCCCATTATCCACTGCCACATCAGTTCCTGTATCACTGCTGCCATCCCAGTGTCAACCGCAGTCTTGAATCCTATATCACTGGTGCAATCCCGGTATCCGCTGCAACATCGATTCCAGTATTGCTGGGTCTAGTTCTGTCTCAGCTCACACTTCATTCCCAGTATTGTTTAGGATCACGTATCGCACAAATTCTGCCATCCAGTCTATTTGGTGCATTGGTAGTACTCACACACAGTGGTGTAGCGAGGATGGCTACAGTGAAGCGCGAGCGCCGGGCGGCAAAAAAGTTAGAGGGCGCAGATGGGGCGCATACTGACCCAGACTCAGAAACTAGGTGGGGAACAGGTCAGGCCAGTACTGACAGCAGGAGACACTGACATCCAGCACGTGCCGGCACTCTGCCCACCCTCTTTATATGTTTCACTGTCTGCTTGCAGTTGTGCAGGCAGGTTACTTTTTTTGTCCTGCAGCCCTCACTACTGCAGCACCTCTTTCTGCCCTGGCTGCTGCAGCACCTCTCTCTGCCCCGGATGCTGTAGCACCTCTCTCTCTCTCTCTCTTTCTCTCTCTCTCTCTCTCTCTCTCATCTCTCTCTCAATATATATATATATATATATATATAAAATGTATGCATTACCAATTATTTGTATAGTGCACACATATTCCGCAGCAGATGGATAGATAGATAGATAGATAGCTAGCTAGATAGATAGATAGATAGATAGATAGATAGATAGATAGATAGATAGATAGATCATGTAAAATATGCTAACAATAAAATATATTCAAATAGCTATACTAGCAAAGATGCTTTAATAATTTCAGGATCAGACTTTATAAACTTAACAGTTGAAGTTTTATAGAGTTAGTTCTTTACATTTTAGTAAAGGAATTACTATGAGAAAGGACTTGTGGAATACACATCTGCTTAGTTTTTAGCCAAGCACATTTTTGGCAACAGAGGATTCCTGTGGCTAAGACTTCATATTTTCTTATTCCAACTACAATGATTTAGGTTACTTGTGAATTGCATTTTGATATTCCATTCTGGGACATGTGCGTCTGTTTAAAATGATATCACACTCATGACAGCGTCATCATGGCATCGATCATTATATAGATCCAAAATATTTTTTTTTCCATGTGAAAAATAAGGCAAGCGTATATACTTTGTTATACTGACTTAAATCCTTAAATTTATTAGATTTATAATTATGAACACATTTATCACCATTACAGTAATAACAGAATTTACTTCTAATTACGAAGATTGGTGTTGACTAGATTAGGGGAGTAGTGGAGTCTAATGCACCAGTGGTCTATGTGAGGGGCCCCTGCAAGGAAGTTTAGAATTTGCTGCATCTTATACGCAGGTTACAAACCTCTGTCCAGGCTCTTAACGTTATAGGCTTGTATTACAACCGGATAGTAGTTATACTAGCCAACAATTGGTACATGATACTGTGAAACATCTGGGTATTAGAATATTGGGTATTACAGCTGGGGCTCACTAGGTAACCCGGGCTGGGTTGGTATTGCACAGACATTTTACAATATATCGCACCACCATACACACTGCATAATCCAGCATATGACTGTGCGGTATATAGTTACATGCTTACTGTAAAAACACCTCAACATCAATGGCATCATCCCATCTGATGTGTAGCACATCAGATGGGACAATGCAAGCACTTGATTTATCAAACGATTTGGTTTTGGGTGTACACACTATACGATGGTCATTGCGATCCGTCGCTGATGACAAGATTGACCAGTATATTGTATTCTGTGGACCCGGCTTTAGAATAACAAGAAACAGCACATTTTTAAATCAAGTAATCTTTATTGCATTTTACAAGACAAAAGATCAGTAAACAGAACAAACAAAGCACAATAAACATGACAGCTGTCAGTGTAATAGGATAATCACACCCATGCAGCAGTACAAAATAGGAAGGAAAAACAGAAAACATGTACAAGATCATACAATAATGGTCTGTGGTATAGCAAAAGAATGTCTCCCAGGTTTTGAGTATAGGATACCGACTTTTATAATCCCAACAGGGGTGTGCAATTAAACTAACCCTAGCACTCTTCTTAACCCTCCCTTCCCACAGCCTGACCCTAACCCTCCCCATGCAGCCTAACCCTAACGCTCCTCCACCTTGACCCACAGCATAACCCTAACCAGCCACAGTTCCTACATTCAGGGATTACGGCTGTCAGGATGCCAGGGTTGGCATTCAGACAGGTGTCGCAATTCTGGCGCCGGTGTCTGGCAAGCTATGATGATCTTCATCAAGGTTCCCGGGGATTCCAGTGTTTGCTGGGCATACTAGTTTCCAAACTGCAGCACTTTCCCAGGTTGATTACACAGTTGCATGGTATCCTGATTGCAGCAATGTTTTTAGACCAGTTGTTAACCATTTGTGTTCAGCTGTATTCCTCAGACGGTAGCCAGTCTGGTCCAGTAGCATCTCTGCAGCTAGTAGCCAGTCCGGTACAGCTGTATTGCTCAGCTGGTAGCCAGTACAGTCCAGCACCATCTCTTTAGCCAGTAGCCAGTCTGGTTCAGCTGTATTCCACAGCCGGTGGCCAGTCTTGTCCAGCAGCATCTCTTCACCAGGTAGCCAGTCCGGTCCAGCAGTATTATTCAGCCAGTAGCCAGTCCAGTTCAGCTATAATTCCTCATCCAGTGTACAGTCCGGAATAGAGCCACTTGGTGGTTCATTACCTGAAATATATACCAACTGCAGTTCTCACTGCTACCCAAGTCCCATGCAAAAGAGCTATATACAGCCTCCTCGGTTTCAGCCCAGAGTCGCAGCTAACAGCAGCACTGTGGAGTGATCCTCTGCAGCTAGTATCTGGCTTGCTCAAGCCGTGTTCAGTGACTGTACACTTTGTTTCACCAGCAGCTGATGAGCCTGCCGCACAGCCACCAGCAGTGCAGTGCAGTGCAGTAACTCTCTACAGCCGGATTCTGGCTCCCAGAAGCTGCATGCAGTAAAGATATACATCACCTCTCTAGCGGTTCATACAGTAAATGGACAAATTCTTATAACATCACTCCAGTGTTTATTGTACACTGAAACTATTTGGATAACTCAGCCAGAGGATTTATACACTTACTCACGGGCTACCCACTTGGACTAAGGTGTTAGAGACTGACTGAACATTTCTGAGAGTCTCCACCGGTGGTAACTATGATTTACTATAAGATTGACCAGTTATAGCATTCTGGGACTTCCAGGGATTCCCTTTATTCATGTAAATTTATACAGTTATGTGTATTTATTGTAGATGCATATGATGCAGCTCACTAATTGAGATTTAACTGTCTATTTTTATTTTTTGTTGTTATTGTTGTATATTAAAAGTGTGTTTTTATTAAGGTTGCCTCTGTGGCTCTGAGCACCTGCCTGGTACTCTAAATACTAGTGATTGGTCATTTGAGGAGGTTGGCTGCCCCCTCACCAGGTGGCTGCTGATCCATAGGTGTCAACTTACACTGTCATACACAGCGCCAACAAACCTTTCAGTTTTCTTGTTCCAGAGCCGCAGCCGCTGGACACCAGTCATCACCTGAAGCAGGTAACACTGTGCAACAAACCGTGACACTAATAAACATTTCGAGGAGATGAGGATCAAAAAACAATTTGAATATTTGTGTATACCTGTACCAGTATTCCATTGACCATGGGTGTCTTAGAATTGTGAAAAGTTAGGACGAGTTAAGGTTCCTTTTCAGAAAATGGTGCATTCAAGAACTCAGCAGATTCCTGGAACAAATGTGGCTGATCATCCTAAAGCCAAGTAGGAACCTAAGTCACTTGGGTTGTATACAGAGATTTATAATAGTTCAACAACGTGACAGTGTTTCACATACTAAGAATCAATAATAGCCAGGATTGTCCAACAAGTCTCCGCACCTTGAGCAAAATAATACATACAGTATATTGTGTCTACAACCTGTATCAGCCTGCAAATATTGTAAGTGTCTGGTGAATCTTGACTTTGTTTCTCACATTCATCCTCCTCTGTCTATTACAATTTTTAATCTCCGTTAAATACCCTGAAGAAAGGCCATGAAAGAATCTCTATTATGAGTTGCTGCTGCGGCTCATTTCTGTCTGTTTTCTGGCTGCCTGCTAACAACTAAGATGCTGGCTGCTAAGTGCAACAACACACCTGTTTGGAATGCCTTGTTACCTGACTCCAGCCTGATTACTCCTGTGATTGATCTCTCCCTTTCATTAGGGATTCGAGCCAGTTCCTGTTGCCAGTGAAATTCCCTAGTTCCTGTTTCATACTGAAGCCTGTCGCTGTACGCTATACTGTTCCCAGCCTGTCTGTCTGTTCCTGTGTCCTAGTCTGTGTACCTGAGTCCTGCATCCTTGTATCCTGCCTCAGTCCTCAGTCTGATGTCCCTGTTAGTCCTATACCTGTGCCCAGTTGGATCCTGTCCTGAACCTGCCATCCAGTGTCTATTCCTGCTCCGTGTCCTTGTCTTGCTGTGGCCCTCCAGTTACTCTCATTTTGGTTCATGATTCATGTCCAGGCTCCTCTCAAGTCTTTGTGAATATATACTTCCAGTACTTGTTCCATGCACATCCAGCTTATGTGTCTGTGGATGCCTTCTGCAATAATGTATATTCACTCCAGCCATGCCTGTAAGTCACAAGCCTTAAGCATATCCAGTGCTCAAGCTACATCTTAGCCTCTGCGTGTTATTGCAATCTGCAGCCTGGACACAGTTCATCTAACAAGTCTCTCTGCTACTTAGTTCTTACTAGCAGAACTCTGCTTTCAATCAGTGCACACTTAGCACCTGATTGTTCCAGCAGTTAACCACCATCTGGCTAAGTTTCCTACAACTCACACCTCATTGCTTCAGTTGCCATTGGCTTTCTGTGAATTCTGCACTCTTAGTTCAGAAGGCTTCAGCCAGCATATCCTGCTATCATGACCTGCAATTAACTCCTACTTTGATGTGTATCTGGTTTTCATCAAGTCCTGCTGTCTTCACCAGCCTTGTCTGCATAACCTAGCCATAGTCTGTTTGTTATTAAACCCAGCCTTGCCAAGTCACCCTGTAGCCAGTCTGTCTGCAACTAACCCTTGCCTTGCCAGCTGCTACATGCCAGGTTAATCACTTTGTGATCCCTACCCTGTTGTGTGAGCCCCTACTGCTATAGATATAAGCCCGGGTGGCCTCTAAGTACTGGTGTGCGTGGTGTGCACTGTGATAACAATGGGGTGCTGTTATTTTCAGAAGACCCTCTAACCAGCTTTAGGGGTCTCAAACACATAGAAACATAGAAACATAGAAACATAGAATTTGACGGCAGATAAGAACCACTTGGCCCATCTAGTCTGCCCCTTTTTTTATCCTTTAGGTAATCTCAACCCTTTTTGAACCTTAATTCTTTGTAAGGAAATTCATATGCCTATCCCGCACATGTTTAAATTGCTCTACAGTCTTAGCCTCTACCACCTCTGATAGGAGGCTATTCCACTTATCCTCTACCCTTTCTGTGAAATAATTTTTCCTTAAATTTCCCCTGAAACTGCCTCCCTCCAGTTTCAGTGTATGTCCTCGAGTTCTAATACTTCTCTTCCTTTGAAGAATGTTTCCCTCCTGAACTTTGTTAAACCCTTTGATATATTTGAAAGTTTCGATCATGTCTCCCCTTTCCCTTCTCTCCTCCATACTATACATGTTAAGATCTTTTTGCCTTTCCGGGTAAGTTTTGTGATGTAGGCCATGCACCATTTTAGTTGCCCTTCTTTGTACACTCTCTAATGTATTTATATCCTTCTGGAGATATGGTCTCCAGAACTGGACACAGTATTCCAGATGAGGCCGCACCAATGACCTATACAGTGGCATTATTACTTCTCTTTTCCTGCTACTGATTCCTCTCCCTATGCAACCAAGCATCTGACATGCCTTTCTCATTGCTTTGTTGCATTGCTTTTCTGCCTTTAAGTCACTTGAAATGGATACTCCTAAATCCCTTTCCTCCTCAGTAGTTTCCATTATAGTACCCTTGATACTATATTTAGCCTTTGGGTTTTTGAGACCCAAGTACATGATTTTGAATTTTATATCATTAAACTGTAGTTGCCTTGTTCTTGACCATTTTTCAAGCCTAGCTAGGTCATCAATCATTTGTTTTACCCCTCCTGGTGTGTCTACCCTGTTGCATATCTTTGTATCATCTGCAAAAAGGCATACTTTCCCTTCAAAACCATTTGCAATGTCACCAACAAAGATATTAAAGAGAACTGGTCCGAGTACAGATCCCTGGGGTACTCCACTGGTAACATTTCCCTCCATAGATTGCACTCCATTTACTAAAACTGTCTATTTCCTATCCTGCAACCAGGTTCTTATTCATTTAACTATTTTATAATCCACCCCCACACTTTCAAGTTTATTTAGCAGTCTGCGATGTGGGACAGTGTCAAATGCCTTACTAAAGTTTAGATATGCTACATCTACAGCTCCCCCTTGATCTATTATTTTCATCACAGAGTCAAAAAAGTCAATAAGATTTGTTTGGCATGATCTCCCACCAGTAAATCCATGCTGTTTTGGATCCTGTAAATTGTTTGATTTAAGATATTCCACAACTCTTTATTTTAGTAGTTTTTCCATTACTTTCCCTACTACTGATGTAAGGCTTACTGGTCTGTAGTTACTTGCTTCTTCCTTGCTTCCATTTTTGTACAGTGGAACTACATTTGCTCTTTATCAGTCCTCTGGAATGGCACCTGTATTTAGTGACTGGTTAAATAATTCTGTTAATGGTGCCACCAGCACATCTTTTAGCTATTTTAGTATCCTTGGGTGTATCCCATCTGGCCCCATTGATTTATCCACTTTTAGTTTTGAAAGTTCAGTTAGGACCTTCTCCTCTGTAAATGTACTTTCATCTACCTTATTTTTATGAATGTCCTTGCAACTTAACTGTGGCCCCTTCCCTTCTCCTTCTGTAGTAAATACTGAGCAAAAATAATTATTTAGGTGATCTGCTATTGCCTTGTCTCCCTCCACCAAATTCTCACTCTCTGTCTTAAGTCTTATTATTCCTCCATTTGATTTTCTCCTTTCATTTATATACTTAAAAAAAGTTTTGCCCCCTTTATCTACTGACTGGGCCATTTTCTCCTTAGCTTCTGCCTTTGCACGTCTTAGCATCCTTCCGTCTGTCAAGATACACCTCTGTGCCATTATTATTTTGAGTTTGTTTGTATTTCCTAAAAGCCATCTTTTTTGCTTTCACACTAGTTGATACTTCTTTTGTGAACCACACTGGCTTCCTTTTCCTCGTGCTTTTCCTAACCCTTTTGATACAAAGGTCTGTTGCCCCTAGTATTGCACTTTTCAGTTTTTCCCACCTCTCCTGCACCCTTTCCAAGTTCCTCTAGTCTGCCAATGAATCACTTAAACATCTCCTCATTTTTGCAAAGTCAGCATTTCTAAAATCCAACACCTTTGTTTTTGTGTGACAGGAGTTGGATCCTGTCTTTATACTAAACCATACTGCTTGATGATCACTGGATCCCAGGTGCTCACCCACATATATGTCTGATATCCTGTCACCATTTGTAAGAATTAAATCTAATATTGAGTCTTTCCGAGTGGTCTCCCTCACCAATTGCTTGAGAAATGCTCCCTGTAAGGAAGTTAGAAATTTGCCACTTGTAACTGAACTTGCAAAGGACCCCTCCCAATTTACATCAAGTAAATGAAAGTCTCCCATGATTATGACTTTTCCCTTTAAAGCCATTTTAGAGATGTCCAACAATAGGTTCCTGTCCAAATCCTGCCCCTGGCCTGGTAGTCTATAGATCACCCCAATGCGAATAATGTAATTCTCCCCAGTTTCTGTGGTGACCCAAAGGGCCTCAGTTTTGTCCTCAACATTTTGTATTAAAGTAGCATTTATGGTTTTTTTCACATAAATTGCTACCCCTCCTCCTATTTTTCCCCATTCTATCCTTCCTAAATAAATTGTATCCTGGTATATCTATGTCCCAGTCATGATTATCATTGCACCATGACTCAGTAATTGCGACAATATCCAGGTTATCCCTTGTCATTATCGAAATTGGCTCTGGAATTTTTGTCTCCTAAGCTCCTAGCATTTGCACACATAGCTTTAAGAATTTTGTCAGTGCATCTGTTATTAGTAGCCATGTCCAGACAGTACAAAAAAATGACAAGTTTTAAGTTGAAATTACCTGTTTGGTGATGTTGTTCAGTGTTTGTTTGTTTTTTTGTTTGTTTTTTTTTTTCCCCTAATCAGGAATCACACTCTGTCCTTTACACCAGGACTAAACCTAGTTCTGGAGTTCCTTAACAGTCTCATAAAATCTCTTTATCCACACTTCTGACATTATCCAGAAAATAGAACTCCCAGGCAGATATCAAATTGGAACCAGCACCTATAAAGTCTAAGCAAAATTGATTCAACTTCTAAAACCAAATCCCCATTTATGAGGAGATATCACTATCTATCTATATTGGGAAAGGGTCAGAAAACCCTCTAGGCAATTAATCCTGTAAAAGTCAAATTGCTTTCTAACAAATATTTAAAATGCCAGCTCTATTATATACTGTGGATGCCTGCGCATCTTTTTACCATGTGCTATGAATGTGCGCTATACATCGCAAAAACACTACCTCCCATAAGAGAAAATAATACACCCACACATTATCTGAGTTCCAAAGCTCATTGATGTATATATTTGTTATTAAAAAGATATGTATTCAATATATCACAATGTACAGTATATATATATAATTACATGGTTACAATTTACACAGTAAGCAGTTATTCCAATCTAATTCAAATACAGCCACAGCCAGTAATACATCACCATATTTTGCTCAAAATGCTCACTACGCTCCATATCACTCTCCCTCTCAGTAAAATCATGCAGCCACTGGACAGACAGCATCTCCATCATCATCTGGGACAAACAGCCATCTGTGTGTGTGTTCAGCAATACACTGAGTCTCTTGGGGGCGTGCACAAATCTCTTGTGTCTAGGGGAGGGAACTTTCTCATTCATGATGAGTCATTGGTCAGTTCATATGCAAGCCTTGAAGACATCAAAAGGGCTGGCATGAGTTTCCTGTTCACATGCTTTCAATGGAATGTCCATTGTTCTCTTCAGAATTGTGGCTTTATATTCATACATTCAATCATAACTACTCATGGCAATGTGCTACAACTTAATATCAGGCATCAAATGAATCTACGCATTAATCTGGTTACTGTGACACCTTGCTCCACTCCAATAATACACATACATGACGTTACTCCATTATATAATTTAAAACATTATGATGTCTGGCACTTGATATGTTCAAATTATGTGCTGTATGAAATATGTGTTGAATATATCTTTGTGGCATGTCTGTAAATGCGTATGTTACCATATATTGCTGTATTTGCAAGCTTAGCGACTCATGATGTGTGGAGTCTGTATGTTCTCTCTATGTAATATTTTTGACTTCGACAGTCCACCCTTTGGCAGTAAACAATAACTGCCATAAATTATTAACATAAGAAAAATATTTCAAACAATAATCGGTGACCTACACACACGTATGTATTCATTTTGCAAATCAGACATTTGACTATATTTGGGGAAGACAGGGAGGAGGACGAGACATCCTCTATATGCACTCGGCGGTCGCGGGACCACTGGTTGGGTGTGTGACAACATTCAACCTATAGAGTATACTGGGACAGTGCTTTGGCCTATAATGTCTGATTTGGACGAACATTTCACACATACATGTACCTACATCTCTGTACACTGATGTTCGGATTCAATTGAGGTTCTGCTGGGTAGAGGGAGAAAACACAAACAAATCGTGAAAGTGACATATAAAATATTCATGGTATACATTCCTATCATTCCCTAAACATTGTTTCCATTTCTGGAACGTTTGCTAGGTCTGTTTCTTCATTGAACAAGTGTTATAAGTAGTGTCCTGCCTAGATAACATAAACATTCGGTGTTCGGGGAGAGCCACTCATAAACCTTTCTTTCACACATATTAATGAGCTCTTTATCTGCAATGTGTGAATAGTCATTGTCTGATTGTTCCTGATTACCTCCCAATTTCCTGAAATTTGTGAGATTTAAACATACCAAGGATTTATCTATGGTACTGGTGGATCTTAAGACTAGGAGGTCTAGTTATATTATATTCTTTGTCCACCAGTCCCCTCCGTCTTCTGTGTAATTCAAGTACCTCAGCTAACTCAAAAAAAATATGGCACTAATCCTGCATCTTTTCATCTTAGAGGTACCTGTGAGCACATCCAACATTCCGTTTGGTTTAAGACCTTACCCACTAGTGAGTGGTAATCACTCAAGGGATGTCTGTCACCTTATTGCTAGACTGACAACTCTGGATGCTCTCATCTTCAAATATGGGGTCACAATAACTACAAAATACAGTATTCCTCAGACAATAGCCTATCACGTTACCTCCGAACTCCGTAACTACTAGACCTTTGATTTTTCTCTGGCTTTAACAAACTGATCGGCTAATCCTGAGATCCTATAAGGAAATCACTCCTTCCTCCAGAACCAGTTCCAGTCCCACACTCGACTCCTCATGAAAAACCTCGCAAAAATAGAATGTCCTGAAAAAAATGTTTGTCAGCGGGAAAGAGAGAAAAGAGAAATAGAACAAAACAACTCTTGTTCATAGCAAATCAATTACAACAACTGGTCTTTCTATAATCCTTTAGTACGCTCAGGCATTGTTCAACAGTGCCGCCTCTCAGTCTTCACGGAACAGACTCTCTGGTGATACTTTTGCGATCTCACTCCATTTACGAGTTCCTTCCGGACTACTGACTTTCCTGCAATGGGAATCGTGGACCCAAGTCTCTCTCTCGGCTACTTTCACTGGGATCGTGCTGTCAACAAAACTTGGTATGGTCCTTCCCACCTGTCTATTAGGCAACCTGAGCGTAAGAACAATCACACAGTCTCTTGGTTCACAATCAAGACAGTTAGTATTTGGCATACAAGGAATCAATAGTTTCAAGTTCTTTTGTCAAGTTCTCAAATGCTGGCTCATCTCGATAAGGTACTATACTGACACCTCATTGGTGTATTTCTGATCA
This sequence comes from Pseudophryne corroboree, assembly GCF_028390025.1. Taxonomy (NCBI): domain Eukaryota; kingdom Metazoa; phylum Chordata; class Amphibia; order Anura; family Myobatrachidae; genus Pseudophryne; species Pseudophryne corroboree. The sequence goes on along the minus strand of NC_086449.1, from coordinate 554,947,631 downwards.
TTGTGCGAATCAATCATGACATGAGGTTGTCTTCCAAAAAACAAAAAAAAACAAAAACAAAAGCAAATTTCGAAGAGGGTGATTCATTAAGTGAAGATCTGGGAGTGGTTCCGATGCTACATAATACTAGTGGCAGTGTCTATGATCACAACAGTCCAATATCACTTTGCTCCTACTTCTAGGGGTACCATATCTACACACAAATTTCTGCACAATTTTCTTTGCGGTAAACACAGCAGCATCCGTGGTGGCAGGAAATGCCTCTACCCAGTTTGAGAAAACATCAGTGCACACCAATACATAACAATAATTCCTAAAGGGTGTTAACTGTACGAAGTTGATTTGTATTACCTGAAAAGGTCCACCTGCAGGAGGGATATGGGATGGCTCTGTTAGTACTACCTTACCAACTGTTCTTCCTCGTGCAAGTAAGGCAGGTCATTGCTTTCCTGCTTGCCTGAGAAGAAAACCCTGGTACACGCCAGTAAGCTCTTACCAATTTGCACATACCTTTCTTACCCTAGGTGAGTCAGACCATATGCCGCCTCAGCTAGGCTGGGGAGATACGTCCTGGGGGCCACTGGCTTACCTTGTCCATCTCTCCAGAGTCCTGGGGACTCCTAACCATACCCCTTCGACTTCCAGACCTCCTTTTCCTGTAGGGAACACAAATTTGTATCTTAATTTAACTGTTGTGTGTTTGCAATGTAGAGTACCATGAGCATAACTCAAAAAATAAAAAATAAAAAGACATCTCTAGAGGAGATAAAGAAGTAGAAAATGAAAAAGAAAATGTCAGGTTTGCCATTCACCAACAGGCATATCAGTGTCTATACAAAATTTCCCTTCACCAGTATTCTCATCCTTCCTCCACCCTTTGTGCATGACAAGGCACACTGCAGTAATACTGGTGTTATCGTGCTGGTGAGATATACTGGGTTCGGACAGAACTCTGAAGGACCAATTAGGCATGTAGTGTTTGAACTGTAATTGGGTCCATGTATTGTACCACCCTGTGTGAACGCAAAAGATGAAGAGGAAACTGTGGAGAAACAGAACAGAGGTTGGTGACAGATAGGTTTGTAGAGGTGGAGAGGATTTTATTAAAATGACAACTGGATTGGGCACTACGGGGAATTGATTACCTACTTTGTCTACCCCCCCTTAAAGCTTGTGCATGCTGTGTCACTACTGGGACTACTTCAGCCATCAATCCAGCATCCTGTCCATCCTAAGTTCCTAGGGAACCCGGTATCTGTGAGATAATTTCCTCTACCTGTGATGGACATGAATCTAGAACAGTGTAATGCAACATTAATCTTTGAGGGTATCTAACATACCTTGTACTTCCTGAGCGGGAGTACAATATATGTATTTCATATTTAACAAAGTTTCTGTTACGAAGGAAAATTATTAGAAGAAAACAGTTGCGCACAGACACTTATGATGCAGCCCAGATAACTCAAATGGCTCACCAAAAAACCATGAAAATACAATGCAGGAAAAAGAGAGAAACCCAGTGGCGCAAAAGTGAAAAGAACAATTTAAAGGCACATCTTCCCTGTAAAAATGTCCTCAGTGTTTTCTTCAACTTAGATAGTTTTCTTTTTGAAGATCCACTCTGAAGTAAAAACAGAGATAATTTATTCAAGGTCGCGCTTCTGATGAAGGACTCCACAGTGTCCGATACGCGTTAAGCAGGTGGTACCTTTCTGGACATTTCTTCTTCCCATTGTGAGGGTGAAACAATTTGTTCTCTACGACGATCCTGGACCGGCTGGCTCGGACTCTATCTACCGTGAGAACTCTACCTTCCCTTGGGGTTTTTGTTATATGCTTATATGAATTTTATATCCTGTAAGTGCGACCTTGAATAAATTCTTTCTGTTTTTAACAAACGGTGTTGCACTAAACCCCTCTCCTTTACCTTTGAGTTACAACTGGATGAAGGATTAAAAGAAGTTTATTCCACCTACCGTGAGAACTCAATCTTCCCTTGGGGATTTTGTTATATGCTTATATGAATCTTATATCCTGTAAGTGCGACCTTGAATAAATTATCTCTGTTTTTAACAAACTGTGTTGCACTAAACCCCTTTCTTTTACCTTTGAGTTTCATACTGGATGAAGGACTAAAAGAAGTTTACTCCAGATGTGGAGGATTATGGGCATTTATATATCTAATTGAATGTGAGTGTAAACACTATATGCTTTATAGGAGTGTTTCCCACTTATAATCACAGTGTTGCACTAAGGAAATTATCCTTTTGTCCGAGGTACAATTAACTTCAGAGTGGATCTTCAAAAAGAAAACTATCTAAGTTGAAGAAAACACTGAGGACATTTTTACAGGGAAGATGTGCCTTTAAATTGTTCTTTTCACTTTTGCGCCACAGGGTTTCTCTCTTTTTCCTGCAAAGTTTCTGTTACGTTAGTCAGGGGCCATTTCTGTTAGGGAAAATAAGGAAAGGAAAGGGTTTAGCATTGTAGGGGCCCAATCGTAACTTCAGCAGGTTTTTTTCAAAGGGTAATGTTGCACTTCTTTCATTCCTCCCATTTGCCAAATTAGTGTTTACCAGTGATCTTACCCAGACAGAGAATTTTCTATTACTGCAAAAGACAAAAAAAAAAAATGTAACAAGCTTCTAGGTCATGCAAAATATTAATTCAATCCTTCTCATCCCGTATTAAGGGTCTGTACATGGTCCAATAAATATTTCCGAGCTCATTTTGACTAGGGGCATTACTAGGGATGAATACTTCTTATATGGTAACTAAAAGGGTATTTTTACTTTTATTATTTTCTATAGTTTGTATGCTGGCCGTAACTGCTTCCACATCTACATAAGGTGGTGTACTTGCTTTCTCTTTTTTTTTTACTTGTTTATTGTTGCTACAAGTTCAAACAGTTCTTATATTTCCGTTCTTGTCTTATATGACTTTGGTTAGACATACTACCTGCAATACCTTAGGATCAACCCCAGGGAATGATGCCCTATCATCAGCAGTCATACACACCCATTCATTTGCAAAAAGCCTCCGCGTGTGGACCATATTTCTCACACATAATAAACCTTGCTGACCCCCTGGGCCGCAATTCTCCAGCCTGAACCCTGGCTACCAAACGCCCACTGCTTGTGCAATTGGATCCCATCGCAGACTTTTTGCTTTGATAACACAATCCCCAATGCACAACACAATAGGCGGTGAAAGTTCTCTGAGAGCTTCCACCCACTCCTACTCCGCTGATGTACCACGACTCACTCCAATAATGACCACCGCGTACCCAGTGAGGACCCTACCTGGCTTCTATTCACTGGAAGTTCTAGGAGTAACTTACCTTTTCCAGTGAATATCTACCGTTGAAGATTTTCCTGAGAGAGACCAGTGAAAACTTCCCTTTTGGTTATACACAAATCACACTGGCGTATGCTCTACACGGCGCTAATGATACCACGGTTTACGCAAAAGCTCGCAAAGGGGTATCAAGATGCATCACGTATCGCATACACAAACATGCGGTCCAATCGCACATCGTATAGGTACTTGTTACCTATCCGCCCTACGACCACTGGAGTCAAATACACAAGCTGTGCTCCTCAGCCGAAGCGTAACACAAAACCTTTAAACTTCAATTCACAATTTCTATACTTCTAAATGCACAATTCGATATCACGCTCCTCTGCAAATCTCCTCACGATTTGCGTATTTCTCTATTTGTATTAACGTAAGTCAGCTGCCTCACGCCACCAAGCCTCCACTTACTTGGTGTACCACGGGACCAGAATTTCCAGGGTTCAGCTGCACTCACTCCTGCTTTCACTCACTCAGATACACCTTGTTTTTCTTTTCTGTACAGAAAATTTCACTTCCTTTGATTGATGGTTTTAACCCAGAGGCAGTATCATCTAAACAAAGTCTCACACTAATCTACTTTTGAAATCGGATAGTAATGTGCTATTATATTAAACGTATACTATCCCGCTTTAATTAAACAACTATCATGTGGTTTTACTTTGCGCCCACAATCCTACGCAACCTTACGTAACCACGCGACCGTGCGTGCCTTTACGTCACGTGTGCTACCCTGCGCCACGTGCAAGCTCTTGTACTTTGTCCGTACGTGTACAAACGTGCGTTCGCAACTCAATAAACCACACAATCTCTATAAATGTGAGCAATAAAACTACTATCGCTCACAAACACAACACACAGTTGTTTCCATATAAACCTAAGCAACTAAGCCAGAACTGCTTTCATGTTTTTATAATTACTCCCTTAACACACTAATTCAATTATATATAGCAAACAAATGTATCCGATTTCACACAGATCTATAATTACTGCAATAATCTATCATTTAAATAATATGATTCAGATTGGATAGCTATCTTACAGAACATACACTGATATAAATATACACATAATTATAATAATAATATTATATATATATATATACCATTTACTGCACTCCTATGAGACACCTCACCTCTTCACTGCCTCTAATTTGTATATCAAAGATATTTGCTTTGCACTACTAAAAAAATAGTTACACAGGTTAATTTGCATTTCAATGCCTATCCTACCCTAGTAAACAGACTCCACAAATCCTAGAAGAAAAGAAAGAAAAAAAAACCCTCTCTTTCCTTTTTCTATCTGTGTGCAACCCCCCACTTGATGTAAGGTAATTACACACAGACAAGAAAAAAACATTCACTTATCTCACCATTTACTCTCACTAGGCCCAATTGAAACTATTTGTAATTGACTATGGCATGGGTTAAATAAATTCATTGGTAACTCATAAATGGTGCTGGATTTGTAGTTATGTGGAAACTTTGTTACAAAGGAAACTGATTGCTCTGACCAGACTGAAAGCCAGCTATTTAGAAAGTGACCTTCTTAAAATGGCCACTGTTCCTCCCCCTTCCACATCCATGAGGCTTGTACAAGATGGTGGACAGGCCATGTGGCTAGGCCAAAATGGAGGACAGACCGTGTGGCTCCTTTGTCACAAAGAAATCACACTCTATACAGGCACCAAGAGTTACTTTAGGCCTGAGTTTAAAAAGTATACAAATTTTCTCAGCATGCTAACACAGCTATATTATGGCTACGCACCAACTTTTAAATGTACTTTAAATCTACTTAACAGATAAACAATCCAATCTGAATCCAACACAATATGACTTATTTGAACTTTGTTTTGCAACAATTAAAATACGCTGTAGCATCTCAAATATTATGAGAAACACATTGTCCCTTGAATTTCATATCAGCGCCTTACTAATAACACAACAGAACACACGGATGTGATTCGTCAGCGTCGCAATGCGTCCACTGTTAGCTGGTAGACCACAGACGTGTTTGTAATGTACAGTGCATCATTAAGAACGTGATATTGTGGTTCCGAGCCCCCATCTGTAAAAGTCAAATTGCTTTCTAACAAATATTTAAAATGCCAGCTCTATTATATACTGTGGATGCCTGTGCATCTTATTACCATGTGTTATGAATGTGCGCTATACATCGCAAAAACACTACCTCCCATAAGAGAAAATAATACACCCACACATTATATGAGTTCCAAAGCTCATTGATGTAAATATTTGTTATTAAAAAGATATGTATTCAATATATCACAATGTACAGTATATATATGTAGTTACATGGTTACAATTTACACAGTAAGCAGTTATTACAATCTAATTCAAATACAGCCACAGCCAGTAATACATCACCATATTTTGCTCAAAATGCTCACTACGCTCCATATCACTCTCTCTCTCTCTCTCTCTCTCTCTCTCTCTCAGTAAAATCATGCAGCCACTGGACAGATAGCATCTCCATCATCATCTGGGACAAACAGGGCCATCTGTGTGTGTGTTCAGCAATACGCTGAGTCTCTTGGGGGCGTGCACAGATCTCTTGTGTCTAGGGGAGGGAACTTTCTCATTCATGATGAGTCATTGGTCAGTTCATATGCAAGCCTTGAAGACATCAAAAGGGCTGGCATGAGTTTCCTGTTCACATGCTTTCAATGGAATGTCCATTGTTCTCTTCAGAATTGTTGCTTTATATTCATACATTCAATCATAACTACTCATGGCAATGTGCTACAACTTAATAACAGGCATCAAATGAATCTACACATTAATCTGGTTACTGTGACACCAAGCACGACATGTTCATCTTGCTCTGCTCCAATAATACACATACATGACATTACGCCATTATATAATTTAAAACATTATGATGTCTGGCGCTTGATATGTTCAAATTATGTGCTGTATGAAATATGTGTTGAATATATCTTTGTGGCATGTCTGTGTAAATGCGTATGTTACCATATATTGCTGTGCTTGCTGTGCGTATTTGCAAGCTTAGCGACTGTATGGAGTCTGTATGTTCTCTCTATGTAATATTTTTTACTTCAACAATCCACAATAGTAATTGATGAGACAGAACAGGGGAGTTGAGAATGAGATCTATGTGGTTAAGAGTATGTATATATGTATATATGGAAGAGTGACAAGAGAACTGGAGAACCGAGGGGTGACAGAGTCTCCTAAGGTCAACAAGTCTCAGCTCAGCTACCAGTTTAGAGAAAGAGGTACAGCGAGAAGAGACCAGTGTGAGTGACTCCCTTGACACCGATCTAGAGACAAAATTAATAAGTTCAAAGGTACATATGACATGGTCACTAAAAAGATTACACCTTCCCAGACACGTCATTATTAAAGGCAGAGACAAATCATTACTAAAGGAAGACAGGGGAGAGTACATAAATCCCAAGAGTGAAAATTTTACATAAATTAACGGATGCCATAAGAAACAAATATCTACCATAAGGGTTGGCCTGCGCCTGTTCCAGGAGGTAACTAAGCCATATCGCAACTAGTTAGGTGACCCCCTAGCATTGTGTGAAAAATTTGAATGCTACATTCCACCTATCAATGACCAGAATAGGTGACTCTCAACGAAACAGGTAACATCAACATCATACATTTTAATCTTTGACATAACAAGGTAATGCTTTAATATATAATTGAGACCTAACACGTTCCACATGAGCAGTCAGGGCACACATGCACCAGCACCACTTAAAGCCATTGGGCCTAATTCAAGGTTGATTACAAAATAACATTTTCCCCTAATGGGCAAAACCATGTTCACTGCCGGTAGTACAGATATAACATGTGCAGAGAGAGTTAGATTTGAGTGGCTTATATTGTTTGTGTGCAGGGTAAATACTGGCTGCTTTATTTTTACACTGCAATTTAGATTTCAATTTGAACACACCCCACCCAAATCTAACTCTCTCTGCACATGTTGTATCTGTCCCACCTGCAGTGCACATGGTTTTGCCCATTAGAGAAAAAAAATATTTTGCAATCAACCTTGAATTATAATGTGACACAATCATGAGCAGCACAGGTGAGGAAAAAAACAGACCAAAACTTAACTAAGGGCCAGGAGAGGTTCCCTGGAAGCCAGCCCCACACACCTCAATACAGCAGCATACATAAATATTCATACCATATATATAATGCATGACAAGTAGCAAATGTGAACTGGAAAAGCCAACTACAGAAAACCATACAGGGTGGATTTCCTGTATACTCATCTAAACATATGAAACGTAAAAACAAAAACACGCTTAAACAACCCTCACTGGAACAGTGAAGACTATTCCATCTTAAGGCAAAGCACTGAAAGAGGATAAACCATTATTCAGCAGCCTACAGCTATTCTTAGCAGGAGCTCTCCTGCATTGGGAGAATACCAGCCAGGAGTTCCTCAGTAACTGAAAAAAAAATGTCAAAACATTAAGTAGCATGTTGTTAAGAATGTAATGAACACATAAGCAATGCTTAGGGAAATTAGAGATCACAGAAACAACACAGGATCAGCGTCTCGCCCGTAGACATCTTTCCAACCACCAACGGCATGTCATGTAGAAGTGTAGTAGTGGGTAGTTATATCAGCCACAACTCTAACAAATGCATAGAATCTAAGATTGACAAGTATAAAAGATTATTTTATTACCCAGAGCAGCCTTTCTGCATATTCAAGAAAAGTCAGGGTACACAAAAATTGAATGTACCCTGTAACCTGGCCAACTTCAGAAAGGTATTCCAATCCTTGAAATTAATCTGCCTGTCTGTGCAGGGACGGAGCACCAGCAGAAGCAGCTGAAAGGGAATGTGATTGGTCTCTTCCACAGCAAAATGAGGAAAGAAGGCATCTTTACACAAATGCAGGTTATTATTATACCACAATCTGTAGTCAAGATCAAACTATTTCAATTTCTTACTGATTTTTAACAGAGGCCAAAACCAAATCCGAACCAAAACACATAAGGGGGAATTCCAAAACACGGGGGTCGGCACTAATCTCTAGTCAAAACTGACAAAATTGATGGCTTGCAAAATCTGCTGCTTAGTAAATCTAGTATTTGGACTTAAAATTTAATTAAACACTGTACTGAAGCTTTATGTCCAAGGGATTGCTATAGATGTTGCATCTAGTACAATTTTTACTTTAGTGTAGTATACGTTTCATTTCTAGGACTGTAGTAAAATAGATAGATGCATTTTACATTCTAACCATGGACAGAAAAAAAAACAGCTCATTAATGTGCAAATATACTGTAGTACAGTATTTATCTAGTTTTATCTATCAACCTGCCAGATATGTTATGCTGTCTGTAATACATCTGTTGTTTAGCGGCTGTTTGCAGTATATAAATATTAATCTCATAGGAAATATTTAGTTTTTTTCTTCTGTATTGACAAATGTTTTCTATGCCATTGATTGCAATCTGCTGTTTAATATCTACAGTTGTGGGAAAGACTAATATAATGTTCCTTAAAAGGTATGTTTATAAATGATGCACAGTTCTATCCCTGTACTGTCTGTAGTAAAACAGTAGTAGACAGTAGTATAGTAGTAGTAGACAGTAGTATAGACTATAATTTGCATTGCACTTGTGGTCAATACAAACCGTAATTATGAGTGGTTTTACATGAAGTCACTGAGACTAAGGGGGTAAATCAGAGTTGATTGCATCAGCAAATTTGTTAGCAGTTGAGCAAAACCATGTGCACTGCAAGGGGGGGGGGGGCAGATATAACATTTGCAGACAGAGTTAGATTTGGGTGGGTTATTTTGTTTCTCTGCAGGGTAAATACTGGCTGTTTTATTTTTACACTGCAATTTAGATTTCAGTTTGAACACACCCCACCCAAATCTAACTCTCTCGGCACATGTTATATCTGCCACCCCTGCAGTGCACATGGTTTTGCCCAACTGCTAACAAATTTACTGCTGCGATCAACTCTGAATTAGGCCCTAAATACAAGTTTACACATTAAACCCAACCTCCTATGTACAGAGAGGCAAAATGTCTAATATTGTTCAGCAAAACTGGTGGCAAAATTCTGCATGTTTCCCAAAAAAATTGTGCACCATACCCTTCCAGTTGCTGATGTTCTTCTTGATGACAAGTGGCAAACTTGCAACCTATTAGTCCCAGTATAATGGAAAGGGTACACTATGTAGAAGACTATGTAAATTTAAAGATGTCTTCTGTGTTATGCAAATGTTTATTGACAAAGTAAAGAAGGACCATATATATGCAATTTGAATCTAGATTAGTCACTGAATTAAAATCAAAATTGAAATAAAAAAAATAAAATTAAAGGAAGTGTTCATATATGTAAAAGTGAAAAAAGTGTATTTCACATTCATACAAGTTTATGGTTTCCTATTTTAGACTCCTTTATAGCATGAGTATACGGCTGGAAGCCGTCGGCTGGTAGTGCTTCCATAGAAGTGCTGACATAAAAGTGTTATTATAATATTAGCGTTATACCTGCGTTAAGTTATATCATCAGCTGTTATCGATTGTGAACTTTGTGAACCAACTCCTCATCACTCCTTGTCCTCAACAGGTACGATTCGTGGAACTACACATACCAGCAAGTTGTACTGCATCTGCTGATAATCTCAAATGAATACCATGATTGCATAGTTTAGGTATGATTCGTGGAACTACACATACCAGCAAGTTGTACTGCATCTGCTGATTATCTCAAATGAATACCATGATGGCATAGTTTAGGTACGATTCGTGGAACTACACATACCAGCAAGTTGTACTGCATCTGCTGATAATCTCAAATGAATACCATGATTGCATAGTTTAGGTACGATTCGTGGAACTACACATACCAGCAAGTTGTACTGCATCTGCTGATTATCTGAAATGAATACCATGATTGCATAGTTTAGGCACATTGAGAGAGTTTTTTTTTTTTTTTTTAACTCTGTAAAGATTTAGTTGGCTGACTTATTGGTATGTAATGCCTGTTTGTGTAAGTAATTTATTGCCTTAGTTTGAAGTGGGATTGTATTGGGGGAGGAGTTTGCAATCATTGCATTCACATGGAAATTGTTCCTATTTAAAGTCTAGTATACGGCTGGAAGCCGTCGGCTGGTAGTGCTTCCATAGAAGTGCTGACATAAAAGTGTTATTATAATATTAGCATTATACCTGCGTTAAACCGAAGGAGAACAGAAGGAAAACAACAACACACCAAAACTATGACATATGGACTGCCTTAATGCCTCAAAAGTATGTAATTCATCTTATGCATATTATCTGTCTTTTAAACTAAGAAAAGACATCCCCAGTCTGCTCACTACAGTTCTCTATTATGCAAACTCATGTATGTCCTTGATGTAATGAATTGCTTGTAATTGGCATTGCATGTGTGGGGAAGTTGTTCAGTGAAACAGTTTTATTACTGCATGCTGTCTGGTGTTTACCTCCTTTGACCATTTGGCCATTTGTGGACAGGTGTACTATATCTTTTCATTTAGTGAGGTGTAGTTGTGGTGTAAAGGACAGACTGTGATTCCTGATTGGGAGGGGGGGAAACAAACAAACACTGAACAACATCATCAAACAGGTTATTTCAACTTTAAACTTGTTATTTTTTGAACTGTCTGGACATGGCTACTAATAACAGATGCACAGACAAAATTCTTAAAGCTATGTGTGCAAATGCTAGGAGCTTAGGAGACAAAATTCCAGAGCTAATTGCAATAATGACAAGGGATAACCTGGATATTGTCGCAATTACTGAGTTATGGTGCAATGAGAATCATGACTAGGACATAGCTATACCAGGATACAATTTATTTAGGAAGGATAGAATGGGAAGAATAGGAGGAGGGGTAGCAATGTATGTGAAAAAAAGCATAAATGCTACTTTAATACAAAATGTTGAGGACAAAACTGAGGCCCTTTGGGTCACCACGGAAACTGGGGAGAAGGACATTATTCTTATTGGGGTGATCTATAGACCACCAGGCCAGGGGCAGGATTTGGACAGGAACCTACTGTTGTACATCTCTAAAATGGCTTTAAAGGGAGAAGTTATAATCATGGGAGACTTTAATTTACCTGATGTAAATTGGGAGGGGTCCTTTGCAAGTTTAGCTACAAGTGGCAAATTTCTAACTTCCTTACAGGGAGCATATCTCAAGCAATTGGTGAGGGAACCCACTCGCAAAGACTCAATATTAGATTTGATTCTTACAAATGGTGACAGGATATCAGACATATATGTGGGTGAGCACCTGGGATCCAGTGATCATCAAGCAGTATGGTTTAGTATAAAAACAGGATCCAACTCCTGTCACACAAAAACAAAGGTGTTGGATTTTAGAAATGCTGACTTTGCAAAAATGGGGAGATGTTTAAGAGATTCATTGGCGGACTGGAGGAACTTGGAAGGAGTGCAGGAGAGATGGGAAAAACTGAAAAGTGCAATACTAAGGGCAACAGACCTTTGTATCAAAAGGGTTAGGAAAAGCACCAGGAAAAGGAAGCCAATGTGGTTCACAAAAGAAGTATCAACTAGTGTGAAAGCAAAAAAGATGGCTTTTAGGAAATACAAACAGACTCAAAATAATAATGACAAAGGGGTGTATCTTGACAGACGGAAGGATGCTAAGAAAGTGATCAGACGTGCAAAGGCAGAAGCTGAGGAGACAATGGCCCAGTCGGTAGATAAAGGGGGCAAAACTTTTTTTAAGTATATAAATGAAAGGAGAAAATCAAATGGAGGAATAATAAGACTTAAGACAGGGAGTGAGAATTTGGTGGAGGGAGACAAGGCAATAGCAGATCACCTAAATAATTATTTTTGCTCAGTATTTACTACAGAAGAAGGGAAGGGGCCCCAGTTATGTTGCAAGGACATTCATAAAAATAAGGTAGATGAAAGTACATTTACAGAGGAGAAGGTCCTAACTGAACTTTCAAAACTAAAAGTGGATAAATCAATGGGGCCAGATGGGATACACCCAAGGATACTAAAAGAGCTAAAAGATGTGCTGGTAGCACCATTAACAGAATTTTTTAACCAGTCACTAAATACAGGTGCCATTCCAGAGGACTGGAAAAGAGCAAATGTAGTTCTATTGTACAAAAGTGGAAGCAAGGAAGAAGCAAGTAACTACAGACCAGTAAGCCTTACATCAGTAGTAGGAAAAGTAATGGAAAAACTACTAAAATAAAGAGTTGTGGAATATCTTAAATCAAATAACTTACAGGATCCAAAACAGCATGGATTTACTGGTGGGAGATCATGCCAAACAAATCTTATTGACTTTTTTGACTCTGTGATGAAAATAGTAGATCAAAGAGGAGCTGTAGATGTAGCATATCTAGACTTTAGTAAGGCATTTGACACTGTCCCACATCGCAGACTGCTAAATAAACTTGAAAGTGTGGGGGTGGATTATAGAATAGTTAAATGGATAAGAACCTGGTTGCAGGATAGGAAACAGACAGTTGTAGTAAATGGAGTGCAATCTATGGAGGGAAATGTTACCAGTGGAGTACCCCAGGGATCTGTACTCTGACCAGTTCTCTTTAATATCTTTGTTGGTGACATTGCAAATGGTATTGAAGGGAAAGTATGCCTTTTTGCAGATGATACAAAGATATGCAACAGGGTAGACACACCAGGAGGGGTAAAACAAATGATTGATGACCTAGCTAGGCTTGAAAAATGGTCAAGAACATGGCAACTACAGTTTAATGCTAAAAAATGCAAAATCATGCACTTGGGACTCAAAAACCCAAAGGCTAAATATAGTATCAAGGGTACTATAATGGAAACTACTGAGGAGGAAAGGGATTTAGGAGTCACTATTTCAGGAAAGCAATGCAACAAAGCAATGAGAAAGGCAAGTCAGATGCTTGGTTGCATAGGGAGAGGAATCAGTAGCAGGAAAAGAGAAGTAATAATGCCACTGTATAGGTCATTGGTGCGGCCTCATCTGGAATACTGTGTCCAGTTCTGGAGACCATATCTCCAGAAGGATATAAATACATTAGAGAGTGTACAAAGAAGGGCAACTAAAATGGTGCATGGCCTACATCACAAAACTTACCCGGAAAGGCTAAAAGATCTTAATATGTATAGTATGGAGGAGAGAAGGGAAAGGGGAGACATGATAGAAACTTTCAAATATACCAAAGGTTTTAATAAAGTTCAGGAGGGAAACATTTTTCAAAGGAAGAGAAGTATTAGAACTCGAGGACATACACTGAAACTGGAGGGAGGCAGGTTCAGGGGAAATTTAAGGAAAAATTATTTCACAGAAAGGGTAGTGGATAAGTGGAATAGCCTCCCATCAGAGGTGGTAGAGGCTAAGACTGTAGAGCAATTTAAACATGCTTGGGATAGGCATATGAATATCCTTACAAAGAATTAAGGTTCAAAAAGGGTTGCGATTACCTAATGGATAAAAAAAATGGGCAGACTAGATGGCCAAGTGGTTCTTATCTGCCGTCAAATTCTATGTTTCTATGTTTCTATAAAACAAATGTTGTAGAGGTTTATTAACAGGCTCCACTCCTATGGTTGTGTATATGTATGCCAGCATAACTATCAAGGAAGGAAAACCAAATCTAAATATAATGATTCCTTAAGATAAGCTTACAACTTAACAAATACCTTGTTATTTATTAACCCTAATTACAATTTAAACATGGAAGGTTTATATGAGACACAAATTGCACATTGTGTCATTCACGCGGTGACGCACCTGACAGCTGACTGAACTTGTAGAACATTGTGTGTAGTTTGAGCGATTACCCATAGCTCCATTTATTTCAAATAACATTCCCATTTAGTTCTATAACAGTAATTATAGACTATAAAGTCAGCCTAATGTGAAAGGGATTTATTTGCTTCATGATAGAGGTTGATTAATCATCCTATTTTCAGTGTTTTTTGGGACCGCACAAAATCAATTTTTGTAGTGAATAAAATGACATTTTTTCTTAGCAAAATGACATGTCACAGTGACAGAGGTTCTTACATCTATACATGCTTCCTTGACAAGCAAGCCAAGCTATAAGACTTTTTCTATTCATAGAAAAGTATAAAGCATTATAATGACAAGAATATATTGTATGATCTAGAAGTAATAATAAGTGTAGTAGGCATCAATGGAGGCTTGGGTTGGGATTAGAATTTCAATCCTCTCCATAATTCAATTGATGGCTTTGAACATGTAAATATTACACTTGTTTGTAGACCTAAATTTGAACTTGCAGGTCCAAATTTGCATTCTCATTTCACTGTTTACAGTTTGCGTTCATGTTCGAAGTTTGCTGTCCACATTTGAGGATTGTTATTCGCATTGCAGATTCTCTATTTAAGGTTTCCTGCCCGAGGTCACTTTTTGTGTTAAAATTGAGCTAAAAAATGTTTTCAAATATTTAAAAAATACTAGTTGAATAATATATTGAAATAAGAATTAATTTAACATTTTACTTCATAATAGCAGTGTAAACTATTGCTTTTGTTTACTGATCATATTCAAAGTTCACCCTTCGCTGAAAAAAAAAAAATATATAAGCACACCAGCTCAATCATATGTGAATTGGCTCAAACCTGTTCAACTCTATGTATTTTATATATATATATATATATATAAATTTTATTTTATTTTTTTCATTTATTGAAACCTTAATCAGATCATCAAGAAAGAAAACAACCCATCCACAGTGAGATGAGCCCATATGACTGGTAAAGATGTCAGTCCTTAAAACAAGTCAATGGGTGTCAGACCACACAAACTCAGTTTATTGCAACATACAGTACCTTGTTCACATTGCCACACAGATGTCATTGTCAAATGTCATTACTATGTTGTACTGTTTACATCTACTTTCACAAATATAATTTATCGAAAATCATCAATCTGCACAGGAGTGAAAGGAATAGAGAATGATTTACATAATAAAATATTTAAGTATAAACATACATACATATAATCTGAAGGTCAACAGAACACAGCCTTTCATTTTTATTCATTTCAAATTGTGGCTTTGATTGCTCATTAAAAGAAATGTCCTAATACAAATAATTCCTTCCCAATCTATCCTTATCCTATACTTACTATAACCCTAACTGTCCCCTTTCACAGCCTAACTCTCCCTACTAGGGCCTTACCCCATCGGAATCTGTTGGGATTCTGTCCGTTGGGATTCCACTGTCAGTCTTCTGACTGTCAATATCCCAAATGCCGGGATTTTCAGTTGCAAACACAGGATTTCAAGAGGGGGGTTTCCAAATGCAATATGCAAATATCCCACTCTGCGGAACATGGAATACAGTATAAATGATTTGTAGTATAGGCTGTATCAAACATACTTAAATAATATAAATACGATAAGTGATCAAGAAAAGGTTAAACATTATAGAACCAGTACTGCACTTTCTAAGCACACATTCTCCCGCCTCATGATAAGACTCCTGTTTCTTCTTTCTGGTAGCTACTCTTTGGTCCAGTGCACTAAACGAGGTCTCAGAACCACACACACAGCAAACTTGATCGAAAAAGCTGCTACCACTGGGCATGTGCAGCAGCACTATATGATGCGGCGGCAGCTCTAGTAATCGTATTATATATCATTGGTATTGTCATAATTTGCCACTTGCCAAGAGGAGGAGGGTTTCTGAGCAACCGGAAACCCCCACTGCGTTTGCCTATGATTTTGACTGCATCCCCTTTCCAACTTGCAGTGTTACTCAATTTGATGCTACAGTAAGGGGCAAATTTACTAAAGGCTGGTTTTGTGTGTTTGATCAATTTTCCATCGGTTTTACAAATGGACAACAATCAACACTTTTACATAAACGACTATAGAGACTGCTGATTTACTAATGGTCTGTTTTAGAACCAACAAAAATCTGACGGTATTATGATGGCAAACCCACCTAAACAATAGACCTGCCAAAGTCAAGCAAGTTTGGGGAAGCACTGCACTATGCACTATGGAGGTCATTCTGACCTGATCACACGCTGCCATTCATCACAGCGCAGCGATCAGGTCAGAAGTGTGCATGCACCGGTGTCGCAGTGCGTCGTCGCATGGCTGACAGACGGCGGCTGTCATTGCCTAGCAATCGCCTCTGCCTGATTGATAGGCAGAGGCAGTTGCTGGGTGGGAGGGGGTGGCATGGCGGCATTTGGCCGCTGTTTTGTGGGTGCGTTCCAGCCAATGCAGGCAGGCCACAGCGGCTGCGACCCGGGTAGCAACGAGTAGCTCCCGGACAGCACGCAAAAGCTGCATTGGTCAGGAGCTTCTCCTGAAGTGCAAAAGCATCGCAGCTGTGCAATGCTTTTGTACTTCTACAGGGGGAGGTGGGCCTGAAATACAGGGCGGACTAGCCCTGTGCTGGGCGCCCCCCCACACGTCAGTGTGCCTAATCGTAGCCCTGCAAAGTTCTGCAGGGCTACGATCAGGTCTGAATTAGGCCCTATGATCTGTTCATGCTTCATTAGGTTACTAAATGTAAAGAAAGTGTTACAAAATGGAAAAAAAAAACATGCTTGGGGTCCCCACCCCGCCAACGCCCCCCCCCCCCCCCCCCCACCCTCCCCACACACACACAATTCAGTAAAAAGCCCCAGACCTCTGATCTTGCGCTGGTACAGTAAATTAGGGGGTAAAATCATTGTGAGTTCTCCCCTATTTTCCTATAACCAGCACAGGGCTGAACTAGCTGGGGTGGATAATACCGTAGCAAGGAGACATACCAGGGGCAAACGCAGGATTTAGTAAGGGGGGTGTCCACGTGTAGTGTGTGCATATAAGATATATATATATATATATATATATATATGTATATATATATATACTGCTCCAATTCAGCCGGCACTCCTCGCTATAAGGACAACTGGTCCTGGTGCCTCATGCAGAAAAGTCTATATAGCAATCCAAAGACGGCCAGGCACTCCAGGGACTCTTCATTAAACACCTTTATTAGCGGTGTGTATGCTCAACATGTTGAGCATACACACCGCTAATAAAGGTGTTTAATGAAGAGTCCCTGGAGTGCCTGGCCGTCTTTGGATTGCTATATATATATATATATATATATGTATATATATACATAAACGTGTAGAAAGCAGTACTCCCAACATGTGATAAATAAGCTGGTGCCCTCTTAGAAACCACTGTGGGTCCAATATACAGAACGTGAAGGCGGCACTCAGGTCAATAATGCAACAACAGGCAGTTGTATTTACAAGTGCCTGTTGTTGCATTATTGATCTGAGTGCCGCCTTCACGTTTTATATATCTATATATATCTCTATATATATATCTCTCTATATATATATATATATATTTTTTTTTTTTACTGAGTATACTGAATATACTTACATAGAGCACACATTAATTTATACATACAAAAACACATACCTACACACACAAACTTCATATACAGTACATGCAGTACTGTATATTTTATACATACCAGGGGCTGGGACAGAGGCAGGAGCAGATGGACGGCAGTGTGTGTGAGGACGGAGGGAGCTGCTTTGGCTAAGCATGTACCGCCAGCAGCTCCCCCCCTTCCATGGTTCTCTGCTCTATGCTGCTGCAGCAGCCAGCAGCTACAGTAAGCGGTCGCGATCGCGGTCGCGCCTTTTACTGAGACGAAGACACTGCTGTCTCCGTCTGAAAAATGAAAAAATGTCTCATCAGGGGGGGTTTCCAGGTACTCGGAAACCCCCCCTGCGTGCGCCACTGCATACAGTGTGGGGTCCCCCTGCCATGACATTAACCAACCCCAAACTGATCAGCCCTGGGCTGGAAATCCTCGGGAAGTCGAGACCCACAAAAATAGTGTGGCGCCAGTGTGGCGCCTAAACATAAACTCGTAGGATCTAACTGATACTGGTGATAGATGAAAACTGTTTCAGTTTTTGAAATCTAATTGGAAAATGGTGAAGTGTCAGTCCAGTTTTACTATGTAGGGATCATTGCTTTCTAGAACATCATGTTTTTTTATAGAAACTAGAGATGAGCGCCTGAAATTTTTCGGGTTTTGTGTTTTGGTTTTGGGTTCGGTTCCGCGGCCGTGTTTTGGGTTCGAACGCGTTTTGGCAAAACCTCACCGAATTTTTTTTGTCGGATTCGGGTGTGTTTTGGATTCGGGTGTTTTTTTAAAAAAACACTAAAAAACAGCTTAAATCATAGAATTTGGGAGTCATTTTGATCCCATATTATTATTAACCTCAAAAACCATAATTTCCACTCATTTTCAGTCTATTCTGAATACCTCACACCTCACAATATTATTTTTAGTCCTAAAATTTGCACCAAGGTCGCTGGATGACTAAGCTAAGCGACACTAGTGGCCGACACAAACACCTGGCCCATCTAGGAGTGGCACTGCAGTGTCACGCAGGATGTCCCTTCCAAAAAACCCTCCCCAATCAGCACATGACGCAAAGAAAAAAAGAGGCGCAATGAAGTAGCTGACTGTGTGAGTAAGATTAGCGACCCTAGTGGCCGACACAAACACCGGGCCCATTTAGGAGTGGCACTGCAGTGTCACGCAGGATGTCCCTTCAAAAAAAACCCTCCCCAATCAGCACATGACGCAAAGAAAAAAAGAGGCGCAATGAGGTAGCTGACTGTGTGAGTAAGATTAGCGACCCTAGTGGCCGACACAAACACCGGGCCCATTTAGGAGTGGCACTGCAGTGTCACGCAGGATGTCCCTTCCAAAAAACCCTCCCCAATCAGCACATGACGCAAAGAAAAAAAGAGGCGCAATGAGGTAGCTGACTGTGTGAGTAAGATTAGCGACCCTAGTGGCCGACACAAACACCGGGCCCATTTAGGAGTGGCACTGCAGTGTCACGCAGGATGTCCCTTCCAAAAAACCCTCCCCAATCAGCACATGACGCAAAGAAAAAAAGAGGCGCAATGAGGTAGCTGACTGTGTGAGTAAGATTAGCGACCCTAGTGGCCGACACAAACACCGAGCCCATTTAGGAGTGGCACTGCAGTGTCACGCAGGATGTCCCTTCCAAAAAACCCTCCCCAAACAGCACATGACGCAAAGAAAAATAAAAGAAAAAAGAGGTGCAAGATGGAATTGTCCTTGGGCCCTCCCACCCACCCTTATGTTGTATAAACAAAACAGGACATGCACACTTTAACCAACCCATCATTTCAGTGACAGGGTCTGCCACACGACTGTGACTGATATGACGGGTTGGTTTGGACCCCCCCCAAAAAAGAAGCAATTAATCTCTCCTTGCACAAACTGGCTCTACAGAGGCAAGATGTCCACCTCATCATCACCCTCCGATATATCACCGTGTACATCCCCCTCCTCACAGATTATCAATTCGTCCCCACTGGAATCCACCATCTCAGCTCCCTGTGTACTTTGTGGAGGCAATTGCTGCTGGTCAATGTCTCCGCGGAGGAATTGATTATAATTCATTTTAATGAACATCATCTTCTCCACATTTTCTGGATGTAACCTCGTACGCCGATTGCTGACAAGGTGAGCGGCGGCACTAAACACTCTTTCGGAGTACACACTTGTGGGAGGGCAACTTAGGTAGAATAAAGCCAGTTTGTGCAATGGCCTCCAAATTGCCTCTTTTTCCTGCCAGTATAAGTATGGACTGTGTGACGTGCCTACTTGGATGCGGTCACTCATATAATCCTCCACCATTCTTTCAATGTGAGAGAATCATATGCAGTGACAGTAGACGACATGTCCGTAATCGTTGTCAGGTCCTTCAGTCCGGACCAGATGTCAGCATCAGCAGTCGCTCCAGACTGCCCTGCATCACCGCCAGCGGGTGGGCTCGGAATTCTGAGCCTTTTCCTCGCACCCCCAGTTGCGGGAGAATGTGAAGGAGGAGATGTTGACAGGTCGCGTTCCGCTTGACTTGACAATTTTCTCACCAGCAGGTCTTTCAACCCCAGCAGACTTGTGTCTGCCGGAAAGAGAGATCCAAGGTAGGCTTTAAATCTAAGATCGAGCACGGTGGCCAAAATGTAGTGCTCTGATTTCAACAGATTGACCACCCGTGAATCCTTGTTAAGCGAATTAAGGGCTCCATCCACAAGTCCCACATGCCTAGCGGAATCGCTCCGTGTTAGCTCCTCCTTCAATGTCTCCAGCTTCTTCTGCAAAAGCCTGATGAGGGGAATGACCTGACTCAGGCTGGCAGTGTCTGAACTGACTTCACGTGTGGCAAGTTCAAAGGGCATCAGAACCTTGCACAACGTTGAAATCATTCTCCACTGCGCTTGAGACAGGTGCATTCCACCTCCTATATCGTGCTCAATTGTATAGGCTTGAATGGCCTTTTGCTGCTCCTCCAACCTCTGAAGCATATAGAGGGTTGAATTCCACCTCGTTACCACTTCTTGCTTCAGATGATGGCAGGGCAGGTTCAGTAGTTTTTGGTGGTGCTCCAGTCTTCTGTACGTGGTGCCTGTACGCCGAAAGTGTCCCGCAATTTTTCTGGCCACCGACAGCATCTCTTGCACGCCCCTGTCGTTTTTTAAATAATTCTGCACCACCAAATTCAAGGTATGTGCAAAACATGGGACGTGCTGGAATTTGCCCATATTTAATGCACACACAATATTGCTGGCGTTGTCCGATGCCACAAATCCACAGGAGAGTCCAATTGGGGTAAGCCATTCCGCGATGATCTTCATCAGTTGCCGTAAGAGGTTTTCAGCTGTGTGCGTATTCTGGAAACCGGTGATACAAAGCGTAGCCTGCCTAGGAAAGAGTTGGCGTTTGCGAGATGCTGCTACTGGTGCCGCCGCTGCTGTTCTTGCGGCGGGAGTCCATACATCTACCCAGTGGGCTGTCACAGTCATATAGTCCTGACCCTGCCCTGCTCCACTTGTCCACATGTCCGTGGTTAAGTGGACATTGGGTACAGCTGCATTTTTTAGGACACTGGTGACTCTTTCTGAGGTCTGTGTAAATTTTCGGTATCGCCTGCCTAGAGAAATGGAACCTAGATGGTATTTGGTACCGGGGACACAGTACCTCCAACAAGTCTCTAGTTGGCTCTGCAGTAATGATGGATACCGGAACCACGGTTCTCACCACCCAGGATGCCAAGGCCTCAGTTATCCGCTTTGCAGTAGGATGACTGCTGTGATATTTCATCTTCCTCGCAAAGGACTGTTGGACAGTCAATTGCTTGGTGGAAGTAGTAAAAGTGGTCTTACGACTTCCCCTCTGGGATGACCATCGACTCCCAGCAGCAACAACAGCAGCGCCAGCAGCAGTAGGCGTTACACGCAAGGATGCATCGGAAGAATCCCAGGCAGGAGAGGACTCGTCAGAATTGCCAGTGACATTGCCTGCAGGACTATTGGCATTCCTGGGGAAGGAGGAAATTGACACTGAGGGAGTTGGTGGGGTGGTTTGCGTGAGCTTGGTTACAAGAGGAAGGGATTTACTGGTCAGTGGACTGCTTCCGCTGTCACCCAAAGTTTTTGAACTTGTCACTGACTTATTATGAATGCGCTGCAGGTGACGTATAAGGGAGGATGTTCCGAGGTGGTTAACGTCCTTACCCCTACTTATTACAGCTTGACAAAGGGAACACACGGCTTGACACCTGTTGTCCGCATTTCTGTTGAAATAGTTCCACACCGAAGAGCTGATTTTTTTGGTATTTTCACCAGGCATGTCAACGGCCATATTCCTCCCACGGACAACAGGTGTCTCCCCGGGTGCCTGACTTAAACAAACCACCTCACCATCAGAATCCTCCTGGTCAATTTCCTCCCCAGCGCCAGCAACACCCATATCCTCCTCATCCTGGTGTACTTCAACACTGACATCTTCAATCTGACTATCAGGAACTGGACTGCGGGTGCTCCTTCCAGCACTTGCAGGGGGCGTGCAAATGGTGGAAGGCGCATGCTCTTCACGTCCAGTGTTGGGAAGGTCAGGCATCGCAACCGACACAATTGGACTCTCCTTGTGGATTTGGGATTTCGAAGAACGCACAGTTCTTTGCGGTGCTACTGCTTTTGCCAGCTTGAGTCTTTTCATTTTTCTAGCGAGAGGCTGAGTGCCTCCATCCTCATGTGAAGCTGAACCACTAGCCATGAACATAGGCCAGGGCCTCAGCCGTTCCTTGCCACTCCGTGTGGTAAATGGCATATTGGCAAGTTTACGCTTCTCCTCCGACAATTTTATTTTAGGTTTTGGAGTCCTTTTTTTACTGATATTTGGTGTTTTGGATTTGACATGCTCTGTACTATGACATTGGGCATCGGCCTTGGCAGACGACGTTGCTGGCATTTCATCGTCTCGGCCATGACTAGTGGCAGCAGCTTCAGCACGAGGTGGAAGTGGATCTTGATCTTTCCCTAATTTTGGAACCTCAACATTTTTGTTCTCCATATTTTAATAGGCACAACTAAAAGGCACCTCAGGTAAACAATGGAGATGGATGGATACTAGTATACAATTATGGACGGACTGCCGAGTGCCGACACAGAGGTAGCTACAGCCGTGAACTACCGTACTGTGTCTGCTGCTAATATAGACTGGTTGATAAAGAGATGTCGTAGTATGTATGTATGAAGAAGAAAGAAAAAAAAACCACGGTTAGGTGGTATACAATTATGGACGGACTGCCGAGTGCCGACACAGAGGTAGCCACAGCCGTGAACTACCGTACTGTACTGTGTCTGCTGCTAATATAGACTGGTTGATAAAGAGATGTCGTAGTATGTATGTATGAAGAAGAAAGAAAAAAAAACCACGGGTAGGTGGTATACAATTATGGACGGACTGCCGAGTGCCGACACAGAGGTAGCCACAGCCGTGAACTACCGTACTGTACTGTGTCTGCTGCTAATATAGACTGGTTGATAAAGAGATGTAGTAGTATGTATGTATAAAGAAGAAAGAAAAAAAAACCACGGGTAGGTGGTATACAATTATGGACGGACTGCCAAGTGCCGACACAGAGGTAGCCACAGCCGTGAACTACCGTACTGTACTGTGTCTGCTGCTAATATAGACTGGTTGATAAAGAGATGTCGTAGTATGTATGTATAAAGAAGAAAGAAAAAAAAACCACGGTTAGGTGGTATACAATTATGGACGGACTGCCGAGTGCCGACACAGAGGTAGCCACAGCCGTGAACTACCGTACTGTACTGTGTCTGCTGCTAATATAGACTGGTTGATAAAGAGATGTCGTAGTATGTATGTATGAAGAAGAAAGAAAAAAAAACCACGGTTAGGTGGTATACAATTATGGACGGACTGCCGAGTGCCGACACAGAGGTAGCCACAGCCGTGAACTACCGTACTGTACTGTGTCTGCTGCTAATATAGACTGGTTGATAAAGAGATGTCGTAGTATGTATGTATAAAGAAGAAAGAAAAAAAAACCACGGTTAGGTGGTATACAATTATGGACGGACTGCCGAGTGCCGACACAGAGGTAGCCACAGCCGTGAACTACCGTACTGTACTGTGTCTGCTGCTAATATAGACTGGTTGATAAAGAGATGTAGTAGTATGTATGTATAAAGAAGAAAGAAAAAAAAACCACGGGTAGGTGGTATACAATTATGGATGGACTGCCGAGTGCCGACACAGAGGTAGCTACAGCCGTGAACTACCGTACTGTGTCTGCTGCGACTGGATGATAAATAATGATATAAAAAATATATATATATCACTACTGCAGCCGGACAGGTATATATATTATATAATGACGGACCTGCTGGACACTGTCTGTCAGCAGAATGAGTTTTTTATAGAATAAAAAAAAAAACACCACACAAGTGAAGTCACACGACGAGTGTTTAACTTTTTCAGGCAATCACAATATAGTATACTACTAACTATACTGGTGGTCAGTGTGGTCAGGTCACTGGTCAGTCACACTGGCAGTGGCACTCCTGCAGCAAAAGTGTGCACTGTTTAATTTTAATATAATATGTACTCCTGGCTCCTGCTATAACCTATAACTGGCACTGCAGTGCTCCCCAGTCTCCCCCACAATTATAAGCTGTGTGAGCTGAGCACAGTCAGATATATAATATATACATAGATGATGCAGCACACTGGGCTGAGCAGTGCACACAGATATGGTATGTGACTGTCTTGTACTCCTGGCTCCTGCTATAACCTATAACTGGCACTGCAGTGCTCCCCAGTCTCCCCCACAATTATAAGCTGTGTGAGCTGAGCACAGTCAGATATATAATATATACATAGATGATGCAGGCATGCAGCACACTGGGCTGAGCAGTGCACACAGATATGGTATGTGACTGAGTCACTGTGTGTACCGTTTTTTTCAGGCAGAGAACGGATATATTAAATAAAACAACTGCACTGCTGGTGGTCACTGTGGTCAGTCACTAAACTCTGCACTCTCTTCTACAGTATCAGCCTCAGGTCAATCTCTCTCTCTCTCTCCTAATCTAAATGGAGAGGACGCCAGCCACGTCCTCTCCCTATCAATCTCAATGCACGTGTGAAAATGGCGGCGACGCGCGGCTCCTTATATAGAATCCGAGTCTCGCGAGAATCCGACAGCGTCATGATGACGTTCGGGCGCGCTCGGGTTAACCGAGCAAGGCGGGAAGATCCGAGTCGCTCGGACCCGTGAAAAAAAACATGAAGTTCGTGCGGGTTCGGATTCAGAGAAACCGAACCCGCTCATCTCTAATAGAAACATGATACCCAGGGCCTGATCAACCAATAGGCTGATCAATCTGCAGCATGGAGGGCTGGGTCCTGGGTGGGCACAGCACCGGCACAATAGATGCTTAGGCTCTACCTATTACTGGAAGCCGCAGCAGCTGAAGGGGCGGTGGGTCTCTGCAGATGGAAGATAGCCCTTCAAAAATGGCATGGAAGATAGCCCTTCAAAAATGGCAGCTGCCTTCTAGGTGACAGATACTAGATGGTATTACTAGACCATTACCCAGCGCTACCCGGAATGAGCATGTAACCCCCTGGCACTGAGCATTTAACCCCTATGGCAATAAGCATTTGTAAGCCCTGGCAACGAGCATGTAACCCCTGGTAAAAAGCATGTAACCCCTGGCAACCAGCATGTAACCCCTGGCAATGAGCACATCAGTAAGAAAAATTATAATTAAGGTATGGGGGGTCGGTCACTTCTGTATTAGCCTAGGGTGGCTGGACCCCTTAATCAGGCCCTGATGAGACCTTATCTTGTAGCATAAAGAGTTACAGGTGTGATTACCAAACAGTACCATTAGGTAATTATTACATGTTATATGTTACAATGCTTTTGTCATATTGTGTTGAGTTTGTACTTGTTTTTGAGAATATAATTTTTTTTAGGAAATTAATAAAAGTAAAATTTTAAGCACAGTTTCATCTAAATCAACAGTAGGTATATGCCCGAAAAAGAAAGTACATTCCTTCTCTCCTTTGCTTACAATTTACTGTATATACTCTCATGGGAGCACCCCCATAATCCAGTAAATAACATATCCCACTATTAGGGAACACATTCACCACATTTATTTGAAGTAAACTACCTATTCCTCTACTACTCACTTCAGTTTTTGTTACTAATGCTCCAGTCTTTCCCCCTCTCCCAGTCCTCTATTTATAATATCTCAGCAAAGATCAGCACCATCGGGGACAGTGGCACAGAGCTGTGGCAAGGAAATGTTCACTTTCAGACACTCGCCTAAAGGTAAAAAAACACAACTCTGGATCAGAATTGGGTCAGTTACTGTATCTGGCAGGTCGAGACTCTGGCCTCCCAGAACAAGACACCCAAGAAGAGTTCTGAGGAACTTTTACTACACCAGTGGTTCCCAAGCTGTGTGCCTAGGCACTCTGGAGTTCAGTGAGACACTTGCAGGGCTGCCTCAGGTTGGTGGTCCAGAACCAAAATAAAATAATTATTTATTGTCAAAGTGATAGGCAAAACCAATGCTACTGGCTGCTAATTATAAATTATTGGGCAATTAGAACCACAACTATGTCCACCACCACATAACTGAACCTAAGGATGACAATTAAGCACAATTGACATAATCTAATATAATTTTTTACATTTATCAATGAGAAACTTTTGGACTAGGGGTGCCTTGAAAAAATGCTGATATTCTAGGGTGCCATGATTTAATAAAGTCTGGAAACCACTGTTGCACTAATTAAGACATACTATATAAATTTGAGCGAACAAAAACACCACATCATTAGATTCTATTTGCAAACTGTTATGGGGCCTACACACATAGCGATGTGTGCCAGCGATCTGAGCAATGCCAGATCACTCAGATCAATCAGCAAGGTCGCTCAGCACACCGCGATGCACCGGTGATGTGTCAGCAATGTGTGCTGAGCAATCTGGCAGGGCCAGTGTTCTTCTGTGAGAACACTGGTGATCTAACTAGATTTATCATGCATGCATGATCTACATCGCCCAGCGATAGTGCCGTGCAGGGCAGCGCATCGCTATTGCTATGGCCCCTACACACACAGCGATGTGTGCTCATTTTCTACGCAATCTAGTTAGATCGCTTAGAAAATGGCATAACAGCGCTCCATGTGTAGGCCCCTTTACTCCAGCAGGGTTTTGGAGAATGACAACTTGATTCCTATGGGACTGGGCCCACATGTCTTGTGTATAATCATGTGCACGCAAGCAGGGCCGGATTAAGGTTTGTGGGGGCCTGGGGCACTTAAGACAGGGGTCCCGGGTAAAGGGAAGGTTGTATATTCGATTGTGCATACCTCCCAAAATTTCTCATTCTAGGTGGGACAAAATACTCTCTACCTGGACTTCCCTCTTAATATATGATTTGTGTCACCTGTGTTGAACTGATGTTTAATAAAGGAATTTCAACACAGATGATTGCAATCATAAATTCCAGTCCAGGTAGAGAGTATTTTGTCCCTCCTGGAAAGGGTCATGTAGGGAGGAGTATATTACATTTAAACTAATAATTTTATAACGTCTGGGTACCGTTTATAGTTCCACCTAATTGAGAGAATTATTTTATAATGTTTTCTTGTAGTGGAACAAAGACAATTAAAACAACCTTAAAATACACATAGATCATACAGTAGATTTTATTTTTCTATCTTGTCACATGCAAAAACTACCTATGCTTCTCTTATACTTTATGGCTGGGCTGATTTGGGGGTGCCCTGCGTCCCAGTGTGAAACCCAAAAGTGTTAGGGACTTGCTCGATAGAGGTGACCTCGACGCGGTGAGCAAGCCCGTATCATTGGCCAATTATATGCTAACAACCTCTTAGTATATTATATACTGTAATTTATAGTAATGATTGTATAGTGCATCTGCACCCATTTCTTCCCCTGTATTACCATAAAATCTCAGCAGATAGCACCTTTCATTACAACCACTAGGGTGTGCAGTCTAGACCCATTTCCTCTGTATAGTCTATACTATGTGTATAAATACACACCTGAAGTCTGAGATTACTTCATTCTGACTAGCACCCCTCCCCCACCTACCAAACTGATTTTAAGCAGGGACCTACATCTGACTGCACATCAATGATTCAGGCGTAATACAAAGTAAGTCCTATTATTTTCATACAGTGTCAGTCTATTTGGGGGTAAGCATTGGGACGTGGGGTCCCTTGAACTGTTCTGTCTGGGCCTACTCCAGGGCATCACACCCTAACACTTATAGTCACTATTTTTTCACTACCTCCTAAGTGTGTCATTTTATCCATGTATTTTTTTCACCCACTTTATATCTAATTTTAAAACACTTTCTACACTCCGTAACTACCTATGCTTCTCTTATACTTTATTACACCTCACGATTTTCCACTAGTGTGATGCCTTGGGGGGGGTTCATGGCTGGGCTGATTTGGGGGTGCCCTGCGTCCCAGTGTGAACCCCAAAAGTGTTAGGGACTTGCTCGATAGAGGTGACCTCGACGCGGTGAGCAAGCCCGTATCATTGGCCAATTATATGCTAACAACCTCTTAGTATATTATATACTGTAATTTATAGTAATGATTGTATAGTGCATCTGCACCCATTTCTTCACATGCAAAAACAGCAGCATCTCTGTACTACTTACACACTGGGACTGGAATCAGGAGAGCTGTGATAAAACTGTGCTCTGGCTGGCAGGTCCCCTGACAGAGGGGGGCCCAGGATACAGTATCCCCTGCTTCTTCCCCTTAATCTGGCTATGCACGCAAGTTATAGTCCATGTATTTTCTGCTAACCCATTAACATACATACAGTATAATACACCTTGTGTGTATAATTTATATGCATGCGCCCTGAGCATTGTGTCTCAATAAAGAACACTACACATACACCATTGTACACTCCTGATAATGTAAGAACATACACCTAGACATCAGGTGAGCGCAGGTATCACCACCCGTGAAACTATATAATACTACCATGAGCCTGAACAACTCATTATATATCAGCTGTTCCCAAATCAGGAAACAACTACTCACAGCAGCAAATGGTTAACATGGAAATGGTTAACACACACATATGGTCGACACAAGGTTTTTGGAATTGTTTCATATTTTTTTACTTTTTCTATCCTTGTCTATATATGTCACAAATCATAACCTTTAGTAACCTTGTAGTGAGCAATGCATTTGATGCAGGTCTGAGCACCAGGCATTATGCAGCTCTGTGTGCGCTCCCCTCCCCCAACAGAATGACAACAATCACTCACAGTTCACACAGCTCAAGCAATTCTCCTCCCTCACCCTCCCCGATCACAGCAGTGGCAGCTCTGTGTGATAGCAATCACTCTACACAGTCACAATTCACATAAAATAACTAATATTTTTTAGAGATGAGCGGGTTCGGATATAACACCAGAATTAACGCCAGTTCGGTTTTATCCGGATTTTTCTTATTGGATATCCAAAACACGTGACATCCGTGAGCCAATAAGATGCCGTTTTGAGAACCGAGTAAAACCGAACCCGCTCATCTCTAATATTATTTTTTAAATGGACCAATGGGAAAGAATTATGCTGCGCTATATAAGAAACTGTAAATAAATAATTATGGTGCTATATTTCTTAAACTGGAACCAGACTTCAAGTGATTGTGTGGCTGATAGGTACTGCATATACCAAGTACACAGATGTTCAGATGTCGCTATCGCCCAGGCGATTAAGATCCTGCATGCAGGATAAATCTAGTCAGATCGCCTGTCAGGGCCAGTGTTCTCACCGGAGAACACTGACCCTGACAGATCGCTCAGCACACATCGCTGTGCAGCGCTGTGTGCTGAGCGATCTAGCATTGCTCAGATTGCTCAGCACAGTTACCCCGTGTGTAGGCCCCTTTATACAGTAGATGCTGTGATGCCCGCTCCCTACTCTCCTCTAAAGCTTGGCACAGGCTCCTCTCACAGCAAAGAGTGCATTACCTGAGCATTTTACATTATTTGACCAGTCATGAAGGAAGCTGAAGCAATTACATTTTTAAATACTGTATTTGTGTATTGCAAGGAACAAGATATGTGTAAAAAAACTTTTGATATTGTAGCTGCAAACACTAAAGTTAGCAGCTGAAAAAACTTGTGACATTAAATTGGCACTCAAAATTTATATTTTATATGTAGTGTACAGTACATGAAATTAGTGATGAGCGGGTTCGGATCCTCGGGATCCGAACCCGCCCGAACTTCACCTTTTTTTCACGGGTCCGAGCGACTCGGATCCTCCCGCCTTGCTCGGTTAACCCGAGCGCGCCCGAACGTCATCATCCCGCTGTCGGATTCTCGCGAGAGTCGGATTCTATATAAGGAGCCGCGCGTCGCCGCCATTTTCACACGTGCATTGAGATTGATAGGGAGAGGACGTGGCTGGCGTCCTCTCCGTTATAGTAGAAAAGACTGAGTGACTTAGTTATAATTGTGGGGAGGATTGGGGACGGGGAGCAGCTGTTAGGGAGTACAGTGCAGGGTTTTGATTATACCACCAGTGAGTTTAATCCGTTGTTTCTCTGCCTGAAAAAAAACGCTCCACCATATCTGTGCTCACTCAGTGTGCTGCACTGCTGCATATATCTGTGCTGAGTGCACTGCTCACACTGCCTAATTGTGGGGACTGGGGAGCAGTTATAGCAGGAGTACAGTGCACAGTTTTGCTGACAGTGACCACCAGTCCAGTATACGTTTGTCTGCCTGAAAAACACTCCTGTGGTGGCTTTTTTTTTCTTCATACTAGTTTAGCAGTCTGCTGACAGTGTCCACCAGGTCCGTTATTATTATACAGAATATTATATATATATATAGCAGTACGGTAGGCCACGGCTGTACCTACCTCTGTGTCGTCAGTGCACTCGTCGTCCATAAGTAATATAATACTATACTATCCATCCATCTACATTGTATACCTGTGGTGGTTTTTTTTTTCTTCATACTAGTTTAGCAGTCTGCTGACAGTGTCCACCAGTTCCGTTATTATTATTATTATACAGTATATTATATATATATATATATATATATATATATATATATATATAGCAGTACGGTAGGCCACGGCTGTACCTACCTCTGTGTCGTCAGTGCACTCATCGTCCATAAGTAATATAATACTATACTATCCATCCATCTACATTGTATACCTGTGGTGGGTTTTTTTTCCTTCATACTAGTTTAGCAGTCTGCTGACAGTGTCCACCAGGTCCGTTATTATTATTATACAGTATATTATATATATATATATATATATATATATATATATAGCAGTACGGTAGGCCACGGCTGTACCTACCTCTGTGTCGTCAGTGCACTCGTCGTCCATAAGTAATATAATACTATACTATCCATCCATCTACATTGTATACCTGTGGTGGTTTTTTTCTTCTTCATACCAGTTTAGCAGTCTGCTGACAGTGTTCACCAGGTCCGTTATTATTATTATACAGTATAATATATATATATATATATATATATATATATATATATAGCAGTACGGTAGGCCACGGCTGTACCTACCTCTGTGTCATCAGTGCACTCGTCGTCCATAAGTAATATAATACTATACTATCCACCCATCTACATTGTATACCTGTGGTGGGTTTTTTTTTCTTCATACTAGTTTAGCAGTCTGCTGACAGTGTCCACCAGGTCCGTTATTATTATTATACAGTATATTATATATATATATATATATATATATATATATATATATATATATAGCAGTACGGTAGGCCATGGCTGTACCTACCTCTGTGTCATCAGTGCACTCATCGTCCATAAGTAATATAATACTATACTATCCATCCATCTACATTGTATACCTGTGGTGGTTTTTTTTTTCTTCATACTAGTTTAGCAGTCTGCTGACAGTGTCCAACAGGTCCGTTATTATTATTATACAGTATATTTTATATATATATATATATATATATATATAGCAGTACGGTAGGCCACGGCTGTACCTACCTCTGTGTCGTCAGTGCACTCGTCGTCCATAAGTAATATAATACTATACTATCCATCCATCTACATTGTATACCTGTGGTGGTTTTTTTTCCTTCATACTAGTTTAGCAGTCTGCTGACCGTGTCCACCAGGTCCGTTATTATTATTATACAGTATATTATATAGCAGTACGGTAGGCCACGGCTGTACCTACCTCTGTGTCGTCAGTGCACTCGTCGTCCATAAGTAATATAATACTATACTATCCATCCATCTACATTGTATACCTGTGGTGGTTTTTTTCTTCTTCATACTAGTTTAGCAGTATGCTGACAGTGTTCACCAGGTCCGTTATTATTATTATACAGTATAATATATATATATATATATATATATATATATATATATAGCAGTACGGTAGGCCACGGCTGTACCTACCTCTGTGTCGTCAGTGCACTCGTCGTCCATAAGTAATATAATACTATACTATCCACCCATCTACATTGTATACCTGTGGTGGGGGTTTTTTTCTTCATACTAGTTTAGCAGTCTGCTGACAGTGTCCACCAGGTCCGTTATTATTATTATACAGTATATTATATATATATATATATATATATATATATATATAGCAGTACGGTAGGCCATGGCTGTACCTACCTCTGTGTCATCAGTGCACTCGTCGTCCATAAGTAATATAATACTATACTATCCACCCATCTACATTGTATACCTGTGGTGGGGGTTTTTTTCTTCATACTAGTTTAGCAGTCTGCTGACAGTGTCCACCAGGTCCGTTATTATTATTATACAGTATATTATATATATATATATATATATATATATAGCAGTACGGTAGGCCACGGCTGTACCTACCTCTGTGTCGTCAGTGCAATCGTTGTCCATAAGTAATATAATACTATACTATCCATCCATCTACATTGTATACCTGTGGTGGTTTTTTTTTTTCTTCATACTAGTTTAGCAGTCTGCTGACAGTGTCCACCAGGTCCGTTATTATTATTATTATTATACAGTATATTTTATATATATATATATATATATATATATATATATACAATGTCCAGATAATCCGGCACTCCCAATAAGATCCAACTGCCTGTGTGCCTTTGTCCAATATTTAGATATAGCAGAGAGTCAGAACAAACAAATGTCCAAGACAGGACATGGCACTCCAGGACTTGAGAATAAAACTATTTTTAATGCATCCAATTAATCAACACACTGCATTGCTCCAGCAGCAAATGGTGCAGTGATAGACAGTAATAAAATGGCACAAGCATCTTACAGACTATGCAGCATTTCGGGTCTCGCAGGACCCTTCCTCAGGTCGCGCCAGTGCATCAGACAAACAGGTGAACAAACATACATACAACATAGAACTCACCTAAATAGCCCCCCATGCCGGCATCCTCAACCTCGGGACAGCGTGGAGCTTCCGGTCAGGCCGAAAGCGCCTGGGAGATGACGTGCTCAGGCGGCAGCGGTGACCATGGCAACCCGGCTCACGGAGCGCATAGCGCTTCCGGACAGGACAGGACGCCTGGATGATGTCAGAGGGATGCGACGGTAACCCTGGCAACCCGATGCCCGGAGCTACACACACTGTACCCGGTCATGTCGCCTGGCAGGGGAGGCTATAATGAAATAAACAAATACAGTGCATAATGAAAAAACAGCAAAATTAGGTGGAATAAAAAGTTACAATGCAAATATACATAAGTGCTAGTACAAGGGCTAGTTTACAAAACATATGATATTAAGCCCATATATGCCAACTCCACAACATAAGCAAATAAAATGATCATGTGCAAAAGTAACTAAAGCTAACAGGCCAATAATTGGACAGTCATCTATGCTAATAACTATAGTCATAGAATAAATGCAATCATGGTGTAAAATACAGTTGCCATAAATAAACGGAATTATCTATATTGTAGATAATTCCAATTAATTTTCTCGTTCAGACCTGCTGGATGTAACGTATTTAACTTAATAATCCATTTAGCCTCCAATCTATGCAATGCCAGAGCCCTATCGCCCCCTCTGGGTAATACTGGTATGTGGTCAATGATTTGATAACGGAGATCAGACAATGAATGAGCCTTGGCACAACAGTGTCTAGATACCGGTTGTTCATTCGCATTACCTAATAGAGCCTGACTAATATTGGAGCGATGTAACGCCATACGTTCATGTAAAGTGCGGGTGGTAAGACCCACATAAAGTAATTGACATGGACAAATGATGTAATAAATTATGAATTTGGTCATACAATTCAGCACATGCCTAATGTTAAATTTCTGTTTGGTAACTGGGTGTGTAAATGCTGATCCTGTAATCAAGGAGGAACAAGTGATACAAGACGGACATTTATAGCAACCAGCTTTCTTAATAGATCCAAAGATACCTGGTCGAGGGGAGTAGTCGGTGATGTCGGTTTTAACTAATACGTCGCGCAAATTGCGACCTCTTTTGTAACTCGTCATGATTTGGGTGTTCTTAAAACCCGGTAAGGATTGATCAGTCTTAATAATGGGCCATAACGCTTTGCTGGCACGTGGTAAGATGGGACTAGAAGTAGAGTATCTAGTCGACCAGATAAATTTATTCTGGTCAAATTGCTTATCAGATGAATCTTGAAGTATGATCTCACGCTCTTGACTCATCACCCGGTGTTTGGCTAAATCTAAATCCCTACTGTTGTAGCCACGGCTTCTAAACTTGTTGACTACAATGTCTAGAGCATCGCTTAGCTGTTCCGGATTGCTGGTGATCCGTGCCACCCGGAGCATTTGCGAATAGGGAAGACCCTTCTTTAATGCTACCGGATGGTGGCTGCTGGCATCTAACAGTGAATTCCGGTCAGTGCTCTTATAAAACACTGTCGAACTCAGTTTACCATCAGACAAATGGACTGTGACATCGAGATAATCAATCTTATCAGGTCTACACACAAAAGTAAATTTAATAGGACCCGGTGTTGCATTGATCTTAACCATCATATCATGAAAAGAAACCTCGCTCCCTTGCCATAGCATGAATAAATCATCTATGTATCTAGTGAATCATTTAATGTTAACACTATATGTAGTGTTCTCAAAAAATAGTTTCTGTTCCTGATCAAACATGAACACATTGGCATATGCCGGAGCCACACTGCTGCCCATGGCACAACCAGATCTCTGTAAATAAAACCTACCATTAAACAGAAAATAATTTTTAGTGAGAACCAATTCCAATAGTTTAAGGAATAATGCCTTATCTAAACCAAATTCTACATCTAAATTGCTGATGAATCTATTCATGGCATCTAATCCCTCCACATGCGGTATAGATGTGTAGAGGGAAGAGACGTCCATGGTACAGAGTAACGTGTCTGCTGGCAAATCATCAAACTCCTTAATCTTCCTCAGGAAAGTAGTGGTGTCCTTCAGGTATGTAGGTCGTATGGTCACATTCGGTTGCAACAGCGAATCTAAAAATTCAGCTGTCGGCTGATACAGAGATCCCCTCGCCGACACAATCGGTCGGCCCGGAGGGTTCACTAAGCTCTTATGAACCTTTGGAAGTGTATATAGACAAGGGGTAATGGGATTCTTAGGGATGAGGGCCTCTTTCAGTCTCGGATTGAGCAACTTATCATGGACTGCTTGGTCTAATATGGTGTTAAGTTCCTTTCGGAAATCTGCCGTCGGATCTTTTGATAGAGTCAGGTAGGTCTCAGTGCAAGCTAATTGTCCCATGATCTCTTGGACATATTGTGTTCGATCTTGCAGTACTATGCCCCCGCCCTTATCGGCCGGGCGGATAATAATAGATGCATCTTGGCTCAGATCCTTCAAGGCTTTATGCTCATCTCGTGACAAATTGTTATAAATAGGTTTAGGAGTAGCTAAGAATCTATTAACCGAATCGTCCATCAACCTCCCAAAGGTTTTCAGCGAGGCATTGTTGGAGACAGGATCAAATGTTGAGATCTGATATTTCCGTATAATGTGTTCTGCCGGATCCGGTGATGGTTGACTCTGAGAATGTTGGAAAAATTCCCTTAAGCGTAACTTCCTATTCATCTGGTGTATATCGGCCTGCCACTCAAAAGGATTATGATGGTTAGTGGGAACAAAAGACAGTCCTCTATTCAATACAGCCTCTTCCGTAGAAGTTAATTGTCTCGAGGACAAATTAAAAATCAGGTTTTCTTGGACTTGTTCCCTTTTGATGATCCTTTGGTTTTGTCCACCGCGTCTCGTGGGCTTGGACCAGCCTCTGCCCTGGCCCTGGTGGTAGCCCCTAAAGGGGGACATTTTGCAGATAGAGAATCGTCAGAATCTGCGACCACAAAGTTGCTGTCACTATTCGATGAGTGATGTCCTTTATCCTGGCGACCCCTACGTTGTCGATACGTGGTACGTGTCTGAGCTCTATAATTTGATTTGGAGGAATCCGTACCAGTCAGCCATCTATAAACCTGGAAATCTTCATAATGTAGGAATTATATCCGACCCTAGTCATGCCGCAACCTGGGCTAAATTGACACAACAAATAGAGAATTACCGCAGAGATTTACTTAAATTCAAGAAATCAAAATTACAAGTTGTGCAAAATGATTATGAAGATTTCCAGGTTTATAGATGGCTGACTGGTACGGATTCCTCCAAATCAAATTATAGAGCTCAGACACGTACCACGTATCGACAACGTAGGGGTCGCCAGGATAAAGGACATCACTCATCGAATAGTGACAGCGACTTTGTGGTCGCAGATTCTGACGATTCTCTATCTGCAAAATGTCCCCCTTTAGGGGCTACCACCAGGGCCAGGGCAGAGGCTGGTCCAAGCCCACGAGACGCGGTGGACAAAACCAAAGGATCATCAAAAGGGAACAAGTCCAAGAAAACCTGATTTTTAATTTGTCCTCGAGACAATTAACTTCTACGGAAGAGGCTGTATTGAATAGAGGACTGTCTTTTGTTCCCACTAACCATCATAATCCTTTTGAGTGGCAGGCCGATATACACCAGATGAATAGGAAGTTACGCTTAAGGGAATTTTTCCAACATTCTCAGAGTCAACCATCACCGGATCCGGCAGAACACATTATACGGAAATATCAGATCTCAACATTTGATCCTGTCTCCAACAATGCCTCGCTGAAAACCTTTGGGAGGTTGATGGACGATTCGGTTAATAGATTCTTAGCTACTCCTAAACCTATTTATAACAATTTGTCACGAGATGAGCATAAAGCCTTGAAGGATCTGAGCCAAGATGCATCTATTATTATCCGCCCGGCCGATAAGGGCGGGGGCATAGTACTGCAAGATCGAACACAATATGTCCAAGAGATCATGGGACAATTAGCTTGCACTGAGACCTACCTGACTCTATCAAAAGATCCGACGGCAGATTTCCGAAAGGAACTTAACACCATATTAGACCAAGCAGTCCATGATAAGTTGCTCAATCCGAGACTGAAAGAGGCCCTCATCCCTAAGAATCCCATTACCCCTTGTCTATATACACTTCCAAAGGTTCATAAGAGCTTAGTGAACCCTCCGGGCCGACCGATTGTGTCGGCGAGGGGATCTCTGTATCAGCCGACAGCTGAATTTTTAGATTCGCTGTTGCAACCGAATGTGACCATACGACCTACATACCTGAAGGACACCACTACTTTCCTGAGGAAGATTAAGGAGTTTGATGATTTGCCAGCAGACACGTTACTCTGTACCATGGACGTCTCTTCCCTCTACACATCTATACCGCATGTGGAGGGATTAGATGCCATGAATAGATTCATCAGCAATTTAGATGTAGAATTTGGTTTAGATAAGGCATTATTCCTTAAACTATTGGAAT
The DNA here is from genome assembly GCF_028390025.1 of Pseudophryne corroboree. Classification (NCBI taxonomy): domain Eukaryota; kingdom Metazoa; phylum Chordata; class Amphibia; order Anura; family Myobatrachidae; genus Pseudophryne; species Pseudophryne corroboree. Next base: position 554,909,938 of record NC_086449.1, on the reverse strand, counting down.
TGGTTCTCACTAAAAATTATTTTCTGTTTAATGGTAGGTTTTATTTACAGAGATCTGGTTGTGCCATGGGCAGCAGTGTGGCTCCGGCATATGCCAATGTGTTCATGTTTGATCAGGAACAGAAACTATTTTTTGAGAACACTACATATAGTGTTAACATTAAATGGTTCACTAGATACATAGATGATTTATTCATGCTATGGCAAGGGAGCGAGGTTTCTTTTCATGATATGATGGTTAAGATCAATGCAACACCGGGTCCTATTAAATTTACTTTTGTGTGTAGACCTGATAAGATTGATTATCTCGATGTCACAGTCCATTTGTCTGATGGTAAACTGAGTTCGACAGTGTTTTATAAGAGCACTGACCGGAATTCACTGTTAGATGCCAGCAGCCACCATCCGGTAGCATTAAAGAAGGGTCTTCCCTATTCGCAAATGCTCCGGGTGGCACGGATCACCAGCAATCCGGAACAGCTAAGCGATGCTCTAGACATTGTAGTCAACAAGTTTAGAAGCCGTGGCTACAACAGTAGGGATTTAGATTTAGCCAAACACCGGGTAATGAGTCAAGAGCGTGAGATCATACTTCAAGATTCATCTGATAAGCAATTTGACCAGAATAAATTTATCTGGTCGACTAGATACTCTACTTCTAGTCCCATCTTACCACGTGCCAGCAAAGCGTTATGGCCCATTATTAAGACTGATCAATCCTTACCGGGTTTTAAGAACACCCAAATCATGACGAGTTACAAAAGAGGTCGCAATTTGCGCGACGTATTAGTTAAAACCGACATCACCGACTACTCCCCTCGACCAGGTATCTTTGGATCTATTAAGAAAGCTGGTTGCTATAAATGTCCGTCTTGTATCACTTGTTCCTCCTTGATTACAGGATCAGCATTTACACACCCAGTTACCAAACAGAAATTTAACATTAGGCATGTGCTGAATTGTACGACCAAATTCATCATTTATTACATCATTTGTCCATGTCAATTACTTTATGTGGGTCTTACCACCCGCACTTTACATGAACGTATGGCGTTACATCGCTCCAATATTAGTCAGGCTCTATTAGGTAATGCGAATGAACAACCGGTATCTAGACACTGTTGTGCCAAGGCTCATTCATTGTCTGATCTCCGTTATCAAATCATTGACCACATACCAGTATTACCCAGAGGGGGCGATAGGGCTCTGGCATTGCATAGATTGGAGGCTAAATGGATTATTAAGTTAAATACGTTACATCCAGCAGGTCTGAACGAGAAAATTAATTGGAATTATCTACAATATAGATAATTCCGTTTATTTATGGCAACTGTATTTTACACCATGATTGCATTTATTCTATGACTATAGTTATTAGCATAGATGACTGTCCAATTATTGGCCTGTTAGCTTTAGTTACTTTTGCACATGATCATTTTATTTGCTTATGTTGTGGAGTTGGCATATATGGGCTTAATATCATATGTTTTGTAAACTAGCCCTTGTACTAGCACTTATGTATATTTGCATTGTAACTTTTTATTCCACCTAATTTTGCTGTTTTTTCATTATGCACTGTATTTGTTTATTTCATTATAGCCTCCCCTGCCAGGCGACATGACCGGGTACAGTGTGTGTAGCTCCGGGCATCGGGTTGCCAGGGTTACCGTCGCATCCCTCTGACATCATCCAGGCGTCCTGTCCTGTCCGGAAGCGCTATGCGCTCCGTGAGCCGGGTTGCCATGGTCACCGCTGCCGCCTGAGCACGTCATCTCCCAGGCGCTTTCGGCCTGACCGGAAGCTCCACGCTGTCCCGAGGTTGAGGATGCCGGCATGGGGGGCTATTTAGGTGAGTTCTATGTTGTATGTATGTTTGTTCACCTGTTTGTCTGATGCACTGGCGCGACCTGAGGAAGGGTCCTGCGAGACCCGAAATGCTGCATAGTCTGTAAGATGCTTGTGCCATTTTATTACTGTCTATCACTGCACCATTTGCTGCTGGAGCAATGCAGTGTGTTGATTAATTGGATGCATTAAAAATAGTTTTATTCTCAAGTCCTGGAGTGCCATGTCCTGTCTTGGACATTTGTTTGTTCTGACTCTCTGCTATATATATATATATATATATATATATATATATATATATATAGCAGTACGGTAGGCCACGCCTGTACCTACCTCTGTGTCGTCAGTGCACTCGTCGTCCATAAGTAATATAATACTATACTATCCATCCATCTACATTGTATACCTGTGGTGGGTTTTTTTTTCTTCATACTAGTTTAGCAGTCTGCTGACAGTGTCCACCAGGTCCGTTATTATTATTATACAGTATATATATATATATATATATATATATATATATATATAGCAGTACGGTAGGCCACGGCTGTACCTACCTCTGTGTCGTCAGTGCACTCGTCGTCCATAAGTAATATAATACTATACTATCCATCCATCTACATTGTATACCTGTGGTGTTTTTTTTCTTTCTTCATACTAGTTTAGCAGTCTGCTGACAGTGTCCACCAGGTCCGTTATTATTATTATACAGTATATTATAAATATATATAGCAGTACGGTAGGCCACGGCTGTACCTACCTCTGTGTCGTCAGTGCACTCGTCGTCCATAAGTAATATAATACTATACTATCCATCCATCTACATTGTATACCTGTGGTGGCTTTTTTTTTCTTCATACTAGTTTAGCAGTCTGCTGACAGTGTCCACCAGGTCCGTTATTATTATTATACAGTATATTATATATATAAGCAGTACGGTAGGCCACGGCTGTACCTACCTCTGTGTCATCAGTGCACTCGTCGTCCATAAGTAATATAATACTATACTATAGTATCCATCCATCTACATTGTATACCTGTGGTGGCTTTTTTTTTCTTCATACTAGTTTAGCAGTCTGCTGACAGTGTCCACCAGGTCCGTTATTATTATTATACAGTATATTATATATATAAGCAGTACGGTAGGCCACGGCTCTACCTACCTCTGTGTCGTCACTCGTCCTCCATAAGTAATATAATACTATACTATCCATCCATGTACATTGTATACCTGTGGTGGCTTTTAGTTGTGTGCATTAAAATATGGAGAACAAAAATGTGGAGGTTAAAAAAATAGGGAAAGATCAAGATCCACTTCCACCTCGTGCTGAAGCTGCTGCCACTAGTCATGGCCGAGACGATGAAATGCCATCAACGTCGTCTGCCAAGGCCGATGCCCAATGTCATAGTACAGAGCATGTAAAATCCAAAACACAAAAGTTCAGTAAAATGACCCAAAAATCGAAATTAAAAGCGTCTGAGGAGAAGCGTAAACTTGCCAATATGCCATTTACAACACGGAGTGGCAAGGAACGGCTGAGGCCCTGGCCTATGTTCATGGCTAGTGGTTCAGCTTCACATGAGGATGGAAGCACTCATCCTCTCGCTAGAAAAAAGAAAAGACTTAAGCTGGCAAAAGCACAGCAAAGAACTGTGCGTTCTTCGAAATCACAAATCCCCAAGGAGAGTCCAATTGTGTTGGTTGCGATGCCTGACCTTCCCAACACTGGACGGGAAGAGCTTGCGCCTTCCACCATTTGCACGCCCCCTGCAAGTGCTGGAAGGAGCACCCGCAGTCCAGTTCCTGATAGTCAAATTGAAGATGTCAGTGTTGAAGTACACCAGGATAAGGATATGGGTGTTGCTGGCGCTGGGGAGGAAATTGACAAGGAGGATTCTGATGGTGAGGTGGTTTGTTTAAGTCAGGCACCCGGGGAGACACCTGTTGTCCGTGGGAGGAATATGGCCATTGACATGCCTGGTCAAAATACAAAAAAAATCAGCTCTTCAGTGTGGAATTATTTCAACAGAAATGCGGACAACTGGTGTCAAGCCGTGTGTTGCCTTTGTCAAGCTGTAATAAGTAGGGGTAAGGACGTTAACCACCTCGGAACATCCTCCCTTATACGTCACCTGCAGCGCATTCATAATAAGTCAGTGACAAGTTCAAAAACTTTGGGCGACAGCGGAAGCAGTCCACTGACCAGTAAATCCCTTCCTCTTGTAACCAAGCTCCCGCAAACCACACCACCAACTCCCTCAGTGTCAATTTCCTCCTTACCCAGGAAAGCCAATAGTCCTGCAGGCCATGTCACTGGCAAGTCTGACGAGTCCTCTCCTGCCTGGGATTCCTCCGATGCATCCTTGAGTGTAACGCCTACTGCTGCTGGCGCTGCTGTTGTTGCTGCTGGGAGTCGATCGTCATCCCAGAGGGGAAGTCGGAAGACCACTTGTACTACTTCCAGTAAGCAATTGACTGTCCAACAGTCCTTTGCGAGGAAGATGAAATATCACAGCAGTCATCCTGTTGCAAAGCGGATAACTCAGGCCTTGACAACTATGTTGGTGTTAGACGTGCGTCCAGTATCCGCCGTTAGTTCACGGGGAACTAGAGAATTGCTTGAGGTAGTGTGCCCCCGTTACCAAATACCATCTAGGTTCCACTTCTCTAGGCAGGCGATACCGAGAATGTACACGGACGTCAGAAAAAGAGTCACCAGTGTCCTAAAAAATGCAGTTGTACCCAATGTCCACTTAACCACGGACATGTGGACAAGTGGAGCAGGGCAGACTCAGGACTATATGACTGTGACAGCCCACTGGGTAGATGTATTGCCTCCCGCTGCAAGAACAGCAGCGGCGGCACCAGTAGCAGCATCTCGCAAATGCCAACTCGTTCCTAGGCAGGCTACGCTTTGTATCACTGCTTTCCAGAATACGCACACAGCTGAAAACCTCTTACGGCAACTGAGGAAGATCATCGCAGAATGGCTTACCCCAATTGGACTCTCCTGGGGATTTGTGGCATCGGACAACGCCAGCAATATTGTGCGTGCATTACATCTGGGCAAATTCCAGCACGTCCCATGTTTTGCACATACCTTGAATTTGGTGGTGCAGAATTATTTAAAAAATGACAGGGGCGTGCAAGAGATGCTGTCGGTGGCCAGAAGAATTGCGGGCCACTTTCGGCGTACAGGCACTGCGTACAGAAGACTGAGCACCACCAAAAACACCTGAACCTGCCCTGCCATCATCTGAAGCAAGAGGTGGTAACGAGGTGGAATTCAACCCTCTATATGCTTCAGAGGATGGAGGAGCAGCAAAAGGCCATTCAAGCCTATACATCTGCCCACGATATAGGCAAAGGAGGTGGAATGCACCTGTCTCAAGCGCAGTGGAGAATGATTTCAACGTTGTGCAAGGTTCTGCAACCTTTTGAACTTGCCACACGTGAAGTCAGTTCAGACACTGCCAGCCTGAGTCAGGTCATTCCCCTCATCAGGCTTTTGCAGAAGAAGCTGGAGGCATTGAAGGAGGAGCTAAAACAGAGCGATTCCGCTAGGCATGTGGGACTTGTGGATGGAGCCCTTCATTCGCTTAACCAGGATGCACGGGTGGTCAATCTGTTGAAATCAGAGCACTACATTTTGGCCACCGTGCTCGATCCTAGATTTAAAACCTACGTTGGATCTCTCTTTCCGGCAGACACAAGTCTGCAGAGGTTCAAAGACCTGCTGGTGAGAAAATTGTCAAGTCAAGCGGAACGCGACCCGTCAACATCTCCTCCTTCACATTCTCCCGCAACTGGGGGTGCGAGGAAAAGGCTACGAATTCCGAGCCCACCCGCTGGCGGTGATGCAGGGCAGTCTGGAGCGACTGCTGATGCTGACATCTGGTCCGGACTGAAGGACCTGCCAACGATTACTGACATGTCGTCTACTGTCACTGCATATGATTCTCTCACCATTGAAAGAATGGTGGAGGATTATATGAGTGACCGCATCCAAGTAGGCACGTCAGACAGTCCGTACGTATACTGGCAGGAAAAGAGGCAATTTGGAGGCCCTTGCCAGAAACTGGCTTTATTCTACCTAAGTTGCCCTCCCTCCAGTGTGTACTCCGAAAGAGTGTTTAGTGCCGCCGCTCACCTTGTCAGCAATCGGCGTACGAGGTTACTTCCAGAAAATGTGGAGAAGATGATGTTCATTAAAATTAATTATAATCAATTCCTCCATGGAGACATTCACCAGCAGCAATTGCCTCCAGAAAGTACACGGGGACCTGAGATGGTGGATTCCAGTGGGGACGAATTAATAATCTGTGAGGAGGGGGATGTACACAGTGAAAGGGGTGATGAATCGGACGATGATGATGAGGTGGACATCTTGCCTCTGTAGAGCCAGTTTGTGCAAGGAGTGATTGATTGCTTCTTTTTTTGGTGGGGGCCCAAACCAACCAGTCATTTCAGTCACAGTCGTGTGGCAGACCCTGTTGCTGAAATGATGGGTTCGTTAAAGTGTGCATGTCCTGTTTATACAACATAAGGGTGGGTGGGAGGGCCCAAGGACAATTCCATCTTGCACCTCTTTTTTCTTTCATTTTTCTTTGCGTCATGTGCTGTTTGGGGAGTATTTTTTTGAAGGGCCATCCTGCGTGACACTGCAGTGCCACTCCTAGATGGGCCAGGTGTTTGTGTCGGCCACTTGTGTCGCTTAGCTTAGCCATCCAGCGACCTCGGTGCAAATTTTAGGACTAAAAATAATATTGTGAGGTGTGAGGTGTTCAGAATAGACTGGAAATGAGTGGAAATTATGGTTATTGAGGTTAATAATACTATGGGATCAAAATGACCCCCAAATTCTATGATTTAAGCTGTTTTTTAGGGTTTTTTGAAAAAAACACCTGAATCCAAAACACACCCGAATCCGACAAAAAAAATTTGGTGAGGTTTTGCCAAAACGCGTTCGAACCCAAAACACGGCCGCGGAACCGAACCCAAAACCAAAACACAAAACCCGAAAAATTTCCGGTGCACATCACTACATGAAATATACAATAGCTCCTGCATGAAATACAGAATCTAACAATGACTGCTGCAGGAAATACAGTATCAAACAATGTATTAGGATAGGCAGAGGCTGTGGTTCAATACTTGGCTGTTGTGTGAAATTAGCAGAGTTTCCCGTTGGACATCGTTATCCCAGGGCTGTACGCTATGCATCCTTAGCAATGAATTCAAAGTACTCTTAATCTTTGTAATATCACTGTTTATTAGTTGGAATTTCTCCCCACATCACTTCAGGATATCCTCTTTCAGATTTACCGGTAGTGCCCTTTTTACCTTGTTACCATCAAAGTTCACATTATTATCCCAAGCCAAGTACAGTTGGTGTGGAACATGCTCATGGAATATGGCTTAGGCATATCGATTAAGATGTCCCTTGTTCAGGGTGAACAGCAATAAATCCGTTTCAGGTGAGATGTTTCTGAGTGGTATGTTTCCCACAGGTCTTCCTGCTATCGCTGAAAAATCAGTTTGTGTAAGTTGCTCAGGTGTGCTGAACCTGTGTGGCACTCCTGTATCACTATCCCCATTCCTTCTTACTGTTGGTTGCTGTACTGGTGTTATCGGTGCAGTGGCGTCTTTAGTGAAAAGTAGGTCATCTTCCATGCAGACATTGTCCAAATCATTTAATAATTGTATGGTATTTTGAGATTCTGTCTCTTTAATTGTAGTACTTTGCTTTGTAATAGCATTCTTCCACTCAAGAGCAGCCTCCCAAACAGACTCATGAACAGTGTCCTGAACAACATTTCTCAGTCTCCATCAATGCAACACTCATAATGTCCACTTCAGCCCTGGGCTGTGTCCTCATCTCAGCTCTCAATTCTTTTACCTCACCCAACAGCTGACTCACCAACTCAGCACAGGTGCTTGTACAGATACCGTCACTGACTCCCATGTACTCAAGTTGACTATGGAGTTCAAGCAGGGATCTGCTACATGGTAACACTGGTGTGACTGTATTGTTCTCTGGTAAAACTTTGTCTTGCTCCATTATACCAATGTCATCCAGTAATGGCATAAAATTAGGTGTAGCTGGGTCCTTCTGGAAGTTCACTGCTTGCTCCACGTCGATGTTGGCTTCCCTGTTTCGAAAAAGGACTGCACACTTTGCCTTTGCAGTTTTTTTCCTTGCATTTGGTACATTTTCTTTCCCCACATTCTTTGGTTTAGTGGTCTTCGGTACCATACTGGCAAGTTTCTTGGAAACATGTATATTTGGAGATTTGCTATAGAAAGTCCTCTTCTTCATTCTGCTGGTCTTTGTTCACAGAAAGCATAGTACACCGAAGTCCAATTTAGTACAGGTATGGTGTGAGCTCAATAGGTAACAGACCACTATTTAAACTGTTAACTAATTTGTACAAACTCCTATCTCAAGTTCTCATAGGTTGTCCTTGAAATGATTGGACAGCTTTATGTTACATCCCACATTCAAACCTGTATGTACTGGTTTGCTCTTATGATCTCCTCTACTTTACTGCAGTACATAACATTATACCTGTACAGTATGTATGTACACACTACAAGATGACACGCACAGTTTCAAAGAGTGTGAGCCAAATCATTGCTAATATGAAGAAGGAGAATAAGAAAATAAGTGAGATAAAACAGTGGCTGCAATACAGTGGTATTGAGGTCAGTTTACCCATGGTTCATTATCATGCCTTTGAGAGGACTTTACTTAGAATCAACACACCTACCAAATGCACATGGTACGTATAGTCATTTTCAATATCTGATGTTTTAATTTTTTACTTCGGAGTTTTAAAATATGTCACTATGGTTTATATTATGAAGCCAGGAAATCACATTCTAGTTAAATGACTGTGCACTTTAATGTAGACATACAGTACAAATTAGTGCTTCAAAATATGGTACCAAACAGTATTTCATATACTGGTGCTAGATAAACAGTATACTGTGATTAAATTACTGACAGTGATTTTGTGACTTTCATCCACTGTTTGCCACAACACATAGGAAGAAGGAGCAATTAATTTGGAGACAGTGCATGTGCTACGTAAGAGACTGTACAAAAGTGTCTCAATACAGCATCAATTAGTATTAACAAAAGGCAGGGGAGGGCAAATGGAAACCTAATTAGTTGTCTGTCTGGGGACAGTGCACTGGACCTGATGTACTAAGCTTAAAAAGTAATAAAATGGAGAGTGATAAAGTGCCAGCAAATCAGCTCCTTACTGCCATGTCACAGGCTGTGTTTGAAAAATGACAGAAGCTGATTGGTTGGTGGTTTACCACTCTCCACTTTATGACTTTTTAAGGCTTAGTACATCTTACCAACTGTCTCCAAATTCATTTCTCGTTCCCCCTGTGTTTTGATGCAAACAATAGATGAAAGCAGGGATGCTTTAATAGAGCAGAAGGCCCATGTGATCGCTGACATCGCTGGGCTGAAAATCTCTCAGTGCATACACACTGAGCGATTTTCCCCCTGCCCAGCAATGTCAGCAGAGGGTGAATGACTTTCCATAGCAGGACGCTATGGAAAGCCATCCACCCCGCTGTTCATCTGCTAGTAATACCACACTGGGCAGTTTTGAGCTGAAAGCAGCTCAAAACACCAAACATGAGCTGCTTTCAGCTCAAAATCGCCCATTGTGTATGGGCCTTAACAAATGCACTGGTGCATTGCCGGGGAACGGAGCACCAATACACATACCGTACTGTACACCCTTGTCATTTGTTTTTATTTAACCCCTTTGACAGTACTGTATTCTTGCTGAATTGGCAATTTACAATTTAAATTACATCAGCATTATAAAATACAGTGCACAATGGTATAATACAATTTCTATTCAGTCTATATACAGTGCGGTAAACGAATTACAGCTCTGAAATCTGCAACTGATTTCTCTTTATCATTATCTTCGTTTTGATGCTCAATTATCCTATTTCCACTGTAAAATATATCCTATTTTACATTCCTTTCATAGGATGACTCACATGATTAGGGATGTCAACAAGGAAAAGAGAGTTCAACAGGCTCGTCAATGGATTGCTATTGGAGAAAATTTTGACAATGTCATAGTTACAGATAAAACTTCTGTAGCACTTCCGCAAATGTGGCCATTTATCATTTAAATGGTCTCCAAAGCACTCATTAAAAGTACATGTGTGGGGTGGTATCTCCCGCAGGGGCCCAGGACCAATTTTAATTTTTGAAGGTACATATAAAGTACAGTAGTAATGTACACTGCAATGTTGTTTTTTAATATTTTCCTATTTAGAACTACTGTCCAGTGACTTAAATAAATTCTCGATTCAGCATATTGCCTCCAGCTGCACTGTCATTTACATACTGTACATTACAATCATCAAGCTGTAAGGTATTGGATTAAACTGTACCCTATTTAACCAATTGCATTTTTTTTATTGTTCTACATTAGGTATCATTGATAAAACATTCTTCCAGTCCATGATCATTAATGATACTTTAGTGCCGTATGTAAGAAACTATTGGTCATCTGGCCATCGACTGTTCCAGGACAATGATCCGATACATAGTGCTTCGGCCAAATTCATAGAGGAAAAAGGCATAATTTGGCAATGCACACCACCAGAGTAAGTACAGTTTTGTCCTGTAGACTGATGCTTCCTGCAAAGCAGGAAATGCCAAATATTTGATTTTTAAATTTTCTCCCTTTATTGACTTTCACAGATCACCAGACATGAATCCTATCGAGCCAGTATGGTCTCAAATGAAAAGTTATATTAATTCTCAATGTAAGCCAAGGACAAAAGAGCAACTGATTGATGGCATCAACAAGTTTTGGGAAAACGTACTTACATTGGAGACCTGTAATAATTATGTAGACCATTTATTTTCTGTGCTGCCAGTGATAATAGAAAGAAATGGACAAGCCAGCTGCATGTAATTGGAATGGGTATGAGTCATATTGTTGAAAATAAGGTCAACAGTCATTCGGACAACCAATATTGGTCGACAGGCCATATGTCGACACATCAAAAAGGTCAACATGGCTTAGGTAGACAGTGTTGAAAGGTTGACAAAAGCAATAGGTCAACATAGAAAAGGTCAACATGAAAAAGGTCGCCATGAGTTTTTCATGATTTTTGGTGTCTATGTCAACATATGTCGTCATGGACACCACATTAGTGTACAACGTCCCCTCACATGGCTCGCTTTGCTCACCATGCTTCGAGCATTGGGGGTCATTCCGAGTTGATCGCACACAGCAACTTTTTGCTGCCGGTGCGATCAACTAGATGCCGCCTATGGGCAGCCGTGTTACGCAAAAACATTTTGTGCAGTTTCTGAGTAGCTTTCATGTTACTCACCTGCTGTGATGTCTTCAGCCTGTCAAGTCCCGGATTTGACATCAGACACCCATGCCTGTGTTAGACTCACCACTTCCAGAAAATGATGAGTTGCTGCCCTGGAATGCCTTCCTGCTGTCAATCATCTTGCGATCGCCGGAGCGATCGCTTTATTCATTCTTCTTGTTGTTGCCGCTGGGCAATGACACACCTGTGCATTGCGGCCGCCGAGCATGAGCAGAACTGACCCATTCACACTGCTGCAAAAAACATCAGCGTGCGAACGGGTCAGATTGACCCCCATAGTGCCGAGCTATGTAATTTAACTTTAAGTCCACTTGGATAGTAAAGTATGAAAAACCACCTGTTTTGGGGGAAAAAAGGTAAAGACTCTTGTTGACCTTTTTCTTTTTTTGTCGACCTTTTGACCATGTCGACCAAAGGTATGTCAACCTTTTTCATGAGTCGACCTATGGCCTGTTGACCAATATTGCTATTGACTGCCACAACTCCAGTGAATTATCTCCAGTCCACTGCTACAGTGCCTCCAGACTGCTGTACCCAGCAGCCCCTCCACCATCTACATCAATGCCAGTATCACAATCAGTTCCAATGCCAGCCTCATTCCTCGATCATATCATATGTGGGTCGTATGGTAGATGATGCGCCTCACAATGTGCACACAATTGGTCGCGATTGTGCATTCGGGATCAATGTCATTTCTGAAGTATGGCCAGCTTAACACCTTTTCACAAGCCTGCTTTGTCCTGGAAAAATTTACTGATGGGGCCTATACAAGTAGCGATTTGGGCTGCTTTTCTAAGTGATATGACTGAATCGCTTAGAAAATCAGCACAAATTGCTCTGTGTGTATGGGCTATAGCGTTAAAGATGCTTGTCCCTACACATCGCTATCACCTATCTAGATAGTTCAAGCATGCTTGAAATATCTAGTCATCGCCAGTGTTTTCTCTATTGAGAACACGGGCAGTGACAGATCGCTCAGCACACATCGATGGTGCAGCGCTGTGTGCTGAGCGATCTGAGCTGGAGCTGCCCTGTCTGCCAAATAAGTCTGCTACTGCACCTGTGCCAAACAATTAGGAGCTGCCTGTGGCAAATAATTGGGAGCTGCCCTGTCTGACAAATAAGTCTGCTGGGTCATTTAAAAACAAAGCGGCACTGCCATGTGCTGGAAAGGGGTGTTGTTGTCCTATGCTGTCCTGTGTTGTAAAGGGGCACTGCCCTGTGTGCTCCAAAAAAATAAAGGGGTGCTGCCAATAGCAGGGAGGATTCGGGGCAGGCTAGACTGCTGGTCTGTTTTGCTGTTTTTTAGCATACATATATGTTTTTAATACGCTTAGGTTATGCACTCAGGTAATAGGATAACCTATTAATGGTTCATATACAGTATACTGATATCTGAATTTATATTACTCCAGTTCTTGTTTTAATATATATATATATATATATATATACACTGCTCAAAAAAATAAAGAGAACACTAAAATAACACATCCTAGATCTGAATGAATGAAATATTCTTGTTAAATACTTTGTTCTTTACATAGTTGAATGTGCTGACAACAAAATCACACAAAAATTATCAATGGAAATCAAATTTATTAACCCATGGAGGTCTGGATTTGGAGTCACCCTCAAAATTAAAGTGGAAAAACACACTACAGGCTGATTCAACTTTGATGTAATGTCGTTAAAACAAGTCAAAATGAGGCTCAGTAGTGTGTGTGGCCTCCACGTGCCTGTATGACCTCCCTACAATGCCTGGGCATGCTCCTGATGAGGTGGCGGATGGTCTCCTGAGGGATCTCCTCCCAGACCTGGACTAAAGCATCCGCTAACTCCTGGACTGTCTGTGGCGTTGGTGGATGGAGCGAGACATGATGTCCCAGATGTGCTTAATAGGATTCAGGTCTGGGGAATGGGCGGACCAGTCCATAGCATCAATGCCTTCGTCTTGCAGGAACTGCTGACACATTCCAGCCACATGAGGTCTAGCATTGTCTTGCATTAGGAGGAACCCAGGGCAAACCGCACCAGCATATGGTCTCAACAAGGGGTCTGAGGATCTCATCTCGGTACCTAATGGCAGTCAGGCTACCTCTGGCGAGCACATGGAGGGCTGTGCGGCCCCCCAAAGAAATGCCACCCCACACCATTACTGACCCACTGCCAAACCGGTCATGCTGGAGGATGTTGCAGGCAGCAGAACGTTCTCCTTGGCGTCTCCAGACTCTGTCACGTCTGTCACATGTGCTCAGTGAGAACCTGCTTTCATCTGTGAAGAGCACAAGGCGCCAGTGGCAAATTTGCCAATCTTGGTGTTCTCTGGCAAATGCCAAACGTCCTGCACGGTGTTGGGCTGTAAGCACAACCCCCACCTGTGGACGTCGGGCCCTCATACCACCCTCATGGAGTCTGTTTCTGATCGTTTGAGTAGACACATGCACATTTGTGGCTTGCTGGAAGTCATTTTGCAAGGCTCTAGCAGTGCTCCTCCTGTTCCTCCTTGCACAAAGACGGAGGTAGCGGTCCTGCTGCTGGGTTGTTGCCCTCCTACGGCCTCCTCCACGTCTCCTGATGTACTGGCCTGTCTCCTGGTAGCGCCTCCATGCTCTGGACACTACGCTGACAGACACAGCAAACCTTCTTGCCACAGCTCGCATTGATGTGCCATCCTGGATGAGCTGCACTACCTGAGCCACTTGTGTGGGTTGTAGGTAGGTCATACAGGCACGTGGAGGCCACACACACTACTGAGCCTCATTTTGACTTGTTTTAAGGACATTACATCAAAGTTGGATCAGCCTGTAGTGTGTTTTTCCACTTTAATATTGAGTGTGACTCCAAATCCAGACCTCCATGGGTTAATACATTTGATTTCCATTGATAATTTTTGTGTGATTTTGTTGTCAGCACATTCAACTATGTAAAGAACAAAGTATTTAATAAGAATATTTAATTCATTCAGATCTAGGATGTGTTATTTTAGTGTTCCCTTTATTTTTTTGAGCAGTGTATATATATATATATATATATATATATAAAATAAGATTAGTATTTAATTCTAGTGCCCAGACTCTACTGCACAAGGCGGCAGGAGGGCGGGCCCAGCCGGAGTAGGCTGCACACATGCCTCCTGCTCTCTTAAAGCGCTCCTACTTTCATCTATTGTTTGCCTCAACACACAGGGGGAGCAAGAAATTAATTTGGAGACAGTTGGTAAGATGTACTAAGCCTTAAAAAGTGTTAAAGTGGAGAGTAATAAACTACCAACCAATCAGCTCCTAACTGTCATTTATTTTTCAAACACAGTCTGTGACATGGCAGTAAGGAGCTGATTTGCTGGTACTTTATCACTCTCCATTTTATCACTTTTTAAGCTTAGTACATCAGGCCCAGTGCACTATCCCCAGACAGACAACTAACTAGGCTTCCATTTGCCCTCCAATGCCTGTTGTTAATACTAATTGATGTTGTATTGAGACACATTGGGTGGTATTCAATTCTTTTCACACCCATTCTGTTTCTGCTGACGGATGTGGTATAATCAATTTAGAGATGAGCGCCTGAAATTTTTCGGGTTTTGTGTTTTGGTTTTGGGTTCGGTTCCGCGGCCGTGTTTTGGGTTCGAACGCGTTTTGGCAAAACCTCACCGAATTATTTTTGTCGGATTCGGGTGTGTTTTGGATTCGGGTGTTTTTTTCCAAAAACACTAAAAAACAGCTTAAATCATAGAATTTGGGGGTCATTTTGATCCCAAAGTATTATTAACCTCAAAAACCATAATTTACACTCATTTTCAGTCTATTCTGAATACCTCACACCTCACAATATTATTTTTAGTCCTAAAATTTGCACCGAGGTCGCTGTGTGAGTAAGATAAGCGACCCTAGTGGCCGACACAAACACCGGGCCCATCTAGGAGTGGCACTGCAGTGTCACGCAGGATGTCCCTTCCAAAAAACCCTCCCCAAACAGCACATGACGCAAAGAAAAAAAGAGGCGCAATGAGGTAGCTGTGTGAGTAAGATTAGCGACCCTAGTGGCCGACACAAACACCGGGCCCATCTAGGAGTGGCACTGCAGTGTCACGCAGGATGGCCCTTCCAAAAAACCCTCCCCAAACAGCACATGACGCAAAGAAAAAAAGAGGCGCAATGAGGTAGCTGTGTGAGTAAGATTAGCGACCCTAGTGGCCGACACAAACACCGGGCCCATCTAGGAGTGGCACTGCAGTGTCACGCAGGATGGCCCTTCCAAAAAACCCTCCCCAAACAGCACATGACGCAAAGAAAAAAAGAGGCGCAATGAGGTAGCTGACTGTGTGAGTAAGATTAGCGACCCTAGTGGCCGACACAAACACCGGGCCCATCTAGGAGTGGCACTGCAGTGTCACGCAGGATGTCCCTTCCAAAAAACCCTCCCCAAACAGCACATGACGCAAAGAAAAAAAGAGGCGCAATGAGGTAGCTGTGTGAGTAAGATTAGCGACCCTAGTGGCCGACACAAACACCGGGCCCATCTAGGAGTGGCACTGCAGTGTCACGCAGGATGTCCCTTCCAAAAAACCCTCCCCAATCAGCACATGATGCAAAGAAAAAGAAAAGAAAAAAGAGGTGCAAGATGGAATTATCCTTGGGCCCTCCCACACACCCTTATGTTGTATAAACAAAACAGGACATGCACACTTTAACCAACCCATCATTTCAGTGACAGGGTCTGCCACACGACTGTGACTGATATGACGGGTTGGTTTGGACCCCCCCCAAAAAAGAAGCAATTAATCTCTCCTTGCACAAACTGGCTCTACAGAGGCAAGATGTCCACCTCATCTTCACCCTCCGATATATCACCGTGTACATCCCCCTCCTCACAGATTATCAATTCGTCCCCACTGGAATCCACCATCTCAGCTCCCTGTGTACTTTGTGGAGGCAATTGCTGCTGGTCAATGTCTCCGCGGAGGAATTGATTATAATTCATTTTAATGAACATCATCTTCTCCACATTTTCTGGATGTAACCTCGTACGCCGATTGCTGACAAGGTGAGCGGCGGCACTAAACACTCTTTCGGAGTACACACTTGTGGGAGGGCAACTTAGGTAGAATAAAGCCAGTTTGTGCAAGGGCCTCCAAATTGCCTCTTTTTCCTGCCAGTATAAGTACGGACTGTGTGACGTGCCTACTTGGATGCGGTCACTCATATAATCCTCCACCATTCTATCAATGTTGAGAGAATCATATGCAGTGACAGTAGACGACATGTCCGTAATCGTTGTCAGGTCCTTCAGTCCGGACCAGATGTCAGCATCAGCAGTCGCTCCAGACTGCCCTGCATCACCGCCAGCGGGTGGGCTCGGAATTCTGAGCCTTTTCCTCGCACCCCCAGTTGCGGGAGAATGTGAAGGAGGAGATGTTGACAGGTCGCGTTCCGCTTGACTTGACAATTTTGTCACCAGCAGGTCTTTCAACCCCAGCAGACCTGTGTCTGCCGGAAAGAGAGATCCAAGGTAGGCTTTAAATCTAGGATCGAGCACGGTGGCCAAAATGTAGTGCTCTGATTTCAACAGATTGACCACCCGTGAATCCTTGTTAAGCGAATTAAGGGCTGCATCCACAAGTCCCACATGCCTAGCGGAATCGCTCCGTGTTAGCTCCTTCTTCAATGCCTCCAGCTTCTTCTGCAAAAGCCTGATGAGGGGAATGACCTGACTCAGGCTGGCAGTGTCTGAACTGACTTCACGTGTGGCAAGTTCAAAGGGCATCAGAACCTTGCACAACGTTGAAATCATTCTCCACTGCACTTGAGACAGGTGCATTCCATCTCCTATATCGTGCTCAATTGTATAGGCTTGAATGGCCTTTTGCTGCTCCTCCAACCTCTGAAGCATATAGAGGGTTGAATTCCACCTCGTTACCACTTCTTGCTTCAGATGATGGCAGGGCAGGTTCAGTAGTTTTTGGTGGTGCTCCAGTCTTCTGTACGTGGTGCCTGTACGCCGAAAGTGTCCCGCAATTTTTCTGGCCACCGACAGCATCTCTTGCATGCCCCTGTCGTTTTTTAAAAAATTCTGCACCACCAAATTCAAGGTATGTGCAAAACATGGGACGTGCTGGAATTTGCCCATATTTAATGCACACACAATATTGCTGGCGTTGTCCGATGCCACAAATCCACAGGAGAGTCCAATTGGGGTAAGCCATTCCGCGATGATCTTCCTCAGTTGCCGTAAGAGGTTTTCAGCTGTGTGCGTATTCTGGAAAGCGGTGATACAAAGCGTAGCCTGCCTAGGAAAGAGTTGGCGTTTGCGAGATGCTGCTACTGGTGCCGCCGCTGCTGTTCTTGCGGCGGGAGTCCATACATCTACCCAGTGGGCTGTCACAGTCATATAGTCCTGACCCTGCCCTGCTCCACTTGTCCACATGTCCGTGGTTAAGTGGACATTGGGTACAACTGCATTTTTTAGGACACTGGTGAGTCTTTTTCTGACGTCCGTGTACATTCTCGGTATCGCCTGCCTAGAGAAGTGGAACCTAGATGGTATTTGGTAACGGGGGCACACTGCCTCAATAAATTGTCTAGTTCCCTGTGAACTAACGGCGGATACCGGACGCACGTCTAACACCAACATAGTTGTCAAGGACTCAGTTATCCGCTTTGCAGTAGGATGACTGCTGTGATATTTCATCTTCCTCGCAAAGGACTGTTGAACAGTCAATTGCTTACTGGAAGTAGTACAAGTGGGCTTACGACTTCCCCTCTGGGATGACCATCGACTCCCAGCGGCAACAACAGCAGCGCCAGCAGCAGTAGGCGTTACACGCAAGGATGCATCGGAGGAATCCCAGGCAGGAGAGGACTCGTCAGACTTGCCAGTGACATGGCCTGCAGGACTATTGGCATTCCTGGGGAAGGAGGAAATTGACACTGAGGGAGTTGGTGGTGTGGTTTGCGTGAGCTTGGTTACAAGAGGAAGGGATTTACTGGTCAGTGGACTGCTTCCGCTGTCACCCAAAGTTTTTGAACTTGTCACTGACTTATTATGAATGCGCTGCAGGTGACGTATAAGGGAGGATGTTCCGAGGTGGTTAACGTCCTTACCCCTACTTATTACAGCTTGACAAAGGGAACACACGGCTTGACACCTGTTGTCCGCATTTCTGGTGAAATACCTCCACACCGAAGAGCTGATTTTTTTGGTATTTTCACCTGGCATGTCAACGGCCATATTCCTCCCACGGACAACAGGTGTCTCCCCGGGTGCCTGACTTAAACAAACCACCTCACCATCAGAATCCTTCTGGTCAATTTCCTCCCCAGCGCCAGCAACACCCATATCCTCCTCATCCTGGTGTACTTCAACACTGACATCTTCAATCTGACTATCAGGAACTGGACTGCGGGTGCTCCTTCCAGCACTTGCAGGGGGCATGCAAATAGTGGAAGGCGCATGCTCTTCACGTCCAGTGTTGGGAAGGTCAGGCATCGCAACCGACACAATTGGACTCTCCTTGTGGATTTGGGATTTCAAAGAACGCACAGTTCTTTGCGGTGCTTTTGACAGCTTGAGTCTTTTCAGTTTTCTAGCAAGAGGCTGAGTGCTTCCATCCTCATGTGAAGCTGAACCACTAGCCATGAACATAGGCCAGGGCCTCAGCCGTTCCTTGCCACTCCGTGTGGTAAATGGCATATTGGCAAGTTTACGCTTCTCCTCCGACAATTTTATTTTAGGTTTTGGAGTCCTTTTTTTTCTGATATTTGGTGTTTTGGATTTGACATGCTCTGTACTATGACATTGGGCATCGGCCTTGGCAGACGACGTTGCTGGCATTTCATCGTCTCGGCCATGACTAGTGGCAGCAGCTTCAGCACGAGGTGGAAGTGGATCTTGATCTTTCCCTAATTTTGGAACCTCAACTTTTTTGTTCTCCATATTTTATAGGCAGAACTAAAAGGCACCTCAGGTAAACAATGGAGATGGATGGATTGGATACTAGTATACAATTATGGACGGACTGCCACGGTTAGGTGGTATAAAAAAACCACGGTTAGGTGGTATATATTGTAATACAATTATGGATGGATGGACTGCCTGCCGAGTGCCGACACAGAGGTAGCCACAGCCGTGAACTACCGCACTGTACACTGGTTGATAAAGAGATAGTAGTATACTCGTAACAACTAGTATGACTGACTATGACGGTATAAAGAATGAAAAAAAAACCACGGTTAGGTGGTATATATTGTAATACAATTATGGATGGACGGACTGCCTGCCGAGTTCCGACACAGAGGTAGCCACAGCCGTGAACTACCGCACTGTACACTGGTTGATAAAGAGATAGTAGTATACTCGTAACAACTAGTATGACTGACTATGACGGTATAAAGAATGAAAAAAAAACCACGGTTAGGTGGTATATATTATAATACAATTATGGATGGACGGACTGCCTGCCGACTGCCGACACAGAGGTAGCCACAGCCGTGAACTACCGCACTGTACACTGGTTGATAAAGAGATAGTAGTATACTCGTAACAACTAGTATGACACTATGACGGTATAAAGAATGAAAAAAAAACCACGGTTAGGTGGTATATATTATAATAATACAATTATGGATGGACGGACTGCCTGCCGAGTTCCGACACAGAGGTAGCCACAGCCGTGAACTACCGCACTGTACACTGGTTGATAAAGAGATAGTAGTATACTCGTAACAACTAGTATGACTGACTATGACGGTATAAAGAATGAAAAAAAAACCACGGTTAGGTGGTATATATTGTAATACAATTATGGATGGACGGACTGCCTGCCGAGTTCCGACACAGAGGTAGCCACAGCCGTGAACTACCGCACTGTACACTGGTTGATAAAGAGATAGTAGTATACTCGTAACAACTAGTATGACACTATGACGGTATAAAGAATGAAAAAAAAACCACGGTTAGGTGGTATATATTATAATACAATTATGGATGGACGGACTGCCTGCCGACTGCCGACACAGAGGTAGCCACAGCCGTGAACTACCGCACTGTACACTGGTTGATAAAGAGATAGTAGTATACTCGTAACAACTAGTATGACACTATGACGGTATAAAGAATGAAAAAAAAACCACGGTTAGGTGGTATATATTATAATACAATTATGGATGGACGGACTGCCTGCCGAGTGCCGACACAGAGGTAGCCACAGCCGTGAACTACCGCACTGTACACTGGTTGATAAAGAGATAGTAGTATACTCGTAACAACTAGTATGACTGACTATGACGGTATAAAGAATGAAAAAAAAAACCACGGTTAGGTGGTATATATTATAATACAATTATGGATGGACGGACTGCCTGCCGACTGCCGACACAGAGGTAGCCACAGCCGTGAACTACCGCACTGTACACTGGTTGATAAAGAGATAGTAGTATACTCGTAACAACTAGTATGACACTATGACGGTATAAAGAATGAAAAAAAACCACGGTTAGGTGGTATATATTATAATACAATTATGGATGGACGGACTGCCTGCCGACTGCCGACACAGAGGTAGCCACAGCCGTGAACTACCGCACTGTACACTGGTTGATAAAGAGATAGTAGTATACTCGTAACAACTAGTATGACACTATGACGGTATAAAGAATGAAAAAAAAACCACGGTTAGGTGGTATATATTATAATACAATTATGGATGGACGGACTGCCTGCCGAGTGCTGACACAGAGGTAGCCACAGCCGTGAACTACCGCACTGTACACTGGTTGATAAAGAGATAGTAGTATACTCGTAACAACTAGTATGACTGACTATGACGGTATAAAGAATGAAAAAAAAACCACGGTTAGGTGGTATATATTATAATACAATTATGGATGGACGGACTGCCTGCCGACTGCCGACACAGAGGTAGCCACAGCCGTGAACTACCGCACTGTACACTGGTTGATAAAGAGATAGTAGTATACTCGTAACAACTAGTATGACACTATGACGGTATAAAGAATGAAAAAAAAACCACGGTTAGGTGGTATATATTATAATACAATTATGGATGGACGGACTGCCTGCCGACTGCCGACACAGAGGTAGCCACAGCCGTGAACTACCGCACTGTACACTGGTTGATAAAGAGATAGTAGTACACTCGTAACAACTAGTATGACACTATGACGGTATAAAGAATGAAAAAAAAACCACGGTTAGGTGGTATATATTATAATACAATTATGGATGGACGGACTGCCTGCCGACTGCCGACACAGAGGTAGCCACAGCCGTGAACTACCGCACTGTACTGTGTCTGCTGCTAATATAGACTGGTTGATAAAGAGATAGTATACAACAATATACTACTATACTGGTGGTCAGGCACTGGTCACCACTAGTCACACTGGCAGTGGCACTCCTGCAGCAAAAGTGTGCACTGTTTAATTTTAAATTAATATAATATTATGTACTCCTGGCTCCTGCTATAACAACCTGCAGTGCTCCCCAGTCTCCCCCACAATTATTATAAGCTTTTATACATTGATGTGCAGCACACTGGGCTGAGCTGAGTGCACACAGACTGAGTCACACTGTGTGACTGCTGTGTATCGTTTTTTTCAGGCAGAGAACGGATATAGCAGAGAACGGATATATTAAATAAAAGTTAACTTAACAACAACTGCACTGGTCACTGTGGTAAACTCTGTCTGCACAATCTCTCTCTCTCTCTCTCTCTTCTAATCTATTCTAATGGAGAGGACGCCAGCCACGTCCTCTCCCTATCAATCTCAATGCACGTGTGAAAATGGCGGCGACGCGCGGCTCCTTATATAGAATCTGAGTCTCGCGAGAATCCGACAGCGTCATGATGACGTTCGGGCGCGCTCGGGTTAACCGAGCAAGGCGGGAAGATCCGAGTCGCTCGGACCCGTGAAAAAAAAAGTGAAGTTCGTGCGGGTTCGGATTCAAAGAAACCGAACCCGCTCATCTCTAATAATCATTTCAGCTCGCTACCCCTGCATTAGCGAAGGAACCCAACCCATTTCACAGCTAAACCTGAATGCTATCGGCGCAATATGCATGATAACGGGGGTCACTTTAGAAAGGACACTGGGCATGATATATCATTTGAATACCGCCCTTTGTACAGTCTTTTACTCACAAAGTAGCACATGCATTGGTGGGGGAGGGGCACCAATACATATACTGTACACCCTGTTATTTGTTTTTATTTAAAAACGTTGTTACATTGGAGACCTGTAATTATGTAGACCATTTATTTTCTGTGCTGCCAGTGATAATAGAAAGAAATGGAAAAGCCAGCTGGTTACATTAAATTGAACTATCATTGTAATAGCAAACCACGTTTTCAATGTCATTGTACATTGATGGCTGTAAAAACCCACTGATGGGTGTAGTTCAGCAACAGACATATATTGTGACAGAAGATATATTTTCTAAATCTTTGAAGCACCCACCCATAGCCATGTTTTA
Source organism: Pseudophryne corroboree (assembly GCF_028390025.1). Lineage (NCBI taxonomy): Eukaryota > Metazoa > Chordata > Amphibia > Anura > Myobatrachidae > Pseudophryne > Pseudophryne corroboree. Next base: position 554,887,210 of record NC_086449.1, on the reverse strand, counting down.
ATTAAGTACACAAGCACATGGGGCCTGATTTAGACCTGCTCACTGGGCTGCGTGTAATCGGAGCCTAGCGAACAGGTAAATGCCACCCCGCCGAACACCCCTTCCCCACCACCACCCGAATCCCCCTGCAACGCTGCGAGTGGATGTTTACGCTTATACATCCACTCACAAGTGCCCACACACAGGAGAAATCCTTCGATGTATACTCACCATTGAAGGATTTCATCCTGTGGTCCTGGCGCTCACAGCCGCTGATTGAGCAAGGAATCACTCCGTGGCTGCCCGTAGTCTTCTGAATTGGAGGCGAGCACTGACGTCATATGACATCAGCTGCCTGCCCCAGGCAGCTAGGGGAAAGCATGCATTCACAGCGTTTACATGGGCGCCACCGTTCACATGGGCCTTCCATTTAATATAGGTTCACAGAATGTCTGGTCTTGAATACGTTAGGTACATGTGTCTATATTTTTACAGCATACCACATATTTTAGTCATTTTTCACATATTTGTACACTTTGATTCACTTTATGTGTGGAGTTTTTATGTGTTTGCTCCACACCTTCATTATCACTTTATATTTATCTATGTTTTATTCACACTTTTCATCTAGATTTCACTTTTATGTGATCTTTCCTTTTAATAAGTACACTTATATGTTTACACTGAACATTTAAGGATGATATATAAATGTATACATATACATTTTGAATACGCTTAGATTATACACTCGGGTAATAGGATAAGCTAATACATATACATTTTTAATACGCTTAGGTTATGCACTCAGGCAATAGGATAAGCTACAGTATTAATGGTTCATATATACTGATATCTGAATTTATATTATGTAATTTCTAGTTTTATAAAATGTGTATATTATAAATATTAGTCTAGAAAAAAAATTCTGATATACCATACTTGTTAACTTTAAAATGATATCTGCTTATATTTAAACGCTTTATTTTAAGAATTAAAATTTATATAAAAGACAGTTGCTGTTCTGGAGTTTGAACATGGGTACTTGGTTTACTAAATCAAAGCATTAGTCCACTAGACTACCTTGGTGTCTAGCGAACATCCTTCATTTGTCCTCTTTCTGTACTTGAAAAAAAATCTGTTCTACAGCAAATGTAGGTGGAAAGCTACATTACATGATGCATTGGCCACCCAGTGGTGAAACTATGAATTGTCATGGCACAACATCATAGCACAACATCACAAGGAATTGATGTCTTGCCAAATTGAGTGCCATGGCACTGTTTTCAGAAAGGTAAATGTACAAAGTTTTTGACAAACTGGCTTTTCACAGGCAGGTCTGTTTGAAAGGTGATTTTTCTCCCAGGAGTTGTGATTTTACACCCGAGATTGAAAACATGATTCTTGGTAAATTGGGGAGATTCATGTTTTGACTGAAAAGTGCTTGAGAGTTTAGCCACTGGTGAGTTTGATTGAGATTGTTTTCTCCCAGGAGTTTTTTTTTCCTGTAATAGAGATTTTACTATTCTGTTAGCCTTTAGTAAATCGGCAACTTGAAAAATTACAATTCTTACCTGAGAATTCTCTCTTGACCAAACTTGGACCTTAGTAAATCTACCCCAAAATCTTCTATGCCAGGCTTCCATTGATTGTGACTCAGTTGTGATTATTGTGTGACAATGCTGTGCATCAAAGATATATAATTGACAGCACTGCTCCACACAGGATGTAGATATGTGACTGTCGGTCAGGAGACTGCCGGTCACAATACCGGCACCTACATCCCGCCCCCTCACTATTGTGATGGTCGGCATACCAAGCAACAGGGACTATTTCCACTCGTGGGTGTCCATGACACCCATAGAGAGGGAATAGAACCTGTATCGAATGAGCCCGCAGCGTTGTGAGTGCAGAGAGACCACCTGCAAGGGGCTTCATTCCGCTTGCCCCCACTGGGCATGTAAATGCCAGGATCCTGCCATCGGTATTGTGACTGGCAGTCTCCTGACCAGCGGTCACACATACCCAACCCCTCCATACCATGCACTTCCCTTTAGTGACATGAACTATGTGGCCTCTTTGTTCTAGGACACTGATGGCTATAAGATTTGTTCCAATCTCTGGTACATAAAGAACATCTTGGATTTCTGTGGTACCAATTTTCAAGTGGCCTTTAAGTAATCCACATTGCATAGATTTAAGCACTTAATTTCCAATTCCTTTGATTGTAATCACATGCAGCTAATGTGGAGAACCACCACTCATGCTGAAATGTCTAGTAGCGCCTGAATCAATATAGCAACAATCTTTTCTGTGACTGTGAGACACTCAGTGCTAATTTATCTTTGCCATTGCAATACTGTGGCAAACTCTTCATCTATTGTAATCCTACAGGTATTAGTTGCTGAAAAATAGACCTAATTCTGCCTATATAGTCACTCCTACTATTGCACATAGCTTGGTATTATACAATACAGATCTTAGATTTATTATTCTCATTAGACCTCCATCTTCGTGTGCTGCCTGCAGTGATGTCCACATTGCTTTAGCTGAAACCTTCCCATATATGACAGAGTACACATGATGCTCAACACTCAAAGCAATCATAACCATGGATCTTTCTACATCATCTGGGTTTAGCCTTTCACCAGGATCTACTGTCACTTTCCACATCCTCTCATGCTTTAGTTTCATTTTCATAGCAAACATCCATGTGGTGTAATTCTCTGCACCTTTAAGTTTGGTAAACACCAATATGGGTGTTCCTCCTGTGTGCATACTTCTTGCTGACATGATTATGCAGCATCTGTGCTCTTATTAGCTTATATGCTAAAACATTGCCCTGGAAACACTTGTAATCTTTTCGCTCTCTGGGGGTAATTCAGACTTGTTCGCTAGCAAGCGATTTTTGCACTGCTGCGATCAGATAGTCACCATCTACAGGGGAGTGTATTATAGCTGTGCAAGTGTGCGAACGCATATGTAGCAGAGCTGTACAAACAGATATTGTGTGGTCTCTGAGTAGCCCAGGACTACTTGGCCGCTGCGAACACTTAATTATTGTATGAGTGAGATTGTTTGTCTTCTACTTTTTATTTTTGCTGCTTTTTCTTTGAGAGTAACAGGGAGTTAGACCTTACAAACAATATGGGAGGGGCTGTGATTGGGGACCTCACTCAGTGCATGTCGTGCAAGATGTATGCACACCTGGAGCTACCGGCCCAGTGTGATTACATCTGCACGAGGTGTGTGCGAACGGTTGCCCTGGAAGTCCGGGTAACTGATCTAGAGCAAACCGTTACGTGACTGAGGGAGATTCACAATCTCGAGCGAAGTTTAGACAGAACGGTGGAGGAGTTGCGGGAGGGGTCACTGGTAGAAGACGATGATGATCAGGTAGCCAGCTGGGTCACAGTTAGAAGGAAGAAAAAGAGGGGGAGGCTCGACATCTCTGAAATATCAAACCCGAACAAATTTGCCCGACTGGACGAGGAATCAGAGGATGATAGTGAAGAAATGACGGTGCGGGAGGAGACTGCTCCCTCTAGCATCCAGAGGAGTGGTCCCTCTGGCGCGGTTGGGATAAAAGATAGTGATGTACCTAGTCAGATGGTGGTGGTAGGGGATTCTATCATCAGGAAGGCAGATAGGGCAATCTGCTACCTGGACCGTGATCGCCGTACAGTCTGTTGTCTCCCGGGTGCTCGGGTACAGCACATCGCGGACCGGGTAGATAGATTGTTGGGAGGGGCTGGGAAAGACCGTTGGCACCAATGATAAAGTTAGCGGAAGGTGGGATGTCCTTAAGAAAGACTATAGGGACTTACGAAAGAAACTGAAGGCAAGGACATCTAAGGTAATATTCTCGGAATTATTACCCGTGCCACGCGCTAGTCCAGGGCGGCAGAGGGAGATTAGGGAGGTAAATGTGTGGCTTAGGGATTGGTGCAGGAAAGAGGGGTTTGTGTTCCTGGAACACTGGGCAGACTTCTCAGTCAGGCGCCATCTCTTTTGTCGTGACGGATTGCACCTGACTGAGGAGGGGGCAGCGGTGCTGGGGGGAAGGATGGTTAGAAGGTTGGAGGAGATTTTAAACTAGGAGCCTGGGGGGAGGGTTTAGCTAGAAACTACGGGTCATGCAGTGAGAATAGTGGGGATGGCGGTAGTAAACAAAATGGGGGAGAAGTTGGGGGGAGGGTAAGAGCAGGCGGTAAGGTAACAAACATGGGTACTAAAAGAGATTTTACCAAAGCACTAACCAATGACGATTACAGGTCATCATTGCTACATAATGTGAAAGATGTCCCTAATGCAAGGGAAAATACTTATCTTAGTTGTATGTATGTAAACGCCAGAAGCATTACTGGTAAAAAGGGTGAACTAGAAATACTTGCAGCAAGCAAACAGTATGATATTATAGGCATTACTGAAACTTGGTGCGACGAATCTCATGATTGGACAGTCACTCTAGAGGGCTATACACTGTTTAGGAGAGACAGACTAAATAAAAAGGGTGGAGGGGTGTGTCTTTACGTAAAGCCATTTTTAAAACCTGATATACGGGAAGATATTCAGGAGGGGACTGTAGACACTGTCGAGACATTATGGGTAGAAATTGCATGCGGGGAAAAAGGAATAAAAAAGTTAGTACTGGGTGTATGCTATAGGCCGCCTGGTATCAACGCATCTGATGAGGAATTGTTACTAAAGCAAATTGAAAGAGCAGCAGGAGTAGGAGACATAGTAGTGATGGGAGATTTTAACTATCCAGAGATAAACTGGAAAAACGATTCATGTGATACTGCTAGGGGCAATATGTTTTTAAACACACTTAATGATAACTACTTAGTTCAACTAATTGAGGAACCAACTAGGTACAATGTAATCTTAGACCTGGTATTAACAAACAATGGGGATTTGGTATCAGGTATTATAGTAGGGGAACCCATAGGAAACAGCGACCACAATATGGTCACATTCAATATCAGTTTCCATAAACAGCCCTATACTGGCTCAACTAGGACTCTAAACTTTAGCAAAGCAAATTTTGATAAGATGAGGGTATTTTTCAGGGATATTGAATGGGAAGGTTTTTTTTTAGGAAAAAATACTACGGAGAAATGGGAGGTACTAAAATTCCTGCTAGCTAAAAATACACTCAAATTTATTCCTACGAGCAGCAAAATAAGGAATAAAAATCATAAACCGATGTGGCTTAACAAAAAGATTAAGGAACTTATGGGCAAGAAAAGGCAAGCATTTAAAAAATACAAATCTGATGGGGAAGCAGAGTCATTTCAGCACTATAAGGAATGTAACAAAATATGCAAAAAGGAAATAAGAGCGGCTAAAGTAGAAACTGAAAAACTAGTAGCAAAGGAAAGCAAAGCGAATCCCAAAAAAATCTTTAAATACATTAATAGATTAAAGAAGGAGAGTATAGGCCCTTTAAAAGACAAGTTGGGAGTCTTAAGCAAAAATGATAATGACATAGCGGACACACTAAATGAGTTTTTTTCAACAGTATTTACTAGAGAGGACCCAATTCAGGGACTAATATATAATCTCAATAATGAGAATATCCCACTGATAGGTACTTATTTAAGCGAAGAAGTAGTCTGTGACCGATTAAAACATTTAAAGATTAATAAGTCACCAGGTCCCGATGGTATTCACTAGTGATGAGCGGGTTCGGTTTCTCAGAAACCGAACCCCCCCGAACTTCACCCATTTTACACGGGTCCGAGGCAGGTTCGAACCTTCCCGCCTTGCTCAGCTAACCCGAGCGCCCCCGAACGTCATCATCCCGCTGTCGGATTCTCGCGAGATTCGGATTCTATATAAGCAGCCGTGCGTCGCCGCCATTTTCACTCGTGCATTGGAGATGATAGGGAGAGGACGTGGCTGGCGTCCTCTCCATTTATTGTTGAACTTGATTGCTTTATTGCTTAATTGTGGGGAGGACTGGGGAGCAGCTGTTAGGAGGAGTACAGTGCAGAGTTTTGCTGATAAGTGACCACCAGTTTTATCCGTTCTCTGCCTGAAAAAAACGCTCCATACCATATCTGTGCTCAGTGTGCTGCATAATATATCTGTGCTCACACTGCTTAATTGTGGGGACTGGGGAGCAGCTGTATTATATAGCAGGAGTACAGTGCAGAGTTTTGCTGACAGTGACCACCAGTATACGTTGTCTGCCTGAAAAACACTCCATATCTGTGCTCAGTGTGCTGCTTTATTGTGGGGACTGGGGACCACCAGTATAATTAATATTTTATAGGAGGAGTACAGAGCAGAGTTTTGCTGACACAGTGACCACCAGTATACTATATATAGCAGTACGGTAGGCCACTGCTGTACCTACATCTGTGTCGTCATTCATTAAGTATACTATCCATCTACATTCTTCTATACCTGTGGTGCATTTTAGTTTTGCAGTTTGCTGACACAGTGACCACCAGTATACTATATATAACAGTACGGTAGGCTACTGCTGTACCTACCTCTGTGTCGTCATTCATTAAGTATACTATCCATCTACATTCTATACCTGTGGTGCATTTTAGTTTTGCAGTTTGCTGACACAGTGACCACCAGTATACTATATATAGCAGTACGGTAGGCCACTGCTGTACCTACCTCTGTGTCGTCATTCATTAAGTATACTATCCATCTACATTCTATACCTGTGGTGCATTTTAGTTTTGCAGTTTGCTGACACAGTGACCACCAGTATACTATATATAGCAGTACGGTAGGCCACTGCTGTACCTACCTCTGTGTCGTCATTCATTAAGTATACTATCCATCTACATTCTATACCTGTGGTGCGCCTCTTTTTTTCTTTGCATCATGTGCTGTTTGGGGACAATTTTTTTGAAGTTCCATCCTGTCTTGACACTGCAGTGCCACTCCTAGATGGGCCAGGTGTTTGTGTCGGCCACTTGTGTCGCTTAGCTTTGTCAGACAGCGACTTTGGTGCGCCTCTTTTTTTCTTTGCATCATGTGCTGTTTGGGGACAATTTTTTTGAAGTGCCATCCTGTCTTAATTGACACTGCAGTGCCACTCCTAGATGGGCCAGGTGTTTGTGTCGGCCACTTGTGTCGCTTAGCTTAGTCACACAGCGACCTTGGTGCGCCTCTTTTTTTCTTTGCATCATGTGCTGTTTGAGGACAATTTTTTTGAAGTGCCATCCTGCCTGACACTGCAGTGCCACTCCCAGGTGTTTGTATCGGCCACTTGTGTCGCTTAGCTTAGCCATCCAGCGACCTCGGTGCAAATTGTAGAATATTGTGAGGTGTGAGGTGTTCAGAATAGACTGGAAATTATGGTAATTGAGGTTAATAATACTATGGGATCAAAATGACCCCCGAATTCTATGATTTAAGCTGTTTTTTAGGGTTTTTTGAAAAAAACACCCGAATCCAAAACACACCCGAATCCGACAAAAAAATTTCGGTGAGGTTTTGCCAAAACGCGTCCGAATCCAAAACACGGCAGCGGAACCGAATCCAAAACCAAAACACAAAACCCGAAAAATGTCCGGTGCACATCTCTAGTATTCACCCAAGGGTTCTAATGGATCTTCATTCTGAACTTACAAAGCTGCTATTTTTGATCTTTAAGGATTCAGTAATATCAGGTATGGTTCCCAAAGACTGGCGTCTAGCGGAAATAGTGCCTATATTCAAAAAGGGAAGTAAAGCTGAACCAGGTAATTATAGACCAGTTAGTCTTACATCTACAGTGGGGAAAGTATTGGAAGGTATTCTATGAGATAGTATTCAGAAGTTCCTTGAAGTCAATAAGGTCATTAAAAGGAATCAACGTGGGTTTATGGAGGACAGATCCTGTCAAACCAACTTACTTGGCTTTTATGAAACAGTAAGCGCAAACCTAGAACAGGGTAAAGAGGTGGATGTAATCTTTTTAGATTTTGCCAAAGCGTTCGATACTGTACCACACATGAGACTTATCTACAAGCTACAAGAATCAGGGCTAGGAAGCACAATATGCACTTGGGTCAAAAACTGGTTAGATAATAGGGAGCAGCGCGTTGTGGTTAATGGATCTTTTTCAACTTGGACTGAAGTGCTAAGTGGTGTGCCGCAAGGCTCAGTATTAGGACCACTATTGTTTAATATTTTCATTAACGACCTAACAGAAGGTCTAGAGAGCATGGTGTCAATTTTTGCAGATGATACCAAATTGTGTAAAGTTATAAATGCGGAGGGAGATGCTGAGTCGCTTCAGAATGACTTAGTTAAATTAGAAGCTTGGGCAGCGAAATGGAGAATGCGCTTCAATACAGACAAGTGTAAGATAATGCACTGTGGTAACAAGAACAAAAATAACACCTACCTACTAAATGGGGTAAAATTAGGGGATTCTGTACTGGAAAAGGACTCAGGTGTCCTCATAGATAGCAAACTAAGCAGTAGTACCCAAAGTAGGACTGCAGCAAAGAAGGCTAATAAGATATTAGCATGCATAAAATGGGGAATTGATGCTAGGGACGAGAGTATTATACTCCCATTATATAACTCACTTGTGAGGCCACACCTTGAATTCTGTGTACAATTCTGGACACCTTACTACAAAAAGGATATCCTGGAGCTAGAAAAGGTTCAAAGGCGGGCGACCAAACTAATTAAGGGTATGGAGATGCTGGAATACGAGGAAAGGCTTGCAAGACTAGGCATGTTTACACTGGAAAAGAGGAGATTAAGAGGGGACATGATCAACATTTACAAATATATAAGGGGACAATATACAGATCTTGCGCAGGACCTGTTTTTGGTTAGATCAACACAGAGAACTTGTGGACACTCGCTCAGGTTAGAGAGGAGATTCCACACAATACGGCGTAAAGGCTTTTTTACGGTAAGGACGATACGTGTTTGGAATTCCCTGCCTGAGGGAGTTGTAATGGCCAACTCAGTCAACACCTTTAAGAATGGGTTAGATAAATTCCTAATGGATAAGGATATCCAGGGTTACGGGGCATAGTCACGCACTATGGTTATTATAAAAAAGAGGGGTTAATCGGAACGGCAGTCAGCAACTTCAGTCAAAATTTTATGCAAAATAATCGTGCATAGGAGACCGCAAATAGGTTGAACCCGATGGACAATTGTCTTTTTTCAACCTTAGATACTATGTTACTATGTTACTTCAGCCTTTCCTGGACCAGAATTGACATCAGGAACCCTCCCTGCAAATGCTTAAACACGCCTGTGTTTTTCCAAACACTGCCAGAAAAACGGTCAGTTGCCACCCACTAACGTCTTCACCCTGTCAATCTCCTTGCAAATGCCCGTGCGAATGGATCCTTTTCACAAACCCATCGCTGAGCGGCGATCCGCTTTGTACTGTGCGATGCACCTGCGGTACATATGCATGCGCAATTTAGACCTGTACGAAAACGCAGCCTAGTGATCAGGTCTGAATTACCCCCTATGTGTGCAGGTGTCTAAGAAGGTATCTGTGTGCTGCTAGATGTAATAGTAGCTTGGGGCCAGTGTAACTGTAACATGCATGCCTGGGCTCATAACCTGTTGAAATATGTGTGCACAAGTGGTGATGTTATTGCAGAGTGTATGTACACACCAGAGGATGTGCTGAGTCAACAAACAGCCCAGTTCTGGGCAAGTGGTGTTGTTTATTCAGCAGAAGTGTTAAGTGTACAGTCTTATTTACAGTTATGCATGGAGTGGAGATTGAGTTGGTCCTACAGGTCACCAGTCAGTGACTGTATCAAGGTAATGGTGCAGGAAGGAAGCAGTACCACCAGTAACAATGGGTGGCCCGGCATCGTGGAATGTGGTAAATGCAATGTCTCATGGAGCTAAGTGGAAAATATCTTTCTCCCTGTGAAGCACTCTAAAACACTGACATCATGGCACTGCGCATGTGCAAATGTATGGTGATGGCCATCTTGGTTAGGGATTTGAAGCATCCCCATAGAGCTCAAACATGGGTATATGCAGTAGAGCAAAATAGGTATGTGCATACTTATCCATAGTGTGAAAGCTACTTTAAGTCTTGTTTCACCTTGTCACCTTATCTGAGCACAGCACTATTTTTCTGAGTACCTGTATCTTTTTCTTAGAAAATATACATGCAGTATCGAGTAAGTATGTGATTTTGTGTGGTGGGAGATGGAGTCTCAGCTGAAACTGAATGCTTATCCCAAAGCAGTATAAACTCTACAGTTAATGGAATATCCAGTGAGACCATTTACTCCTAAACTGATTTTGAAGCCCTGAAAGAACTAGTACTGTACTCCTAACTTTATTATGTGTGTGTGTTAAGTTCTAAAATATTATATCTATATATATGAGCTAAATGTCAAAGTATGTTGAGCCTCAAAGAACCCTTTTTAGTGCATTTAAGGAAAATTTTACCTACAGTCTGTCACATAAGTGTTTTGCCTTGAGCAGTATTGCACAGCCAACATTAGATGTCCCAACTAAATGTCACATAACTATTTTGCCTTGAATATCATTGTATACTGTAGCTTATATAAACTTGAATTTAACCTTCATTGTATATTCAATTCTAATTATAAGCTAGAAACCAATGCTGCACATAAAAATAAAATAAACCACTTTGTCATTCATCTGATTGGTGTGTAGAGAACTTCATTGCTATAATAAAATATATAGGGCCTGATTCAGCATGGATCGCAAAAGCAAAATTTTCTCTAATGGGCAAAACCATGTGCACTGCAGGTGGGGCAGATATAACATACAAAGTCAGCGGTCAAGATCGATTGTGCTTATTCCGAAGCCAGACAGGAGTTTGTGCTTCTGCAATGATTTCCTTAAGATGATTAATGTGTCAAAGTTCGATGCCTACTCAATGCCTTGGGTGGATGAACTTTTAAAAGATTATAAACAGCACGGTACTTTACCACTCTAGACCTAACCAAGGGGTATTGGAAAGTGCTGTTTACTGAGAATACCACAGAAAAAAAACAGCTTTTTCTGCACCCGAAGGGTTGTTCCAATACTAGATGTTAGCATGGGGTACCCGCCACCTTTCAAAAGATGTTGGATAGAATTCTAAGGCCACATAGAAAGTATGCTGCTGCTTACTGCTGCTGCCTGATTGGCAGTTTCACTTACTTAGAGTACAAGCAGTGTTGGACTTCACCTATAAGGCAGGATTGACAGCCAACGCCAAAAAATGTTGACATGGGGTGGAAGAAGTAAAATATCTTGGAAACACCATTGATATAGGTTTAATAAAGCCCCAGCTTAATAAAATTGAAGCAATACAAATTCGGCCATGACCCATATATAAGAAGCAGATGAGAGAATTCTTAGGAATCACGGGGTATTGTAGAAGGTTCATACCCAACTTTGTCACCATTGCAGTCCCACTAACAGACCTTACCAATGGCAAACAGAATGTTATGGATAAATGTAGTCCTGAAGCAAAAATAGATTTTCTGGAGTTGAAGGTAGCATTATGTACCCAACCAGTTATGATGACGCCTGATTTTCAAAGACAATTTCTGGTGAAACTGATGCATCAGATATAGGGTAAGGTGCAGTCCTGTGGCAGAACAAAGAGGGTGAAGAACATCCTCCTATTTATTTAATCAGAAAGTTAAATATACATGAGATAAACTATACCTCTGTCGAGAAAGAAGCATTGGCAATAAAGTGGGCATTAGAAACTCTCAGGTACTACTTGCTGGGAAGAAAAAGTTGATCACTGAGCATGTGATAGAAGCACCGGCAAAGTGATAAACAGGAGATATGGTATCCCCAGGTTTCTGACCTATGTATTTTAAACTTCAAGAAAATGTCTGTTTTGCTAAACAGACTTGATTAAAAGCTGGAAATGGGTCCTGGGAGTGTGGACATGAGAGAGAATGGAGGCTCCATCCACAAGGCCCATTTCAGGTCTTTAGGCCTTCAGCTGTGTTTCTGGCTGCTGTGTGTTTAGCGGTACCCATTTATATACCCAAGGAGTGGGCACCCCTACCCTTATCTGACAATATATAATTTCTCACATTCACCCTACATGAGGGTTGCCATAGTCAATACCCTAACATATATGTATATAAATAACTATATTTTACCTGAGATTACAATTACAAGTGGTTAAAAAACACATATTAAAAATGAAAAATGATGCCTAAAATATATAGGTATCTAAACTCGTTAACAGTACTAAGAGAAATCTGTAAATGCTATAGTGGCTGGAAAAAAACAGATACAAATTGGGAAAAGCAGAAAAGTTGAAAGTGTAATAAAGAAAACACTAAGATCATAGAAATAAACTATATTTATTTTCTGGTGATCTCACCAATTAAAATATGCTTTGCCCTCTGCAGTGACCCAAATTTGACTGTTTTAAATTAGCCAAGTAAAAGCATATAGTTTGTAAATGTCAAAATTATCTCAATCTAAAATAAACCATCCTTGTTAAATCAAGGTTAAAGTAATATCTGGTATAAAGTTCATCATATTTTCGATGTGGACTTATTATAGGTTCAACAACAGATATGTTCTTTGCATAGGATTACAGACTTCCTTATAATATTCAAATGTAAGTACAGGTTGCGTATCCCTTATCCAAAATGCTTGGGAACAGAAGTATTTTGGATATCGGATTTTTCCGTATTTTGGAATAATTGTATACCATAATGGGATATCATGGTAATGGGACCTAAGCCTAAGCACAGAATGCATTTATGTTTCATTTACACCTTATACACACAGCCTGAAGGTCATTGTAGCCAATATTTTTTATAACTTAGTGCATTAAACAAAGTGTGTGTATATTCACACAATTAATTTATGCTTCATATACACCTTATACACACAGCCTGAAGGTCATTTAATACAATATTTTTAATAACTTTGTGTATTAAACAAAGTTTGTGTACATTGAGCCATCAGAAAACAAAGTTTTTGCTATCTCACTCTCACTCATAAAATTCTGTATTTCGGAATATTCTGAATTTAAGAATATTTGGATATGGGATACTCAACCTGTATTTGCTAAAGACCTGTGCTTGGAAATCTTTCATGGTGCTGCTCCTCCATGAATCACATTGCACAGCTTTAATGTACTGTAGTGAGTACTTTAATGTAGGTGAGCGCTCACAATATGCAAGGGTGCTTCTGTGGGCCTTTTCCACAGTGCTTCATCTGAGTGCTTTTGCCTTTAGGCTTGAAGTCCCTTTGTGTGGTGGCAGTTGCTTTGTTTGTTTGTTTGTTTGTTTGTTTGTTTGTTTGTTCAATTATTATTACAAGTTATTTTACATAGTACACACGTATTCCACAGTGCTTTTACAGAGAGAATATTTGGCCATTCACAAAAGTCCCGGAACCAGTGAAGCTTACAATCCATATTCCCTACCACATGTACACACAGACACATTCATGCTAGGGTTTATTTTGTTGGGATCCATTTAGCCAACCAGTATATTTTTGGATTGTGGGAGGAAACCAGAGTACCCATGGAAACCCATGCAAATACGAGGAGAATATACAGACGACACACAGTTAGAGCCATGGTGGAAATCAAACCCATGACCTCAGAGTGCTGACTGTGAGGCAGTAAAGTTTACCATTACACCATCCATACTGCCCTGTTTACACTGGCAGCATCACTGAACTGGTGATGTCATAGCAGCTGGCTGGGAGCAACACTCTGTTCTCAATATGCAGCTAACACTTTAGCTCTGTAATCCTCCAACTTGTTTCTCCATTGTAACAGGCTTCCTCAGGGATAACAAATTCATTGATAGTGCTCTATGCTCCCTTTTTGAAAGGTTGTCTCTCCTCTCATATGATGTCAATTAAATCAGGGCAAATCACATTGGTTGTTTTTTTGCTGTAATTGAACTTGTAAAATAAGTTGAAAAAAGAAGAAGGAAAGTGAATAGAGGAGGGTAGGGAAAGGTCAGGGGTAATCATTCACTTAATTGACAGTAATATAAAAACAACTTGTAAGGTTATTAGGCTGTTACAGATTTTTCCATATTTGTGATGCATTTTTTTTCTAATCCATCCATTTAGAAATGGTTTCCTCCCACAATCCAAAAATATACTAGTAGGTTAAATGGATCTCAACAAAATAAACCCTAGCGTGTGTGTGTGTGTGTGTGTGTGTGTGTGTGTGTGTGTGTGTGTGTGTGTGTGTGTGTGTGTGTGTGTGTGTGTGTGTGTGTGTACATGTGGTAGGGAATATGGATTACTTTTTTATAAATGACTCTTTCTGTAAAACTGTTTATTTAGAAGTGCCATTCCTGAAAACTTTAATTTTGGTGGTTCAAGGTGCATTTTTTTGAGAACATAAAAATGTTTGTGAATTCATCTTCTAAAATGGGTAGGAAAGCCTTATCTGCATCACCATATTTATTGCAAAGTGGCTGGAAACTGGACAGTACCTGGTCAAAGAGGGATGTGTGACATTCATATTCAATCACGGGGTTATGTCCTCTGTTTTCTAGTCCCTATTACCATATTCTTTCCATGTATAATAATCACCAAAGTGACATAAAGTAAGATGATCTTTAATTTTGATTCATGTGCACATCAGTTTCTTTTCATACATCAGTTTCTGTCATCTTATGTTTTACAAATATATTTCTATAGGTGAATGAAAATGATTGCAGGAAAGCAGCTGCATTTCAATGGAAGTACATTTAGGCAATCTCAGATTATTCTAATTCTAATTAACTCATACACACATTTTTGTCTAGATTTCATGCAGTTTGTTTCCATGAAAACTGATGAAAAAAATTAACCAAATCAAAGTCAAGGATCCTGTTAATTTGAACGCTGAGTGGCACTTCAATTACATGAATACTAACAAACTGTAAAGCTGGAGCTAATTGTGTTATTATCGTATCATTAACAATCAGTGCAAAAAAAAAAAAATAAGAATAATGAGATAGGGTCACAAAATGATAAGCCTGCAATGGTTTTAGTAATATCAAGTTGCACATTTCATAGAGGTACTGTAGGTGTATATAGAACAAAACCTTTCAAAGTTGATTTTAATGGCTGCCATTGGCCTCTTAGAAATGCATTTTAAGTAGTAAGGCAAAACATATGAAATATGTTGATATTTCCTGGATATGGATCTCTCAATGGCCCTCATTCCGAGTTGTTCGCTCGCTAGCTGCTTTTAGCAGCAGTGCACACGCTAAGCCGCCGCCCTCTGGGAGTGAATCTTAGCTTAGCAGATTTGCGAACGAAAGATTCACATAATTGCGAATAGAAATTTATTTGCAGTTTCTGAGTAGCTTGACACTTACTCTGCCACTGCGATCAGTTCAGTCAGTTTCATTCCTGGTTTGACGTCACAAACACACCCAGCGTTCGCCCAGACACTTCCCCGTTTCTCCAGCCACTCCCGCGTTTTTCCCAGAAACGGCAGCGTTTTTCCGCACACACCCATAAAACGGCCAGATTCCGCCCAGAAACACCCACTTCCTGTCAATCACACTCCGATCACCAGAACGATGAAAAATCCTCGTTATGCGTGAGTAAAATACCTAACTTTCTAGCACATTTACTTGGCGCAGACGCACTGCGAACATTGCGCATGCACAGTAAGCGACTAATCGCAATATAGAGAAAATCGGCAACGAGCGAACAACTCGGAATGACCACAAATGTCTTAATAATTAAGATCAGAAGTGCTGCCTCTGCGTTGGATTACAACATGTAAAAGGAATGACTGATGGTTGAATAAAATGCTCCAAAATTGAAGGGTTTTTTAATAAGTGAATTAAGTGAAGAACATGACTTTACCCTATCTCAAATGATTTTAGTTAAAAAAAAGGAAGAAAAAAAATGTAATTTTTTTTCAAACATTGAAACATCGATCGGGAGCGTCGCGACCATTGGAACATCGCGACTATCGCGGCTTTCATTTTGAAAGCCAGGACAGCCTGCAGGTATGCGGGGGGGGGGGGGTCTGGGGGTGGCTTGGGAGGGTTCATTTACTCTCCCCAGCGGCTGCCATTGTCTGCAGCCGCTGGAGGGGGGATCCGGCCGTGCTGACTGATCAGCAGTGATCTGCAGCACGGCAGACACAGGGGGAGAGTGCGGGGAGGCAGAGGGACCTTCCGCTCCCTCTGACAGCAGCAGCGGAGGGAAGTTTCTCTTCCCTGCCGCTGCTAACACTCTCTATCTGACTGGTCGCATCCTGTGTGACCAGGTCAGATAGAGCACTTGCAGGCATGGTCGCGTCTGATGCGACCATGCCAGGCAAGTGGTTAAATAACATAAGGATGGGTGGGCCCAAGGACAATTCCATCTTGCACCTCTTTTTTTTCTTTGCATTATGTGCTCTTTGGGGACTAGTTTTTAAAACTGCCATCCTGTCTGACACTGCAGTGCCACTCCTAGATGGGCCAGGTGTTTGTGCTGTCCACTTGTGTCGCTTAGCTTAGTCATCCAGCGACCTCGATGCAACCTTTTGGCCTAAAAACAATAGTGTGAGGTGTTCAGAATAGACTGGAAATGAGTGGAAATGAATGTTATTGAGGTTAATAATACTATAGGATCAAAAATACCCCCAAATTCTGTGATTTTAGCTGTTTTTATGTTGTTGTTTTTTCATAAAAAACCAAGTCCAAAACCAAAACCAAAAAACCCCCTGAAAAACCCTAAAGGGTGGTTTGGCAAAACCAATACAGATCCAAAACACAAACGGAGATCCAGATCCAATACCAAAACTCAAAACCCGAAAAGCGTCCGGCGCACATCTCTATTAAAAATCCAAGATCACTGTAAGTAATGCATACAGCAATAAGGTCGTTAGGATCATAACAAGGTGTCAAGTTCACATCACAATTTTCATCAAATAGAAATGTCGAGAAGTATCATCTATTAACTCTTGCAAAACTGTGATATCATATATCACTAAAGAATGCTGCAGTCATTGTAATGTAACACTATGCTAATTTCAGCATAAAATGTACCAAGAAATAACACAGGAAAAACAAAGACAAATAACACAACAAAGATAAAAAGACGAACAAGAACAGAAAAAAAGGAGGAGGCAAGGAGGGTGGGTGGGGAAATTTTCCATCGGACTAGATGCTTAGATCTTATATAAGTAAACAGTCATATAAAAACCTATTATTTTGTGTGTCATATATTTTTCTTAACCCAGAATAAAAAAGGTGACATTGAAAGTTCTACCCAATCCCTCTTCAGTATATCACCGGACATTAATACTTCAGGTTGGACTTCCAAACAATGGAGGTAATTCCAAGTTGATCGCAGCAGGATTTTTGATAGCAATTGGGCAAAACCATGTGCACTGCAGGGGGGGCAGATATAACGTGCAGAGAGAGTTAGATTTGGGTGTGGTGTGTTCAATCTGCAATCTAAATTGCAGTGTAAAAATAAAGCAGCCAGTATTTACCCTGCACAGAAACAAAATAACCCACCCAAATCTAACTCTCTCTGCACATGTTATATCTGCCTCCCCTGCAGTGCACATGGTTTTGCCCAACTGCTAAAAAAAATCCTGCTGCGATCAACTTGGAATTACCCCCAATAGACAGTAGATTACCTGAGATTACAGGAAATATTCCCGTTCAGCAAAGCACTCTTTGTTTGTGAATATTCCCTGTTGTGGTATCAAACACTCATTATATCAGTTTGTAATGAGTTATTAAGGTGCTTAATATAGACTCCCCATCTCTTGTAAAATTTATCCACACCAGTTTCTACATCAGGAACACTGAGCATCTATCAAAATAGACTGTCTAACAAGTCACTTTGAATATCAAAGCGATAAGGCACTACTGGTTTCTTGATGTGTGATTCTTACTTCCTTTCATTCATTCCTACAGGTGGTGGCTTTGGCCCAGAATCTATATAGGTGGTAGGACATTCATATGTATTTTGGGCAGCTAGACATGTTTTAGCTTGGGATATTTCTCTATTCCCTGAAGAGCTTACTATGCGATGATAAAAGAGTGCTGCCTACAAGTACAAATGTCAGTGATGGGGAGGTCCACAAATGTGCCCCAAGCCAGCAGCTCAAATCGCTGAGAGCACTGTGTCTGAATCAGGAATTGGAAGCTGCACTGGTCTTGCCTGGAGCTAACAACAGAATCTCAGGTGGCTAATGGGGTTGAAGGTTTCCAAAAGGATCTGTGGCAGAGTTCACTGATCTCACATGTGTATGTGTAATCAATACGGACACACAGCAGTAAAAATTACAACAGACAGACTCAGTGGTTTAAAGCAGCTAGTCTCAACATGTTTCCATGAATATAGCACCGCTGGGAAAATGTACACATTGCGCTGCCTCCAGTGCATTCCCAGTAACTGCTCAATGGTCCTACAGTAGGTGGCCTTCAGGTTACGCAGCCGTTCAATTCTAAATTTCCACTTCAATCACTGTTCATAAGTCATATTTATCCCACGTCACATTTATGTATGTGTATTTGTATTTATAAAATGCCTTCAGGTGATTATCTGCTGCAGGGAAGAGCAATAGCCCCAGCTAAGAGTATGTGTGGCTGGAGATGTTGAAGGAAGTGCATTATTCATTGCTATCATCATGTCATGTTACTGTTTGATTTCACAGTTCCCTAATTGGTGTTTCCTATGTGTGTTTATTTCAATACAGGTTGAGTCTCCCTTATCCAAAATGCTAGGGACCAGAGGTATTTTGGATATGGGATTTTTCCGTATTTTGGAATAATTGCATACCATAATGAGATATCATGGTGATGGGGCCTAAATCTAAGCACAGAATGCATTTATGTTACATATACACCTTATACACACAGCCTGAAGGTAATTTTATTTTAGCCAATATTTTTTATAATTTTGTGCATTAAACAAAGTGTGTCTACATTCACACAATTCATTTATGTTTCATATACACCTTATACACACAGCCTGAAGGTCATTTAATACAATATTTTTAATAACTTTGTGTATTAAACAAAGTTTGTGTACATTGAGCCATCAAAAAACAAAGGTTTCACAATCTCACTCTCGCTCAAAAAAGTCCGTATTTCGGAATATTCCGTATTTCGGAATATTTGGATATGGGATACTCAACCTGTACCAATATGATGTCAGTCAGAATTAAAAAAATATATATTTTTTTTTTAATTTTTCTTATTTGCCCTGTACACCATTAACCCTAGTTTTGCCTTTGTTTGTTAATAAATAATCAAGCCAAAATTATAATGTACAATACAAATGGATCCAGGCACAAAGGTAAAATAAAAGAACTCTTTTTGGTCAATTAAATCCAAACATTTGTTGTCTTCCATTTAAAAAAAAAATCAAATGGGAATCTGCTTTCATGTTGTTTGCTGACTGCAAATATCAATTCAATAATGGGAATATACTGAAACAGCCACACTAGTGATAATAATAGTATTAGTAGCATTGGACCAAGAGATACATGATTTGTCATCATTATCAGTTTGTATTGTGCAGCTGCAAGTGATCTGCCCACTAATATGTTCAGTGATCAGCATGGGAAACAGTGGCGGATTTAGGGGGGGGGCACCAAGGCACGTGCCCCCCCTGTCATTTTTAGTTGATTTTTGTATTTTTATTTTTATTTTATTTTGTGCGCACGCCGCAGCCCTCGCGGTGGCTTGGGGGCGAGGGGCTGCGGGGGCGCCACTGATTTAGTGCAGACTGACATGCGGACGAGCGTCCGCATGTCAGTCTGCGGTCTCGTTTCCTCCCCTGCTGTTAGGAGGGACACGGAGGGCACAGTGCACACCTCCCTGTGTCCCTCCTGGGTCTCCGGCGGCCGCGGGTCTCATAAAGGAAGTGCCGTTCGTAAGCACTTCCTTTATTAGAGTGACCCGCGGCCGCCGGAGACATAGGAGGGACACAGGGAGGCGTGCACTGTGCCCTCCGTGTCCCTCCTAACAGCAGGGGAGCGGCGGCGGCGGAGGAAGCGGGGGGGGGACGCACTGAGGGGGCATATCTGGCACTGGGGGGGAATATCTGGCACTGGGGGCATATTTGGCAGGGAGGGGGGGGAGAATATCTGGCACTGGGGACATATATGGCACTGGGGGGAATATCTGGCACTGGGGGCATATATGGCACTGGGGGGGGAAATATCTGGCACTGGGGGCATATGTGGCACTGGGGGGGGATATCTGGCACTGGGGGCACATGTGGCACTGGGGGGGAATATCTGGCACTGGGGCATATGTGGCACTGGGGGCATATATAGCACTGGGGGGGGATATCTGGCACTGGGGGCATATGTGGCACTGTCGGGGAATATCTGGCACTGGGGGCATATGTGGCACTGGGGGGGTATATGTGTACCTGGCACATGAGGGGGGGCTATATTTGGCACTGGGGGCATGTGAGTACCTGGCACCGTGGGGGAATATCTGGCACTGGGGACATATGTGGCACTGGGAGCACAGCCCTAGCAACAAGGACTACCTCCTAGCAACGAGCATGACACCCAGTGCATGAAACCCCTGGCAACGAGCATGACACCCAGTGCATGAAACCCCTGGCAACGAGCATGACACCCAGTGCATGAAACCCCTGGCAACGAGCATGACACCCTGAGCATGAAAACCCCTGGCACCGTGCATGGAACCAAGAGCATGAAACCCCTGGCAACGAGCATGACACCCAGTGCATGAAACCCCTGACAACGAGCAGGTATTTGAAAAGTAATGAGAAGCCTTACTGTAGGACTTAATGTGTAATGGGCATTACGGTGTGTGGCATAATGTATCACGGACATTGCGGTGTGTGTCATAATGTGTCACAGGCATTACGGTGTATGGTATACTATATCGCTGGCATTGTGATATGTGGTATAATGTCTCAGGGTCATTGCAGTGTGTGGCATAATGTATCACGGACATTGCGGTGTGTGTCATAATGTGTCAGGCATTACGGTGTGTGGTATACTATATCATGGGCATTGTGGTATGTGGTATAATGTCTCAGGGTCATTGCAGTGTGGCATAATATATAACGGGCATTGCGGTGTGTGGCATAGGGTATAACGGGCATTGCGGTATGTGTCACAGGCATTACGGTGTATGGTATACTATATCACGGGCATTGTGGTATAATGTCTCAAGGTCATTGCAGTGTGTGGCATAATGTGTCACAGGCATTGTATGTGCTATAATGTATCGGGCATTGCAGTGTGTGGTATAATGTATCACGGACATTGCAGTGTGTGTCATAATGTGTCACAGACATTGTATGTGCTATAATGTATCAGGGGCAGTGCAGTGTGTAGCATAATGTATAACGGGCATTGCAATTCCTGTCATAATGTGTCACAGGCATTATAGTGTGTGGCATAATGTGTCGGGGGCATTACGGTGTGTGGCATAATGTGTCGGGGGCATTACGGTGTGTGCATACTGTGTCATGTGCATTATTGTGTGTGGCATAATGTCTAAGGGCCATTGCAGTATGTGGCATAATGTATACTGGGCATTACTATAAGGAGGAAAAATGACAAATAATGTAAGGGGCATGAATCAGGATTATTTTTCTTTCCTGTGGTGGCCAACGTCTGGGCGTGCAGGTTGCAAAACTGGGGTATAAGGTAGTCTTTTCCTGCAATACCACGCCCATTCCAACGAAGCCACGCCCATTCCAACGAAGCCACGCCCCTTATGGTGCCCCCCTGTAATTTTTTTCTGGATCCGCCCCTGATGGGATACATATGTGTGAACACAGCCATTAATGCTCTTAGCCAATGCTTACACTCTCCCTCCATCCTCTGCTCTGCCCTTCTACTGAAAGGGAGGAGTAAATCCAAAATGTGTCTGTGTCTACATATGCAATGATGATCCATATTCATTTGTGTGTGTGCATACGCAGTGCAAAAGGGCGATTTTTTTCACCCCAACTAAACATGAGCCACTATTTGAGCAACTCAATATGGAGGGAAGTGGAGCTTAGCCATTAACCTAGGGATCACCAATCACAAAGTAGGTGGGGATCTGGGGACTTTACAATAACATTCACAATGTAAAATTGCATACATCTCTAAATGGAGCCCCTGGTGTCAAAGAAGAGGTGCTGTAGAAAATTCCTCAGACTACTTAAGCATTGCAGCATAAACACCAGTCATAGACCTGGGAATTGCACCGCATACAGGGTGTCATTCCGACCCGATTGCTCACTGCAGATTATCGCAGCGCAGCGACCGGGTCAGTACTGCGCATGCGCCGGCGCCGCAGTGCGCGGCGCATGCCAGCCGTCGTTGCCTAGCGATCGCCTCTGAGGCAGAAGTGGGGTCGCTGTGCGGGAGGGGGATGGACGGCCAAAGCAGGAATGGCCGGACCATTGGGGGGGGCAAGCCGCGGCAGCTGCATGACATCACACGCAGCCACTGTGACCCGGGGCAGCGAAGAGGTTCTCCCGGCCAGCTGCAGGAGTTGCGCTGGCTGGGAGTAACTCCTGAGATGCAAAGGCATCGCCGCCTTTTGCATTTCTGCGGGGAAGGGGGGGGGGGCGGCACTGACATGCATTGTGGACTAGCTCTGTGCTGGGCGTCCCCCCCACCCACCCCCCCCCCCCGCATTTCTGAGTGCCTGATTGTAGCTGTGCTAAATTATAGGGCTTTTCATGCTTCAATATATTTATCTCTTAGTCAGGGCCGGTTCTACACCTTTTGGCGCCCAGTGCGAAAGTTTCCACTGGCGCGCCCTCCCCAGAGGTAAAACAGTTAGTACGCGCCGAAGGCGCGTGTCCAAAAATAGGGGCATGGCTTCATAGGGGAGGGGCGTGGCCACAGTTATGACCCCAGTAGTTGTGCCCCCAATAGCTGTGCCCCCAGTAGATTTGCCCCAAGTAGTTGTGCCCCCAGTTGATTTGCCCCAGTAGATTTGCCCCCTGTAGCTATTCCCCCAGTAGCTGTGCCCCCAGTAGATTTGCCCCCTGTTGCTATACCCCCAGTAGATGTGCCCCAGTAGTTGTGCCCCCTATAGCTATGCCCCCAGTAGATTTGCCCCAGTAGTTGTGCCCTCTGTAGTTGTGTCCTCTGTCGCTGTGCCCCCAGTAGTTGTGCCCCCTGTTGCTGTGCCCCTTAGTAGCCGCTTACAAACACACACAAAAAAACCAAAACAGTACTTACCAGCCCCGCTCCTGCTTCCCGACCGCTGCTGCTCCGTCTAGCCACCCGCGGCTCCTCTCTATAGGAGAGACGTCATGACGTCTCTCCCATAGCAGCGCCGCACAGACACTAGAGGTCAATAATGACCACTAGCATCTGACAGGTGCACCGGCTGCAGTGGACACCCACACAGCCCACGGCGTCTGCTGCAGCCAGGGAGCGGGGTGCGGGTAGGTGGCAGGCACATGCGGGGTGACTGCAGCCGCGCCCCCAGGCCACAGCGCCCCGGGCGCAGGCACTGCTTGCCTGCACCAAAGAACCTCTCCTGCTCTTAGTGCAAGCAAATCCCTTAACATCAGTGTTTTATTCCCCTGCCATTGCATTCCCTCATGCCCCAGTCAGAACCTACTGTATTTATTGTACCACTTATAATTGCATTACTGAGTAAGCATCTGCCACCCAAAGGAATACAGCCATGTATGTTAATGATGATGCCTAGAATTGGTCTGGTAAGCACTCACTTGCTGCATCTTATGGTAATGACAAGAAAAACAAATATTATTACTTAGGAAAAACATTTTCCTGTTTATTTAGATTGTTAATTTTTCTGTGAACTGTAATAATATATTCCTATTATTAGAAGATTACAACATCAGCATTCAGTCTCACTTTTCACATTACTAGAACTGCAAGATAAATCAGCCATAGATAAACAGTTTAAACATAAAATGACATTTATCAAGTTATTAAATAGCACCGAGTGCATCACAGAAAATAGTATTCAGTATAATGTAATATCGCCAATGAATACACGGAACCTTTGGAAAATACAAATTCTAACATTCTATGCACGGACAAAGACTAATATTGCCTAATGTTATGGTCTCTCCAATATGTGATCAGAATCACCATAATGAATGCATGTAGTGTACAGGGGATGCAGTCAATTTACCTACAATCAAAATCCTGACGGTGAAAATACCGACAACCAATGACCGACGGTCAAAATTCCGACATGGTCAAAATACCGACATTTAAAATACCGTCAAGGTCAAAATACCGACCTTTAAAATGTCAACTGGTCAAAAGTCCACATGAGTTTTTCATGATTTTTTAATTGAAACCGACTTGTTCATACTTAACCATCCCAGTGGACCTGGAGGGGGCATATAATAGTGTGCCAAGCGCAGCGATGTGAGCAGACTCGGTACACTTATACAGTGTCCATGTTGACCTATGTCGACATACACAAAAAAAAATTGAAAACCTTGGGGTATATTTACTAAGGTCCCGATTTTGACCGAGATGCCGTTTTTTCTTCAAAGTGTCATCTCGGTAATTTACTAAGCAAAAATCACGGCAGTGATGAGGGCATTCGTAATATTTTGGAAGTCCTAGGAAAAAATCGCGAATCAATACACCATCGGTCAAATACGCCTGCAATTTGCTAGAAATCGGGAATTTACTAAAAAGTGCAAAACACAAACACTGCCGACAATAGCCAAACACTGCCGTGATAAAATACAAATCGTGAAAAAGTGCTAAAAAAAAACAGACCTGCTTTTTTATCCCGTGTTTGTATAGGCATGCACGGATCCATGAGATCCGTGCATGTTTTTCAGTGGGAAGGGGGAGGGGAATGTTCTAAATTTTCAGAAAAAAAATTGCGTGGGGTCCCCCCTCCTAAGACAAACCAGCCTCGGGCTCTTTGAGCCGATCCTGGTTGCAGAAATATGGGGGAAAAATGGACAGGGGTTCCCCCATATTTAAGCAACCAGCATCGGGCTCTGCGCCTGGTCCTGGTTCCAAAAATACGGGGGACAAAAAGAGTAGGGGTCCCCCGTATTTTTGAAACCAGCACCGGGCTCCACTAGCTGGACAGATAATGCCACAGCCGGGGGTCACTTTTATACAGTGCCTTGCGGCCGTGGCATCAAATATCCAACTAGTCACCCCTGGCCGGGGTACCCTGGGGGAGTGGGGACCCCTTCAATCAAGGGGTCCCCCCCAGCCACCCAAGGGCCAGGGATGAAGCCCGAGGCTGTCCCCCCCATCCAATGGGCTGCGGACGGGGGGCTGATAGCCTTTGTTCAAAGTGTTTGAGATTGATTTTTAGTAGCAGTACTACAAGGCCCAGCAAGCCTCCCTCGCAAGCTGGTACTTGGAGAACCACAAGTACCAGCATGCGGTGGAAAAACGGGCCCGCTGGTACCTGTAGTACTACTACTAAAAAAATACCCCAATAAAGACATCACACACACACCTTGAAAGTATAACTTTAATACATCCATCCACACCTCCATATACACATACTTACCTTATGTTCCCACGCAGGTCGGTCCTCTTCTCCAGTAGAATCCATGGTGTACCTGTAGAAAAAAATATACTCACATAATCCATGGTTGAATGCTCCTCTGCTTGTAATCCTTTTGTAATCCACGTACTTGAAAAAATAAAAAAAACGGATACCCGACCACGAACTGAAAGGGGACCCATGTTTTCACATGGGCCCCCTTTCCCCGAATGCCAGAAACCCACTCTGACTGATGTCTAAGTGGGTTTCTTCAGCCAATCAGGGAGCGCCACGTTGTGGCACCCTCCTGATCGGCTGTGTGCTCCTGTACTGTATGATAGGCGGCACACGGCAGTGTTACAATGTAGCGCCTATGCGCTCCATTGTAACCAATGGTGGGAACTTTCAGGTCAGCGGTTGACCGAAAGTGACCTCACCGCTGACCTGAAAGTTCCCACCATTGGTTACAATGGAGCGCATAGGCGCTACATTGTAACACTGCCGTGTGCCGCCTGTCATACAGTACAGGAGCACACAGCCGATCAGGAGGATGCCACAACATGGCGCTCCCTGATTGGCTGAAGAAACCCACTTAGAGATCAGTCAGGGTGGGTTTCTGGCATTCGGGGAAAGGGGGCCCATGTGAAAACACCCCTACTCTTTTTGTCCCCCGTATTTTTGGAACCAGGACCAGGCGCAGAGCCCGATGCTGGTTGCTTAAATATGGGGGAACCCCTGTCCATTTTTTCCCCATATTTCTGCAACCAGGATCGGCTCAAAGAGCCCGAGGCTGGTTTGCCTTAGGAGGGGGGACCCCACGCAATTTTTTTTTTACATTTAAACATTTTTTTTTTTTTTTACAAGGTGCACAATGAAGCCCAGCACGGATCTCTCAGATCCGGCCGAGATTCAATGTATTAAAGTCGGCAGTGTTTTACAAGTCACTCACGTAAAACACTGCCAAAAAAAACGAATGACATCGACATCGGAAAACCCGAAAATGCAGAATACGGCAGCTTAGTAAATTAGTCGTAATCAATTCAAAAAGTTGCATATTTACACTTTCGATGTCATTCGTGATTGAACTTTGACCTCAAACGGGAAAATACGAATCTTAGTAAATTTACCCCCTTGTGTCGACTTTTTGACCTGGCAACCTTTTAACTGTTGGTATTTTGACCTTTTAAAATGTCGGTATTTTGACCTTGCATGTATTTTGACCTTGTCGGGATTTTGATTCTAGGCATTTGATACTAAACCTGTATACAGTATATATCCTTCAGTGCAATAGTTTACCTTGATTATAAAAAAAAAAAAGCTTTACCTTGATAAAAAAAAAAAAAATAATAATTTTGTTCCAGAACATGTACAAGTCAGTATGCAGGAAGTCCATCCAGCACAAGGCTGAAAATACATGACCTGACTCAGAGCTGCATGTAAGGTGCTTGCAGGGACATGCAGTCAGGGGAGGCAGGGGAGGCAGTGCCTCCCCTGTCATTAAGGATTAAAATAATACAATATACTTTAGCCTTTGTATTATTTTAATCATTTATATCTCTGTTCTCAATGTGTTTGGAGGCACAGCTTTTGGTGCCTCCCGCTGCCAATGTAAAGGGACAGGATACGGGGGGTGGGGCCAAGCATCAGGCAGCAGAATCCCATTAAAAAAAGCCCTTGAAGCGGCACCTAAAGAAGCGCCTCTGTGACAGGGGCGTGCTGTCAGCCCATATGAAAGCACGCCCCTGTCACAGAGACTGATGTGATTGGCCAGTGTAGGATTCCGGGGGCGGGGGTGGACATCAAGGTAATGCCCACCCAGTGGAGTAACTACCATAGGTGCGGGGATGCGGCTGCTATGGGGCCCCAGATGCCTGCATGGCCAGCCGCTCCCCTGCACCCAATCACGCTGAAGCACAGTGCGGGTCGGATGCCAGACTGGCAGGAGGAGAAATGGATGTCCCAGGGTAGCACCGCAGCAGACGATTGCTGCACGGGTGAGTCCCGATGTCACCTCTCTTCGGAGCTTAAAGTGGTCCTTGAGAGGTGGGGGAATTTAATACCCCGCGCGCCTAAGGCGCGCGCTGCAAAAGGGGGTGTGGCATCACTAGGAAGGGGCGGGGCCACACAATAGTACCGATTCAAAATAAAGCCTCAAAGCAGCATAATCTTATTCACATTGCCCCACATATCAGTGCCCTTTTACACACACAATACCCACAGTAGGAGTAATGCCCCTAACAACCCCCCCCCCTTCCCCCGAAGCTATAGGGATTTTTATGTGTTTACATTTAGATGAAAAGCACAATATAGCAGGATATGTTGAACAACCTTTGCTCACCTCTCCTATGTCTTCCATGTTTACTTTCTGCTTTCTTGCTTCCTTTGTCTGTCACTCTTCTTGTGTCCATATCTTCATCCTAGGCAACCCTTACTCCCTATATACTGTACTTTCCTTTGTGTCTGATCACCTGAATCTTTCTCTCCTTTACTTACCCCTTACACCTCTCACTCCTCTCACTCCCTGCTACCCTTTTCAGGCTCTGCTTCTATCTCACCTCTGTGCCCCTCACTCTCCCATCTCAGCCACATCTTCTCTTATACCCCTTTCAGACCGCCACCTCTGAACACGGGTTATTGGCACATGAATGTGCATAACCCATGTTCATGTGCGGTCTGAAAGGTGCCAGGATTGAAATACCGGGTCGAGCGACCCAGTATTCCAACTTGGGTAGCGAGCAGGTTGAACACATGTTCAACTCAACTCGCTGTGTGGTGTGAATGGTAGCCGGGTTGAGGTGACCTGGCACTTGTTCACTGTGCATGGACGGGTGGCGCTTGGATATCATGTGATCTCCAAGCACCATCCCCCTCTGTGTCACTGCTGACATCACCAACCCGGCAATATGCCGGGTTGCAGTCAGCGGCAGCGGGGCGCCTGAGGTGGGTCGCACACTGGGAGCTTCCGTGTAAGGCTCCAGGGTGCAAACTGCCTTAGGCGGTCTGAAAGGGGTGTTACTCTCCCATCTCACCCCATGCTTCTCTCACCACCCTCACACCAATCTCACCCCCTGCTCCTCTCTACCCCATCCCAATCTCACCCCCTGCTTCTCTCATCATACCCCCCCACCTATCTCACCCCTGCTTCTCTCATCATCCCCTGCCGTCTGACCCCCTGCTCCTCTCATCATCCGCCTGCCGTCTCACCCCCTGCTTCTCTCATCATCCGCCTGCCGTCTCACCCCCTGTTCCTCTCATCATCCGCCTGCCGTCTCACCCCCTGCTTCTCTCATCATCCGTCTCACCCCTTGCTCCTCTCATCATCCCCCTGCCGTCTCACCCCCTGCTCCTCTCATCATTGCCCCCCACTATCTCACCCCCTGCAGCTCTCATCACTGCCCCCCACTATCTCACCCCCTGCAGCTCTCATCATTGCCCCCACCATCTCAACCCCTGCAGCTCTCATCACTGCCCCCCACTATCTCACCCCCTGCAGCTCTCATCACTGCCCCCCACTATCTCACCCCCTGCAGCTCTCATCACTGCCCCCCACTATCTCACCCCCTGCAGCTCTCGTCATCCCCTGCCATCTCATTGCACTGCCCTGCCCATTTCACCTCCCGCTTTTTCATCATCCCCCCCGACCCCGCCATCTCACATGATCACATCCACCTTCCGCGTCTGACGAGCGTCCTGTTAGCGGCCACCAGACAGTCCTGAGTTATGGATAGGCTGCCTGGCAGCGCCGCCGCCGCCACTGTCTGCTATAACGAAGGGGACCGGGGACGCTCATTTGAAGCAACCACGGATTGCGGGCCATCAGCTAATGAAAAGCTGCCACTTGGCTGCTTCTCATTGGCTGGTGATCCAAGAGCCGTGATTGGCTCTGACGCCGGTCCAGCGAGCAGAGATTGGCTGGCAGCTACTTTTGCTGCATCCAACTCCTGCTGGGACCTGAAGCATTTACTTGTTGGTTGGTCGACGGATGGAGGCGGAACTGGTTCCGCCTTCAATTTGAAGTGTCGGAACGCAGGTCCGCACCGTTCAGGCCCACTTTAACCCCTGCCTCTCTTGATGCGTGCATTACATTGCTGGGGCCGGGCACCGCAATGCAGATGGTGCGGGGTGTGAGAGGGTGCCGGCCGCGAGAGGGTCCCGGCCGCGGCTGCTGGGAATGGGAACAGTTACTGTGGTTCAGATGCCTGCGTACGTTGCCTGGTACAGGGTGTGAGGTGGTGCCAGCCGTGGCTGCTTAGAACCGCAGTGCAAATGGCTGATGGATAGCATACATGTGCAGCCTAGTGTGGGTCGGGGGGGGGGTGCGGCCGATGCAGGTATGTGCAGTGTATTACAGGCAGGGTGCTATAGAGAGGGGACGCTGGAAGCCACTGTAAGCTGCGGCGGGGATAAGGGGGTTGCTCTGTTGTATTCTATCTATGCCCTCCTCCTATCCCTCATGTATGTGTAGTATATATTATGTGAGTGTATGTACACAGTCCAGGTATGGGTGTTGCTGAGGCAAGACCACAGCTCTGCAGCATGTAATATAGAGCAGTTTATTCCTTCAACGTTTTGGGGTCTCAGCTGACAGTGTAATCCCTCAGCAACAACCGTACCTGGACTGTGTGTACATACACTCACATAATATATACACATACATGAGGGATAGGAGGAGGGGGCAACACCTGCCTGCTGACAGGCTGAGGTGGCAGCTGCTGCCATATTGAGTACTTGCAGTTCGACCCGAGGGGGAGGAGGGGCCGCGATCCTCTTTCCTCTCCCAATTGCTCCGGCAGCACTTCCAGGAACCAGTTGCGACCTACATCCCCGCAGCCTGCAGTGCACTCACCGGCCAGCGCGGTACAGGCTGAGCGGCTCTGCTATGCTGGATGATGAGGAGATCCACAGCAGGTTTGTTGTTTCTGCTTCTCTTACCGGCTGCGATGGTGGGTGCAGGTTGGCAAGGAAGAGTGACTTTAGTGTGACATGGTATTAGCTCAGTCATGCTGTTCTGCAGACCCAGGCTGTAATGTTTATGTTGTATTTTTTAATGTGCTCTCACTAGTACCCTCTCCATGTAACCCACTTCCTGGCATCACACTCTCCCTGTTATCTTGTCAGTGTCACCCTCTCCCCAGTGTCACCCTCTCTCTGTCACCCACTGCTGTCACCCTCTCCCCAGCGTCACTCTCTCTGTCACCCACTGCTGTCACCCTCTCCCCAGCGTCACCCCCTCCCTGTCACCCAATGCTGTCAGTGTCACCCTCTTTCTGTCACCCTCTCTCTGTCACCCTCTCCCCGGCGTCAACCTTTCCCTATCACCCAATTCTGTTAGTGTCACCCTCTCCCTGGTGTCACCCTCTCCGTCACCCAATGCTGTCAGTGTCACCCTCTGTCTTTCACCTGCCGATGTCCTTCTTTCCCTGGCATCACCCTCTCCATAATATTTATTTTTTATTTGATAAAACTGACAATATATTAGCTGCCTGCTCTTTGCAAGTTTAATTAGGCAGGCTGCAGGCATTGGCGGTGGCTGCATCGGACCGAGATGCAAATTAGTGGCAAGGGGGCCAGGGTGGTTGGTGGTGGCGATTTTGTAGAACATTGGCTTCTGTGGTGGTAGTGGGCATCGGTTTGTGGGGCGGTAGAGGGCATCAGCTCGGTGGTGGTAGGGGTCAACGGCGGGCCTCGGCATACATTATGGATGCTGTGCCTCACCAGCCACTGAACTCACCGCAAGCCACTGGGTGCTTGCAATACAGATGTTTATGTAGCTGAGTGATTTTTTCCAAAATTCGTAAAAACTCATACGGTGGATGCGTGACACAGGGGTGGCACTTGATATGCCGGCCGTTGGGATCCCGGTGCTCAGCACACCGGTGCTGGAACCCCGACAGCTGGCATACCGACAACTATTTTCCCTCTTGGAATGTCCATGACACCCCCAGAGGGAGAATAAATAGCATAAAGCGTATAGCACGCCACCG
This sequence comes from Pseudophryne corroboree, assembly GCF_028390025.1. Classification (NCBI taxonomy): domain Eukaryota; kingdom Metazoa; phylum Chordata; class Amphibia; order Anura; family Myobatrachidae; genus Pseudophryne; species Pseudophryne corroboree. Next base: position 554,855,868 of record NC_086449.1, on the reverse strand, counting down.
TGCCCGCAGCATAGTGAGCGCAGTGTAGCGAGTGCAGTGTAGCGAGCGCAGCCAGCCCACAAGGGGCTCTTTTGTGCCTGCCCCGCTGCCGGTATACTGGCGCCGCTATGCTGGGCACCGGGATCCTGAGCGCAAGCACACCGTAGTAGACACGTTACACAGAGTGTATGCACAAAGGTGCCGCTGGGATGCCCATTATCCAAAATCAGGGCCATAACTAGGGGTGTGCGAGCAGTGCAGAGGAACAGCATACTGCAGCCAGGACCACTGCTGCAGCATGGGGTCTTCTTTTAGACACTACAGGCAGCCACCCTGCAGTCTCAGCAGCCCATCGGAGTGAGCTCAGGATGCTCTGGGCAATGCTGCACTCATCGGCCCTGACCCTTCTGTGTTCCAACCTCCTTTGGGGCACAGCTGGTCAGAGGACATAGCCAGTGCTGGGATCCAGGCAGACCTATTACAGTTCTGTCAGAAATGTTGTGTAAAAGTGATAGGCATTCCTGGGCTGTGTCTGTGAGGTGACTAGAAATGCTTGCAAAAATTGCTTGTTCAGTGGGCACGCTATGGGAGTGTTGTATAAGTGTCAAAGCAAGCAGCTAAGTTTACAGTCGCATAGCCAAGGTAAGACAGAGAAACTGGACCTGCAAAGGGCTGGTGTGACCAATGGTGGCATATAAGGATGCACCAAATGATATTACTACATGTATAAACCTTGCACATTCAGCAACCTGAATGTACACAAAGGAAGGAGTTTGAAGCTGCATTTGCCTAAAGTTACAGACAGCTGACAATAGACACTGCTGCAGGCGCTCTGTGTCCAACTCAGAATGAGCTCCACAGAGTATATTTGGAAATATAGTGTTTGAAAAATTGTTAAAGTAGCTCTAAACTCAAATCATTTTCTTAATTTGAATGTTAGTAACTAACAATATCTAAACGGCTTTCTAAGCAAAAACATAGCTCCCTACACTGGGATTCGGAATCAGGACATGGAGAGGATGTAACTGTGTCATAGTGGCGACTTTTGTACAAAAACAAAATTTTATTGCTGCACACAGTAGTGATGTGCACCGGACATTTTTCGGGTTTTGTGTTTTGGTTTTGGATTCGATTCCGCGGGTGTGTTTTGGATTCGAACGCATTTTTGGCAAAACCTCCCTGAAATTGTTTTGTCGGATTCGGGTGTGTTTTGGATTCGGGTGTTTTTTTTTACAAAAAAAACCCCAAAACAGCCCAAATCATAGATTTTGGGGGTAATTTTTATACCATAGTATTATTAACCTCAATAACCATAATTTCCACTCATTTCCAGTCTATTCTGAACACCTCACAATATTTATTTTAGTCCTAAAAATTGCACCGAGGTCGCTGAATGACTAAGCTAAGCGACCCAAGTGGCCGACACAAACACCTGGCCCATCTAGGAGTGGCACTGCAGTGTCAGACAGGATGGCAGATTTAAAAAATAGTCCCCAAACAGCACATGATGCACAGAAAAAAAGAGGTGCAATGAGGTAGCTGTGTGACTAAGCTAAGCGACCCAAGTGGCCGACACAAACACCTGGCCCATCTAGGAGTGGCACTACAGTGTCAGACAGGATGGCACTTCAAAAAATAGTCACCAAACAGCACATGATGCAAAGAAAAAAAGAGGTGCACCAAGTTCGCTGTGTGACTAAGCTAAGCGACCCAAGTGGCCGACACAAACACCTGGCCCATCTAGGAGTGGCACTGCAGTGTCAGACAGGATGGCAGATTTAAAAAATTGTCCCCAAACAGCACATGATGCAAAGAAAAAAAGAGGTGCAATGAGGTAGCTGTGTGGCTAAGCTAAGCGACCCAAGTGGCCGACACAAACACCTGGCCCATCTAGGAGTGGCAGTGCAGTTTTCTAACGAGAGGATGAGTGCTTCCATCCTCATGTGAATCTGAACTACTAGCCATGAACATAGGCCAGGGCCTCAGCCGTTCCTTGCCACTCCGTGTCGTAAATGGCATATTGGCAAGTTTATGCTTCTCATCAGACGCTTTTAATTATGATTTTTGGGTCATTTTACTGAACTTTTGTTTTTTGGATTTTACATGCTCTCTACTATGACATTGGGCATCGGCCTTGGCAGACGACGTTGATGGCATTTCAACGTCTCGGTCATGACTAGTGGCAGCAGCTTCAGCATGAGGTGGAAGTGGATCATGATCTTTCCCTATTCTACCCTCCACATTTTTGTTCTCCATTTTTTAATGTGTGGAATTATATGCCAGTAATATATCAATAGCAATGGCCTACTGTACAGTACTGCTATATATTATATACTGGTGGTCAGCAAAATTATGCACTGTCCTCCTACTACTGCGCAAAACTTAAATGCACCACAGGTATGGATGGATAGTATACTTGACGACACAGAGGTAGGTAGAGCAGTGGACTACTGTACCGTACTGCTATATATTATATACTGGTGGTCAGTAAAATTATGCACTGTCCTCCTACTACTGCGCAAAACTTAAATGCACCACAGGTATGGATGGATAGTATACTTGACGACACAGAGGTAGGTAGAGCAGTGGACTACTGTACCGTACTGCTATATATTATATACTGGTGGTCAGCAAAATTATGCACTGTCCTCCTATTACTGCGCACAACAACTAAAATGCACCACAGGTATGGATGGATAGTATACTTGATGACACAGAGGTAGGTAGAGCAGTGGACTACTGTACCATACTGCTATATATTATATACTGCTGGTCAGCAAAATTATGCACTGTCCTCCTACTACTGCGCAAAACTTAAATGCACCACAGGTATGGATGGATAGTATACTTGACGACACAGAGGGAGGTAGAGCAGTGGACTACTGTACCGTACTGCTAAATATTATATACTGGTGGTCAGCAAAATTATGCACTGTCCTCCTACTACTGCGCAAAACTTAAATGCACCACAGGTATGGATGGATAGTATACTTGACGACACAGAGGTAGGTAGAGCAGTGGACTACTGTACCGTACTGCTATATATTATATACTGGTGGTCAGCAAAATTATGCACTGTCCTCCTACTACTGCGCACAACAACTAAAATGCACCACAGGTATGGATAGATAGTATACTTGACGACACAGAGGTAGGTAGAGCAGTGGACTACTGTACCGTACTGCTATATATTATATACTGGTGGTCAGCAAAATTATGCACTGTCCTCCTACTGCTGCGCACAACAACTAAAATGCACCACAGGTATGGATGGATAGTATACTTGACGACACAGAGGTAGGTAGAGCAGTGGACTACTGTACCGTACTGCTATATAATATATACTGGTGGTCAGTTAAATTATGCACTGTCCTCCTACTACTACGCACAATGACTAAAATGCACCACAGGTATGGATGGATAGTATACTTGATGACACAGAGGTAGGTAGAGCAGTGGACTACTGTACCGTACTGCTATATATTATATACTGGGGGTCAGCAAAATTATGCACTGTCCTCCTACTACTGCGCACAACAACTAAAATGCACCACAGGTATGGATGGATAGTATACTTGACGACACAGAGGTTGGTAGAGCAGTGGACTACTGTACCGTACTGATATAATACTGGTGGTCACTGGTCAGCAAAATTCTGCACTGTCCTCCTACTATATACTACAATGCAGCACATATATGGAGCGTTTTTCAGGCAGAGAACGTAGATATTTTCAGCACACTGAGCACAGATATTTGCAAGTACACTAAGCACAGATATTTGCAGCACACTGAGCACAGATATTTGCAGCACACTGAACACAACTGAGAGAACGCTGCACATCCTCTCCCTATCATCTCCAATGCACGAGTGAAAATGGCGGTGACGCACGGCTCCTTATATAGAATATGAATCTCGCGAGAATCCGACAGACAGCGGGATGAAGACGTTCGGGCGTGCTCGGGTTACCCGAGCAAGGCGGGAGGATCCGAGTCTGCCTCGGACCCGTGTAAAATGGGTGAAGTTTGGGGGGGTTCGGATTCCGAGGAACCGAACCCGCTCATCTCTAGCACACAGTGGAGATGCCTGCATCCAGTGCCTGCAGCAGCGGCAATACATCCCACCTTCCCACAAACATCAGGACACATGTACCGATAGCAGGACTCTCCTCCTAGATCGGGACTGTAAGAAGCATATGCAAACGCAGGGGGGGGGTTCCGGTTGCCCGGAAACCCTCCTCCTCTTGGCAATTACTTAAATTATGACAATAATAACAATGGTGTCTATAGTGTTAGATATTAATAATGTATTCCATAGAGTATCCATTGTATAAAAAGTCCACAATGTTTACATTAGTGTCCAGGGTCTGTACTAGGTTCTTCTACTGCCCCCCCCCCCCCCAAAAAAAAAAAAAACAACAACTCCCTCACTTGCTGCAATGTTGGGAGATTGTGTGTAGCATTTGGAAACCCCCCTCTAGAAATCCTGCGTTTGCCACTGAGAAGGTATGGTGAAGTGTGTTGTATTAGTTCTGGGTTTTGGATTTGTTTTCTCTTTGTTCTTTCTTGTAGTATGTTGCAAAATAACAAATCCCAATCATGAAGCATGTGATACTCATATGCAGGAATAAAACAAGTGGAAGTGAACTTAAACCTATGTAAAAGTCTAGCAGTATGAATGTAACAAACTCCATAATCTATTATGAACAGATATTTAAAGAGGAATCAAATAAAATGATAAATGAAAAAGCTCTTCATAGTGTAAGCTTAATCATTGGGAAGTTATATTTGGACCTCTTTCAAAAGCATAATTCAGGTAAGACAGAGCACACTATCAACATTGCTTGTGGTTTCGCATGGGGTTGCAGAGGAAGACAGCGGCACCTATAGAAGAGTAGGCCACTCAGCTGTTTCTACTCCACATAACTTAGCTTGAGTTGGACTTAGAATAACTTATATTGAACATTTAAGTTGCTCTTCAGTTGAGAATTGATTTTCTAAATGCTCTTTGCCCAATGTAAAAAACAAAAATCTTCAAACACGCAAAAGTGCCACAACAAATGTAATCCCTGTATTCTGTTACTCTTATAATTAGTTTAAGACATAAATGCATTTAAAAAAGCAGTATTTTAGGAGACACAGTCCATCTTCCCGCTCCCAGAGAAGCCCTCTATTGATAATAAAAATTATTATTATTATTATTATTATTATTATTATCATTACAGTGATAAAAAATTATCACTGCTATTTGCCAAAAAGTCTAGCTGGGACAGCACTGCTGATAACTAGCTCTCCTGGCAAAACTTTATCAAGATGGGATGACTTTCGTTTGCTTAACATAATTAACCATAGTTACCAAGCAGCTCTTTTCCTCTAATTAAATTGCCTGCTTCTTATGGTGAGCACTGTATAATGACATGCATAGAAGGCATAAAGTTTAATTTCTGAACAATATTTGTTAAATAACCTTTCCATAGTCCCCACAGAACTCTATAGAGTCAGCAGAAATTGCCAAATACCATGTTCAAATAACACTGGGGAAATCTGTAATTTATCCACCATAAATACTTTAACATACTGTATGCTATGAAGTATTAACTGAGATTTTCTCTGGTGAAAACAAATCATTTCAAAAAAGTTTAGCACTGCTTACTAAATGGCCTCCAAGTGTGAAGCCCAGTAGCTCTGTCTACAATGACTCTCCCATTTTCTGATTAATATACTGTAAATAACTCCCCCTGTCTTCATTTGGATGGCTATATATTGCCAAATAATGAATACAGTTTGGCAGTAGAACAAATCCCAGAGAGATTATTTTAAGATCCTAGTTATTGCTACCTAATTAAATCAGGAAGTATTTTAGCATAACATTGGCATGCATATTTTCAGTAACCCACTACCTTTATGGTATAAACAAGCTTGATTTACTCTGTACCATTTCAAATGAAGGTGGTAGATAAATAGAAGACTATTATTCAAACATTTATTAGTAACGGATAGGTTACAGCATACATGAATAATCAGTCATACAATGAAAGTTATTAATGGTTATTAGAAATTATTGTACAAAGCGCTGTTTTAAAGCTGCATAATATAATATTCTATATCTGAAAATCTACATTTATAAATAATTGATTAGTTTTAATAAAACTTACACTACAGCAGAACATCGACATAAAAAATATAATGGCCTGAATCAGAGGTGCACGAAGTACCGGTTTGCCCAGTTGATTGGTCTTTGCAGCACAGTGGCCGTATTTTAAGAATGGAGACTCTGCCCCAGACAGGGGCTGCTTGAGAAGGAGATGTTGCAGCAATGGTGCATCGATGGTTGGGAGATCGTATCCAGCAGCTTACTTAAGCATTGCTCAGATATGCAAAGTGGGTGGCAAAGGGGTTGCGAAGTCCATCGCATGGTAGTGCACAGGAGGAATTCTTACACAAATGAGTTGTGCGGCGTGCACTATTCATGTTTTGGTTTTGGATCTGGATCCCCTCTCATGTTTTGGATCTGGATTGGTTTTGCCAAAACCACCCTTTCGGGTTTTGGTTTTGGATCTGAATGATTTTTAAAAATCAGCTAATCACAAAATTTGGGGGTAATTATTAACCTCAATAACATTGATTTCCACTCATTTCCAGTCTATTCTGAACACCTCTCTCCTCACAATATAGTTTTTAGGTCAAAAGGTTGCACCGAGGTCGCTGGATGACTAAGCTAATTGACCCAAATGGGCGGCACAAACACCTGGCTCATCTAGGAGTGGCACAGCAGTGGCAGACAGGATGGTAGTTTTAAAAACTAGGCCCCAAAGAGCACATAATGCAAAGAAGAAAAAGAGGTGCAATCAGTGCCGTTTCTTGCGGTGGGCGAGCCGTGCAACCGCACGGGGCGCCCGCCGCGGCACTTCCTGAGCACTTTCAAACCCCCCTCCCCTCTCCTCCCGAGTGCCCAGCTCGGGGGGCGGGGTTTCGCGGAATGACGCGTTTGCATCGTGACGTCACAACGCAATCGCGTCATTCCGTGAAAACCCGCCCCCCGAGCTGGGCACTCGGGAGGAGGGAGAAGGGGGAGCCAAGCCGGCCAGCGCTGCGCAGACGAGGGAGAGGCGGCTGAAGAGTGGGAAGAACCGCTTCAAATGTAAGTCAGCCCCTCTCCCTCCCCCCCCACCACCACCTGCCGTACTGTGTAAAATGGGGACACCTGTCTGCCGGAATGTGTAAAGTGGGGACACTTGTCTGCCGGAATGTGTAAAATGGGGACGCTTGCCTGCCGGAATGTGTAAAATGGGGACAACTGTCTGCTGGAATGTGTAAAATGGGGACACTTGCCTGCCATAATATGTAAAATGGGGACTCTTGTCTGCCGGAATGTGTAAAATGGGGACACTTGCCTGCCGGAATGTGTAAAACGGGGACACCTGTCTGCCGCAATGTGTAAAATGGGGACACTTGCCTGCCATGCTGTGTAAAATGGGGGCACGTGCCTGCCGCAATGTGTAAAATGGGGACACTTGCCTGCCGCAATGTGTAAAATGGGGACACTTGCCTGCCGTACTGTGTAAAATGGGGGCACGTGCCTGCCGCAATGTGTAAAATGGGGACACTTGCCTGTTGTACTGTGTAAAATGGGGGCACGTGCCTGCCGCAATGTGTAAAATGGGGACACTTTCCTGCTGCAATGTGTAAAATGGGGACACTTGCCTGTTGTACTGTGTAAAATGGGGGCACGTGCCTGCCGCAATGTGTAAAATGGGGACACTTGCCTGCCATGCTGTGTAAAATGGGGACACTTGCCTGCCGTAATGTGTAAAATGGGGACACTTGCCTGCCGGAATGTGTAAAATGGGGGCACGTGCCTGCCGCAATATGTAAAATGGGGACACTTGCCTGTTGTACTGTGTAAAATGGGGACACTTTCCTGCCGCAATGTGTAAAATGGGGACACTTTCATGCCGCAATGTGTAAAATGGGGACACTTGCCTGCCGTACTGTGTAAAATGGGGGCACGTGCCTGCCCAATGTGTAAAATGGGTACACTTGCCTGTTGTACTGTGTAAAATGGGGGCACGTGCCTGCCGCAATGTGTAAAATGGGGACACTTTCCTGCCGCAATGTGTAAAATGGGGGCACGTGCCTACCGCAATGTGTAAAATGGGGACACTTTCCTGCCGCAATGTGTAAAATGGGGGCACGTGCCTGCCGCAATGTGTAAAATGGGGACACTTGCCTACCGTGCTGTGTAAAATGGGGACACTTGCCTGCTGTAATGTGTAAAATGAGGATTTTATTTTTTTTATCATGTGGTGGCCGTGATGATGAAATCAGATGAGGCCACGCACATCTTAACAAAACCACGCCCATTTTGACGAGGTCACGCCCCCTTGCCATACTTTTCCTCTTTATATCTTTGGGGGGTCGCATTTTTTCTTATGTGAATGGGGGGGCGCATTTTTAAATCTCGCACTGGGAGCCAAATTGGCTAGAAACGGCCCTGGGTGCAATGAGGTAGCTGGATGTCTAAGCTAAGTGACCCAAGTGGGCGGCACATACACCTGGCCCATCTAGGAGTAGCACTGCAGTGTCACACAGGATGGCAGTTTTAAAAACTAGGCCCCAAACAGCACATAATGCAAAGAAAAAAAAAAGAGGTGCAAGATGGAATTGTCCTTGGGCCCTCCCACCCACCCTTATGTTGTATAAACAGGACATGCACATGTTAACAAACCAATCATTTCAGCGACAGGGTCTGCTGAAATTATTGGTTTGTTTGGGCCCCCACTAAAAAAGAGCAATTAATTCCCCCACCAAAAAAGAAGCAATTCATCTCTCCTTGCACAAACTGGCTCTACAGAGGCAAGATGTTAACCTCATCCTCATCCTCCAATTCCTCACCCCTTTCAGTGTGTACATCCTCCTCTTCACAGAGTATTAATTCATCCCCACTGGAATCCACCATCCCAGGTCCCTGTGTACTTTCTGGAGGCAATTGATGGTAAAGGTCTTCCTGGAGCAATTTATCATTCATTTTGATGAACATCAACTTCTCCACATTTTCTTGAAGTAACCTCCTATGTCGATCGCTTACAAGGATATTGGATGCACTAAACACTCTTTCGGAGTACACACTGGAGGGGGGGCAACTTAGGTAAAATAAAGCTAGTTTGTGCAAGGGCCTCCAAATTGCCTCTTTATCCTGCCAGTATACATACGGACTGTTTGACATGCCTACTTGGATGCTGTCACCCATATGATCCTCCACCATTCTTTCAATGGTGATATCATCATATGCAGTGACAGTAGACATGTGAGTAATCATTGGCAGCTCCTTCAGTCTGGACCAGATGTTAGCACTTGCTCCTGACTGCCCTACATCACCACCAGTTGGCGGGTTCAAAAATTTTATTTTTTCCCTCACAGCCCCAGTTGCGGGAGAAAATGAAGGAGGAGCTGTTGATGGGTCACGTTCTGCTTGAGTTGGCTATTGTCTCACCAGCAAGTCTTTAACCTCTGCAGACTTGTGTCTGCCAGAAAGAGAGATACAACGTAAGCTTTAAAACTAGGATCGAGCACGGTGGCCAAAATGTAGTGCTCTGATTTCAACAGATTGACCACCCTTGAATCCTGGCAAAGCGAATGAAGGGCTCCATCCACAAGTCCCACATAATTAGCGGTATTGCTCTGTCTTAGCTCCTCCTTCAATTTCTCCACCTGCTTCTGCAAAAGCCTGATGAGGGGAATGACCTGAAACAAGCTGGCAGTGTCTGAACTGACTTCATGTGTGGCAAGTTCGAAGGGTTGGATAACCTTGCACAAGACGGAAATCATTCTCCACTGCGCTTGAGTCAGGTGCATTCTCACTCCTTTGCCTATATCCTAGGTGGATGTATAGTCTTGAATGGCCTTTTGCTGCTCCTCCATCCTCTGAAGCATATAGAATGTTGAATTCCACCTTGTTACCACCTCTTGCTTCAGGTGATGGCAGGACAGGTTCAGGAGTGTTTGCTGGTGCTCCAGTCTTCAGGACGCGGTGGCTGAAGCCGAAAGTGGCCCGCAATTTTTCGGGCCAGTGACAGCATTTCCTGCACGCCCCTGTCATTTTTAAAAAAAATTGCACCACCAAATTAATTGTACGTGCAAAACATGGAACGTGCTGGAATTTGCCCAGATGTAATGCACGCACAATATTGGTGGCGTTGTCTGATATCACAAATCGAGATTTGGTTTGGTTCCGCACAGGAGAATTATTGTAATGAAGAACATAGGTTTGTACAGAAATCGTAGAAAACTGTTCAGAAATAACCAACAATAGTGAGCTTAACGATCCTTGAAGAAGGTATCTAACAATTATTTTTGGTTGGTGGTGCTCCCAGAGTCAGTAATAATTGTGCAAAAAGAAGAAAAAAGAAAGACTCTGTGTTGGGACACACTTAGATAATTGTAATGAATTTATTAAAATTTAACTTTTAATTAAATAACACGTAAAAGTGAGAAGTTTGATACAGAAAAATGTTATTCAAATGCACAAAATATACATATAGTGTAAACAAAAACACAGCAAAAGATTATATGCAGGTAGATTAAATTAAAGAAATCCACATGAAAAAAATGGGATAATATGCTGTTAAGGGTCAAACTTAATTGACAAAATCACTAAATACGAATCAGGATAAACCTGATACAAGATTAGAAGCACCTGTGGTGAAAAATATGTAGATGAATATATAAAGTAGTGCCTAAGTTGATCAAAACTTATTAATAAAGGTACAAGTAAAAGACATGCAAGTATAATCACAATAGTGATAATGGTGGGTAAATACCGATCTAAGTACCTCATAAGTATAGATAAACGGCATAAAAGTATAATTCATAATTGAGATGTCAAATGACTAATGGTAATCTCCTGGTAGAAGCTTTGTTTGCTAAAAAAAAGGTTCTGGATCCCAATAAAAGAGAAGCATTCAAAAGAATTTTGATACCAAAAGGCATTGATGGATAGACAGAAGTGCAGAAACAATTTTTTAAGAATTAAAGGTTTATAGAGAAATAAACAAGGTATAGATGTTGCTCTAACACTTCTGCTGTTTGTGGTCAAAGGTCATATCATTACTGCAGCTGATATTCCCAAGAGGTCACCCTACTATGTACTAATCAGGCTTGTCAACGCTTAGCTTCCAAGATCGGATGAGATTGGGCGTTTCTGCTGAAATATGGCAGTAATTGAAACACTAGGGCACAAATGAGAGAGTGTGATAGGCGGTGAGCAACAAAGGGTACTTCTGCTGTCCAGTTTCTAGCGCAGATTCTCTGTTACTGCGAGCATTGCAGAGAGTGGTCTCGCATCTGGATGAGAGGGTACTGAAATATAAGTAGAATAAATAAAGAAATAGGGAGGGGACCCCGCCTTCTGCTGTCCACTGTCTTATGAATTTATAGCGGACAGTGGATGAGAGAGGTAGGTTAGGCTCACCTATTGAAAAGAAAAGGGGGTTGATGGTGATATAGTGTGATCACAAAAGGTCAAAATTTGAAAGGCTATTATGCTGAGTCAGAAGACTATAGAATCAGTAACTCCCTCTGTAATAGGTTGTCAGCAGTGTGCCTCTTGCGGATATCGCTGATACACAGTGTAGCCTGCCTAGAAACGAGCTGGCATTTGTGAGATGCTGCTTCTGGTGCCGCTATTGTTGTTGCTACGGGAGGAAATACATCCACCCAGTCGGCTGTCACAGTCATGTAGTCCTCAGTTTGCCCTACTCCACTTGTTCACTTGTCCGTGGTTAAGTGAACACTGGGTACAGCCGCATATTTCAGGACACTGAGGACACTTTTCTTAATGTCCCTGTACAGTCCAAGAATCGCTTCCCTAGTGAAGTGGAATCTAGATGGGATTTGGTATTGGGAACACACTACCTCCATCAATTGTCTAAATCCCACTGCACCAATGGCAGACCGGATGCACATCTAACACCAACATAGCTTTCAAGGCCTCAGTTATCCGCTTTGCAACAGGATGACTGCTGTCATATTTCATCTTCCTCGCAAAGGACTGTTGGACAGTCAATTGCTTAGTTGAAGTAGTACAAGTGGTCTTCCGACTTCCCATCTGGGATGACGATCAACTCCCAGCAGCAACAACAGCAGCAGCAGTAGGCGTACCACTCAAGGATCCTCTGGAGGAATCCCGGTTAGGAGAAGACTCATCAGTCATGCCAGTGACATGGCCTGCAGGACTACTGACGTTCCTGACTGAGGAGAAAATTGACATTGAGGAAGTTGGTGGTGTGGCTTGCAGGAGCTTGGGTACAAGAGGATGAAGGAATTTAAGTGTCAGTGAACTGCTTACACTATTACCCAAAGTTTCTGAACTTGACAATGACTTCTGATGAATGCGCTGCAGGTGACATATAAAGGAGGATGTTCCTAAGTGGTTAACGTCCTTACCCCTACTTATTACGGATTGACAAAGGCAACACACGGCTTGACACCTGTTGTCCGGATTTGTGGAGAAATAATTCCACACTGAAGAGGTGGCTTTTTTGGTATTTTGCCCAGGCATGACAATGGGCTTATTTATCCCACGGATAACAACTGTCTCCCCCGGTGCCTGATTTAAACAAACCACATCACCATCAGAATCCTCCTTGTCAACTTCCTCCTCAGCGCCAGCAACACCCATATCCTCATCCTGGTGTACTTCAACAGTGACATCTTCAATTTGACTATCAGGAACTGGACTGTGGTGCTACTTCCAGCACTTGCAGAGGGCATGCAAATGGTGGAAGGAGCCACCTCTTCCCGTCCAGTGTTGGGTAGGTCAGGCATTGCAACTGCCAACACACTTGGACTCTCCTTGGGGATTTGTGATACCATCTTAGAATGCACAGTTCTTTGCTGTCCTTTTGCCAGCTTAACTCTTATCATTTTTTTAGCAGAAAGATGAGGGCTTCCATCGTCAGGTGAAGCTGAACCACTAGTCATGAACATAGGCCAGGGCCTTAGCCATTCCTTGCCACTCCGTGTCGTAAATGGCATATTGCCAAGTTTACATTTCTCCTCAGACCATATAAATTTATTTTGTTGGGTCATTTTACTGAACTTTGGCTTTTTGGATTTTACATGCCCCCTACTATGACATTGGGTATCGGCCTTGGCAGACAACATTGATGGCATTTCATTGTCTAAGTCATGACTAGTGGCAGCAGCTTCAGCACTATGAGGAAGTAGTTCTTGATCTTTCCCTAACTTATCCTCCAAATTTTTGTTCTCCATTATTTTTATGGAGTTTTATAACACAATATGCGTACCCTTACACCACACAGGGCAAACCCTGTAAAAATTATTTGGATTAAATATTAATAACCCCTTTATTTGGAGTAAATAATGTACAGGACAGCACCACTAGACTTATATGGCAGTACCACTGGACTTGACTTATATGGCAGTACCACTGGATTTATACGGCAGTATCACTGGACTTATACGGCAGTACCACTGGACTTATACGGCAGTATTACTGACTTATATGGCAGTACCACTGGACTTTTACGGCAGTACCATTGGACTTATACGGCAGTATCATTGGACTTATACGGCAGTACCACTGGACTTATACGGCAGTACCAATGGACTTATACTGCAGTACCAATGGACTTATATGGCAGTACCAATGGACTTTTATGGCAGTATCACTTGACTTATACAGCACTACCACTGGACTTATACAGAAGTACCACTGGACTTATACGGCAGTACCACTGGACTTATATAGCAGTACCACTGGACTGGACTTATACGGCAGTACCACTGGACTTATATGGCAGTACCACTGAACTGGACTTATACGGCAGTACCACTGGACTTATACAACAGTAACACTGGACATATACGGCAGTACCACTGGACTTATACAGAAGTACCACTGGAGTAGACTTATATGGCAGTACCATTGGACTTATACGGCTGCACCACTGGACTGGACTTATACGGCTGCACCACTGGACTGGACTTATACGGCAGTACCACTGGACTTATATGGCAGTACCCCTGGACTTATACAGCAGCACCACTGGACTTAAGGAAGCACAGAGACACCACCACTGGACTGTTGCAGGATACACAGCACCACTGCAATTGATTGGACTTATACAGCAGCACTAGACATATGGCAGCTGTGACTGGACTGATGCAACACAAGACACCACCACTGGACTGATGCAGCACAACACAGCACCACTGGACTGGACTTATACAGCAGCAGTGGACATATGGTAGCAGAGGACACCACCACTGTGACTGGACTGATAAAGCAAAGACACCACCACTGGACTGATGCAGCACAACACAACTCCACTGGACTGGACTTATACAGCAGCACTGGACATATGGCAGCAGAGCACACCACTACTGTGACTGGACTGATGCAGCACAAGACACCACCACTGAACTGATGCAGCACAAGACAGAACTGGAATGACACATAAGATAGAGCAGGTCACCACGCCACTTTCCCACACAGACAGACACTGAGGTGAGAGACACGTCCTCTCACTACACTCTCCAGGACTGGAGTGAAAATGGCGGTTACACGTGGCTCCTTATATGGAGGTGAGAGGAGGTGAGAGGGTGTAGAAACTAAGGGGGATGAATGTATGTCTTCATCATAGACTGAGAACCTAAAACTAGTGGCGAGTAGTTGACGGAGATCCAGAACAGGGGCGCATAGTCTAACATGCCAGTGGTTTTCACCAGGGACCCCCGCAAGGAAGTTTGGGCTTTGCTGTGCCCCATGTGCAAGTCGCAGCCCCCTATCTGGGTCACTCCGCATTAGCACTAGAGAGACTCTGATGAGTAATAACACAGGAGACTGAGGAGTATATACTGATTTAGAATCAGGGACTTGGCATGTCGAACTAGAGACAGAATTGCTGGTGATGAACTGGAACTGAAAACACAGATATCGGTCTGGAACCAAAGGACTTGCCAAGCTGGATTTGGTAACACTACCTAAACTGGAACCAGTGGATTGGCCAAGCTGGACTTGGTAACACTGGTCTGTCTGGAACCGATGGATTGGCTAAACTGAATTTTGTAGTATTGACCAGACTGGGACTAGTGAACTGGCCAAACTGGACTTAGTAGCACTGACCAGACTAGAACCGGTGGACTGGCCAAACTGGACTTAGGGGTCTATTTACTAAGCCTTGAATGAAGATAAAGTGGGCGGAGATAAAGTACCAGCCAATCAGCATCTAAATACCATGTCACAGGCTGGGTTTGAAAAATGACAGTTAGGAGCTGGTTGGCTGGTGCTTTATCGCCATGCACTTTACCCGCGTCCAAGGCTTAGTAAATAGACCCCTTAGTAGCATTGACTTGACTGTAACCAGTGGACTGACCAAATTGGACTTGGTAGCACTGACCGAACTGGTACCAGTAGTCTGGCCAAGCTAGACTTAGTAACACTAGCTGGACTGGAACCAGTGAATTTGCCAAGCTGTAAGGCACACTAAAAACAGCAGTCAGTGATGCTGAGCCTAGTAATAACGTGACAGGAAGCGACATTGCACAGGCGACAACTGACTGCCAGGACTTCCCCTTTATACCCCTTGCTGAGCCAGGATTGGTGCAGGGAATCAGCTGATTCGCTGGGAATGCGGGATGGCATCGCACTGCATTATCTAACATGAAGGAAGATGGTGGCGACCACAGACCGGCAAAATAGAACACGTGGGAGCCAACGCATGCCCCTATCACTTGCACAGACCCACAGCTAGAGGGAGCAGCAAAGAGGTAAGAATTTGGCCTGACGTTTAAAAAAAATTAACTCTTTACTTCACTTGCAACACAAAATCCTGCACAGATCTCACTGATCCATGCAGGCTTCACAACAAAACGACTAGATAAACCATTGAAAGTCAATAAGAAAGCCAATATGATTGTTAGAAATTGTAAGATTTGTGGCGCAATACATTCCAGCAATAAGGAGCTATTGTGGATCGCAGCACATATCAATTATTACTAAATTTTCCTCTAAGGATCAAGAATTTAACAAAAAAGTGCCAGGACTGTGAAATAACATCTAAGTTAAATAAAACATTTTTTTTTTTTTCAATTTAAAATTGTTTTAATTATAGCTTTTTTTCCTTGGTGCTATCTAGCCACACTGTCACAACTGTAGCTCAGCAACACTACAAATGCTGCTTTCAAATATTTTTCTACTTGGCTGATAAATTGGCCTATTCCTGCCATGCTGAAGGAGAGTTAAAAAAAAGTTGTACAAAAGGATAAAGCAGTCTGGCACTAGTGAGCTACAGTGATGTATAATAAGTACTTCTATAGTAATCAAAGATAATGTAAACAATCTTAAATTAAACAAATCATTTGTTCCAGGAATTATGCATTTGCAAGCACCTTGATGCTTGATAGGTTGCCCCAGTGGGGTTATCAAAATATTAATATACAGAGCAAAGAAAAAACAAGTCTTACCAAAGCAGAAACTTCCACATATATGCTCACTGGTGCTAAGACTAAACACAGAACCTCCATCAGCTGTATGAAGGATATACAGTAATATTGCCGGCAGTTGGAATCCTGGCGGTCAGGATATCGACACCGGACTCCCAACCGCTGACAATGCCGACAGCCGGAATCCCGTCTAAAGGCCCATACACACTGGTCGATATATCGGCCGTTCTCTTGAACGGCCGATATATCGCGGGACCGTCGGCCAGTGTGTATGGCCGATACGTCTGTGAACTCCGTCGTTCACAGACGTATCGCATCGGCTGCGCAGCACAGCCGACGGCCAATATATCTACTGATATATTGGCGCGTCGCTGTGTGTGTACGGGGCGGTCGGCCGTACACATGCTGCGGCGGCCGGCGGTGATTGACAGCTGAACTGGGCGGGCATGTGTACACGCCCGCCCAGTTCATGACGTCAGTCCCCGACGGATCGGGCAGTGTGTATGCTGAACACACTGCCCGATCCGTCCATAGATATATCTGCAGATCAATTGGTTGGTATGCTGACCGCCGGGATCCTAGCCGCAGGGATCCCATACCCAATGCGTATGAATGTAGAGTAAACTTTTCCTGTAATATCCCTACAGATAAATACAACGTAGAAAAAAGAAAAAAAAACAACACTTCAGGTACAAATTAATGTTAAAAAATTGCTCTTTCTGCAGACCAAATAAAATTCAGCAATTTAAAGATAATAATACTACATAAAAACATAAAAGATAAAATATCTCATAGTGTCAAGTAGTTACAGCACTATAAGCAGGTCCTCCAATGGAAAATCAGGAATAGTGGGAATAATGGGGAGATAGAGAGAGACTGTAGAGCTAGACAGACACCCAGGTGCTGGAGAGACACTGGAGACATGGAAGGATACCTGGGAGATGGAGAGACAGTGGGGACCTGGAGAGACACCTGGGTACTGGATAGACAGAAGCAGATTGTAGCTGGAGAGACACTTTGGGGGCTGGAGAGTAAGAAGAAGGCATTCAGTGCAACAATTATTGGATAATTTGTGTGAAATGGCCAAGGCGGAGCTGCTACGAGTGCCTGGCAGTAGCAGTGCTAAGTCTGCTGTATCAGTCCAGGCAGGGTGCTCTGTCTGCTGTCTCTAAAAGGGGTGCTCTGTCTGCTGTATCTGAAAGTGTTGCTCTGTCTGCTGTATCAGTCCAGACAGGGTGTTCTGTCTGCTGTATCTGAAAGGGGTTCTCTGTCTGCTGTATCAGTCCAGGGGTGCTTTGTCTGCTGTATCTGAAAGGTGTGATCTGTCTGCTGTATCAGACCAGGTGGGGGGCTCTGTCTGCTGTATCAGTCCAGGGGTGCTCTGTCTGCTGTATCTGAAGGGTGTGCTTTGTCTACTGTATCAGTCCAGGGGTGCTCTGTCTGCTGTATCAGTCCAGGGTGCTCTGCCTGCTGTATCAGTCAAGGGTACTCTGCCAGCTGTATCTGAAAGGGGTATCTGTGCATCAATCAAAGGGCTCAACCCCGTGTACAATTAAAATAATAAAAGCTAAAAACAAAAAGCCTAAAAATAAAATTATAAAAAAATGTTTTGTTTGTTTGTGCTATACCCCAGTGTACTATGCAATTTGACATTGCAGGTCAGACGGCAGTATATTATTATTAACACTCATACATGTATTGTGCAACACTGTTGATCAAGGTCAACCACAGTGTTTGATTACTATTTCTGTCTCATACACATTTTGTGCGACACTGTTGGTGAAATTAAACTACAGTAATTGATTATTATTTCGTACTCATACACATATTTTTGCGACACTGTTGTTGAAATTAAACCACAGTGTTCAATTACTATTTCTGTCTCCTACTTGTATTGTGCGACACTGAAGGTGGTACATTTTTGTACAAATTGTGGTGTGTGCTGTACCCCACTTCATTTGTGTTTGCGGATAGATATGGAGGACAAACAATTGAGTGGAGAGAAAGCACATACTAGTGGTGCAGGTGCTGCCACCAGTCATGACAATACAAGTCTGTCAGCATCATCTACTAAGGCAGATGCCCTGGGGCATAGAGGGCTTAAGTCAGGGCAAGTAAAATTATTTATTTTACAGTGGTAAAGAAAAAACATCAAAAGGAAAGTTAGTAAGAAAGACAAACTGTGCATTCAGAATCAGAACCATCAGACATTCTTGAGGAACATTTAGGGGTGTCCACGTAAGCTATGTGTTAGTTTGACATTTCTCACACTGTACTCATAGAGAAGCCTCTTTCCTCTCCTTCCACCATTTCTGAACCATCTGCACATGTGGGGAACAGTACAAGTAAAGATGGTGATGACGATGAGGACATAATAGAAATTGAGGACTTGTGTATGGAAGTGGAACAGGATAAGGAGGATATGTGTGTGCTACTACTATCTGACACTGAGGATGTTGATGATGTTGTTTGTGTAAGTCAGCCACCGGTGGCTGCAGTTGTTGACCATGATAAAAAGAAAGCCATTGTGATGCCTGGGCATAAAACCAAAAAAGCCACCTCTTGGGTGCGGGATTATATTTACCCCAATCCTGACAATGTTTGTGAAACATCTGCTCCATTGGGGAGGCCAAAGTTAGTAGATGTAGGAATGTTAGCCAATTAGGCACCTCCTTCTTAACATCCTCAGATTCATTACTTATCAGATGTATTCCTTCTAACAAAATTGTTTTGTAGGGGCCCAAACAAACTAATAATTTCAGCCACAAGTGACAGTCCCTGTCGCTGAAATGATTGCTTTGTTAAACTGTGCATGTCCTGTTTAATATATACAAAATAAAGGTGGGTGGGAGGGCCAAGTACAATTCCATCTTGCACCTCTTTCCTTAGCATTATGTGACGTTTGGAGCATTGTTGACTGTGACAATAAACATGTCTATAGTTTATTAAACCTCCACCCTGTCTGCCACTGCAGTGCTAATCTGTTTCCTAGATGTGCCATGTTGGAAGTTTAAGTGCCACATGTTTGTGCAACCTTTTGGACTAAACTGGGTAAAAACAATACTGTGAGCTGCCAGGTGGTCAAAATTGACTGGAAATGAGTGGAAATTAATGTCATTGAGGTCAGTAATACCGTAGGAACAAAAACACCCCAAATTCTGTGATTTTAGCTGTTTTTCTGATTTTGTTAAAAAAAATACAGATCCAAAACAAACACAGAAAACAAAGGGGATACAGATCCAAAGTAAGAACCCAAAACCTGAGATTTCGGCTGGCGCATATCCCTAAAATATAGATAGATAGATAGATAGATAGATAGATAGATAGATAGATAGATAGATAGATAGATAGATAGATAGATAGATAGAGAGATAGATTAAAAAATATATTTTTTTTTAAAGAAACCCCTTATCTCGTGCTAGTGTCAGGAAAGGGCACAGCAGCACCTCACAGTGGAACCCCTTTTAGTGGGAACTAAACAAATAACACACCAAATAAAAACACCAGGGGCCTTGAACCTCAATAAAGTTGATCCCTCAAATAAGAAACACATTGAAAAAATTCCATAAGTCCATATTTAAAAGAGAATAAACATTGAAACTGATGTCCCACTGTTGTTCTTTAAATTCTTCATGGTTAATTAGTGTGGTCCAATAGAGTGTGTGGAATGTCCTGGAGTTATAACCTCTCACACAAAATAAAATACACACAAAAAAAGGCAAATAGCCTCTTGTTAGTAGATACCAGAATATTTTTACTCTTGAGAAACTGTATACAAATGTAAATATAAAATTGTGAACATCATATTTAAAATGAAATCAACAGAGCCAAGGATGTAAATGTTTCCCACCAACACCCTTAAGGGTGTGAGCTCAACTGGGGGTCCTCCCAAATGGAGAATGGGTGTGGCACCAAACCTATGCGATTCATCCTAGAGTGAGGACTTTCTCATGGGAAATAACACAATTATAAACATGCAACAAATAAGGAAAAAGTGTTACTAGACATTTCACAGGACAGGATGAAGAATTTCCAAATTTCAAACAGTGGGGCAGATGTATTAACCTGGAGAAGGCATAAGGAAGTGATAAACCAGTGATATGTGCAAGGTGATAAAGGCACCAGCTAATCTGATCCAATATGTAAATTAACAGTTAGGATCTAATTGGCTGGTGCCTTTATCACCTTGCACATATCACTGGTTTATCACTTCCTTATGCCTTCTCCAGGTTAATACATCTGCCCAAATGTGCTGCTTGCAAAGAATGAAGTATTAAAGCAAGGCATTGTTGGATTACATCAGAAGTGTATGGTACTTTAGTAGTAAGTGAAAGAATCAAAAGAATGTATAAAGGAGCGGCAGAGTGACGCAGCATGTATAAAGGCAGAGCGAAGCAGCATGTACACAAAGAAAAGTGTCAGATCTAGTTTTAGTGCTAAAAGAAAAAAAACTCTTTAATTATGTTCATACAAGCAAAATTTTCAGCGTGTGAGTTGGAGACAACTATGAGGACCATGATATTATAAATACCAAGGAAGTAGTCTGTCTTCAGCAAGTTTTAAGGAGCAAATATAAATACATATATAGATATTCCAATCCAAATTGGCTACCATGAGAACTAATTCAGATTATATGGCTAAAATACATTTATTTCTGCAGAAAAGTCTACATGAAACAGCAGGACAAAGTGAAGCTTTGGAGAAAGAACTTAACCATGCACATGACAAGGCTGGAAAATTGCAAGGACACAGTGAGAAACTTGAAAGATGTCTGTTAAGTACACAGAACCAGTTGCAAAATCTCCAAATGGAACTAAATACCAGAGAACTAGAGCTTCAGTGTAAATTAAAAGTGGCCAAATATGAGATAGCTAATCAAAAATTGAGACTTGCTAACTTCGAAGATATGGAGAGCAATCTTCTGCAGACTGTGAACAAGTTGGAAAGTGCCATGGGGAAAAATATTCAGCTGGAAGAGCAGTTCCCTGCAGCTCAAGAAAATGTCACTTGGAAGTGGGAAAAGCAGAGGCAGAAAATAAGTTGTATACACTTGGACATTGGATTCTGTACTCAAAATGGCATCTGATGTCTTCATTGAACCTTGTTTGACAGAAAAACATAAATACAACTACAGGTTGATACTGAAAAGAACGGCATGGAGAGTGATACGCTACCGATGCAAAGGGACTTGTATAAGGAACAGCAAACAAACAGTGAATTGCTTGAATAAAGTAAGTTGTTCCAGAAAGATATCTGTCAGCAGCAATTTGTCACAGTGTGCAAGATGGGACTGAAGTACAAAACTGGAGAACTCCTAAAAGATTGTGCTGCAAAAGTGGGTGAGGTAAATTGCAGTAACATTTAGCTTTCCATTATAGTTGAAGATATGAAGACCTCCCAAAGGGCTACAGTTCCAGATAATGAATCTATGTCTAATGTTGGTGATATAGAACTGATTACTACAAATGGTGATTGTTTGTCCCTTGAAGCAAAGGTACAAGATGTACAGATGTCTATAGAGATTCTGATGACTTCTAAGGATGAAACTCTGTTGTGGCCCTGTGATCACAGTGATATAAATCACACAATCACACCATTTGGCAGTGGAAAGCAGAACCTTAACCACTTGCCTGGCATGGTCACATCAGATGTAACCACACTAGTAAGTGCATTATCTGATCTGGTTGCACACTGTGAGACCAGTCAGATACACAGTGTGTGCAGCTGCAGGAAGGAGAAACTTACCACAGCTGCCAAACGCAGAGGACCTTCCAGTCCCTCTTCTCCCCTGCATGCACCCCCAGTATTTGCCGTAATGCCAATTATTGCTGATCAGTCAGCATGGCAGGATCTCCCACCAGGTGGCTGCAGACCCCCCAAGACCAGAGCTGGCCCTAACCAATATGATGCCCTAGGTAAGATTTTGGCTGGTGCCCCCTAGCACCACCACTGGTTCCGCCTCTGACCTTGCACCTCTTTCCCAGCACCATCACCCCTTACCCATAGCAGCCCTTATTTTGGTGTTTGTACCCCCTATATTTTAAATAGGAACACATTTGGTGCTCAGCCCAAAAAAGGGTGTGTTTTTGCTGGCAAGGGGCATGGCCACACAATAGTAACCCCAATTCCAATTACGCCACACAGTACTGCAATTTCATTCACATTTGATCATGCGATAGTGTCCATAATTCATATTACATCCCACAGTAGTATCACTTTACCTTATAAACGTTACTCCTCACAGTAGAGCCCCTTATTCACATTACATCACACTGAATTGCTCCTTATTCACATTACACCACACCCTATTGCTCTTTATTCACACTTGACGACACAGTAGTGCCCTTTCTATATGCAACGCCACATAGTAGAGCACCTTATACACATAATGCCACAGAGTAATGCCCCTTACACATATGATACACATTATTAATGTCCTTATAAACATAATGCGCCTTACACATTATGACAAACCTTTTAAATGCCCTTTTACACATAATGACACACAGGGCCGGTGCTAGGGTGTTCGGCGCCCTCCTGCAAAATATAATTTTGCGCCCTCCCATACTTTACATGCAGGGCCGGGGGTTACCATGGCCTCTTGGGCCCCTGAGCTGCAGGAGATCCGTGCAAGCCTATGGATGTGAACTCTCTGCCCACACACACTCTGTGCAGCTCTAGTTACGGCTCTGCACACAGACAGTGCCGTAACTAGACATTTTACCGCTGTGTGCAAGAGAGGGCATCGCCCCCCCTGTATGTAAAATAGGGGCAGTGCGCACCGCAGGCGCATGCAAAATATATAGGGGCGTGGCTTCATGGGGAAGGGGTGTGGCCACAAAATAATACCAATTCATATTACACATTATAGTAGTCTCCATTATTCAAACTACGCCGCACAGTAGCGCCACTACACCAGGTAGAGCTCCTTTATCACATTACGGCAGACAGATTCACCTTTATACACATTACGGCAGACAGCGTCCCCCTTTTTACAGATTATGGCAGACAGAGTCCCCTTTTTACACATTACGGCGGATAGAGTCCCCTTTTTACACATTACGGCGGACAGAGTCCCCTTTTTACACATTACGGCAGACAGCGTACCCTTTTTTACACATTACGGCAGCCAGCGTCCCCCTTTTTACACATTACGGCAGACAGTGTCCCCTTTTTACACATTACGGCAGCCAGCGTCCCCCTTTTTACACATTACGGCAGACAGCGTCCCCTTTTTACACATTATGGCAGCCAGCGTCCCCCTTTTTACACATTACGGCAGACAGTGTCCCTTTTTACACATTACGGCAGACAGCGTCCCCTTTTTACACATTATGGCAGACAGCATCCACGTTTTAAATACACACACACATACATATACACAAATACACACAAACACACACACTTTCTCTCTCACACTCTTTTTACATCCCCTTACCACAATCTTGCTGGCCAGATCTTCCAGTCTGCTAGCCTGGTCCATGTAGCTCTGCCCCTTGGTCCATGTAGCTCCACCCCCTTGGTCCATATAGCTCCGCCCCTTTTCGTAAGAACTAAAAAAAAAAAAAATTACACTCCTCTCACTGTCACAGGGGACAAAGGAGAAGGAGTCATGCTGCTGCGGCTGCCTGTCAGTGTGACTGGGCAGGTGCAGCAGCCAGCAGCAAGGGGGGACAGGGTGGTGCTTCAGCAGGGATGCAGAGCAGTGACGGCGCCTCTCCTGTCCAGCGCCTACCTGCACTGCATCCGTTTGCTGAGCGGGTAGCGCCGGGCCTGATGACACACATAGCGCCCCCTACACATATGCTGCACATTATTAGTGCCCCTATACATATAATGACACACATACAGTAGTACCCTGTTACACATATGCCGCACATTATTAATGCCCGTATACACATAATGACACACATAGTGCCCCTTACACATATGTTGCACACTATTAATGCATTTTTACATGACACACATAATGCTCCTTACACATATTCTGAACACTACTGCACAACCAACCCACTCACATGCACATATCACTCACACTGCCACTAACACTGTGACATCTGCCTCTGCTTGGATACAGATGTGTCCTCCTAAATCTTGCCTCAATGCTAACGTCAGGCACTTTTTTTTATGAAAATGCATCTTATTTGCATTGCTATGTGGCTAGGATGCACAAGCAGCTTCTGCTGATTAAAATGATATGCAGCATGTCTATATTCTGTGTGCGACTGTGGCTGTATCTGCATATGAAATGCTACACACAGAATATAGGCATGCCGCATATCATTTTAATCAGCAGAAGCTGCTGATGCCCCTAGGCATATCAAATGCCCTAGGCAATTGCCTAGTTTGCCTATGCCTATGGCCGGCTCTGCCCAAGACCCTCCCACCCCACAAAACCCTCCAGTGTGTACCTGGTGGCTGTACCACTGGTAAAATGAAAGTTGCAATGGTCACAATGTTTCCAATGTTCCAATAGTGCTGATCTGATGGTCCAATGTTTAAAATAATATATGTATGTATATATATATATATATATATATATATATTGCAAAAAAAAATATTTTTTTTACTAAAACTGTTTTGACAAATTCTAAGCAATTTTTGGAATAAAAATTTGTCAGTTAACTGGTTAAAAAAAGTCTTGTCAAGAGTAATACTCCTGTATGTGAAAGAGTGCCTTTGTGAAACAAGGATGGAACTTGCAATGCAGCTGAATATGTCTTTGAGGAAGCTACGTTGTCTCACACTTCAAAGCTTGAAGCTAGTAAATCAGCTAAAAAAAATCTGAAAAGAAAGACTGATGTGGAGTGTGAACTTCAACCTGTGCTAATGGAAAACGTTGAAGTTGTTCATCATATTTAAGGCCTAAAAGGCGGATGCTTAAGAAAATCTAAGAAATATGATCCTTATTGAAGTACCAGTTCATCCTGTGACATAAAGCCAAGATCTGAAGAGTATGATGCTGGTGGCACTCAACATTAATGCCCAGATTTAGCAAGCATTGGAGAGTGATAAATTGCATGGTGATAAAGTACCAACCATTCAGCACCTAGATGTCATTTTTCAAACACAGCCTGTAACATGGCAGTTAGGAGCTGATTAGCTGGTACTTTATCACTGTGCAATTTATCACTCTCTAAGGCTTGATAAATCTCTGCCTAACTTGCTTCTTTGAAAGAAGACAAGTTACCAGTGAAGTATGCCAGTAGCCAATACAGTGCTTCAAGGCTGAAGATTAGAGATATGGAAACAGAAGTTTGCCAAGGGATGTGCCTGTAAAATGTTTAAGCAAGAAAAAATATTATTCTGTAAAGAAGAAAACAAGGAAAAACTGTTCAAAGCTGGAAGAACAGCTGATCAATGTGTTAACAATGAAGAGAAATTGGAAAGTGTCAATCTTCAGGGGATGTTTAAGTCTCTGATGTTGCTTCTGTAGTCGCCATCCTTCCAGAAGGTGTTAAAGATGAAGAGTATCCCTCTAACTATCTAGGATGAGAAAAGTTTGTGACATTCTTGAGTACAGCCAAAAAGATATGGATGCAGGTATACAGACTGTTGGGCAAGAGGTTCAAAGAAAAGTTTGGAAATGGAGGAAGAAGCACAAAATCTGGAATGTGTTACAGTGGGGAAAATTGTTAAAACTTTGTAAACCCCATCAAGCAACTGCTTGGCTTTTCATGGAAGCCTATAAAGGGCCATAAAGTCAGAAAAAAACTTGAAAACTGAGACCCCCAGAGATCACAAGAGTGTCAATGATCTTGAATGTGGTGTATGGCCCTCATGAGAAAGGTGAAGAGACCCTCATGAGGAAGGTACAGTATATGCTGCTGCACCTGTGTATAATGCCCACATGAAGCCTTTGGCTCATATATTGTGTGTAAATCTGGCTCTGATACTAGCCAGTGCCTCCTCAGCCATTTACCTTGCAGCACAATCGTGCCCTCTACCAAGCTATATACAGTATACAGGTATATAAAAGCTGGTTCATGGTTTGTAAACAGAACTATGGTGCTTTAAACTAATAGGCTTGTTTGTCCCTGATATGTCAGTCTTGTAACAGCATTAGCATAAAGTTGTAGAAGCAACTGCAGTAAAAGACCCAAGGAAGACAGCAACTGCCTCTGACTCAGAATTAGGCCTTATGAGTATGGAGTAATTCCACCCCTCTCTACAGACTATGCCCCATCAACAGACCTGACCCCATTAGGACTGCATCCACAAATTTTCCAGGATGGTTTTCGAGCCCCAGATAAGATGTGACCAATTCTGAATATGGACTGACAGGGGAAATAGGGAATATAGCAAGGTAAATTTAAGTCAGCATGCAGCACAAGGATTACTAGGTAATCTCTCTACGTAAAGTTATTTTATGTTTTTCAGATACCATTTATGTGATGCATCAAAGCTACTCTTCTTCTTCTTCTGGAAATTCTTAAAACTGCTTACACATTTCATTTCTGTGCATACTGTACAAATCCCCTTAAGGGAATTTCCTTAGTAACACACAAGTTATGGCCTTGATTATTGTCAATCTAATGTAATTATTTTTTGGTGTAATGAAATTATATAAAGCAGTATTCTGTTCACATTTGGGACACGTAACCTCTGCCTCAGACAAAAGCCCCTGCTATGATGAATACATTTTCATAACTCTTTCAATATGAACAGAAGCAGAGTCTGCTTTATCAGTTAAGGGCTTCTGCCAAGGCCCCAACAGGCACATACATCTGGATGAGACAACTTGTGAGGCCGTATGGAGCACTCTGCTCTTCCCTTTGTTCTGCATGGATGAATCAGCTGTGTTCGGTGCCAAGAAAGTGTTAAACTGTACTTGTAGTACTTACAGCCCACAGCCCAAAACCTTTTTAAACTGCAAAGTATAAATATTTTTGTACTGTACTTTCTAACACTGTCAGTTTCAAATCTGTTTCTGCATAGTGTATATAAGCAAAGTATCTTGAAGTCTAATGCATATGAGAGAATATGGTGACCCAAGGATGGGACTACAATCACTATACACCTGTTCCATGCCAGAGATGAATCTTGCACCTCTCCTTAGTGTGTATCATCCTGAACAGTTGACACAGTCCATGAATATGAAACAGGCACCTACTGTACAATGGTGGTCATTCAGAGTTTATCGCACGTAGCAACTTTTTGCTGCCCATGCGATCAACTAGATGCCGCCTATGGGGGAGTGTATTTTAGCATAGCAGGGCTGCGATCGCTTGTGCAGCCCTGCTATGCTAAAAAAAAATTTGTGTAAAACACGACCAGGGTTAGACCTACTTACCCTGTGTGATGGATCCAGCGACAAAGGTCCCGGGATTGACGTCAGACATCCGCCCTCCACACCTGGACACGCCTGCGTTTGGATCTCCACACCTGGAAAACGGTGAGTAGATGCCCCGGAACGCCTCCTCGCTGTCAATCTTCTTGCGATCGCGCTAGCGATCACTTTCTTCTTTGTTCTAGCCGCTGCCCGGCGACTGCCATCCATAGGCAATGAAGCGTGTGCGCATTGCACCCGCCACGCATGCGCAGTTCCGACCCATTTGCACCGCAGCGAAGAACCGCTGCGTGCGAACGGGTCGGAATGACCCCCAATGTTGGATTTCCAGCCCATAGGACA
This sequence comes from Pseudophryne corroboree, assembly GCF_028390025.1. NCBI lineage: Eukaryota > Metazoa > Chordata > Amphibia > Anura > Myobatrachidae > Pseudophryne > Pseudophryne corroboree. The sequence continues at coordinate 554,827,793 of NC_086449.1, read as the reverse complement.
CTGACCTAAGTGTTAATGAACTGTAATGCAGGAAAAACTCTTAAAGTGTGAGAATATCCATGAGAGCTTGTGGCACTATTTTAATTCCCAAATATGGGTAATGCCTTGTGGGAGTAAGTTTGCTAAATACTATGATTAATATTCCCTTAGTTTTGATGACAAAAAGACAGCTGGAGTCACTTCTGTCCTGTGCTCCTGCTCCCCCTTTAATCACGCGCAATCATCTGTGCATTCTTTTCTGCCTTACTACCCCCCTAGATTCCACTTACAGTGGCGTTATGGGGGTGTTGTGTTTATGGGGGTTTTGACGATTTGGGAGGTGCAGCATTTACAACCAGTGTGGTTTCTTTGCCTCTTTTCTTGGGGTATGGCATTTATGCAATAAAATACAGTAATAAAAAGGATGTAAATTAGAAATGAAAAGAAAAATAAAGGATGTAAATTAAAGAGAAGTAGTGAAAAAAAAATCCATTAGCTATGCTCTGCCATGCCCTGGATTCTGAAGCACACAAACACCTTATACACACAGCCTGAAGTTAATTTCATACAATACTAGCTGAATACCTGTGGTTCACTATGGAATTTCAAGTATAATCACAAAGAAATGAAAAGCGCTGGTATTTAAGCAAATGTAACACTGTATTCAAAATTGACTCACTTGTGGTAGGATGTTGTTGAGAACTGGTAGCATCAAAGTGCCCCTCTATGAAACCGCCCGAGAACACACCAAAACAATAAACAGATTTTATTGTAAAGGACTGTGTAGTCTCTGTGTCTTATTTTCTGAAAAACAGGCTATACCTAAAGTTAACTATTTAGTTTATCACAGAAGATTAGCAATTAGACTTACAACAGGACATACTCTGCACGCCGATGTCAATCTTTGTCAGGCCACAACTCTGGCCAGGCCTTCCCCGGATTGATGCTGTCAAAAGGCTGGCTCTGAGGAGAATAATCCACCTCCTTCTCTCCCCTGTCCCGCCTCTGATGCTGCCCTGCTCACAGTGGCGGATTTAGCGGGGGGCGATTAGGGCGAACGCCCCCCCTACACATACCGGCACCAGGATGGAGGCCGGGTCCCACCCCGGTGTTGGGAACGGGGTGGAGAGCGGTGCAGCGCAGCGGGGGAAGGGGAGAGAGAGAGAGCATCCTGACGAGCGTACAGGGAGGAGGGGACGTGGCCAGAACAGAGGCCGGCGGGGACAGGCTACAGTGATTGTGTACACTGCTGCCTCTGCCGTCCCTTCTCTGTCTCCTCGTGCTGCTGCGGATTCCAAAATACCGAGTAGGTGTCAGTTTATGCCATGTCTCCTCCCCCCAAGCTAAAGTGTGTGTGTGTGTGTGTGTGTGTGTGTGTGTGTGTGTGTGTGTGTGTGTGTGTGTTTGTGTGTGTGTGTGTGTGTGCCATATCTTCCACCCCCCCCTTCTCCTCCTAGCTAAAGTGTGTGTGCCATGACTCCCCTCCTAGCTAAAGCGTCTGTGTTCCATGTCTCCCCCCTCCCCTCCTAGCTAAAGTGTCTGTGTGCCATTTCTCCCCCCTCTTATCCTAACTAAAGTGTATGATTTGTCCCACCTCCTAGCTAAAGTGTGTGTGTTCCACGTCTCTTCCCCTCCTCCTAGCTAAAGTGTGTGTGTGCCACGTCTCCCCCCCTCCCCTCAGGGACGTGCAGTCAGGGGAGGCAGGGGAGGCAGTGCCTCCCCTGTCATACTGACAAAGAAGATATTTATAACACATATTCTGTGTCATATAAATCTTCTTTGTAATATTCTCATCATTTAGGCTGTGAAAATGCAGGCAACTGTGGATGGGAGGCAGCGGGAGCAGTGCCTCTGGCTGTCAATAATAAAGTGGCTGAGGCGGGGGGCGGGGCCAAGCCACCGGCAGAAAAAGCCCATTCAAAAAAACAAGGAGAAGAGGCAGCTCTAACTCTGCCTCAATGACAGGGCTGTCCTCTCAGCCTATATACAGAGCACGTCCCTGCCCCTCTCTGGCTCTCCCCTCTGTCTATAATTCTGACAATGCCCCTTTCCTCCAATCACCCCTCCCATACACGGAGAGGAGGTCTGTGAGGATCTGGCTTTGAATGTGGGTGAGTAGCATGTTCCCCGAGGCTCCCCTCTCCTGTAACCAAAACACAGCCACAGTACATACAGTTTTGTGTTGAAGCTGCAGCAGTGCAGCTTATCCCCTGGCCAGTGTGATGAGCTCCGGCCACCTGGCCACATAACATCAGCCCAGCCCGAGGCAGAGGCACCCAACCTGCCAGAGCAGGGGCTGGTGATACCCCCTACCCCTCTCATCACAGCTCCTTTCCTGTCCGGCACTCATTCTGTTGGGGGCGGACCCTGTACACACAGACTCTGACAAGTGAATGCAATTTACTATAGATGTAATATATGGATTAGTCAGCATGTTTGTGTGGCTGAGCCAGTAGTCTAGTGGTTAGGCATGCTGGCTAGCAACCAAGAGGTCCTAGGTTCAATCCCCACTATGGGTTGCAATTATATTTATTTAACACATTGATTTTTATGATTCTATTTTAACCATAACTATCTGCTCTAGGCATCAGTTAGGTTGAATGCTGGAGGACATGGGTTTGATTCCCAACTAGGGTGAAATGTTTCTATTTATTTCACAAAATGTTGTTTTCATAGACTTTTAATATTCCAAACAAAAGCTTCTTGCTGCAAGTAGTTTGGTGGCCTAATGGTTACGTGCTCTGCTTTTGAATGCTGTGGTCATGGGTTTGATTCTTTGCTAGGTTATGTATGTTTTTAATTCTGAATTGATTATTAAAATATAGTTTATGTCTCTAAGACAATATTATACATTATATTATTTTCTACTGTGAAGGATTTCTGCCCCTCCCAACTGGCAGATACTAGCCAGTGCCTCCCCAGCCATTGACCTCACCGCACGTCACTGCCTCCCCTCCTAGCTAAAGTGTGTGTGTTCCACATCTCCACCCCTCCTCCTAGCTAAAGTGTGTGTGTTCCACGTCTCCCCCCCTCCTCCTAGCTAAAGTGTCTGTGTGCCATGTCTCCCCCCCTCTTCTCCTAACTAAAGTGTGTGTGCCACGTTCCTCCCCCCCTCCTCCTAGCTAAAGTGTGTGTGAGCCTCGTCTCCCCCCCCCCTCCCCTCCTAGCTAAAGTATCTGTGTGCCATGTCTCCCCCCTCTTTTCCTAGCTAAAGTGTGTGTCTCTTCTTGTACCATCCCAGTGCCCCCCCCCCCCCAGCTAAAGTGTGTTTCTGCTCTTGTACCGTCCCAGGCCCCAGTGTGTATGTCACCATGCCCCTCCTCCCCCAGTATGTTTGTCCCCAAATCCCTCTCCTGGCCCCAGTATTTGTCACTATGTCCCTCAAAGCCCCAGTGTGTATGTCACCATGTCCCTCCAAGACAGGGACAGCTCGACGGCCATTTGAGTGGAGTGGCGGGACACATGACTGATCTGGCAGAGGACCTCCAGTCCAGAAGCGGACCTCGGACAGTGAGACATGGGACAAAGATCCACAGGCCTGCAGCTTGGGGTGAGATACTGTTTAATCCCTTACGATGCAATACTCGGAGTAAAGAAGGGGGCAGGCTCCCCAGTGTTTTTTTTCTTGCTGCCCCAGTGTAAGTTAATAAGGGGGTAGGATTCCCCTTGCCCCCAGTGCCTGCATTATTTTGGCTCATTCAGTGTACTGTAATGTGAATTTCGGCTCATTCTGTGTGCTATAATGTGAATTTCGGCTCATACAGTGTGCTACAATGTGAATTTTGGCTCATTCTGCATGCTATAATGTGAATTTCGGCTCATTCAGTGTAGAGATGTGCACCGGAAATTTTTCGGATTTTGTGTTTTGGTTTTGGGTTCGGTTCCGTGGCCGTGTTTTGGGTTCGAACGCGTTTTGGCAAAACCTCACCAATTTTTTTTTGTCGGATTCGGGTGTGTTTTGGATTCGGGTGTTTTTTTCAAAAAACCCTAAAAAACAGCTTAAATCATAGAATTTGGGGGTCATTTTGATCCCAACGTATTATTAACCTCAATAACCATAATTTCCACTCATTTTCAGTCTATTCTGAACACCTCACACCTCACAATATTATTTTTAGTCCTAAAATTTGCACCGAGGTCGCTGGATGACTAAGCTCAGCGACCCAAGTGGCCGACACAAACACCTGGCCCATCTAGGAGTGGCACTGCAGTGTCACGCAGGATGGCCCTTCCAAAAAACACTCCCCAAACAGCACATGACGCAAAGAAAAAAAGAGGCGCAATGAGGTAGCTGTGTGAGTAAGCTAAGCGACCCTAGTGGCCGACACAAACACCTGGCCCATCTAGGAGTGGCACTGCAGTGTCAGGCCTGATGGGCCTTCCAAAAAATACTCCCCAAACAGCACATGACGCAAAGAAGAAAAAAAAGAGGCGCAATGAGGTAGCTGTGTGACTAAGATAAGTGACCCTAGTGGCCGACACAAACACCTGGCCCATCTAGGAGTGGCACTGCAGTGTCACGCAGGATGGCCCTTCCAAAAAATACTCCCCAAACAGCACATGACGCAAAGAAGAAAAAAAAGAGGCGCAATGAGGTAGCTGTGTGACTAAGATAAGTGACCCTAGTGGCCGACACAAACACCTGGCCCATCTAGGAGTGGCACTGCAGTGTCACGCAGGATGGCCCTTCCAAAAAATACTCCCCAAACAGCACATGACGCAAAGAAGAAAAAAAAGAGGCGCAATGAGGTAGCTGTGTGACTAAGATAAGCGACCCTAGTGGCCGACACAAACACCTGGCCCATCTAGGAGTGGCACTGCAGTGTCACGCAGGATGGCCCTTCCAAAAAACACTCCCCAAACAGCACATGACGCAAAGAAAAATGAAAGAAAAAAGAGGTGCAAGATGGAATTGTCCTTGGGCCCTCCCACCCACCCTTATGTTGTATAAACAGGACATGCACACTTTAACCAACCCATCATTTCAGTGACAGGGTCTGCCACACGACGGTGACTGAAATGACGGGTTGGTTTGGACCCCCACCAAAAAAGAAGCAATTAATCTCTCCTTGCACAAACTGGCTCTACAGAGGCAAGATGTCCACCTCATCATCATCCTCCGATTCATCACCGTGTACATCCCCCTCCTCACAGATTATCAATTCGTCCCCACTGGAATCCACCATCACAACTCCCTGTGTACTTTGTGGAGGCAATTGCTGCTGGTGAATGTCTCCATGGAGGAATTGATTATAATTCATTTTAATGAACATCATCTTCTCCACATTTTCTGGAAGTAACCTCGTACGCCGATTGCTGACAAGGTGAGCGGCGGCACTAAACACTCTTTCGGAGTACACACTTGTGGGAGGGCAACTTAGGTAGAATAAAGCCAGTTTGTGCAAGGGCCTCCAAATTGCCTCTTTTTCCTGCCAGTATACGTACGGACTGTCTGACGTGCCTACTTGGATGCGGTCACTCATATAATCCTCCACCATTCTTTCAATGGGGAGAGAATCATATGCAGTGACAGTAGACGACATGTCCGTAATCGTTGGCCAGTCCTTCAGTCCGGACCAGATGTCAGCATCAGCAGTCGCTCCAGACTGCCCTGCATCACCGCCAGCGGGTGGGCTCGGAATTCTGAGCCTTTTCCTCGCACCCCCAGTTGCGGGAGAATGTGAAGGAGGAGATGTTGACAGGTCGCGTTCCGCTTGACTTGACAATTTTCTCACCAGCAGTTCTTTGAACCCCTGCAGACTTGTGTCTGCCGGAAAGAGAGATCCAAGGTAGGTTTTAAATCTAGGATCGAGCACGGTGGCCAAAATGTAGTGCTCTGATTTCAACAGATTGACCACCCGTGAATCCTTGTTAAGCGAATTAAGGGCTCCATCCACAAGTCCCACATGCCTAGCGGAATCGCTCAGTGTTAGCTCCTCCTTCAATGTCTCCAGCTTCTTCTGCAAAAGCCTGATGAGGGGAATGACCTGACTCAGGCTGGCAGTGTCTGAACTGACTTCACGTGTGGCAAGTTCAAAAGGTTGCAGAACCTTGCACAACGTTGAAATCATTCTCCACTGCGCTTGAGACAGGTGCATTCCACCTCCTATATCGTGGTCAGTTGTATAGGCTTGAATGGCCTTTTGCTGCTCCTCCAACCTCTGAAGCATATAGAGGGTTGAATTCCACCTCGTTACCACTTCTTGCTTCAGATGATGGCAGGGCAGGTTCAGGCGTTTTTGGTGTTACTCCAGTCTTCTGTACGTGGTGCCTGTACGCCGAAAGTGTCCCGCAATTCTTCTGGCCACCGACAGCATCTCTTGCACGCCCCTGTCGTTTTTTAAATAATTCTGCACCACCAAATTCAAGGTATGTGCAAAACATGGGACATGCTGGAATTTGCCCAGATTTAATGCACACACAATATTGCAGGCGTTGTCCGATGCCACAAATCCACAGGAGAGTCCAATTGGGGTAAGCCATTCTGCGATGATCTTCCTCAGTTGCCGTAAGAGGTTTTCAGCTGTGTGCGTATTCTGGAAAGCGATGATACAAAGCGTAGCCTGTCTAGGAAAGAGTTGGCGTTTGCGAGATGCTGCTGCTACTGGTGCCGCCGCTGCTGTTCTTGCGGCGGGAGTCAATACATCTACCCAGTGGGCTGTCACAGTCATATAGTCCTGAGTCTGCCCTGCTCCACTTGTCCACATGTCCGTGGTTAAGTGGACATTGGGTACAACTGCATTTTTTAGGACACTGGTGAGTCTTTTTCTGAGGTCTGTGAACATTTTCGGTATCGCCTGCCTAGAGAAATGGAACCTAGATGGTATTTGGTACCGGGGACACAGTACCTCAATCAAGTCTATAGTTGGCTCTGCAGTAATGATGGATACCGGAACCACGTTTCTCACCGCCCAGGATGCCAAGGCCTCAGTTATCCGCTTTGCAGCAGGATGACTGCTGTGATATTTCATCTTCCTCGCAAAGGACTGTTGGACAGTCAATTGCTTGGTGGAAGTAGTAAAAGTCATCTTACGACTTCCCCTCTGGGATGACCATCGACTCCCAGCAGCAACAACAGCAGCGCCAGCAGCAGTAGGCGTTACACGCAAGGATGCATCGGAGGAATCCCAGGCAGGAGAGTACTCGTCAGACTTGCCAGTGACATGGCCTGCAGGACTATTGGCATTCCTGGGGAAGGAGGAAATTGACACTGAGGGAGTTGGTGGGGTGGTTTGCGTGAGCTTGGTTACAAGAGGAAGGGATTTACTGGTCAGTGGACTGCTTCCGCTGTCGCCCAAAGTTTTTGAACTTGTCACTGACTTATGATGAATGCGCTGCAGGTGACGTATAAGGGAGGATGTTCCGAGGTGGTTAACGTCCTTACCCCTACTTATTACAGCTTGACAAAGGCAACACACGGCTTGACAAATGTTGTCCGCATTTCTGTTGAAATACTTCCACACCGAAGAGCTGATTTTTTTGGTATTTTCACCAGGCATGTCAATGGCCATATTCCTCCCACGGACAACAGGTGTCTCCCCGGGTGCCTGACTTAAACAAACCACCTCACCATCAGAATCCTCCTTGTCAATTTCCTCCCCAGCGCCAGCAACACCCATATCCTCCTCATCCTGGTGTACTTCAACACTGACATCTTCAATCTGACTATCAGGAACTGGACTGCGGGTGCTCCTTCCAGCACTTGCAGGGGGCGTGCAAATGGTGGAAGGCGCATGCTCTTCACGTCCAGTGTTGGGAAGGTCAGGCATCGCAACCGACACAATTGGACTCTCCTTGTGGATTTGTGATTTCGAAGAACGCACAGTTATTTGCTGTACTTTTGCCAGCTTAAGTCTTTTCATTTTTCTAGCGAGAGGCTGAGTGCTTCCATCCTCATGTGAAGCTGAACCACTAGCCATGAACATAGGCCAGGGCCTCAGCCGTTCCTTGCCACTCCGTGTGGTAAATGGCATATTGGCAAGTTTACGCTTCTCCTCCGACGATTTTATTTTAGATTTTTGAGTCCTTTTATTACTGATATTTTGTGTTTTGGATCTTACATGCTCTGTACTATGACATTGGGCATCGGCCTTGGCAGACGACGTTGATGGAATTTCATCGTCTCGGCCATGACTAGTGGCAGCAGCTTCAGCATGAGGTGGAAGTGGATCTTGATCTTTCCCTATTTTTGAAACCTCAACATTTTTGTTCTCCATATTTTAATAGGCACAACTAAAAGGCACCTCAGGTAAACAATGGAGATGGATGGATACTAGTATACTTATGGATGACGAGTGACTGACGACACAGAGGTAGCTACAGCCGTGGACTACCGTACTGCGTCTGCTAGTATAGAGATGATAATGATATAAAAAATATATATATATCACTACTGCAGGTATATATAATATAATGACGGACCTGCTGGACACTGTCAGCAGACTCCTAAACTACTAGTATGAAGAAGATAGAAAAAAAAAACCCACCACAGGTAGGTATACAATTATGGACGAGCACTGACGACACAGAGGTAGCTACAGCCGTGGACTACCGTACTGCGTCTGCTAGTATAGAGATGATAATGATATAAAAAATATATATATATCACTACTGCAGGTATATATAATATAATGACGGACCTGCTGGACACTGTCAGCAGACTCCTAAACTACTAGTATGAAGAAGATAGAAAAAAAAACCCACCACAGGTAGGTATACAATTATGGACGAGCACTGACGACACAGAGGTAGCTACAGCCGTGGACTACCGTACTGCGTCTGCTAGTATAGAGATGATAATGATATAAAAAATATATATATATATCACTACTGCAGGTATATATAATATAATGACGGACCTGCTGGACACTGTCAGCAGACTCCTAAACTACTAGTATGAAGAAGATAGAAAAAAAAACCCCACCACAGGTAGGTATACAATTATGGACGAGCACTGACGACACAGAGGTAGCTACAGCCGTGGACTACCGTACTGCGTCTGCTAGTATAGAGATGATAATGATATAACAAATATATATATATCACTACTGCAGGTATATATAATATAATGACGGACCTGCTGGACACTGTCAGCAGACTCCTAAACTACTAGTATGAAGAAGATAGAAAAAAAAAACCCACCACAGGTAGGTATACATTTATGGACGAGCACTGACGACACAGAGGTAGCTACAGCCGTGGACTACCGTACTGCGTCTGCTAGTATAGAGATGATAATGATATAAAAAATATATATATATCACTACTGCAGGTATATATAATATAATGACGGACCTGCTGGACACTGTCAGCAGACTCCTACTACTAGTATGAAGAAGATAGAAAAAAAAAAACCACCACAGGTAGGTATACAATTATGGACGAGCACTGACGACACAGAGGTAGCCACAGCCGTGGACTACCGTACTGCGTCTGCTAATATAGAGATGATAAAGATGATAGAGATGAACAAAAAAAATATAACACTACTGCAGGTAAATATTTATATAATATAATGAATGACGGACCTGCTGGACACTGTCAGCAGAATGCGTTTATAGAATAAATAAAAAAAACACCACAGGAGTGTTTAACTTTTTCAGGCAGACAATATACTGGTGGTCACTGGTCAGTCACACTGGCAGCAAAAGTGTGCACTGTACTCCTGCTATAACTGCACCCCAGTCTCCCCCACAATTCAGCTGTGTGAGCAGTGAGCACTCAGCACAGTCAGATATACATATAGATGATATTATCATGCAGCACACTGAGGCTGAGCACAGATATGGTATGTGACTGTGTATCGTTTTTTTTCAGGCAGAGAACGGATTATATTAAATAATAAATAAAACTGGTGGTGGTCAGTCACTAGTAACTATCAGCAAAACTCTGCACTCTGAGTACTCCTAATGCTCCCCAAAATTACTAAGTAATCAACTCAAGTGTCTCTATCTATTCTAACGGAGAGGACGCCAGCCACGTCCTCTCCCTATCAATCTCAATGCACGTGTGAAAATGGCGGCGACGCGCGGCTCCTTATATAGAATCCGAGTCTCGTGATAGAATACGAGCCTCGCAAGAATCCGACAGCGGGATGATGACGTTCGGGCGCGCTCGGGTTAGCCGAGCAAGGCGGGAAGATCCGAGTCTGCCTCGGACCCGTGTAAAAAGGCTGAAGTTCGGGGGGGTTCGGATTCCGAGGAACCGAACCCGCTCATCTCTAATTCAGTGTGCTATAATGTGAATTTTGGCTCATTCTGCGTGCTATAATGTGAATTTCGGCTCATACAGTGTGCTATAATGTGAATTTCAGCTCATTCAGTGTGCTATAATGTGATTTTCGGCTCATTCTGTGTGCTATAATGTGAATTTCGCCTCATTCGGTGTGCTATAATGTGAATTTTGGCTCATTCCACGTGCTACAATATGAATTTCGGCTCATACAGTGTGCTATAATGTGAATTTTGGCTCATTCTGCATGCTATAATGTGAATTTCGGCTCATTCAGTGTGCTATAATGTGAATTTCAGCTCATACAGTGTGCTATAATGTGAATTTCGGCTCATTCAGTGTGCTATAATGTGAATTTTGGCTCATTCAGTGTGCATTAATGTGAATTTCGTCTCATTCGGTGTACTATAATGTTAATTTCGGCTCATTCAGTGTGCTATAGAAACAGAGAATTTGTCGGCAGATAAGAACCACTTGGCCCATCTAGTCTGCCCCTTTTTTTTTACATTGTTTTTATCTCTAACCTTATTTGATCCTTATTTCTTTGTAAGGAGATCCTTATGTCTATCCCATGCATGTTTAAATTGCCCTACTGTCTTAGCCTCTACCACCCCTGATGGAAGGAAAGGCGATTCGCCAGTCTGTATCACCAGTGCGCAGGGTTCTCTCCACTAACTGGCAACATTTTATTAGTAATGGCAACAATAGGACATTTTAGAAGCGAACGGGAAGGGCATTACTAAGTGGGAGGGGCTATGATTAGGGGGAGGAGTCATAATTCTTAAACCGACCCCCCTAAAAGTTAAGTCTAGATCTGCCACTGCCTGCTCAGTGCTGTAAATGCTGGGATGACAGTCCAAACTCCGCCCACTGTATGTTAAATTTGTAAGGTTTGCAAGGATAGGCTGACTTATTCCAAAGGGCCCTAGGTCTTATTGCTTAGCTTCTCCTTTGATGTAAAAAGGTAAATAATTTCGCACAACACTTATGGTCTCTGGGAGAGTTGTCGGTACCCTTTACGCAGCAGATAAGCAGTTGCTGACTATCAAGCTTTCCTTTAATGCATTTAAGAGTCAAAATATCTATATCTCCTTTACTCCTTTTGCTCTCTGATAGGTTTGGCAATGTTTAGTTCAAGTGACAGGTTAATCTCTGATAACTGAGACACTATCTTCTCCTGACCAGAAATAGGTTGGTTAAGTACTTACATCTTAAATATAAGTACTTAACCAAAGGCAAATACCACTGACTCATCACAAAATCTCCTGAACCATAAGTCTGGACTTCCTTGCCAGTGGCAGTTGCAGAGCAAATACTACTGACTCATCACATGATCTCCTGACCAATAAAGCTGGACTTCCTTGCCAGTGGCAGTTGCAGAGCAATCTATTATTCAAATAGGGGAGCCACACCCAGCAATGTTTGACAGTGTTTAGGGGTGGCAGTTGATGTGGCTCCCCTATTTGAATAATGGAATGCTCTGTAACTGCCACTAGCAAGGAAATCCAGGAGCAGAGAATTGTGTCCTCCCCCCTCTGTGACTTGGTATCGCCGGCACCATGCATTCTTTATAGCCCCAGATAGATGGGCTGTCTTAACTCTCCTCTGTGAGGGAGGAATTCCCAATAATCATATCACCCCTTTTAACCCCTGCGTGGGTGGAATTAAAAAAAAAATCCCTTCTTAGTGGGTGCCTACGTCACAAAAGCAAGCTACTGTCCAAATTTCAAGTTCCTAGTCCTTATGGTTCAGGAGATTGTGTGACGAGTCAGTGGTACTGTATTTACCTTTTAAATATATATCAATTTTTTGTGTGCATTAAACAAAGTTTGTGTATATTGAACTCAGAAAGCAAAGGTGCCATTATCTCAGTTGGTTTTAAAAAAAATCCCAGATTTTGGAATATTCCAGAATTTGGAATTGGGAGATTCAACCTGTATTTGTAATGTATAGTATATAGCAGAAATCACACTATTAGCAACTTGTAGTATTTCAAAATATATAAAATAGTATCAGTTCATATAAGTTTAGAAGACTCCAGAATGCAGGCCATTGTTAACTCACATCAGCGACCTACTTAAAAAAAAATAAAAAATTATGGAGTTGTGTATCTTTTTACAGCTGAAAATAAACACTAAATTACTTTATCCATTTCTTCCTCTAGATTCGGTACAAGCAGGCTTACCTCAGCGGTTAGATGCAATTATGCTTCCCAAACAGGTGGCTGTACTTAAATACCAAGCACTTATGTCACTTAACACTAATGACATAACTAAAATGAATGCCCTATTTGATAAGACGGCCAGAGAGGTATCCATAAGAGGCACCCCATGGCTTGCGGCATTATAAAGAGACAATGCATACAGTAAGGCTGCATCCATATTAACAAAGGGGCACAGGTTTATCCAACTGTTACAACAATGGGACAGATGTATTAAGGCTGGAGAAGTGGAAAAGCAGTGATAAAGAAGTGATAAGTGGCACCAGCCAATCATTACGGGTTTGAAAATTGACAGGAGCTGATTGGCTGGTGCATTATCACCTTCCAAGTATCACTTCTTTATCACATTTTTTGGCTTAATACATCTGCCCCAATGTGTCCAAAATTATTGTGCAACTTCTAATTGTCCAAACCCATGAGTCCCTCACAGAAGTAAGGGAAGAATCGTTGTTAGTGCTCACGGAATCACTAAGGTTTAGAAACAGCCCATGCCGTAGCCAGGCATCTTCCAAATACTCAGTGTCCCTTTGTCATGTGGCAGATTTACTTCATTCAATTAAAAATGAAAAGTAAGACATTTTAGAATATTTTCCATAGACCAGTGGTTCCCAAACTTTTTTGAATCACAGCGCCCTAGAGTATCAGAATTTTTTTTGCGGTACCCATAGGTCAAATGTTTCTTATTGAGAAATTTAGAAAAATATTATTAAATTAAGTAAATTATGTTTATATGTCATCCTTATGTTCAGTTATATGGCGAGGGACAGGATTCTCTTCTGTTTGTCTACATATTTTATGATTGGCAGCCACAAGCATTGGTTTTTCCTATTACTTTGACAATAAATAGTTTGAATTGTCTTGGACCACCAACCTGAGGCACCTGTGCAAGTGTCCCGTGGCACTCGCTCACAGTTCGAGAACCACTGCCATTGACAAAAAACCTTATGGTTTCAAATGTCCTATTAAGGCCTCTTACACATGATCTAAAATTTCAAAATACTGTTTTATCTCTTCCAATCAAACTTCAAGAAGTAATGAAATTACAATCATTAAGGCTGACACCCTAATGGACATGTTACTTGCGCAATACAGATATGGTATGCCATCACACCTTGTGGGTAACTGCAGATTCAGCACTCTCACAGAGTAAGATTGCTGTCACTCACACAATGGTGGAGCTGCTAATTCACAGAGTTGTGTGCTTACTGGAATACATACATGCAGTCCGTGCAGTCTGAGCAGTTATGTGGCTCACGCATCTCACTAAGGTGGTCATTCTGAGTTGATCGCTCACTAGCAGTTTTTAGCAGCTGTGCAAATGCTATGCCGCCGCCCACTGGGAGTGTAGTTTAGCTTAGCAAAAGTGCAAACGAAGGGATCGCAGAGCGGCTACAAAGTTTTTTTGTGCAGTTTCTGAGTAGCTCAAAACCTACTCAGCGCTTGCTATCACTTCAGACTGTTTAGTTCCTGTTCTGACATCACAAACACGCCCTGCATTCGCCCAGCCACGCCTGCGTTTTTCCTGGCACACCTGCGTTTTTACAAACACTCCCTGAAAACGGTCAGTTGACACCCAGAAACGCCCACTTCATGTCAATCACTCTGCGGTCAGCAGTGTGACTGAAAAGCTTTGCTAGACCCTGTGTGAAACTACATTGTTCGTTGTAATAGTACGATGTGCGTACGCATTGCGCCGCATACGCATGCGCAGAAGTGCCTTTTTTGCCTCATTGCTGCACAGCGAACGAATGCAGCTAGCGATCAACTCGAAATGACCACCTGAGAACCCACAATCATCCCACTGTGTCACTCCCACTGAGTTACCACAACAATCCCATTGGTGTCCAACATCCTTCTCACTACCTATATCCATATCCTGAGATGGCTGTATCACACCTGAACCAGACTCTAGAGATATCCCTTGATGAAGTGGCTCCAGCTACCCATCACATTCCATGTAGGCCTAGATGTCAACTGTGGCACCCTAAATTCACAAGACACCTAACAAAAACTGTCACATAAAGTTGAACACCAGTGGCGTAAATCTTGTATTCCAAGTGACTTCCTCACATATAAGGCTGTTTACCACTCTTATCGTAATGTCCTGGACACTGCCAAACAATCATAATTCCAAACTCTCATCTCTGCTCAAGCCTCTAACCCCAAATGACTTTTTAATACATTTAAATCACTTCTAAACTCTCCTTCACCCAATCCGCCAGCCACTATCAAGATGCAAGATCTTGCTTCCTACTTCAAGGACAAGATTGATAAAATTCAAGATGAAATGGTATGATCTTCCTTAACCAGTGACCTTCTCAATTCCCTACCTGAAACCTCTGGCACTTGCTCTTCATTTTATCCCACAAATGAAGATGAAGTATCAACACTCTTCTCATCCTGCTAGTCTACTTCCTCTCCTCTTGATCCTATACACTCACAAATAAGTAAAGCTCTGTCTCCTGTGCTCATCCCAACCTTAACTAATATCTGTAATCTCTTTATCTCTCTTTACTGGTGTCTTTCCTTCACTGTTCAAGCATGCAGTGATTACTCCCATTCTGAAAAAAACAAAATTCTGACCCTAACTCTCTCTCAAACTACCGTCCTATATCTCAGCTCCTATGCCTCTCCAAGCTACATGAGAAACTTGCCTACACTCGCCTCACACACTTTCTTAACTGATACAATTTATTGGACCTACTTCAGTCAGGCTTTTGCTCCCAACACTCCACAGAGACAGCACTGACTAAATTAGTGAATGATCTGGTCACTGCAAAGTCTAAAAGCCATTACTCACTTCTCATTCTTCTAGATCTCTCTGCTGCTTTTGACACTGTTGACACTGCCCTGTCTTGGTTCCTATCCTACCTATCTAATCGCTCTTTAAGTGTACGTTTCTCTGAATAAACCTCCTCTTCGCTACCTCTTTCAGTTGGAGTGCCGCAGGGCTCATTCTTAAATCCTCTCCTTTTTTCAATCTATACCTCATCTTTTGGGAGACTAATCAGCTCTTTTGGATTTCAGTATCATCTGTACTCAGATCTGTACCTATCTGTCTCTGATTTGTCTCTATCTATATTGGGCCGGGTCACTGAATACCTCTCTACCGTTTCTTCTTGGATGTCATCTCTCCACCTCAATCTTCAGATTTCCAAAACTGAGTTAATTATATTTCCACCGGCCAATAGCTGTTACCAACCTGATATTTCTATTACTGTTGAGAACTTGACAATCAACCCTATGCTACAAGCTCGCTGCCTAGGTGTCATACTTTACTCAGAACTGTCCTTTGCTCCCCACATTCAATCTGTCTTAAAATCATGTTACATGCACCTAAAAAACATATCCAAAATATGATCATACCTTACGCAAGACTAGAGATGTGCACTTGAAATTTTTCGTGTTTTGTGTTTTGGTTTTGGATTCGGTTCTGCGGTCGTGTTTTGGATTCAGACGCATTTTGGCAAAACCTCCCTGAAAATTTTTAGTCGGATTCGGGTGTGTTTTGGATTTGGGTGTTTTTTTTCAAAAACCCCTCAAAAACCGCTTAAATCATAGAATGTGGGGGTAATTTTGATCCTATAGTATTATTAACCTCAATAACCACAATTTCCACTCATTTCCATTCTATTCTAAACACCTCACACCTCACAATACTATTTTTAGTCCTAAAATTTGCACCGAGGTCGCTGGATGACTAAGCAAAGCGACCCAAGAGGGCGGCACAAACACCTGGCCCATCTAGGAGTGGCACTGCAGTGTCAGGCAGGTTGGCACTTCAAAAAATTGGCCCCAAACAGCACATGATGCAAAGAAAAGAGAAAAAGAGGTGCACTGTGGTCGCTGAACGGCTAAACTAAGCGACACAAACACCTCAATATCACAGGAATTATTCGTTCTAATCAATGGTGTTATTGGTCCAAATCACTGGAAGAAAATGATAAAATCACTGGAATTATTCTTTCTAATCAATGGTATTATTGGTCCAAATCACTGGAAGAAAATTACAAAATCACTGGAATTATTTGTTGTAATCAATGGTATTATTGGTCCAAATCACTGGAAGAAAATGACAAAATCGCTGGAATTATTCGTTCTAATCAGTGGTATTATTGGTCCAAATCACTGGAAGAAAATGACAAAATCACTGGAATTATTCGTTCTAATCAATGGTATTATTGGTCCAAATCACTGGAAGAAAATGGAATGGATGGATACTTGCAGTGACACAGAGCTGCAAGATACAGCAATGGCCTACTGTACAACTATATACTGTTAGTCACCAAAATGCTGCACTGTAATACTAGAAGCTATAGAAAAGTATATATATTATTGTATATATCAGTACAGAGCGGTGTAACTGTGACCCATGTGTGTCCTGACAAGCAGTATAGAAGCTATAGAAAATAAGAAAAGTATATATATTATTGTATATATCAGTACAGACAGAGCGGTGTAACTGTGACCCATGTGTCCTGACAAACAGTATAGAAGCTATAGAAAAGTATATATAATATTACTGTATATCAGTACAGAGCGGTGTAACTGTGACACATGTGTCCTGACAAGCAGTATAGAAGCTATAGAAAAGTATACATATATTGTATATATCAGTACAGAGCGGTGAAACTGTGACCCATGTGTCCTGACAAGCAGTATAGAAGCTATAGAAAAGTATATATATTACTGTATATCAGTACAGAGCGGTGTAACTGTGACACGTGTCCTGACAAGCAGTATAGAAGCTATAGAAAAGTATATATATTATTGTATATATCAGTACAGAGTGGTGTAACTGTGACACATGTGTCCTGAAAAGCAGTATAGAAGCTATAGAAAAGTATATATAATATTTAGTGATGTGCACCGGACATTTTTAGGGTTTTGTGTTTTGGTTTTGGATTCGGTTCCGCGGCCGTGTTTTGGATTCGGACGCGTTTTGGCAAAAACTCCCTGAAAATGTTTTTGTCGGATTTGGGTGTGTTTTGGATTCGGGTGTTTTTTTACAAAAACCCCTCAAAAACAGCTTAAATCATAGAATTTGGGGGTCATTTTGATCTCATAGTATTATTAACCTCAATAACCATAATTTCCACTCATTTCCAGTCTATTCTGAACACCTCACACCTCACAATATTATTTTTAGTTCTAAAATTTGCACCGAGGTCGCTGGATGACTAAGCTAAGCGACCCAAGTGGCTGACACAAACACCTGGCCCATCTAGAAGTGGCACTGCAGTGTCAGACAGGATGGCACTTAAAAAAATAGTCCCCAAACCACATGATGCAAAGAAAAAAAGAGGTGCACCAAGGTCGCTGGATGGCTAAGCTAAGCGACCCAAGTGGCCGACACAAACACCTGGCCCATCTAGGAGTGGCACTGCAGTGTCAGACAGGATGGCAGATTAAAAAAATTGTCCCCAAACAGCACCTGATGCAAAGAAAAAAAGAGGTGCACCAAGGTCGCTGGATGGCTAATCTAAGCGACCCAAGTGGCCGACACAAACACCTGGCCCATCTAGGAGTGGCACTGCAGTGTCAGACAGGATGGCAGATTAAAAAAATAGTCCCCAAACAGCACATGATGCAAAGAAAAAAAGAGGCGCAATGAGGTAGCTGTGTGACTAAGCTAAGTGACCCAAGTGGCCGACACAAACACCTGGCCCATCTAGGAGTGGCACTGCAGTGTCAGACAGGATGGCAGATTAAAAAAATTGTCCCCAAACAGCACCTGATGCAAAGAAAAAAAAGAGGTGCACCAAGGTCGCTGGATGGCTAAGCTAAGCGACCCAAGTGGCTGACACAAACACCTGGCCCATCTAGGAGTGGCACTGCAGTGTCACAACAGGATCGCAGATTTAAAAAATTGTCCCCAAACAGCACATGATGCAAAGAAAAAAAGAGGCGCAATGAGGTAGCTGTGTGACTAAGCTAAGTGACCCAAGTGGCCAACACAAACACCTGGCCCATCTAGGAGTGGCACTGCAGTGTCAGACAGGATGGCACTTCAAAAAATAGTCCCCAAACAGCACATGAAGCAAAGAAAAAAAGAGGCGCAATGAGGTAGCTGTGTGACTAAGCTAAGCGACCCAAGTGGCCGACACAAACACCTGGCCCATCTAGGAGTGGCACTGCAGTGTCAGACAGGATGGCAGGTTTAAAAAAATAGTCCCCAAACAGCACATGATGCAAAGAAAAAAAGAGGCGCAATGAGGTAGCTGTGTGACTAAGCTAAGCGACCCAAGTGGCTGACACAAACACCTGGTCCATCTAAAAGTGGCACTGCAGTATCAGACAGGATGGCACTTCAAAAAATAGTCCCCAAACAGCACATGATGCAAAGAAAAATGAAAGAAAAAAGAGGTGCAAGATAGAATTGTCCTTGGGCCCTCCCACCCACCCTTATGTTGTATAAACAGGACATGCACACTTTAACAAACCCATCATTTCAGTGACAGGGTCTGCCACACGACTGTGAATGAAATGACTGGTTGGTTTGGGCCCCCACCAAAAAAGAAGCAATCAATCTCTCCTTGCACAAACTGGCTCTACAGAGGCAAGATGTCCACCTCCTCCTCATCCTCCGATTCCTCACCCCTTTCACTGTTTACATCCCCCTCCTCACAGATTATTGATTTGTCCCCACTGGAATCCACCATCTCAGGTCGCTGTGTACTTTTTGGAGGCAATTGCTGGTGAATGTCTCCACGGAGGAATTTATTATAATTCATTTTGATGAACATCATCTTCTCCACATTTTCTGGAAGTAACCTCGTACGCCGATTGCTGACAAGGTGAGTGGCTGCACTAAACACTCTTTCGGAGTACACACTGGAGGGGGGGCAACTTAGGTAAAATAAAGCCAGTTTCTGCAAGGGCCTCCAAATTGCCTCTTTTTCCTGCCAGTATACGTACGGACTGTCTGACGTGCCTACTTGGATGCGGTCACTCATATAATCCTCCACCATTCTTTCAATGGTGACAGAATCATATGCAGTGACAGTAGACGACATGTCAGTAATCGTTGGCAGGTCCTTCAGTCCCGACCAGATGTCAGCACTCGCTCCAGACTGCCCTGCATCACCGCCAGCGGGTGGGCTCAGAATTCTTAGCCTTTTCCTCGCAGCCCCAGTTGCGGGAGAATGTGAAGGAGGAGCTGTTGACGGGTCACGTTCCGCTTGACTTGACAATTTTCTCACCAGCAGGTCTTTGAACCTCTGCAGACTTGTGTCTGCCGGAAAGAGAGATACAACGTAGGTTTTAAATCTAGGATCGAGCACGGTGGCCAAAATGTAGTGCTCTGATTTCAACAGATTGACCACCCGTGCATCCTGGTTAAGCGAATAAAGGGCTCCATCCACAAGTTCCACATGCCTAGCGGAATCGCTCTGTTTTAGCTCCTCCTTCAATCTCTCCAGCTTCTTCTGCAAAAGCCTGATGAGGGGAATGACCTGACTCAGGCTGGCAGTGTCTGAACTGACTTCACGTGTGGCAAGTTCAAAGGGTTGCAAAACCTTGCACAACGTTGAGATCATTCTCCACTGCGCTTGAGTCAGGTGCATTCCCCCTCCTTTGCCTATATCATAGGCAGATGTATAGGCTTGGATGGCCTTTTGCTGCTCCTCCATCCTCTGAAGCATATAGAGGGTTGAATTCCACCTCGTTACCACCTCTTGCTTCAGATGATGGCAGGGCAGGTTCAGGAGTGTTTGCTGGTGCTCCAGTCTTCGGCACGCGGTGGCTGAATGCCGAAAGTGGCCCGCAATTCTTTCGGGCCACCGACTGCATCTCTTGCACACTCCTGTCGTTTTTTTAAATAATTCTGCACCACCAAATTCAATGTATGTGCAAAACATGGGACGTGCTGGAATTTGCAAACATGTAATGCGCGCACAATATTGGTGGTGTTGCCCGATGTCACAAAGCCCCAGGAGAGTCCAATTGGGGTAAGCCATTCTGCGATGATGTTCCTCAGTTTCCGTAAGAGGTTGTCAGCTTTGTGCCTCTTATGGAAAGCGGTGATACAAAGCATAACCTGCCTAGGAACGAGTTGGCGTTTGCGAGATGCTGCTACCGGTGCCACCGCTGCTGTTCTTACTGCGGGAGGCAATACATCTACCCAGTGGGCTGTCACAGTTATGTAGTCCTGAGTCTGCCCTGCTCCACTTGTCCACGTGTGCGTGGTTAAGTGGACATTGGGTACAACTGCATTTCTTAGGACACTGGTGACTCTTTTTCTGACGTCTGTGTACATTTTCGCTATCGCCTGCCTAGAGAAATGGAACCTAGATGGTACCGGGGACACAGTACCTCAATCAATTCTCTAGTTCCCTGTGAATTAAGGGTGGATACCTGAAACACGTTTTTCACCACCCAGGCTGCCAAGGCCTGAGTGATCCGATTTGCAGCAGGATGACTGCTGTGATATTTCATCTTCCTCGCAAAGGACTGTTGGACAGTCAATTGCTTACTGGAAGTAGTACAAGTGGTCTTCCGACTTCCCCTCTGGGATGACGATCGACTCCCAGCAGCAACAACAGCATCGCCAGCAGCAGTAGGCGTTACACTCAAGGATGCATCGGAGGAATCCCAGGCAGGAGAGGACTCGTCAGACTTGACAGTGACATGGCCTGCAGGACTATTGGCTTTCCTGTCTAAGGAGGAAATTGACACTGAGGGAGTTGGTGATGTGGTTTGCAGGAGCTTGGTTACAAGAGGAAGGGATTTACTGGTCAGTGGACTGCTTCCGCTGTCACCCAAAGTTTTTGAACTTGTCAATGACTTCTGATGAATGCGCTCCAGGTGACGTATAAGGGAGGATGTTCCTAGGTGGTTAACATCCTTACCCCTACTTATTACAGCTTGACAAAGGCAACACACGGCTTGACACCAGTTGTCCGCATTTCTGTTGAAATAATTCCACACCGAAGAGGTGATTTTTTTTGTAATTTGACCAGGCATATCAATGGCCATATTCGTCCCACGGACAACAGGTGTCTACCCGGGTGCCTGACTTAAACAAACCACCTCACCATCAGAATCCTTCTTGTCAATTTCCTCCCCAGCACCAGCAACACCCATATCCTCATCCTGGTGTACTTCAACAGTGACATCTTCAATTTGACTATCAGGAACTGGACTGTGGGTGCTCCTTCCAGCACTTGCAGGAGGCGTGCAAATGGTGGAAGGCGCCACCTCTTCCCGTCCAGTGTTGGGAAGGTCAGGCATCGCTACCGACACAATTGGACTCTCCTTGGGGATTTGTGATTTAGAAGAACGCACAGTTCTTTGATGTGCTTTTGCCATCTTAACTCTTTTAAGTTTTCTAGCAGGAGGATGAGTGCTTCCATCCTCATGTGAAGCTGAACCACTAGCCTTGAACATAGGCCAGGGCCTCAGCCGTTCCTTGCCACTCCGTGTCGTAAATGGCATATTGGCAAGTTTACGCTTCTCCTCAGACGCTTTTAATTTAGATTTTTGGGTCATTTTACTGAAATTTGTTTTTTGGATTTTACATGCTCTCTACTATGACATTGGGCATCGGCCTTGGCAGATGACGTTGATGGCATTTCATCGTCTCGGCCTTGACTAGTGGCAGCAGCTTCAGCACGAGGTGGAAGTGGATCTTGATCTTTCCCTATTTTACCCTCCACATTTTTGTTCTCCATTTTCTAATGTGTGGAATTATATGCCAGTAATATATCAATAGCAATGGCCTACTACAATTCATACTGCGCACAAAAACTGAAATGCACCACAGGTATGGATGGATAGTATACTTGATGACACAGAGGTAGGTAGAGCAGTGGCCTACTGTACCGTGCTGCTATATATTATATACTGGTGGTCAGCAAAATTATGCACTGTCATACTACTATATATATACTGCCCACAAAAACTTAAATGCACCACAGGTATGGTTGGATAGTATACTTGACGACACAGAGGTACATAGAGCAGTGGCCTACTGTACCATACTGCTATATATTATATACTGGTGGTCAGCAAAATTATGCACTGTCCTACTACTATATATATACTGCGCACAAAAACTTAAATGCACCACAGGTATGGATGGATAGTATACTTGATGACACAGAGGTAGGTAGAGCAGTGGCCTACTGTACCGTACTGCTATATATTATATACTGGTGATCAGCAAAATTATGCACTGTCCTACTACTATATATATACTGCCCACAAAAACTTAAATGCACCACAGGTATGGATGGATAGTATACTTGACGGCACAGAGGTAGGTAGAGCAGTGGCCTACTGTACCGTATTGCAATATATTATATACTGGTGGTCAGCAAAATTATGCACTGTCCTACTACTATATATATACTGCGCACAACTAAAATGCACCACAGGTATGGATGGATAGTATACTTGACGACACAGAGGTAGGTAGAGCAGTGGACTACTGTACCGTACTGATATAATTCTGGTGGTCACTTGTCAGCAAAATTATGCACTGTCCTACTACTATATATATACTGCGCACAAAAATTAAATGCACCACAGGTATGGATGGATAGTATATTTGACGACACAGAGGTAGGTAGAGCACTGGCCTACTGTACCGTACTGCTATATCTTATATACTGGTGGTCAGCAAAATTCTGCACTGTCCTACTACTATATATATACTGCACACAAAAACTTAAATGCACCACAGGTATGGATGGATAGTATACTTGACGACACAGAGGTAGGTAGAGCAGTGGCCTACTGTACCGTACTGCTAAATATTATATACTGGTGGTCAGCAAAATTATGCACTGTCCTCTTACTATATATATACTGCGCACAAAAACTTAAATGCACCACAGGTATGGATGGATAGTATACTTGACGACACAGAGGTAGGTAGAGCAGTGGCCTACTGTACCGTACTGCTATATATTATATACTGGTGGTCAGCAAAATTATGCACTGTTCTTCTACTATATATATACTGCGCACAACTAAAATGCACCACAGGTATGGATTGATAGTATACTTGACGACACAGAGGTAGGTAGAGCAGTGGCCTACTTACCATACTGATATAATTCTGTTGGTCACTGGTCAGCAAAATTATGCACTGTCCTACTACTATATATATATACTGTGCACAAAAACTTAAATGCACCACAGGTATGGATGGATAGTATACTTGACGACACAGAGGTAGGTAGAGCAGTGGCCTACTGTACCGTACTGCTATATATTATATACTGGTGGTCAGCAAAATTATGCACTGTCATACTACTATATATATACTGCCCACAAAAACTTAAATGCACCACAGGTATGGATGGATAGTATACTTGACGACACAGAGGTAGATAGAGCAGTGGCCTACTGTACCGTACTGCTATATATTATATACTGGTGGTCAGCAAAATTATGCACTGTCCTACTACTATATATGTACTGCACACAAAAACTTAAATGCACCACAGGTATGGATGGATAGTATACTTGACGACACAGAGGTAGGTAGAGCGGTGGCCAACTGTACCGTACTGCTATATATTATATACTGGTGGTCAGCAAAATTATGCACTGTCCTACTACTATATATATACTGCGCACAAAAACTTAAATGCACCACAGGTATGGATGGATAGTATACTTGACGACACAGAGGTAGGTAGAGCAGTGGCCTACTGTACCGGGATGCTATATGTTATGGGATCCGGTCTGAAGATCGACAGTATATAGGTCGACAATGTTTAGGTCGACCACTATAGGTCGACAGTCACTAGGTCGACATGGATGGAAGGTCGACAGGGTTTCTAGGTCGACATGTGCTAGGTCGACAGGTCTACGGGTCGACATGAGTTTTTCACATTTTTTTCTTTTTTTGAATTTTTTCATACTTAACGATCCACGTGGACTGCGATTGTAATGGTAAAGTATGCCGAGCGAAGCGGTAGCGGAGCGAAGGCACCTTGCCCGAAGCATGGCGAGCGAAGCGAGCCATGCGAGGGGACGCGGTGCACTAATTTGGGATCCCGGTCACTCTACGAAGAAAACGACACAAAAAAAAAATCCTCATGTCGACCTTTAGACCTGTCGACCTAGCACATGTCGACCTAGAAACCCTGTCGACCTTCCATCCATGTCGACCTAGTGACTTTCGACTTATAGTGGTCGACCTAAACATTGTCGACCTAGATACTGTCGATTTGATGAACCACACCCATATATTATATACTGGTGGTCAGCAAAATTATGCACTGTCCTACTACTATATATATACTGCCCACAAAAACTTAAATGCACCACAGGTATGGATGGATAGTATACTTGACGGCACAGAGGTAGGTAGAGCAGTGGCCTACTTTACCGTATTGCTATATATTATATACTGGTGGTCAGCAAAATTATGCACTGTCCTACTACTATATATATACTGCGCACAACTAAAATGCACCACAGGTATGGATGGATAGTATACTTGACGACACAGAGGTAGGTAGAGCAGTGGACTACTCTACCGTACTGATATAATTCTGGTGGTCACTGGTCAGCAAAATTATGCACTGTCCTACTACTATATATATACTGCGCACAAAAATTAAATGCACCACAGGTATGGATGGATAGTATATTTGACGACACAGGGGTAGATAGAGCACTGGCCTACTGTACCGTACTGCTATATATTATATAGTGGTGGTCAGCAAAATTATGCACTGTCCTACTATTATTTATATACTGCGCACAAAAACTTAAATGCACCACAGGTATGGATGGATAGTATACTTGACGACACAGAGGTAGGTAGAGCAATGGCCTACTGTACCGTACTGCTATATATTATATACTGGTGGTCAGCAAAATTATGCACTGTCCTACTACTATATATATACTGCGCACAACTAAAATGCACCACAGGTATGGATGGATAGTATACTTGACGACACAGAGGTAGGTAGAGCAGTGGACTACTGTACCGTACTGATATAATTCTGGTGGTCACTTGTCAGCAAAATTATGCACTGTCCTACTACTATATATATACTGCGCACAAAAATTAAATGCACCACAGGTATTGATGGATAGTATATTTGATGACACAGAGGTAGGTAGAGCACTGGCCTACTGTACCGTACTGCTATATCTTATATACTGGTGGTCAGCAAAATTCTGCACTGTCCTACTACTATATATATACTGCACACAAAAACTTAAATGCACCACAGGTATGGATGGATAGTATACTTGACGACACAGAGGTAGGTAGAGCAGTGGCCTACTGTACCGTACTGCTAAATATTATATACTGGTGGTCAGCAAAATTATGCACTGTCCTCTTACTATATATATACTGCGCACAAAAACTTAAATGCACCACAGGTATGGATGGATAGTATACTTGACGACACAGAGGTAGGTAGAGCAGTGGCCTACTGTACCGTACTGCTATATATTATATACTGGTGGTCAGCAAAATTATGCACTGTTCTTCTACTATATATATACTGCGCACAACTAAAATGCACCACCGGTATGGATTGATAGTATACTTGACGACACAGAGGTAGGTAGAGCAGTGGCCTACTTACCATACTGATATAATTCTGTTGGTCACTGGTCAGCAAAATTATGCACTGTCCTTCTACTATATATATATATACTGTGCACAAAAACTTAAATGCACCACAGGTATGGATGGATAGTATACTTGACGACACAGAGGTAGGTAGAGCAGTGGCCTACTGTACCGTACTGCTATATATTATATACTGGTGGTCAGCAAAATTATGCACTGTCATACTACTATATATATACTGCCCATAAAAACTTAAATGCACCACAGGTATGGATGGATAGTATACTTGACGACACAGAGGTAGATAGAGCAGTGGCCTACTGTACCGTACTGCTATATATTATATACTGGTGGTCAGCAAAATTATGCACTGTCCTACTACTATATATGTACTGCACACAAAAACTTAAATGCACCACAGGTATGGATGGATAGTATACTTGACGACACAGAGGTAGGTAGAGCGGTGGCCAACTGTACCGTACTGCTATATATTATATACTGGTGGTCAGCAAAATTATGCACTGTCCTACTACTATATATATACTGCGCACAAAAACTTAAATGCACCACAGGTATGGATGGATAGTATACTTGACGACACAGAGGTAGGTAGAGCAGTGGCCTACTGTACCGGGATGCTATATGTTATGGGATCCGGTCCGAAGATCGACAGTATATAGGTCGACAATGTTTAGGTCGACCACTATAGGTCGACAGTCACTAGGTCGACATGGATGGAAGGTCGACAGGGTTTCTAGGTCGACATGTGCTAGGTCGACATGAATTTTTCACATTTTTTTCTTTTTTTGAATTTTTTCATACTTAACGATCCACGTGGACTGCGATTGTAATGGTAAAGTATGCCGAGCGAAGCGGTAGCGGAGCGAAGGCACCTTGCCCGAAGCATGGCGAGCGAAGCGAGCCATGCGAGGGGAC
This sequence comes from Pseudophryne corroboree, assembly GCF_028390025.1. NCBI lineage: Eukaryota > Metazoa > Chordata > Amphibia > Anura > Myobatrachidae > Pseudophryne > Pseudophryne corroboree. Next base: position 554,800,872 of record NC_086449.1, on the reverse strand, counting down.
GCGGTGCACTAATTTGGGATCCCGGTCACTCTACGAAGAAAACGACACAAAAAAAAATTCCTCATGTCGACCTTTAGACCTGTCGACCTAGCACATGTCGACCTAGAACCCCTGTCGACCTTCCATCCATGTCGACCTAGTGACTTTCGACCTATAGTGGTCGACCTAAACATTGTCGACCTAGATACTGTCGATTTGATGAACCACACCCATATATTATATACTGGTGGTCAGCAAAATTATGCACTGTCCTACTACTATATATATACTGCCCACAAAAACTTAAATGCACCACAGGTATGGATGGATAGTATACTTGACGGCACAGAGGTAGGTAGAGTAGTGGCCAACTTTACCGTATTGCTATATATTATATACTGGTGGTCAGCAAAATTATGCACTGTCCTACTACTATATATATACTGCGCACAACTAAAATGCACCACAGGTATGGATGGACAGTATACTTGACGACACAGAGGTAGGTAGAGCAGTGGACTACTCTACCGTACTGATATAATTCTGGTGGTCACTGGTCAGCAAAATTATGCACTGTCCTACTACTATATATATACTGCGCACAAAAATTAAATGCACCACAGGTATGGAAGGATAGTATATTTGACGACACAGGGGTAGATAGAGCACTGGCCTACTGTACCGTACTGCTATATATTATATACTGGTGGTCAGCAAAATTATGCACTGTCCTACTATTATTTATATACTGCGCACAAAAACTTAAATGCACCACAGGTATGGATGGATAGTATACTTGACGACACAGAGGTAGGTAGAGCAATGGCCTACTGTACCGTACTGCTATATATTATATACTGGTGGTCAGCAAAATTATGCACTGTCCTACTACTATATATATACTGCGCACAACTAAAATGCACCACAGGTATGGATGGATAGTATACTTGACGACACAGAGGTAGGTAGAGTAGTGGACTACTGTACCGTACTGATATAATTCTGGTGGTCACTTGTCAGCAAAATTATGCACTGTCCTACTACTATATATATACTGCGCACAAAAATTAAATGCACCACAGGTATGGATGGATAGTATATTTGACGACACAGAGGTAGGTAGAGCACTGGCCTACTGTACCGTACTGCTATATCTTATATACTGGTGGTCAGCAAAATTCTGCACTGTCCTACTACTATATATATACTGCACACAAAAACTTAAATGCACCACAGGTATGGATGGAAAGTATACTTGACGACACAGAGGTAGGTAGAGCAGTGGCCTACTGTACCGTACTGCTAAATATTATATACTGGTGGTCAGCAAAATTATGCACTGTCCTCTTACTATATATATACTGCGCACAAAAACTTAAATGCACCACAGGTATGGATGGATAGTATACTTGACGACACAGAGGTAGGTAGAGCAGTGGCCTACTGTACCGTACTGCTATATATTATATACTGGTGGTCAGCAAAATTATGCACTGTTCTTCTACTATATATATACTGCGCACAACTAAAATGCACCACAGGTATGGATTGATAGTATACTTGACGACACAGAGGTAGGTAGAGCAGTGGCCTACTTACCATACTGATATAATTCTGTTGGTCACTGGTCAGCAAAATTATGCACTGTCCTACTACTACATATATATACTGTGCACAAAAACTTAAATGCACCACAGGTATGGATGGATAGTATACTTGACGACACAGAGGTAGGTAGAGCAGTGGCCTACTGTACCGTACTGCTATATATTATATACTGGTGGTCAGCAAAATTATGCACTGTCATACTACTATATATATACTGCCCACAAAAACTTAAATGCACCACAGGTATGGATGGATAGTATACTTGACGACACAGAGGTAGATAGAGCAGTGGCCTACTGTACCGTACTGCTATATATTATATACTGGTGGTCAGCAAAATTATGCACTGTCCTACTACTATATATGTACTGCACACAAAAACTTAAATGCACCACAGGTATGGATGGATAGTATACTTGACGACACAGAGGTAGGTAGAGCGGTGGCCAACTGTACCGTACTGCTATATATTATATACTGGTGGTCAGCAAAATTATGCACTGTCCTACTACTATATATATATACTGTGCACAAAAACTTAAATGCACCACAGGTATGGATGGATAGTATACTTGACGACACAGAGGTAGGTAGAGCAGTGGCCTACTGTACCGTACTGCTATATATTATATACTGGTGGTCAGCAAAATTATGCACTGTCCTCCTACTATATAATACTGGTGGTCCCCAGTCCCCACAATAAAGCACACTGAGCACAGATATTTGCAGCACACTGAGCACAGATATGGAGAGTTTTTCAGGCAGAGAACGTAGATATTTGCAGCACACTGAGCACAGATATTTGCAGCACACTGAACACAGAAACTGAGAGAATTCCAGCCACATCTTTTCACTATCATCTCCAATGCATGAGTGAAAAATGTCGGCGATGAGCGGCTCCTTATATAGAATATGAATCTCGCGAGAATCCGACAGCGGGATGATGACGTTCGGGCGCGCTCGGGTTAACCGAGCAAGGCGGGAAGATTCAAGTCCGCCTCGGAACCGTGTAAAATGGGTGAAGTTCGGGGGGTTCGGATTCCGAGGAACCGAACCTGCTCATCACTAATAATATTACTGTATATTAGTACAGAGCGGTGTAACTGTGACACGTGTCCTGACAAGCAGTATAGAAGCTATAGAAAAGTATATATATTATTGTATATATCAGTACAGAGCGGTGTAACTGTGACACATGTGTGTCCTGACAAGCAGTATAGAAGCTATAGAAAAGTGTTTAAAATTATTGTATATATCGGTACTGAGCAGTGTAACTGTGACCATGTGTCCTGACAAGCAGTAAAGAGGCTATAGAAAAGTATATATATTATTTTATATATCAGTACAGAGCGGTGTAACTGTGACCCATGTGTCCTGACAAGCAGTATAGAAGCTATAGAAAAGTATATATTTAACTGTATATCAGTACAGAGCGGTGTAACTGTGACACATGTGTCCTGACAAGCAGTATAGAAGCTATAGAAAAGTATATATATTATTGTATATATCAGTACAGAGCGGTGTAACTGTGACCCATGTGTGTCCTGACAAGCAGTATAGAAGCTATAGAAAAGTATATATTATATACTGGTGGTCCCCAGTCCCCACAATGCAGCACACTGATCAGATATTTGCAGCACACTGAGCACAGATATGGAGCGTTTTCAGGCAGAGAACGTAGATATTTTCAGCACACTGAGCACAGATTATTTGCAGCACACTGAGCACAGATTACGGAGCTTTTCAGGGAGAGAGCGCAGCCACGTCCTCTCCGTTCAATCTCCAAAGCACGAGTGAAAATGGCGGCGACGCGCGGCTCCTTATATAGAATACTGTTATGAACCACAGGTAGTGGTTCATTCCTATTTTATGTTTATAAAGTTGTCTTGCATGCCAGGATTTCCCGTTGCTCTGTTTTAGAATACTCTTGTCTGCTCCTGCTGGTGGGTCTGTGTAATTGCAGCTTGTTCCCATGTGTTCAGCCTCACCTGGCTGCTAATTGTATCTTGTCAGTTTGGAGTCATGCTAGAGGGCAGCTGCACAAGATTATTAATTAGGCCTCTCTGTTATATGCTGGCTGACTGCAATTCACAGATGCTGGTGATATTTCTTGGTTTTCAGTCTGCTTGAAGTCTGACCTGGTTCCTGCCAGTCCCTGAGCTCCTGTATAGCAGTGTCTGACTAGCTGCTTCCTGTGTTGATTCCTGTGTCAGTCCCTGTGTCGATTCCTGTGTCTGATCCCGTGTCCTGCTGTTAGGCGTTCCTGCCCTGAGGTCCAGTGGCTTTGCCTATCCCTGGTCAAGTTACTGGTTTCCTGGTGTCCACTGGTCTGTCGTTTGGGATTCTGCCTGTCCTCCAGTTCTGAGAGTGTGTGTCAGCATAATTGAGGGTTCCTGTCCGTTTGCCAGTATTCGTACCGGTTCCGTGAGTAGCGGCTCTGCCGCGTCCGTTGGCCTAGGCCGCTGTATTTCATTATTGTTTCTGTCCCTGGTGTTTTGCAGAGGGTTCTGCTTATGCTGTCACCGCCGGTACACAAAGGTATTGTGTCGGCGTGTGATCAGCATTTCCTTTGTTGTTATTTTCCTTTGGCGGTTTCTCCGCACATACTTTAGGTTTTTAGTTAGCTTGTAGCCCCTGGCCTGTTTGCTTAGTTAGAGGGCCTCTTGTTATCATCCTGTCTCGGATTTCCCTTTGTCTCTCACTAAGACCGGGGGGCATCGGAGTTGGGCATACATAATCCGCCCTTCAAACGCGGCTGCCAAGGGCTCAAGAAACCATAGTCTCGCAAGGGATTTCTGACAGCACGGGTGAGACAACAGAGTTAGGGCGCCAGGGGCTATTCCCTTTCCATTCCCCTTTCCCAGCGTTACGTCCTGGTGCTCTGGACTCACTTCATGAACATCTCCCTTGTTATGAGCACCAGGAACCTAACATTATCACCAGCCATACCACAAAAAAGAAATAAAACTTTTTTTCTTTTTTAGCCCAGTCCAGTGTCTAGTTTAGAATCCAGTCCTGTCTAGAATTCAGTGTGCAGAATCCAGTCCGGTGTTTAGAATCCAGTCCGGTGTTTATAAAAAAAAAAAAAGTCTTGTTTTGTTTAGCAAAAATTTAGTCTTGCCTTGTCTTGTCTTGTCTAGTTTTAAATCCTCCTATGTCTACTATGCAAGCCCTGCAGGCATCTCTCGCAGCCCTGAACTCTGTTTTCAGTGCTTTGAGACCAGAGCGACTAGAAGTTTTGCAGCAATCCCTAAAGCAACTGCAAAACCTTCTGACTAAAATCTTGCTCATCTTGCCAGAAGTCGTTGAGAGTACATCTATCTCTAAAGAGACTCTTGTTCACAGTATGGTGACAAGAGAATCCTCTGGTTTAATTGAAGAGAAAAGGTTTAAAAGTTTTCTGCGGCCCAGGCTCTCAGAAGAGGAGCGTCTGCGTCGCAGAAACTTAAACTTGTGCCTATATTGTGGGGGTTTAGGCCACTATCTGCAGACCTGTGAGTTGCGCAAGCCAAAGTGTGGTGACGAGTCTTGCCCTCTGGCCAAGTTGAGTCAGGATACAAGACCTACTCCTGTCTCTACTGTGGCAGAGGTACTTGTCACACAACCCACACTAAAAAGCTCTCTGTCCTATAATTGGGGTCCTTGGGCAAGGGAGCCCCATTATAGATTCAGGAATCAAAAGAGAATGTTTCTCTCCTCTCTTGAGGTTCCTGTGGAAGCGGAGTTGCAAGCCCCTGGAGTGGTGCCCGGTGCCCAGGTTCCTGGAGTGGTGCCCGGTGCCCAGGTTCCTGGAGTGGTGCCCGGTGCCCAGGTTCCTGGAGTGGTGCCCGATGCCCAGGGTCCTGGAGTGGTGTCCGATGCCCAGGGTCCTGGAGTGGTGCCCGATGCCCGGGGTCCTGGAGTGGTGCCCGTAGCCCAGGGTCCTGGAGTGGTGCCCTTAGCCCAGGGTCCTGTAGTGGTGCCCGTAGCTCAGGATCTTGGTGCGGTACCCGATGCCCAGAGTGCTGGTGCGGTACCCGATGCCCAGAGTGCTGGTGCGGTACCCGATGCCCAGAGTGCTGGTGCGGTACCCGATGCCCAAGCTTATAGAGGGACATCAAATATTGTAGTTCAGGTGTCCATACCAGAAGGGGTCTCAGAAGCTGTTACCCCAGGTAGGGACTTGAAGAGCGCAACCCTAGAAAGGGTCTCTCAAACCATAGTTCTTGAAGGGAACTCGAGAAGCAAAACCCCAGAAGGGATCTTTGAAGTAATATCCCCAAGTGGGGTCTCGAGAGACGCAGCCCCAAAGAAGGGTCTAGAAGTCGCTTCCCCTGGAAAGAACTTAAGAAGCATAGCATTAGTGGAGGATCTGAACGTTATTGCTTTCAGCAAAAGTCCCGGAAGTCATAGTCCCGGGAGAACTTTCGATAATTATCGACTCAGAGAGGGAGGCCGATGGCCCGATCCCAGTCAGGGAGGCCAACGGCCCGGTCCCAGTAAAAGAATCCGAGGTGCTGACCCCAGCGGGGTTCCCGGAGGGCACTGCCCCAGCGGGGTTCCCGGAGGCCACTGCCCCAGCGGGGTTCCTGGAAGTCACTGCCCCGGTTGGGGTTCAGAAAGTCACTGCCCCGGGTGGGGTTCAGAAAGTCACTGCCCCGGGTGGGGAAGTCACTGCCCCGGGTGGGGTTCAGAAAGTCACTGCCCCGGGTGGAGTTCAGAAAGTCTCAGCCCCGGGTGGGGTTCAGAGAGTCTCAGCCTCGAGTAAGGTCAATAGTGACCAGGTCCTAGCAAAGCACTCCAGTCAGTCAGATGAGAAGGAAACAGATCCTGACTCTGATATCTCAACATCCATAACCTATGATGGGGACTTAGCCCAATTTCTGGCGCTTTTCAAACACTATTACACTATTATGTTGTCTAGACCATTTCTGGGCATCACTTCAGAAAACCTTGGGCCCTATCTGATTTATTCTTTTAGAGGAGAGCCTTTTGAGTGGGCGACCAGCCTAATGAAAGCTGAAGATCCCATTCTTCAGGATCCCCTAGCATTCTGTGATGCAATTATTAAAAGATATGGTTCCAAAGAAATTGGTTCAGGTTCCTCTAAGTCACCCGTCTTGTCTGCTGAGAGTCCACCAAATACTGTAAATTCGGCACAAGAGTCCCAGCCCGTTGTTTTGACTGCAGGATGTGTTTTTCTGACTTCTTCTTCTAATAATAGTACTTTACCAGAAAGTTCAGCTCCCAAGGGTAAGAGACCTGTCTCTGATTTGAACGCAGCCTTGCTGGGTGGTACCATCAGTTCAGACAATGTTTGGGGAATTACCTTGGTCAGACCTAAAGAGCTTTGTAAAAAGAAGAAGAAGAAAAAGAAATAATTTTTGACTCTTGCCTTGATAAAAAAAAAGAGAGATTTTTTTTTTCTTTGTCTTGTGTCCAGTGGCCACCATCAAGGGGAGGGCACTGTTACAAGTTGTTGCTACAGCTTGTTTTTTGTTTTCTTGTCTGTTAGACCAGTGTGTCAGGTTTTATTTTTTTTATCCCTTGTTCTGGATAGTCTGAATTTTGGGGTCTTTTGACCCCTCCTCAAGGGAGGGGTAATGTTATGAGCCACGGCTGTGGCTCATTCCTGTTTTGCATTTTTGTTCTGTATTTTATGTTATACTTCTGTTTATGTTCCCCGTGGGTGTCATGGGGTGCTCGGAGCTCACCCTTAAGGAGGGGATACTGTTATGAACCACAGGTAGTGGTTCATTCCTATTTTATGTTTATAAAGTTGTCTTGCATGCCAGGATTTCCCGTTGCTCTGTTTTAGAATACTCTTGTCTGCTGCCGCTGGTGGGTCTGTGTAATTGCAGCTTGTTCCCATGTGTTCAGCCTCACCTGGCTGCTAATTGTATCTTGTCAGTTTGGAGTCATGCTAGAGGGCAGCTGCACGAGATTATTAATTAGGCCTCTCTGTTATATGCTGGCTGACTGCAATTCACAGATGCTGGTGATATTTCTTGGTTTTCAGTCTGCTTGAAGTCTGACCTGGTTCCTGCCAGTCCCTGAGCTCCTGTATAGCAGTGTCTGACTAGCTGCTTCCTGTGTTGATTCCTGTCAGTCCCTGTGTCGATTCCTGTGTCTGATCCCGTGTCCTGCTGTTAGGCGTTCCTGCCCTGAGGTCCAGTGGCTTTGCCTATCCCTGGTCAAGTTACTGGTTTCCTGGTGTCCACCGGTCTGTCGTTTGGGAGTCTGCCTGTCCTCCAGTTCTGAGAGTGTGTGTCGGCATCATTGAGGGTTCCTGTCCGTTTGCCAGTATTCGTACCGGTTCCGTGAGTAGCGGCTCTGCCGCGTCCGTTGGCCTAGGCCGCTGTATTTCATTATTGTTTCTGTCCCTGGTGTTTTGCAGAGGGTTCTGCTTATGCTGTCACCGCCGGTACACAAAGGTATTGTGTCGGCGTGTGATCAGCATTTCCTTTGTTGTTATTTTCCTTTGGCGGTTTCTCCGCACATACTTTAGGTTTTTAGTTAGCTTGTAGCCCCTAGCCTGTTTGCTTAGTTAGAGGGCCTCTTGTTATCATCCTGTCTCGGATTTCCCTTTGTCTCTCACTAAGACCGGGGGGCATCGGAGTTGGGCAGACATAATCCGCCCTTCAAACGCGGCTGCCAAGGGCTCAAGAAACCATAGTCTCGCAAGGGATTTCTGACAGCACGGGTGAGACAACAGAGTTAGGGCACCAGGGGCTATTCCCTTTCCATTCCCCTTTCCCAGCGTTACGTCCTGGTGCTCTGGACTCACTTCATGAACATCTCCCTTGTTCTGAGCACCAGGAACCTAACAAATACGAATCTCGCGAGAATCCGACAGCGGGATGATGACATTCGGGTGCGTTCTGGTTAACCGAGCAAGGCGGGAAGATCCAAGGCTGCCTCGGAACCGTGTAAAATAGGTGAAGTTCGGAGGGGTTCGGATACCGAGGAACCGAACCCGCTCATCTCTACACAAGACACTGCTAAAACTCTAATCCATGCTCTCATTATCTCCCACATTGATTATTGCAATAGTCTTCTTACTGGTATTACCAAGAAGAGACTCTCACCATTACAATCCATTATAAATGCAGCTGTGAGACTAATTTTCCTTGCTAGAGGTTCATCGTCTGCAGACCCACTCTGTCTCTCTATTGGTCACCTGTATTCTACCGTATTCAATTTAAAATACTGCTACTTACACACAAAGCTATTAACCATACTACACTAACATACATTTCTACGCTTATCTCAAAATATCTCCCAACCCAGCCCCTTCACTCTTCACAAGATCTATGTCTCTCATTCACACTCATTACTTGCTCCCATGCATGATTATGATTACAGGACTTTCTTCGGGCTGCACCCACTCTGTGGAATGCCCTACCACGTACATTAAGACTCTCCTCTAGTCTTCAAACCTTCAAGCCTTCCCTGAAAACTCACCTATTCAGACAAGCTTATCAAATTCCAGAGCCGCTCACTTTACATTCATACTGTAGCTTTCCTATCCAATTATATCCCCACAGTACAGTGCACACATATACCCCACATATTTTCTATCTTCACTCTCCCTTCCTCCTAACCCTGGTTCATCACTGCTGTGATGTGATATCATGCAGCCCACCAAGAACCTTTGCAATCTGGTGGATAACTATGCAATAGATAGCACCTATCCTTGTGTATCAATGCCTGTTTGTAAGCTTACGAGCAGTTCCCTCCAACCTCTATGACTGTTTGTTTTTACCCAGGTTTGTGTTCTCATTGTGTCCAGATGTAAGGCGCAATGGAATTTGCTGCGCTATATAAGATACTGTTAACAAATCAATCAATAAATAAATAAATCAGCCTACAGCTCACTCCCCACACCTAATCAGCCCCCATCTCACATTTAGTGGTATATTTACTAAAGTGTGGGTTTATAGAAGTGGATAGAAGTGGGTTTATAGAAGATGCCCATAGCATCCAATCAGACTCTACTTATCATTTATCTAGAACCTTCTAGAAGATAATAGCTAGAATCTGATTGGTTGCTATGGGCAAAATCTCCATTTCCATAAACCTGCACTTGGTGGGAAGGCAACAGTATACATGGGGAGGCAGGGCAGTGTGGATGGTGTGAAGGCAGTGTGGCGCAAATAGGGGGTACTGAGTGATGCAGATGGGTTTGCAGGGGAGAAAGAACATTGTTGATGGCAGGCCCAAATTTGCATGTGTGTATTCCAATGAGCACACAAATCTGTGCATTTGTGAGTTACTGCAATCTCACTCTGGGCCTAATTCTGAGTTGATCGCAGCAGCAAATTTGTTAGCAGTTGGGCAAAACCATGTGCACTGCAGGTGTGGCAGATGTAACATGTGCAGAGAGAGTTAGATTTGGGTGTGGTGTGTTCAAACTGAAATCTAAATTGCAGTGTAAAAATAAAGCAGCCAGTATTTACCTGCACAGAAACAAAATAACCCACCCAAATGTAACTCTCTCTGCACATGTTATATCTGCCCCCCCTGCATTGCACATGGTTTTGCCCAATTGCTAACAAACTTGCTGCTGCGATCAACTCAGAATTACCCCCTCTGTGAGAGTGCCGAATTTGCAGTTACCCAAAGGGTGTGATGGCGTACCATATAATTATTGTGCAAGGAACACATCCATTAAGGTATCGCCCTTAATGATAGGGATTTCATTGCTTTTTGGAGTTTGAGTGAAAGAGAGCCAACAGTTTTCTCACATTTCAGATCATGTGAAGGCCTATACACACTAGAAGATATGAAAGATGAAAGATATTGGTGAACAATTTCCCTTGAGCTCCCAGGAAGCGATCATGAAAGATATTGTGCATACACACTAAAGGGCCCTACACATTGAGCGATCCGCCGCCGAGCTGCCCAGGAAGAACCCAGGAACCCACTGACCTCATCAAGTGGGCCTGAATAGACGTCGGCAAAGGCAGAGCCACCGAAGCATAGGCCTGTTGAATAGTCAACCGGAGCCAGCGAGCAATAGATTGCTTAGAAGCTGGCCGATCAATCTTGGATGCGTCATAAAGGACAAACAGCGAGTCAGATTTCTGATGACGGGCCATCCTTTTGACATAACTTTTCAGAGCCCTGACCACATCCAAGGACTCAGGACCAACAGAAGCGCCAGACAACACCGGAACCACAATAGGTTGATTCACATGAAAAGCTGATACCATTTTATGCAAAAACTGAGGACGGGTCCTAAGCTCCGCCCTGTCTTCATGTAAAATTAAATAAGGGCTCTTACACGATAAGGCCCCTAATTCAGAGACACGTCTGGCAGACACCAATGCCAATACCATCACCGTCTTCCAGGTGAGAAATTTTAACTCCACCCTATGCAAGGGTTCAAACCAGTCCGATTGAAGAAAGGACAGAACAACTTTGAGATACCTCAGAGCCATGGGAGGTACAAAGAGCGGTTGCATATGAAGAACACCTTTTAGGAAGGTTTGAACTTCTGGCAACATGGCGAGTTGCTTCTGGAAGAAAATAGAAAGTGCAGAAATCTGTACTTTGATGGAGCCTAAGCGTAGGCCCATATCCACTCCCGCTTGCAGGAAAAGTAGAAAAACGACCAATTCTAAATTCTGCGGGAGACACCTTTCTACTTTCACACCAGGAAACATACCTTTTTCCATATACGATGATAATGTTTTGACGTCACCATCTTCCTGGCTTGGACCATGGTGGAAATAACCCAGGAAGGAAGACCTTTTCTTGCTAGAATCTCCCTCTCAACTTCCAAGCCGTGAAACGTAGCTGCTGTAAGTCTGGATAGACGAACAGACCTTGCTGAAGAAGATCCTTTTGGAGCGGTAGAGGCCAGGGATCCTCCAGAGCCATGGTTAGGAGGTCCGAGTACCACACCGGTCGAGGCCAATCCGAGGCAATTAGAATTGCTAGGATGCTTTCCCTTCTTAGTCTTTTCAGAACTCTTGAGATATGCAGTAGAGTAGGGAACAGGTACAAAACTGGTACGGCCAAGGCGTCGTCAGCGCATCCACTGCTACAGCCTGCATATCCCTCGTTCTGGAACAGTAACGGCATAGCTTCCTGTTGAGATGAGAAGCCATCAGGTCTATCTGCGGACAGCCAACCGGTGAATTAATTGCTGAAACACCTTGGGATGAAAACCCCATTCCCCCAGATGGAGGTCGTGTCTGCTGAGGAAGTCCGCTTCCCAGTTGTCCACTCCTGGAATGAATATGGTTGAGATGGCCCTTGCGTTAGCCTCTGCTCAGAGGGGGATTTTTGATACCTCCCACATGGCTGCTCTGCTTCTTGTTCCCCCTTATCGGTTTTTGTACGCCACCGCCGTGGCGTTGTCCGATTGAACCTGGATTGCCCGATCCCTCAGGAGATGGGAAGCTTGCAGAAGTGCATTGTAAATTGTTCTGAGTTCCAGGACATTTATCGGCAGAGTAGATTCTTGAATTGACCCTATCCCCTGGAACTGAGCCCCTTGGGTCATAGCCCCCCAACCCCGGAGGCTGGCATGCATTGTGAGTAGAATCCATGAGTGGATATTGAAATTCTTGCCTTCTACCAGGTGAGGAACTTGTAGCCACCATAACGGAGAAATCCGGGCTTTCAGAGTTAAGGTCACTACCTGATGCATGTGAATGTGAGACCCCAACCATTTGTCCAGCAGATCCGGTTGAAAAGGCCAGGCATGAAATCTGCTGTATTGAAGTGCCTCATAAGCAGCAACCATCTTGCCCAGCAAACGTATTCAAAGATGTATGGACACCTTGCGAGGATGGAGCACTGAGCGAACCAAAGCCTGGATGGCCAAGGTCTTGTCCATTGGAGAAATACCTTTTGAGATACTGTATCTAGTATCATTCCCAGGAATTGGAGACATTGGGTCAGTTTCAGGTGAGATTTATGGAAGTTTAGAAGTTTAGTTCCACCCATGATCCATATGCAGGCGAGTCGTCAGATCGATGCTGTGCAATAGATGCTCCCTGGACATAGCCTTTATCAGGAGCTCGTCCAAGTAGGGGACTATGTTGACTCCCATCATGTGCAGTTGCAGCATCATCTCCGCCATGACTTTGGGGAAAACCCTCGGCGCTGTGGACAGGCCAAAGGGAAGGTCTGAAACTGGAAGTGGTCATCCAAGATGATGAACCTGAGGTAAGCCTGATGAGGGGGGCACATGGGAATGTGTAGGTAAGCATCCTTGACATCCAGGGACACTAAGAATTTCCCTTCCATCAGACCGGACACAACTGCCCTCAGGGATTCCATCTTGAATTTGAACACCCGCAGATATGGGTTTAGAGACTTCAGGTTTAAGATGGGTCGCACCGAACCATCCGGTTTTGGAATGACAAAAAGACTGGAGGAAAACCCCCTTTTGAGTAAAGGAGGAGGTACTGGAACTACCACCCCTAGCCGCAAAAACTTTTGCATCTGGTAAAACTGGTAAGCCCGATTTGAAAAATCTGTGAGGAGGAAGTACTTGAAATTCCAGCTGGTATCCCTGGGAAATGAGATCCCTCACCCAAGGATCCCGGCAGGACTCCACCCATATGTGGGCGAAGTGTTGAAGGCGAGCACCACCTGAAAATCACCTTGCTGCTGGGGCCAACCGTCATGCAGAAGGCTTAGTGGCAGCGGATCCGGCGGTCTGACCCATGGATGTAGCAGTTGCAGGTTTATGGGACTTACCACGCTATCCTCTCTGGGTGATGGAGACTCCCCAGCCCCTACCTCTGAACCTTGCCACACGGAAGGACTGCAAGGAGGGTCCTGTGTAAGAACGCCTAGCAGGTGATGCAGCCGACGGCAGATAGGTAGACTTACCTGCCGTTGCCTGGGAAATCCATTTATTAGATTCCTCCCCAAACAAGGCATCACCTGTAAAGGGAAGATTTCTGCGTGCCAAAACAGCCATAGCAGTAGTGCGGCCATTAATCTTACACAATTGCTTTATAGCCTCGCTCATAAAATTTTCAGCATCCTGTATGTAACAGAGTAACGACCTCATCCTGGGTCAGATTGTCTAATCCATTAATAATAATATTTGACCATTTGACTATCGCCCTGGAGATCCATCCGCAAACTATTGTGGGACGCTATGCTACACCCGTTGCTGTATAAATTGCCTTGAGAATGGTCTCAATTTTATGGTCAGCCGGCTCTTTTAGGGATATAGCCCCTAGCACTGGCAGTACCAATTTCTTAGACAGTCTGGATACAGATGTCTCAACTGACAGGAGGTTTTCCCAAACCTTCCTGTCCTCAGCTGGGAGGGGAAAGGTAGCTAAAAACCTCTGAGGAATTTTACATTTCTTATCAGGGTATAACCATGCTTCCCTGGCCAGGAAGTTTAACTCTGTAGACACAGGACAAGTTGCTGAGGTCTTAGGTCTAACATTGAAGTACAACTCCTCATCTGGTTCTGACTCCTGGGCCTATATTTACTAAAAATCCGAGTTTGCTCGATTTGTGTGTTTTTTTCTAAGTCCCAATCCGGAAATTCACTAAGCACCAATCTCGGCAGTGTTTGGACTATTCGTAATGGCTTGATTTGCAAAGTTCAGAAATACGAATGAATAGACCATCGGTCAAATGCGGCTGTTATTTCATACAATACGGGAATTCACTATTCATTATTTGGGTGTTAGTCTCTGAGTGCTCAAATGCGGTCGTATTTTTTTGCGAATCGTTAAAAAAAAGCGGCAAAAAAAATAGACCTGCTTTTTTCAGGCGTGTTTACATGTGTTGCAACTCAAAAATCAATCACACCTGAATACGGATGCCTATAAAAGGATGTTAGGCCCAATTCAATCCACCTACACTCAGAAATGGCAGCAGGACTGTGGACCAGTGATATTTTGTGTGCTGTGGGATTCCTCAGACATCAGCCTGTAAGTAACCAGGGCCAACAAACTGAACATGGTCAGCAGGTTGTACAGGTTCCGCGGAGGCTGCGCAGGCCTCGTTTTTTTAGGGGGCGTTTAAACTTGAACGCATTGTCCAATGATATGGTCATACAGATGTTCCGTCTAAATCGTAACAACATTTTCCGTCTGTATGACCTTGTCAAACTGGGCCTAGACCCTGAGACAGCACGCTCTCACTCTGTCTCAGGCCTGCACAAACTCCTGGCTGTGTTGCACTTTATGGCTACTGGTAGCTTTCAGGCTATGTCTGGGGATGTCATAGGAATCTCACAGCCCTCATTTTCGAGAATATTAACACAGGTGATGTATACCTAACTACCTCTTCTTTTTCTTTTTTTTTTATTTCTCGGTGGACAGTTCTGTCATAAAATCTCATGTTTATTGTTCTTTCAAATATACACACAGGTGTTGGCTGTTTTGCAGCCCCACATCGATGCCTCAATCTGCTTCCCTACCCAGGAGTCTCAGTGGCATGCCATCAGGGTAGATTTCTATGAGTTGGCTGGCATGCCCAATGTGCTTGGAGCCATAGATTGCACACACATTCAGCTGAGACCACCTAGGGGCAGGCAGCACATATATACTAATCGCCATCAAGAACACTCCACAAATGTGCAGGTGGTTTGTGATGCAAATCTCAAAATAATGAGTGTTGTTGCTGGTTACCCTGGGGGCTGCCATGACTCCTTCATCCTCAGTCAGTCATCCATCTTTGATAAGTTTGAGGACGGACAAATGCCAGATGGATGGCTGCTGGGTATGTAATTTGATATGTGTAGGCCTGTGTATACTTTGTCCAAATACAGGGGCAGATATATTAACCTGTAGAAGGCATGAGGAAGTGAGAAACCAGTGATATGTGCAAGGTGATAAAGGCACCAGCCAATCAGCTCCAATATGTAAATGAACATTTAGGAACAGATTGTCCGCTGCCTTTATTTCCTTGCACATATCACTGGTTTATCACTTCCTTATGCCTTCTACAGGTTAATACATCTGCCCCACAGTGTTACTTATGTGTTGCTGTATCTTAACATGAATCACGTTACTATATCTGTCTTTTAGGTGATGGAGGATATGGCTGTTTCTCTTGGCTTCTAACTCCATTGTCCCGACCTGATACCCCTGCTGAACACAATTACAATCATGCACATAAGTCCACGTGGAATGTGATAGAAAGATGCTTTGGTGTGCTGAAATCTAGGGTTCGGTGTCTAGATAAGTCTGGTGGCCTTTTGTTGTATAGTCCCTCGAAGGTGACTCAAATTGTGTTCTGCTGCTGCTTTCTTCATAACATGTGTTTGCAACAACATCTGCCACATGTTGAGGAGGAGGAGGAGGAGGATGAAGAAAGCAGCCAGCAAGCAGAGGAATTAGAGACATCTGGTGATACTTGGAGTACAGATGTAGGGAGGCAGGTTAGGCAAGAGCTCATCACTCGCTATTTCTAAGGTAAGTTTGGTTTGCTTATTTCATTTGTTGTGTAATCATAAATAGATGTTGGCCCATTTTTATTGTAAAAACCATTACTCAGAATGTGTCTGTCTCCTTGAGACATACAAACATACCCTCGCTTTATGCAAAACTAATGTCGCATGTGTATTGTGTTTATTTTAAAAATCAAAGCAACAGATTATGAGTGGCAAACATTAAGTGTGGATAAGTGTTCGTAAACTTGCACTGATAATTTATTACAAGCACACATAATCCACATAGTAATTTATTTAGTATTTTACTTTATGATTGTGTGTAACGTCCTAATGCACAGGTTCTCAAACTCGGCCCTCAGGACCACACACAGTGCATGTTTTGCAGGTAACCCAGTAGAAGCATAGGTGTATGAATTACTCACATACACATTTTAAAAGGTTCACAGGTGGAGCTAATTATGTCACTTGTGATTCTGTGAGGAGACCTGCAAAACATGCACTGAGTGGGGTCCTGAGGGCCGAGTTTGAGAACCTGTGTTCTAAATAAACAGTCCTCAACATATAATATGTTAGCCTTGAGGAATACATGTGTCCCTATGTGTGATGCTCCATCATATTTAAGGGACACAAACTTACTCTCATCAAGAATAATTTATTTCGTACTGTTTGCTGCAGTAGACTTGCTGATTTGTAAGTAAATACACAGTTTGCCACATATATACATTATTATACACATTATTATTATTTTTTGGTTAAAAATTTATTATTTTTTGGTTTCTGCATCATGTGTAATAACATTATTACTCATTTTTAACACACACAAACATGGCCCAACAATAATGACATTCATTTTGGCAATGAATTATCTCAATTAAATGACAACATATTAAAAGCTTTTTACGCAACTCAATTGTGTTATTCTTGTAATGTTGTATAGAGAAGAAAGGTAAAATAGTTAACAATCACATTGTAATGTGGATTGGCTGCAGGATATGAGAATGATTGGAATCTAGAAAGAGTAATGATTAGAAAAAAATCAAGTGGTCTGGTTACTTCCTGCTAACATGTATGTGCAGCTCCAACAACATTTCCCTCCTCCAAAAGAAAACAAAGATGGTAAAGAATAAATGTGCGTACAAATTTTATGCTGTTGTTTGTACCACTTATAATTAATGATGTTGTATAAATTGTCAAGGAGCTAAGTGTTATATATATTTTGCCAAACATACACTTACTAACTATTTTGAATTACTTCTCAGAAATGTAAAATGTGTTTGTTTTGTGTTCATTTTGTTTGGGTGCCTGCTTGTCCTGCCCTTTGCCTTTAGCACTGTCATGTTGTCGTGCTCTGGTGGAGCGTCTTCGTGGTGATGAGACTGACGTGATATTTGGAGTAGTCGTACCAGAACTGCTGCTTGTTTGCTGTTGGTGCATGGATCTGAGTGTTTCATTCAGGTTAGTGAGAGTGGCATTGAGTTCATGTGTAGCAGCATTTTGATTGTCTACAATTTGAAATAAACTTTCATGAATCTTTTGATTGTTTTGAAAAATGTTCATATAACTTTGCTGTTGTCTGTGCTGTTCTTCCATTAGTCTGTGCTGTTCTTCCATTATGCGCTGTAAGTTTCCCATGACCTGTGTAATGTCTGTACGCATGAGTTCCATGGTATTGCCAATTCTGGTTGTTTGTTCATTTTGTCTACTCATGTTTCTGGTTATTCTTCTGAGGTGACATGGTAGGCTTGCAAACATTTGTGTCTGCCTATGCAGGCAATCTTCATTAGTGGCCTGCTGTCTAGCCCAAATGGTCCAAAACACCTGATCAGGGCCTTGTGTTACTGGTGTTGTTGGGCTGTGTTGTTGGGCTGTGTTGTGGTGGTGGTGGTGGTGTGCTTTGCTGTGGTGGTGTACTCACAGGTGCTGGGGTCTGATTCCTTGGCTTAATAGCTGCATTTCTAAGATGATTGTCTCCTCCATGTCACTGTGTTGCTGTTGTTGCGGAGGGATGCTGTTACCAGGACTAGAAGCTGAAATGTCAAAAAATTCGCCGTTAGCTATCCATATGTTTGATAAATGAAAACAAATCACTACACATGGAACACATGTCATTCACTGTTGCTTTCAGATATTCTGCCTAGCAACATCATCACTCATAACTTAAATACGTACATATGCCTGTTTGTGGCAAATGTGTCTGGTTACTTAATTGTGAAAGCAAACACTTTAGTTTTATTGTAGATCAGACATACTCCACCATAAAAACACATTGTAATCCATAATGTGTTACCTTATAGCTTTTCTAAAACAAACATAGTAATGTTTTTATATGTATTTGGCAATGTGAGCTCAAACACACATGTGAAAATTTGATAAACAACCTTACTATTTGCAAACATTAAACATGAGTTTCTGTTGCAGCATCTTACACACAATGTGCTACTGTATGGCTCAAGTGGACATACATATCTTTACTGGATGTGGACAAGGCCATTTTGCTTGGATTCCATTTCATGTTTTACTTACTTCGGTAAGTATGTAAGTTTTTGATGTGTTTTGACTTAATGCGGTTAAGAAAAAGTTTGATTACGATCTAAAATTGTTTACATTTATTTCAGTTTGATACTCACAATCAAGATGAGGGGAGTGTGGATGACATCTTGGAGGTGTGTCCAAAATTTGGAGTGGGGGGACCGAACATACTGTCAATAATCTTCGTGGCGGGGTAGCCTGCTGTGGTTGGCCCTGGACATCAGACCTTGCTTTCTTTGCTGCCACAGGTTTTTTGTGGTGATGTCTTACAGAAGTCCCACTTCTGCTGCTCCAGACTTCTTTTGATGGACCTATTAATGAAAGTGAAATTTTGTTATGGCCATTCCTTTACAAACATACCCTATACTACAATGGACACTTTACCTGGTTCCGCAGCGTCATCATCATCAGATGTGATGGGAGTTACTGAAGGACGAGTAGTACTGCTTTTTTCAAACACTGTAAAAAAAAACCACTCATTTATTCATGCTATTGTTGAAACATCCACCCATTATGCTTATAAACATGTATTCTTTAAGAAATGCTTGCTTTATTTTTATGAAAAACATAAGGACCGGAAACAAAAAAAACACTACATAAAACAATAAACATTGTCCAATAGCCATATGCACTATGGAAAGTTCAACACAGGAAAACATGTACAGGACACTGACATAGGCCACAAGTACAAATACATACATTAACAACCACAAACACACACATCTTCATTTTAGAATGAAAGGAAAAATATTACAGATGCAATATATAAATTGCACTGTGATGTGGCACTCCAAACACACATTACCACTATATGAGCCAAAAAAAAAAATTACACTGCAGTGTTGTGTCACGGTACAAATACAAACTCAAACTGAACAAACAAATAGCAGTTTTTACAATAAAAAATATTACATTCTGTAATAATGACATTACACATGTAAGTGGTTTCCAAACCACTTTCCACTACTCCTGCCTCTAACATGACAACCACTGTTTTTGAAACATTGCACATGGATAACCTAAATATAAAACATAGTCCAAATTAAAAAACAAAAAATGTCCAAAAGGAAAACATTATTGCAGGACAATTCAATGACACACCAAGTCCAAACTACACATGCAAAATATGCTGGAAAAAAATACATGACATACAATAAAGTAAGATGTTACATTGGCTTTTGTATAAAACATTACCAAAAACAATGTATTTGCTGACACACACTTGAAGATGGGAGTAATATGCAACGTGACATGATACACATTTAAAAAAAAAAATAAGGTCATAAAATGTTAATGCAAATACACATGCTCACCATTCTTCCTGGGCCTATCTGAATCCCGCACATGGGTTGCAGAGACTACTTCAGGAGGTATTACACTCCGCATGGGCTCCTCATAAGCCAGATATCTTGCAATATAGTAAAAACCACAGAGAGAAGCGCTGTCACTAAAGTATTAATATATTTTATTAAAAATGACCTTATTCATATATAAAAATTATGAGAAAACCTAAACATCCTGTGACTTTAAAAAATATTTTAGCAGCAACACATCAAAACATGTAACAATTTGTATTCCTCACTAAGGTCTCCTTTGGAACAATGTATCAATCTACCCTTTATATAATGTATGGTAACTCTTGTGATTAACAGGAATTCCTTAGAATAAGCTCCACGCGTGGGCTGATTGAAATACTTGAAACCATATATTGGTAGAGGGTTTAAAAGTTCATCCGTGATGTATATAGGGATTATTCACATTGATGTCAACCGCTCCATTATTTGTGAAATCCCTATTTAGCTCTTATTTCTCAATAATGCCGTCCAGAATTGATCAGCTTTTCTTATGAAGCTTATAATTGCACAATAACAGATTAAGCATGTGACGCTATTTTGGAGTCTGTTATTATACTTAACCCAACTTATGCAATGGGCAACAATTGTGTTATGTCCGTAGGGCGCCGGCTGCCCGCTCTGGGACACTGCAATAGAATGTGCAGGGCTTGTGAGAAATAATAGATAAAATGCTCACAGTCTCATTCAGATTGGCATAAAAATTCAAAGGCTATAATGCTCTCACCACTTTCCATCAAGCTTCACCTGGAGTATACTGCTAGCTGTCATAAGCTGAATCTCCGTTTGGTGCGGTGAGCCAAATGCCGAACAGATACTGGGTGAGGCGCTGAGTGGCGGATGCTGTCGGGGACGTGCTGCAGAAATCAGTCTCTGTTCGTGATGGTTAGCTGGATGCCAAGCAGAATGTCGGGCAATGTAATCAGACTGTCTTCCTCCGTGTTGGCACCTTGGCGGACTCAGGCCCAAATAGCTGCCGCTGATACTTCATCAGCTCACGCACCAATGCCACATTTTCAGCAAAACTAAACTTTACATTCCGCCCAGTCTTAGTAGTGGTGCGTGGCTGCGGAGCTGTCTGACTGTCACTATCACTGTCACTTGAGGCTGCTGCAGCAACCTCACCCACCTCCTCCACCTGACCGACCTCCTCCCCCTCACTCACACCCTCCACCTCACCCACCTCTGAGTCACACATAATTGTGTGTCTAAACACTTAACACAGAAAAAAAAATAGACAAACAACACACGCCTCCACTACCACTACACAACTCACACACACACACCCCCACACACACACACACACACACACAAACACTGACAAGGGACTATAAAGAAAAATAACTTGGACAAAAAATGAGACAAAACCACACAAAAAAAGACTACAAGAATGACATGACGACTTTCAAACACAATACCACACTCAGAAATCGCTACCAACACTCCTCACCAAACCACAAATTCACCTACCTCCACAGCACGACCTCCCTCCTCCTCACCACTAACTAAACTCACGAGGTGCGGATGGTTTGGGGCGCATTTATATTGTTGCGCACAGACACTCCTACTTCTGAAACACAACCAATCACGAACGGGGATTAAAAATGAAACTAAAAGTGAAAATGCGGCCGGGGTCTTAAAAAAAACCCTGCTGCGTTTAACGTAGAAAAAATACCGGTAAAAACAACCAAAAGACGTACGCAAATGACAATGACAGCCGAGAATGGTCCAAAAAAAAATGACTGGCATCGACATCGGAAAACACGAAAACCATAAAGTCGACTGCTTCGTAACTTTGCGTATATAGTTTCAAAAAGTGGCATGAAAATGCACCTGATACAAAACAAGTTTAAACACTACACAAACCGACTCAAACACAAATATTAGTAAATATTGCCCCTGGTCCGGTATGTGAAGAACCTCTCCTACTGCAAAAATAAGGGCCTCCACCCCAGGGGACAGAGAGCTGTCCTCATCCATATCACCATTATCCACATCAGGCTGATCAGAATCAGAATCACTGTGGCAGTGAGTGTTTATGTGAAACCAACAGAGAGGGCTGAGAAGCCTTTCTGGTATCTGCAGCCTTTGCTATACAATCAATAGACTGTCTTCAGCGATGGACTTGGGCCTCGATTCAGCCCTGGCATTTGTGAACGCGCGCGCCATGGGGGGTGCATGCCGCACAACATATGGGTGCGTGCCGCGAGTCATGGGAGTGTGGACTCATGGCACGCCCCCATTACCATGGCGATGGTTGCTGGGGGCAGGATGTGCCATGAGTCCGGGGGCGCGGCCTCGCAGCACGCCCCCATTTCCATGGAGACCATGCAACCAGAGAGCCGGAGGCTGCACTGCACGCGGCCTTCCCGGCACTCTGAGCGACCAATTCGGCCCACCTGCCCATCGGCCCTCCTGGCATGTGCCAGAAGTGCCAGATGGCCAGTCCGGCTATGACTGTCTTAACACCTGTCTCTCCTTCTTTGCTGCAGCTAATTCTGAATTAACATTCTGAATCATGCTTTTGAAATTATCCAGCCAGTCAGGTGCCTGTGAACTGTGCCTCTGAGGAGACACAGAGCACTGTTCACACCTGAGAGACCCCATTGAAGAAGAGGTAGAGTTACAAGCAGCACACATAACCATGTCAACAGACATCCTACACAAATGTAATACAGCGCAGCTCACTGACAAACCCCCCCACACAGACCCTATAGAGCCCCTGGAATGACACTTGACTATGACTACAGCAGCAAAGTGTGGGAATTACGTGTATGACCTGATAGGAGAGCAGCGGCACTACCGCTGGCATGCTCCCCCTCTTCTATGACCTCCTGGTACCAGTACAGAGTCTGTAACAGCGTGGGTCCCTGGAGGAACAGTGTGCATGCAGCCTTGACGTCCGCAGCAGCAGGAAATGGTGCCTTCCTGCATCTTATTCCGCGCCAGGAAGCCCCGCCACTTGCTATGGCGCGCGATCCCTCATCTGATTATACTGGCCACAAGTTAAATATATATGTATAACAGCACTAACAAACCCTAAGGGGCAGTGAGTACTGCAGAGCATGAGCCCTGAGCCAGTTTTGGTCCACGGCGGCACCACAGCTCAGGGCCCGTGACCATTACTTTAGTTGGGTTTAGGTGCTTTGCGAGCCTAAACCAGAGTGTAATGGGCACGATCAGCGTGATAAGTGGGGGCATTTGAATATCGGTCCTCGATCAACCATCACTTTAGACGTGAGATCGGGGGTGCGATCAGATTTGAATTCCCCCCATAGTGTCTTCAGCCGGAAAAGGTGAAATGCTGGTGCAGCAGGGTTAATGTCGGACCCTGTTCTGGTCACATGTCAAGATGGTGAGTGCGTATTAAACAAGGCAATCTGGAAGCAGAGGAGCTTTGAGGGAAGAAGAAGGTGGAGTCTGAGAAAAGTGATTGGTGGTGCTGGACATGGTAAGTGAGGAGTGGAGCGGGAGCTGAGCAATGGATGCAAACCGTGTGGTCATGCTGGATTGTGAGAGCAGCACTTCTGGTTATTGTTGCAAGCAACAAGCAAACAAAGTGCCAAGCCCGAGAGTCCATTTGTCACATGCTGCGCATTGTAAATAGAACAAGCAGTGTAATATAGTCCTTCACAGCAATATCTTACAAACCAGCCCTTACTTGAATATAGCTATTAAGACAAACACACTCTGATCAAGAACAGCTGAAAGAGATATTTAGTGACCTTTAAGTAGAGAGACTGAGGGCCTAATATAGCATGGATCGCTGTCGGAGCGTTTGCAAATTGAGCAATTATCGAATGATTGCACATGCATAGTGTTCCATTGTGCATGCGCTAGGGAAAATGGCAACAGAAAATGTGTACAGATCGTAATCCCAACGTAGTCGCTGTTTGACTGACAGGAAGCCATACTTTCTGGGCGGAAACCTGCCATTTTCTGGGTGTGTCAGAAAAAACGCAGGCGTGCCCAGGCATTTCTGGGGAGGGTGTCTGACGTCAGTGCAGATCACTTCCAGGCCATCTCAGTTGCAGATTAGTTGCAGCCTCAGCCCTACTTACATTTGCTCAGATGGCAAAATATCTTCGATGTTCCAGAAATATGCGTATGCATCTGCGAATGGATAGTGATCTGTGATGTATTCGCAAGTTTGCATGGGGCGTTTTTTCTCCCTGTCAGGGCGGCGCCTTTCTTCTCGCAGACAACTGAAATTTTTCAGAATAACGATCAATGCTGAATTAGTCCCTGAGTCATTTGTGCAAGTGAAATTAAGTTACTTACATACAGTAGAACCCTTACTGCTAAGTAAGCTGCATTTGTTGAGAGACACATATACCTTCGCTAGTTTCATCCTCTTTGCATAGACTGAGCTATAGTGACATTCTTGTTAATCCAGGATTCATTGTGTTCACATGTGCCATCAGGGGCATCAGAACTGGGGGGGGGGGGGGCAAGGGGGCAGCTCGCCCCCCCCAAACATAAAGAGGCGCCGATCTGGACGGGAGGAGCGATGTGCGGTCAGATGAAAGACCGCACATTGCATCTCTCCGCTCCGTGCAGTGTATATGAACAGTAGCCGCAGGCGCCACAGCATTGTGATCCTCCTCCTACTCCCTGGTGATCCCGGAGCCAGGCTCACCTACAACGCGATGCACTGCTGCTGTGCATCGCTCCCAGGCTCCTCCTCCCGCCATCCACTCACAGAGAGGCGCCGGTCATGTATGGGACGGGAGGAGCGGAGGAGCAATGTGCGGTCAGGTGAAAGACCGCACATTGCATCCTCTGCTCAGTGAGTCAGTGTGGCAGTGCAGGGAATGTGTAGCCGGTGCTGCACCATCATTGTGCTCCTCCTACTCCCTGTTGTCCCAGCAGCCAGCCTCACCTATAACGCTGCAGTGCACCCAAGCTCCCCCTCCTGCTCCTGCCACCACACTGCCTCAGGCTCCATCCCTCGGACCCCCGATCTCTTCTCCATTATGCCACCAGCATTTTCTTCTCTTATCCTGGTACAGCTTCCTCGGTGGCTCCGCCCACAGGTCAGTTTGAGGACACCTCACAAGGCATATAAAAGGCAGGGTAAATGCTAGATCCAAGTGGCCTAAAGGACCTTTGACGTCAGGGGGAGGAGCCATGACACCACGGGGAGGTGCTAGGCGAGCAGGATATGTCCTCTGCTATCCACGCCACCAACTATTACCTTTATGCTGCTTTCAGATCGCAAATGCCGGATCCCACCCGGTAAGAGAAACGTGTCCTTACCGGGTGGGATCCAGCATTTGCGCTCCTTTGCTGGCTTTCCGACCAGGCAATATACCAGGTCGGTTGCCATAGCAGCGGGAGGCGCAGCAGCAGCAGGGGCGGGGGTGGAGGCGGCACTGGGAGATGAGCTCATCTCCTGCGCCGCCTCTCCCTATGCTGTGAATGGGAGCCGTGTCGCATCGGAACGGTTCCCATTCACACTGCGCCTGACCCGGTATTCAATCCGGTAATAACCCTTCTTTTTTTCCGGGTTGAATTACCGGGTCAGGCGACCCGCTAATTCAGCAAAGGAGCTTTCACATCGCACACTGACCCGTTTCGACACGGCAATATGCCGTGTCGATACCGGGTTATTTGTGCGATGTGAAAGGGGTATTAGTAACCCAGAGGCGAGCAAACGTTTCGGGTACCCTGTTCGGCCATAGCTCCTCTCTCTGGTAACATGGCTCCTCCCCTAGTGACATCAGAGGTCCCTTCTCCCACTCAGATTTAGAACCAACCCTAAAGGCAGGTACCACTGCCCTTGGCTGCTGCAGGAGCACCATAGCAACACCACAGAAAGATATTCTGACCCATGCTGTCCCAACAACAGGTATGTTGAAAGGGTGGTTGGTTAAAGGATAAATAATAAATATAAATAAACATAAGGGGCTTATTAGTATTATTCGTATTATTATTATTATTATTATTATTATGGGGGGGTAATGACGGGGTTAATATATTAATTAAATGAATTGATTGAGGGCTAATGTTAGTAATGAGAGAGGATGTAGTTAATATCCCGGCTCTCGGGATTCTGGCGTTCAGGATCCCGACGCCAAAATCCGAACAGCCGGGAATGCCAACAGCGCTCACCACGGGTATTCCCACTTGTGGGTGTCCATGACACCCATAGAGTGGGAATAAAAAAAGTGGACTCTTTGCACTTGCCCGGTATTCTGGCAGCTGGAATGCTGCTGTCGGTTTATTGACAGCCGGCATCTCGTCCGCCAGGATATCATTACCATCCCAATGAGATAACTAGTTAAGAAGTTTAAAAAAATCATTCTATTATATGGTGGTTCCAATACTGTTCTTTAAGGGGGTGATAAGGATATACAGATGTACACACACACTCATCGTTGCCGCAATGCGTACGCGCTGAACTGTGACTAAGTGCAGTCGGCAATCACACGATTGAAGTCTATGGCATGTGCATGCATGCGCACACGTGCGCCATAGACGTGGCACACATCACGGCAACGATGAGCGTGGCTACATCTGTAGGGTAATGATTGCTCAGGTTCTTTCAAAAAAGTGTAGTGTAAAATATCTGTTTATGTATATGCTTTGATGGCACCTGTAAGAAAGAAAAAAAGGTGCAGCAACTTACAGTAGTTGTTCAGTGCCGCTCGTTTTCCCCACCAGTCCTCATACCAGCAGAAACAGGTGGTGACACTAGCCATAGCTGACCGTACCGCATGTGGATGTTTAAGAGCCTTAGCCCCTGTCTTAGGTGACCGGTAGCTAATTCAAGTATTTGCGCAACTAGCCCCGTGCCAGATCGCGGTTGCAGTATTAATTTCAGGAAATTAGCTGCGTTAAGCGGCTTCTCTCTTCTAAGTGATGGACATGCTGCAGTTACAGCACACCCAACAGTTGCCACAGGTCTAACCAGCCATGGCCGCTACTGTCAGTCACCTCAGCGCCAGCACTGCACTGGTCACTGCTAGTGCTAGATCTACTCTCCCTGCTACATGGGGCACGTGGTGGGAAACTAGAGTGACATCAAACAACCAGATATTCAGCTAGTGATTGCACAATTGAAGTCAATGGCGTGCACGCCATAGATGCAGGCATACTAGTCACGCCATCCATGTTGTGATGATGAGCGTGGCTAAATTTGTACATGAGGCAGCCAAAAAAATAGTATGTACTGTGTTCGGCTTTTCTGTGTGTGGGAATTTAAGGGTAAATGTATTACCTTGCGATATGGAGGAGAAGCGGTATAGCGCACGTTATGCGCCATACGACCTTGTCCATATCGGCACTGCCATCTGAAGATAGCAGGCCGATATGCGCGGGCTGTGCGATGCTGACCGTTCCGACACCTGCAGCTGTCGATTTTGACAGCTGTAGGTGGTGATGCCCATAGACCACAGCAGGGACAGAGCTGTCCCTGACTGTGGCGGGTACCGACTCCGGAGTGCGCTGGGGATCCCGTGTGAGTAGCAAGATCCTGCACATGCACAGAGGAGTCGTCTGGGAAGGAGATACAGCGCGTCAGCTCTGAGCTGATTAGTTGTGAGCTCAGGGGGACATCGCCGGAGGCGTGAGCTTTCACTCCCCTGCTTCGTCAGACAAGATGTTCATACATCTTGTTGATGTCTCTTCCTGCTTTGCTTCTGTAATGAGGCGAAGCAGGAAGTATTATAGCGGCACGATGCATGCCGCTATAATACATTTACCTATTAGTGTGGATCTGGCATTTTCAATGTATTTTGTGTGGACCTGGCCTAATGTCCTAATAGCAAAACGATGGCAGGGCATGCTGGGATCTGTAGTTCGCAACAGCTGGAGGGCCACATGTGGAATACCCGTGCTGTATTGTATGTCAGTGTCAAACATTTACCTACACTTAATTTTGTATGGCAGTCTCCCAAAGGCACTCTTGGGGGGGGTGACATTTAGTGATTCAGCAATTTAGGGGCGCAGAAATGAGATTATATCTTGCCCCCCCCCAACCAAAAATGTTCTGACACCCCTGCGTGCCATCGCCCCCATTGTAAAACTGTGGCTCTTCAGGATTTAAAAAGAACACCAACATTATTTTCCCGTGAAGATTCAAATGTCCTTATTAGGGTAAAGACGCAAATATAGAAACTGTCATTAAAAAGTGTATTTTTCATCACTCTTCTCATCACTACATTATTATTGTGTCATATTGGAATAAGCATATACAGTATCTGTGATTAGATTGTTAGATTGAATGTCCTATTGAATTTCTAAATGTCTTCTGCATGTCATTAGGTAAAGTCAACTGTGATTTACCAATCTTCTTTGATGCCATCTCATTCTTGAGATTGTCTAATTGTTTCCAAACAACTAATCATCCTCTTTAATCCAGGGTTCATTGCGGCTCAATAGAATACATCCTGTTGGTATTGCTGTCTAATTCCTGTTGCGTATCAATCTATCCTACCTCTGAGATAAGTATTACATACAAAGTACAGGGAACAACGCTTTAGGGAAGAGGTCTGTCACATAGCCACCTAACATCTGTGATAGCTCTTCCAACCACTTAGACATACCTGCTAACCCTGGGGTGTTACATATGTACACCCAGTTCTGCTGTCCCTGCTTCCCCTACACACACCCAGCCCTCCCTGCTACCCCTACACACATACAATTGGTGCTCCTGTCTATGCTCCCTCTACACACTCCCGATGCTGCCCCTACACACATAAACCTGGTGATTCCAGCTCCCCCTACACACAAACACCTAGCGTTCTCTGCTCCCCCTGCACACATACACCTGGCGCTCCTGTCCCTGCTCCCGTTACACACCCATATACCCAGCACTCTTCCTACACAAATACACCTAGTGCTCCAGTCCCTGCTCCTCCTACACACATACACCTGGCACTCCCTGATCCCCCTACACACATACACCCAGTACTCCTGTCCCTGTTACTTCTACACACTCATACCCGTGGCGCTCCTGTTTCTGCTACCATGACACACTCGCACACCCAGCACCTCTGTCCCTACACACATACACCCAGTGCTCCCTGCTCCCACTACACACATACACCCAGTGCTCCCTGCTCCCACTACACACATACACCTGGCACTCCCTGCTCCCCCTACACACATACACCCAGTGCTCCCTGCTCCCCCTACGCTAGGGTTGCCACCTCATCCCTTTAAGTCTGGACACATATTAATTACACAGGTTCTGTGGCTGGCTGACTTCAAGACTATATTTCACCTGGTTTTAATCAGCCACAGAACCTGTGTAATTAATACAGATGGGTCCACGGTTATCTTGGCTAGTTTGCTGCGCCTAGGCACAACATGATTTATTAACATAAACCCTTCATCTATTGTTCTCAGCTGCAATACAATACAGAGAACAATACAGCAGGGGATTAAGTCATTACAGCAGGGGATTAAGTCCGACTGCCCAGTCTCAGTTAATCCTATTAAAGGTCAAGATAAACATGGACCCATCTGTATGTGTCCAGAATTAAAGGGATGAGGAGGTAACCCTCCCTACACACATACACCTGGCACTCCCTGCTCCCCCTACACACATACACCTGGCACTCCCTGCTCCCCATACACACATACACCTGGCACTCCCTGCTCCCCCTACACACATACACCTGGCAGTCCCTGCTCCCCCTACACACATACACCCAGTACTCCCTGCTCCCCCTACACATATACACCTGGCACTCCCTGCGTATCTCAGCCTAACTAGCGTAGCCGTTTCATCCTCACTTCTGATGAAACGGTCACACTAGTGAGGTTGAGAAATGCGTCAAGTCAGTGCCCGGTTTCACAGCATGATTGGATCCTGCACCTGAGGTGTCAATTTAACATTCTACACAGCGCCCTTTTGCATCTAGCAGATACAATCGGACAGCAGCGGAAAGCGGCTCCCCGGGACGGAAGCGGTAAGCTCCATCTTTTTGTGATTCATGGGTCCGGACAGTGCAGCTTGATTCTTCCCATGGCTCATAGCACTTGCACGTGAGAGACTATACATATGGCTCATAGCCCCTGCATGGGACTCTACCCCGATATTGCTAAAAACACCTGTATCAGAATAAAACGACAGGTGAGGGGTAATAATAATATATGGAGCTTTGAAGCAGGGTCACGCATATTGGGATCTGTTTTGAAATGTGCACTGGAGACTTTCTTGCTACATTGTGGAGAACCAATTAAAACTGCCACACTATATAAGAGGAGTCCGCTATATGAAAAATATCAATCACCTCAATAGGTTATCTCAGTATTACCTTTATAATCACAACGGGATTCTATCAATAAGAGCATACGTTTTTATCAACAGTTGTTGAGAAATGTGCAAACTGGAGGGCGGTGGTAGCAAGTCTGCGCTGTATAGGACTGAGACAGCAGGCCATGTGGAGAGTGCCAGAGCTCCCTAAGGGCTCAGTAAAAAGTGCAAAATGAAAAAAGTGGGTCTGCTCTCTCTACAATGGCGCTGGTCTCTCTTACGGTCACCTATGTATGTGGATAATACCCAGGTGTGAAAGTGTATGTTGAAACACACTGGTATGGTGTAAATAAAATGGAATTTAATACAATACTAACATGCAATGTCTAAAAACAAGCAATACATGAAAAAACAAGTGGACTGGGAACAGGCCATGGGGGGAATGTGATCCTACCGATGCAGGTGGAGGAGCTGCAGGTGTCAAATAAAGGCAGGGTACCCCAGGAAATACCCTGCTGGTGGCTCCTCTGATCGAATTCCCTTCCATGCAATCAGGAAAACAGTCCGCCAAATGTCCAGGGGGTGGGCAGCACCACAAGGTATCTCCAATGCATTTCGGGACAGCCTGGTCCCTTCTTCAAGGCAAGATACCCTTGTGGATTGATGGGGATCCTTTTAAATGTCTTTTAGCCAGTGAAAAATGGCAGAAAATGGCGGGAAAAGGTCACTTACTGTCCAGACTGGAAGTGACATTTGCGGTCCATTCAACTGATGTTTTGACCGGAAATGACATCAGAAATGCGTTCAACGGTGTCCATTGCTCTCTCCTGAGAAGATATCAGCTTCTATGAGTGGGAAAAGTGGACAGTCGTTCTTGATGGTCATTAGACAGCATATTGATTGTTTCCAATACAAATAAACAGAAATTATAACCGGAAGTAATGGGGGTCATTCCGAGTTGTTCGCTCGGTAAAAATCTTCGCATCGCAGCGATTTTCCGCTTAGTGCGCATGCGCAATGTTCGCACTGCGATTGCGCCAAGTAAATTTGCTATGAAGTTAGGAATTTTACTCACGGCTTTTTCATCGTTCAGGCGATCGTAATGTGATTGACAGGAAATGGGTGTTACTGGGCGGAAACAGGCCGTTTTATGGGCGTCCGGAAAAAACGCAGGAGTGGCTGGAGAAACGGGGGAGTGTCTGGGCGAACGCTGGGTGTGTTTGTGACGTCAAACCAGGAACGACAAGCAGTGAAATGATCGCAGATGCCGAGTAAGTCTGAAGCTACTCAGAAACTGCTACGAGGTGTGTAATCGCAATATTGCGAATACATCGTTCGCAATTTTAAGATGCTAAGATTCACTCCCAGTGGGCGGCGGCTTAGCATGAACAAATCTGCTAAAATTCACTTGCGAGCGAACAACTCGGAATGACCCCCAATATTCAAATATGTCCCATGATGTCCTTTATTAGCATGAAGGAGAGGTAAACTTATATAGATGTCCGGTGAAAGGGATGGATCACAGTTCTTTCGTAGTGGTCGTTGAATGGCATTCTCATGTAGAAACAATGAAGTTCCCCATTGACATGAAAAAAAGGAAATACAACAATAAATAAATAATAGGAATAAATGATTCTAAGTAAGGTATACACCTGAAAGAGGAGGGCCGTTAAGCATGACTAAGTGGTGATGGATACAAGATGTGGCTGGTATGATGTTAAAGAAACCATTTGATTTCAAAGTCTTGATTAAGACCATTGGGGGAAAGCGTTTGGAAATTGAATATCATCCTCATTTCTGCTTTTGCTAGGTTGGCTTCTAGATTCCTATCTTTCCATGTGGACCTGATTTTCCGGAGACCTACAAAGTAGGCAATTGAATTGGTGGAGCACTGATGTTCCTTCCGGAAGTGGTCTGAGAGGTGGTGGGTGGCAAGTTTTTGAGAAATGTAATGATTGCTCGTTATTAATCAATGGACATTTACTAACAAACGAATAGACTGTTACCTATGAAGTTGTTTTTTGTGTATATACAATTGGGGATTGTGTATGTCTATTGTGAATTTTATTTACTTTGTGCATGCTTTTATTACCTATTAAAAATGTTTTAATTGCATTCTTGGTGTATGGATAGTGCTCCTTTCAAAATCTTCCTAGTCGTTTATATTTATTGAGATTAAGTAAACTCAATTTAGGTAGCTGCAGTCCATGTAGCATATGCAATTATTATTATAATTTAATTTATATTAGATTGTTTTACTAGGTGTCTCAAAGTCAGTCCACTAGCTCCCACTTAATTTCATTGTTTGAGGATTGAAAAATGACAGTTAGGAGCTGATTGGCTGGTATTTAGGGGTCTATTCATGTGGCAGTGAAAAGCCCTTTATCAATGATAACAGGGTTTTTCACTGCTACCTTCTATTCAGAGAATGGGTTATCATGGAGAAATCTTACATTTCTCCAGCAGTGCCCCAGCTCCGTGTCTAGATCGCTTCCCTATACACTAGTATGGGGAGAGCGATTCATAGAAGCACAGAGTGCTCAGCTTTCTGTTTTGCTTCTCAGAAACCATTCGCCATCTGAGGATAGTGGGTAGAAGAGCAGTGGAGACAGCCTCC
This sequence comes from Pseudophryne corroboree, assembly GCF_028390025.1. Classification (NCBI taxonomy): domain Eukaryota; kingdom Metazoa; phylum Chordata; class Amphibia; order Anura; family Myobatrachidae; genus Pseudophryne; species Pseudophryne corroboree. The sequence goes on along the minus strand of NC_086449.1, from coordinate 554,768,215 downwards.
TCCATGCTCTTCCCGTCCCCTTCTGAGACAGCAGCCAATCAGAAGAGTCCAAGGCATGTGCATTTATGCATATGTCCTCCTCCTGACTACACAATACCCCAGTGCCATCCCCCTCTTTCAGTCCCTACCAGCTACCGCTATGAGGTGACACGACATATGCATATCCCGGCTCCCCTCATCTTTAGTGCCCCAGTGCCCCTTTGTACTGCCCCTACCCCTGCTGCCATTCTAGCAAGGTGACCCAACATATGCATATGCCGGGCCACCTCATCCTTACTGTCCCCACTGCCCCAGTGCCCCCTCACACTGCCCCTACCCCCGCTGCTGCTATAGCAAAGTGACCCCTCATATGCATGTGCCGGGTCATCTCTGCTGACTGCCCCCTCCCCACTCTGGCTGCTTCCCCCTCCTGCGCCGCTCGGACCTGTGGCGATTGCGCAGTAAAAGAAAAACACAATGAAGAAGCCGATGCTCAGAAGAAGAGGGAGAAGCCGGGATCGCTGAAGACCCAGTTACCGGATCACAAAGTGGTGAAGGTAAGTATTAATGAATTGCTACATAAAAGAAACAAAACATGATAAAAGAATGCAATGTTTAGTGATAACTTAAACCTAAAGATCTCATTCTTTCATGAATAGACCCCTTAATCACCTTCCGCTTATCACTTCTTTATCACTGCTTTCTCACTTCTCCAGGCTTAATACATGTGTCCCATTCTTCGATTAGGTGGTCCTCGCCGTGTGAGGGGGGAAGGGGCAACTAGATGACTGCTTTTCATCCTTTTCTGATGCCCTGTGCTGGCTGCTCCTCTGCAGTAGCTTCATTTTCAGCATGATCGATACAACCGGCCAGCCAGCACTGAGAGCTCAGTCATGCAGGCAGTGACATTTCCATGCCTGCTCTCCAGCAATAGGTTGGCTCAGTCAGTACACATACAGTAGTACACTTTAGAATTTGCCGTCGCACCTGGCAGTGCAGCACATGGAAGTAGAATAAAAACACTGACATTTTCAACTTTACATTATTCCAAATTTCTCATTAATTTTGTTTTTGTGCTGAAATTTGATTCTACAGGTCAATCCCAAAATTGCCATGTTTATTCAATTCAGCCCTAATATAAGGGAATGAATGTGTCCTTGTAACTTTAGTATGTGTAGATTTATTTTCAGTATGTGTAAACTTTGCCATGTGCCAAAGCTACAATATCGGGAACATCAAAGTAATTACTGAATTTGTTTCTAGGTATTGATTATCACAAGTTCAGTTTTCATATAGGGTGACCCATTCTATAAATTAGGTAAAGAGACTGTGTAAATCATTACTTATCAAAGAACAACTGCACACACTCTACCACTCAAATAGCAACAGGAAAGTAGAAAGATAAAATGCAAAAAAAATATGGTCAAAACACATACTGAAACAAGGCTATTTTATTGGGTTGACAGTGTCTAGGTCGACCATGTTTGGGTCGACCACTATTGGTCAACAGTAACGAGGTTGACAGGGTCTCTAGGTCGACATGGTCTAGGTGGACAGGTCAAAAGGTTGGCATGAGTTTTTAATGTGTTTCTTTGTGTCGTTTTCTCCATACAGTAACCGGGAACCCCAATTAGTGCACCGTGCTTCACTCATCATGCTTCGGGCAAGGTTACCGTTCCCAATCGTAGTCCACGTGGATCGTTAAGTATAAAAAAGTTTTTAAAAAAAGAAAAAATTTGAAAAACTCATGTTGACCTTTTGACTTTTCGACCTAAAACTTGTCGACCTAGAGACCCTGTCAACATTGACACCATGTTGACCTAGTTACTGTAGACCAATAGTGGTTGACCTAACCATTGTCGATCTAGTTACTGTCGACCTAGAAACAGGATCCCATTTTATCAATATGAGATAAGTTATGGGCATTTTCATCATGAAAAAATAGTAAAATGATCATTTTTAATTTTCAATTCTCATTCTTCTCTTTCACAATTTTTTAAAAGTTCATCAAGCATGCATCATAAATTTATCACTTCTGAAAAACTGCTTTATTTTGTGGATACCTCTTTTCGGAAAGTGATCAATTTCCCCTGGGCTGCAGTCTTTTTTTTTTTTTTTTTGGTGCTTTATGCTCATTTCAGTCTCCAAACAAGGAAATAAGCCACACGCTCACTTGTATATACATACAGCGCTTCACTTTTTCCACATTTTGTTATGTTACAGCATTATTCCAAAATGGAATAAATTATTTTTTTCCCTCAAATTCTACACACAATACCCCATAATTACAATGTGAAAAAAGTTTTTGGGAGATTTTTGCAAATTTATTAAAAATAAAAACTAAGAAATTACATGTACAAAAGTATTCACAGCCTTTTCCATGAAGCTCAAAATTGAGCTCAGGTGCATCTTGTTTCCACTGATCATCCTTGAGATGTTCCTACAGCTTAATTGAAGTCCACCTGTGGGAAATTCAGTTGATTGGACGTCATTTGGAAAGGCACACACCTGTCTACAGTATATAAGGTCCCACACTTGACGGTGCATGTCTGAGCACAAACCAAGCATGAAGTCAAAGGAATTGCCTGTACACCTCTGAGACAGGATTTTCTCCAGGCACAAATCTGGGGAAGGGTACAGAAAAATATCTGCTGCTTTGAAGGTTCCAATGAGCACAGTGGCCTCCATCATCCGTAAATGGAGGAAGTTTGGAACCACCAGGACTCTTTCTAGAGCTGTCCGGCTGTCTAAACTGGGTGATCAGGGGAGAAGGGCCCTAATCAGGGAGCTGACCAAGAACCCGATGGTCACTCTGTCAGAGCTACAGCATTCCTCTGTGGACAGAGGAGAACCTTCCAGAAGAACAACTATCTCTGCAGCAATCCACCAATCATGTATGGTAGAGTGTCCAGACAGAAGCCACTCCTTAATAAAAAGCACATGGCAGCCCACCTGGAGTTTGCCAAAATGCACTTGAAGGACTCTCAGACCATGAGAAACAAAATTCTCTGGTCTGATGAGACAGAGATTGAACTCTTTGGCGTGAATGACAGGCGTCATATTTGAAGGAAACCAGGCACTGCTCATCACCAGGCCAATATCATACCTACAGTGAAGCATGGTGGTGGCAGCATCATGCTGTGGGGATGTTTTTCAGTGGCAGGAACTGGGAGACTAGTCAGGATAGAGGGAAAGATTAATGCAGAAATGTACAGAGACATCCTATATGAAAAACTGCTGCAAAGCGCTCTTAACCTCAGACTGGGGCGACGGTTCATCTTTCAGCAGGACAACAACCCTAAGCACACAGCCAAGATATCAAAGCAGTGGCTTCAGGGCAACTCTGTGAATGTCCTTGAGTGGCCCAGCCAGAGCCCAGACTTGAATCAGATTGAACATCTCTGGAGAGATCTGAAAATGGCTGTGCACCGACGCTTCCCATCTAACCTGATGGAGCTTGAGAGGTACTGCAAAGAGGAATGGTCGAAACTGATCAAAGATGGATGTGCCAAGCTTATGGCATCATATTCAAAAAGACTTGAGGCTGTAATTGCTGCCAAAGGTGCATCAACAAAGTATTGATCAAAGGCTTTGAATACTTATGTACATGTGATTTCTTCGTTTTTTATTTTTAATAAATCTGCAAAAATCTCAAAAAAACTTTTTTCACGTTGTCATTATGGGGTATGGTGTGTAGAATTTTGAGGGAAAAAATGAATTTATTCCAGTTTGGAGTAAGGCTGTAACATAACAAAATGTGGAAAAAGTGAAGAGCTGTGAATACTTTACGGATGCACTGTATATGCATGGCTAGGGGCTCTGAGTCATCTGGATAGGAAAGACCAGGCCTGCAAGTGTGGTGGTACACTTGGGTATGGCGTACCGTTAAGAATCTAACCACCCATACACGGTACCTGCGGCCTGCCACTCACACACACCATAGCCGATGTTAGCAGCTATTACGGTTAAAGCCGCTGATGTGCTCCTCCTCCCCTTCCCAGCCCTATGCTGTGTCAGGGAAGGGGAGGAGAGGAGAGCGCAGCGTGGTACCGTCCCTCAGTGCTGCTCAGTCAGACTTTGGCCTTCGGCCACAGCGTGTATCTTCTCAGCTGAGCACCTGTTCGTTAGCCAATCAGAGCTCACAGATTGCCAGCCAATCAGGAGCAATCTGACTGAGCAGCACTGAGGGATGGTCCCACACTCCGCTCTCCTCTCCGTTCCCCAACCCTGACACAGCAGCGCGGGTGAGCAGCGGGAGGGCGGTGGGAGGTGTTGGGTGGGGCATATGTATAACTCGCTTTGTGGGGCATATCTAGCACTGGGGGCATATGTATATCTGGCATTGTGGGGCATATGTATAACTGGCACTGTGAGGCCTATCTGGCACTGTGGGTCATATGTATAACTGGCACTTTGGGGCATATGTATAACTGGCACTGTGGGGCATATCTGGCACTGTAGGGCATATGTATATCTGGCATTATGGGGCATATCTGTCACTGTGGGGCATATGTATAACTGGCACTGTGGTGCATATGTGTATCTGACACATAGACTGCAGAGGGTGCGCATCACCATGATGCCATGGCATTGCTGTGGGGAGACTAAAACTCCCGGTATGTCTTGCGTGGCCAGGAAGGAACATGGCGGTTGCTGTTTCTGCTGCTGGTGCAGAGTGAGAGTCTGTAGTGTGCGGGGACAATGAAGCTGGTGGGAGGCTAATACCTTATACTGTTATGAGGGATTAGTCCCCAGTGCGCACACTGTGTATGTGATGTTATATAGGGGAAGGGGCTGTATCACACCTTGAAAAAGATCCCTGTGGATCGAAACGGCGTTGGTGCTGAGACCAGTGGACAAATCCAAGATTACACCGGAGACTAGCCTCTATCCAACTTTGTCTTATATTTTGGACTTTCCAAAACAGGTTTGAGTCCGGACTTTCTAATGTATATTTTGCCATCTTTTTCATCAAAACTGGGAGATATAGCTCCGTGTATGAACAATCTTGGAACATTACTAATCTTTTGACATTTTATGGAAAAATAATTTATGGAAATTTGATTCACTTTGAAACAAATGCTTTTAGGTTTCCCGTTACCATTGGTATGGAACTCGTGTCTAAAGAAACCCTAATATGTGGAACCCACTCCGTTTATAAGTTAGTTGGGATGCTTATTTTAATTTTGTGGTAATACCATTGGTGAAAAGATACCTTTATGTGTTTCCCACAATATACACTTAAGTGAGTATTGGTACATCCCTGTTGTAATTCCAGTGGTGGTGAGAATCTATACTTATCTGGTTGACGAGATACTATCACCTTTCCAGTTCCGAACACGTGTAGATTTAACCAGTGCCGTTTCTTGGGGCATGCAAGCCGTGCATCCGCACGGGTCGCCCGCCGCAGCACTTCTGCTGCTCTTTGCTTCCCCCTCCTCCCTCTTCACTAGTACCCAGCTCGGGGGGGTGAAGTTTCGCAGAATGACGCGGTTGCATCATGATGTCATGACGCAATTGCATCCTTCCACGAAACTCCGCCCCCGAGCGGAGTACTGCTGACAAGGGGGAGCCAAGCTACAGGAAAGGCCAGGCGGCCGGCATGACGAGGGAGAGGCGGGCTGAAGAGTGGGAAGAACCTCTTCAAACGTAAGTTTCTCTCTCTATCTCCTCCCCCCCTCCTCTGCCACCTGCCGTAATATGTAAGATGGGGACACTTGCCTGCCTAATGTGTAAAATGGGGACACTTGCTTGCTTAATGCGTAAAATGGGGACACTTGCCTGCCTAATGTGTAAAATGAGGACACTTGCCTGCCTAATGTGTAAAATGGGGACACTTGCCTGTCTAATGTGTAAAATGGGGACTCTTGCCTGCTGTATTGTGTAAAATGGGGACTGTTGCCTACCGTAATGTGTAAAATGGGGACATTTGCCTGCTGTATTGTGTAAAACGGGGACTCTTGCCTGCTGTATTGTGTAAAATGGGGACACACGCCTGCCTAATGTGTCAAATGGGGACACTCGCCTGTCTAATGTGTCAAATGGGGACACTCGCCTGCCGTCATGTGTAAAATGGGGACGCTCGCCTGCCGTCATGTGTAAAAAGGGGACTCTTGCCTGCCATCATGTGTAAAATGTGGACTCTTTCCTTCCATCATGTGTAAAATGGGGACTCTTGCCTGCCTTCATGTGTAAACTGGGGACTCTTGCCTGCCTTAATATACAAAATGGCGACTCTTGCCTGCCGTAATTTGCAAAATGGGGACTCTTGCCTGCCGTAATAAGTAAAATGGGGATTTAATGTATCAAGGGCATTGCGGTGTATGGCATAATCTATATTTTTTTATTTTTTTCCTGTGGTGGCCATGATCTGTTGGTGCAAGGTCAAAAACTGGGGTGTAAGGTAGTCTTTTCAGATGAAGCCACGCCCATTGTAACAAGAATACGCCCATTTTATTGAGGCCACTCCCCCTTGCCAGGAGCGTGCGCGCCTTCGGTGTGTGCATACTTTTTCTTTTTATATCTATATGGGGGCGCGCATTTTTTTAAGTCAATGGGGGGGGGCATTTTTAAATCTCGCACTGGGAGCCAAATTGGCTAGAAACAGCCCTGGATTTAACTATAAGACTGAGATATAAAGCAATACTACACTTTTTTTTTTCGTTTTCTTTTATTTCATGTTCCTTCGGATCTCCTAAACAACTGTGAGGAAGATTGTTGTCCCTAAATACAGATGATAAGAACCATACAGGTTGTATAATCTCTTATTGTATCCCAGTGGGACTGTTGTCGCCTTTTGATCCTTCACTTTCTTTCTTATCTGTATAGTGATATATATATGAGAAATAATTTCCCAACACTGTGTATGTGGTATATACCAAACATTGTCTTTATACCTACATTATATACACATAACATATTATTAACACACTAAGTCATTCATTGTGCAAGGACCTACACTCCCTTGACCATCGCACGCCCTTTAGCCGTAAAATATTTAGCCACTAACAACATTATGCTTGAAGGTAATACTTCATATAATACAAATATTGCCGCCCATCCCCCATCCCCCCCCCCCCCCAAAAGAAGGTGCAAGGATTAAGGGGACGTAGCCCCTTGCAACAGTGTGAAGAGTGACTGCAGGGCGCGATGAATCACCTAGTGTATGTATATATATATATATATATATATTATGAGAATGGAATTATGAGCATGGAACGGAGGCAGCAGCCCTGCGGCAGGAGCACTGATCACTACCACTGCAGGCGCTGACAGCAGGGACTAGCAATGAGAAGCCGAAGGGGAGGAGCTGCAGCCGCGACCCCCTCTCCCGCCAGGCACCTTCGTGCAGGAATTACGCTGCTGACGCACCAACCTCCCTCTGCTGCACAAGCTGCCGTGTAAACAACAGCTTGTGAAGAGGTTCAGGGATGAACAGTTTCACTTTCAAACCCCGAAAATAAAGCATTTTCAGAGTTTAATGAATGTCACAATTTCTACATCCCTATACTTTAGTATGAGGAGTGCAGGAATTGTGACAAATAAAGGATAATGAATATGCTCCTTTCTCATACTGTATGTTGAAAATTAACAAATCTCTTTTTTCATACTACACCAACAGTTGGAAAACGCCCTTTCTTCACTATTTTATGGCAACTGTGGAGTCTATGAACTAAGGTGAACCAAAGGAGGAATCTTTGCCTACGGTATCCGTTCACATGGTCGACCATGTTATGGTCGACAGTCATTAGGTCGACCACTATTGGTCGACATTGACATGGTCGACATGGACACATGGTCGACACATGAAAATGGTCGACATGAGTTTTTTAACATTTTTTTCTTTTGGGGAACTTTTCCATACTTTACGATCCACATGGACTACGATTGGAACGGTAAAGTGTGCCGAGCGAAGCGGTAGCGGAGCGAAGGCACCATGCCCGAAGCATGGCGAGCGAAGCGAGCCATGCGAGGGGACGCGGTGCACTAATTGGGGTTCCCAGTCACTTTACGCAAAAAACGACACCAAAAAAAGTAAAAAAACTCATGTCGACCTTTTCATATGTCGACATTTCATGTGTCGACCATTTTCACGTGTCGACCATGTGTCCATGTCGACCATGTCAATGTCGACCAATAGTGGTCGACCTAATGACTGTCGACCATAACATGGTCGACCATTCATACCGGAACCTTTGCCTACTATCTCTCAGTTCCAAAAAAATATTAGCTGTGAATTTAGGGGGTTATTCAGAGTTGTTAGCGTATCAAAAAAAGCACACTAATGGGAAAAACCATGGGGGTAATTCCAAGTTGATCGCAGCAGGATTTTTGTTAGCAATTGGGCAAAACCATGGCCCTCATTCCGAGTTGTTCGCTCGTTGCCGATTTTCTCTATATTGCGATTAGTCGCTTACTGCGCATGCGCATGGTTCGCAGAGCGCATGCGCTTAGTTATTTTACTCAAAAGTTAGGTATTTTACTCACGGCATTACGAGGATTTTTCTTCGTTCTGGTGATCGGAGTGTGATTGACAGGAAGTGGGTGTTTCTGGGCGGAAACTGGCCGTTTTATGGGTGTGTGTGAAAAAACGCTGCCGTTTCTGGGAAAAACGCGGGAGTGGCTGGAGAAACGGGGAAGTGCCTGGGCGAACGCTGGGTGTGTTTGTGACGTCAAACCAGGAACGAAACTGACTGAACTGATCGCAATGGCTGAGTAAATCCCGAGCTACTCAGAATTTCTATTCGCAATTCTGCTAAGCTAAGATACACTCCCAGAGGGCGGCGGCTTAGCGTGTGCAATGCTGCTAAAAGCAGCTAGCGAGCGAACAACTCGGAATGAAGGCCCATGTGCAGTGCAGGGGAGGCAGATGTAACATGTGCAGAGAGAGTTAGATTTGGGTGGGGTGTGTTCAAACTGCAATCTAATTTGCAGTGTAAAAATAAAGCAGCCAGTATTTACCCTGCACAGAAACAAAATAACCCACCCAAATCTAACTCCTTCTGCACATGTTATATCTGCCTCCCCTGCAGTGCACATGGTTTTGCCCAATTGCTATCAAAAATCCTGCTGCGATCAACTTGGTATTACCCCCCATGTGCACTGCAGGTGGGGCAGATATAACATGTGAAAGAGAGAGTTAGATTTGGGTGGGCTATATTGTTTCTGTGCATGGTAAATACTGGCTGCTTTATTTATACACTGCAAATTAGATTTCAGTTTGATCACAGTCACACCCCACCCAAATCTAACTCTCTGTGCACGTGTTACATCTGCCCCAACTGCACTGCAACATGGTTTTACCCATTAGGGTGCTTTTTTGACTTGCTAACTCTGAATAACCCCCTAAATTCACAGCTAGTATTAACATGAGATTACATGGTGCAACAGAAAGTGTACATATTTTTAGATGTTATTTGTCTTACATTAAAAAAAATGTATGTTATTATGCCAAATAATACTATTAGAACTGCATTTAGGAAGGAAAAAGTACTGTCAGACAACATAAGTAAATGTAATTTAGTAGCGTACAACAAAGTACTGGACATTAATGGCAGCTGTACTAAGGTTAATAGTCCAGTCACAGATTAGCCAGCTGTTTAACCTTGGATGATCTACTTAACATCAGCAGAAACCTCTTCTGCTCCTCTAATTTGAAGCATTTGCTGACATAGCAAGTCCTGAGCAAGCCACAGCACTTTCACAATTCCTAACAGAACGCTGAGCTAAAATACTGTATGCCATGGATTATATAGCCATTCAGTAATAATTGCACAATTCCTTATCATTGCACATTCCATATAGAGTAACTGCTGCTTCATAAAAGCTGGTTAGTATCTACTGACCATGAGATGCTGAAAATGCTCAGTGCTTTGTGTAGAAATTCTAGAATGTTTGACTCTGTTATCATGGAATTTCAATTATAATTGCCAAATGTTCATTTGGAGTTTAAATTAAAACATACTGGGATGTTTCACATTTGTTCAGGATTGCAATATCATATTTTCTACATATATTTGTCCAGCTTTTATAATGGTGGTCTCAGAGAATATTCTGAGCATGAAAAATGCATTCAGATGTATTATATCCATTATATAACACCTACCGTGCTATAGTACCATATGCTATGCAGCTACTGTGCGAATATCTGCTAATGTTGCTTGCGGCGGGAAATGGATTGAGACACCCACTGCAGCTTTGCAGATATCAGTATCTGCAAATAAACACACAGCGCCAGTCGCAGATACTTTGGCAATTGATTATGTGAGTAAGCTGTGGTTATGCGGAATGGCCTGTTGTATTGTGATGCAGGCGCCATGTTTCTGCATTTGGGCTCACAGTTATCTGTGACACACCTGCTGTTTTGCTGCCTTCCCTGTCACCTCCACTGCACGGTCCCTGACTGTAACTTCTTTTGCGAATAAATCCTTACTGTGAGCAACATCACATGCCCAGTACTGACAGAACTCCATAATTATCTTTGTAGATATTAAATAACGCATATAGAATAATAACCACAATGTGGAATGGAGTATAAATGGAATTTGTGTTTTATTAGTGATATTCCTATTCATTTCTTTGAGATGTGGAGATGTTGCATCTTCCCAATGTTTTGTCAAACTTTTTTTTTTTATTGCAGATGAATGTAAATTGCAACATGCAGCCAAGGGCATAGCTACCATAGGTGCAGGCAGTGCAACTGCTATGAGGCTCAGAGCTGAGAGGGGCCCACCTTCCTTGTCACAGTTACATATGTTACATACATTTTTCACCAATAGTATATACACATGGGCCCTTACAACTTTTGCCTTGGGGCATACAATATATCTAGTTATTCCCCTGGTCTTGATCATTGTAATGTGTTATAAAATTAAACGAAGGGCATTATAATGTGGCATACTATGAACTGGGGACACTGTATGTCATAATGTGAATTAGGGGTACTGTGTAATGGTAATGTGTACCGGCATAATGTGTACTGACAGCCCTACAATGTGATATAATGTGAACTAGAAACTACACAAGGTTGTATATCTCTATAGGTGCTGGTTCCTCCTAGATATCTTCATACAGAGTACTCATTTCAAACATAACTTTTAATAAAATTATTCCTACAATCACAACAAAAAATGTAAATAATTTTTTTTTAAATAAAACGACTGTACAATCCAAATTCGTTATGATCTCACATTAAAGTGACATAGACTAATAGGTAAAGTGACACAGTGCAAATTCATCACAGTACCATATTAAAGTGACTCTGTACAATCCAATTCATTGCGATCTCACATTAAAGTAACATATGCAAATAGGTAAAGTGACAGTGCAAATTCATCACAGTACCATTTTCAAGTGACACAGTGCATGGGGGCTATCAAATATACATCAGTATATTCACTTTAATATGGTACTGTGATGAATTTGCACTGTGTCACTTTACCTATTAGTCTATGTCACATTAATGTGAGATCATAACAAATTTGGATTACACAGTCGTTTTATTTAAAAAAAATATATATATATATAATTTTTTGTTGTTGTGATTGTATGAATAATTTTTTTTAAAGTTATGTTTGAAATGAGCACTCTGCCTGAAGATATCTAGGAGGAACCAGCGCCTATAGAGATATACCACTTTGTGTAGCTTTGGAGTCATATGTGGAATTGAGTGCTCTTTCCTTATTTGGTATATACAAGGCAGCTCGGTTTTTTCCGTACTGCGCGGAAAAAAGGTGTTCACATCCTCATTCATTCCAGCATAATGTGAACTAGGGCACTACTATGGTTCATAAAATAAACTATGGCACTACTATGTGGCATAACATTAACTAAGGCACTACTTTGTCTCAGAAAATCAACTAGGCACTATTATGGGGCATACAATTAACTGCTGCGGAGAGGTCTCTCTCTAGAGGCGTTGGGACAGGGGGCCCTTCAAAATGTTGCTATGGGGCCCCCAAAGTTCTAGCTATGCCTCTGCATGCAGCATAGCATTATCACCAGAGGCATTATTATTCATTCGTAACATAACAACATTTTGGAAATACTCTTAAGTGGTGTACACACGGTGAGATTTTTTCTTACGATTTTGACTATATAGTCAAAATCGTAATGAAAGTTAGTGCAGATCGCAAGGTGAAAGTCACCTTGCGATCCCGATTTGATGCCAATGCGCGGTCCCGCATGGTCAGCATCGCAAGAATAGATAGACTGTGCAGGCAAGTCAATTTTGACTATCTCTATAGAAGAGATAGTGAAAATTGACACTTAGCCAAAATCGCACATAGACACTATCGCAATCACATAATGAGTGTGCTTGCGATACTATGTGCCGACCTAGCCCCTGTCACATAGTTAGAATTGTGCATAGCCCGAATTTCACCGTGTGTATGGGCCATGAGGTACATGATGTGCCACCAACCATCACTTCCTATGACCATCAATACCCAAATACCCTATGCTCCCATTTCACCCAAAATTGCAATGGTGGGCCTAGCCTTCATAAACAAACGTACCCAAGTGACCTTAATCCCATGCAGTCCATCCTACAACCTGAATCAAATCAGGTCTGGACTTCCACTCACAAGCAACGACTGAGCAACATGTAGATCGCTCATGTCATCTCTATTGTCCTCCCCAGGCACATGCATACATTGTCACTGCTAATGCTGGAAAGTAAACCCCCAAAACACATAGAGCACCCCCAGACTACCCCAGCCACACACCCCCTGGGCACCACACAGAAAAAGGATAGGAGTGAAAGCCAAACTTCACTTTCTAACACTCTGACACTTTACTGCTGTCCTCTTTTTTACTTTTACATTCAGCAGCCTCTTTCATTTGCTTAACACTGATCTTTCACTCCTATCCTTTTTCTGTGTGGTGCCCTGGGGTGGTGTGGCTGGGGTAGTCTGGGGGTTCTCTGCACCCCAGAGGTGAACCCCTATTGGTTAGGGACCTGTCTGATGAGGTCACCGTGAAGCAGGTGGGCAGGCTCATATACTGGCCAATATATGCCAAGAACCTCGAATATTATATTATGGTTGTAATATTTTTAATGGTGTATGGTGCACCTGCACCCTTTGTTCCTATACTTTATTTAAGGTCATAAATATGTTCTGACTAGGATTGTTCTTCTCTCTGCATGCTGTCTGTAGAATTATCCACACCAATCCCAAATCTCTATTATACGTTTATTTCTGTCCTGCATTCTGTATCTGAATCTGTACTGCCTATTCCCACTCTTAGCCTGACTTGGGGGTAAATTTACTAAAATGGGAGTTCTATTTAAGATGGGATGTTGCCCATAGCAACCAATCAGATTCTACTTTTCATTTATCTAGCACCTTCTAGAAGATAATACCTGGAATCTGATTGGTTGCTATGGGCAACATCCCATCTTAAATAGAACTCCCATCTTAGTAAATTTACCCCTGGACTTCATTTTTATCTTGTTCTATATTTTCAAGGAATGAACACTCATTACATTTAGTACCACAGAGTACTGTAGATATGATTTTATCTATTCAACTTCAGTCAATGTGGGTAAATTATTTGTACTCACGTCAAGTTTAAGCAGAAGTGAAACATGAATATATTACTATAACTACCATAAAGACTATTTCTTATTGTCTAACAAGCTATTCTTCAGATTAAGCTTTACAATATCAATGTCAAATCAGTTTTAGAAAACAGATTACAAGACTTCCTGTGAGTGGTGCATCAAGCATAAAATATATACAGTATAAAGAAGGGCGCTGATAAAGGGGCTTATTCAGACATGATTGCTGCTGTGCATTTTCGCACAGCGGATGATCAGGCCTGAGCTGCGCATGTGTATGCACCACAGTGCGCAGGTGCGACAGTCCGCAGTGATGGGAAGCGATGGGCAGCGACGGGATGGTGTGACAAATCCGATCGCACCGGCGATTGCAAGAAGATTGACAGGAAGAGGGCATTTGTGGGTGGGAGTGTCCGAAAAAACGCAGGAGGGAACCGGTGTTTTGTGGGAGGATTCGTGACATCAGCTCCAGACCTGATCATCGCAGCGGCTGAGTAAGTCCTGGGATGTGCAGAGACGGCACACACAGCTATTCTGCACATACGATCACACACCTGCAGAGCAAATTACCCCTCCCCTGTAGGCGGCGACTACCTGATCGCAGGGATGCAATAAACGCACTCTAGCCATCAGGTCTGAATAACCCCCAAAGTTTTATCTGTTTTGTATAGTAAACTTCCCTCTTGTGGTGACTGCAGGAGAACTGGATTCTCCAATTAGAAAAGCAGTGAGTAGGGAAAATATGGGAAGCTCTGTTACCAGAGAGAGATTATCAGTATATATAAACATGGATTCAAATATCCCTTTAAAACATTTATTTAAATACCCCAATACATATATATATAAGTACACACAGCCAGTATTTCACTTTTTTCAGACAGTATATAGAAAAAATAAAATATAATAAAAAATAAAATAATAAATGCATTAAAGACAATAGACTTGTGTATTCTATTCTTCACAATTTATAGAGATGATACCGATATGGCTATGGGGATTATAAACTATTTTGTAGCTACCTCTAGGCCACCTCTAGCTGCAAGAATGGACACTTGTATCAAAATTGTTACTTATTGGATTCTTTCCAAATAGCAGCAGATGTTCTTAGTCACAGTTTCATTTTTTGAAACAATTTGTTGCTATATGAAATAACACATCAAAGGTTTCCGTCATTCATACATAACAAGCAGTTTGTGACAACTGATTATTCACAGCCTGCGTAATTAACCGATATTTAACTACGTTTTTATATCCCATTCATGCCATAGGGCCTTTTTATTCCTCCTTATCCAATAATGTGATGAATTTCCAGCTTATTTAGACTTGCATCCAGTTTATGAAAATTACATAGATATCAGATGATATTATATTGCATCCAGCATAACAAGAAATGCATCCAATTTATGTAGAATTATTTAGTATCCGGTAGTGATATAACCACATACTGTATTAAGGTATCTGCTTGTCACATTAAATGGCAAATGTCTCAGTCACATATATTGGGACAGTTCTAAATAGTGGTGTTCCATCCACTAATGGGTAATAATGTGTGGTATATCTGGGGTGCTCAATCTGATCTTGCCATGCTCATAAAGATATGGATTTGGTCCCAGTGAATTTCACCGCACTTTCCATATTTGTTTTCAGCTGGTGATAAAGCATAACTGCTTCTTACAGTATATGGACTTCTGAGCCTGAGATTTATATGTTTAGAAATTAGTCAGTTTTGTGCACAGGTACGAAGCACTAAATGGCTATACAATAAACTCTACTCAGTAAGCATTTCTGCATAATTTAGGCATCCCTGCTGTTTAGCAAAGGGTTAACGGAGACTATAGCACAATTATTTTCATTATTAATACCCTAATCCTGCAATATCATACTGTAGAGAGTAAGCAATTGCTCGCTATATCACTTAGACATATTCTGCTATACAGGTAGCAGGAAAACATAAAAAACGTGTAAAAGCTTACTTTATATAACACCATCCCAGAATGGCATTATATGAAGAAAAATCCTTATTTCAGGATTTTTGAGTGATCTCACCCACTTAGTCCCTGCAACCAGCAGAAACTCTGCCCACTCGTCACACTCTCCTCATTTTGTCAGGGTTAATGGAGATGTGAATGGTGGACATTATAGCAAATTGGGGAAACTATGATATCAGTGGAGTGAGGTACTGCGCAACACTTTAGGGAGGCTTGTTCAACATCATCCAAGAGTCTGTCAACTTTTCTAGATCTTGTAATTTACATAAAAACAACAAAATAGAGATAAAATGTTACAAATAACCGATGGACTCTAACAGAATCTACAAGTGAGCAACACCATAACTGTTTAAATGGAATCTCTAAAAGACAATTGCTTCACATGACATGGAACATTACAAAGGATGAGATTTGCAAAAATAACAGATTGAAAAAATAGAAACACAGATCATCGCAAAAAGCTCCAATAAAGAAAGTATTGACATGGTCATAAAGAATGTTCTATGAAAAGAGAAAAATCTGTTGAATACAAATAAAAAGGATGAGAAAAAGAAACAAACTTCAAAGATGAAAATCAAGCCATTGTTACTGGATATAGTTCATAACATCACAAATTTGAAAGGATAATAGAAAACATATGCCAACACTTTGGCAAGATCCTGTATTTAAAAATCTTACCTCAAGCTCCTGGATTCATTGAAAAAAAATAACAGAATTTGGTTGTTGGCCAAGGCAGAAATGTCCTGCACTTTTAGACTGAAAATATTAAACCAAGTGGCTTGAAATTAGATTTCAAATGGTTTGTATAGCAGGCCCCCTACTTACTGTACCAGTATTCCTAATTTTATTTAGCTGCATTTTAGATTTTATAAAGTGCACTCTTTTATCAAGTCACTTTGGAAAATATATCCTTTTATGTATACTTTTATGTTCATGTGGGCAGTATACAGAGGTGCAGCAGTATATATTTCTGGAAATGTGGTGACTGTTGATCAGAGATGTGCAGATAAGATAGACAGGAGGCACCTTCCATAGACTTTTTACTCCAGAGTTTTGACTATAAAACTGATTACAATAATACAAAGAAAATATTTCTACTTTATGCTTTGTCTTTTTCATATACTTTCCGACCCGTACGCACACAGCGGTTTGTTGCTGTGGTGCGAACGGGTCCGGAATGCGCATGCACGGCGGCCACACTGCGCAGGCGCGTCATTGCCCGGCGACAGGGGTCGCCGGGTTACGTCCAGGACAACGAAGAAAGCGGTCGCAGAGACGACCGCAAGAAGTTTGACAGAAAGAAGGCATTCCTGGGCATCACCGGAACGTTGACTGCCGTTTTCGGGGAGTGGTGTAGAAAAAGCAGGCGTGTCCAGGAGAACGGAGAGCGGATGTCTGACGTCAAAGCCGGCCCCAGCATCGCTGAGATCGTCGCACAGGGTAAGTATGTCCAGGGCTGGTCTTGTTCTGCTTGAAATTTTTTTAGCTTAGCAGGGCTGCACAAGCGATTGCAGCCCTGCTAAGGTAAAATACACTCCCCCATAGGCGTGGACTAGTTGATCGCAGCAGCAGCAAAACGTTGCTGGCTGTGATCAACTCGGAATGACCACCATAGTCAAATCTCTTGTTAACACATTAGTATGACAGGAAGGGCTCTGCCTCACCCCATCGCACGTCACTGACAGATAGATAAATAGATAGCCAGCAGTTCATATCTGAAATAATGTGCACACTTTTTGTCTGCCCAAGTAATCTCCATATCTGTCTAATGGGCATATGTATTAATAATCGTGGAACTGCCGCGATTATTAACACTCTGTTTCGTGGTGTATAGTTTCATTTTAAAAGAAAATCTACCCGCTATGTACGTAGGGAAACCCAAAGGAACAGCGGAAGCGATAACCATTGTGCCTGCAAGCTATTTCGCCAGCATTTTGGAGGCATTTTTACAAGATGCACACAATGTCAGTTTCCAGAATCGGGGGCCGGCGCTGGACAGAGGTTGTGAGATGGGGAATCAAAAGATATGACTCCCACTATTATGCCTCCATAGGCTTAAAGCAGTTTACACTATGGATGTGCACTAATACTCATGTTTTGCGTTTGGATTTTTAATAACTACATGTTTTGGTTTGGGCAAAAACTCCATCACATGTTTTTTTTATTGTTTTTTTTTGGGGGGGGGGGGGGGGTTGGTTTTTAATCTGTGTTTTTTTGTTGTTGTTTTTTTTTTGGGGGGAGGATCAAAATGTGATATAAAACTGCTAAAATCACATCATTTGGGACATTTTTGTTCCTACAATATTATTGACCTCAATAACATTAATTTATAGTAATTTCCAGTCAATTTTGACCACCTCACAGCTCACAATATTGTTTTCATCCAGTTTATGCTAAATGTTGCATCGAGCTTGCTTGTTGACTAAGCTAAGCACAAGCAGTGGGCAGCAGAAACAGTGGCAGCTCGACTTCAAACATGGCACATCTAGGAAACGGAGAGTGCAGAGGTAGATACAGATGGCAGTTTAATAAACTATACAACCCCATAGAAAGTAACCAAGAATGTTCTCATTAATCAAGAACTAGATAAGAAGGAAGGAGGATTGATTGTTTGATTAATTTTGGAAGTTAATTTCATTCATTAAGTCTGAAAATGTTTTTCAAGCGGAGTATTGGGGACGGTAATGTACGAAAACTCTTCTTCATGGCGGTAATGATTGACAATTCTTCTTTCATGGCCTTTTCTCAGTTCCTGTAAAATAAAGAAAGAAGGATTGGCTTAGAATTTGACTGCAGATAAGAACCATTTGGCCAATCTATTGCACACACTACAGTTAATATTTTTGTTGGGAGCCTATTAAATTACCGGTCTATTTATGGATTGTGGGAGGAAACCAGAGCACCCAGAGGAAACCCACATAAGCATGGGGAGACTATACAAACTCCACACTGTTAGGGCCATAGTGGGAATAAAACCCAGGTTATCAGTGTTGTGAGGCAGTAATGCTAACCATTACCCCATCAGTAATGCCCTAGTCAATTTAATTTAAATGTTTGATTCTGAAAATGTTAATCACTGTGGGCATTGGGAACTTTAATGAATGAAAATTTTGTCTTTCATGCAGTCAATGATTGAAATTCTTCTTTCATGGTCTTTTCTCTTCTCAGGTGCTGTAAAAGAAAAACAGAAGGATTGCATCACTGCCCTTGATCTTGGATGAGTAGTAATCAAAGTTATTTTCTTTTTCAACAAGATTATAACTAATGGTCATCTTGAATATTTTAATTTCACACATTGGGGGTCATTCCGAGTTGTTCGCTCGTTGACGATTTTCGCTATACTGCGATTAGTTGCTTACTGCGCATGCGCAAGGTTCGCAGTGCGCATGCGCTTAGTTATTTTACACAAAAGTTAGGTATTTTACTCACGGCATAACAAAGCTTTTTCATTGCTGTGCTGATCGTAGTGTGATTGACAGGAAGTGGGTGTTTCTGGGCGGAAACTGGCCATTTTATGAGAGTGTGCGGAAAAACGCAGGCGTTCGAGTTGCAAAACGCAGGAGTGGCTGGAGAAACGGGGGAGTGGTTGGGCAAACGCTGGGTGTGTTTGTGACGTCAAACCAGGAACGAAAAGGACTGAGATGGTCGCAATGGCTGAGTAAGTCTGGAGCTACTCAGAAACTGCCAAGAAATTTCTGGGGTTAATTCCAAGTTGATCGCAGCAGGAATTTAGTTAGCAATTGGGCAAAACCGTGTGCACTGCAGGGGAGGCAGATTTAACATGTGCAGAGAGAGTTAGATTTGGGTGGGTTATTTTATTTCTGTGCAGGGTAAATACTGGCTGCTTTATTTTTACACTGCAAATTAGATTGCAGATTGAACACACCCCACCCAAATCTAACTCTCTCTGCACATGTTAAATCTGCCTCCCCTGCAGTGCACATGGTTTTGCCCAATTGCTAACTAAATTCCTGCTGCGTTTAACTTGCAGGGCCGGCGCTACCATTAGGCAGCTGCCTATGGGCGGCAGCCACTAGAGGGCGGTACACAACTGCTGAGTAAGTTTTACTTAAAAAATTATGTTGTGCTAACCTAGCGGCGGTTGCGGCGCAAGTCTGGCCAGCCGCAGCCACCATTATTAATCATCTTCACCCCCAGACAGGGCCGCCTAGGTGAAGCGTTTGCTGTGGCCGCCACCGCCCCCCCCCCCTCCTCCTCCCCTCCCTCCCTCCTTGCTGATCGATCAGGGAAACAACCGCCCGGGCCAGCAGCCAGCAGGAACAGCTGCGGCTCCCGTTCACCTCTGCAGCTACACTGGCAATAACTCAGCCAGGCAGGCTGCAGTGAGGGGGCGCATCTCATTCTCACCAGAGGACAGCTGATGGGCCTCCGGCATGCTAGCACAATACGAGGGAGGGAGCCTGCACACGTGTGATAGGAGACTGCTGAAGAGAACATTACATTGGAAGGTATGCGGTGCGTGCACCAAGAGATTTACAGCCATAAATACCAGCTACATTAACCCTTAAAAGGGTACTGTACTGTGGGGGAGTCTCTTTTGGGACACAATTATCCTGGAAGCAACCTGACCTAAAATAGCATTTTTTTTTTACTTTCTATCTTATAGACTGGCAGACATATTATATAAATATATATATATATATATATATATATCCATTTTGCAATAAGGCAGCACTCTGGAGACTTGAAATTATGTGAAATGATGGTGTATTTAATTTATACACCATTATATCAGTGGCGTAACTATTGCCCCCGTAGCCACTGCGGAGGCGCAGGGCTGCGGGGGCGCCGCAACTGATTCAGAGCAGTTTGACATGCGGACGACTCGTCCGCATGTCAATCTGCTAAATGTGTCTTCCAAAATGGCCGCCGCCATGGAAGAGACATGCTAGAGGTCATACTTGACCTCTAGCGTCTAATAAGTGCCGGGACCCACGATAGAGCTGGCCACGGCCGGCGGTGCCCTGCTACCGTGGAGCGGCGGGGGCAGCAGCAGCAATGGAGGGATCAGGCAGCGGTGCCCGCGGTACACGGAGCGGTTTGGGCAGCTTTACTCCCCATGAAACCCAGTGCATGAAATCCCTAGCAACAAGCATTACCCACGGGCAACGAGCGTGACACCCTGAGCAGGAAACCGCCGGCAACAAGCTTGACACCATGAGCATGAAACCCCTGGCAACGAGCATGACACCCTGAGCATGAAACCCCTGGCAACGAGCATGACACCCTGAGCATGAAACCCCTGGCAACGAGCATGACACCCTGAGCATGAAACCCCTGGCAACGAGCATGACACCCTGAGCATGAAACCCCTGGCAACGAGCATGACACCCTGAGCATGAAACTTCTGGCAACGAGCATGACACCCAGCGCATGAAACCCCTGGCAACAAGCATGACACCCTGAGCATGAAACCCCTGGCACCGTGCATGGAACCAAGATCATGAAACCCTTGGCAACAAGCAGGTAATTTAAAAGTAATTAGAAGCCTTACTGTAGGGCTTAATGTGTAGTGGGCATTGCGGTGTGTGGCATAATATATAACGGGCATTGCAGTGTGTGGAATAATGTATCACGGACATTGTGGTATGTGGTATAATGAATAACGGGCATTGCGGTGTGTGTCATAATGTGTCACAGACATGACGGTGTGTGGTATACTGTATCATGAGTATTGTATGTGGTATAATATCTCAGGGGCATTGCAGTGTATAGCATAATGTATAACGGGCATTGTGATGCATGGTGTAATATGTCACAGGCATTACAGTGTGTGTCGTAATGTGTCACAGGCATTATATGGTGTGTGGTATAATGTCTCAGGGACACTGCAGTGTGTGGCATCATTTATAACGGGCATTGCGGTGTGGCATAATGTGTCACAGGCATTACGGTGTGTGGCATAATGTTTAAGGGCCATTGCAGTGTGTGGCATAATGTGTAATGGGAATAATGACAAATAATGTGAAGGGCATAAATCAGGATTATTTTTTTCCCTATGGTTGCCAATGTCTCGGCGTGCAGGTTGCAAAACTGGGGTATAAGGTAGTCTTTTCCCACAACACCACGCCACTTTCAGCGAAGCCACACCCATTTTAGTGAAGCAACATCTCTTTTTTGACACGCGCACGCACAGTCTTCACTTTGCCAGTGCCAAATAGGGGGGGAGGGTGCCAGAGAATTTTTTGGCTTGGGGGAAAAATTTCTAGTTACCCCACTGCAATATATAAATATATATACAGGGCTTAAAGTGGTCCAGGAGAAGTGGGGGAACTCACCTCTCCTGCTTAGCGCGCCGAAGGCGCGCGCGCTCCCGACAAGGGTGTGTGGCCTCATTAAAATGGGTGTGGTCTCATTAAAATGGGCGTGGAGTCATCTGATCTCATCACGGCCACCACAGGAAAAAAAAAAGTCCCATTTTACACATTACGGCAGGCAAGAGTCCCCATTTTAAACAGTACGGCAGGCAAGAGTCTCCATTTTACACAGTACGGCAGGCAAGTGTCCCCATTTTACACAGTACGGCAGGCACGTGTCCCCATTTTACACAGTACGGAAAGCACGTGTCCCCATTTTACACAGTACGGCAGGCACGTGTCCCCATTTTACACAGTACGGCAGGCACGTGTCCCCATTTTACACAGTACGACAGGCACGTGTCCCCATTTTACACAGTACGACAGGCACGTGTCCCCATTTTACACAGTACGGCAGGCAGGTGTCCCCAATTTACACAGTGTGGCAGGCACGTGTCCCCATTTTACACAGTCCGACAGGCACGTGTCCTCATTTTACACAGTCCGACAGGCACGTGTCCCCATTTTGCACAGTACGACAGGCACGTGTCCCCATTTTACACATTATGGCAGGCAAGTGTCCCCAATTTACACAGTGTGGCAGGTAAGTGTCCCCATTTTACACAGTGTGGCAGGTAAGTGTCCCCATTTTACACAGTGTGGCAGGTAAGTGTCCCCATTTTAGACAGTACGACAGGCACGTGTCCCCATTTTACACAGTACGACAGGCACGTGTCCCCATTTTACACAGTGTGGCAGGCAAGTGTCAAGTGGGGGGGAAGAGAGAGGGAGGGGGGGGAAGGAAGGGACAACTTACATATGAAGAGGATCTTCACGCTCTTCGGGTCGGGCCACCTCTTCTTCCTCGCGCCGGCCGCCTTCTCCTTCCAGCTCCCCCTCCTCCTACTGAGTACTCCTGCTTGGGGGGCGGAGTTTCGCGTCATTCCGCGAAACTCCGCCCCCCGAGCAGGAGTACTCGGGAGGAGGAGGAGGGGGGGGGAAACAGGGACCAGCAAAGTGCCAAGAAACGGCACTGCCTGGGAGACTATTGAACAGTACTGTCTCACGGACCGGCTGCCATTGAAGAGAAGCAAGGCACTTTGAATCTGGCACCATTCACAGCTCCCGGACCACCAGCTAATGAGAAGCTGCCACTTGGCAGCTTCTCATTGGCTGGCGGTCCGGGAGCCGTGATAGGCTCACGCCAGATTTTAATAAAGCCGCCTGACTCCGCCCCCTGTATTACTCCGCCCCCCTGCATTACTGGCCACCTACGTGCCTGACTCCGCCTCCCCCTGCATTACTGGCTGCCGAAGGGACCGATTCCATACGTCCCCCACCGTATTACTGGCTGCTGAAGTTGCCCGACTCCGCCCCTTCTCTCTCTGCTTATTATGAGACTATCCTAACTGCTTACGGCTGCTATCAGCGCCCGCAGCAGCAGAGTAAGCAGAGAGAGAAGGGGGCGGAGTCGGGCACTTCGGCAGCCAGTAAGACGGTGATGTGGGGGCGGGCGCCACTGCGCCAGCCAGGTCAGTGAATCGCGTCCGTGTCTGCAATGCTCAGTGCTCACTCAGTGAGGGGGGCGCGGCAGGCAGAACGGTGACTATATAGACAGTACACAGTGACAGTACTAGTGCTGCTGTAGTGCTGTGCTGTAGATAGGCTAACAACTTGAAAAAAGTGGGCGGGACGGCGGCGGAACTGCGTTCCGCCTCCAATTACAAGTGCCGGAACGCAGTTCCGCCCCGTTCCGGCCCACTTTAACCCCTGTATATATATATATATATATATATATATATATTGTGATGGGGGAAGGCTTGTCGGCACTTAACCGCGATACCAAACTGTACTAGAGTGCAGACCAGGGTATTGTGAATAAAAAATGGTCTCCTTATTTCAGACACTCCATTAAATATATTTGGGCGTCAGCTCCACCTTAAAGAGAGAAGCATTGGTAAGGTGCTTCATGTAAAGTGTAAAAGAAAAGGAGAATAAGGTGATTTTAAGCGACCAATGGTGTCTTACGATTTAAAGGAGACTCGGATAAAAATTATAAAAATTTAATAAAATGTAATTAACACCAATACAAAAGTAAATAAAAATATGGCCCTAAACAAGGAGCCAAATATTAGTAAGAAATCACTAGGACTACAAAAAAATACATACAAAAATTCATATAAAATCCAAGTTAGTATAAAATTAGTATAGCAAATTAATAAAAGACAAGGGAGAAAAAAATTCCTAACAGTAAAAAGTTGGAAATAAGATCAACATAAAATTGTATAAATAAGGTTTCTTAGCTTTTTGAGAAGGTATGTATCATAACACCCAACGCGTTTCGTCCTGCCTGGACTTCATCAAGGGGTGACTGGCAACTGGGACAGCTCATCTATATATACCTGACTAAATGAGGAAGTGGTTACTACATCACTTCCTGTCAATCAGCAGATAGAAAACTACATCACGTTTATATACATTAAAACAAAGAGATATGGGCCTGGCAGCATGGTATCCCTGTGCTGTGCAGAACCGCTTTTACAAGGAGACATTTCTGTGTTTTAAAAGGGTGTAAATCACTGTTCAAACGCGTGATCGCGGACTTCCTGTCCGGATCGTGGGTGACGTCACGTCCGCCCCACTTCCGGCGTCCGGTTATCCTCACTGCGCATGCGCCGGCTGTTGGTTGCGCATGTGGCTATTCTCCCATCTTATGTTCGAGTTCTTTAAAGTGTCCATACAGCGGCGGCCATGTTCTTGGAGGGTATTCCCTCTAAATTCTTTTCTGTTCAGTCATGTGGTCGCAGCGGCCATATTTGATGGGATTTTCCATATTAGAAATGTACTCATTGACCGAAAACAGAAAGAAATGTAATTTTAAGAATACTATTTGTACAAATAGCTCGAGTTTTTGCTAAATTCCACTTATGCCCCATTTCCCAAGTATATGAGTTCCTTAAATGGCTCATGCACATTAGATACTGATTAAAGTGCCTTATTAAGGACAGGATTAGGTGGATGATGACAGAGTATTACATAGAGGAGGAGTAATTAGGAGGCCTGCTATAGTTAATAGTTTACAGTATTGTGCATGTTAATTACACGTGTGCAGGGGCGGATCCAGAAGAAAATGAGAGGGGGGGCACCATGGAAGGGGCAAGTACATTTGCGTGCGGCTTCGGTGCATGTGAGGTGGCGCTTCTTATACAATGCCCACAGTTGTAGCGCTCATTATGCAATGTCCACTGTACTGGTAGTGCCCCTTATATAGACCCCATAGTAGTGGTGTCCCTTATGCAATGCCCGTATTGCCCCCAGTAGTAATGCTGCCTGTAGTAATGCCCCCAGTTATTATGCCCCCAGTGGTAATGCCCCTGCAGTTATGACCCCAGTAGTTTAGCCACCAGTAGTAATGCCCCCCTATAGTTTGCCCCATTGTAGTTTAGCCCCTGTAGTTATGCCCCCCTTATAGTTTAGCCACCAGTAGTAATGCCCCCCTGTAGTTTTCCCCATTGCAGTTTAGCCCCTGTAGTTATGCCCCCTTATAGTTTAGCCTCCAGTAGTAATGCCCCCAATAGTTTGGCCCCTGTAGTTATGCCCCCAGTAGTTTGGCTCCCCCTGTAGTTTAGCCCCCAAGTAGTAATGCCCCCAATAGTTTGGCCCCTGTAGTTATGCCCCCAGTAGTTTGGCTCCCCCTGTAGTTTAGCCCCCAAGTAGTAATGCCCCTGTAGTTTAGCCCCCAAGTAGTAATGCCCCCTGTAGGTGCCCCCCAGTAATAATGCCCCCAGTAGCTGCCCCCCCAGTAATAATGCCCCCAGTAGCTGCCTCCCCAGTAGTGATGCCCCCAGTTATAATGCCCCCAGTAGTAATGCCCCCACTCAGTAGTAATGCCCCTTGTTGATGCCCCCCCAGTAGTAATGCCCCTTGTTGGTGCCCCCCCAGTAGTAATGTCGCCCCGTAGTTTCCCCCAGGAGATGCCCCCGCTGCATTAAGGAAGAAAAAAACATAATACTTACCGAGCCCCGTTCCCGCGCCGCTGCAGTCCTCCTTCTGGCTGGCGTCCTCTCCTCAGTACTATGAGAGAGACGTCATGACTGACGTCACTACCATAGCACACGGCGCAGTGACAGCGCCGGAAGCCGGAGCTCAGTACTGAGCTCCTGCCTCCGGCTACCGCTATGCAGGGAGACGGGCGCCCGCTGGTAACACAATCTCAGCGGGCGCCCGTCATCTCCCTGTGCGGCGCCGACGCCGCAGGGGGGGGGGACGGGGGGGAAGCCACAGATGACAGGGGGGGCACGGGCCCGAGTGCCCCCCCCCCCTGGATCCGCCACTGCACGTGTGGTGGGTATAGTCATTCACACGCTGGAGATTATATTGTGGTTCTATGGCTGCAGACATACTGGTACGTGATCTAAGATATCCTGGTGTTAACATGACCAGTTATGTTAGAGCATACTAGCACCTTTGGTGAGAATAGAAATTCCACGTAAGAGGGTTAATACAATATCCTCATAGTCCTTGCTCAATAGGTTACAGCACCCAGTCTTCCATGATGGTTCCCCATATATGTACTAGCTGGGCCCAGCACTGCTTGGCTTCCAAGATCGGACGGAATTGGGCATTTCCAGTGCGGTATGGCTGTATAATTGGCACGGTTTCTTAGAGGTATCGCAACGCAACGACGTGGTAAAGGAAATGACCTTGGTGCAAAGGAATGACAGTGGAAAAGACAGGTTGCCCAAATAGGAAGAAGGTGCGATCAGCTTACGTTACAAAAAGGGGGCTATTTCATAGCCCTCGTTGAAGCCTTCCGGGTGCAGGGTGTTGAGTTCAAATATCCAGTACATTTCCCTCTTCGATAGGAGGTTAGAAAGGTCACCGCCTCTCTCTCGCCCAGTGAGACTAGCTCAATGCCCTTGAAGGTTAGTTCGTCAGGGTCCGAATTATGGTGGGCATGGAAGTGTTTCGGTACTGCGTGTGTCAGTACTTTATTTTTAATGTTTCTTATATGTTCCTGAATACGGATTTTCAAAGGTCTTTTTGTTTTCCCTATGTATTTCATCCCACACGAGCACTCCAGCATATAGATCACTGACACCGTATTACAGTTGATGAACTGCTTGATCTTGTAGTCCTTAGGTCCGTTGTTTTTTTTAAAGGTTTTCCTATTAGGGTGTACGTATCGGCATACATTGCAGCGGCCGCATTTATAACTTCCAACGCATTTAGGCATGCTTGATCGTATTTCCGGGTTCCTCAACATGCTTGGTGCCACCAGATCTTTGAGAATTTGTGATTTCCTAAATACCACTACAGGATCCTTTTGGAGATAATCTTTCAAAACGGGATCCATAAGGAGGATGTTCCAGTGTTTTTTCAGGGTTTTCTTAATGGTGTTCTCATGTCTACTATACGTGGTGACAAATCTCACTGTCTCATCACCTTTTTCTTTGGGTTTATATTCCAGCAGTTGTTTCCTCTCCAAGTTCTTGGCCTTCAGGTTAGCTTCTTCCAGGAGATGGTTCGGATATCCCTTTTCCCTGAATCTTTCAGTGTACACACTCAGTTGTTGATCTCGGTCCTCAGTATCCTTGCAGTTCCGAGCAATTCTGTTGAACTGAGAGAAGGGGATGTTATTCTTCCATTGTTGGCTATGATTGCTTCGGTAATGTACATAGCTGTTCATATCCACTTCCTTAATGTAGTTCTTGGTGATCACTCCATTGCCTGTATGTGTCAGAACTAGGTCAAGGAATTCTATCTTATCTGTGCTTTCCTTAGCAGTGAATTGCAGATTCATGGAATTATTCGATAAATACAAAAAAAAATCTTTAAAACTTTCACCGTCACTGTCCCATATAAGTAAAATGTCATCTATATACAGTTTATAAAATGCGATATTTTGTTGGAACTGGTGATCCTTAAAAATATACTCATTTTCCCAATTTCCCATGAAAAGGTTAGCAAAGCTGGGCGCGAAAATTGTGCCCATAGCGGTCCCGCAGATTTGTAAAAAGTAGGTATCTAAAAATTTAAAATAATTCCGTTTCAAGATAAAATTCATCAATTCACATAAAAAAGTTATGTGCTCCTCTGTGATCTCGGTTACTTTTGTATTGGTGTTAATTACATTTTATTAAATTTTTGTAATTTTTATCCGAGTCTCCTTTAAATCGTAAGACACCATTGGTCGCTTAAAATCACCTTATTCTCCTTTTCTTTTACACTTTACATGAAGCACCTTACCAATGCTTCTCTCTTTAAGGTGGAGCTGACGCCCAAATATATTTAAGGGAGTGTCTGAAATAAGGAGACCATTTTTTATTCACAATACCCTGGTCTGCACTCTAGTACAGTTTGGTATCGCGGTTAAGCACCGACAAGCCTTCCCCCATCACAACAGTTACGGTAACCTTTGCCCACGGCTGCCTTTCATAAGTCGATACCACATACACAGTATGTTCAGAACCGGGGAACGCACCAACAAAAGAAATAATGTATGCCATAAAATCTTTAATGAAACTACTACCACTGAGAGTGTACCCAATACTGACTCACTTGATGAGATATTTTGGAGCATGGAAAGACTACTAATTAAAGAAGTAAAGGCATGGTGGGACGTCAAAGGGTTGGAGCACTACATCAGCGTGGATCGAGTACCCAGGGGTCTTAGAATCAACAAACAGCCCATGTTTGGAACAGAAAACCCTGGATTCATGAAAGATTGGGACAACACACTTCACAGCTGTTCAATAAAACTAATGAAAATCTTGGTGACGGAAGAGAAACGCATTATCTCCACCCTGGAAACAGAAATCAAAGAGACTGAAACTAAATTGGAAGTATTCAAAGACAAAGAGGATTTTAAGATCAACGAGAAAGTATTGAATAAGAAACTTGAGCAAGTTGAAGATGAGGTCATAAGAAATAAAGGAAAGAAATTTGTACGGGACAAGCAAGACTATGAGAACAATAAAGTTGAGAACTGGAGCAGATTTAATGGAAACGACAAGATTGAACCAAGAGCGAAGAGAGAATATTGGCAATCCGTACCAAGGAGAGGTATGGAGAACGGAAGAAATTATCAGCAGAGAAGACAGAATATACAGACTACCAACAGATTCTCGGCACTACAAAGATTGGATTCAGCAAATGAGGAGGATTTTTTATCACCAGGCAAAAACACACGGTTCAAAACCATGGTTAGAAATATTCCGAAAGAGAGAGTCACGAACACGACACCTCTAAAAAGAAGATTGGCAGAAGAAGAGGAAGTCGAGGGGGCAGGAGGAACAAATCTCTACAACAGCAAAAGGAGACACCTCCACTAGGACATCCGGTACCCAAAGGTATATTTAATCTATCAAGCCACACGTTATCAGAATATGAAAGTTCACTCTTGAATAAAGGACTCTCATAAGCACCCACAAAAGGAATGAATAAGTTTGACGTCTTTATAGATCTGAATAAATTCGTACGGAAGTTAACACTTAAGAGGCACTTTCTCAAAAAAGAAAACGCGGTCATCCACAATTACGACCAATCAAAATCGGGACTGAAACCCACTTCAAAATTTTACCCGTTGGAATCAAAGGGCCATAATGTGGGCATCTTCTATGATCTAGTAAAAAAAGATCTATGTGAAACTGAAATGGAGGTCATCAAAGAGAAAAATCTCACGAACAGAGAAACAAAGGCGATTAAGGATCTACAGGACAATAAGAACATCGTCATAAAATCTGCTGATAAAGGGGGGGGGGGGGTTGGTTATTATGGACCGGGAGGCATACGTTGCAGAAGCAAACAGACTTTTGGGAGATAGAACTTCCTATACCCCACTCCCAGGAGATCCAAAAGACGGCTTCGTGGAAGAATTAAGAACCCTACTTTTAAAAGCATTCAGATGCGAGATTATAACTAAAGAAGAATACCAGTACCTACTCAATTCCAACCCCACCACCCCCATTTTCTACTTCTTACCAAAGGTGCACAAATCCATGACGAATCCCCCAGGAAGACCTATTGTGGCAGGGATAGATTCACTGACGTCACATTTGTCCGAATACGTGGATATTTTCCTAAGGAAACATGTGCTAAATCTACCAGCTTACTTAAAAGACACCACTTCGGTTCTCAACCTGATGGACTCATTTGAATGGAAAGACACCTATAGATGGATCACCATAGATGTCCAGTCGCTCTACACCTGTATAGAACATGACAAGGGTGTAGAGGCCTGCAATGAATTCCTGAGTAAAGACACGGAGATCACAGAGGAGCACAGAACTTTTTTATGTGAATTGATGAATTTTATCTTGAAACGGAATTATTTTAAATTTTTAGATACCTACTTTTTACAAATCTGCGGCACCGCTATGGGCACAATTTTCGCGCCCAGCTTTGCTAACCTTTTTATGGGAAATTGGGAAAATGAGTATATTTTTAAGGATCACCAGTTCCAACAAAATATCGCATTTTATAAACGGTATATAGATGACATTTTACTTATATGGGACGGTGACGGTGAAAGTTTTAAAGAATTTGTTTTGTATTTATCGAATAATTCCATGAATCTGCAATTCACTGCTAAGGAAAGCACAGATAAGATAGAATTCCTTGACCTAGTTCTGACACATACAGGCAATGGAGTGATCACCAAGAACTACATTAAGGAAGTGGATATGAACAGCTATGTACATTACCGAAGCAATCAGAGCCAACAATGGAAGAATAACATCCCCTTCTCTCAGTTCAACAGAATTGCTCGGAACTGCAAGGATACTGAGGACCGAGATCAACAACTGAGTGTGTACACTGAAAGATTCAGGGAAAAGGGATATCCGAACCATCTCCTGGAAGAAGCTAACCTGAAGGCCAAGAACTTGGAGAGGAAACAACTGCTGGAATATAAACCCAAAGAAAAAGGTGATGAGACAGTGAGATTTGTCACCACGTATAGTAGACATGAGAACACCATTAAGAAAACCCTGAAAAAACACTGGAACATCCTCCTTATGGATCCCGTTTTGAAAGATTATCTCCCAAAGGATCCTGTAGTGGTATTTAGGAAATCACAAAATCTCAAAGATCTGGTGGCACCAAGCATGTTGAGGAACCCGGAAATACGATCAAGCATGCCTAAATGCGTTGGAAGTTATAAATGCGGCCGCTGCAATGTATGCCGATACGTACACCCTAATAGGAAAACCTTCAAAAAAACCAACGGACCTAAGGACTACAAGATCAAGCAGTTCATCAACTGTAATACGGTGTCAGTGATCTATATGCTGGAGTGCTCGTGTGGGATGAAATACATAGGGAAAACAAAAAGACCTTTGAAAATCCGTATTCAGGAACATATAAGAAACATTAAAAATAAAGTACTGACACACGCAGTACCGAAACACTTCCATGCCCACCATAATTCGGACCCTGACGAACTAACCTTCAAGGGCATTGAGCTAGTCTCACTGGGCGAGAGAGGCGGTGACCTTTCTAACCTCCTATCGAAGAGGGAAATGTACTGGATATTTGAACTCAACACCCTGCACCCGGAAGGCTTCAACGAGGGCTATGAAATAGCCCCCTTTTTGTAACGTAAGCTGATCGCACCTTCTTCCTATTTGGGCAACCTGTCTTTTCCACTGTCATTCCTTTGCACCAAGGTCATTTCCTTTACCACGTCGTTGCGTTGCGATACCTCTAAGAAACCGTGCCAATTATACAGCCATACCGCACTGGAAATGCCCAATTCCGTCCGATCTTGGAAGCCAAGCAGTGCTGGGCCCAGCTAGTACATAGATGGGGAACCATCATGGAAGACTGGGTGCTGTAACCTATTGAGCAAGGACTATGAGGATATTGTATTAACCCTCTTACATGGAATTTCTATGCTCACCAAAGGTGCTAGTATGCTCTAACATAACTGGTCATGTTGACACCAGGATATCTTAGATCACGTACCAGTATGTCTGCAGCCATAGAACCACAATATAATCTCCAGCGTGTGAATGACTATAACCACCACACGTGTAATTAACATGCACAATACTGTAAACTATTAACTATAGCAGGCCTCCTAATTACTCCTCCTCTATGTCATACTCTGTCATCATCCACCTAATCCTGTCCTTAATAAGGCACTTTAATCAGTATCTAATGTGCATGAGCCATTTAAGGAACTCATATACTTGGGAAATGGGGCATAAGTGGAATTTAGCAAAAACTCGAGCTATTTGTACAAATAGTATTCTTAAAATTACATTTCTTTCTGTTTTCGGTCAATGAGTACATTTCTAATATGGAAAATCCCATCAAATATGGCCGCTGCGACCACATGACTGAACAGAAAAGAATATAGAGGGAATACCCTCCAAGAACATGGCCGCCGCTGTATGGACACTTTAAAGAACTCGAACATCAGATGGGAGAATAGCCACATGCGCAACCAACAGCCGGCGCATGCGCAGTGAGGATAACCGGACGCCGGAAGTGGGGCGGACGTGACGTCACCCACGATCCGGACAGGAAGTCCGTGATCACGCATTTGAACAGTGATTTACACCCTTTTAAAACACAGAAATGTCTCCTTGTAAAAGCGGTTCTGCACAGCACAGGGATACCATGCTGCCAGGCCCATATCTCTTTGTTTTAATGTATATAAACGTGATGTAGTTTTCTATCTGCTGATTGACAGGAAGTGATGTAGTAACCACTTCCTCATTTAGTCAGGTATATATAGATGAGCTGTCCCAGTTGCCAGTCACCCCTTGATGAAGCCCAGGCATGACGAAACGCGTTGGGTGTTATGATACATACCTTCTCAAAAAGCTAAGAAACCTTATTTATACAATTTTATGTTGATCCTATTTCCAACTTTTTACTGTTAGGAATTTTTTTCTCCCTTGTCTTTTATTAATTTGCTATACTAATTTTATACTAACTTGGATTTTTATATGAATTTTTGTATGTATTTTTTTGTAGTCCTAGTGATTTCTTACTAATATTTGGCTCCTTGTTTAGGACCATATTTTTATTTACTTTTGTATTGGTGTTAATTACATTTTATTAAATTTTTATAATTTTTATCCGAGTCTCCTTTAAATCGTAAGACACCATTGGTCACTTAAAATCACCTTATTCTCCTTTTCTTTTACATATATATATATATATATATATATATTATACAGCAGCAGGTACGGCACTCCCCATGGATGGTCAGTCAAAACACCGGTGCCTCCGTGAACAAAACGATCCACAGCATACAGACATCACGGTGATATAAAAGAAACTTCACAATTCACAAATGGTTTTGCAGCAACTAAAATTTCTAGTTACACCACTGCAATATATATATATATATATATATATATATAGTACAAGTTTGCACACACTTAATGTGAATGAATCCTTGGGTGCGCAGTCAAATACATCCCAGTAATCATCTCTACAGAAGTCCACAATGGACAAACAGCATTAGACCAGCACACCACCTCTTAGACAAGTAGAAAAAATAGCATTCTTTAATTTGTAAATAGCTTCAGGCCTTCAACAAAGGGTGTAGTACGGTATGCCGGTGCCCGGGCTCCCGGCGACCAGCATACCGGCGCTGGGAGCCCGACCGCCGGCATACCGACAGCGTGGCGAGAGCAAAGGAGCCCCTTGCAGGCTCGCTGCGCTCGCCACGCTGCGGGCACGGTGGCGCACTACGCACGCCACACTATTTTATTCTCCCTCCAGGGGGGTCGTGGACCCCCACGAGGGAGAATAGTTGTCGGTATGCCGGGTGTCGGGATTCCGGCGCCGGTATACTGTGCGACAGGATCCCGACATTCGGCATACAGAAGACCACCCTTCAACAAAACATAGCAGCATGTATACTCATCCGAATATCATGGATGCAGTCAGCATATTGGCAAATGGATATCCCTACAGCCCGTTTCGGTTATTGCACCTTTGCAAATTAAAGAATGCTCTTTTATATATATATATATATATATATATATATATATCTGCATTTCTGTACTGGTGCACATTTTGGTTTTACACGCCAGCTGATTTCAGCTGGTGCGCTAGCACACAGCCTCTCAGCCATGTGAGAGACAGTGATTCCTTCATTCTGAATCTGGAGCCATCCGCGGGCCAATCGGAGCTCACGTACCGGCAGCCAATTTTGATGTGGCATAATGTGTAAGGGCATTACTATTGTGTGGCATAATGTTATAACATTATATGTCGTACAGTAATGCCCTTATAAGGGGCAGTCCTACTGTGTGTCAAGACATGAATGGGCTCTACCAGAATGTGAATGGGCTCTGTGTGGCAGAACTTGAATGGGCTCTACCTTGCGGTTTAGCGTAAATGGTCTCTACTGTGGTATAACGTGAATAAGGGGCACTACTGTGTGACATAACCTAAATAAGGGGGGGGAGTAGGTTTAAGATTTGCCTAGGGTGCCGAGAAACCTTGCACCGGCCCTGTCAACTTGGAATTACCCCCTTCTATTTGCAATTCTGCTAATCTTTCGTTCGCACTTCTGCTATGCTAAGATACACTCCCAGAGGGTGGCGGCTTAGCGTGTGCAATGCTGCTAAAAGCAGCTAGCGAGCGAACAACTCGGAATCACCCCCATTATCTGTACAGCTGATCCTCACTTATATCACCTCTAAGGATATTCATTCCTCCCTACACATATAACGTTGTCACTTTCACTGCAGTGTCTTGGTGCATTTTTTTTTTATTTTTTTTTATTATTGTATCTTTTTACTTATTCACTGGAATTGCTTTGGTTTATTTTAGTTTGCACTGTCATTTAGTTGCACAAGATCACCTATGTTATGTAAATACCCCCTTTTTTAACACTCATGTAATAATGCTTAATTTTGATTAGCATATCTTCCTAAATATATACAACTAAAAGTTGATATGACATACGTGCATGATATATAATAAGTGCCTAACTTTGATTAATGTTTGCATAATTAAATATACTTAAAAACAAATATGACGTACATGTATGATATATAAATTTAGTAAGCTCACACTCAATTGAACAAAACCAAGGTATCTTGAGAACTGTCAGGAACCAGCATTCAGTGATGTCTCACTTACCAGCGCGCTGGTGTGCAGGCTTCCGGAGGTCACGACCCCAGTCTGCGGCTGTATGAGCATCCTGTCTGTGGAGCGCAGTTCCCACTATTGTGGTGAACCCCTGAAGTCCATTCTGTGGTTGCCTTCCTGTGTACTGGCCATCTGCA
Organism: Pseudophryne corroboree; assembly: GCF_028390025.1. Lineage (NCBI taxonomy): Eukaryota > Metazoa > Chordata > Amphibia > Anura > Myobatrachidae > Pseudophryne > Pseudophryne corroboree. Next base: position 554,733,111 of record NC_086449.1, on the reverse strand, counting down.
CAGCATGGGCGCTGCCATGACACTTATGGTCAGCTGACCGGAAAGCACCCAATCCTGCACTGTGATTCTCACATGATCCAAGTATCCAATGACTGGCGACCAGGGGGTAGAAGTCCAGAGCATCGACTCAGTCTCATCACCTTGGACAACGCGTCGCATTGCTGCATAGCGTCTCCTGGTTCCAGTTTCCAATCTCCAGTTTCCAGTTGCTCTCCACGATCTTCCCTGGCTGCTTGGACCTTCACCTGGCACGTGTACTGAGACAGAGGCGAGCTGCGGAATCGGGGGACGGCGTGTACCGTCTCTGCGGATTGCGGCCCTCCCGTTCAGCTGAAGCCGGGACCTAAATTTTGGAGGAGCTCCGGAGCGCTCGTCGGACCATCTGGTGGGAGCCTGGGAGTGCCGCACTGATCATCGGCTCGTCGGAGCCTGCAGTCCTCCCTCTGTGCGCCGCTCGGTCACCCGTCAGGCAGCTGAGACGGACGCTGGCAGCGGGGAGAGGCAGCAGAAGCGTGAGTAGCCCATAGCGGCGGCCATTTTACTTCACCGACGGAGGTGCTGGCGGGCGCCCAGGCACTTATATTTTGATACCAGGAGAGAGTTCTTTCCTTCTCCCCTACTCCTACAATATATATACCTGCTGAATAACTACGTCCTCAAGTATACAGTGTAGATACAGACGATTTGCCCACCGATCTATGTGTCCCCTCCACCTTATTAATTAAGATCTACTGTGCTTGCCAGCCATCCACTGTGACTTACTATTATCCAGTCACCCCCCCCATTTCATCTTGTTTATACTGCATCTGTATACACGGAGCGCAATATCACTCTTTACACCCCCTGGAAGGACACTGCTGGCCGGGTCCTCCCGGTGAAGGGGATATCTATGATTCTATATGTAGGATAATTTAAAGGCTCCTACAGCAATACCTAGTTCTTTGAGATAGCTTCCAGCTCCGGCCTTATGCGGTGAGCAGCTTCTCCGCCTAGCTCCGGTGACACCCGGCTACTTACACCACAGCACAGCTGAATTTCAATTTACATAAAATCAGCGACCTATATCGTTTTGCCTTACAGCCTTATGGACAAATTTTTGTCACCTGGCGCTACCATTAAACCGGCGCCCACTGCACCAATAGGACGTCAGGAGAAACGTAGAGCCGCGTCAGAAATGGCGCCTGGTATTACAACACCACCAGCATCGCTGGCATCGAAAAAAGCTGCAGCAACACAACCTTTTACAGATTTACCTAAGGCCAGTCGTCCTCCGGACTCACCTATTACTTTTGCTGATCTTACTGATGCTATTACTCAAGCAGTGCCACCTCTGTTGGCACGGGCAGTATCTGATATAACCTCTCAACTGCACCAACTGTCACAAAAGGTACAAGTAAATGAAAATAGAATTGGCGGATTTGCTCATGATATGTCTGAAGTTCAGGGTCGCATAGTGCGCCTAGAAAAAGAAAATTATCAACTATGGAACAAGCTAGATGACGCAGAAAATAGATCTAGAAGAAATAATATACGCCTGGTGGGCCTACCGGAAACGGTCACGGGAGCTGAATTGGTGACTTTTGTGCAAACAACATTACCCTTTATTTTGGGCATCTCCGATGTTTGCAAAGACCTTGTGATAGAGAGAGCTCATACGATTGGTCCTCCTCAACGCTCATCAGATAACCGCCTCGGGTAACGATCTTCAGATGTCTTAATTACCTGCATAGAATGGCTTTTTGGACGGCTTCTAGGAAACTTAAACAAATCCAATGGGAAAATAATCGCCTCTACATTTTCCAAGACTTTTCGGCAGAACTGACCCGTGCTAGGAAGGCTTTCACTCCGGTCTGTTCTAGACTTGTAAAAGACAAACGTAAATTCTCATTACTCTACCCAGCTAAATTACGTATTTACATGGGCGACTCTCATCTGGATTTCACCTCTCCTGAAGACGCCATGGCGTATTTAACTGAAGATCCTTCTGGGGAACAGGAGGACATTTCAGACGCATCAGAAATTGCGCAACTTTGAAGCTATGGCTGGAAATATAGGTCATCGTTTTACGGTTGTACATTCCTAATATGTTCGATATGTTAATATATATAATTTCTTTACGCCTTAAGTTCTGTCTCATATATGCGTTGTTCCTGGCTTCCATTGTGGAATCTATAATTCTGGATACCATGCTATGGACAAACTCTTGCTACAATGGCGCGCCTCTTTATATATATATATATACATAGAAATTTTCAAGCAGCTATATAGTCTAATGTGTTCATCAGTATTCCTCCTGCTAACATTTTGGTTAATCAGCAGATTTTTGTTACTGTTCAATTTTAGACTTATTATGAATGGGCCAACAATCTCATAGATGCCTTATATTTTACATTTTACATATTATGTAATTTTCCTTTTTCCTCTTGGTCGCTTTGATAGTGAAGTAGTCGTGGTAGAACCGGCAGCGCCTCTGCCGGACCATGTTAATTCTCTTTTATGTTCAATTTTATTATATCTCACTTATCCTGGAAGTTATGTTTGTATATCCAAACTTCTCATATTACCATTTATTATTGTGTAGACATTCCCTCTGCCCCTCCCTACCCTCTCCCCATTTCCTTGCAGCAACTCCTTCAACTGATGTGGCGATTAATATAGCTCCGACTCTGCAGTACACAGTGGTGCAAGTAGAAAAAATGTCTTACGGGTACTGTGTGCGCGCGCCGAAGGCGCGCGCGCAAAAAAAATGGGTGTGGCCAAATGCCACATGGGGCGTGGCCAATGAAAATGGGGGCGTGATACACATATGGGGGAGGGGCAGATACACGTATGACCCCAATAGTGTCAGATACACGTTTCACCACAGTGCTAGATATACATTGCCCCACAGTGCCAGATACATATAACCCCACAGTGCCAGATACACATTGCCCCACAGTGCCAGATACACAAATGTCCCCAGAGTGCCAGATACACAAATGTCCCCAGAGTGTCAGATACACATTGCCTCACAGTGCCAGATACACATTGCCCCACAGTGCCAGATGCACATTGCCCCACAGTGCCAGATACACAAATGTCCCCAGAGTGCCAGATACACATTGCCCCACAGTGCCAGATACACATTGCCCCACAGTGCCAGATACACAAATGTCCCCAGAGTGCCAGATACACATTGCCCCACAGTGCCAGATGCACATTGCCCCACAGTGCCAGATGCACATTGCCCCACAGTGCCAGATACACATTGCCCCACAGTGCCAGATACACATTGCCCCACAGTGCCAGATACAGAAATGCCCCCAGAGTGCCATACATTGCCTCACAGTGTCAGATACACATTGCCCCACAGTGCTAGATACACAAATGCCCCCACTGTGTCAGATATACATTGCCCCCCGTGCCAGATACAGAAATGCCCCTACAGTGCCAGATATGCCCCCAGTGCCAGATATCCTCCAGTGCCAGGTATACATGCCCCCCTGTGCCAGATATCCCCCAGTGCCAGGTATATATGCCCCCCTGTGCTAGATATGCCCCCAGTGCCAGATATCCCCCAGTGCCAGGTATACATGCCCCCCCAGTGCCAGATATCCCCCAGTGCCAGGTATACATGCCCCCCCAGTGCCAGATATCCCCCAGTGCCAGGTATACATGCCCCCCCAGTGCCAGATATCCCCCAGTGCCAGGTATAACATGCCCCCCCAGTGCCAGATATCCCCCAGTGCCAGGTATAACATGCCCCCCCAGTGCCAGATATCCCCCAGTGCCAGGTATACATGCCCCCCTGTGCCAGATATCCCCCAGTGCCAGGTATATATGCCTCCCTGTGCCAGATATGCCCCCAGTGCCAGGTATACATGCCCCCCTGTGCCAGATATCCCCCAGTGCCAGGTATATATGCCCCCCTGTGCCAGATATGCCCCCAGTGCCAGGTATATATGCCCCCCTGTGCCAGATATGCCCCCAGTGCCAGGTATACATGCCCCCCTGTGCCAGATATCCCCCAGTGCCAGGTATATATGCCCCCCTGTGCCAGATATGCCCCCAGTGCCAGGTATATATGCCCCCCTGTGCCAGATATGCCCCCAGTGCCAGGTATACATGCCCCCCAGTGCCAGGTATAACATGCCCCCCTCCCCTACTCACCGCTGCCGTCGCTGTCCTCCTGTCTGTCTTGTGAGGGAAGGAGAGTGCAGCCTGCGCCTCTCGTTCCCCTCAGTCTTCGGCGGGTGTCTCAGTTTAATTCAGCGCCGATCCGTGAGCCAATCAGAGCTCGCGGGTGCGAGCTCTGATTGGCTCACGGATCGGCGCTGAAGTAAACTGAAACACCCACCGGAGACTGAGGGGAACGAGAGGCGCAGGCTGCACTCTCCTGCCCTCACATCAGAGGCGTGTGCGGCGGTGCGGCGTGGGGGAGGGAGGGAAGGAAGAGGAGCGGCGGCCCGTCGGTGTGGGTACGGCGTACCCACGGCTAAATTCTTACGGGTACGCCGTACCCACCCGTACCCGCCCACTTGCACCACTGGCAGTACATCTCCTCATGGATCATCGATGGCTGAGATCAGGATTGGCACACTCAACGTGAGAGGTATCAAAACCCCGGCGAAACGCCGTAAAATTTTATTGTATCTATCTAGATCAGACATTGATTTTGCACTTATTCAGGAAACTCATCTGACCCAAGTAGAATCACAGAAACTACAGACGTTAGGTTGGTCACTAATAGCAGCCGCCCCCTTTAACTCGAAGTCTCGAGGTGTAGCTCTATTAGCTAGACGCCAATTTAAGATTAACCTCTCATATACTGATTTAGACCCGCAGGGACGTTTCCTAATAGTTCAATTGACACTGGAAAACTACCCACTCACTCTTTGCTCGGTATATGCCCCGAATCAATATGATAAGGTTTTTTTCCAGAACTTAATAACCAAATTGACCCCTTTTTGCTCGGATAATCTTATTGTGTGTGGGGATTTTAATCTTGTTTCATCTTTAGTCCTGGATCGCCCTCACCCCTCCCACACTTCACATAATCTCCCGAAATATGGAATGCCGCACTTCTTCAAAACTTTACAATTGATTGATATCTGGCGGGCCTTGTTCCCTACTGACAAAGATTTCTCTTGCCACTCTTCTACTCACAATACATTTTCACGTATAGACTATGTCTCTATATCGCACCAATTATTTCCACAGGTTACCTCTTCTCATATTGAACCAATAGTTATCTCTGATCATGCCCTGGTATGGTTCTCATTAAAACTGAAATATGACTCCCCCCCAACACATCACTGGAGATTTCCATCTCATCTAATTACTTCTACTAAATTTCGTGATATGTTGCATGGGAAATGGGACTCCTATTACCTTTGCAACAAACTACATTCGGAAGAAAACCCCCCTCTATTTTGGCAGGCAGCTAAATCCGTCCTTCGGGGAGACATAATATCGTATAATTCAGCCTTAAAAAAGAAATATGCTCAATCTTACTTGGAAATGCAACAATCCTTGTCGGATGCCTTCCAAATTTTTAAAACTAATCCTACACCACTTAATAAACAAACATACTCTACTCTGAAATTGCAGTTTGACGAATTTATTTCAGCTATGGGAAACAAGTATAAATTCAATGTAGATTTCCGTTTCCATAGATTTGGAAATAAAACTGGAAAACTATTGACAAATTTATTGAAAGGTTCTTCGAACCCCATGATAGTTCATCCTTTAAGACTGCCTGATGGCTCCCTTACTACGGACCCTATGCAAATAACTGAAATCATGAGATCATACTATGAGTCTTTGTATTCCGACTCTGAAGTCATTGGTCAAAAAACAATTTCAAAGTCTTCTCCCTCCACAATTTCTCCTTCTTCCTTGTCCTCCCCCTTACCTAACTTAGACGGTACACACCCTTGGATATTTCCAAGCTTACCACAGGTTCCTCCTGATTATGTCACATCACTATCTAAGCCAATTACCCTGATGGAAGTCAGAGAGGTAATTCAACATCTTAAAAGGAACAAGGCACCTGGACCCGATGGCCTCACTAATGAATTTTACAAGCTCCTTATAGACAAAATTGATGTTCATTTACTAGCTCTTTATAACTCCATTATAGAGTCTAATTCCTTGCCTTTACATTTTAACTCGGCTATCATTAAGGTTCTATTAAAACCCGGATGAGATAATGCATCTCCTAGTTCATATCGCCCTATATCTCTCCTGAATGTAGATTTTAAAATATTTACAAAGATTCTTGCAGAGCGCCTCAAACATTCCCTCCCATCTGTAATTCATACTGATCAAACAGGTTTTATTTGGGGACGTCATTCGGTCACAAATGTTCGTAAAGTTTTATCCGTTATACTACATTGTTCCCAACAATCCTCATCAGATCAAAAAGCAGTATTAGCCTTAGATGTCGAGAAGGCGTTTGATCTTATCACTTGGCCTCACCTTTTTCAATCATTATGTAATTTTGGTTATCCCCCGTCTTTTATTCATATTATAAATACATTATATTCCTCACCAAAATCACAACTCCATTGTAATGGCCATCTCTCTCAACCCTTTGATATCTGTAAAGGCACACGCCAAGGATGCCCCCTTTCACCCCTGCTTTTTGCACTCGCCATTGAGCCCCTTGCAGTCGCAATCCGTAACACATCTTCGATTAAGGGCGTATCCATCAACGATGTGGAATTGAAATTAGCTTTATACGCTGACGATCTGCTTTTGTTTATATCGAATCCCTCATCTTCCCTCCCCTCATTATTATCCTTGATTGAAAACTTTGGTAGGCATGCCGGTTTTAAAATCAATACTTCAAAATCCGAAATACTCACGCTTTCTTCTCTCTCTACGCCTACCCAACCGTCTTTACAAGAATTTCCAGCATCAGTGTATAAAAACCATATAAAGTATTTGGGTTTAAACATTCCATCAGATATTACCCAGCTTTATAAATTAAATTATGCTCCTACATTTATAAAAAATATTTTCTTTATATGAGAATTGGATGAACCTCCCCTTATCTTTATTGGGGCGAATTGCTGTAGTAAAGGCGATAATCTTCCCTAAGATATTTTACAAATTACAAATGTTACCCATCAGTTTAATGAAATCTGATTTGAAGCGCTTTGACCAACTTACCTCCCAATTTATTTGGAATAAAAAACGTCCTAGGATTGCGTTCCATAAACTCCAAACCCATAGATCTAAAGGTGGGCTATTGCTTCCTAATCTGTACCTATATTCTTTAGCTATACACTTTCGTTATATTACCGATTGGTTACTCGATAAGTCTTCCTATACTGATCTTCACGTAGACAAGGCATTACTATATCCTTACTCCCCCAGTGCTCTTATTCATACCAAAAAACGAGATATCCCAAAACTGATTTTACAAAACATGTTGTTTACAGACACTTACAAGGCATGGCAATCTATCAATAGGAAACTTAAACGAGATCCTCAATCATCCTCATTTATCTCAATTTGGGGTAATCCGGCTTTCCCTCCTTCCTTACATAATCCCATTTTCTATGTTTGGCATTCCAAAGGATTATCATTTACCTCACAAGTCTTTGACCCGGGGGGTGCACTGCGCTCCTTCCAAGGCCTACAATCACTATTCAGTATACCCAAGCAAAACTTTTTTATGTATTTACAACTCAGACATTATGCCTTATCCCTGGATCACACTACACGTTTTGCACACTCAACTGATCCTCTCAACGCACTGCGTTTACTAACGTCACGAGTTTCTTATTGTATTAGGTTTATATACACTCTGTTATCTCCGGAGACTGACAACAAATCTTGGGAATCTTTACGTAACACTTGGCACACAGACATTCCAGAAATTGTTTCGATTGCCGATATAACTACACACTATCTCAACACTCTTAAATGTTTAAAATCTTCATATTTACAAGAAGTACATATCAAAACTATACATAGAGCATATATATCCCCTGCGCAGAGATTTCACATATGCCCTGAATCCTTATCCTCATGCCCAAAATGTCATATCTCTAACGCATCATTTTTTCATTGCATTTTTGAATGTAGAAAGATTAAAAAATTCTGGAACAAAATCTTGAATTACATAAATCTTTTATTTCATGTATTCCTTCCTTTAGACCCTTTGGCATGTATTTGTACAAATTTTAAAAATTGGACTTCTAGATTTCCTATATCAAACTACATCCCTTTAATGACCATAATAGTAACCGTAGCAAAGAAAATTATCTTAATACACTGGATATACCGTTCGTCTCCTTCGTTACAAGAAGTTAAAAATAAATTACTTCAACTTTTATATTTTGATAGGAAAGATACTCTGTCTGATATAGATAAATGCATAGAAAAATTTTATCAGAAATGGTCTCCATATATCGAATCGCTCAACTCGGAAACACAAAGACGCATTATGCAAGTTTTTGAAAACTCTGAATGGCAATTACTCCGTAACATTGCGAATTCTTAATCCTTTTACCTCTCTCGTGGGTTGTAGCCGAATTTGACTCTTTGAGTATCTACCACGTTTTGACGTCTGGAGCTCTAATTATAAGTTATTTAGTGAATTGCTGCTATATTCCCCTTCCCCCATCCTCTCCCTCCCCACTCTCTTAGATGTTTAGGATTGATACTATTTTACTTTATTACTATGTTTACTCACATTATGGGTACTTCGATAGTATACGTTTAATTTCAGAATCATATCCATACGGTAGATGTATACAACTCTGGCTAGATATGAGTGTCTGCGAAAATGACATCTCTGAGCAGTATCAGAGATTTCTCATGTTGTTTCCCTTAAATTTTAACTTGTAGAACACTGATACCCTCATGTTTATGTATGCTTCTCTGAATTTTTTTTTCATTGTTCAATTTTGAATCTGATTCTGTATCGTATTATATGATATTTTTGCGCTTGGAACCTGTTTTCAATATTACAAAATAAAAAATGTGTTTTAAAAAAAAAAAAGAGTCATACCAGTGTCAACCTGTTAGAAAAACTCAGGAATTTCATAGCAAGATGGCTTACTCTGCTAAGACTTTCCTGAAGATTTGTCTTTTCCAGTAAAGCATGTGTGAGAGTATTACAACTGGGTGAATTTGAAAACATCCCACATTTTGCCCACACAATAAACTTGGTGGCTCACAATATTTCTAAAACTGATAGGAGAGTGCAGGAGATGCTGACTATGGCCCGAAAAATGTCTGGACATTTTTCGGCATTCATTCAGTAACTACATGCAGAAGATCGCAGCGACTGCAAGAACTGTTCCATTTGCCACCAAGTGAAGCAAGAGGTAGTGACCAGATGGAATTGCACCCTTTATATGTTTCAGCGAAAGGAAGAACAGCAACAAGCCATCAAAACCTACACAAGAAGCTATAAGATAGGAAGAGGAGGGGGAATGTACCTTACTACAGCGCACTGGAAAATACTGTCTGTTTTATGCAAGCTACAAAAAAAAACATTTAAAGTACCAACTAATGAAATGTGGAAAAAGACTCGCATTCACAAAAAATAACTACAAATTATATGAGGAAGACCTTTGCCACCCAATGCAACAAATTCTAAGGAGTTCTATAATGGTGGATTCCAGTGTTGCCAATTTTATACTTTTCAGCAATAAACCTTTACCTTTATTAGAGATGATGTTTGTCTATGCTAAATGGACCATCCTCAATGCACTCCAAAAATACAGTCTAATTTGAAAAGAAAGTGGTGCAAGATGGAATTGCCCTTGGGCCCTCCCACCTAATTTTATGTTGGAAATTAAAAACTAGGACATGCACAATTCAGCTAACCAAGCACTTCAGTGACACAGACTGCCACTTTTGTGGCTGAAGTGCTTCGTTTGTTTGGACCCCCGCAAACCATTTTTTATTTGAAAGACTACCTGTGATCACTAATGATGAAGTTGAGGATTAGGGTGTCAATTACATTATAATCTTGTAAAATATATTTCATGAACTGGCTACAAATGATGTAACATGAAGGAGGTACCTAGATGGTTAACATCCCTACCTCTACTAACTTTGGCAATGCAAATGTAGCAGATACCTTCACAAACATTGACAGTATTTGAGTAAATATAATCCACCACCCAAGAGGTGGCTTTTTTGGTCTGATGCCCAGGCATCACAATTACTTTCTTGTTATCACAAGCAAAAACTGCAGCCACTGGTGGCTGACTTACACAAACAACATCATCAATATATTTTTTTCTATTCACGGGCAAAAACTGCAGCCACTGATGGCTGACTTACACAAACAACATCATCAATATGTTGTTTTCTACTTTTTTAATTCACAGCTCAGCTCCCACTGCATGGAGTCATAGCGCTTTTATATGTATATAAACAAACACACTAAGGTACAGCACACAGATGTACAGTAGTACAAACAATACAACAGAACAACATATATTTTTTGACTTTTTGATTTACAGCTTAGCTCACAGTGCATGGAGTCACAGTGCTATAATATGTACATGAACAAATGCACTGGGGTACAATTTGTACCAAAAAAAAAACAACTATTTTTTTTTTTTACCTTATCTAATTTTTTTTAACCTTTTATTTTTTTTCAACTTTTTGGGATGTACAGTATGCTGGACACATACGTCAGCAGTACTGGAGTGCATGGACACTGGACAGATATGTCAGCAGCACTGGAGTGGATGGACACTGGACAGATATGTCAGCAGCACTGGAGGGGATGGACAGTGGACAGATACATCATCAGTACTGGAGTGGATGGCCACTGGACAGATACATCCACTTAGCACTGGAGTGGACGGACACAGTGGATAAATAGGTCAAGTTACCTCAGCTTAACCACAGAACAGCCCAGCAGCCACTGGAGTGTATGGAGTGGATGAACACAGCAACAGCCAAGCAGTCACTGGAGTGCATGAAGTGTATAGCCACAGCACTACCTAGCAGCAACTGGAGTGTATGAAGTGTTTGGACACAGCACAGCCCAGCAGCCACTGGAGTGGATGAAGTGGATGGACCACAAGGACTTATATAGAACCCAAAACTCACGAGAATATAAAGCCAGGATTATAACATTTTGCCTCAATCTGGAACCCAAGAAGGTGGGAAAACCTTAGTCGCCACTCAGATTCCCTTGGATCCAGTAATGGGATACTGCATGCATCCAAAGTGGATGCCTAGGGCTCGGCAGGTTCCAGAGGGCCCGCCGACAGAGCATGGCTGAATCACTGCACTTCATAAATTTATGAGCGTTGGGCTTTTAAGGGTCCCGGCAGGCTGTCAGTTATTACACAGCTGCTGGGTGCCATCTTCTCCAGTGCTCGCCCCCCAAAACTGTGTCCTCCTTATTTCCTATTGAATGTGTTGTGCATGTGACGCAAGGGCGTAGCAACCATAGGTGCAGGCAGTGCAGCTGCTATGGGGCCCAGAGCTGAGAGGGGCCCACCTACATTGTAAAAGTTACATGTGTTATTGTATATACAGTAATTTTTCGCCATTGGGTGGTATGTAGGTGTCCTTTCAAACTTTTTCCTTGGGTCCTGCAATACTGTATATCTAGGTATGCCCCTGGACCTGCTCATTGTAGTGTGGTATAAAATGAACTGGAGGGTATTTTAGTGTTATATAATATGAACCGGTGCTCTGTAATAAGGCACAACATGAACTGAGAGCACTATATATAATAATGTGAATTGGGGGCACTGTGTGGCATAATGTATACTGGCAGCTCTGAAATGTGACATAGTGTAGGTGAACTTTATCACTACTACGATTCATAAAAGATACTAGGGCACTACTATGGGGCATAACATTAAATAAGGCTCTGCTATGGTTCAGAAAATGAACCACAGTACTGTAGGACACTATTATAGGGCATACAATTAACAACTGCTGCAGAGAAGAGTCTCTCTAGAAGCTTTGGGATGGGCCCCTTCAAAATTTTGCTATGGGGCCCACAAAGTTCTGGCTATGCCCCTGGTGTGATGTCATGGCACACATGCACATAATGTCACACACATGTAGAGAGAGGCCAGCTGGGATGCAGTGCAAACACCACAGCTCTGACTATGATGGACTGTGACTGCGCCGATCTCCAGAGCCTTACACTGTGTCTGCAAGCAGGCTACGGGAGATGGAGGAGATCTGAAGGTGCCGCACTGTACAGTTGGCACAAGGTGAGCGGGATCTTTTTACCCACGCCTTCCCCCACCACTGGTCATATTTAGTCACAAACTAAAAGCCAGCAGTCTGCAGCCATAGCAAATACCTGCTGCTGGCTGAAGTATATGTGTCTGCATATTGGAGGGAGGGGAGGGCGAGGAGACACCTGGATTCAGAATAGATGGGCAGAGGGGAGAAGGGAGGACACTAATGGCACATAGTGAAACACATAACTTAATTTGTGCGTGGTTGTAGTGGGGTCTCTAGCAATGAATGAGTGGATATGTGTGACAGTGCGGGTAAGTGGTAATGTGTGACGGTGAATAGGAATATGTGACAGTGAGTGGGTGTGTGTGACAGTGTGGGTGAGAGGTTAATGTGTTGCAGTGAGTGGGTATGTGTGACAGTAAGGAGTGAATGGATATGTGTTAGAGTGAAGGATGAGTGGGAATGTGTGACAGTGAGTGGGTATGTGTGACACTGCGGGGTGAGTGGGAATGTATTGCAGAGAGTGAGTATGTGTAACAGTGCGGCGTAAGTGGGAATGTGTTAGAGTAAATGGGTATGTGTGATAGTGCGGGGTGAGTGGGAATGTGTTGCAGTGAGGACATTGCAGACTGAGTGGGTATGTGTTACAGTGGGCGGTGAGTGGGAACATGGGTATGTGTTACAGTGAAGAGTAATTGGGAATGTGTGACAGTGCGGAGTGAGTAGGGTATGTGTTACAGTTAAGGGTGAGTGGGAATGTATTGCAGTGAGTGGGTACGTGTGACAGTGTGGAGTGAGTGGGAATGTGTGACAGTGCGGAGTGAGTGGGAATGTGTTACAGTGAGTGGGTATGTGTGACAGTGGGCGGTGAGTGGGAATGTGTTGCAGTGAGTGGGTATGTGTTATAGTGAAGAATAATTGGGAATGTGTGACAGTGCAGAGTGAGTGGGTAAGTATTACAGTTAAGGGTGTATGTTTAACAGTGCGGCGTAAGTGGGAATGTGTTAGAGTGAATAGGTATGTGTGACAGTGTGGGGTGAGTGAGAATGTGTGACAGTGAGAGATTATGTGTGACAGTCCTGGGTGAGTGGGAATGTGTTGCAGTGAGTGTGTACGTGTGACAGTAAGGGGTGAGTGCTAATGCGTTAAAGTGAGTGTGAATGGATTACAGTGAAGGGTGAGTGGGAATGTGTTACAATGAGTGGGTATTTGTGACAGTGATGGGTGAGTGGGTATGTGTTACAGTGCCGAATGAGTGGGAATGTGTTACAGTGAGTGGGAATGTGTGACAGTGAGGAGTGAGTGAGAATGTGTGACAGGGGGTGGGAGCCACATACACTGAATGTGCAGGGGCTTGCCTGCTACAATTGGGTATGGGGGATGGGGGAGTGCAGAGCCGGCCTTAGGCATAGGCATACTAGGCAAATGCCTAGGGCATTTGGTATGCTTAGGGGCACCAGCAGCTTCTGCTGATTAAAATGATATGCGGCATGCCTATATATTCTGTGTATTCTTGGAAATCACTATAATGTAGCATTTCGTATACAGATACAGCCGCAGTCGCACACAGAATATAGGCATGCTGCATATCATTTTAATCAGATGCATTTTCATAAACAAAAGGCGCCCGATGTTAGCAGAGCTGCCAGCTGACTCATGCCAGGCTTCTCTTGCAGAACTAGTGGCGGTGCTAGGGGGCACCAGCCAAAATTTTGTCTAGGGCATCATATTGGTTAGGGCCGGCTCTGGGGGAGTGCGGGAATAGAAAAATGCTGTCACTTTAAGAATCAGCTAGGGCTGCACAGGGCTGATAACAGAGGATGAGAGCATTGAGCCAGAGTCTGCTGCGCATGCGCGTGTCTCTGGAATCATGGCGCCTGCCTTGTTCCAGAGACTAATTTCACTACTGCACATGTGCAACGGCCATTTTTGGAAGAAATTTTCTCTGCAACTGCAGCACCTGGCCCTGGACTCTGGAAAGGTAAGTATTAAATATGGGTGCAGTGTGTGCGGTGTGGACCTCCCTGGACCCAGCGGCCCGTCTGCACCACACACACTGCACCCATTATAGAAACGCTAGTGATACTTATAGTTTTACCGCGTATATTCATGTGCAGCTAAATACACATATGATTATAATGAACAAATACACCTTTATTATGTGATGTATTTGGCATCCCGAGGTATAGGATGCTAAATACATCCGTTAGGACAACGACGCCGGATTCTCTACACCTGCCGGAATGCCAACACTGCAATCACAAATGTATTTAAGTATGCCTGGGAGTGTTAGGGTTAGGATGTGAGACAGGAGGGTTAGCCTGCGGGCAGGGAGGTTTAGGGTTAGGCTACAGTGGGGGAGGGTTAGTGTTAGGGGTAAGGTTAGGATTAGGGTTGGTTAACTTGAGCATGCTTGACGGTATTATGGCAGTTGAGGTTGGTATTCTGACCGCCGGCATCCTAACTGCCGACATCCCATACTCAAACCAATCAAAGCTTTATAACGAAGTTAAGCCTGTTGCAAAGGAACTGTAATGTGTCATTTAAGTGAAAACGTACATGTATAGGGAATAAAAAGCATCATACTTTAAAACCACTGAGAACATTACTGAACATATAAAACATCTTGCTATTTTATGTATTTCAACACAGTCAAACTTTGTGTACAAGTAGTATCTAAACATAGAATAACTTTCCAGAATGTGTCCTTGTTTAACAGCCAAATGAATGGAAGGAGAACGACAGGGCTCCATGCCAGAAAAGTTCAAAAGTGTTGTTTAGAATGTTGTTTAGATTCTGTATCGATGACTTCTGCCTTATTGTAAGGCACAAGACAATTCTATGGGCAGTTCTGGAAATCTATTTGTTTTCAGTTTTTACTATGTTG
Source organism: Pseudophryne corroboree (assembly GCF_028390025.1). Lineage (NCBI taxonomy): Eukaryota > Metazoa > Chordata > Amphibia > Anura > Myobatrachidae > Pseudophryne > Pseudophryne corroboree. The sequence continues at coordinate 554,718,053 of NC_086449.1, read as the reverse complement.
AATGTTATGTGAAACATACTTTTTTATGTGCTTCTCAATTAAGTAACAGTATCTCTATGTACAACATTTCACAGACATTTCATCATCCTACCATTTACAGACATTCTTGCTACATGATATTTTTAAACAAATATTGTAATCTGTATAAAGAAGAAATAAGAAAATTCACTTTGGGGGATATATTTATAGCAGTACAATAATAAGTAACAGATATTTGTTTTATAAGGGCCTATTCATCATTCTTTATGGGCGTGGATGGGTATGCCAGCCAGATTTTAATGGCTGGTGTACCAGGGTTGAACATCTGATTACCACTGTTCCCTTTGACGATCATTTCTCTTTTCCATCCTGTAGTAGTATATGTTATATGCATGTGGATTTATGTTGTGTTAGTGCACCTTTTGAACTCAATGAATATCTATTTAAAATAATTTTACACTATCAGCTACTCTTCTTTGTTTTTGGGACATTGCATTTATGGGGAGACTATCAGGGAAGGAGAGACTGAGACACTGAAAATGTGGTGACCCGGACGTCTGTGAGTGCAATACCTATCGGGTGAAAGGTGTATCATTCTGGTGGCAGATTTATAAAGCCTACACTTTATTTCTTAATATGAACTTTTAGTTACTGTATCACACTATGGAAACAATTGTTTCCTTTTGAGGTTGGAACTTGCCCCCAAAAGAGGAATATTGCATTTGAGGAATATCGGAATACTGAACACTGCATTTGAAGAAAATTCATTCACCAAAAGGTTGTATCTCTAATATTACCATATATTGATTTAATGTGTTTGCTTTGAAAGCGCCTGTATGAATTGTCCTTTTTGTTGAGGTTTACCATAACCATAGGCGTGCGCAGGGGGGGGGTTCCTGGTGCGCACAGGCACCCCCTAATGTCTGTCACCAACTCACACACACCTGCTGCTGCTACATTATCGGCGATCGCAGAGTGTGCTCATTTCTGTCCTCCCGCTCATTGCGTCCGCCACACCCTCCGCTCAGTCTGGCTGTCATTCATTTGTATGGTGCAGCATCACTGACGTAATCCTACTCCCAGTTTCTCTAACCTGTGGGATGTGTTGTGATGATGTCATGCCGCGTGCTTGCACGCTCATGCTCCCACCCACGCTCTCTCTCTCCTCAACATGTGCCAACGCCACAGAATACAGCGTTCCTCTTGGAGGAGGACAATTTCAAATTCAATACCAATATGTATTTCGAGAGATTAGGATATAATCTATGGTAATAAAATATACAAATTTAACATAAATTAAACAGATATATATATGTGCATCAATTCTCTATATTATTTAGTTTCATTGAGTGCCAATATGTGGTGGTAGACACGCCTGATAGGTGGTGCTAGACATGCACATTAGGTGGTGTTAGACATGCCCAATAGGTGGTGCTAAACACGCCCTTCTAATCGTGCACCCCCTAATAAAATGTCCTGCGCACGCCTGTGATTATAACATTGGATTGACCTGGCTTGTTTCATTCTCCACAAGCTTTTTCACTTATTAAATTAATATAAGTATATCAGAGATTAGGAAATTATCTAAGAAAACCTGTCATGCTGGGTTAGTTAAAAGTTGCAAAGGTGGGAGGGTTGGGGGTGGACAGAACATCCTAATTTTAAACATACGAAAGTAAGGTGCTACCATGCTGAGACTTGTGGTATTTTGAATGAAAGAGAAAATTAAGTTGCATACTCTGATCTGAATAATGATAGTCCACAAACTTATGGTAAGATGCACAATTAACATGGAGTATAAATATTTTGTCAAAAATTAGAGCATACTCACCACATCAAGGTGAACCCCATTAGATGGATCTCTAACACTACTTACACTAACACATTATATCAATTTATCAAGGACTTAAAATGGGTTGGGTCTAATATGCCAGCAGTCAGAATACCGACCGCAGCATCCTGATGGTGAGAATCCATACAGAGGCAAGGTAAGTATACTTAACTTTCCCCAATGTTCCCTAACCCTAAACCTCCCACAGCCTAAACCTAACCCTCCAACCCCGCAGCCTAACCCTCCCCTGTGGTGCCTAAATCTAACCCCTCTTACCCACAGCCTATACCTAATCCCCCCCCACACACACACACACACGGCTTACCTCTACAGCGGCCTGGCAAACATTCATTTGGGATCCCGGCTGGCGATCAGAATTTCACCACTGGTATTGTGATCCTAGTCGAGATGCTAGTGCCGGCATTCCGAGCAGTGTCGGGTTTCCAGCATTGGTATTTCAACTGACAGGATCCTGATTGCCAGGAAGGGAAGATGGAAAGGGTGCTAGTAACAAAAAGGATTATAGGAAAAAGCATGGCGCAAGTTGATAGTGGGGTGAGGAATAGAGTACTGGTATACAAATTAGAGGATCAAACAAATAACTGAAATACAATTGGTGTGCAGGAAGAAGCAACTAGCAAAAAACCCTCTAGGGGTTCCACCACATCCCTAAAACAATGTATGCAACTATGAGTAGATGAGGATCTCATATAGGTAATCTTTAAAATAATAAATGTCTATATTCTCACTCAGTGAGAGAGTTCAACAAGTTTCTGTATAAGAATATATAAAAAGTACTTGAAAACAGGATTCTATAGTCCTCCTGAAGATGAAAAGTTGCTGTCTGTATTCCTTTTATGCCAGATGCCTCCTGTAGCAATATTCATATCAACTGCTTTGTTTCTATATAAATCTTTTTGCATATAAATTGTGATCTCCCAGAAACACATTCAGGACAAATGAGAAAAGGAAAACATACTGTAATACTGTTTTAATGAATAAAAGTGCAGGAGTAAAAACATTTGTGGTATTCATAAACAGGTGAAATGGACTCTTACCAACAGTCGTCAACCAAAGCTTTCGTCACACCCTCTGGTAGCATTTCCTAACACTCCTCTACCAACATGTTTTAGCTCCTTGAGGCCCTTGACAAAGGCTGAGAAGTGTTAGTAGATGCTACCAGAGGGTGTGACGAAAGCTGAGGTTGTACTTGTATGGTCCTCACACTGGGATGGATGCATTATTGAAATCCTGAGTGCCGTTCTTATGGAGCTATATACACAGTTGAGTTACATTATTATGACCACCTCCTACAGTACATTTGATTTTGGCAGCACGTAGCCCATGAAGTACGTCACATGTCGATCGCTGGCTTGGTGGGTATATAAGGTGTTCCATAGGCCATCTGCACACACATCACTCGTTGCTGCAATGGGTAAAAGGGGCGATTTATCTGAGTTGCAAAAAGGGTTGATCATCAGCTTTCGTGCCAAGGGTGGCAGAATTTCTGAACTAGTAAAGTTTGTGACCGATGTGGTGAAGGTGTGTTGTGACTTCACAAAGAGCACCTTTGCAAATAACTGATGCGGAGCACCACGTACCATTGATGTGAGAGGTGAATGTCGGCTACAAAGGTGCGTGAGGGCCGACTGACAAGCTACAGTGGAACAGCTCACTGTCAAAAATAACCTGGGGCTAAAAGACGTGTTTAAAACAACAATTCAGCTTGGCTAGCTGCTGTCCATACTGCACACAGTGGTTACTCTGGCTATTAGCTGGTGGTCATAATAATGTGACTCGACCGTGTATATATATATATATATATATATATATATATATAGAAATCAAACAGATGTCTGGCACTCACGCTTGGTAGAATCAACGGGTCCTGGTGCCTAACCTCTCCGGAAGAGCATGTAGGAAAACGTATGGTGGCACTCAGGAAGAAAGACAACACAGACAACGCTGGTGCAGTCAACGTTTCAGGGATAGCTCCCTTTTATCAAGACACGACCAGCCAACTGTGATACATAAAATATATATACATACCGGCAACCAGCTCCTCTCCAATCGCGTGGCTCAAGCCGCCTCCCCCAAACGCCGGGCAAAAACGTCATCTGCACTGGCCGGCGCCGAGAATCGACGTCGGGCAGGCAGGGGGTGCGGGCTGGTCCACACGTCAGAGCGTTGCTAGGTAACCATAAACTACAGACAGTGAGAACGAACAAGTACAAAAATATATGTAATACAGACCCGAAAACCAATAAAAAACATGGAAAACACCTAAACAAGAGTTGTTACATACCCGGTGACACGTTATTGTAGCAGAGGTCTAAAATAATGACATTAAACGGAATCATGATCCAAATGCTATAGCTGAGTAACCATGAGCCAGGTGAGCAATGTCATTGCTTCCAGAATGGAGCAATGTACTGGGCAACATTATAACTATATACCAAATAGACAAGCTGAAATTGCTATATCCATTAGAATACAGTTAACGAAGTAGCACCATACAACCCATGCATAAATGAAGGATCTATACATAATATAATTTAAATTGACAAAATAAACTGTGGGAAAACCTGCATGCATATATGATGTCATCCTAGATATAAAGGAATTATAACCGGTGTTATAAAAACTCATGTAGGGGAAAATGATGTTTACAGAAAACAATTAAAACTCAATGCCTCATTTAGGCCAAGTGGATACACCGTTTGCAGGGTGTGAATCCACCATGCCTCTTTTCTCAACAGTACTTGACCTCTGTCACCCCCCTTATTGTTTGCGGGAACATGATCGATAATTTTGTAGCGGATGGACGCCAAACTATGATTACAATTTTTGAAGTGTCTCGCTACTGGGAGATCGCTGCCTTTACCTTCTAAGGCAGCCCGTATACTAGACCTGTGCAGTGCTATTCGCTCCTTGAACTGTCTAATGCTTTTGCCGACGTAAAGCAGCCCACAAGGGCACTTAATGTAATACACAATATATTTGCTGCTGCAAGTTAGAGTGTATTTAATGTTGAACAGTTTACCTGACCTAGGATGGTTAAAGGTACTACCCGCTTCCAGACAGCTGCAGGTAGTACATCCAGTACATCTGTAGTTGCCTGGTTGTCGAGTGAGAAAGTTGGACAATCTATTTTGACCAAGATTGGAAATATCGTTATGGACAACTATGTCCCTGATGTTCCGGCCCCATCTATAGGCTGCCATAAGAGTAGTATCTTTAAAGCTGGGTAAATCTTTATCCCTAGTAATTACCGGCCGTATACCCTTAGATTGGCGATTTAGTGTCTTACTGGCTGTAGTGTAATCTTGTGTCCAGATCATCCTGTTCTGAACATTGTCGGGATCTTTAGGGACTAAAGTGTCCTGTCTCGCTGTATTAAGTGCTTTGGACATTGCCTGTTTTAAGGACTCTTGAGAATATCCTCTAGCTGTAAATTTATTTGCCATAATCATCATCTGATTTTTGGCATCCTCATCATTACTGCAAATTCTTCTAATTCTCAGAAACTGAGAAAATGGAAGGCTCCATTTCATGGGTTCAGGATGATGGCTGTTAGCCCTCAACAAAGTGTTGCGATCAGTAGGTTTGTAATACATGCTAGTTACTATGTTACAATTGCTGTCCACTGAGATAGACACATCTAAATAGTGGACAGTATTGTAACTGCATTCATAGGTGAACTTAATGGCAGCATCCTTTTGATTCACGTGACTCATCATGTCTTCGAAGTCCTGTTGCGTACCTGACCAAATCATCAAAATATCGTCGATGTATCGACGGAATAAGATGATGTGTTTGGAATACGACGCATTATCAAAAAACAACTGTTTTTCTATTTCGCTCATAAATATATTCGCGAAACTGGGTGCCACACATGATCCCATGGCGCACCCAGTTCGCTGGCGAAAAATCTGTTTATCAAACAGAAAATAATTTCTGTCTAAAGTCAATGAAAGTAGTTGAACAAAAAACTTAATATCAGGACCTGAATAATCACTGTGAGATTCTAAAAAGGTTTGCATCACGGCTAAACCCCTATCATGGGGGATGCTGGTATATAGATTGACTACGTCAATGGTGCAAAGCAAATACTGATCTGGAAGAGGAGAAATGGATTGCAATGTTCTAATGAGAGAAGTGGTGTCCATCAGGCATAATGGTAGACTCAATATCAAAGGCTGTAAATAAAAATCAAGGTAACGGGATAAATTATAATATAATGAGTCTCTGGCAGCAATGATGGGACGACCCGGTGGATTAACTGTGTCCTTATGGAGTTTGGGAATCGTGTAAAACGTCGGGATCTTAGGCCAAGTCTCAGTCAAGGCTTCTTTGATAGCTGCTGTGATGATATTGGCAGACACTGCTGTTGATAAAATTGAGTCCAGTTCCATTTGATATTGTATTGTGGGGTCCTTCTGTAGAATTTCGTACACAGTCGTATCGTTTAATTGACGATATGCTTCTTTCTTGTAGCTGGTTAAGTCTTGAACCACGATACCGCCCCCCTTGTCTGCCGGGCGGATCGTAATGTCGTCATATTTTCCAAGATTTCTGAGTGCCACTTGCTCATTCCTAGAGAGGTTGTATGATCCTTTATATGGTTGTGAAGATGCTTCAATGATATAGGATTCTAGGCAGCTAGAAAAACTTTTTATGCTTTTATTGGATGTTGCTGGGTTGAACACGGACTTTTTGTAAATGGGAGTTTTTTCAGACACTGAGGTATTCCCTTGAAAGAATTCTTTAAGTTTGATACGTCTGTTTAATTTGAATAGGTCGACTTTGTTTTTGAAAACATCTGGGGTGCTGGTAGGAACAAAGGACAACCCTTTGTTAAGCACACTAATTTCATCTGTGGTAAGCGACCTGGTAGACAGATTAAATACTATGTTTTCTTTCTTGACGCTTTTGGCGGCTTCCCTCCTGTTTTGGCCACCCCGGCGGGTTCTGGCTCTTTTGTTCGCTCGTTTTTTGAGCGTGTATTGACTCCAGAATTGGATTTCTTTGAAGTGGAGGCCGTAGCACATTCTGTGTCACTTGATGAAATCGCAGTGCTAGATTGATCGGTCTCAAGAGGGAACTTTCTAGGCAGTCGACGCTGTCTAGGGTTTCTTTGTGTCCTTGGACCTTTGTTATACACCCAATTATACACCTGATTTAGTTCGTAATCACGGTTCACCGTAATACGTTTGGCTTTTTTAAAAATGACTAAGTCAGATTGATATTTTTCAATTTGTACTGACAATTTGTCTAGCCAATCAGGAGGTGCTTCAGAATGAATTTTAGCAAGGTGCGTGTTTTCAAAGGTCTCGATTTTATTTTTTGTAATCTCAAGTTCTCTTCTGGACTCAGCTACTACTAATAAAATCAGGTCAAAAGAGCAACGGTTGAGCACAGCTGCCCATTTGCGGCAGAATTCTGGGTTCTGACGCCCGATGGTCGGGGTGTTCCTAATGCGGAAGCCTCTTGGGATACGTTTATCCCTAAAATAGTCTGAGAGTGTTACTCCGTGTAACAAAAAGTCCACTTCCTTTTTTCTAAGTTTGGTTAACTGTGCAATGAGTGAATCAGCTGATTCCTGATTGGTTGCAGCAAATGCTGAAGCTGGAAACAGAATCTGCTCTGCCTCTGTGTCAGTGTGTGTGAGGGTATCACCCTCCGGTAGCACAGGAATACAAAAGCCAGGTATATCATCAGGTGCAGACATACTAAATCACCACTATGCAAAAGATTATGTACAGTGTCAGTCCCACATTCGCTGTGTCCGAACTTCAATAAATGAAAAAATGCAGCAGGTGCCTTGACTAGCAGCAACATGTATTGAAACTACTGAAATAGAAATCAAACAGATGTCTGGCACTCACGCTTGGTAGAATCAACGGGTCCTGGTGCCTAACCTCTCCGGAAGAGCATGTAGGAAAACGTATGGTGGCACTCAGGAAGAAAGACAACGCTGGTGCAGTCAACGTTTCAGGGATAGCTCCCTTTTATCAAGACACGACCAGCCAACTGTGATACATAAAATATATATACATACCGGCAACCAGCTCCTCTCCAATCGCGTGGCTCAAGCCGCCTCCCCCAAACGCCGGGCAAAAACGTCATCTGCACTGGCCGGCGCCGAGAATCGACGTCGGGCAGGCAGGGGGTGCGGGCTGGTCCACACGTCAGAGCGTTGCTAGGTAACCATAAACTACAGACAGTGAGAACGAACAAGTACAAAAATATATGTAATACAGACCCGAAAACCAATAAAAAACATGGAAAACACCTAAACAAGAGTTGTTACATACCCGGTGACACGTTATTGTAGCAGAGGTCTAAAATAATGACATTAAACGGAATCATGATCCAAATGCTATAGCTGAGTAACCATGAGCCAGGTGAGCAATGTCATTGCTTCCAGAATGGAGCAATGTACTGGGCAACATTATAACTATATACCAAATAGACAAGCTGAAATTGCTATATCCATTAGAATACAGTTAACGAAGTAGCACCATACAACCCATGCATAAATGAAGGATCTATACATAATATAATTTAAATTGACAAAATAAACTGTGGGAAAACCTGCATGCATATATGATGTCATCCTAGATATAAAGGAATTATAACCGGTGTTATAAAAACTCATGTAGGGGAAAATGATGTTTACAGAAAACAATTAAAACTCAATGCCTCATTTAGGCCAAGTGGATACACCGTTTGCAGGGTGTGAATCCACCATGCCTCTTTTCTCAACAGTACTTGACCTCTGTCACCCCCCTTATTGTTTGCGGGAACATGATCGATAATTTTGTAGCGGATGGACGCCAAACTATGATTACAATTTTTGAAGTGTCTCGCTACTGGGAGATCGCTGCCTTTACCTTCTAAGGCAGCCCGTATACTAGACCTGTGCAGTGCTATTCGCTCCTTGAACTGTCTAATGCTTTTGCCGACGTAAAGCAGCCCACAAGGGCACTTAATGTAATACACAATATATTTGCTGCTGCAAGTTAGAGTGTATTTAATGTTGAACAGTTTACCTGACCTAGGATGGTTAAAGGTACTACCCGCTTCCAGACAGCTGCAGGTAGTACATCCAGTACATCTGTAGTTGCCTGGTTGTCGAGTGAGAAAGTTGGACAATCTATTTTGACCAAGATTGGAAATATCGTTATGGACAACTATGTCCCTGATGTTCCGGCCCCGTCTATAGGCTGCCATAAGAGTAGTATCTTTAAAGCTGGGTAAATCTTTATCCCTAGTAATTACCGGCCATATACCCTTAGATTGGCGATTAAGTGTCTTACTGGCTGTAGTGTAATCTTGTGTCCAGATCATCCTGTTCTGAACATTGTCGGGATCTTTAGGGACTAAAGTGTCCTGTCTCGCTGTATTAAGTGCTTTGGACATTGCCTGTTTTAAGGACTCTTGAGAATATCCTCTAGCTGTAAATTTATTTGCCATAATCATCATCTGATTTTTGGCATCCTCATCATTACTGCAAATTCTTCTAATTCTCAGAAACTGAGAAAATGGAAGGCTCCATTTCATGGGTTCAGGATGATGGCTGTTAGCCCTCAACAAAGTGTTGCGATCAGTAGGTTTGTAATACATGCTAGTTACTATGTTACAATTGCTGTCCACTGAGATAGACACATCTAAATAGTGGACAGTATTGTAACTGCATTCTTTTTGTTACACGGAGTAACACTCTCAGACTATTTTAGGGATAAACGTATCCCAAGAGGCTTCCGCATTAGGAACACCCCGACCATCGGGCGTCAGAACCCAGAATTCTGCCGCAAATGGGCAGCTGTGCTCAACCGTTGCTCTTTTGACCTGATTTTATTAGTAGTAGCTGAGTCCAGAAGAGAACTTGAGATTACAAAAAATAAAATCGAGACCTTTGAAAACACGCACCTTGCTAAAATTCATTCTGAAGCACCTCCTGATTGGCTAGACAAATTGTCAGTACAAATTGAAAAATATCAATCTGACTTAGTCATTTTTAAAAAAGCCAAACGTATTACGGTGAACCGTGATTACGAACTAAATCAGGTGTATAATTGGGTGTATAACAAAGGTCCAAGGACACAAAGAAACCCTAGACAGCGTCGACTGCCTAGAAAGTTCCCTCTTGAGACCGATCAATCTAGCACTGCGATTTCATCAAGTGACACAGAATGTGCTACGGCCTCCACTTCAAAGAAATCCAATTCTGGAGTCAATACACGCTCAAAAAACGAGCGAACAAAAGAGCCAGAACCCGCCGGGGTGGCCAAAACAGGAGGGAAGCCGCCAAAAGCGTCAAGAAAGAAAACATAGTATTTAATCTGTCTACCAGGTCGCTTACCACAGATGAAATTAGTGTGCTTAACAAAGGGTTGTCCTTTGTTCCTACCAGCACCCCAGATGTTTTCAAAAACAAAGTCGACCTATTCAAATTAAACAGACGTATCAAACTTAAAGAATTCTTTCAAGGGAATACCTCAGTGTCTGAAAAAACTCCCATTTACAAAAAGTCCGTGTTCAACCCAGCAACATCCAATAAAAGCATAAAAAGTTTTTCTAGCTGCCTAGAATCCTATATCATTGAAGCATCTTCACAACCATATAAAGGATCATACAACCTCTCTAGGAATGAGCAAGTGGCACTCAGAAATCTTGGAAAATATGACGACATTACGATCCGCCCGGCAGACAAGGGGGGCGGTATCGTGGTTCAAGACTTAACCAGCTACAAGAAAGAAGCATATCGTCAATTAAACGATACGACTGTGTACGAAATTCTACAGAAGGACCCCACAATACAATATCAAATGGAACTGGACTCAATTTTATCAACAGCAGTGTCTGCCAATATCATCACAGCAGCTATCAAAGAAGCCTTGACTGAGACTTGGCCTAAGATCCCGACGTTTTACACGATTCCCAAACTCCATAAGGACACAGTTAATCCACCGGGTCGTCCCATCATTGCTGCCAGAGACTCATTATATTATAATTTATCCCGTTACCTTGATTTTTATTTACAGCCTTTGATATTGAGTCTACCATTATGCCTGATGGACACCACTTCTCTCATTAGAACATTGCAATCCATTTCTCCTCTTCCAGATCAGTATTTGCTTTGCACCATTGACGTAGTCAATCTATATACCAGCATCCCCCATGATAGGGGTTTAGCCGTGATGCAAACCTTTTTAGAATCTCACAGTGATTATTCAGGTCCTGATATTAAGTTTTTTGTTCAACTACTTTCATTGACTTTAGACAGAAATTATTTTCTGTTTGATAAACAGATTTTTCGCCAGCGAACTGGGTGCGCCATGGGATCATGTGTGGCACCCAGTTTCGCGAATATATTTATGAGCGAAATAGAAAAACAGTTGTTTTTTGATAATGCGTCGTATTCCAAACACATCATCTTATTCCGTCGATACATCGACGATATTTTGATGATTTGGTCAGGTACGCAACAGGACTTCGAAGACATGATGAGTCACGTGAATCAAAAGGATGCTGCCATTAAGTTCACCTATGAATGCAGTTACAATACTGTCCACTATTTAGATGTGTCTATCTCAGTGGACAGCAATTGTAACATAGTAACTAGCATGTATTACAAACCTACTGATCGCAACACTTTGTTGAGGGCTAACAGCCATCATCCTGAACCCATGAAATGGAGCCTTCCATTTTCTCAGTTTCTGAGAATTAGAAGAATTTGCAGTAATGATGAGGATGCCAAAAATCAGATGATGATTATGGCAAATAAATTTACAGCTAGAGGATATTCTCAAGAGTCCTTAAAACAGGCAATGTCCAAAGCACTTAATACAGCGAGACAGGACACTTTAGTCCCTAAAGATCCCGACAATGTTCAGAACAGGATGATCTGGACACAAGATTACACTACAGCCAGTAAGACACTAAATCGCCAATCTAAGGGTATATGGCCGGTAATTACTAGGGATAAAGATTTACCCAGCTTTAAAGATACTACTCTTATGGCAGCCTATAGACGGGGCCGGAACATCAGGGACATAGTTGTCCATAACGATATTTCCAATCTTGGTCAAAATAGATTGTCCAACTTTCTCACTCGACAACCAGGCAACTACAGATGTACTGGATGTACTACCTGCAGCTGTCTGGAAGCGGGTAGTACCTTTAACCATCCTAGGTCAGGTAAACTGTTCAACATTAAATACACTCTAACTTGCAGCAGCAAATATATTGTGTATTACATTAAGTGCCCTTGTGGGCTGCTTTACGTCGGCAAAAGCATTAGACAGTTCAAGGAGCGAATAGCACTGCACAGGTCTAGTATACGGGCTGCCTTAGAAGGTAAAGGCAGCGATCTCCCAGTAGCGAGACACTTCAAAAATTGTAATCATAGTTTGGCGTCCATCCGCTACAAAATTATCGATCATGTTCCCGCAAACAATAAGGGGGGTGACAGAGGTCAAGTACTGTTGAGAAAAGAGGCATGGTGGATTCACACCCTGCAAACGGTGTATCCACTTGGCCTAAATGAGGCATTGAGTTTTAATTGTTTTCTGTAAACATCATTTTCCCCTACATGAGTTTTTATAACACCGGTTATAATTCCTTTATATCTAGGATGACATCATATATGCATGCAGGTTTTCCCACAGTTTATTTTGTCAATTTAAATTATATTATGTATAGATCCTTCATTTATGCATGGGTTGTATGGTGCTACTTCGTTAACTGTATTCTAATGGATATAGCAATTTCAGCTTGTCTATTTGGTATATAGTTATAATGTTGCCCAGTACATTGCTCCATTCTGGAAGCAATGACATTGCTCACCTGGCTCATGGTTACTCAGCTATAGCATTTGGATCATGATTCCGTTTAATGTCATTATTTTAGACCTCTGCTACAATAACGTGTCACCGGGTATGTAACAACTCTTGTTTAGGTGTTTTCCATGTTTTTTATTGGTTTTCGGGTCTGTATTACATATATTTTTGTACTTGTTCGTTCTCACTGTCTGTAGTTTATGGTTACCTAGCAACGCTCTGACGTGTGGACCAGCCCGCACCCCCTGCCTGCCCGACGTCGATTCTCGGCGCCGGCCAGTGCAGATGACGTTTTTGCCCGGCGTTTGGGGGAGGCGGCTTGAGCCACGCGATTGGAGAGGAGCTGGTTGCCGGTATGTATATATATTTTATGTATCACAGTTGGCTGGTCGTGTCTTGATAAAAGGGAGCTATCCCTGAAACGTTGACTGCACCAGCGTTGTCTGTGTTGTCTTTCTTCCTGAGTGCCACCATACGTTTTCCTATATATATATATATATATACACACAATATATATATATATATATATATATATATACACACACAATATATATATATATGTAACTTTTTCATTTATTGAGGGAGCCCATTTTAGTGGATCCTGGTTCAGTTGCACCAACTGCAATTTTGCAACATATGGTCCATGGTGAATCCGGCAATGGAAATTTCTGTGATGCCCCCTTCCCTTGATGCCCCAAGCACATGCTTGTTTTGCTTAATGCAGTGGTTTCCAAACTTTTTTTGAATCACGGCGCCCTAGAATATCAGAATTTTTTTCACGGCACCCCTAGGCCAAAAATTTCTTATTGAGAAATTTAGAAAGAAATATTACATTAAGTAGATTGCATTTATATGTCATCCTTAGGGTCAGTTATGTGGTGAGGGACAAGATTTGATTCTGTTTGGCCACATATGTTATGACTGGCAGCCACCAGTACTGGTTTTGCCTATTATATTGACCATGAATAATTTGAATTGGTCCTGGACCACCAACCCAGGGAGCCACGGCACACAGTTTGGAACCTCGGGCTTAATGGTTAATCCAGCCCTGGTGACACACATGTGTTACAAACATACAATACAAAGAAGTAAATGTGTACAGATAATATTTTTTAAAATCAGAATTAAGGCAAAACTGTAAATAACCTAATCATCTCCTTGAACAAGGTTTATGTTATTATTGTACAGTTTATCATGCTAGGGTTTTTGCCATAAACAATGACTAATAATGAACAAAACAATGTGTCAAGTTTCACAGCTTGTGAGATTTTTGCAGGCGTCTTGAATCAGTCCATGAAACATGTGAGGTGCATCAATACAAATCATCAATAATCACATGAGTACCTGTCTAGCACTGCTAATCTCTGTTCCTGCTGATTTTCTATTGTCAGTCATAAAATAGCTGTGTGTAACATGCCCCTAATGTTTGTATATGGCAGGAACATGGCAAAGAAGAGGCTTGTAAATTTGGATATAGAATTGTTTTTCATTTCCCTAAGGCAGTGGTTCTCGAATTGGGTGCCTCTGTGCACTTGCAGGGATGCCCTGGGTTGGTAGACCAACAAACCTCCCAACATGACCCTCTCCAGGAGGGACAAAATGCTCTGCTTCTGGACTTTTTTCTTAATTTATGATTGTCTGCACCTGTCTTCAACAGGTTAATGCAGAGGTTCTCAAACTCGGTCCTCGGGAGCCCACACAGTGCATGTTTTGCAGGTAACCCAACAGGTGCACAGGTGAATTAATTACTCACTGACACATTTTAAAAGGTCCACAGGTGGAGCTAATTATTTCACTTGCGATTCTGTGAGGAGACCTGCAAAACATGCACTGTGTGGGCCCCCGAGGACAGAGTTTGAGAACCTCTGGGTTAATGTATAAGAAAGGTGTTTCAGCACAGGTGATGGCAATCATAAATTAGGAGGGAAGTCTAGGAGCAGAGCATTCTGTCCCTCCTGGAGAGGGTCATGTTGGGAGGTATGGACCAGGACCAATTCATATTTATTTATAGGCAAAACCAGTGCTTGTGTCTTCCAATAAGAGGTGGATTTAGGCCTTATGGGGCACAAAGACACCAATTTGGGGCCCCCCTCCCACAAACAATCCATATCGCTGACAGCCTGCTGTGGTCTGGAAGTATTTCAGCCAGCACAATCAGAAATGCCCTGCTAATAGAGGATTGGGGACATGCTACAATCATTGGGGGAGGCGCTGATGTATAATCCATCACACAAATGGGTGTAATAATAAGTATTAAAAGTTATAATGCTCATTATAGCGCTCATTATTGTGAATGCTCATTACTAAACACCCATTAGTGTGACTGCACTATATAACAGTGCCTCCCCTCCAACCCCCCCTCCTCCAACACACACTGACTTTAGCACCCTGATAGGTCCCCCATAGAAACATAGAATTTGATGGTAGATAAGAACCACTTGGCCCATCTAGTCTGCTTATGTACACCCTCACACTTACACACTACGGTTAATTTTTGTAATGAGCCAATTAAACTAACAGTATATTTTTAGATTGTGGGAGGAAACCGAGTACCCGGAGGAAATCCATACAAGCACATGGAGAATATACAAACTCCACACGGATGCTATATTCCATGGTTGGAATTGTTGGAATTGAACCCATGACCTCAGTGCTGTGAGGCAGTGTTGCAAATCAATACACCATCTGTACTGCCCATGCTTTTTAATACCCATTATTTTAGAGATGTGCGGCGGGCACTTTACGTGTTTCGTGTTTTGGTTTTGGTTCTAACTCCATTTTTGCGTTTTGGTTTTGGCTTGGTTTTGCCAAAACCACCCTTTTGCGCGTTTTGGTTTTGGTTTTGGATCTGGATGATTTTTTGGGGGGGAAACATAAAAACAGCTCAAATCACAGAATTTGGGGGTAATTTTGCTTCTACGGTATTATTAACCTCAATAACAATAATTTCCACTCATTTCCAGTCTATTCTGAACACCTCACACCTTACAATATTGTTTTTAGGCCTAAAAGTTGCACCGCGGTGGCTGTATGACTAAGCTAAGTGACACAAGTGAACAACACAAACACCTGGCCCATCTAGGAGTGGCACTGCAGTGTCAGACAGGAGGGCAGATAGAAAAAAAAGGCCCCAAACAGCACATGATGCAAAGAAGAAAAAGAATTGCAATGAGGTAGTTGTATGACAAAGCCAAGCGACACACACAATTGGCCCATCTAGGCGTGGCACTGCAGTGGCAGACAGGAGTGCAGATATCAAAAAAAGGCCCCTAACAGCACATGATGCAAAGAAGAAAAAAAGGTGCACCGAGGTTGCTGTATGACTAAGCTAAGCGACACAACCACCTGTCCCATCTAGTAGTGTCGCGCAGTGGCTGAATGTCGAGAGTGGGCCGCAATTGTTCGGTCCACTGACAGCATCTCCAGCACGCTCCAGTCACTTTTAAAAAAATCTGCAATTGGTGGACTTATGCGGCAGTACCCCAGGACTAATACAGCAGTACCCCTGGACTCATACGGCAGTGTCAGACAGGATGGCACTTTCAATCAACCTTTTTTCCTGCAGCCCGGCTCACACCAAGGTTCACCAAACCTTAACATACAATAGAAAGAAGAAGGGAGTAACCCGTGGCACTGGGATTTGCATACAACTGGTGATCTGGCCCCAGACTGTTTGCTTCATGGACTTGGTGATACCTTTTCCTTCCCAGATAGAGTCCATCCATTCAAACTGTAAAGTCTCATTATATGCTTTCTATGCATTTTTTTTAATGTGAGTTTTAGTAGTTTTTAAAGTGGGTTTTTTATATGCCCTACCGTGTTGCACTAAATCCTCCTCCTTCTTTTAGTCATCAGTGGAGGAACATATGATGAGAAAGGGATCTGCACTATTCCTGTGTATTGGAAGGTGACTACATGCATTTATGCACTTTATAAATGTGAGTGTATTTAGTTAAAGAAATTGTGGGGATCTAGTTGGTGCAAGTGCAGTAGCGCAG
Source organism: Pseudophryne corroboree (assembly GCF_028390025.1). Classification (NCBI taxonomy): domain Eukaryota; kingdom Metazoa; phylum Chordata; class Amphibia; order Anura; family Myobatrachidae; genus Pseudophryne; species Pseudophryne corroboree. Next base: position 554,701,398 of record NC_086449.1, on the reverse strand, counting down.
CTGAGGGTGCAAAGGAGGAAGTAGTATGATCACCTCTGTGATAAGGGACCCTGTCCTGGTGACTGGTATGCTGTTAGCATATTGCTCATCCCGGCTGTCACAATACCGACGCAGGAATCCCGACAGGGGCACCAGACCGGCGAGGTAGGTGGGTAGACACCCATAAAGAGAGAATAGAACCAATAGCAAGCATAGCTCGTCACCGAGCCTGAAGCATGGTGAGCACAGGGAACCCGCAAGGGGCTTCATTGCGCTCACCCCCCTGACGGCATTCTACCACTCAGGAATACTGGCATTCAGCATCCTGTGTGGCGGTAAAATAACGAACCCTAGTGACTCACCAACGGAACTGTTCATCCTTGCAAATAAAGATTCTGCATTTCTGCAAATCGCGACAGTAAGGAATCCTTAGTTTCGGGGGTAGACCGCAAGTCACAATAAATGGGCCTCACTCCTGCCCCTTACTCCTGTCACCGCAGTAACACCACCTCAGAAACATACAAAAGCTATTGGACTAATGGGTACACAATTGTACGGACCAATATGGTATGGTATAGCACTCAGCAATTGATTCCATCCATGTCCGTAGGTCCCAGGGTGTCTGCTGGCGAACTGCTCCTTAATGTGTGTGCATGTGAGCGGGGTTACAAGGAGGATTATGGAGTCTGGTAGCTCCTAATTGCGACCTGTCATCTCAGCTGCTTGGAACACCAAAAGTAATGGAAATTATAAAGCATAAAAAAAAGGAACTTATATATGAACACAGAAAAAAGTTACACTATGTGCAGGGTGTGTGGGGCTTTTTCAAGGGTGTGTTACATACTGGACTGCTTGTTGAAATTGTCATGTCATTCATCCGTGACCCCACAGTATATTTGTTGCTGCTTGCGAACCCGTCCCTTCCGGGAATTGCAGCGGCCATCCACATATTCGGACTCTAGTGCTCTGTGGTGCCGGCTCCCGTGCGCATGTGCAGCAATGTGTCGTAGACTTCCCCAGCATCTGAGGTATATGCGTATTCACAGCGACTGCCCGCTTTTCATCTAAACACAACTGGGGGGTGTCACCGCAGCGGTGGTACATAGTGACAAGCGGCAGGCCAGCGGTAGTGGTGGGCGGGCCCCTGGGACCTTCCGGGCCCTAGGCACCCGCTTGTGTTGGCTACTAGTAAATCCACTACTGCTTCTGATTATAAAATATGTGTATAAAAAAGCTAAAGGTTTAATAGGGTCTGAGGATTATAGAAATACAAATTTGCACAATAGGTGGGCCATATGATTTGGAAATCAAATCCCATGTTTCTGTGTGCAAAGGTTATAATAATGTAATTAATATAACGCACTGTATAATTTAGGGTGAGTACACAATAGGCGATGTGCTCTATGAGGCAGTGCGTACACACTGAGCGATATGCAAACGATATCGCTCAGTGACATCATGCGGCGGCTGGGCCATACAAGCTTTTTTTGGACAACAGTTCAAATTGAGCTGCATGCACGGGCGACAGCGTGGGTGGTTAACGACCTGCGGGGCCGTGCATTGCTCTTCGTCGGCGGCATACACACTTAGCAATAAAGTAAACAACGTTGCTCAGGAAAGGTCAAAATGACGATGCCGTTTAATTTATCGCTAAGTGTGATCCCAACTTTACTCTGGACAATACAAAAGACAATGGTGGTCATTCCGAGTTGTTCGCTCGCTGCTAATTTTAGCAGAATTGCTAATAGGCTAAATTCCGGCAGTTCTGCGCATGCGTATGCACCGCAGGGCGCACGCGATAAGCAATTTTACACAAAACTATGCTATTTTACTCACGGGCAAACTAAGCTTTTCAGTCGCTCTGTTGATCGGAGAATGATTGACAGGAAGTGGGTGTTTCTGGGTGGTAACTGAGCGTTTTCCAGGAGTGTGCTAAAAAACGCAGGCGTGCCAGCAGAAAACGCAGGAGTGGCTGGAGAAACAGGGGAGTGGCTGGCCGGACGCTGGGCGTGTTTGTGATGTCAAACCAGGAACTAAACGGACTGAGGTGATCGCAATCTAGGAGTAGATCTGGAGCTACTCAGAAACTGCAAGGAAATACTTAATAGCAGAATTGCTAATCTTTCGTTAGCAATTCTGCTATGCTAAGATACACTCCCAGAGGGCGGCGGCTTTGTTTTTGCATTTCTGCTAAAAGTAGCTAGCGAGCGAACAACTCGGAATGACCACCAATGTTAGCACTTTATGAATGGTATCCGGTTTCTAGGTCGACCACACTTAGGTTGACAGTCATTAGGTCGACCACTATTAGTCGACATGCATTAGGTTGACATGATTTCTAGGTCGACATGGTTACTAGGTCGACTTGTACTAGGTCGACATGACAAAAGGTCAACATAAGTGGGGGGTTATAATTTCAGTTTTTTAAACTTTTTCATACTTTACGATCCATGTGGACCACAATTGGGAACGGTAATCTGGGCGAGCACAGCGGTAGCGAAGCGAGGCATCTTGCCCGAAGCTTTGCGAGTGAAGCGAGCTATGCGAGGCATTTTCACCAACATTTGTCCCGTTTTCACCCATGCCAATCCGACTTTTTTTAAGTTTGGCATGGGGCAAACGGGACAAAAAATGGGCAAAAACGCCCGCAAATTTGGCAAAACAAGTGGATTGGCGGCAAATTTGCCAATCCACTTGTTTTTCAACAGTGTAAGAACTTCCATCAAGTCAAAAAAACGGCACTTATATTGAATAGGGCGAGTCGGAATTCACCCTAAAAATGGCAAAAAGTGCAGTTTTTTCAACCTGTCGGGAATTCCGACAGGAATTAAATATACCCCATAGAGGTAAAAAGGCCCTGCTCGCAAGCTTACAATCTATAGGAAGAATACTACTTCTGAAAATGGTGTTCAGTGAGACCTTTGTCTACAACACAAAACATTCATCGCACAGCATTTCAAATGTTCTGAATGAAGGTTATTACATTATTATAAAGCAATGATCTGCAATTATATTATGCATTTTTTAAATGAATATTTGAAAATAGAACATCTATCTCAGGTCATTATGTATGAGTGCAATAAGTCATGCTGCAGTAGTCGGATCATGTGCTTTCTGAAAAGTGAAATAAATTAAAAAGCAAGACCAGTGATTCGTTCTGTAACTCTGCTTGTACACTGTGCATCAGTTATTTCGTAGAAGTCGTGGTAACTATGTTTTTAAAGTACTAGAAATTGAACATGACGCAGATATGTATCTACAGCAAATTACAACAATCTCAGAAACTCAGAAAGTGTACACCAATTACACTACTTACAGTAGTTTCAAATCTCTGAAATGTTCCATTAATGAGAGAACATGCACGCTGCATGCAAAAGAACCATTCACTGGATCCTCAGCTGAACCTTTTTACAAATTCTATTTATTCTGTATTTTACCAGTTAAAATAAGATTTTACTTACCGATAAATCTATTTCTCGTAGTCCGTAGTGGATGCTGGGACTCCGTAAGGACCATGGGGAATAGCGGCTCCGCAGGAGACAGGGCACAAAATAAAAGCTTAAGGATCAGGTGGTGTGCACTGGCTCCTCCCCCTATGACCCTCCTCCAAGCCTCAGTTAGGATACTGTGCCCGGACGAGCGTACATAATAAGGAAGGATCTTGAATCCCGGGTAAGACTCATACCAGCCACACCAATCACACCGTACAACTCGTGATCTGAACCCAGTTAACAGTATGATAAATGCAAAGGAGCCTCTGAAAAGATGGCTCAAACAATAATAACCCGAATTTTTGTAACAATAACTATATACAAGTATTGCAGACAATCCGCACTAGGGATGGGCGCCCAGCATCCACTACGGACTACGAGAAATAGATTTATCGGTAAGTAAAATCTTATTTTCTCTGACGTCCTAGTGGATGCTGGGACTCCGTAAGGACCATGGGGATTATACCAAAGCTCCCAAACGGGCGGGAGAGTGCGGATGACTCTGCAGCACCGAATGAGAGAACTCCAGGTCCTCCTCAGCCAGGGTATCAAATTTGTAGAATTTAGCAAACGTGTTTGCCCCTGACCAAGTAGCTGCTCGGCAAAGTTGTAAAGCCGAGACCCCTCGGGCAGCCGCCCAAGATGAGACCACTTTCCTTGTGGAATGGGCTTTTACTGATTTTGGCTGTGGCAATCCTGCCACGGAATGTGCAAGCTGAATTGTACTACAAATCCAACGAGCAATCGTCTGCTTTGAAGCAGGAGCACCCAGCTTGTTGGGTGCATACAGGATAAACAGCGAGTCAGTTTTCCTGACTCCAGCCGTCCTGGAAACATATATTTTCAGGGCCCTGACAACGTCTAGCAACTTGGAGTCCTCCAAGTCCCTAGTAGCCGCAGGCACCACAATAGGTTGGTTCATGTGAAATGCAGAAACCACCTTAGGTAGAAATTGAGGACGAGTCCTCAATTCCGCCCTGTCAGAATGAAAAATTAAGTAAGGGCTTTTATATGATAAAGCCGCCAATTCTGACACACGCCTGGCTGAAGCCAAGGCTAACAGCATCGACACCTTCCACGTGAGATATTTTAAGTCCACAGTGGAAAGTGGTTCAAACCAATGTGATTTTAGAAAACTCAATACAACATTGAGATCCCAAGGTGCCACTGGAGGCACAAAAGGAGGCTGTATGTGCAGCACCCCTTTCACAAATGTCTGAACTTCAGGTACTGAAGCCAGTTCTTTCTGGAAGAAAATCGACAAGGCCGAAATTTGAACCTTAATGGACCCTAATTTTAGGCCCATAGACAGTCCTGTTTGCAGGAAATACAGGAAACGACCCAGTTGAAATTCCTCTGTAGGGGCCTTCTTGGCCTCACACCACGCAACATATTTACGCCAAATGCGGTGATAATGTTTTGCGGTTACTTCCTTCCTGGCTTTGACCAGAGTAGGGATGACTTCTTCTGGAATGCCCTTTTCCTTTAGGATCCGGCGTTCAACCGCCATGCCGTCAAACGCAGCCGCGGTAAGTCTTGGAACAGACAAGGCCCCTGCAGTAGCAGGTCCTTTCTTAGAGGTAGAGGCCACGGTTCGTCCGTGAGCATCTTTTGAAGTTCCGGGTACCAAGTCCTTCTTGGCCAATCCGGAACCACGAGTATAGTTCTTACTCCTCTCCTTCTTATGATTCTCAGTACTTTTGGTATGAGAGGCAGAGGAGGGAACACATACACTGACTGGTACACCCACGGCGTTACCAGAGCGTCCACTGCTATTGCCTGAGGGTCCCTTGACCTGGTGCAATATCTGTCCAGTTTTTTGTTTAGACGTGACGCCATCATGTCCACCTTTGGTTTTTCCCAACGGTTTACAATCAGGTAGAAGACTTCTGGGTGAAGTCCCCACTCTCCCGGGTGAAGGTCGTGTCTGCTGAGGAAGTCTGCTTCCCAGTTGTCCACTCCCGGAAAGAATACTGCTGACAGTGCTATCACATGATTTTCCGCCCAGCGAAGAATCCTTGCAGCTTCTGCCATTGCCCTCCTGCTTCTCGTGCCGCCCTGTCTGTTTACGTGGGCGACTGACGTGATGTTGTCCGATTGGATCAACACCGCCTGACCCTGAAGCAGAGGTTTTGCTTGACTTAGGGCATTGTAAATGGCCCTTAGTTCCAGAATGTTTATATGAAGAGACGTTTCCAAGCTTGACCACAGGCCCTGGAAATTCCTTCCCTGTGTGACTGCTCCCCAGCCTCTCAGGCTGGCATCCGTGGTTACCAGGATCCAATCCTGAATGCCAAATCTGCGGCCCTCTAGTAGATGAGCACTCTGCAGCCACCACAGGAGAGACACCCTTGTCCTTGGCGACAGGGTTATCCGCTGATGCATCTGCAGATGCGATCCGGACCATTTGTCCAGTAGATCCCACTGAAATGTTCTTGCATGGAATCTTCCGAATGGAATCGCTTCGTAAGAAGCCACCATTTTCCCCAGGACCCTCGTGCACTGATGCACTGATACCTGTCCTGGTTTTAGGAGGTTCCTGACTAGCTCGGATAACTCCCTGGCCTTCTCCTCCGGGAGAAACACCTTCTTCTGGACTGTGTCCAGAATCATTCCTAGGAACAGTAGACGTGTCGTTGGAATCAGCTGCGATTTTGGAATATTTAGAATCCACCCGTGCTGACGTAACACTACCTGAGATAGTGCTACTCCGACTTCTAACTGTTCCCTGGATCTTGCCCTTATCAGGAGATCGTCCAAGTAAGGGATAATTAAAATGCCTTTTCTTCGTAGAAGAATCATCATTTCGGCCATTACCTTGGTAAAGACCCGAGGTGCCGTGGACAATCCAAACGGCAGCGTCTGAAACTGATAATGACAGTTTTGTACTACAAACCTGAGGTACCCTTGGTGAGAAGGGTATATTGGGACGTGGAGATAAGCATCTTTGATGTCCAGAGACACCATATAGTCCCCTTCTTCCAGGTTCGCTATCACTGCTCTGAGTGACTCCATCTTGAATTTGAACCTTTTTATGTAAGTGTTCAAAGATTTCAGATTTAAAATTGGTCTCACCGAGCCGTCCGGCTTCGGTACCACAAACAGCGTGGAATAATACCCCTTTCCTTGTTGCAGGAGGGGTACCTTGATTATCACCTGCTGGGAATACAGCTTGTGAATGGCTTCCAAAACTGCCTCCCTGTCGGAGGGAGACTTTGGTAAAGCAGACTTCAGGAAACGACAAGGGGGAAACGCCTCGAATTCCAGTTTGTACCCCTGCGATACTACCTGTAGAATCCAGGGATCCACTTGCGAGTGAGCCCACTGCGCGTTGAAATTCTTGAGACGGGCCCCCACCATATCTGAGTCTGCTTGTAAAGCCCCAGCGTCATGCTGAAGACTTGGCAGAAGCAGGGGAGGGCTTCTGCTCCTGTGAAGCGGCTGCATGGTGCAGTCTTTTCCCTCTTCCTCTGCCCCGGGGCAGAAAAGAGTGGCCTTTTGCTCGCTTGTACTTATGGGAACGAAAGGACTGAGTTTGAAAAGACGGTGTCTTTTTCTGCTGATGTGGAGTGACCTGGGGTAAAAAGGTGGATTTTCCAGCCGTTGCCGTGGCCACCAGGTCCGATAGACCAGCCCCAAATAACTCCTCCCCTTTATACGGCAATACTTCCATGTGCCGTTTGGAATCCGCATCCCCTGACCACTGTCGCGTCCATAACGCTCTTCTGGCAGAGATGGACATAGCACTTACTCTTGATGCCAGGGTGCAAATATCCCTCTGTGCATCACGCATATATAGCAATGCATCCTTTAAATGTTCTATAGTTAACAAAATATTGTCCCTATCCAGGGTATCAATATTCTCGGTCAGGGAATCCGACCATGCGACTCCAGCACTGCACATCCAGGCTGAGGCGATTGCTGGTCGCAGTATAACACCAGTATGTGTGTATATACTTTTTAGGATATTTTCCAGCCTTCTATCAGCCGGTTCTTTGAGGGTGGCCGTATCAGGGGACGGTAACGCTACTTGTTTAGATAAACGTGTGAGCGCCTTATCTACCCTAGGGGGTGTTTCCCAGTGCGTCCTAACCTCTGGCGGGAAAGGATATAGTGCTAATAATTTTTTAGAAATTAGCTGTTTTTTATCGGGGAAAACCCACGCTTTTTCACACACCTCATTTATTTCATCTGACTCAGGAAAAACTATTGGTAGTTTTTTCTCACCCCACATAATACCCTTCTTTGTGGTACTTGTAGTGTCAGAAAGGTTCAATGCCTCTTTCATTGCTGTGATCATGTAACGTGTGGCCCTGCTGGACATCACGTTTGTCTCGTCACCGTCGACACTAGACTCAGTATCTGTGTCTGGGTCTGTGTCGACCCACTGAGGTAACGGGCGTTTTAGCGCCCCTGACGGTGTCTGAGACGCCTGGACAGGCACTAATTGATTTGCCGGCTGTCTCATGTCGTCAACAGTTTTTTGCAAATTGCTGACATTATCACTTAATTGTTTAAATACAATCATCCAGTCAGGTGTCGACTCCCTAGGGGGTGACATCACTAACACAGGCAACTGCTCCGCTTCCACCTCATTTTCCTCCTCATACATGTCGACACACGCGTACCGACACACAGCACACACACCGGGAATGCTCTGATAGAGGACAGGACCCCACTTAGCCCTTTGGAGAGACAGAGGGAGAGTCTGCCAGCACACACCCAGCGCTATATATATATACAGGGATAACCTTATATAAGTGTTACTCCCTTATAGCTGCTGTTAATATATTTATTTGCTGCCAAACGTGCCCCCCCTTCTCTTTTTTACCCTGATTCTGAAGCAGGACTGCAGGGGAGAGTCAGGGAGCCATCCTTCCAGCGGAGCTGTGAGGGAAAATGGCGCTTGTGTGCTGAGGAGATAGGCTCCGCCCCTTCACGACGTCCTTATCTCCCGCTTTCTCTGTGTAAAATGGCAGGGGTAAAATACATCCATATAGCCCAGGAGCTATATGTGATGTATTCTTTTTAGCCACCTAAGGTATATACTGTAATATTGCGTCTCAGGGCGCTCCCCCCACAGCGCCCTGCACCCTCAGTGACCGGAGTGTGAAGTGTGCTGAGAGGTATGGCGCACAGCTGCGGTGCTGTGCGCTACCTTAGTCTGAAGACAGGATCGTCTTCTGCCGCCGATTTCACCGGACCTCTTCGTCTCTTCTGGCTCTGTAAGGGGGACGGCGGCGCGGCTCCGGTGACCCATCCAGGCTGAACCTGTGATCGTCCCTCTGGAGCTAATGTCCAGTAGCCTAAGAAACCCGATCCACTCTGCACTCAGGTGAGTCCGTTTCTTCTCCCCTTAGTCCAACGATGCAGTGAGCCTGTTGCCAGCAGGACTCACTGAAAATAAAAAATCCTAAACTAAACTTTTATTCTAAGCAGCTCAGGAGAGCCACCTAGATTGCACCCTTCTCGGCCGGGCACAAAAATCTAACTGAGGCTTGGAGGAGGGTCATAGGGGGAGGAGCCAGTGCACACCACCTGATCCTTAAGCTTTTATTTTGTGCCCTGTCTCCTGCGGAGCCGCTATTCCCCATGGTCCTTACGGAGTCCCAGCATCCACTAGGACGTCAGAGAAAGAGGTATATTCAATTGAAGTCAAAACTGCCGTCTTGTTGGAAAGATGGCAGTTTTCAACTTTTTCAGGTCGGAAGGGGTTCCGACCTATTTAGTCCCCGGCTTTTTTTATCCGACAAGTCAGTGAATTTGACTTGTCGGAAAGCATCTGGATCGACGGAATAGCAGCCGATCCGCGTGCTTCTGTCGGAAACAGGGGCAAATCTGACAGGTTTTGGCCCCGTTTCCGATCATCTCAATCCAACTTTAGAAAAAGTTGAATTAAGATGAGGGCGCTGAGGCGAGGGAGAGCCGCGGGGAGATGGGGGAGAGCAGCGCTACAGCAGCGGCTACAGCAGCATAGCAGGAGGATGTGTCACAGCCGCCGCTCACAGCAGTGACCACCCGGCTCCAGCAGCGTCCACCCAGCTCCAGCAAGCAAGACCTCGCTTGCTGGAGCCGGGTGGATGCTGCTGTGAGCGGCGGCTGTGACACATCCTCCTGCTATGCTGCTGTAGCCGCTGCTGTAGCCGCTGCTGTAGCGCTGCTCTCCCCTGTCTCCCCGCGGCTCTCCCTCGCCTCAGCGCCCTCATCTCAATTCAACTTTGTTTAAAGTCAGATTGAGATGGCCATTGAATAGCCCTTGTTGGATCCATTCCAACCAATGCATATAAGAATGGATCCGACTTCAATTGAATATACCCCAAAATGTATTTTCAATATTAGGATATGGTGTTTTCTTTATTTTATGCCTACATTGGGTGTTATTCAGATCCCAAAGGATCTGCAACGGGATGCGCAAAGTGACGATTATTAGTACTTTGTGCGGATTTGGTATGATTTACCGCTGCACGGGATGCCGAATTTCAGTATACCGACATCGGCATCCCGACTGGTGGAATGCCAACAGGGGGCGAGCGCAACAAAGCCACAGGTTCTATTCTCCCTCTATGGGTGTCATGGACACTCATAGAGGGGGAATCAGCTACCTCACCGGTATACCAGCGGCGCTATGGTGCCCCCATCGGGATACCAGCATCTGTATTGTGACTGCTGGGATCCCAATGATCAGTATGCTAACCACATACCTTTTGTGCATGCGCAGGATCCATTCTGCATGTGTGCGAACGGGTCCTGTGACGTAGCACACAGTCTGGCATCAGACCATCAGTTATTGACAGTCTGATGCATTTAGGGATTGGGAGAGGGTGGCAAAGGCCCATTTCTCCAATCAGAGGCGTGTCACCTTCATTTAGGGGGAGGAAAGAGGCCAGAGATCTCTGTGGCTGCACAGACATTTCCTGGCCTCTGCGACCTACGACTTGTTTATTACCATGGGTGCCGCCCAATGGAGAGTAACAACTCCAAAACAGCTGAATCAGGCCATTGGGGTTTATTCAGATCCCGAAGGATCTGCGTGGGGATGTGCAAAGTACTGATTATCAGGAATGGATCCTGCGACGTTGGAAGCATTTGGGGGCAGGGAGGGATTGGAAATGGCCTCCATTATGAGGCATGTCACTGCCATTTAGGTGGAGGGAAGAGGCCATCGATCTCCATGGATGCACTGAGATTTCCTGGCCTCTGTGATGGGCGGCTTGCACGTCCCCATGGGTGCCGCAAGCCAACCAATGATGTGTGAGTGATCTGATAAAGTGTCCTAGGAACCAGCAGCTATAGCAACTCCAACCACATCTGATTTAGACCCATTGTTCCAAGAACGTATGTGATACTCAGAAATCTCTCCAGATTTCAACTCCTTAAAGTGATAATTAAAATGTTTCAATTATTAAAGAAAATTATGTTTTTGTGTTTAAAAAAAAATGGTATTCCAACCTTTGTGACAGTGATGTCAAATACTGCATTCAGAAATGTTTTTTAACATAAAGACATACTAATTAAAATGATGTTCTTACATGTTAAAGGCATCAATTAGAATTAGAAGAAAATATAGCTAGAACGTGTAATTTTGCACATTGTAAATCCATATAGTGATGCGGGTGGCAGGACCAATTCATGCAGACAGATGTGGAGGAATGGTCATCTAATTTAATTCTTAATCACAGTGTTAAAATGTAGCTGCCCAGTGTTACATAGAAACATAGAAACAGAGAATTTGATGGCAGATAAGAACTGTTTGGCCCATCTAGTCTGTTTTTTTAGGGTGTGGTTATTAGGGTTAAGGATTAAATTAGGGGTTTGGGTTAGGGGTTTGGTCAATGTACTGGTGCTAGAGTATTAGGGTCAGGGTTCAGATTGAGGGTAAGGGTTGAATTTAGTAGGCTTAATTGCGAGCCTTTTGGGTATTAGTGTTAGGGTTTAAGATTAAAGGTTATTACTGTTTAAGGTAAGGAATAATAATAATAATTATTATTATTATTATTATTATTATTATTATTATTACTATTAGAAGAAGAAGACGACGCCTTTAAGGTATTAATGTTAGGGTATTAGAATTATGGGTGAGGGTTAGGGCGTTAGTGTTAGGATTAAGGGTAAGGGTTAAATCATTAGAGTGAGAATAAGGGTATTAGTGTTAGGATTAAGGGTAAGGATTAGGTCATTAAGGTGAGAATAAGGGTATTAGTGTTAGGATTAAGGGTAAGGGTTAGGTCATTAGGGTGAGAATAAGGGTATTAGTGTTAGGATTTAGGGTAAGGGTTAGGTCATTAGGGTGAGAATAAGGGTATTAGTGTTAGGATTAAGGGTAAGGATTAGGTCATTAGAGTGAGAATAAGGGTATTAGTGTTAGGATTAAGGGTAAAGGTTAGGTCATTAGGGTGAGAATAAGGGTATTAGTGTTAGGATTAAGGGTAAGGGTTAGGTCATTAGGGTGAGAATAAGGGTATTAGTGTTAGGATTAAGGGTAAGGTCATTAGGGTGAGAATAAGGGTATTAGTGTTAGGATTAAGGGTAAGGGTTAGGTCATTAGGGTGAGAATAAGGGTATTAGTGTTAGGATTAAGGGTAAGGGTTAGGTCATTAGGGTGAGAATAAGGGTATTAGTGTTAGGATTAAGGGTAAGGGTTAGGTCATTAGGGTGAGAGTTAGTGTATGTAAACAGATACTAAGGACCAGTTCACAGAGGTCCAGCTGGGGAGAGTGTCCAGGATGGAGTACAGGAGCCATAGCGAAAATACGTTATCTCTTTGCAATGTGCAAGCAGGGTGCCCAGCAAGTAGTGTACAGGACATGGAGAAAGCAGGTGCTTGAACTAGAGAGAGGCCAAAGTGCAGTGTTGATACGCTACATACAAAAGCATAACACAGAAACATAGAATTTGACAACTTGGACCATTTATTTAGTCTGCCTCTTACTTAAATGTATTGTTACCTCATACCCTGTTAGACCCTTAGTTTTTTTTAAGGATATCCTTATATCTATCCCAAGCATGTTTAAATTGCTCTAATGCCTTATCCTCTACCACATCTGCTGGGAGGCTATTCCACTTATCCACTACCCTTTCTGTGAAGTCATTTTTCCCATTAACCTACCTCCCTCCAGTTTAAATGCATGTCATTGTGTTCTAATACTTCTCTTCCTTTGCAGGATGTTTCCCTCCTGTACCTGGTTAGAACCCTTGATATATTTATACGTTTTTGTCATGTCCCCCCTTTTTCTTCTCTGCTACAAACTTTACATACAATAGATCCTTTAATCTTTCCTGGTAAGTTTTGTGGTGTAGGCCATGCACCATTTTAGTTGCCCTTCTTTGTACAGTCTCTAATGTATTACTATCCTTCTGTAGCTATGTCCACCAGAACTGAGCACAGTATTATTGATGTGGCCGTACCAATGACCTATACAGTGGCATTATTCTTTCTGGTACTGATTCCTCTCCCTATACAACCAAGCATCTGACTTACTGTACCTTCCTCATTGTTTTGTTACATTACTTTCCTGCATTTAAGTCACCTAACATAGTGACACCTAGATCGCTTTCATCCTGAAGATACATAGGCTGATTCAGAGTAAAGCAAAAAAAAAGGGAATAACTTTACACCTTGGTAAAACCGTTCTGATTTAGATTTGGGAGAGGCATGTCCTAGCTCAAATCTAAATTGCAATGTAAAATAATCTTACAATCGTGGGATGGGTTGGGGGGGGGGGGGGGGTGAGTTAACTGAATCGACCCTAAAACTACTTCCTAACACTGAGTTACAGCAGTAAAGCATTACAGACGCTGGGGTAAATTAAATTAGTCAGAAACTGCTGTCTTATCGAAAAGACGTCAGTTTCCGACTGGAATAGGTCAGAAGGGGTTCCGTCGGAAAGGACCCGACAGCAATTGAATATACCCCTATGTGGGATTTTCTGCGTAAGTAATTTTTTTGTATCTCTGAATATATGATGTTTCTCTGTAGCAACAATGTCTCCTCATGTGTTTTTTGTTGTAACAATAAATTCTATGACACAATAAAAAAAAGCCTTTCTAAAGATCACCCTTGCTTCTATGACCTGCTGTTTGCTCTCTCTGGAGGTCAATAGCAGATACTTGGATGACAATCATTTGTTCACTGCAAGATGAGGATAGATACAATGTAAGAGTGCCAAAATAAGAAGCTATTTTAGTTCCTAGGATTTAGGTGAATTGGGTATTTCAAAATGAAACTTGGATTTATCGGAAAATGCATACTAACGTAATAGCAATAGTTACTCTGCTATCAATAAGAAGATTGATAAGTGTCTATTATGCCATGCACCATTTATCACAGCCAACTGTTAACATCCATAATTACTACCGCAGAGACATAATATTATATTATTATTAGTATTATTATTTTTCTACCCACTTCAGTTGTAGACGCCAACTTCAAAAACAAGCATCAAAGATAAAAGAGGAGGTCACAGGGATTTAAGTCACATTTGAGACTGTGGGGTAAATTTATTAAGCAGTGATATTTTTGGTGGGTGTGATACCAGTGCACAGTGCAGCAATGTTGACAGTGGCATAAGTTTGTCCCAGATGCCGGAGGCAAAATAAATATTGGTGCCCCCCTCGCTATATATAAATAAATATATCTATCTATGTATAGATAAAATCTAATTGTGTGTGTGTGTGTGTGTGTGTGTGTGTGTGTGTGTGTGTGTGTGTGTGTGTGTGTGTGTGTGGGATGTTCTGAATAAAAAAAAATGGGTATATATATATTTCATTGTCACTTATCTTACATCACACCTTTCTTATCAGTCATATTTAGGACTAGAGCCCATGACCTGTTACACTGAAGGCAGACACCTTACTGATAGAGCTATTTTATCCTGCTTGGCAAGCCTGCAGATTCTAACTATATGAAGCTAGAATTGTCAATTCAAAACCATTGCAACTAGGCAGATCTGCTCAGTCACTCACAATGCTGATTATTTCTCTAACAATTATCAAGTGTCATACACAGGATTAGAACCCACGACCTATTACACTGGAAACAGGCACCTTACTGGTAGAACTATTTGCTCATTTATAGGAAGTGTGAGAATTCTAATTATATGAAGTTACGTGTAATTGTCAGAGAAATAACTTCATATAGTTAGAATTCTCATGCTTCCTATACAGGAGCAAATAGCTTCATTAATAAAGTGTCTGCTTCCAGTGTAATGAGGTGTGGGTTCTTATCCTTGGGTGATATACTTGTTAAATGTGTATTTATAGTAAAGAGGGTGTGACTTGTAAGGTGTAGGGAGGAAGCGATAGTGGCAGCCATGGAACGGGAGAGAAGTGCCCCCTTACAGAGAAGGAGCCCGGTGGCAACCAACTCTGTTGTCTCCCACAGTTACGCCTCTGGATGTTGACCTCTTAACCACTCGATTTATTATCCAGACAACTTCAAACCTGCAAAAAACCTTCAAACCTCATGTTCAAGTAAAAGCTGATTTTCAAAAAATGCTCTTTTGTGACTGGCTGATTTCAAACAGTATCCGGATGATAGATCTATTCTACATTATCTAGTTAGACAGTCAGTAGGATGACACCATATGTTCGACATGCATTAGGTTGACAGGTACAAAAGGTCAATAGTTACCAAAGATAGACAGATGAACAGTCGACAGTGCTTAAGGTCGGCAGGTACAAAAGGTTGACAGGTTCAAAAGGTCAACATGACGATGGCCGACACACTAATGGTCAATGATTTATTTGGTGTTTGTCACATGTTTTTCCAACTTTTGCTTGACCTACTATCCACATGGACTTCAATTAGGAACAGTAACCTATAGAGTGCCACCTTGCCTGAAGCATGGCAAGCAAAGCGAGTGTGCAAGGGTCTACATTTCTATTGATGGTGGTCACAGAACATGAAATATACAAGATGTAGCCCAAGAAACCAGAAAAAGCATGTGTTGACCATTTTTGTGTCAACCATTGTCATGTTGACCTTTCAACCCTGTCAACCATTTGTACCTGTTCACCTTAAACACTGCTGACCTTTCGACCCTGTTGACATTTTGTACCTTTCCACCTTTAAGTACCTGCCAACCTAATGCATGTGACCTTATGGCGTCGACCTATTGACTGTCTATCTAGACAGTGCAGATCTTCTATGCCACACCCATTTCAAACCACTCAAAATATGCACAGAGGTTCTCTCACCCACCTTATATAGGGATTGCTTTCTGCCTTCTACTATATTAGTTTCCATAAACAATGTTGTCAGAGAGAGTCAGGAGAGGAGAAGACCGTTCAGTAGTGTTGTAACTTATTTATTGTTTACTAGGATTTGCTATGAGCCAATGTTTTGTCTAGTGCAATTTTGTCCATTTAAAATTTAGTGGTCATTGCCTTTTCGCTTTAGTTTTTATCTATTTGTGTGTGAATGTGTTATGAGTGTCCTATTACTGTCTCCATGTGCTAAAAAAGACACTAAGCTGGCAGATAACCACAAGAGAGCATGTGCAGCACAAGTGGCAGCCTGCTTAACAGCTAGGAGGGGAAAGGGGTTTATTTAAAATAGAATAGTTGACTGTTTTTAGATACAAGGACTAGCTGACGGCCAATGTCTTGACCTTGCACTGTCTCTCCTCATTCCAACCATCGAACAGAATTGGTGGTTGCCTATTAATATCATTTGGCAATGACTGCTTTTTTATTGCAGGTTTATAATGTTACTGCCTTATGATTCTGGCACAAATGTTCCCCACTAACAACTCTAATTGCTATACCACTACATTGTGTGTCAAGTGCTTAAACATTATAAGCTCATTTGAGCAAAATTATCTTTATCAATTGTAAAATGCAACAGAATATGCTGGGAATATACAAGTAAATGTTAATAAATATAATGATCTATTTTATGTCATAAGGCCGTTTTTTGAGTTTGGAGCAAAGAAATAAAAATAACCAGCTTTGTACCTGCACAAACCATGTTGCAATGTAAGGGGTGCAAATACATTTAGTTTATTGCGTGCAAGGTAAATACTAACTGGTATTGAATGTAGCCAACAAATGCTGCCAGGGCGGATTGGGATGGAAAACCAGCCTGAGAAATTTCCAGAAGCAGCCCTAATGGGGGCAGGGTCTGTTGAGGGGATGGAGTCTGTCAAGGGGAGGGCATTTCCTCCTCATAGAGCCTGATTCTGAGTTGGACAAACTTGCAGCTTCCTTGCGACTTTTGCTACAGTTGTTTTTGGAACTTTATGGTATTGCTGCTTCAGTGCACCTCCCTGGTGCACATCTGTGTGTCCAAAATTGCAAGGACTGAGATACCCATCAGTCACACAACTGAAACGTTCACCAGTCCTATGCTATAATTATTAACAGTTTATTATATATCGCAGCATATTCTGTTGCGCTTTACAATTGGAAACAACGATAAAACAAAACTTGGTACTAGTAGACAGTCATAGAGGTAGGAAGGCCATGCTCGCAATCTTACAATCTATGCTAGGTGCACATCATCTGTTTATGACCTTGAATGTGAGCAATTCAGCTTTCCTATATGCAACCACTTTCAGTAACGTGCCCATGTGTTACATATGCGTCTGATTTGTCAACCCTCTGTAACCACCTAGGAACGCTTAACACAATTCTAATACACTTCTTGGTGTGTGCGTCTGGATCTGTACTGCAACTCTGTACAAACACTTTTGGGATGCATGAGAAGACACTGCACAAAAAAAATACTTTGGCCCCCACAGGAAAAAAACAGACAGACAGCACGGGGTATATTTACTAAGGTGTGAGTTTTTTCCACTTAACATTTTTCTAGCTGCTTCTAGAATAGCTAGAATCTGATTGGTTGCTATGGGCAACATCTTCACTGTCTCCCGTGTATCCTGTGTGCGGCTGCCTGCTTGGGGGGTGCCTGGCTTTCTTTAGCACCGGCTGTCACAGTACCGTCACACCTAGTCCAGCCTCTCTCAGGCTGCATCAGCTAGCCTGCAAGATCACATTTTCCATTTCGCGTTTCACAGAGGTGTAGCGCAAGTATGTATCGGGCCGACATATATATATAGTCATCAATTGCATACTTCTATTTATTTTAAAGACACTGACCGCAACACTTCTTAAAATGTGGAAAGTCACACCTACCCAACCCCCCACCCCCCATCCATGAAACGGAGTTTACCATATTCACAATCTCTGAGAATATTCCGGATCTGCAGTAATTTGGCTGATGTCATCATTCAGATTGACCAGATGCTTATCAAGTTTCTTAAACGAGGATATCAATTTGAGCTATTACAGCAAGCTAGGAATAAAGTTCTGGCACTGGACAGACAACAAACATTGCTAAAATTTAACAAAAAAACAATAAAAATTGAGTAATCGGGACCCAGGAATATTCTACCGACTGCTCTGAACTCATCAAGAAAGCCAAAAATGTGTGGCCGATTGTCTCTGATGACAAATCTTTATCCATTTTGAAGCATCACACTATATTGCCATCATACAGAAAAGGGAGAAATTTAAAGGACATTGGGGGACATTCCGAGTTGATCGCTCGCTAGCTATTTTTTGCGGTGCTGCGATCAGATAGTCGCCGCCTATAGGGGAGTGTATTTTTGCTTTGCAAGTGTGCGAACGCTTGTGCAGCCGAGTGGTACGAAAAAGTTTTGTGCCGTTTCTGAGTAGCTCAGAACTTACTCAGCCGCTGCGATCACTTCAGCCTGTTCTTGTCCGGAACTGACGTCAGACACCCGCCCTGTAAACGCTTGGACACGCCTGTGTTTTTCCAACCACTCCCAGAAAACGGTCAGTTGACAGCCACAAACGCCTTCTTCCTGTCAATCTCCTTGCGATCGGCTGTGCGAATGGATTCTTCATTAAATCCATTGCTCAGCAAAGATCCGCTTTGCCCCATATGACGCGCCTGCACATTGCGGTGCATACGCATACGCAGAACGGACCTGATCACAGCGCAGCGAAAAAAGCTAGTGTGCGATCAGGTTGAAATGACCCCTATTGTTGTACATAATGACGTTACTAACTTTGCCCCCAATAGACCAGTACACTTTCTTACGCACAAACCGGGCACCTTCAGGTGTACCAGGTGTACCACCTGCAGTTGTCTTGAGACAGGCGACACCATTAGTCATCAGCGTTCTGGAAAAAGATTCAATATTAAGTTTCCCCTTACTTGTACCAGCCGGTATGTCGTGTACTACATTCGATGCCCATGTGGCATGTTTTATGTAGGCAAAACTACAAGACAATTTAAAGAGAGAATTGCTTTACACCGCTGTGCCATACGTGCAGCATTAGAAGGTAGAGGATCCGAACAACCCGTTGCCAGGCACTTTAGGGAGTGCCAGCACGGACTTTCTACTATTAAATACAAGATGATCGATTGGATTCCTCCCAATTTAAGAGGTGGCAACCGAAGAAGATTGCTTTTATAACAAGAGACTGGGTGGATCCATTGTCTGCAGACGGTTCAACCATTCGGGTTGAACGAAATCCAGTCTTTTACAAGATTTCTTGAATGATTTAGTTCTATATAGTAAGGCTTTCATTTATAATGTACATTTTGCCTAAAACGAGTAGCTGCATTCTATGTCTAGATATTGGTCACTCGTGTTATTTTACATTTATATGCCTTTAGTCAGTCTGAGTAATATCGGATAGTGGTTTACATATTTTGCTTAAATTGGGTTACCATAGTTTATATATTTGAAATGTGTATAAGTTTGTATTAACATGATTATAGTCTGAGCATTGATACATTATACACCACTATGGTTACATATTATCAGTCAATAAAGTTGTTACTGTTGTATAGTAGTTGCTTATGAAGTGATGAAATTGTATAGCTGGCTTTTGATCTTTATTTTTGTTTGTAGCATTTATCACTATGGTGATGGGTTAATCTAACCTGACGGGCCCACCCCAAAGGTGATGCCGATCCGTGGGTGCCGGCGGGGGCCAGTGACATCACCGGATCACCAGCGGGAGCGGCTACATGCGGTCAGCAGGAGGTGCACTTAAGGTATTTATGGTTGTGTTTTGTATTTGTAACAATGGGGGTCATTCCGACCCGTTGACATGCTGCAATTTTTCACAGCCATGCGAACGGGTCAGAAATACACATGCTCGCAGGGGCAGCAATGATCAGGTGTGTCGCTGCCCGTCGCCGTTCAGCGACGAAATAAATGAAAAAAGAGTTTGCAGGTGCGAACACTAGAAGATTGACAGGAAGAGGCTGGCTGGGGGTGTCTACTCACCGTTTTGAAGGTGTGTCTGGGCGAACGCAGGCGTGTCCAGCCATCTCCAGGGAGAGATCCTAACGTCAACTCCGGACAAGATCATCACAGCGGGTGCGTCCTGAGCTGTGCAGAAACTGTACAAACTTTTGTTTTGTGTTGTTTTGTTTTGTTTTGCAGCCCTGAACAGCGAAACCCCCCTCCCTTGTAGGCGGTGACTACCTGATCACAGTAATGCTAAAAGTAGCCTGCTAGCAATCAGGTCAGAATCATCCCCAATGTCTTGATAACAAAGAGCCATCTCTGAAACGTTGGCAACAAATTAGCCATTGTGCTGTGACTTTTTTATTGTTGTAAGTCTCCAGGAGTGCCGCCCATCTGACACTGTTTTGCATAGGATTTCCAGGCCAGGCATCGGAGCCGGCTGTTTTCTTTGGTTACAGGAGTGCCAAACACTGTGGATCATTTTATATATATATATATATATATATATATATATATATATATATACACTGCTCAAAAAAATAAAGGGAACACTTAAACAACACAATGTAACTCCAAGTCAATCACACTTCTGTGAAATCAAACTGCCCACTTAGAAAGCAACACTGATTGACAATCAATTTCACATGCTGTTGTGCAAATGGAATAGACAACAGGTGGAAATTATAGGCAATTAGCAAGACACCCCCAATAAAGGAGTTGCTCTGCAGGTCACCACCTGACCAGACCACAGACCACTTCTCAGCTCCTATGCTTTCTGGCTGATGTTTTGGTCACTTTTGAAAGCTGGCGGTGCTTTCACTCTAGTGGTAGCATGAGACGGAGTCTACAACCCACAAAAGTGGCTCAGGTAGTGCAGCTCATACAGGATGGACATCAATGCGAGCTCTGGCAAGAAGGTTTACTGTGTCTGTCAGCGTAGTGTCCAGAGCATGGAGGCGCTACCAGGAGACAGGCCAGTACATCAGGAGACATGGAGGAGGCTGTAGGAGGGCAACAACCCAGTAGCAGGACCGCTACCTCCGCCTTTGTGCAAGGAGGAACAGGAGGAGCACTGCCAGAGCCCTGCAAAATGACCTCCAGCAAGCCACAAATGTGCATGTGTCTACTCAAACGATCAGAAACAGACTCCATGAGGGTGGTATGAGGGCCCGACATCCACAGGTGGGGGTTGTGCTTACAGCCCAACACCGTACAGGACGTTTGGCATTTGCCAGAGAACACCAAAATTGGCAAATTCACCACTGGCGCCCTGTGCTCTTCACAGATGAAAGCAGGTTCTCACTGAGCACATGTGACAGACGTGACAGAGTCTGGAGACGCTAAGGAGAACGTTCTGCTGCCTGCAACATCCTCCAGCATGACCGGTTTGGCAGTGGGTCAGTAATGGTGTGGGGTGGCATTTCTTTGGGGGGCCGCACAACCCTCCATGTGCTCGTCAGCGGTAGCCTGACTGCCATTAGGTACCGAGATGAGATCCTCAGACCCCTTGTGAGACCATATACTGGTGCGGTTGGCCCTGGGTTCCTCCTAATGCAAGACAATGCTAGACCTCATGTGGCTGGAATGTGTCAGCAGTTCCTACAAGACGAAGGCACTGATGCTATGGACTGGCCCGCCCGTTCCCCAGACCTAAATCCAATTGAGCACATCTGGGACATCATGTCTCGCTCCATCCACCAACACCACATTGCACTGTCCAGGAGTTGACGGATGCTTTAGTCCAGGTCTGGGAGGAGATCCCTCAGGAGACCATCCGCCACCTCATCAGTAGCATGCCCAGACGTTGTAGGGAGGTCATACAGGCACGTGGAGGCCACACACACTACTGAGCCTCATTTTTACTTGTTTTAAGGACATTACTTCAAAGTTGGATCAGCCTGTAGTGTGTTTTTCCACTTTAATTTTGAGTGTGACTCCAAATCCAGACCTCCATGGGTTAATAAATTTGATTTACATTGATCATTTATGTGTGATTTTGTTGTCAGCACATTCAACTATGTAAAGAACAAAGTATTTAATAAGAATATTTCATTCATTCAGATCTAGGATGTGTTGTTTAAGTGTTCCCTTTATTTTTTTGAGCAGTGTATATATATATATATATATATATATATATATATAAATTCCAAAAAAGAAGGCACTCTGGAGACATCAATTGTAGCAAAAGTAACGAAAGTGTATTCAGGTCGGGTCGAGTACTTTCGGGGTCAACACCCCGTCCTCAGGACCACACCACAACAGTACAATCAAAGAACATAAGTGAACGCTTACCCCCTTATACCCCACAGCCTGCAGTGATCTCCACCCCGCGTCGCCATTCCGCTCTCCCGGGCCGCCGGCCAGAGGCGCATCAGCTGACGCATTTCCGGAAGTCGCTCTGCCGTTACCATAGGAACGTCCTATTTGCGTTCCAATAAGCCGGACACGATGCGTTCCACAAACGGTCCTTCAATGCACTCACATGCAGGCGCCCTATGGACACAACGGAGGACACAGGTTATAAAGAACACAACAGAAGTACATACCAAAACATTACAAATTATACTAAATACCTAAACAAAGAAACATATACATATACACAAAAAATGTAAAACCATATACAGTATGAGAATCATCCTGTCATAGTACATCATAGTAACTCATATAGGAAATACATAGCTAGAAACTCAATCAGAAATCAAGGGAACAACTTCACCCATACGGACTAGAGATATTATACAAAGGAGTTCCAATTAATTTTGTCATTCAGACCACCAGGTTTTGTAGTTCCCAACCTCAGAATCCAACGTGATTCTTTAATTAACAGTGTCTTAGCTCTGTTACCACCTCTTAGGGACTCAGGAACATGGTCGATAATAAAGTATCGTATAGATTCCTGCGGATGATTATACTCCTTAAAATGTCTAGGGACAGGTTGATCAATATCTTTACCACTGAGGGAGAGTCTGATGGCTGACCTATGAGCGTTCATTCTTTCCTTGAATTTACGTGTGGTCTGCCCGACGTAGAATAAGCCACACGGGCAGACAACCACGTAAACAACATGACTGGTGTTACAAGTAAGCACGTATCTAATATCATACACCTTAGCTGTATGAGGATGTTTGAATTGTTTACATTGGATGATGAATTTACATGTAGTGCAATCACTACATGAATAACAACCAGCTGGTTTGGTGTATGTGTTCGGTGCTTTAGGGATATTCAATCCTGAAATATCTGTACGTACAAGGCGGTCTCTTAAATTACTACCACGCCGAAAAGCGGCAATTGGTCTCTTGTTATTAAAGATGGGGAGATCTTTATCTGAGCGTACTATTGGCCAGAGAGCTTTACTGGCTCTCTTAACAATGGGGCTAGCTACCGTAAAATCACTACTCCATGGTAATAGGTTGTCCTGATTGCGAATCTTAGGTTCTAACAACTCAGTTCTAGACATATTCAGGACCTTAGTCTTTTGTACATCTAGCAGGTTGCGATCATACCCCCTGCATACAAATTTGGATATTACCTTATCAACTTCACCAGGTACTTTATCTATATTACTGGAGATGCGAGCAACACGCATCATTTGGGACAATGGTAATCCCTGTTTCAGGGCAACTGGGTGATGACTGGTTGCTACCAGCAATGTATTTCTGTCAGTAGGTTTATTATAGACTTCTGTTTCAAATTTATGATCTACAATACTGACATGAACGTCTAGGAAGTTGATATCAGAGTGACTATAGGTATATGTAAACTTGATCGGAGTCTGCATGTTATTAATCTCACCCATCATCTCAAGGAACGTTTCTATCCCCCCAGTCCAGAGTAAAAAGACATCATCGATGTACCTTTTAAACAAACCAATGTGTCTACTACGTACAGGGTCAGAGAAAAAAATCCTGGTTTCAAAGTCGAACATGTATATATTAGCATAAGAGGGGGCGACGGAAGAACCCATCGCACACCCTCTTAATTGTAAATAATACCTACTGTCAAACAGAAAATAATTACGACACAAAGTAAGTTCAAGTAGGTGCAAAAACAGCTCATGATCAATCAACTCTGTGGGTACATTAGCCTCAATAAAGTATTTCATCGCCCTCATACCCCCATCATGGGGAATGCTAGTATATAGGCTGCTGATATCCAAGCAGCACATTAACGTCCCTGGAGGGAGTTCTGGATAATCTTTCAGAATGTTTAAAAAGGAAGTAGTGTCCTTTAAGAAGGAATTCTGATTCAATAAACAGGGTTGCAAAATGCAGTCCAGAAACTGCGACACTGGGGAATATAATGAGTCTCTGGCCGAGATTATTGGCCGTCCTGGAGGTTTTTCACAATTTTTGTGTAATTTTGGAATCGTGTACAGTACTGGGATTTTGGGGTACTGTACACATAATGCCTCTTGAATTTTCTTTGAAATCTTGTGCTCTGCATACGCCTTTGTAAGGATATGAAAAAGTTCCTTCTGGTAGGTACTAGTAGGATCACAGGGCAACATCTTATACACCTCTTTATCGGATAGCTGGGATTGAATCTCACAACGGTAATCACTAATGTTTTGGATAACTATGGCCCCGCCTTTATCAGCGGGCCTGATGGTAATATCCTCATAGGATTGCAGGGACTTCAAAGCCAAATGTTCGACTTTAGACAGATTTAGGCGAGGTTTCGCAGGTGCATTAGCAAATTTGGTGACTGCTTCATCCATCAATCTACAGAATGTTTTGATTGATGGATTGTGGGAAATTGGGTCATAATTAGATCGAGATCTTTTCTGTAAAAAAGATTTAAAAGCAGAATCCTCACTGGAGGGCGTCCTACTAGCAAAGAATTCTTTTAGTCTCAATTTTCGGGCAAACCTATGAAGGTCACATTTCCAATTGAACTCATTATGGAAGTTAGTCGGTACAAAACTCAAACCACGGTTAAGCACCTGCAGTTCCTCTTGAGTGAGGATCCGATCAGAGAGATTGAATATTAAGTTGTCTTCTTCTTCTCCTGCACTTTTCTGACCCCTCTGGTTCTGCCTGCCCCGGCGGGTGGGAGTTCGTCTAACACCCGCATGGGCTTTTTCTTTCCAGGATCTAAAGGGACAGATGCGGTCTTGCTTCCATCATCTGATTCAGATACCGCAAAGTCACTATCCGTGCTAGATCTGCCCGCCCCTGTCTGAGGGGGTTGTTGTTTCCTTCTTTGCCATGGTCGCCGTCTATTAGCACCCATCGGTCTCTCCTGTCCACCTGTAAGCCATTTATATACTCGATTTTCATCGTAGTCGGAGTCCACAGCAAACCTCTTACTCCTTTTGAACTTAAGCAGTTCTCTACGATATTGATCACATTGTGTCTGCAAACGTTCCAGCCATTTTCCGTCACCATCATCTTCTAAGGTTTTAAGATGATCTTTCTCATAGATAACAATTTTTTGACGGGTTATATGTAGTTCCCTGTTCGCCTCCTCCACCACCAGGATCATTAAATCAAAGGCGCACTTATTTAATATGGCCACCCACTTGCGTACAAATTCGGGATTATTTCGGCCAATGGTCGGCACATTTCTCACTCTAAATCCACGTGGGATTTTATGATCCCTATAATAATCTGACAAAGAAATGCTATGTAATAAAAAGTCAATCTCACGTCTCTTCATCCTGAGCAGTTGATGATAGACATCCTCAGGATTATGTACAATATCCAACACAGGTACAGCTTCTTTAGACAAGATGCGGTTGATTTCATCAGTACTGTAACTGAAAGTCTCCCCCAACGGTGTCACCAATACACCATGTCCCACACTCTGTTCCACAGGCTGCGAGCACGGTATACTTGACTCCATGGGGATGCAATTCCGTCAGTAATGTTCAGTAACTGAAGTAGAGGGTAACCAATCACAGTTCAATTAGAAGAAAAAAGGCAAAATGGATGCAGGTGCCTTGCAACTTATGCTGAAAACAGCACCACAATACATCACCATATATTGCCGGCACTCCACTATAAAGACAGCTTGCTCCGGTGCCACATCAGTAATAATGCAAATTCCAAAAAAGAAGGCACTCTGGAGACATCAATTGTAGCAAAAGTAACGAAAGTGTATTCAGGTCGGGTCGAGTACTTTCGGGGTCAACACCCCGTCCTCAGGACCACACCACAACAGTACAATCAAAGAACATAAGTGAACACTTACCCCCTTATACCCCACAGCCTGCAGTGATCTCCACCCCGCGTCGCCATTCCGCTCTCCCGGGCCGCCGGCCAGAGGCGCATCAGCTGACGCATTTCCGGAAGTCGCTCTGCCGTTACCATAGGAACGTCCTATTTGCGTTCCAATAAGCCAGACACGATGCGTTCCACAAACGGTCCTTCAATGCACTCACATGCAGGCGCCCTATGGACACAACGGAGGACACAGG
Source organism: Pseudophryne corroboree (assembly GCF_028390025.1). Taxonomy (NCBI): domain Eukaryota; kingdom Metazoa; phylum Chordata; class Amphibia; order Anura; family Myobatrachidae; genus Pseudophryne; species Pseudophryne corroboree. The sequence goes on along the minus strand of NC_086449.1, from coordinate 554,675,278 downwards.
TTATAAAGAACACAACAGAAGTACATACCAAAACATTACAAATTATACTAAATACCTAAACAAAGAAACATATACATATACACAAAAAATGTAAAACCATATACAGTATGAGAATCATCCTGTCATAGTACATCATAGTAACTCATATAGGAAATACATAGCTAGAAACTCAATCAGAAATCAAGGGAACAACTTCACCCATACGGACTAGAGATATTATACAAAGGAGTTCCAATTAATTTTGTCATTCAGACCACCAGGTTTTGTAGTTCCCAACCTCAGAATCCAACGTGATTCTTTAATTAACAGTGTCTTAGCTCTGTTACCACCTCTTAGGGACTCAGGAACATGGTCGATAATAAAGTATCGTATAGATTCCAGCGGATGATTATACTCCTTAAAATGTCTAGGGACAGGTTGATCAATATCTTTACCACTGAGGGAGAGTCTGATGGCTGACCTATGAGCGTTCATTCTTTCCTTGAATTTACGTGTGGTCTGCCCGACGTAGAATAAGCCACACGGGCAGACAACCACGTAAACAACATGACTGGTGTTACAAGTAAGCACGTATCTAATATCATACACCTTAGCTGTATGAGGATGTTTGAATTGTTTACATTGGATGATGAATTTACATGTAGTGCAATCACTACATGAATAACAACCAGCTGGTTTGGTGTATGTGTTCGGTGCTTTAGGGATATTCAATCCTGAAATATCTGTACGTACAAGGCGGTCTCTTAAATTACTACCACGCCGAAAAGCGGCAATTGGTCTCTTGTTATTAAAGATGGGGAGATCTTTATCTGAGCGTACTATTGGCCAGAGAGCTTTACTGGCTCTCTTAACAATGGGGCTAGCTACCGTAAAATCACTACTCCATGGTAATAGGTTGTCCTGATTGCGAATCTTAGGTTCTAACAACTCAGTTCTAGACATATTCAGGACCTTAGTCTTTTGTACATCTAGCAGGTTGCGATCATACCCCCTGCATACAAATTTGGATATTACCTTATCAACTTCACCAGGTACTTTATCTATATTACTGGAGATGCGAGCAACACGCATCATTTGGGACAATGGTAATCCCTGTTTCAGGGCAACTGGGTGATGACTGGTTGCTACCAGCAATGTATTTCTGTCAGTAGGTTTATTATAGACTTCTGTTTCAAATTTATGATCTACAATACTGACATGAACGTCTAGGAAGTTGATATCAGAGTGACTATAGGTATATGTAAACTTGATCGGAGTCTGCATGTTATTAATCTCACCCATCATCTCAAGGAACGTTTCTATCCCCCCAGTCCAGAGTAAAAAGACATCATCGATGTACCTTTTAAACAAACCAATGTGTCTACTACGTACAGGGTCAGAGAAAAAAATCCTGGTTTCAAAGTCGAACATGTATATATTAGCATAAGAGGGGGCGACGGAAGAACCCATCGCACACCCTCTTAATTGTAAATAATACCTACTGTCAAACAGAAAATAATTACGACACAAAGTAAGTTCAAGTAGGTGCAAAAACAGCTCATGATCAATCAACTCTGTGGGTACATTAGCCTCAATAAAGTATTTCATCGCCCTCATACCCCCATCATGCAGGGGGTATGATCGCAACCTGCTAGATGTACAAAAGACTAAGGTCCTGAATATGTCTAGAACTGAGTTGTTAGAACCTAAGATTCGCAATCAGGACAACCTATTACCATGGAGTAGTGATTTTACGGTAGCTAGCCCCATTGTTAAGAGAGCCAGTAAAGCTCTCTGGCCAATAGTAGGCTCAGATAAAGATCTCCCCATCTTTAATAACAAGAGACCAATTGCCGCTTTTCGGCGTGGTAGTAATTTAAGAGACCGCCTTGTACGTACAGATATTTCAGGATTGAATATCCCTAAAGCACCGAACACATACACCAAACCAGCTGGTTGTTATTCATGTAGTGATTGCACTACATGTAAATTCATCATCCAATGTAAACAATTCAAACATCCTCATACAGCTAAGGTGTATGATATTAGATACGTGCTTACTTGTAACACCAGTCATGTTGTTTACGTGGTTGTCTGCCCGTGTGGCTTATTCTACGTCGGGCAGACCACACGTAAATTCAAGGAAAGAATGAACGCTCATAGGTCAGCCATCAGACTCTCCCTCAGTGGTAAAGATATTGATCAACCTGTCCCTAGACATTTTAAGGAGTATAATCATCCGCTGGAATCTATACGATACTTTATTATCGACCATGTTCCTGAGTCCCTAAGAGGTGGTAACAGAGCTAAGACACTGTTAATTAAAGAATCACGTTGGATTCTGAGGTTGGGAACTACAAAACCTGGTGGTCTGAATGACAAAATTAATTGGAACTCCTTTGTATAATATCTCTAGTCCGTATGGGTGAAGTTGTTCCCTTGATTTCTGATTGAGTTTCTAGCTATGTATTTCCTATATGAGTTACTATGATGTACTATGACAGGATGATTCTCATGCTGTATATGGTTTTACATTTTTTGTGTATATGTATATGTTTCTTTGTTTAGGTATTTAGTATAATTTGTAATGTTTTGGTATGTACTTCTGTTGTGTTCTTTATAACCTGTGTCCTCCGTTGTGTCCATAGGGCGCCTGCATGTGAGTGCATTGAAGGACCGTTTGTGGAACGCATCGTGTCCGGCTTATTGGAACGCAAATAGGACGTTCCTATGGTAACGGCAGAGCGACTTCCGGAAATGCGTCAGCTGATGCGCCTCTGGCCGGCGGCCCGGGAGAGCGGAATGGCGACGCGGGGTGGAGATCACTGCAGGCTGTGGGGTATAAGGGGGTAAGTGTTCACTTATGTTCTTTGATTGTACTGTTGTGGTGTGGTCCTGAGGACGGGGTGTTGACCCCGAAAGTACTCGACCCGACCTGAATACACTTTCGTTACTTTTGCTACAATTGATGTCTCCAGAGTGCCTTCTTTTTTGGAATTTGCATTATTACTGATGTGGCACCGGAGCAAGCTGTCTTTATAGTGGAGTGCCGGCAATATATGGTGATGTATTGTGGTGCTGTTTTCAGCATAAGTTGCAAGGCACCTGCATCCATTTTGCCTTTTTTCTTCTAATTGAACTGTGATTGGTTACCCTCTACTTCAGTTACTGAACATTACTGACGGAATTGCATCCCCATGGAGTCAAGTATACCGTGCTCGCAGCCTGTGGAACAGAGTGTGGGACATGGTGTATTGGTGACACCGTTGGGGGAGACTTTCAGTTACAGTACTGATGAAATCAACCGCATCTTGTCTAAAGAAGCTGTACCTGTGTTGGATATTGTACATAATCCTGAGGATGTCTATCATCAACTGCTCAGGATGAAGAGACGTGAGATTGACTTTTTATTACATAGCATTTCTTTGTCAGATTATTATAGGGATCATAAAATCCCACGTGGATTTAGAGTGAGAAATGTGCCGACCATTGGCCGAAATAATCCCGAATTTGTACGCAAGTGGGTGGCCATATTAAATAAGTGCGCCTTTGATTTAATGATCCTGGTGGTGGAGGAGGCGAACAGGGAACTACATATAACCCGTCAAAAAATTGTTATCTATGAGAAAGATCATCTTAAAACCTTAGAAGATGATGGTGACGGAAAATGGCTGGAACGTTTGCAGACACAATGTGATCAATATCGTAGAGAACTGCTTAAGTTCAAAAGGAGTAAGAGGTTTGCTGTGGACTCCGACTACGATGAAAATCGAGTATATAAATGGCTTACAGGTGGACAGGAGAGACCGATGGGTGCTAATAGACGGCGACCATGGCAAAGAAGGAAACAACAACCCCCTCAGACAGGGGCGGGCAGATCTAGCACGGATAGTGACTTTGCGGTATCTGAATCAGATGATGGAAGCAAGACCGCATCTGTCCCTTTAGATCCTGGAAAGAAAAAGCCCATGCGGGTGTTAGACGAACTCCCACCCGCCGGGGCAGGCAGAACCAGAGGGGTCAGAAAAGTGCAGGAGAAGAAGAAGACAACTTAATATTCAATCTCTCTGATCGGATCCTCACTCAAGAGGAACTGCAGGTGCTTAACCGTGGTTTGAGTTTTGTACCGACTAACTTCCATAATGAGTTCAATTGGAAATGTGACCTTCATAGGTTTGCCCGAAAATTGAGACTAAAAGAATTCTTTGCTAGTAGGACGCCCTCCAGTGAGGATTCTGCTTTTAAATCTTTTTTACAGAAAAGATCTCGATCTAATTATGACCCAATTTCCCACAATCCATCAATCAAAACATTCTGTAGATTGATGGATGAAGCAGTCACCAAATTTGCTAATGCACCTGCGAAACCTCGCCTAAATCTGTCTAAAGTCGAACATTTGGCTTTGAAGTCCCTGCAATCCTATGAGGATATTACCATCAGGCCCGCTGATAAAGGCGGGGCCATAGTTATCCAAAACATTAGTGATTACCGTTGTGAGATTCAATCCCAGCTATCCGATAAAGAGGTGTATAAGATGTTGCCCTGTGATCCTACTAGCACCTACCAGAAGGAACTTTTTCATATCCTTACAAAGGCGTATGCAGAGCACAAGATTTCAAAGAAAATTCATGAGGCATTATGTGTACAGTACCCCAAAATCCCAGTACTGTACACGATTCCAAAATTACACAAAAATTGTGAAAAACCTCCAGGACGGCCAATAATCTCGGCCAGAGACTCATTATATTCCCCAGTGTCGCAGTTTCTGGACTGCATTTTGCAACCCTGTTTATTGAATCAGAATTCCTTCTTAAAGGACACTACTTCCTTTTTAAACATTCTGAAAGATTATCCAGAACTCCCTCCAGGGACGTTAATGTGCTGCTTGGATATCAGCAGCCTATATACTAGCATTCCCCATGATGGGGGTATGAGGGCGATGAAATACTTTATTGAGGCTAATGTACCCACAGAGTTGATTGATCATGAGCTGTTTTTGCACCTACTTGAACTTACTTTGTGTCGTAATTATTTTCTGTTTGACAGTAGGTATTATTTACAATTAAGAGGGTGTGCGATGGGTTCTTCCGTCGCCCCCTCTTATGCTAATATATACATGTTCGACTTTGAAACCAGGATTTTTTTCTCTGACCCTGTACGTAGTAGACACATTGGTTTGTTTAAAAGGTACATCGATGATGTCTTTTTACTCTGGACTGGGGGGATAGAAACGTTCCTTGAGATGATGGGTGAGATTAATAACATGCAGACTCCGATCAAGTTTACATATACCTATAGTCACTCTGATATCAACTTCCTAGACGTTCATGTCAGTATTGTAGATCATAAATTTGAAACAGAAGTCTATAATAAACCTACTGACAGAAATACATTGCTGGTAGCAACCAGTCATCACCCAGTTGCCCTGAAACAGGGATTACCATTGTCCCAAATGATGCGTGTTGCTCGCATCTCCAGTAATATAGATAAAGTACCTGGTGAAGTTGATAAGGTAATATCCAAATTTGTATGCAGGGGGTATGATCGCAACCTGCTAGATGTACAAAAGACTAAGGTCCTGAATATGTCTAGAACTGAGTTGTTAGAACCTAAGATTCGCAATCAGGACAACCTATTACCATGGAGTAGTGATTTTACGGTAGCTAGCCCCATTGTTAAGAGAGCCAGTAAAGCTCTCTGGCCAATAGTACGCTCAGATAAAGATCTCCCCATCTTTAATAACAAGAGACCAATTGCCGCTTTTCGGCGTGGTAGTAATTTAAGAGACCGCCTTGTACGTACAGATATTTCAGGATTGAATATCCCTAAAGCACCGAACACATACACCAAACCAGCTGGTTGTTATTCATGTAGTGATTGCACTACATGTAAATTCATCATCCAATGTAAACAATTCAAACATCCTCATACAGCTAAGGTGTATGATATTAGATACGTGCTTACTTGTAACACCAGTCATGTTGTTTACGTGGTTGTCTGCCCGTGTGGCTTATTCTACGTCGGGCAGACCACACGTAAATTCAAGGAAAGAATGAACGCTCATAGGTCAGCCATCAGACTCTCCCTCAGTGGTAAAGATATTGATCAACCTGTCCCTAGACATTTTAAGGAGTATAATCATCCGCTGGAATCTATACGATACTTTATTATCGACCATGTTCCTGAGTCCCTAAGAGGTGGTAACAGAGCTAAGACACTGTTAATTAAAGAATCACGTTGGATTCTGAGGTTGGGAACTACAAAACCTGGTGGTCTGAATGACAAAATTAATTGGAACTCCTTTGTATAATATCTCTAGTCCGTATGGGTGAAGTTGTTCCCTTGATTTCTGATTGAGTTTCTAGCTATGTATTTCCTATATGAGTTACTATGATGTACTATGACAGGATGATTCTCATACTGTATATGGTTTTACATTTTTTGTGTATATGTATATGTTTCTTTGTTTAGGTATTTAGTATAATTTGTAATGTTTTGGTATGTACTTCTGTTGTGTTCTTTATAACCTGTGTCCTCCGTTGTGTCCATAGGGCGCCTGCATGTGAGTGCATTGAAGGACCGTTTGTGGAACGCATCGTGTCCGGCTTATTGGAACGCAAATAGGACGTTCCTATGGTAACGGCAGAGCGACTTCCGGAAATGCGTCAGCTGATGCGCCTCTGGCCGGCGGCCCGGGAGAGCGGAATGGCGACGCGGGGTGGAGATCACTGCAGGCTGTGGGGTATAAGGGGGTAAGTGTTCACTTATGTTCTTTGATTGTACTGTTGTGGTGTGGTCCTGAGGACGGGGTGTTGACCCCGAAAGTACTCGACCCGACCTGAATACACTTTCGTTACTTTTGCTACAATTGATGTCTCCAGAGTGCCTTCTTTTTTGGAATTTGCATTATTACTGATGTGGCACCGGAGCAAGCTGTCTTTATAGTGGAGTGCCGGCAATATATGGTGATATATATATATATATATATATATATATATATACAGGTTGAGTATCCCATATCCAAATATCCGAAATACGGAATATTCCGAAATACGGACTTTTTTGAGTGAGAGTGAGATAGTGAAACTTTTTGTTTTTTGATGGCTCAATGTACACAAACCTTGTTTAATACACAAAGTTATTAAAAATATTGTATTAAATGACCTTCAGGCTGTGTGTATAAGGTGTATAAGAAACATAAATGAATTGTGTGAATGTACACACACTTTGTTTAATGCACAAAGTTCTAAAAAAATATTGGCTAAAATTACCTTCAGGCTGTGTGTATAAGGTGTATATGAAACATAAATACATTCTGTGCTTAGACTTGGGTCCCATCACCATGATATCTCATTATGGTATGCAATTATTCCAAAATACGGAAAAATCACATATCCAAAATACCTCTGGTCCCAAGCATTTTGGATAAGTTATACTCAACCTGTATATATATATACATATATATATATATATATATATATATATATATATACACAGAAAGTTCAGCACTCACCATAGCAAGCTCACTTATCCTCACAACATCAATAAATAAATGATGGGGGTTTAGTTAGTGAATTGGCCAATGCACGGAAGCCTGCAAACCGCTCGCCAAGGTACCCCACCTTCTTGCAGGTCCTACACTATCACAAACTATCACTATCTCAAAAATGAAAACCTGGCAACTGTATCACACATAATATAACTGGTGACTAGTGTACCTTTAAAAGCCATAAGATGCATGGCAGATACACATTAAACCTAGTTGGCATGTGTGCAGTTATATTATGTGTGATACAGTTGCCAGGTTTTAATTTTTGAGACTTTGTGATAGTGTAGGACCTGCAAGAAGGTGGGGTACCTTGGCGACCGGTTTGCAGGCTTCCGTGCATTGGCCAATTCACTAACTAAACCCCCATCATTTATTTATTGATGTTGTGAGGATAAGTGAACTTGCTATGGTGAGTGCTGAACTTTCTGTTTGTATATATTTGGGTTGGTGGCCATGGGCTGCATGCACCCCACCCTATGAGTGGTGAGTGCAGACATTGCACCCCGCTTCTGGGGTCGCGAGTGCTGTGGTTTTCTAGATTTGTTTTTATATATATATATATATATATATAGAGAGAGAGAGAGAGAGAGAGAGAGAGTCACATGCCAAACACTCGGGATGAGGTTTAAGACAGAACCAGCACTCTGCGTAGTTTTCAAGACAAGTTTTACTCCAAACTGTACTTCGATCATTGAATAGTCACATTGACATCAGCATAAAAGGACAAAGGCATATACTCATCATATCAAGGTGGTATTACAACACTGGAAAACTCCCAAACAGCCGTTTTCGGTAAGTAACCTTCCTCAGGGGAATAACCAGGCAAAGTGTCTAGCTGCCATGTCAAAAAGTGCTTGCGTGCCGTGCAACCTTTGCAACAGTTGTGTGCACATTATATGTGCTCACAATGCTGTAATTACCACCAACACCTGGAGTGCAGTGCCGCCCTGAGTGACCAGTCCCGCCGCTGCATGTGCACCCGGAAGCACGCGCCGTGGAACGCACGCCGCTCCCCGCGTGTCCGGAAGTTCCGGCACGTGGAACGCAGGCCACTTATCACACGGCGGAAGTCCTCCCATCGGTGCAGTGCAAGCTGACAAGGCGTCCCTGGGCAACAGAAATATGTCCCCCACGGTCCAGGTGGCAATGTCAGCAACAATACAGTAACTATATCCAGATTAATTCACCATAAGATAAAGTGCTGGCAGCAGGATTTACAAGAACAAAAATAGTAATCATAACAAAGGTCATAATTTCACAGATAAGGCATCTATAAGCCGTCAGTAGTAAGTAATGTTCTCATATGATCACACGATCAGGAAAATCCTGTGTAAATGTTCACATGGGAACATCAAAAGAAACCAACACAAAAATGGGAAAAAAATAATATAAAAAACATGAAAAATGATAAGCAAGAGTTACAGACATGTGCATATAGAGTCTAGAAATGCAGTAAAGTACCACCATACTATTGTTAAAGTGGACACATTACACATAGTGTCCACAAGCAAATCACGGGATCCATCAAATCACTATACCCTAAAGAAAGGGTACAAAGGAAAATTCTTCATTGAGCCCATGGGGCGTCATCGAGTCCATCTGGTATATCCATCGGCATTCTTGCTGAAGTAGCAGTCTGTGCCTATCACCTCCCCTCCTCAGGGGGGGCACATGATCAATCGGCATGTAGGTAAATTCGCTCAATTTGTGTCCAGCAGAGACAAAATGTTTGGCAACAGGAGGAGTACTGCCATCAACCTTCTGGTATGCTTTTTTAATCGAGGATCTATGCATGGCAATCCTTTCTTTAAGCATCTTTAAGACTGGGGGTGAGCGGCGCTTGATTGATTTTGTTGCTAAACTTAACAGCATTCCGGGATCCATCAGATTCACATGTACCCACAATGCTTTCGAGATTAATTTTCTCGATGTGTCCGTACGAGTACAGGATGGCTCAATAACCACAGGGATCTACAGGAAGCCCACTGACAAAAATTCTCTCCTTCTTGCATCAAGTTTTCACCCCGTGGCATTGAAAAGGGGTTTACCCTATTCCCAGCTGGTTCGTGTTGCCAGAATCACCTCTGATCGCAAAACACTATATGAGGCACTTACCAGGATGGGTGATAACTTTATTAATAGGGGTTACCATAACACTGAAGTACGTCAAGCCATCGATAAGTGCATGCAGCTCTCACGAGAAGATCTATTGAAACCTCGGGCCAAATCAGAGTCAGACCGATTGGTTTTTGCCAGTACGTATTCGATTTCTTCTAGTAATGCCCGACAATCCATCCGCAGACACTGGCATATCTTGCAAACGGATCCTGTGATGAGACAATGTTGTGAACAGTTGCCACTGTTTTGCTACCGACGCAGTCGTAATATGAAAGAGAGAGTAACCTTCTCAGATATTAGCCCACGAGTGGGCAGGGGAACACAGTGGCTGCAGCTTCAATCTGGTGCTTTCAGATGCCATGGATGTGTTAACTGCAGCTTTATGCTAACTGGCAAGTTCTGCTATCATCCGTCTAAAGGAACCAAATACATCTTAAGACACAGGATGACCTGCGAAACTAAATTTGTGACCTACATGATTGTCTGCCCATGTAAGAAGATTTACATAGGTAAAACGATACGGATGCTTAAAGAAAGGATTGCCATGCATAGATCCTCGATTAAAAAAGCATACCAGAAGGTTGATGGCAGTACTCCTCCTGTTGCCAAACATTTTGTCTCTGCTGGACACAAATTGAGCGAATTTACCTACATGCCGATTGATCATGTGCCCCCCCTGAGGAGGGGAGGTGATAGGCACAGACTGCTACTTCAGCAAGAATGCCGATGGATATACCAGATGGACTCGATGACGCCCCATGGGCTCAATGAAGAATTTTCCTTTGTACCCTTTCTTTAGGGTATAGTGATTTGATGGATCCCGTGATTTGCTTGTGGACACTATGTGTAATGTGTCCACTTTAACAATAGTATGGTGGTACTTTACTGCATTTCTAGACTCTATATGCACATGTCTGTAACTCTTGCTTATCATTTTTCATGTTTTTTATATTATTTTTTTCCCATTTTTGTGTTGGTTTCTTTTGATGTTCCCATGTGAACATTTACACAGGATTTTCCTGATCGTGTGATCATATGAGAACATTACTTACTACTGATGGCTTATAGATGCCTTATCTGTGAAATTATGACCTTTGTTATGATTACTATTTTTGTTCTTGTAAATCCTGCTGCCAGCACTTTATCTTATGGTGAATTAATCTGGATATAGTTACTGTATTGTTGCTGACATTGCCACCTGGACTGTGGGGGACATATTTCTGTTGCCCAGGGACGCCTTGTCAGCTTGCACTGCACCGATGGGAGGACTTCCGCCGTGTGATTCGCGGCCTGTGTTCCACGTGCCGGAACTTCCGGACACGCGGGGAGCGGCGTGCGTTCCACGGCGCGTGCTTCCGGGTGCACATGCAGCGGCGGGACTGGTCACTCTGGGCGGCACTGGACTCCAGGTGTTGGTGGTAATTATAGCATTGTGAGCACATATAATGTGCACACAACCAGGGGTGTATCTAGGGGTCCGAGCGCCCCTGGCAAAGTAAGGGGCTGGCGCCCCCCCCCACACACACATTTGGAATAAGGTGTGAGTATTGGAAATGGGGCATGGTCTTGTGGGGGAAGGGCGTGGACACAATAGTACTTCCAATTCAAATTATGCCACACAGTAGTGTCCCTCATTCACATTACACCGCACAGTAGTGTCTCGTATTCACGTTACACCATCCCTCCCCCCCTAACCCACATTTCCCACAGCCTGACCTTAACCTGCCCCCCTCCCCCAAAAGCTTCTTCAGTGGTGCCTAGCCCTAACCCACCCTTCCTAATCTCCCTCCCTGCAGCCTAACCCTAGCCCTCCCGCCCTCGCAGCCTAACCCTAACCCTCCGACGTGGCTTGCCAGTACAGACTTTGGCACCAACTCAATCCGGATTTTGCCATTCTGCATCTCTATCTATGTTGGGATGCCAGCATCAGCATTCTGAGCAGTTTCGGGATGCTGGCGTCAGCTTTCCGATTGCCGGGATGCCAAACGCCGGCATCTTGACTGCATCCTGAATGAAATGCTAATGAGCTGCAGTGAGATGAGCCTCAAATGGACCCAGCCATTAACCAAACACCATTAGTTGGATGGTAGAAGTGCTTCCTGTTAGAAAAAACATCAGGGTGCCATCACTTCCAAGATAAAATGATCAATTATACAATTAACTGATATACGTTTCCTTGAACATGGCCTTGAAATAGGTAAGATATATATTTTCTTTATTACACTCAACAAGTTAAAGTTTTCACTTACTACTTACTTACATCTAACATACATGAAAATCATGTAGATTTCCAGATTCTACAGTCCCTTCTCCCAAACACTGCCACTTTTTTTATTATCTTCAACAACAAACAGATCTATAGCACTGTGCTATATAACAATTGCTGTGTATCTGGTGAGAGTTTGTTACTGCCGGTGCGGCGTCGGTGTCCGTCAGCACCGCACTGCACTAGTGATCAGACTAGTGTTCGGCAGCACCGCATTTGTAATCAGACTCACAATAAACTACAGTTCCAAGCACCCCTTGCTGCCAGGAGCTCCCAGCAACAAGGGCTGCTGGGAGCTGTAGTTTATTTTGAGTCTGATTACAAGTGCGGTGCTGCCGGACACCAGCGCTGCTCCAGCAGTAACAGAGTCTCACCAGGTACAGTCTGACAGTACTGCTTTTCTATCCTTTGGCCGCGGGTGGCACAGCCAGGCGGCGCCCCCTCCTTGCCTGGCGCCCCTGGCGAGTGCCATCCTGGCCAATAGGTAGATACACCCCTGCACACAACTGTTGCAAAGGTTGCACGGCATACAAGCACTTTTTGACATGGCAGCTAGACACTTTGCCTGGTTATTCCCCTGAGGAAGGTTACTTACCGAAAACGGCTGTTTGGGAGTTTTCCAGTGTTGTAATACCACCTTGATACGATGAGTATATGCCTTTGTCGTTTTATGCTGATGTCAATGTGACTATTCAATGATTGAAGTACAGTTTGGAGTAAAACTTGTCTTGAAAACTACGCAGAGTGCTGGTTCTGTCTTAAACCTCATCCCGAGTGTTTGGCATGTGACTCTATTATTCATTATTCAACCGGACACCTGCTTTTTATCAATGGAGAGTGTCAGTGCGGCTTCCCGGGACTTTGTTCTGTGATTTGGCTATATATATATATATATTTTTTTTTTTTATTTTTTTTTTATATATATATATATATATATATATATATATATGTATTCACACACACATATATATACACACACGCATATATATACATATATGTATATATATATATATATGTATATATACACATATATATATTTATATATAGTCACCGAAAAGACAGGCACTCCCATTCAAAACATAACTGATGTCAGGGTGCCAGAGGATATACAGCATACAAGAACGAGCAGACGGCACTCAGTGGACTTATAGATAAGACATCACAACAACATCCTTGTTATGCAACATTTTGGGGTCCTTTACTCCCCGTCATCAGGCAGCACATACGCATGTGCTGCCTGATGCATGTGCTGCCTGACCACGCCCGTACCACACCTCCCATTTTAATAACGCTGCCCCAGTTTCACCCCTACCCCCAATGCTCTATCTCCAGATGTGAGCACATGCTCATCCTTTTTGTAATTCTTGCTGTTGGATCGCTTATTGCGATCCAACCTGAATCAGCCCCAAAGTACAGTAACTCATTTTATTTTTAGCTTTTTTTTTTGCTCTGCTCCCATTTTTTATTTAGACCCATTGTATGTCATGTGTTTCTGTAATGAGGCGCTAATATCATACCCAGCATGCATTGCATAATGTGATCACATCGGGTGCATTTATCACCTGACACAGGTAGAGACAGGGGCACCAGCCCATCCCTGCGACTGCCATGCACAGGGGCCATTTACAGTGGAGGGTTCCTGGGGAACCATGCCAGAACTACATCCCACGAAGTGTAGACCATAGACTACAAAGGGCTACCTCTATCTGAAGATTATGGTAGCAGTGCAGGCCAATATTGGGAATATTCCCAATATTGATACATCTGGCAGTATTGCATCTCCCCCATAGAAACCTTTGGACAATGTGGCTACAGGTGGCAATTAAGGGATCGCAGCAGGTATTGGAGATACCTGCTCCCATCCCTCCGTCTCACATTGCAGGGATGCATAATATTTGCTGCTAGCCCCAGAAAATGTGTGTTTTCTGTGACATAGCAGCAAATAATGTTTGATAAATAGGCTCTTCCGTGTTCAGCTTTGTATAATAAGAGCTTTACAAGACACAGGATGATAATAATAATAATAATAATAATAATAATAATAATACACAAGTCTGTATTGGCTAAATTATGCTATTTAAACCCTTTCAAGACATGGTTATTCATTAGGCTGATGTACCAGAGGTTCTGCACTGTGTACTGACATTTTTACCTTAAAATAAAGAATTTACCTACCTTTTCACCTACTCAGAGTGGTCCTCACATAAAAATTCATCTGGAAAATCAAAGTGAGTTTGGAATTGAATTGCAAATGTAATCCGCTTTGCGAGTTCGGCCTGAGAATTGTGCACAGGTCCCAGTGTGCACCTAATTGGATTAACACCATGATGTTAGAATTCTGAGAAGACAGCTGCTGGTGTCAGGTTTCAGATCTAATATGTCAGCGAGTGTACAAATATCTCTCTCTCTCTCTCTCTCTCTCTCTCTCTCTCATGCACCCCCCCCTCCACTACCACCCATTCCATTAATGAAAACAGAGTGCACTGACATACTGTATTTACAAATATATACAGTACATGTAAACATTTACTGGAGCTACTGTAGTGCTGGGAACGCATCTGGTTAATGGGTCCTGTCTCTTTAATAAGTAAAAATTCCTGTCTTGAATTAAAACATTCGTAAACAATCAGTGTAAAAAATAAAAACCAGACGATTGGTGGGGCAGTAGGGAGATGTGTTGTGCAATACAGTCAGTAGAAAGATGGGAAGTTATTCGTTTCGTCTTATTACACAGATGTACAGTATTACACTGACAATAAACTATACCTGATGTACTGACAAAGCAACGTATAGTTTCCCACCTCCAGGAGCCCTGCCCTAGCCTGACATACACCGACAAGGCAATTTCATTTCCAAACAAACGTATATATTAATCACGGCATCTTATACTGCTTGAGATATGGCTAATAGTTTCTCAAAGGAGCGTCTGTAGATGGTGAGTGCGCACCTATACATGACAGATATATATATTTATTTATTTCATTTTCCAAGCGTTTTTATGAATGGAATAAACAGAAGACAGGGGAATCAGCTTCAACAATAATTTACAGACAGATCAGTAACAAATATCACCCAGCAGATAGAGAAAACACTCATCATAAGTAACAAATACCTAGAGAATCTGAACGTTACATGAATGTTGGTTAATACAGCAATGGGAGTGTGGCTATTTATACAGTAGTAGAACATCTGTATACACAATTATCCAAGAAGTGGAAATTACAGAATTCCCATAATATATTTCTATTTCTCTCATTCTCAGAAACAGTTTGCATAAAATGCATAAATGAAGATACAACCTGCTTGCATGCAGCTGTAGTCCTGAGCACGAATGCCATGACGCTGTCACACAGGAGGAGATCTGAGACCCTATATAAGGGAGAGGGAGAGGAGGGCTGTATAAGTAGTGTCAGTCATCCTCCTGGCTGCAGGACACGCTCCGGGCTCGCTGCACAGAGGGAAGGAAGGGAAGCGCGGAACCGCGATCTGTAGCGCATAAACACAGCCGCATATACAGCCGCACTACCATCGCAGGTGGCATCCCCACTCAGCAGCAGTACCATGCGCCTCTACGGGGACGGAGACTCCGGGAAAGAAATGAGTTTGGGGAATGAGAGCTACAGGACAGCCCCCTCCCAGTTCCCCTCCATCCAGCCTAATACCAGCCTGCCCTCTGCCAACGCCTCGGAGCTGCTGTACCGGGACGAGGAGCTGGCTAAGGTGGAGGTGGCCGTGCTAGCCGTCATATTAGTGGCCGCGGTGTTGGGGAACTGCAGCGTCCTGCTGGGGCTCTACAAGTCCAAGAAGAAGATGTCTCGGATGCACCTATTCATAAAGCACCTGAGCCTGGCGGACCTGGTGGTGGCATTCTTCCAGGTGCTGCCCCAGCTGTGCTGGAAGGTCACTTACCGTTTCTATGGGCCGGACTCACTGTGCCGCATTGTGAAGCACCTGCAGGTGTTCGGCATGTTCGCTTCGTCCTACATGCTGGTGGTGATGACCGCCGACCGTTACATCGCTATTTGCCATCCGCTGAAGACACTCCAGCAGCCCACGAAGAGGTCCTACCTGATGATCGGCGGCGCCTGGACCCTTAGCCTGCTGCTCAGCACCCCCCAGTATGGCATCTTCTCGCTGCGAGAGCTGGGGCACGGGGTCTACGACTGCTGGGGCGACTTCATCTCACCGGTGGCGCTAAAAGCCTATGTAACATGGATCACTGTCAGCATCTTCGTGGTGCCCGTGGTCATCCTGCTGACCTGCTATGGATTCATCTGCTACAATATCTGGAGAAACATAAAGTGCAAGACCAAGAATGAGGAGGCGGACAGCAAGAAGACCTACGGGCTGCTCTCCACCTCTGTGAGCAGCGTGAGGACCATCTCCAGGGCTAAGGTCAGGACAGTGAAAATGACTTTCGTGATCGTGTCAGCCTACATCATCTGCTGGACGCCATTCTTCACCATCCAGATGTGGTCGGTCTATGCAAAAGACGTCAACTGGATTGGTAAGTTGCATTCCCTGGATACTCTTGCTGCCAGTCAACTAAATGTATGTTGCATATGTTTACAAAATATTTACTTAATTATGATCAAGGACCTATGACTTACTGACTTGTTGAACTACAGTATATAGCCCCTGTCCGTGCATGCTGACTCTTGTAGTTCCACAACAGCTGGAGACTTACAGGTTGCCGACTTAAGTCACAAAAATAAATCCTGTGGCAGTAATCTACAGTACTTAAGCTTTCTTGGCAGTTTATTTTACCTAAATGTAATGATACTTGTGACTGTAATGTCCACACGCAGTAACATCTCATTTGGACAATCCAGACAATACAGTGCATTGTTGTTAGCCAGCACATAGTTCAGCCAATGTACGTCTTAACTAGCTGGAAGAACTCACCATGTGTAAATGTTTTCTAAGCCATTCACAAAAAAAATATAAAACAATTCTGTATATTAGGTATAGAGTTATTATCAGCTAATAAAGACCATAAGACGCTAATATTAAATAGCATAAGTAGGAAATCTTGGTTGATACAATGGGAGTGAAACCCTGGGTGCATGGTATACCTGGAGGAAGAGAGCATTCCATGCAAGAATGTGAGCCAGGTAGGTGACCCCCTATGATCCCATGTTGATTCCTTCAGCCAAATCCTTCTGTGAAGCAACCAGTGGTTTACATTTCTTTAAATGGACAAACTTCAATAAAATGTAGTTCTAACTCGAACGCTAGTATCCTTCTACTCACCTCATTCATAATAAGGATCCTTTTAATTCAGCTAAGGCAAATACTGTTAGGTCTATGTTAATTAACCTTGAGGAAACATGTTTACAGTGCAATCTGCTTACTCTTCTCTAGACAATGAAGACACTGTGATTACCGTGACTGCCCTGTTAGGGAGCCTGAACAGTTGCTGCAACCCTTGGATATACATGTTTTTCAGTGGACACCTACTGCAAGATTTCATCTACAGTTTTCTGTGCTGCAGTAAATTCAAGCGAACATCAAACAAAGAAGATTCTGATAGCAGCTCCAGGAGACAAACCTCATTCACCAGGATCCAGACAAAAAGTCCATCCAACAGCATCGACAACTGGAAGGAGTCCCCAAGATCTACAAACTCCATCAAATTCCTGCCAATACAAACCTGAAATCAGAAACATTGAAGGGTGCCATTATAATGTGGCTCTGCTCCATGCACTTGGGCACTTGGAAAAAATGAAAACTAAATATTGGAGTACGTTGATAACCACATGATGAAAAGGGACAAAAAGAAATGTTAATAATTTAACATATAAGGTATTATTACACTGTAACTAAGTTAATGTGTTCACAGCTTGTATAAACATTTGTATCTATGTAGTAGAGATTTTCAGCTACTAATGAACGTTAATTGTAACACAAAGTACACAGTGATGCAGAATATTATTAGCACAGTGTTACTGGCAGTGCTGTGGTGTAAATATATTTTTACTAAATACACACTTCATAAAAGACATTTCTATGTGTTTATATATAACAACTTTGTATGAACACAATTAAAATACAGTATGTCCATACGAAAGTAATATAGTGAACACATTTATTGCTGTAACAGTAACACAGTACTGTTACTATATTTCACTGTGTTGAGGTTTGTCACACATATCCTGTGGTGCTTGTATACACTGTATTAGCATTAATCCCTATCCATGTGTGTCGATCATATTCTGCTTTACTGAACTTGCTAATGTCTTTTCATTGGTCTTTTTTCTAGTGGTTCTCCTGCCACATCTCAGTTACAAATTTTATTTAGCAGCTAAGGATGGGAAGTGACGTGCAATGAGGTAAATGGCCGAGGAGGCACTGGCTAGTACCAGAGCCAGATTTACACACAATATATAAGCCAAAGTGTACATGTGGACATTATACAAACGTGCAGCAGTATATACTGCTGGAAATTTGAGGAGTTTTGATCACAGATGTATGGAAAAGATTGGAAAAGACAGGCATCTCACCTACCCTAGACCTTGACTCCAGAGTTTTGACTATAAAAATTATTAGAAAAATACAAAGAAGATATTTATAATATAGTCTTTGTATTTTTCATATCATTTTTATAGTCAAAACTCTGGAGTATACTGGAGTATAACAGGAAAGGCTCCACCTCACCTCAGTGCACGTCACTGGGTGGGATGTACTATGAGTAAAATGCTGATTAAACTCAGAATACTGCCATTTTTGGAGATTTGCCGCATTACCTATATGTATCAAGTTCTGGAAAGCTAAACTTACCACTCTGAACCCCCCTCCCCACTAGTCCTCACAACGCAAAGGACAGAACTTGGCATTTGTTCCTGCACATGGCATTATTGAACGTCACTATGCATGTGGTAAGTAGTGAGATGCATCGCATGCAATATGCATTGTATGATACATGCCATCAGTGGTGGCTCCAGAGACGGACAAGCGCAGTTCAAAATTCAAATAGGGGATCCACACCAACTGCCAGTGAATCCTGACCAGTGATCTTTAACAGCGTGTTGGGAGGGCAGTTGGTCTGGCTCCCCTATTTGAATTTTGGACTGCGCTGTCCCATCTCTGCAAAGCTCTGTCCTTTGCATTGTGAGGACTACTGGGTTTATGACCCATGAGTCCTACATGCATGTCATTGACCTTCACATGTACAAACCATGGTAGTGAGGAGGGGGGCTTATAGACCCAAATCTGGAGCCACCACTGCATGTTAACCTAATCTTTGGACAGTTATGTCTCCTCACCATCTACTGTATATACCAAACTGCTTCTGCTGTGTTAAAAATGTAGGTTTCTGTTCTGGTCTCATAATGTGAAGAAGTTTTTATCCTGGGAGTAAGTGAGATCCCTCTAAGTTATCATGTTGTTCTCTACTGCTTTCATCACATTGCTTCTCTTAAAATAATCTGGTATTTTTAGAGAATATCCTTTCTTGAATCTTAAACATCTGTATTTTATGTATAAAAGCATTAGAAATCAGTAGCCTGAAACCAAATACACAACTAACTACACAGGTTATCATAAATTAAACATTTGTTTTTATATATACATATATATATATATATATATATATTTTTTTTTTTTTTTTATTTATCCTTAAAGGATATTTAAGAGAGTGGTAAGTAAATACTGTAGTTTCCAGTAACCTCAGTTTTCCACTGACAGATACACAGGGGTGAATTTACACAAGCTTCTAAAAATTAGAAGTAGTGATGTTGCCCATAGCAACCAATCTGATTCTATCATTTCTCTATTGCATCCCAGGAAATGCATAGACAGAACCTGATTGGTTGCTATGGGTAACATCACTCCCTTTTCATATTTTAGAAGCTTTAGTACATTTACCCCACAAGTGCTGAATTTTTAATTGCAAAAAGACGTGCAGTTTACGCTAGTGTCATTCTTTCCTGTAACAACTAAATGTAAAGATATTCAATCACATATATGTATCTATGCCTATAAGTACATTTTAAGTTATATGGTAATATATTATCATTGAATACAAAATATTTGTATATTTTCACAAGATTTGTCCAAACACTGCTTTAAGCTACAGGTTTTCTAAACATTACAGTTAGGTTACTTGTGTGCATGTAACGCCCATTACAAGATTTGTTTGCATTATCTAACACAATTTATTAATGATGTGAATATTTATTTATTTTTTGTGTAAGAAATATTCATTGGATTTTTTTTAATATATATATTTGAACAAGAGAAAACAACTGTGGTATGCCCCATGGCAAGCAAGTAGAGTAACAATTAAATACTAATACACATGTATGCTATGATAAATATCAAAATACAGAAAAGAGTACAATATACATCATATGAATGACCATGGTATATAAACAGGTTCAAAAGAACAATGAAAGTTTCTCTTAAAAAAGGAAAACATGTTATAAAATATTGTATGGAGAGAAGAGAAGGAGAACAAGAAAGGAGAACAACAAGAAAAAGACGGAAAGGACTTAGATAGGGAAGGGAAAGAGGTCATCACCGGTGCACCAAAAAAGTACTGGGCTACTGTATTTCCTGGCGAAGTGAACATTTACGGTCATGTCTGGCTATCCAGATATTAGTTTTAAATTTATATTCTGTAAGTATTTTATAATACAATGAAAATATGGAGTATAATCATCTACATTTATAATAAAAGTACCAGAATCCAATGTTTGCTCTCCTTCTGCGCATCTTTCACTTCGGTATCCGGTCTCTAGGTCGACCATACTTAGGTTGACAATGTCTAGGTCAACCACTATTGGTTGACAGTAACTAGGTCAGCAGGGTTTCTATGTCGACAGAGTTTCTAGGGCGACATGTTCTAGGTCGAAAAGGTCAAAAGGTCGACATGAGTTTTTCACAATTTTTTCTTTTTTTGAACTTTTTCACGCTTCATGATCCACGTGGATTATGAGTGGGAATAGTAACCTGTGCCGAGAGCAGTGAGGCACCTTTCCCGAATGCGAGGGGACACGTTGCACTAATTGGGGTTCCCGGTCACTGTACGGAGAGAATGACGCAAAAAATGATTTAAAAAACTCAAGTCGCCCTATTGACCTGTCGACCTAGAACAGTGATGGCTAACCTTGACACTCAAGCTGTTGTTGAACTACACATCCCAGCATGCCCTGCATCAGTTTTAGCATGGCCAAATAGCAAAACTGTAGCAGGGCATGCTGGGATGTGTAGTTCAACAACAGCTGGAGTTTCAAGGTTAGCCATCATTGACCTAGAACATGTTGACCTAGAAACCCTGTCCACCTACAATCCCTGTTGACCTAGTTACTGTTGACCAATACTGGTTGACCTAGACACTGTCGACCTAAGTGTGGTCGACCTTCCATACTACACCCATTCACTTCATTGGCTTTCATGACACAGGGGTCTATTCATGTAGTTCTGTGGTTCTGTTTGATGTAATATACTGTACAGCTTTATTAGGTAGCAATATATGAATACTTACCTTTCCTGCAATGTAATCTGAAAATGAGGGCGCTGGGGATCCAGTCTTCTACTTCTGTCTTTTCATTTCCTGTGATTTCAGAAAAGAGGTTCTCATAGTAGTTTCTTTCTGCACATGTGCTGGCGTCCTATGTGCATACAAAGACTGGCAGGGCACAAGAAAGCAGCTACAATTGCTGCTGATCTATAAAGGTCTATAAAGGTGGTGAAGCTTGATGAAGGGCAGAAAGCAGGGACATATTCCTTTTCTCTGCTCTTTTCGCTTTGAAGTACAGATTACTCCATCCTGAGATGGCGAATCTGTACAGAGCAGCGGAATAGGAAAAGTATGGTGATGCAATGCAGACCGGGAGAAGGGGCACCGCCGGAGAAGTAATGAACTTCTCAACGGTAACCCGCTATATTAATAGAATTAATTCAGCAAAACAGGGCTTTTCACTGCTCCATGAATAGACCCCACAGTTGTTTTAGTGGTACACTTCCTAACAGAACCGTAACAAGGCTCAACTGCTCCCTGGTCATTTTCGCTCACTCAGCATGTGACATCATGATGTCATGTCTGTGATCTCATGATGTTGCACACTGGGAGTGGGGCGGCAGCTCCAGTAAGTGCACAGGGTGTCTTGAGGATGCCCTGTGTGGCTGCACAGACTGAGGTTGCCGTTCCAAGCATCCTGGTAGCCAGAAGTAAGGACCATGGGGCAGCAACGTGCCGTCCACAGAGCCCTGCACTCTGCCGCACAAGTCATGCACCCCTAGTAACGGAACTGCTTTCTACATTTCCAATACATCCATCAGCGCCTTTACTTCTGCCAAAATCTCCCCTTCACTTTCACCATCTTCAATCTCACCATCATTGCCACTCTCATTGTCATGGCCACTCTCTCCATCATCGCCACTCTCACCATCGCCACTCTTACTATCCTCACTCTCACTATCCCCACTCTTACAATCCCCACTCTCACTATCTCCACTCTCACCATCATTTCCACTCTCATCATCCTCACTTTCACAAGGTTTTTGGTGAACTAATTTACTCATTCAGCTTCCAGTGCCACCTCAAAGAGAAACATCTAAATCTACTTTTCCTGGCCTAACCTTCTCCCGTCTTCTACTACCTGATATAATCTACCTAACTTTCACACATGGATGGTCCAAAGCTAAATAAAGTTAAACATACCAAAAATAGTGAATAACATCTTCTCTCCTATATGAGTCAACACCTGTCTTTTAAATCTCCTTCGCTATTAACACCAGTCTCCCAAATCTGCTGCCTTGGTGTAATTGCCACACTCTCCTCTTGTGTATTCCTCTCATCCATTCTCTCTCAGAAATATTATTGGTATATACCCTTTTTCTTACCCAAGGTGCCTCAGAAACTCATATACTCTCTAGTATCTCCTTTCTCAGCCACTGCTCCCTCCTCCTATCTGGCATTCCCTTCACCCATATTTCCATGCTTTAATGCCCCAAAGCTTTCACAGCAAAACTGGTCTTTCTCTGTTATTCATCCACATCTACGCACCATTCTGCATATCCTTTCACTGGCTTCCCAAATCCTCCAGAATCTAATTATAATGAAATGTTTTCTTCAACTACAGAGTTCGCAGTAACACTACTCCTTTAAATGTAGTAGACCTTATTTCTAAATACTGTCCAACCGCGGCATCCCGATGATCAAAATCCCAACAGGGGAAGGTAAGTATACATACAGTACCTTCAACCAATGGACCTCCAAACCATTCTTGTTTGCAGCTAAACCTAACCCTCATACCCCCCTCCCCCCACGCATGAGCAGCAGTCCAACCCTGACCTTATCCCCCTCCTTCAACCGAAACCTAATCTTTCCCCCTCCCCCCCCCACACACACACACACCTCAGCAGCCTAACGCTAACCTTCCCTGGGGGTGCCTAACTTTAAGCCCCCCTCCCTGCAGCCTAACCCTTATCCTTGCCCCGTAGCCTAAACCTAACACACACACCCCTGCTGGAATGCAAAAATCTCGACTATCAAATTTGAAAAAATCTGTGTATTTATTTTAAGTGTGCAGCTGCTTCCTTTATGTTCACTACATGAGATACATATACAGAGTTGGCTCTAGACATAGGCAAATGCCTAGGGCATCTGGAATGCCTAGGAATTTTTGAAGTCTAAGGCCAGCCCACCTCTCTGGCAGCAAAATATATTACCATATACAGTAAGTGTTTATTTTTTAACAAACACTTATAGTGTTCGGCTAGTGTGGGAGAGTGAGGAGGGAGTTTGGGACAGTGCAGCGCAGCCGATCTCACCTGATGAGCTACATTCAAATACAGTATGATTTGATCACCTTAGTGATCAGCGCATGGATGTGGGGGGTTTGGTGTGGGCAGAGCGGGAGCCAATGGGGAGTGAGGGCAGGCTCCAGCAGTCATGGAGTCACTGCTGCCTGTCCCTGCTGCTGTCAAATGGAAAAATGATGAAGGAAGCCAATGGAAGCACCGGTAAGGACCAACAACTGTAACACCTGTTCTGAGATACTCCACCACTCATGACAATTTCACCATGTCAAGCCCTCCTCAAGCTACGGTGTGTGAGTCACTTTGCACCCTATAATACCCTAGTGTGTATGTAACCGTGTCCCCACTCTCCCTCAAGCTACATTGTGTGCATGTGTGTGTGATCTTGTACTGTCCCAGGCCAAAGTGTGTATGTAACCATGACATCCCCCTCCCCCTCCCCAAAGCAACAGTGTGTAGCCCCTTCCCCCCCACCCACCCCCAGCTCCAGTGTGTCACCATGCAACCACTTCCCAGTATGTGTGTCATCACGCCCCCTCCAGGCCGCAGTGCATATGTCACCATGATGCACCCCCCACACAGGCTTCAGTATGTGTGTCGCATTATCCATCCCTCAGCCCCAGTATGTGTTACCATGACTCCCCATGACCCGAGGGTGTATTTCACCTTATCCCCACAGGCCCCAGAGTGTATATCTCCACCCCACCCCCCCTCCCAGGCCCCTGTGTGTATATCACCATGTCCCCACAAGGCCGCATATAAGCGCTATGGTTGGTGTTGGGATTATCTGCTAGAGAGCATCAGCCAAAATCTTGCCTGGGGCACTAAAGTGGTTAGGTCCGGCTCTGTACATATATACCCACTGCTCTATAACTTCACTGTATCTATGACATACCAGCCGTTCAGAGTTATATCATTATGTGTGTAAGCATTTTGTTTTACAATTAAATGTGCTGTCGCCATTGGTATTTAACAATAAATTGCTGTGTCAGCAGTACATATGGTATACACATTTGGTGTGTGCCTGGATATCTGCTTATTCCGTTAAACAGACTATTTTGTAATTAAATGTGCTGTCACTACTGGTATATAATTATAGATTGTTGTATTAGTGATACATACTGTTTAGAAGCTTTTGAATCACACTTGATGTGTGCCGGATACCTGCTAATTAATATATGCTAAGCAATCAGTTTTGTAAATTTGTTGCAGATCCTTGTATGCAATTTTAAGTCTCTGAATAAACCATATATGTGCTATCTGATTCGGAATCTTACCAAATGGATGATAGTGTAAATGTTTGTTACTAGCACATTATAACATTGTATAACTGTAACTACTAGCAAACCTCCATGAATTTACAAGCACCTAATTAATTTCTATTAGTGGGGCAATCATTTTTTCTAAATAGCTTTTTAAAAAATAACTTTTACTGTTTTAGTGGAATTAAAACGTATAGTTACCAGTGTGCCATAGAAAAGTCAAACACAAATATATCCCATTTATTTGACTCAGTAACTAAACATCTATATGGACAAAGAACTGTCTATATTATATATGGTTATTGCCAATTAGTGGTATTATAGTGGGACAAATAAATCTATTTAATAGTTGGAACAGAAGAAAATACTTAGTTTTATTAGTCCATCATTCTCTATTTCAGGAGGCAGAATATTTTAAAAACAAGTTATAGCAATCTCTAATAAGAAATCTGCCAAAGAATTTTGTGGATTGCTATAAACGCACCTTATGTGTAATGTACCAGTTATGTTTTAGAGTCTCAGGAGACCTCCTCAGTAGATTCACTTAGTAGGTCATCATCGGCGTAATGTAGCCAATCTAAAAATTTGGTTAAACCTCTGAAATGATCGTTTTTGGAGGTTTGGCTACATTTCTTGTAAGCACCAAGCTCCGGAAAGTGATACATACCTGAACTTGGACCAACTCAGTCTGTAGATGGCATTGCCTAATACAAACCTATGGACTTTTTTTTCGCAAAAGACAGCTGTCCTTTGCAATTTTTTTGAAAGCATACAGTGTTACAAAATGGCAATATGCTTGCGATGAGTGGCAGTATGCATAGCATGCAAAATACAATGCTTGCTGCATCCTGCCCCATGTGTTCTATCATGTAAGAACAGTATAGTTTACAAACATGTACAGGTTGAGTATCCCTTATCCAAAATTCAAAATCACACATTTTATGTCCCCCATCTGAGATAATGACGCATATATATGTATATTATATTATATATCTATATAATATATTTATATATACAAATAATATATATGTCATTATCTCAGTATGGGACCAAGAAATGTGGGATTTTGAATTTTGGATAAGGGATACTCAACCTGTATAACCTTTACAGTTCCAACAACGATGGGAGTATGTCCCATCGTTGGGCCTAATTCAGACCTGATCATAACAGAAAATTTGTTAGCAGATGGGTAAAACCATGGCCCTCATTCCGAGTTGTTCGCTCGGTATTTTTCATCGCATCGCAGTGAAATTCCGCTTAGTACGCATGCGCAATAATCGCACTGCGACTGCGCCAAGTAATTTTACAATGGAGATAGTATTTTTACTCACGGCTTTTTCATCGCTCCGGCGAACGTAATGTGATTGACAGGAAATGGGTGTTACTGGGCGGAAACAGGCCGTTTTATGGGCGTGCGGGAAAAAACGCTACCGTTTCCGGAAAAAACGCAGGAGTGGCCGGGGAAACGGGGGAGTGTCTGGGCGAACGCTGGGTGTGTTTGTGACGTCAAAACAGGAACGACAAGCACTGAACTGATCGCAGATGCCGAGTAAGTCTGAAGCTACTCTGAAACTGCTAAGTAGTTTGTAATCGCAATATTGCGAATACATCGGTCGCAATTTTAAGAAGCTAAGATACACTCCCAGTAGGCGTAGGCTTAGCGTGAGCAACTCTGCTAAAATCGCCTTGCGACCGATCAACTCGGAATGAGGGCCCATGTGCACTGCAGGTGTGGCAGATATAACATGTGCAGAGAGAGTTAGATTTGGGTGGGGTGTGTTCAAACTGAAATCTAAATTGCAATGTAAAAATAAAGCAGCCAGTATTTACCCTGCACAGAAACAAACTAACCCACCCATATCTAACTCTCCCTGCACGTTATATCCGTCACCCCCCCCCCCCCCCCCCCCTCCCCACCCTCTCCCCACTGTGCAGTGCACATGGTTTTGACCATCTGATAACAAATTTGCTGCTACGATCAGGTATGAATTAGGCCCATTGTACCTTATGCAGAGTAATCATTTGTGGTGTGAGTATACTGTATCTACCAATCAGAAGTCACTCCTTTCCAAAACCCATTAAAAAAAAATTTCCTAATCTATTATATCTAGGGAGCAAAATTGTCTGTAATAATAAACGGGGGGATTTTTTTGCACATTTTATGAAAATGAGTGACAGACTTCTAGATATGGTATACGCATATTGCAAATTATTACTCTGCATTAGGTACAGTGATGGGACATACAGTACGCTTTTGAAGGAACTTTAAAGGTTATGCCTGTTTGTTAACTGTACTGTTCTCATATGATATAACACATGATGACTTATTGTGCAAACCTGGAATTTTCCCAAGACCCTGATGGGCCAATTTATCATTGATCGCATTTGCAATGCGATCTGGGCATGGTATTAGTGCCCAAGATTGCATAGCAGAATGCGATCACATTGGGTGAATGTATCACCCAGCACAGGCAGGGACAGGGGCTCTGAAAGAAGCCAGTCCATGTAATGTGTCGAGAATGGTTCAGGGCTGCTGACCGCCATGCACAGGGGTAACTTCTGGTGGATGGTTCCTAGGGAACCCTGCCGGAACTACATTCCCTGAAGATGGCAGTAGCTGTTGGGGCCAATATTAAGAATGTTTCACATTTTGGATATTGGTAAATCTGTCAGCATTGCAGCCCCCATAGAAACCTATGGGGATGCAGCTGTTGGCGGGAATGGAGGGTTTGCAGCAGGTATTGGTGATATCTGCTGAGGTCCCGCCTTTATATAGTCTGGTGAGACTTAATATTTGCAGCTAAACAAAAACTGGAAATAGCCACAAATATTGGTTGCTAAAAGGGCCCCTATAACATAATTGGTAGACTGCACATAAAGTTTGTTGGGTGTAGTAGGCATGACTGGCGGCATACCGATGCTGGTATCCCGGCAGTGGAATTCCGGTGGGGGGGCGAGCGCAACAAGCCCCTGCGGTCGCCACGGGTGCTATTCCCACTCTATGGGTGTCATGGACACCCATGAGTGGGAATAGTCCCTGTTGGTCGGCATGCCGACTGTCGGGATTGTGAGGGGGCGGGATGTTGGGGGAGGTATTGTGACTCCGCCAATCACATAAGTACATCCCGGTGCATTTATGGCAATCCTCAAAATTATTTTGTAGATTTCTTATTAGAAAATGCTATAACTGGTTTTGTTTTTTTTAAATAAAAATCTGCCTTTTTAAGTAGAGAATAGATTTATTTGTCCCACTATAATCCCACTAATTGGCCATAGCCATACATAACATAGGACAGTTCCCTGTCCATATGGATGTTTGAATATGCGTTAAGCCCCAGAGGGTGCACTTAACACAGCCTCTGCAAAGAAAAGCTACATTAAATGAACCCTCTAGGGCAGGGGTGGGCAATTATTTCAGCTGAGGGGCCACTTGACAGTTCCTGTCAGTATCCGAGGGCCACATACAAAATAGCAGCTCCCCCCACTTGCCAAAAATATAGGGATGTGCTTCATGTGGAAGGGGTGTGGGCAAAAAATAATACAGATTCATATTAGGCTGCACAATAGTCTCCATTATTCAAATTGCGCCACACAGCGCCACTTACACACATTACACCAGGTAGAGCCCCTTTTACACAGTATGGAAGGTAGAGCCCCTTTTGCACATTACAGCAGGTAGAGCCCCCTTTTACACATTAACATTTTATTTAGGATAATTATTGTGCAGCAAGCAAATTATCCAGTGTCTTATGGCCCCTGGGGAAAGGTGTGACACAGTGACAGAACACGGGGAGGGGGGGTGACAGTGACAGAACACGGTGGGGGTGACACGGTGACAGAACACGGGGTGTGTGACACGGTGACAGAACGCGGTGGGGGTGACACGGTGACAGAACACGGGGGGGTGACACGTGACAGAACACGGGGGGGTGACACGGTGACAGAACACGGGGGTGTGACACGGTAACAGAACACGGGGTGTGTGACACAGTGACAGAACACGGTGGGTGTGACACGGTGACAGAACAAGAACACGGGGGGTGTGACACAGTGACAGAACATGGTGGGTGTGACACAGTGACAGAACACGGGGGGGGGGTGACACGTGACAGAACACGGGGGGGTGACACAGTGACAGAACACGGGGGGTGACAGAACATGGGGGGGTGACATGGTGACAGAACACGGTGGGGGTGACACGGTGACAGAACGCGGGGGGGGTGACAGTGACAGAACATGGGGGGTGACACGGTGACAAAACACGGTGGGGGTGACACGGTGACAGAACACGGGGTGTGTGACACGGTGACAGAACACGGTGGGGGTTACACGGTGACAGAACACGGGGGGGTGACACGGTGACAGAGCACGGGGGGTGTGACACGGTGGCAGAACACGGGGGTGTGACACGGTGACAGAACACGGGGGGGTGACACAGTGACAGAACACGGTGGGTGACAGAACACGGTGACAGAACACGGTGGGGGTGACACGGTGACAGAACACGGGGGGTGTGACACAGTGACAGAACACAGGGGGTGTGACACAGTGACAGAACACGGGGGGGTGACAGTGACAAAACATGGGGGGGTGACACGGTGACAAAACACAGGGGGGGGGGACAGTGACAGAACATGGGGGGGTTATACGTGACAGAACACGGGGGTGACATGGTGACAGAACACGGGAGGGGTTGGTACAGCGAGAGCTAAAGATCTCTCCCCCAAACCTAAAAACAGACTGACGCCACTGCCCGCACACACAAATATACGCACACTATCACACACACACACCCCTTTCTTTCTCTCACTCACTTTTCCCATTAACTTTACTGATCTGGCTGGCTGGCAGTGGCAGGAAGGATGGATCTATTCTGTACAAGTCTGGCTCTTGTCCCGTGTAGCTCCGCCCCCTGAGGTCCCGTGTTGCCCCGCCCCCTCCTCGGCACATAGCTCCACCCCTTTTCGGCTGAACCCAGCCGTTGTCACTGGGGATTCTGGAGGAGGAGGAGGCTGCTACAACGCAGCAGCAGGGGAGAGGCGCCGCCGGCAGCTTGGAGGTACTGCAGCTCAGAGCAATGACAAGCAGCTCAGCCGTTCGGGCCGCTTGTCTTTGCTCGCTGGTGGGACTGGGAGGCAGTGGGCCGGACAGGATCGGTTTGCGGGCCGCATCCGGCACGCGGGCCGTATTTTGCCCACCCCTACTCTAGGGGGTTAATGTGCGGGGTATCCTATAGATTCCAGGCACTTAACTCGGAATCTATGGATTAACACACGTTAGCCATGTGTTAACGGCACAAGGAATAATATTTAAATAGCTCCTGGCATTAAACCCAGAGCTTTAGCAGCATGGTAAACACAGAATCAAATTGCATCTGTCCCTAAATTTGGATATTAGTAGACAGACAAAGAGGTGAGATAGTGGATAGTAGGATCAGGGGTTGATCTATAATGTGTGCAGGGTTTACTGTGCATATGGGCCCCTGAGTCAAGTGGGGCCCACAGTGCTCAACCTGCACCTGTTGACTAGACTTACTGTACACTATACCATGACACTACAGAAATCACTGGGGAAATGGTGCCAGTGACAGCTTTCTAGAGATATGCACAGTAGATTTAGATACAGTTCCAGAGTCTACTCGGTGGATATGTCAATGCAATCCTCTTCTCTTAAAATGCCCAAGTATAGGACCTGTTTTTAGTCAGATAATCTTTAACTTTTTTTTGCAGAACTCAAAGTTATAATATAAGTAGCTCCATATGAGAGCACGAAAGTTGCTTTCTGGTACAGATGGAGGCACGACAATCGTGGCTTCATTTGCGACTGAGTGCGTCCAGCGAGGCGGGCTCCCAGGCACACCCACCTGCGATGTAGCCACATCTGTACATCCATTGTTAAAAGTCAGTTAACATACTGTAGATAAAGTGTTTATCATGGCACTCTATATTTCTACTATATTTACTGTATGCAGCCTGCAGTCCTGACTGCTGAATACTTTGCAGAGGAACATACCAAAGACAGTAAAGCCTTCACTGTGTATAAACCCAGTAATACACCACCACTGGTGCAACAAAGGAACAGTTGGATTTAAATTGGTTGTCACCAGGGATCTCATTTTCTGCTATTATTACAATTTTTCATATCCTTTAAATCCATATATGCTCTTAATGCTTTGCATTGAGGTACAGAATCAGAACAGAAATAGTGGGTCTTATTCAGATTTGCTAGAAAACCAAAAAAGCACACTAATGGACAAAACCATGTTTCACTGCAGGTGGGGCAGATGTAACATGTGCAGAGAGATACTGATTTGGTAGGGGTGTATTCAAACTAAAATCTAAATAGCAGCATAGGCAAACGCAGGGGGGGGGGGGGGGGTTCCAGTTGCCGGGAAACCCCCCTCTCTGGGCAAGTGGCTCAAATTATGACAACAATAGAAATGGTATATAAATTAGTGATGAGCGAACCCCCCCGAACTTTACCCTTTTTATACGGGTCCGAGCCATTCTCGGATTCTCCCGTATATCTCGGTTAACCCGAGCGCGCCCGAACGTCATCATCCCGCTGTCGGATTCTCGCGAGATTCGGATTCTATATAAGCAGCCGCGCGTCGCCGCCATTTTCACTCGTGCATTGGAGATGATAGGGAGAGGACGTGGCTGGCGTCCTCTCCGTTTTCTGTAGAAGACAGTTGATTCTTGTTTGTTTTTTATTGCTTAATTGTGGGGAGGATTGGGGAGCAGCTGTTAGGAGTACAGTGCAGAGTTTTGCTGATAAGTAACCACCAGTTTTTTTATCCGTTCTCTGCCTGAAAAAAACGCTCCATACCATATCTGTGCTCAGTGTGCTGCATGATATATCTGTGCTGAGTGCTCACACAGCTTAATTGTGGGGACTGGGGAGCAGCTATAGCAGGAGTACAGTGCAGAGTTTTGCTGACAGTGACCACCAGTATACGTTGTCTGCCTGAAAAACACTCCATATCTGTGCTCACAGTGTGCTGCTTTATTGTGGGGACTGGGGACCACCAGTATAATTAATATTATATAGGAGTAGTACAGTGCAGACTGCACTGCTGTACCTACCTCTGTGTAGTCACTCGTCATCCATTAAGTATACTATCCATCTACATTGTACACCTGTGGTGCATTTTAGACTAGTTTAGCAGTTTGCTGACAGTGTCCACTAGTATACTATATATAGCAGTACGGTAGGTCACTGCTGTACCTACCTCTGTGTCGTCACTCGTCATCCATTAAGTATACTATCCATCTACATTGTATACCTGTGGTGCATTTTTTTAGACTAGTTTAGCAGTTTGCTGACAGTGTCCACCAGTATACTATATATAGCAGTACGGTAGGCCACTGCTGTACCTACCTCTGTGTCGTCACTCGTCATCCATTAAGTATACTATCCATCTACATTGTATACCTGTGGTGCAATTTTTTAGACTAGTTTAGCAGTTTGCTGACAGTGTCCACCAGTATACTATATATGGCAGTACGGTAGGCCACTGCTGTACCTACCTCTGTGTCATCACTCGTCATCCATTAAGTATACTATCCATCTACATTGTATACCTGTGGTGCATTTTTTTAGACTAGTTTAGCAGTTTGCTGACAGTGTCCACCAGTATACTATATATAGCAGTACGGTAGGCCACTGCTGTACCTACCTCTGTGTCGTCACTCGTCATCCATTAAGTATACTATCCATCTACATTGTATACCTGTGGTGCATTTTTTTAGACTAGTTTAGCAGTTTGCTGACAGTGTCCACCAGTATACTATATATAGCAGTACGGTAGGCCACTGCTGTACCTACCTCTGTGTCGTCACTCGTCATCCATTAAGTATACTATCCATCTACATTGTATACCTGTGGTGCATTTTTTTTAGACTAGTTTAGCAGTTTGCTGACAGTGTCCACCAGTATACTATATATAGCAGTACGGTAGGCCACTGCTATACCTACCTCTGTGTCGTCACTCGTCATCCATTAAGTATACTATCCATCTACATTGTATACCTGTGGTGCATTTTTTTAGACTAGTTTAGCAGTTTGCTGACAGTGTCCACCAGTATACTATATATAGCAGTACGGTAGGCCACTGCTGTACCTACCTCTGTGTCGTCACTCGTCATCCATTAAGTATACTATCCATCTACATTGTATACCTGTGGTGCATTTTTTTAGACTAGTTTAGCAGTTTGCTGACAGTGTCCACCAGTATACTATATATAGCAGTATGGTAGGCCACTGCTGTACCTACCTCTGTGTCATCACTCGTCATCCATTAAGTATACTATCCATCTACATTGTATACCTGTGGTGCATTTTAGTTGTGCGCAGTATATATAGTAGTAGGCCATTGCTATTGATACTGGCATATAATTCCACACATTAAAATATGGAGAACAAAAATGTGGAGGTTTAAAAAAATAGGGAAAGATCAAGATCCACTTCCACCTCGTGCTGAAGCTGCTGCCACTAGTCATGGCCGAGACGATGAAATGCCATCAACGTCGTCTGCCAAGGCCAATGCCCAATGTCAAAGTAGAGAGCATGTAAAATCCAAAACACAAAAGTTCAGTAAAATGACCCAAAAATCAAAATTAAAAGCGTCTGAGGAGAAGCGTAAACTTGCCAATATGCCATTTACGACACGGAGTGGCAAGGAACGGCTGAGGCCCTGGCCTATGTTCATGGCTAGTGGTTCAGCTTCAAATGAGGATGGAAGCACTCATCCTCTCGCTAGAAAAAAGAAATAACTTAAGCTGGCAAAAGCACAGCAAAGAACTGTGCGTTCTTCGAAATCACAAATCCCCAAGGAGAGTCCAATTGTGTCAGTTGCGATGCCTGACCTTCCCAACACTGGACGGGAAGAGCTTGCGCCTTCCACCATTTGCATGCCCCCTGCAAGTGCTGGAAGGAGCACCCGCAGTCCAGTTCCTGATAGTCAAATTGAAGATGTCAGTGTTGAAGTACATCAGGATGAGGATATGGGTGTTGCTGGCGCTGGGGAGGAAATTGACAAGGAGGATTCTGATGGTGAGGTGGTTTGTTTAAGTCAGGCACCCGGGGAGACACCTGTTGTTCATGGGAGGAATATGGCCATTGACATGCCTGGTCAAAATACAAAAAAAAATCAGCTCTTCGGTGTGGAATTATTTCAACACAAATGCGGACAACAGGTGTCAAGCCGTGTGTTGCCTTTGTCAAGCTGTAATAAGTAGGGGTAAGGACGTTAACCACCTCGGAACATCCTCCCTTATACGTCACCTGCAGCGCATTCATCATAAGTCAGTGACAAGTTCAAAAACTTTGGGTGACAGCGGAAGCAGTCCACTGACCACTAAATCCCTTCCTCTTGTAACCAAGGTCCTGCAAACCACACCACCAACTCCCTCAGTGTCAATTTCCTCCTTACCCAGGAAAGCCAATAGTCCTGCAGGCCATGTCACTGTCAAGTCTGACGAGTCCTCTCCTGCCTGGGATTGCTCCGATGCATCCTTGAGTGTAACGCCTACTGCTGCTGGCGCTGCTGTTGTTGCTGCTGGGAGTCGATCGTCATCCCAGAGGGGAAGTCGGAAGACCACTTGTACTACTTCCAGTAAGCAATTGACTGTCCAACAGTCCTTTGCGAGGAAGATGAAATATCACAGCAGTCATCCTGCTGCAAAGTGGATAACTAAGGCCTTGGCAGCCTGGGCGGTGAGAAACGTGGTTCCGGTATCCATCGTTAATTCAGAGCCAACTATAGACTTGATTGAGGTACTGTGTCCCCGGTACCAAATACCATCTAGGTTCCATTTCTCTAGGCAGGCGATACCGAAAATGTACACAGACCTCAAAAAAAGACTCACCAGTGTCCTAAAAAATGCAGTTGTACCCAATGTCCACTTAACCACGGACATGTGGACAAGTGGAGCAGGGCAGACTCAGGACTATATGACTGTGACAGCCCACTGGGTAGATGTATTGCCTCCCGCAGCAAGAACAGCAGCGGCGGCACCAGTAGCAGCATCTCGCAAACGCCAACTCGTCCCTAGGCAGGCTACGCTTTGTATCACCGCTTTCCAGAATAGGCACACAGCTGAAAACCTCTTACGGCAACTGAGGAAGATAATCGCAGATTGGCTTACCCCAATTGGACTCTCCTGGGGATTTGTGACATCGGACAACGCCAGCAATATTGTGCGTGCATTGCATCTGGGCAAATTCCAGCACGTCCCATGTTTTGCACATACCTTGAATTTGGTGGTGTAGAATTATTTAAAAAACGACAGGGGCGTGCAAGAGATGCTGTCGGTGGCCCGAAGAATTGCGGGCCACTTTCGGCATTCATGCACCGCGTACAGAAGACTGGAGCACCACCAAACATTCATGAACCTGCCCTGCCATCATCTGAAGCAAGAGGTGGTAACGAGGTGGAATTCAACCCTCTATATGCTTCAGAGGATGGAGTAGCAGCAAAAGGCCATTCAAGCCTATACATCTGGCCACGATATAGGCAAAGGAGGTGGAATGCACCTGACTCAAGCGCAGTGGAGAATGATTTCAACGTTGTGCAAGGTTCTGCAACCCTTTGAACTTGCCACACGTGAAGTCAGTTCAGACACTGCCAGCCTGAGTCAGGTCATTCCCCTCATCAGGCTTTTGCAGAAGAAGCTGGAGACATTGAAGGAGGAGCTAAAACAGAGCGATTCCGCTAGGCATGTGGGACTTGTGGATGGAGCCCTTAATTCGCTTAACCAGGATACATGGGTGGTCAATCTGTTGAAATCAGAGCACTACATTTTGGCCACCATGCTCGATCCTAGATTTAAAACCTACGTTGTATCTCTCTTTCCGGCAGACACAAGTCTGCAGAGGTTCAAAGACCTGCTGGTGAGAAAATTGTCAAGTCAAGCGGAACGTGATCCGTCACCATCTCCTCCTTCACATTCTCCCGCAACTGGGGGTGCGAGGAAAAGGCTAAGAATTCTGAGCCCACCCGCTGGCGGTGATGCAGGGCAGTCTGGAGCGAGCGCTGACATCTGGTCCGGACTGAAGGACCTGCCAACGATTACTGACATGTCGTCTACTGTCACTGCATATGATTCTCTCACCATTGAAAGAATGGTGGAGGATTATATGAGTGACCGCATCCAAGTAGGCACGTCAGACAGTCCGTACGTATACTGGCAGGAAAAAGAGGCAATTTGGAGGCCCTTGCAGAAACTGGCTTTATTCTACCTAAGTTGCCCTCCCTCCAGTGTGTACTCCGAAAGTGTTTAGTGCAGCCGCTCACCTTGTCAGCAATCGGCGTACGAGGTTACTTCCAGAAAATGTGGAGAAGATGATGTTCATTAAAATTAATTATAATCAATTCCTCCGTGGAGACATTCACCAGCAGCAATTGCCTCCAGAAAGTACACGGGAACCTGAGATGGTGGATTCCAGTGGGGACGTATTAATGATCTGTGAGGAGGGGGATGTACACAGTGAAAGGGGTGAGGAATCGGAGGATGATGTTGAGGTGGACATCTTGCCTCTGTAGAGCCAGTTTGTGCAAGGAGAGATTGATTGCTTCTTTTTTGGTGGGGGCCCAAACCAACCAGTCATTTCAGTCACAGTCGTGTGGCAGACCCTGTCACTGAAATGATGGGTTCGTTAAAGTGTGCATGTCCTGTTTATACAACATAAGGGTGGGTGGGAGGGCCTAAGGACAATTCCGTCTTGCACCTCTTTTTTTCTTTCATTTTTCTTTGCATCATGTGCTGTTTGGGGACAATTTTTTTGAAGGGCCATCCTGCCTGACACTGCAGTGCCGCTCCTAGATGGGCCAGGTGTTTGTGTCGGCCACTTGTGTCACTTAGCTTAGTCACACAGCGACCTTGGTGCGCCTCTTTTTTTCTTTGCATCATGTGCTGTTTGGGGACAATTTTTTTGAAGGGCCATCCTGCCTGACACTGCAGTGCCACTCCTAGATGGGCCAGGTGTTTGTGTCGGCCACTTGGGTCGCTTAGCTTAGTCACACAGCTACCACATTGCGCCTCTTTTTTTCTTTGCATCATGTGCTGTTTGGGGAGTATTTTTTTGAAGTGCCATCCTGTCTGACACTGCAGTGCCACTCCTAGATGGGCCAGGTGTTTGTGTCGGCCACTTGTGTCGCTTAGCTTAGTCACACAGCCACCTTGGTGCGCCTCTTTTTTTCTTTGCATCATGTGCTGTTTGGGGACAATTTTTTTGAAGGGCCATCCTGCCTGACACTGCAGTGCCACTCCTAGATGGGCCAGGTGTTTGTGTCGGCCACTTGGGTCGCTTAGCTTAGTCACACAGCTACCTCATTGCGCCTCATTTTTTCTTTGCATCATGTGCTGTTTGGGGAGTATTTTTTTGAAGGGCCATCCTGTCTGACACTGCAGTGCCACTCCTAGATGGGCCAGGTGTTTGTGTCGGCCACTTGTGTCGCTTAGCTTAGTCACACAGCGACCTTGGTGCGCCTCTTTTTTTCTTTGCATCATGTGCTGTTTGGGGAGTATTTTTTTGAAGGACCATCCTGTCTGACACTGCAGTGCCACTCCTAGATGGGCCAGGTGTTTGTGTCGGCCACTTGTGTCGCTTAGCTTAGCCATCCAGCGACCTCGGTGCAAATTTTAGGACTAAAAATAATATTGTGAGGTGTGAGGTGTTCAGAATAGACTGAAAATGAGTGGAAATTATGGTTATTGAGGTTAATAATACTATGGGATCAAAATGACCCCCAAATTCTATGATTTAAGCTGTTTTTTAGGGTTTTTTGAAAAAAACACCCGAATCCAAAACACACCCGAATCCGACAAAAAATTTTCGGTGAAGTTTTGCCAAAACGCGTCCGAATCCAAAACCCGGCCTAGGAACCGAACCCAAAACCAAAACACAAAACCCGAAAAATTTCCGGTGCACATCACTAAATACGATTACTAGAGTTGCCACCATATCATGCAGCTTAAGGGACAGAGCAGAGCTGCTGCACATGCTCAGTGGTAGCAGCTTCTTCTACCAATTTTGCTGTGTGTGTGGGCTTGAGTCTTCAAGCAAGGCACTGGACCAGAGAGTAGCTACCAGAAATAAGAGATAGGAGCCTTACCAAGAGGTGGGAGAATGTGTGCTAAGAAAGTACAGTACTGGTTCTATTATGTTTGTGTATTTATTATTATGGTATGTTTAACCTTTTCCTAGCCACTTATTTATATTATTTAAATGTTTGCTACAGCCTATAATAAAGACCACCTATAGTGTTAAATATTAATACTGTTTTCTATACACTATACAGTGTATAAAAAGACCAATGTTGTTACTAGGTTCTTCTACTGCTTCGCTAGGCTCCCACACTTGCTCCAATGTTCCGCAAAGTGGGAGATTGTGTACTGCATTTGGAAACCCCCCTCTAGGAATCCTGTGTTTGCCACTGCGCAGTGTAAAAATAAACCAGCCAGTATTTACCATGCACAGAAACAATATAACACACTCAAATCTAAATCTCTCTGCACATGTTACATGTGCCCCACCAGCAGTGCAACATGATTTGCCCATTAGTGTGCTTTTTTGGTTTGCTAACAAACCTGAATAACTCCCAGTGTCCACTATAAAAACAAATGAAAATGTAATGGTGCAGTTAATTATTTCTGCCATATGAATAAGGAAATTTTGAACCATTTACTCCAATCACAAAATGGTAAAACATTGCACAACCACTGCAAGAGATACTAAGGGCATTAGAATACAGGGGGTAATTCAGACCTGACCGTGGCAGCAAATTTGTTAGCAGTTGGGCAAAACCCTGTGCACTGCAGGTGTGGCAGATATAACATTTGCAGAGAGATTTAGATTTGGGTGGGTTATTTTGTTTCTGTGCAGGGTAAATTCTGGCTGCTTTATTTTTACACTGCAAATTAGATTGCAGATTGAACACACCACACCCAAATCTAACTCTCTCTGCACATGTTATATCTGCCTCCCCTGCAGTGCACATGGTTTTGCCCAATTGCTTACAGAATTCCTGCTGCGAT
Organism: Pseudophryne corroboree; assembly: GCF_028390025.1. Lineage (NCBI taxonomy): Eukaryota > Metazoa > Chordata > Amphibia > Anura > Myobatrachidae > Pseudophryne > Pseudophryne corroboree. Next base: position 554,636,299 of record NC_086449.1, on the reverse strand, counting down.
CAACTTGGAATTACCCCCATAGTCCATATCTCAAGAAAAGTTAGTCAAAATCGGTGGTGCTGGGCTCCAGGGAGTTTAGGGGAAATCCCAAAGTGAAAATCGGGCATAGCAAGGATCTCACCGTGTGTACACACCATTATTCTGTCTGCACATGTTATATCTGCCCCCCCCCCCCCCCCCACATGGTTTTGCTCACCTGCTAACAAATTTGATGCTACGATCCAGCCTGAATTACCCCAACAGTCCTCTATTTTGATTGTTTAATAGTCTTCTTACAAGTACTTCAAATAATGAAATGCATTTTGGACGGGGGTTGTTATTTTAAAAGTTTTAATTCCCATGCATGCAAAAGCTGTTTTATAAAATATAATTCCTTAAGTGGAAGGATAAATATAAAACAATCCAATTATGTTTAATAGTAGGTTTTTTTCTACAGTGAAAACTCAGAGAGGATTACCTTCTATAGGCTATTTGTAAAGGCTTAGGACACATTCTACTTGATTAAAGATAATATGTATGCCTCTGAATTAGTGAAGATTAAAATAGAACTCATGCTGTGACCAAAGGCAGTGTTCCTTCTATTGAATGAGTCAGCATGAAAGTAGGCCTGATCCCATTTAGAACCGGATATTGCTAGTCAAGTTTAGTACATATTCTTTGCACATAATTTATTAAAGGAAAACTATATTTAAAGTAAAATGTCTGACTTTATACAAATTAATAAAAACTGAATTTATTTGAGTTCTAGTGATGTCTGTGGCCATAATAATTCCAATGTAGATTACTACAAGGCTAAAGAATGAAATACAGAAGGATGTTAATGTATTGTGTTACTTCTAATAGTTCTTTTAGTTAGAAAATGTATCATGCAGACGTGTAACTAGGAGTTATGGCACCCCCCCCCCCTCTCTTAAAAAAAAAACTAGGAGTTATGGCACCGCCACCCCACCCCCACCCCCCAAAACAAAAAAAAGATGGCTTGCATTTTTCACCTGGGAGGAAATGGCCTTTAAGCTCTTTTGCATGGCTGCCACCCATTCAGGACTTCTACAGCATATTCTGTACTCTTCATCGCTCCTCCTCCATCAGACTGCCTCCCTAGGCTTGTGCTGGGCATTGCAGGCAAGCACTGGTAAGGGTAGCTTAATAGACATACAGAGATGGTCTGTCTTATATACCTGTGGATGTGGTCATGTCGATGAAGTGTTTGCATACACAGACGCTCTATTGCTGACAGTGGAGAACAAAAGACAGAAAATCTGCACGTGTCATTGGAATCGTGCAAGTTTCAATGGTGCTACGGATGGTGGCATCTAAAGACCCACCAGGCTGTATTACAGCATCTACAGATGCTGACAGTGGGTGTCTCAGTCCTTGCACATTGATATGTGTGTATGTACACCAGGGAAGGACTTTGTAGCAGCATTTGCATAAAGTCACAGATTCATCTGCGTCCACCACTGAATCAGGACTTATACCGCCCTGATTTCTGGTTTAGCTAACTATTTGCTTGCACTATCTATAACACATGAGCCTGGAAGCAGGCTGATGATCAGATGTCCTGTCTATTGCTTCCCGGTGGCTTCATGCTGACAGCGAGTCCCAGCTGCCAATGTTTGGCACTGTTTCGGGGGCCTTTTGTGTGACTCCCCTATTAACATGTTGACTGCACCACACCCCCACATCTGGAACAGTCACTGAATGCTACTGATTTATGCTTTCTGCAGTCTTCTCTATTTTTCTATTCATCTAATATTCCCATTTAACAAGTAGTAGACAAAAAATGGAAATAACTTGGTACTGTAAATGATACTGAAAGCAAGGGTTTCCAAGAAAGTGTGGTTGTTTGTTAATGAAGAAATAACATCTCAGTGTTAGTATATACCCCTTTCAGACTGACAAATATTTCCCGGGTTATTGCACATGGACGCGCATAAACCCGGGAATTTGCTCAGTATGAAAGGGTACTGAAAGAATATCCTGGGTCAAACGTCCCGGCATTTCATTCCCGGTCTCAACCTGGGTTGAATCCGGGATCGTCCCGGGATGCAGTGTCGTGTGAATGGGCCCTACCCGGTATTCAGTACATGGGACTGTTAAAAGGCCTCTCATTGGAGCTTTCTTGGGTTCAGAAAAGATGTCATCATCCAGAGCCCAGGGAAGCATCCTGGAAGCAGAGGAGACAGGCAATATGGCTACCTGGACTGATCAGGAGATCAGAGAGCTGCTCAGCATATGGGGGGAGGAGGAAATAAAGAGACAGATAACAGGCACAGTGAAGGATGCTATTATTTATAGAAACATTGCAAAGCTGCTTGAAGCCAGAGGAATTATCTGTACACAACAGCAAGTTGTTAATAAAATGAAGACTCTGAAAAAGCAGGAACCACCCCTGCCTTTGCTTGCCGATTGTGACCTCATCTATGTGAGCCAGAAAAATGTCCATTTCTAATGACATACATATGCATTTGCAGGGATTTCACTGGATCAGTGTAAACGGGGTTGTCTCGGTTCGATCTCAGGTCTAAGTGCAGTGTGAAAGGGGACATTCCCGGGTTGTGTCCCGGGATGCATCCGCGAACACATTCCCGGGTGTGACCCAGCTCTGTCAGTCTGAAAGGGGTATTAAGCAAATAACATCCCAGTATGGTCCATGTCATGTAGAAAGATATGGGACTGCCCTAACTGCTATAATTTTTGCTAATAAGAGGAGACCTCAGTGTTTTTTTAAAGAGGGGTATTGTTGCTGCACTTTTGCTGCACATCAATAACTTAAGCAGTTGAACTTGCTAATGATTCTCTAACTACCACTATTTAAGGTGAAGTCCGCATGGAATTATCATCATCAAAAGGCAACAGTGTGGAGCAGCACACACTCCAGAATAATGATCCATGTATCAATGCAGTGTTTCTCAAACTCGTTCCTCGGGACCTCAAACAGCTCACATTTTCCAGACCACCCAGCAGGTGACAGGTGTACTCATTACTCACTGACACATTTTTAAATATCTGCAGGTGGAACTAATTATTTCACTTACTGTGAGGAAAACTGTTTGGGGTCCTGAGGTCTGAGGTTGAGAACTTATGCCAGGCATTCCTAAAAACGGACCTCAAGGCACACTAACAGTGCAGGTTTTAGTAATATTCAGGCTTCAGCACAGATGGTTAAATCAAAATAACTGAAGTACTAATTAAGTCACCTGTGCTCAAGCATGGCTATCACTAAAACCTGCACTGTTAGTGTGCATTGAGGACCGTGATTGGGAATGCCTGACCTATGCATTAATGCAAAGTGCAAGATAAAACAGAAAAGTAACTAAGATCAATTGACTGCAAGTTCATCATGTGGTTTCAAGCACTCAGTTTACTCACTGATCTAATGACAAGTCTATAACTTAGGACATCACAAATGGTTTGCAAAGCATATAGTACATTTCTCATCCCAACTACCTATTACAGGGGTTCCCAACCACAGTCCTCCTCAAAGCACACCAACAGTCCAAGTTTTAAGGATAACCATACTTGAGCACTGGTGACTTAATTAGTACCTCAGTTATTTTGATTTAACCAGCTGCGCTCAAGCATGGATATAACTAAAGCCTGCACTGTTAAGGTGTGTACACACGGTGAGATCCTTGCTTAGCCCGATTTTGACTATACAATTTCCCTTGAATTACCCCAGAGCCCAGAAGCACCGATTTTGACTATCTGTACTTTCAATTTTGTCTATGTACGAATTTGAGTAAGTGCAAATTTTGACTATACTTTGTACTGGATAGTACACTAGATAGTCAAGATCGACTTACCTGCAAAGTCTATCTAGCCCTGCGATATTAACCCCGTGGGAGTGCGCATCGGGATCGAATCGGGATCGCAAGCTGCCTAATACTTTGCAATTTGTACTAACTTTCCTTGCGATTTTGACTATATAGTCAAAATAGAAAGGAGAAATCTAACCGTGTGTACACACCTTAACTGTGCCTTGAGGACCGAGGTTGTAAAACACTTACCCCTTATACTGGGGTTTCTTTTTTTGCTTTTTCTACTATGTATACATTTACATAGATTTTATTTATAATCACTGAACACTAGGTATTATATATAGTTCTTTTAAACACTGTTCCAAAAGTTGTTTTATATGTTAGCACTTCATTGGTTGACCTCTGAAAGCTGCCTAATGCAATGAAACCCAAGTACAATTTTAGTTGAAGGGTTTATTTTTTTTAAGCTACTGTATCTTCTGTCCTGTTTCATAAACCAGCCAACACATTTTCGGTAGCAGTCATGTCAAATTGCCATTGCAACTACTGTTTGGGGTCAGAGGGCATGGTAGAAAGACAAACACTATTTTTTCTCAATAATAAATACAGCCAAAGACTACAAAATGGATGGAAATTTAATATGTATGGAGTAAATACACAGTGTGACTGAGGAATAGATAATATAAAAAGCGTGTCACCATCTCCCTGGGATGGCAGGTAAGCAACATGTGGTTGTGCTTAAATTGTACAAGGTCTTATCCGGTCACTGGAAGATCATGGAATTCTTTACATGCTGTGATTTCGTAATGTCAGTAAATGAAATGCACAAATGTGTAAAATCTCAAGGAACTCTCAAGAGTAAGGTCAAAATATGTGGATATTGAAATAAAGCTGACTTCACAAACATTCTGATTAAACTAAGATTCTTTGCCAAAATGTCATATTTCATTTTGATTTCTATTTGTACTAGAGACTTGGCAAATAGCAATGTTAAACCAATCTATTATAACAGCATCCCCATAGGATAATTTCCTGGCGCAAATGTCTTTTACATTTTATTTTTTTTTTAGGAACATTTTTTCTAATGCTTTTTTACAAAAACAAAGTGTACTATATATCGTGCATAGGTGTTGCTTTGGTTTTATTTCATAGTGCTGTAGCAATTTGTATGCTAAATCCCTGTGGACATCTGCTATGGGGCTCCTCTAGCTACACCCCTGCTTCTAAACCAGTTGAAGCAAGGTTCTTGCTGACAAAATAGTGCAACTCTATATATGATGCCTTTGTATTGATTAAGCTCCATAATGTATTATTGCCCCATGCTGACACAGATGCAGATAACCATCCAGTTGAACAATACCAGTACTTGGTATTGTTGTGTAACCCCAGTTTTAGTCACAGTAGTATAGTTAGTGCTTTGTCTTGTTGATGCAAGTCAATTATATTTTAAAAGTGTCTTACCAGATTTCATTATATTATAGTCATAAGGAAAACTGTGCATGTGATTTGGTGATTCAGGCTCCGTGGTTTGGAAATTGAGTATTGGTGGATCAGGGAGGAGCTTGTCAAGTCCTGATATTGCACTTTTAAACATTGATATTTTTTTGCCATATGCTGATGAAGTGTTTACAAATCCTCAGGTGCTGGAGATTGGATGATGGCCATTACTTTTAAATGATTGATTTTTGCACCCTTCTATAACTCAGATGCACTTGACTTACAATACTATCCCTTTAAACCAGGACACTAATAAATTGCAAAGGTTCTGTGGCTGGCTGGATGGCTGACTTCAAGAATGCATTTCACCTGGCTTTAAGCAGCCACAGAACCTGTGTAATCTATGAATGTCCCGGTTTAAAGGGATGGTATAGTAAGCCTATTTATATGGGAAATAGCAAAGAGTGAAGTTGTTTTGCTATTTATTGCAAATCAATTTTGCAGATAAGCTGTGTGATCAGGTTGGGGTAGGGGGAAATTTTGCTCATCTAAGAAAATTTGGAAAAGCAGGAACAAGGACAGTAGGTAAGCAGGAGAGCCAAGGAGGGGGCAGTGCCTGTCTGGGGGAGTCAACATGCGCATGGGAGCCAGAGGCAAACACGTGGCCATGCTCTCCTACTACCAGGGTGGCCCTGGGAATGAATTACCTTTACAAAGGCCATCTGTACTGAAGGTTTTTTGTTTTGTCTTTTAAAAGAAAGCAAAAACATTAATAAAATGAGCCTGGGTATTAACAAATATATAGATAAGTTACATGATTTAGATACAGATTGGCTGGTTCTGCGGCAAAGATAACACCTTGGAAGCAAACTTTACGTTTAGGGTTTATTGCCATGTTGTCATAAAAAAAAAAAGATGTTGGATGTTCTGTTGGATGGTGGGAATGATGGTAGATTGGTATTTGAGACCGAGTTTAGGGGGCGAGGGCATGTTGCCATATCAGTCACATTACTTACTCTGTATTAGCCCTAATCTATCTCTTCTGATCCAATTCTGAATTTAGTTTCCCATAACTCTCATTTGTGATAAAAAAAAATTGTCTTCTAAACATATAAATTAATATAACTTCCCAACAACTAATGAGTTCCTTCCATATGTAATTTAAGGGGACATTTACTAAGCAGTGATAAGAGCGGAGAAGTGAGCCAGTGGAGAAGTGGCCCCATCAACCAATCAGCAGCTCTGTATAATTCTACAGTATGCAAATTATAGATGTTACTTCAGTGCTGATTGGTTGTCATGGGCAACTTCTCCACTGGCTTACTTCTCTGCTCTTATCACTGCTTAGTAAATGTCCCCCTTAGTCTCCACAAAAGGTATGGTTTTGCGCAGGATGAATAGGGACTATGGGGCGTATTCAGGATGGATAGGGGAAACTGTGCAGGTGCAGGACCCGTTCTGCACATATGCAGAATGGGTCCTGAGATCACATCGCAAGATTGCAAATGCCTCTGGCTGATTGACAGGCAGAAGTAGTGGCGAGGCCAAGGACTGCATCACGAGACGCAGTTTCCTTAGCCTCACAAGCCACCCTATAACTGTAAGCTTACTCATCTTGCCGTCGCAGATGAACATTGCGACCAGGGGCGGATTGGGAACAAAAAGCGGCCCTGGAAAAATTTGTACTAGTGGCCCCACATAGGCAGCACCAGAGGTGTAAGGTCTAGCCATGGGCCATGGCAGCAGCACCCTCCCCCCAAAACTTTCCAGATAGTGGGCATGTCTAGCATCAAGGTGGAAGTAAAAAAAAAAAAAATATTATGAGCACATTATTTGATACACCTTCAGAATTTAGGAAACTATATCATTCTTTAGAAATATATATTTTCTTGCTTATTACACCAACCGTATCAAAATCACTATTCACTCAATCTTATATGTCAGCCAAGCAGGCAGACAGAGCATACACTAGATGATCTGCAATCACAGGCTAAGTAGCAAAGTAATTTTCATATATGCAAATTATTTAGCATCTTATTCATTATGTCTATAAAAAGGACCACATGTCCTCAAACAAAACAGGCCCCACGGGTGTGTCGGCCCACCGGGAATCTTCCCTGTGAACCCTATGCCCAATCCGCCTCTGATTGCGACCGATGGTTGCGATGTTTGATCCCATCGCTGCGATCGCAAATATGGATCTGCTTTCCTCTGGATTACATTTGCAAAGCTGCTCCGAGCAGCTTTGCAATTGCAATCCATGCTGAATTAGGCCCTATATACTGTAGCTTGTGGGACCTTGAGCCCCATCTGCATCATTGTTTAGATAAGCTTCACTTTATTGGAGCTACAGATGAGTGTATTTCTTTGTTTGTATTTCTTTGTTATGAGTGTATTTCTATGTTTGTATTTCTTTGTTATAAGTGTATTTCTTTGTTTGTATTTCTTTGTTATGAATGTATTTCTATGTTTGTATTTCTTTGTTATAAGTGTATTTCTTTGTTTGTATTTCTTTGTTATGAATGTATTTCTATGTTTGTAAGTTGCTACAGTAGCTTGAAATATACTCATATTTAAATGTTAGAAGTCAGGAAAACCCATCTCTTCCACAATACATCATTGCACGTGTGTGCCAATTAATCATTTCCCAGTTGTGCATTTGTATGTACTGTACATACTTCAGTACATTAATTCCAAAGGCTTGCAACAGTACAAAGGACCGGCCAAACTGCCAAGTAATTCAGAAAACTTCCAGTGAATACATTATTTTGCTGACGTGAGTCCTATGAAGACTTTTTGTTATTATTATTCATATTTTTTATCTCTGTCTACTCTTCCCATCATAATCACTTGAGCAACAGTCTGTTTAGTAGCATAACTCATTTAACTAAAATATACACTATGGAAATTATCATTACTTCAAATGCCTGAGATACCTGGAGCATCTTTTCTAATTTACTCAGAAAGAGATTGTTAAAATGTAAATTCTGGGTATGATGGTGTTTACTCTGATTGCCGCAAGAGTTTCTAACCCCTTCATTACTGGAGATGCTCGTGTGTCACTACACTAATTCCCATTGTGTATGTAGTAGAAATAACTTTTTAATTTACTTATCTACCCACAAATATGTTATATTTGTTTCTCAGACAAAACAGGGATATCTTTTGTTGATTTATTGTTACATTGATACACTAGAAAAACAACAGATACATCCTGAAAATGTGTTTCTATTATTTATTTAGAGCAAGCCCATAAAATTACTTTAAAATAAATTAAAAGCAACCTTGATTTATTAGTATCTACAATAATCAGTACAATAAAATTATATAATTATGGATTTTTTTTTAGCTCTCATACACGCTGGGTCATACTGTATATCAGAGCGGAGAGACCCCTGCACTTTTGCTACCCTGTGCAACCTTTCTACAAATGTAGGAGCAGTGACACCCCCTCACTGTCTACATTACTCTGGCAGCTGTACTATACATCTGGGGGCATAATGACAGCATTGCTGAGGGTGTGCTTAGAGCTCCCTTTCATTCCTGGCCCCTACAGAGGCCCAATCCCGTATTATTTAATACATAATAGTGACAAAACATTCAAAAGCAATATATTCTTGAATTGATCATCTTATAGTCTACATAGATACAAGTAAAGACTACCAGGATATAGATGACAAGGCAGATTATGCTGAAAGAACACGTTTACTGGGAGTGTCAGGAAAAACGCAGGCGTTTCCAAGCGTTTTCAGGGTAGGTGTGTGACATCAGCTCTGGACCTGATCAGCCTGTTTGCATCGCACTGGAGGAGTAAGTATTGAGCTATGCACGGACTGCACACACTGCACAGAATGAGTAAAACATTTGACGGTGAGTGCGATGCGAACGGTTTTGCAGCTGTCCGCTGACCGAGGGAAATTTTTGCACAGTGTACACATACAATCGCACACTTACACGGGGCAAATTTTCACTCTCCCTGGGCGGAGACTATCTGATTGCAGGACAGTGTAATTAGCAGCACAGCGATCAGGTCTGAATTAGGCCAAGCAGAGGGGCCAACTGGGGGATTCCCCTGTTCCCCTGTGGGATAGCCCGACCCTGCCTGCATAGTGCATACACATATAGATAAACTAGTCATCGATTTTCTTCAACAAGGTCATGCCACTCCTGCCCATATTAAGGGGTCCTATTTATTAAAGTATATTTGTGGCATATCTCCCAAGAAAATCTTCGATATCTGCCGCAGTCCTTCCTTTTCTGAAGGCAGTCGCTACCACCGTAGGTCTCTATAGGGGCTGCTGTGCTGCAGTACTCGGCCACAAATTACATCTGCAGGTGACATAAATCAAGAAAAAAGGATGAAGGGCGCCCGCATCCTTGAACCTTGGGGAAATTCCTAATGCCGCACAAATTGGGGAGGGGAAATTGCCAACCCCTCAATTAGAATACAATAACAAAAAATAAACAAATACCAATAATGTGCAGAAGGAAGGGTCAGTTGTATATATATATATCAATAAAAATATGTATGATTTATTAATTCAATATATGCATGTAAAATAAATTAATACCTCAGAGTGACCACATTTATATATTAAATATTACTGTCACTAATTAGTGCATATTCAATTAAAAATAATAACCATCTAACATTGTCCATGTAAATAACCTTATATCTAAAAAAAATCTGTTTGGGACTGAGGAAATGTAGCAGTCTATTTTAAAGTTGTAACTGTTCAGAATATATTAACTCTGTATCGATTGAATAGTAACACTCAGTTCATAGTCTCTATGATGGATTTGGTAAGTATGTAATACTTTTATGGCTGGCCAGCATGCTTATATTCTTTTCGGGTTGACTCACTTGGCTTTATATATGTAGTTTATCCTAGAGTCAACCAAATATGTGAAGTTTGTTAGTAGAGGTACCTGTGTTTTACCAGCGTCTTAAATGGCTGTACAGTCGATATATTGAAGACCACCGTGAAACTGGATTCATGTGTCACACCGTAACCAGTCATATGGTATAGCCGGCCCTTAGCTGTATAACTGATGGATCCTGTGGGACCGGGCGGCTTCAGTCCTCGTAAAGCCGCTAGTTGGAGTACCTGTGTGATTGGGATATCCGTGAGGCCAAGCTGCTTGGATTCCACGTGTAGACGGGCAGTTTCAATCTTACGTGTAACCGCTACTGACAGTAGCTGTATGGCCGAGGTGTCAGTGAGACTGTGCCGCTTGAATTCCACGAACCGCCATGTACTGCACTGTCTGGGTGCTTCCCAGATGGTGCAGCTGGATAATCCTTGAAGGCTAGGATCGTGCACACATTAGTTGTTTCCGGCGGGTCTCACTGGCGGCTGTGTAATTTCATTAAGATGAATAAAGACTAATGAATAGACAGTCAGAAGCAAAGGGTCACTCTGGTAGCCGTCACCTAATGTGTTTCTCGACCTTGGCACTGGTCGTTTCATCAGAGGAAAGAGAATAAGAGGAAGTCTTTGTCCACTAATGACATCTTCAGATGACAGCCTACAGCAGTTTGGGTGTGGATTATTAGATCTACACTGAAAAGGTCTACAGCCAATAGGTCTACCACTAATGGTAGACATGCATTAAGTAGACAGGGTCAAAAGGTTGACATAGAATAGTCAGACAGTAGGAATGGTCAACAGGGTCAAAAGGTCGACATGGAAATCGTCAACACAAAAAAAGGTAGACACAATTTTTTTTTTTGGGGGGGGGTGTTTTGTCACTTTTCTGCCACAAGCAAGCCCCATTAGTGCACATCATCCCCTCGCATGGCTCGCGAGTTTCGGCCAAGGTACTGCACTCTGTTCCCAATCGTAGTCCATGGGGATGGTAAAGTATGAAAAAGTTAAAAAAAAAGAGAAAAAAACTTGTGTCTACCATATGTATGTTGACCATTTGAACCTGTTGACCTAATACATGTCGACCTAATGCATGTCTACCATTAGTGGTAGACCTATTGACTGTAGACCTTTTTGGTGTAGATCTATAGTCCGGATACCAACCTTTCACACCTTTTCGGGAAAAGGAATTGAAGGATCCCTCCCTGGTGTCTTCAGCTTGCAGAGACATCCAATGGTGCAGCAAGGGGGTAAAGCAACAAGTAATGTGATCACAATGCGTTATCCTGTCTGTACACAGCAGTCTGGAGCTTGTCAATCCAGCAGCACTGCAGGCCCCATAGAAAACTATAAGGCAGTGGTTCTCAAACTGTGTGCTGTGGCACCCTGAGGTGCCTCGGGATACTTGCAGGGGTGCCACGGGTTGGTGATAGAGAACCAATTAAAATTATTTATAGTCAATGTAGTAGACAAAACCAGTGCTGGTGGCTGCCAGTCATAAAATTTGTGAACAACCAGAAATTAATATTGTCCCTCGCCAAATAATTCAACCTAAGTATGACAATTTACGTAATTGAATATTTATTTCTTTTATTTCCCAATAAGAAACTTTAGCCTAGGGGTGCCATGAAAAAAATGCTGATACTCTAGGGCACCGTGATTCAAAAAAGTTTGAGAGCCACTGCAATAGGGGCTGCATTTGCGGAAGAGAATGTAGGGACCGCGGCAGATCATGGAGATATCTGCTCAGATATAGTACATCTGGGGGATACTTTAATATTTGATGGTAAACCCCCGAAAACATCTGTTTTCGGGGAATGTCCTACAAATATTTAATGATAAATAGGCCCTTAATTGTATGAGGGTGCATCTGTTTCTGGAATCGATCAAAATTCATAATGTATCAGACATGGCTATCGATCTTTACGAAAGAGCATTCTTTGATGTCCATCCCTAGTGTGAGATTTACAACTGACAGCATCAGAGAAGAAGAAAGTGATAATTCTGTTTTCGGTATCCAGACTACAGTATAGGTCCACAGTAAAAAGGATGACAGTCAATAAGTCGACTACTAGAGGTTGACATGCATTAGGTCAACATGGTCAAAAGGCTGACAGTGCCTATGGCCATCAGGCACAAAAGGTCAACAGGTTAAATGGTCGATATGACAATGATCAACACACATGTGGTCAACACAACTTTATAAGGGTTTTATGCATTTTTTACTTCAACTTTTTCATACTTTACCATGCACATGTGCTACGATTGTGAATAGTAACCTGTGCAGAGCAGAGTGAGGTACCTTGCCCACAGCATGGCGAGCCATGCAAGTGAATGTGGTACACTAATTGGGGTTCTATGTGCTTTGACAGTGACAACAACTCCATAAAACATAAAAATGTTGTGTTGACCTTTACTGTGTCAACCATTTTTCATTTCAACCTTTTTCATGAGTTGACCTTTTGTACCTGTCGAACTTTTCCACTGTCTACCTTTTACCTGTTGACCTAATGACCCTGTTGACCTTTTGGTCATGTTGAAATTTTCAGTGTCGACCGTATGGGGTCAACCTAGTGAATGTGGATTGGAATAGGGTCGATCTAATGAACCACACCCCTATTTTCTTGTATTCTGCTGCTAAACTGCTGTGTGATATGATAAAGCCAGACATCAATAACAGATTGTTTGTGTAATCGCTTCCTGAAGTGAGGAAGTGAAACTGTGTGCATTATGGAAAGCAGTATGGAAAAGTTCAAGATAGCTGACTACTATTCCAATCATCCCATTCATTTGTTTACAATCTGAGTTGTCCAATCTATGGGGCATATTTATCAATTATAGGTTTTTAGACCAGATAATTGTAATTTCTTATAGCTACTATTCGCGGCAATAAGATATATTAAAATACACATGCAGGAACAGAGGCTATGAAAGGAGCCCATCCCTGTAATGTGTTAGGAGAGAAGTGATCACGCACATGTGAGGCACCATTTCCTAGTAAATTTTGCTAAGTGCAGCCTATAGGCTACAGCAGCTAACACCATCTATAGATTGCATTCGCCAAATATTCTGGAGCTTGGTAAAACTAACAGTTTGCAGACCCCATAGGTTTATGGGGGCTGTAATAGAAATGGAGGGACCCAGAGCCAGTGCAAGGTTTCTAAGATCTAGGCAAATCTACATAATACCACTATCCTGGTCCTAGGACAGTTTTCCCCACAGTACCCCCTGGATTGCAGCCCTGCGCATGTTCAATAGAGATATCCCCGGTAACAAGGCATGGGCGCCATGTTCATGGTAACACTGGGGTACTGGAGAGACGGAAGCAGGGGCAGTAGAGACAGAAGGAGGTTGGCTAGAGAGACACTGGAGGATTGAAAGACTGACCTAATCTCTAGAGACTGTGGACTGGAGAGAGAGAAGGGGGCTGGCTGGAGAAGAACAGGCACTTGTGGGGCTGTAGAGACAGAAAGGAATTGGATGGAGAGACACTGGGTGGCTGGATAGACAGAAGGGGTTGGCTGAAGCTGGACAGACACTGATGAGCTGGAGAGAGAGAAGTGGGCTAGCTGGATCTGGCCAGACACTGGGGTCTGAAGAGACAGAAGGGAGCTGGCTGATGAAACTAGAGGGAGGGGTGAAGTCTAAAGAGGCATAGAGGGATGAGGCTAGAAAGACACAATGGTTCTGGAGTTGCAGAGACACAGGGGAATGTAACTGGAAAGACACAGATGGTGGGGCTAAAGAAAACTGGGAGAAGTTGCTTAAGATAATCCATGACTCTCAGGAGTAGAAGGAAAATATTTGGAAACAGTAATTTTCATTAAGGTACAAATTCTAAGGATATCATATTACTGGTACAAAATGGTAAAAACATTTGCATATCAAATATAGTTTAATAAAATAAAATTGCTTGATCAGGAAAGTTCACATTTTGCCCTGCAAAAAAATGTCTGTAACTATGTATAAACTGGATGAATCTCTGTAATATGATGACGATGTTGGTTTCATTCCTTTGCAAACAAGCATTTTACAGACCATGGGGTAAATTTACTAAGACGGGAGTTCTATTTAAGATGGGATGTTGCCCATAGCAACCAATCAGATTCTGCTTTTCATTTATCTAGCACCTTCTAGAAGACAATACCTGGAATCTGATTGGTTGCTATGGGCAACATACCATCTTAAATAGAACTCCCATCTTAGTAAATTTACCCCCATGTGATCTTCTACATGAATAGTGAACACCAACTGAATTCACCATATGCTCAGGGCGGATCAATTTCTTCAGTGATCCCCCATTGCAGAGAAACCACCATACCGGTAAGGAAACCACCATTGCGGAGCTCCTTGAGTCTCTCCTCATGGATCAAGCAGCAACACAGGAATAAGGAGCAGCTGGTGCTGCCATTCTGACTGCTTTCCACAATTAGTATGGACACATTCAGTAAAATAAAATGGCATAATCTAGTATAAATATATAATATTAAACATAGTGGCGTAGCATCAGCACCTGCAGACCCCACGGTGGCTTGGAGGAACTGGCGCTGATGCTCTCACCAGTGTTTACACAGATTCCATACGGTCTAGCCATCTGCATGGAATCTGCTGAAAATATCCCTCCAAAAATGGCCGCTGCTTAGAGTGAGACAGATGCTAGAGGTCCTACTTGACCTCTATCATCTGTCAGGGAAGCATAGCAGTATAGTGTTACCCGGTAGTGCCAGGAATGCTGGCGCCGCTTGCAGCAGATTCAGAAAGCTTCATCTTCTGCCGTGAAACACCTGACATTAAGCAAGAAACCCCTGGCAATGAGCATAAAAACCTTTGCAACGAACATGGAACCCAGAGCATTAAACCCCTGGCAACAAGGATGAGACCATGACAATGAGCAGGTAATTTGTAATTAGAAGCTTTATTGTATGGCATAATTTATATTATTGTGTTTGGGGCATAAAATTATGTCAGGGACATAACTGTGTGGTATAATGTTTAATGGGCATTACACGTGTGGCATAATGTGTAGTGGGCATTATGGTGTGTGGTATATTGTGCAATTGGCATTGTGGAGTGTGTGGCATATTGCGTATTGGGCATTATGGTGTGTGACATACTGTTAATAGACATTACGGTTTGTGGCATATTGTGTAATGGGCATTACGGTTTGTGGCATATAATATAATGGGCATTATGGTGTGTGACATTTTGTGTAACGGGCATTATGGTGTGTGGCATAATGTGTCAGCATCATGGTGTGTGGCATATTGTGAAATGGCCATTATGGTGTGTGGCATAATGTGTAATAGGCATTGCATATTGTGAAATGGCCATTATGGTGTGTGGCATAATGTGTAATAGGCATTGAGGTGTGTGGCATAATGTGTAATTGGCATTACGGTATGTGACATATTGTGCAATGGGCATTACAGTGTGTGGCGTAATGTGCAATGGACAGCACAGATTGTATAATGGTTAGCATTACTGCTTAACAGCATTGAGATCATGGGTTTGATTTCCATCGTGTCCCAAATTGTGTGGAGTTTGTATATTCTCTCTGTGCTGGCATGGGTTTCCCCTGGATACTCTGGTTTCCTCCCACAATCCCAAAAATATATATTGGTAGGTAAATTGGCTCCCAACAGAAATTAACGTGTGTGTGTGTGTGTGTGTGTGTGTGTGTGTGTGTGTGTGTGTGTGTGTGTGTGTGTGTGTGTGTGTGTGTGTGTGTGTGTGTAGTAGGGAATATAGATTGCAAACTCCACTGAGACAGGGACTGATGTGAATGGGCAAATATTCTCTCTGTAAAGCACTGCAGAGTATGTGTGTGCTATATCAATAACTGATAATAAATAATGGGCATTAGTATAACGAAGGACAATGTAAAATAATGTAAGTGGCATGAATCAGGATTTGTTTTTTAGTCCCTGTGGTGGCCAATGTCTGGGGCGGCGTACAGATTGCAAAACTGGGGTATAAGGTAGTCTTTTTCTACAATAACATATCCCTTGCTGTGAGGCCATGCCCTTGCAGCAAGGCCACACACCCCTTTTATGTGTGGATGAAAATCAGGATTTTGTAAGTGAATTGTGGACTGTCATTTTGCTTTGCCTGCTTCAGCGTATGCTCAAACAGTCTTTATGTGCTAATTAGACTCACATTTAAGTTGGAATACCTTCCATAACACTGAACTTGTCAAGGGAACCATTGGCCTAATTTGAGCTGTTTTCTATTGGTCCTATTATGATAAATTCCTATTTAATGTCATTCCTATTTTAAGCTGTCTTTGAAGAATTACCCCTCTCTTTGAGATGAAACGCATAGGGTTAAACAATAAACACTAGAGGACTCATTCAGAGAACCCGTGATTGGAGAAAAATGCTTCCTTTATAGTAAGTGTGAAAAATTCTGTTCACTAAAGTAATGTACTGTATGAGAAAATATCTAAATGATTAAATCAATCTGATGCTTTGTAAAATTTTAATAAAAAAAAAAAAAAATATATATATATATATATATATATATATATATATGCAAATTTATTTATGGACACCTATGAAAACACACAGGTCCTCCCGCTGTTTGGAGATAGTATCGGTTTCTACCGCCACTTTATAGATGACATATTCTTGATTTGGACAGACAGTGAGGTGGCACTCCGAGATATGTTGAAGTGCCTAAATGACCTGGACTCCCCCATTAGACTTACTATGGAGTTCAGCAGGAAGGAGATTAATTTCTTAGATGTGACCGTCTATGCCACAGAATTTGGGTATGGACACAGACTATTCAGGAAAACCACGGATCGCACCACTTTGTTACACTTTGGAAGTTACCACCCTGGTTCACTTAAACAAAATATGCCGGTTTCACAATTTTTGCGAGTGCTCCGCAACAATTCAGATCCAGATACAGCCAACACACAACTTGAAGAAATTAAATTGAGATTTTCCTCTAGAGGTTATAGTGAACAGATTACTAATAACTGTCTACATAAAGCTCGAAAGATTTTCACTTCTGGAAATCTAAAGAAACAACAAAGGTTACAGAATCCTTTTGTGGTCACTACAACGTTTGACACTGCAGGCCCAGTCGTACGACAAGCAGTTAAAAATCTTTGGCCGGTGGTGAAAAGTGATCCAGCCCTTAGCAAACACTTACCAGCTAAGCCTCTCATCAGCTTCAAACGGGGGCGGAGTTTAAAAGATATCCTCATGCAACCTGACAGACTACTAAAATTAGAGTCTGACTCATGGCTACCATCACAGAAAATGGGGTGTTTTCGATGTGTAAACTGCACGACATGTAGAAGTATGACCTCTGGTGAATATTTCCATCATCCGCATACCGGACAGAAAATTAAGATTCATCAGCGAGTAAGCTGCACTTCTGACTTCATCATCTACATACTCATGTGCCCATGCTCCCTGATGTATGTGGGCAAAACGATCCGTCCATTCCGAGACAGAATGTCGAATCATCGCCTATCCATCAGAACAGCAATAAATGTTGGACACTCAGATAAGCCTGTAGCAAGGCACTTCTACGAGGCAAAACACACTCTGGCATCATTAAAATGCATGATCATAGATCGGATATTACCCCTGAAAAGGGAAGGTGATAGAGCAAAACTATTACTCCAACGAGAAGCATCGTGGATCTACCGACTGGACACTATACGCCCATGGGGCCTAAATGAAGGCATTCAATATGGAGTTTTTCTAGAATGATCCATACTTTCATATCTTCATATTTATATTTTTATTTTTTCATTTACTTATTATTTTTTAATTTTTTTTATATTTTTTTGCTTTTCTGGATTTCCATAATAGGATGGTCTGTGTCTGTACCCAAAGTAATTGGAGTTTGTTAAATAATATTATTTAAGATTAAACTAGAGTCCATGTAACATTAGCCAAATATGGCCCTCTCTGTGATACATTTATCCACTGATTTAATTGCCAATATATAATTGCACTGACATTCTCTCTACACATATATACTATTTTGTGGATGTGATTGCTGGTCACTATAGTAACTATGTTACCATATGTTGACTATGAATACAAACCAATGTACTCTATATTTCCGGTTATGTAACTGGAACCTGCGTTCCAGAAACCGGAAACACAGTACCTTAATGTAACACACTCTATTTCTATGCAGCTATGCTGACCCGCGCACTTCCGGTCACATGATCGGAACTTGCGTTCCACGGACCGGAAGTGCGGTGTGCAATGGAACGCCCGCCGCTTCTGCACTATCCCAAGTGGCGTTCTACAGTGGATTTATGTTTTTGTTAAGGTATTTTGCACATTAGATGTTATGTATGTGATGTCTATATATGTTTAGTAATGTTTGTGATTTTAATGTATCTATATGGAATTCCTCCAATTTGGTAAATAGGGGGAGGGCCATGTATGGGTATAAATGGGGGCTATTCACAATACCATATGATCTTGACAAAGGTCCCATGTGGGACCGAAACGTTGATACCTCCTTTTCTCATGACTTGTTGAAAAGACTGCTTTGAAGACTGGTGAGTGCTCCTCTGTTGTGGATTTATATATATATATATATATATACACTAGGGAGGCCAATCCCGGGATCGCCAAAAAACGTCCGGGATTCAATCCCAGGATTGGAAGCTCCAATCCCGGGGATTGAGGGATCATGCGGGCCTTTGTTTTTTAAAGCTGGGACTCTCACACTTTGCCCGGCTCCCTCCTCCCGGCTGCCCCTGCGTAGTGTGACAAGCAGTCACAGGTTATGCTGCGGAGTCACCCGTCCGCCGGCACCCACCGCTGACCACCACTGAGATAGAAGGATGGGACTTCCTTTCTGGTGTATGCTAGTCCCTCACAGCCTCTGCCTTATCTACCTGGGGTTTTACGTTCCCCCGGCCAATCACATAGTTAAGGTACTTGGCCACTGACATTCGCTAATGCACATTCGCTAATGCTAATGCAGTAAAGTCGTGACATTTTTAATGATTTTAGAAAAGCCTCCACCTTGTAAAAATGGGATTCCCAGTCCTGAATATGGATGACTATGTCATTGAGGTTAGCAACAAACTATTCTTGGTGATGTTTTACCAATTTGTCCATTCCCGTCTAAACATAGCTGGAGCCCCATGCAGGCCAAATGACAACACTTTGTATTGGAATAGCCCTTCTATTGTCAAAAATGCTGTTTTGCATTTGTCTGAGGTAGTCAGTTGTATCTTCCAGTACCTTGTTGTTAAATACTGATTACTGGCCAGATTCACCAATAGTTCACCCACATGCGACACTAGATAGGTGTCGAACCTGGATACCTTATTTAACGTCCTTGCTCCCAAGGGTTTTGGTACAAGGACTTGATAGTGGATTCCTCCACTACACCAAGTAGTGCAATGAGGAAAGGCAACAGGGTACGCCAGTCTCTCTTATCTTGAGCCACAACTTGCCTAATGATATGCTTAAGGGTCCTATTAAACCACTCAACCAATCCATCGGTTTGCAGGTGATAGACAGAGGTCTGTAGCCTCTGAACACCTATCAATTTCGCAACTTCTTTATTAATGCCAGCATGGAGTGCCCTGATCTATTCTTTTGGGATTCCCGATTGAGTTTACATCAATAGTATCTCTTTTGTAATTGTACTTGAATTAACATTCCATAGTGCTGTTGCCTCAGGATATCATTTAGCATAATCCAGAACTACCAGGACATATTGATATTCTTGGGCTGAGTTCTTCTAGTGGCCCACTAGGTCTTTGGCAACACATTCCAACAGACCTGGAACTATAGGAAGAGGTACCCGTGGAGCTTGGTAATCTGGTTTAGGGGAAGTCTGCTGGCAAACTGCATAGGCTTGGCAGTATCTTTTGATCGTTATTTGAATTCTTGGTGAGTAAAACATCTGGAACACCCGATTTAGTGTTTTCTCCTCTCTGAAATGCCGCCATAAAGATGTGTATGGGCCACTGCCAATACCAAAGGAATGTTTACCCGTGGCACCAAAAGCTGCTTATTTTCTCCAGTACCACTGCAACCCTATTTACCAAGTCCCCTTCTACTTTATAATATGGTTCTCCCTCGGCCGGTCTCTCAGCCTTCCACATTCCAATCATTTCTACCACATATCTGTAGGCATTTTTCAATGCACATTAAACTGATCTTGAGCAAAGTCCTCGAGTGATACAGTCCTGGATACTGCGGGCCAATGAGCTTCTCCACCAGCTGGTAAGGTTTCTGTCTTCTACCATCTTTCTTCAGCCAGGACTTCTTCCTCCCGTCTTCTGTAACATGATGCTGGTCTGGTTACAGCCAAATCCTGGTACCCAGGCTCCAGATATTGCTGCTTCTTGTTCTTTCACTCCAGTTCCGGTGTAGGCGTAACAGGATTAAGTATGGTTGGACGTCAGTTGCCGGCATGTCTGGGCTGATCCGCACATGAAAATGATAATTTTTCAGGAACAGGGAATGTATCTCCCCAGAAGGACATGGTAAAACAAGCAGGAAATTCGGGACCTAGTCTATCAATCTATCAGTTCTTGCTAATTTGGATAAGTGGCCCAGTTCACCACACTCAAAGCACCCCGCTGGAGTCACCTTGCAGTCTGTTCCAACATCTAGTTCGGGTTCTGGCCTTAGGTTCTGCCTGACTACTTTCTCTGCTGTCCAAGCCATATTCTCCATGGCATAATAGAGGTCAATGGCTATCGCAAGCTCATCAAATGACTTGGTATTGGTAGAACCCATCTTTGCAATCCCATTTTAGGTTCTGCATGCAATGGTCGATTGCCAGGATTTCCAAGATCCTGACCAGGAGTTTTTAGTTGAGCTCTAACAAGCTCATTGTTAACTTCGCCAGGTCGGCCAGCTGGGCATATGTTGTGGACCCCAGCCTAAATCATCAGTCATAAAATCGTTGTTCCTTTCCAGGCTTTGTCACCCTTCCCTGCACCAGAATTGCAGTCTTTAGTCACTGATAACTCGCTGTCTGGTCTTCTGGCAAATCCACATAGGCCTACTGTGCTTTGCCCGTCAAATAAGGAGCCAATTTCGCCACCCACTGTTGGCAATCTAAGCCGAGTTGCCATCCTTTCAAATGATAACAAAAATGCCTCAACGTCATCCAAGATTGTCATTTTTGCATGATGCCAGGCCCATGCTCATCTTGTCAGAGCTGACTGAGCTCTGCCCACAACAGTCTGTTGCTCTCCACCTGGGCCTAGGTGACAGCTATTACTTGGCCCTGCTGGGCCTTCTGTGTGGTAGCCACATTAGCTAAGGCCTGGAGGACTTCCTCCATCTTGCTAGCTGAACCAATCAAATAGCAAAAATGGGCCTCACTTAACATATACTGGCAAGCCAATTTCCTGACACTTGTAGATTCTTCTGCATATTGGGGGTAATTCCAAGTTGATCGCAGCAGGAATTTTTTTAGCAGTTGGGCAAAACCATGTGCATTGCAGGGGGGGGCAGATATAACAGTTGCAGAGAGAGTTAGATTTGGGTGGGTTATTTTGTTTCTGTGCAGGGTAAATACTGGCTGCTTTATTTTTACACTGCAATTTAGATTGCAGATTGAACTCACCACACCCAAATCTCTCTCTCTCTGCACATGATATATATGCCTCCCCTGCAGTGCACATGGTTTTGCCCAACTGCTAACAAAGTTCCTGCTGCGATCAACTCAGAATTACCCCCATTATCTCCTGGAGAGGAACAGAACAAAAAAAAAAAACACTTCCCCTTTAACTGTGTTTATACACGCTTAGCAAGGCAGGGAAAAGAGAATAAATAGATAGATAGATAGATAGATAGATAGATAGATAGATAGATAGATAGATAGATAGATAGATAGATAGATAGATAGATAGATAGAATTTTTTTTAACTAAAACACACTTGCAAATAAATGAATTTTACGGGCCGATTAACTCCACTTGGCCACTTCTTCACCTTAGGTTCTTTAATAAAATACCTAAGATAATCTCAACATGTGTATATGTAAGACAGAGTCTAAGGGCTACATTTACTAAGATGAGAGTTCTATTTAAGATGGAATGTTGCCCATAGCAACCAATCAGATTCCAGGTATTATCTTCTAGAAGGTGGTAGATAAATGAGAAGTAGAAACTGATTGGTTGCTATGGGCAACATCCCATCTTAAATAGAACTCCCATCTTAGTAAATTTATCCCTAATACTCGGGTATGTTATTTGTATGCTAAGAGGGTGAGAAAAGCAGAGAAGTAACGGGGACAAAGCATAGGAGTTATGTTATTTGCAGCTAACAAGAGCTCACTTCTAAAGGAAGGTAGAGCCACTGTTTTTGGTCTGAGAATAGGTAATGGTGGGAACACACGTGAAAATTCAAAATTGTCAGCGAGGGGACCTGGAGGCGGGGCCAGCATCGGCAAGTGCATACACACTTGCCGATGATGGCATTGACGAACAGCGGCGTGGGGGGGGGGGGGGCTGGGGCATGGCATCGCTGACAACAGCCTCAGATCTTCTTGCATGTTCAAAAGATCAGGGGCTGTCGCTAGTGACCCGCAGGTGTGCGCATCACCATAGGTATCGGTTATCCACACGGAATGATGTGCATGATGTGTCATTCCGTTTGATTGGGAACGCCCACATCATGGCTGTAATCATGCCGTGTGTATGCACGTTTAGACTGGTCGATGTGATGCTTTTCAAAGCTAAGTTTACCAAGCTCAAACAGTTCTTGAAATTCATATAGTTTTCACACTGAATAAAGAACAATGGGCATCTTAAAATATATTCAAGGCAATAAGGTATCCCATCTATCCAGGGACAAGGGTTCTGATTGGAGCCCATCCCGGCACACAGTGAAAAGTAATGTGATTACATCACTGGCGTGCGCAGCACATTTTATTAGGGGGTGCATCGTTGGAGGGGTGTGTCTAGCACCGCCTTTTGGGCGTGTCTAGCACCATCTATTGATGGTCAACGCATATAAAATATCCACCTTTGTACCAATCCTAATAATGCAGATACATTGTCAGATGTTGTGGTGTGCATCATACAAACACCCCTGATGGCACTCACTGCAATTACACTGCTCCTCCTCAGCCTGGTCTGGCTCCCCCTCTCTTTCCCCTGCAAGCTGCAGCAGCTTACTTACAAGTCAGTCACTCACTGACAGTCGCAGACTAGTACTGCTGCTGCTCCTGGAAAAACAAGTGACGTGTCAATGCTGCTGCCGGCCGTCTGCCAGTATTGAATTTGTCTTCCTAAGAGGAACGCTGGCTGCATTCTGATCCACATCAGTGGCTGGCGTTGGCATAGAATAGAAGGAGAGAGGTGGGCGTGTGACGGGTGGACGTGTGAGCAGCATGACGTCATCACGTCACATCACGCTGTTTTTATACATTGAGGTGGAGCCGGGAATTTGAAAGCCGGTGGCAGTGGCACCCTTGATTAACCCAGGTGTCCAGTCAGTGATGCAGTCCTGACAGGGTGCAGCGCAGAGGAGACCGTAATCAGCCTGCTCGGCAATCGCTGCATCAGGCATGTGAGATCAGGGTGCCAGACATTAGGGGGTGCCTGTGCGCACCAGGCACCCCCCCCCCCCTGCGCACACCTATGGATTACATACTTCCTACTTTGCCCCCACAGCACCACTACTGTGCATTTCAGAGCTTTGTAAATCCACAAACACAGCAGCTCCATAAGTTGTACCTATGGGGGTTGTGCCTGCTGTTTAAAATGGAGGAACTGCGGCAAATATCAGAGATACCCCCTCCTGACCTTGTTACATCTTGGGGATACTTAATATTTACAGGAATTCCCCGAAAATACCAGTTTATGCCACAAATATACTTTAACAAGTAGCATTTAAGTGTGGGACAGAAACTGATTTAAGTTCTACAGCAGTGGGACAGAAAAAGAGTTATGATGCTGCAGCAATGCAAGAAAATATTTCAAAGGCATATTAGATGAGCTAAAATAGAAACTTAGAATCTGATTGCTAAAGAAAGCACATGTATTCCCAAAAGGTTTCCCAAGTAAACAAAAGCAAGAGAGAAAAACATTGGGGTATTAAGTAATTTAAAGATAAGATAGGGAGGGTGATTGGAAGGGATAAAGAGTAAGTTGGCTTCTTAAATCTGTGATTGCAGAGGAACAGTGTTATAAATATATTGTGCAATACTCACTCTGGAGGGCTAACACAGGGGGCAGTGCATTTGTCATCAAACTACTGTATGTACATCCTGACAAAATGGGTTTGGTTTGGTTGACTGGCGTTTGGGATCCCGCCAGTCATCCTACTGACACCAGGATCCCGATGTTTAGATTGTCGGCGGGAGGGCGAGCGCAACGAAGCCATTTGCAGGATCTCTGCGCTCGCCACACAGCGGGCTTGGTGACGCGCTGCGCTTGCTACAGGTTCTATTCCCACTCTATGGGTGTCATGGACACCAACGAGTGGGAATAGTCACTGTTAGTCGGCGTGCCGACTGTTGGACTATGAATCTGCCGGGATCCCGGCGTCAGTATAGTGACCGGCGGTCTCCCGACAAAACACCTGGTCCACTTATGTGTAATGTAGGAAGTTCAGCAATGGATAAACGGAAACCATTATTTCTTATGCTTACGAAGTCCTAAACAAGGATTCAATAGACCTTGAATATTTCCTATTATTCTCTCTCTCTCTCTCTCTCTCTCTCTCTCTCTCTCTCTCTCTCTATTTCTAACTCCAATTTTCCTCTTTAGAAAAGCTTTTAACACACAACCAATAAACAGAAGAATTAAATGTATGCATGTAAATGTAATATTCTACATCCTGTAATGTATTAAAATGTAATCCGTTGGAAAAGTACAAATGCTTGTCTTCTTAATAAGTGTTCATTATGCATAGCTGATTTGATTTTAGAATTAGGGACTGGTCACAAAGAAGCTTAAGTTTAATAGCACATTATGTAAATGCAGAGTTTCTGATCCAGATCAATTTAATGTAAATATTTTGCTAAATCATATGGAACTAAAATTGTCATTCTGCCTGTCATGGCTAGTGTGCTGCTCAATTTTCCATAGTTATACTAGTTACATTTATATTAAAGTCATAGCTAAGGCTTAGTCTCACATTGCCTTACAGTATGTACAGAAATCCACTACAGCTCAAACATTGGAAAAAATAGGAATCCCTAAAATATTTTAAGAATACTTAATAATTTAGCAAATGCTGACCATAGATACTCTGAATCCCAGCTAATCTGCTCAATATTTTAGAGTCAATCCTTTAAAAAGCAAAACCAATTGGTTTTGCCTTTTAAATGATTGTCCATTTAGTGGTTTTGCCTTTTAAATGATTAGCACTTTAAACCATCAGGCAAACGTGCATTAACTTTTACCCCTTTTTATCTATGGGGGTTATTCAGAGTTGATCGTAGCAGCAAATTTGTTAGCAGATGGGCAAAACCATGTGCACTGCAGGGGAGGGGGGGGGGCAGATATAACATGTGCAGAGAGAGTTAGATTTGGGTGGGTTATTTTGTTTCTGTGCAGGGTAAATACTGGCTGCTTTATTTTTACACTGCAATTTAGATTTCAGTTTGAACAAATCTAACTCTCTCTGCACAGCGAAGGGATGCAGTGCAGGGAGGCGCTGGGACGGAGAGGAGCTCCCCCTGCTCTGCTTCCCTTCCCTGCTGCTGTGCCGTCCTGTTCCCCCTGCTGCTGCTGCTGCCAGCTGCTGTGCCTGTCACTGTATGACAGGCAGTGGCGCTGGCAGCATGAACAGCCTACTCCCCTCCCCTCACCTGTATGACAGCGGCTGTATGGATCAGAGGAGGGGGCGGAGCTACATGGGGTGGAAGGGGTGGGGCTAAACAGGATGGAATGGGCAAAGCTACACGGACCAGGGTGTGTGTGTGTGTGTGTGTGTGTGTGTGTGTGTGTGTGTGTGTGTGTGTGTGTGTGTGTGTATGGTGGGGGTGTATGTGTGTGTATGGTGGGGGTGTATGTGTGTATATATGTGTGATTTGTGTGTGAGGTACGTCTGTGTGCACACGCATTATGGATGCTACTACCGGGGGGGCCATTACATGTACTACTACTTGGGGGGGGCATTAAATATAATGATGCTACTACTGGGGGGGAGGGCATTATATGTAAGTACGCTACTACTACTGGGGGGCATTACATATAAGGACGCTGCTACTGGGGGAGGGGGCATTATGTATAAGGATGCTACTACTGGGGGGCATTGCATATAAGGACGCTACTACTACTGGGGGTGCATTATGTATAAGGATGCTACTACTACTGGGGGTGCACTACGTATAAGGATGCTACTACTACTGTGGGTGCATTACGTATAAGGATGCTACTACTACTGGAGGTGCACTACGTATAAGGACGCTACTACTACTGGGGGGGCATTACGTATAAGGACGCTTCTACTACTGGGGGTGCACTACATATAAGGACGCTACTACTACTGTGGGTGCATTATGTATAAGGATGCTACTACTACTGGGGGGGGCATTATGTATAAGGATGCTACTACTACTGGGGGGGCATTATATATAAGGGTGCTATTACTACTGGGGTACATTACATAAAAGTTATAGTTTGCAGGGGGGCGCCAAACACCCTAGCACCGGCCTTGCCTGCAATGCACATGGTTTTACCCAACTGCTAACAAATTTTCTGCTATGATCAGGCCTGAATTAGGCCCCATGTCTCTCATGCACACTTATTTCCTGCTCCTGTTCACAGTTACCAAATTTTAGCAGGCTGTACACACTCACATACAAAATTTTCTTCTAGCATCCATACCTTCAAGCATTTTCTGAAAAAACACCTCTTCAGACAAGTTTATCTACAGTAATTCCAGAACTACCCACATAACCTCCATAAGGTATTCTACTAATTACCTCTACACAGTCCGCACATAACTTTACATATAGGGGGAAAAGTAATAGGGTCCAAGTTTGCCGAGGTTTCATAGGGTCTCAGTGTTTCTGTAGCAAAAGAACCTCACAGCTCTTTGGCATTACAAAGGTATATTCTGTCTTGTGGCACTGTGATGCCATTACATTATATTGCATTTAAATAATTCAAATCTGTTTTTTCCACAATGTCACTTAAAACAAATCTTATCTGTTTCACAGTGATAGACTTGTATGTGTGGTTTAAAAAAAAATACATACATAATGTAAGCATTGCAATCTTCTCAAATTACAAATACAGGTATGAGATCTCCTCAAAAATTTCTTGGGATTAAATTTATATAATTTTTTTCAATAATCTAGTGCTCATCAGAAAAAAATAATGAAGCTCCATGGGTGTATTTTGGGTTTTATTCACAGTGCGACCAGGTTGTGGTTATTCCTCATCTGTGACGAGATATTCTTCAATACTCCTCTTTGTAGGTCGGCTTTGCTGCAGAAGTGTGGAAACCTATTGGACAAAGCTGGACCTGACCAAGTTGGTGATCCTTAAATTGCAGCTCTATGTCATCAGAACTTCTCATGCCACTTTGTATGGCATCAAACCCTCTCATGCCCCAATATGTGTTAGAGCCCCCTCATGCCTCTTTACATGGCATCAGACTCCTTCATACTCAAACATATGACAGAGCCAATTTATGCTCCTACATATGTCAGGTAGAGTCCCTTCATAACCCTACATATGCTAGATAGAACTATGCCCCTATATATGTAAGTGCCCACTCATGCCCCTTTTTTTAAATGGCATCACGTGTACCTGAAATTATGCCATTAGTAGCTGGCATGCCCCCTTATAGTCCAGAGTCCCTTCATGCCCAGTCTTATAGGCTATCACTGCTCTTCAGAGATCAGCCCGTGCCCCCTCGCTCTTTGCCTACACTATATACACAGTACTGGCACAGTGACAGAAAGCCAATCTGAGGTTTCACTGTGATACAGGATCCATAACGGTGGCTCTGTTCTGCAGGCACTGATCAACATCATGGATTTCTTGCACTCCCACTGCAGAAGCTCCATCTCATCCTGACCCTCCTCAAACACCTCCTCCTCCCTGACTGGCTTCAGTTTGCAGTCGCTTGCACCCAGGACATCTCTCACCAACACTTCAATAATTCTAGACTAATAAGTTCTTTGCATTAGGTCATTTCGGTGTGAGTCCCCAATGCAACAAAAGAGAAGGTAGGCAGTAGACAGAACAGAGGAGGTGGGCCGCGCCGCGGCACTCATAATTAGAAGTAAGTGAGTGAGGGGAAAAAGTGTGGGTGCTGCCCATTTGGAATACTGTGATCCTGGAATTTTGGGGGGCTTTTCTACTTTCATGTAAAGCAGTAGCTTCTGCCTTATAAAACCACCTGCGTTTCCAGTATATTTTGAACTTTGACCTACACCATTCTCACCTATGAAAAGCTCTGATGCAACAACCATTCCCATTGGTCATAAAAAGCTATTATCAACCAGAAAGTGTTTTTTCACATGTACCAGATCTACTTGTGTCAGCCGGGACTTACCATACCATGGATGCCGCAGCAGGTCCATGGGTGTAAGGAGTTTAGCTAATCCCACAAGCCACCTGTGTGATGGTTCTGCCAGCCTTTCCAATGGACCTTTTGCAGGTGTCTCTGACATTGATCACAACAATGCTATACAATCAGGTGGGATTAGGACGCCAATATAGATGTCCTCCCCATACCACACCTTCTCCACTTTTGAAGCATACAGCATGTCTGGGAAGCTCATGATGTGGGATCCTTCAGGTTCCATGTCAGACAACAATTCCATATTGCACATGATGCATGCTTATTGTGCAGCTTCTCCATTCTGTCCACAATTATTACAAGTATTATTAATACTAACATTGGCAGTGTGATCTGGGGGAGATCTTAGTTCCCAAAATTGCATTGCAATATATGGTAATACCACCTGAATGTATCACTGTTCACCCACAGGTGCAGGAGCTCCAAAGTGTAGACCATAGGCTACAGCAGCACAGGGCCAACTTCAGATGGTAAATTTAACAGCTTTGCATCCCCCACAGAAACATGCTGTCAGAAATGGAGGGACTGCAGCAGGTATCAGAGTGAGATATGTACTGTGAGCCCTCCTTCAAACACTGGGGTGACACTTTAACTGTGTGAACTTTGCTTTGCTGAAAGTGGATTGAAACATATTTTTACTGTTTATTCAATGTGGCTGCATTCTCAATATATGCAAATTGCCATTTGAAGCTTTTTATGTTGAGGTGTCTTTCAGTGAGTGACTTTTTCTTTTAAACACTTTGTGTACACACTTGGTTATATGCACCAAATTACCAACCTGAGCTTATATTCATTGCTAGTTTTTTGATTATATGGATTTATAAATGTATTATCACATATGAGCACTGGATGCAGTCGATTGTGCTACACTGCTAATGCCAGCTGCCACACATATGCAAATTGCCAAAAGTCACCAAGATCCATTGCTTCCAGAATTGCATGCAACGCAGGATAAAACTCTGAATGCTTAGTTTTTTTTGTTATGAACACAGATTCATGACATTACCATACTCAAGACACTATGTCGAAAAAATGTCAAAATGACTTTTAAAATGATCATTGTCAGAGCCGTAACTAGACTTTTTGGTATCCTGTGCCAGAGAGAGAATTGGTGCCCTGCCCCCATTTTTCCAATTGAGATATAAGGTGCATGCGCAGGCAATGGGTTCGAATCCCGGGTATGTCAGCATCTTGAAATGCAATGAAGGACAGTGTGACTGAGGGGTTTATTCATGAAGCAGTGAAAAGTGTGGAGAAGTTGCCCATGGCAGCCAATCAGCTGCTACGTATAATTGAAAGAATGCACTATATAAATCTTACCTCAACACTGATTGGTTGCCATGGTCAGCTTCTCCACTGGTTCACTTCTCCACACTTTTCACTGCTTCATGAATAGACCCCTTTATAATAAAGAAATCTCAAGTTGAGTTCATAAATGTGGCTTAGGTATTAGTGATAGAAGGGGTGGGGGTAGGAGATGGGTGGTCAGGAGATGCTGGGCTTCAAAAAGGGGGGAAGTTGCAAATGAAAGTAATTAAAATAGATAATTGGCAAGTGCCACCAACAGCGCTCCCTACCTTGCAGCGCTATGTGTGGTGCCCCCTCCGCACAAACCTAGTTACGGTCCTGATCATTGTATTTCCCAATTGTCTGTAGCACTTTCTTGTTTAGCCATGTTTGTAAGAGTGACTCAAAGAAAAAGGCTCAGTGATTATTTCTGTGTTTTTGTGTGGTACCCTGCAGGGTCCCTGAACAGCCCAGTAGTAAGGCCTGCATGCTGTAGATAAAAGTACAGGACTTCCTGGGGATAATGTGTCCTTGTGCCTTTAAGGATTAGAGGAGGGGCGGGACCTACCCGGAGGTTTGATTGACATATTGGTGAGAGGAGACTTGATTGGCTGGTGAAAAAGCAGGTAGAGGCGGATTTTGAGGACTTAGTGTGAGGAGTGCAGCAGCATGGAAGGAAGCAGGAGAGTGAGCTGGTAAGGTGACCAGGCTGACAGGATAAGTGTCCACCACTTACTTAGTAATCGGTGGCTAGCTGGGAGAGTGCTGTGGGTGGAGGTTCCAGTGACACAGCTAGCCATACAACGCCAGGTGTGGGCGACACCCCAGCGGGAGAAACAGAGCAGAGTTTGGGAGTTCGGTGACCGCACAACCCATGGAGTGCCTCGCAGACAAGGAGCAGCCGCGGGCGCAGCGGTGAAGACTGCACATACAGGTGAGACACCACATTTTGGAAAGAGTCGGGGAAAGACACTGATAGTCACCACGCCACGTGCATCTGGGACACCAGCGCAACCCCTATTGTCAGCACCTGTGAATTAAGACCACCCCTGCTCTGTTCCTAAAGTACTCTGAATAGTTAAAAAGAGGTCCGCAGAGCCCTTGCTCCACTGTCCTACCTAACGGGATAGACTGACCAAACCAGATTACGCACCTCTCCCTAGACCGGGACTGTATACTAATTGGAGGGCTACAAAATACTGACTCTCTTGTAAGAAGAGGGGAGGTAGGCTGTCCAGGAGGACTATTAGCCTAGTTGGGAGTTCGCATATCATTACTTACACTGATTTGTGGAGAGACAGCTCCACCTAGTGACTGTAATTGGGATGAACCCAGGTTGTGTGCAGATATTAACCTGAACCAGCATCAGGTCCCTCCTGCATAACGGATGCACCAGAGAGAGAGAAAATAACTGGAAAAGGATACCCGTTGCTTGAGAGATATTTAATCTACACAAGGGGGCTCCTCAGTAAACTCCTGTGCACAAGTCAAATTACAAACCAGGTTGATCTGAACTACCTCGCACCATTGGGTACCCAATAGAGACATAATTTGGTGCATCAAGGTCATTAAGAAATACGTGAAGTTAGTATTGAGGTTAGAGAAGTATTGTATTGAAATTGTGGTTTTGCATGCATAGTGAGTGTTTATTGTTGAATAGTGTTGCATTCCAGTATTGGTGGTATTGCTGTGGTTCGTCCTAGTGAATTGTTATTTACAGAACCTAATGGGCTGGTTGGTCCCGGGTAAAGCAGCGTATCACCCATACTTGGAAAAACTGTGGACGGCCTAAGTGTTTCATAAGTGTTGATGCAATTCTGTCATTTTGTCGATTATTATGTTGTACGCGTTCTATTGCTAGAGTAATAATTGTTTACACAAAAGTTCATTATCTGCAATTGACATTCAGGCACACAAAAGTATATTAACTACATTTGATATTTGAGATTCATCCACAATTGAATAGTTAATAAAACAGACGCAGTTGGAAAATTGTTATTCCTTTCATTAAAGTGTAGTTGCCTCCTCATTCACCGGAAACAAAGTACCAAGATTCTCCAGAGTTGCATCCAGCGGACGGAGGTAAGGAAAGACTCATTTACTGACCACCTGGTCACCACATTTGGCCAGGAGCACTGGCAGCTCTGCCGGACCCCAGTAATAGGAGAGGGGACTGTTAATGCAGGCAGGTGTGGCCATACTCCCTCCTCAGAAAATCTGCAACATTAAAAGTTATGTGCGGCAGCGTGCACTGCACAGTGGGGCACCAGTTAAGGATCTGGTGTGCAGAGGCTGTGGGCAGCAGAGCTGGTGCAATCGTGGTAGAGAGAGGACTGGATGCTTCTGCAGCTGTTTCTCTCTAACTCAGCACACTGCAGTGTGTGTCCTGTGCTGGTCTGTGGAGAGAGGCTGCTGCAGCATCAGTCATTCCTCTCTCTGCGTGCCCGAAGTGCCTTCTGTCAGCAATGGAGAAGGGGGAGTAGCGGGTCCCCCTCCCCCCTTTCCTCGGCGCCACTGTGTATGGCTGCTGGCATCATCACCAGATCATAACACATACTTCCCTACTCGCCAAGAATGTCTAAGAGGCTCCCCAAGATTGAGTGGTGCTCCCGGGCACCCAAAAGAGTGGCAGGGATCCCAGAATCAGCTGCCACCCACCCCCATCTGACTACTTGCCGAATGAAGTGGGTGGTTTGGACAGCAGAAGATGCTATTCGTGCTGAATCACGCCATCATGGTCACAATGACGAGAACATGCTGCTATGCCCCCAACGCTACCTCCTTTGCCGCACCACATGCCCAAACTGCCGACTCCACACCCACTAATTACCCATGCTGCAATGACCTCCATCCCCCCCCCCCCCCCACCGGAGAGGCACTTCTGGAAGTCGGCAAGTATGTCATAACAATAGCAAAATACTATACATTTGGTCATTATGACAGTGCTATGATACAGGTTAAATGTCATTGTTTAAATCTCCACTGTCGAAGCATTAGGGCTATATAGAGAATATACTAATAATCAATGACTGTTCTTTGTGTAGCCTTTACATCGATGGATCTTAGATTGTATTAGAATAGAATAACGCGCTCCACATATTAACACCAAACATTAAGTGCTTCCTATGTTCGAGTCATCAGTCGAGGAAAGCATGCAAATCTTTGGAGTAAAGGGCAGCTTTATGTCTTGCATAGTAATTTTATTTGCTCACCCATATAGTAGCCTGATCTGTAGGATTACATGGTAAATGCTATGGAGTTCATACGCAGCTGAACATACCTCTTTGTTTTTTTATTGCTTAACCCCTTCGCTGCTGAAGTTTTTTCAACCCTTGCTGAGATCCTGTTCTAACTTCAATATGACTGATATTGGTTTATGCATTGCCCATACAAATTACGAGTACCTCGTTTTATTCAGTAGACTTTATATTGTCCATAAATATTAGTCTTTTTGTTCAATGTAACATGTCAAATAAAATGTAACCAAAATGGGCAAATAAGTTTTTTTAAATTTAAAGAAAGTGAACTAAACATCACAAATAAATATTTTGTGGTTTTTGTTTCAATAAACATATATAATAAAAAAAAAATGCCATCTTGATTTAAACACTTTAAGGGGAATTCAATTGGGTACGAGGTTTAGCAAGGTAAACAAAAAATATTGCATACCTCGCACCCAATTTTGGATTACCACTGGTATGCATGCTACCTTAATCTGTGGTACCTGTGGTATACAATAGAAAATGGCCACAGGGTTTTTAGCACTGAATACCCCATGTCACGGAAAAAATATATAACCTTTCCGGTGCTCTCTGGTGGTCTCCATGACTCTCTGTGATCTCACCTCCAGGGGGCTGCTTGGACACCATGGGGCTGCTGGGAGGCTCCGGGGCTGCTGGGAGGCTCAAGGGCTGCTTGGAGATGCAGTTCTCCCAGCCGCTGCCCCTGGAGGGGTGGGGGGATACAGGAGACCTGGGTCCCAACAATGTATGAAGAAGACACTGTTTCGGAAGGTGAGTAAGTACTGACTAATTAAGCAACTTGGAAACTTCCAAAGGCTTAATTAGTCCTCAAAGAGGGTTCCACTGGGGTACCAGAGCAGATCCCAGTGATTTTTCCTTAAAATAATGATGTTAGGAAAAATCAGACTTGCTCTGGAGGTGCGTAAAAAATGACGCTGGGGTTTCTAGATATATATCACCATTTCTCATTTTCTCTCCTGTAATTGAACAGCAACACCTAGTGGCTGTAGGGGAAAAAAAACACACCTCAGGGTTTTTCAAATTTCCTGCCCTCAGTTGAATTTCGCCTATTGTATGAAAGAGTAGACTCCTTTCTTCAAGCAAAGGTGTCTCCAAGTGTGTACATGCCAGAAAAATAGGTGAAAATAGGGCACGATGTGCCCTCCCCATATATGGAAAATTTCATTTACATTTTTTCTTTTTTTTCTTTAACTCCTTGAAAGCTAAAGACGAGTCCCACTTGTCAGCAGTTTTAATGTAGATGTGGCTGAAGAGTAGGAGTGTGCTGCAGAGGGGTTAAGATAAGCAGTTCTGTTTTGCACCACAAAATGTATGTATACTGTAGGTGGTATTCAAATGATATATCACGCCCAATGTCCTTTCTAAAGTGATCCCCGTTAT
Organism: Pseudophryne corroboree; assembly: GCF_028390025.1. Classification (NCBI taxonomy): domain Eukaryota; kingdom Metazoa; phylum Chordata; class Amphibia; order Anura; family Myobatrachidae; genus Pseudophryne; species Pseudophryne corroboree. Next base: position 554,601,798 of record NC_086449.1, on the reverse strand, counting down.
CGTGCATATCGCACCCATAGTAGTCAGATTTAGCTGTGTAAAGGGTTAGGGTGCCTCGCTACCCCAGGGGTAGCGAGCTGAAATGATGATACCACACCGGTCAGCAGAAACAGAATGGGAGTGGAAGGGGTTGAAAAGAATTGAATACCGCCCTGTATGTTTGAAATGTAGAAAACCCACGGTACAGGGTTTTTCCCACAGCTATTCAATTAGAGAACGTAAAATGAGATGCAGTGATTTCTATAGAAATGAAAAGTGGTTATATCTATAGAAATTACTGCATCTTTTTTCTCATACCACCAGAGCAAGTCTGATTTTTTATAAATTGGTTATTTTTAGGTAAAATCAGTAAAATCACTGGGACTTGCTCTCCAGCGGCACCTCCCCATAGGACTAATTAACCAATTGGAAATTTCCAGATAGCTTAATTAGTCTGTAATTACTTCCAAAGCAGTGAATTCTCATCCAGCTTCAGGATCCGGACTTCGCAAGCAGTGGTGAGTGTAGTAATGTGTATAAGTGTGTTTGTAAGTGTGTGTGTGTGTGTGTGTGTGTGTGTGTGTGTGTGTGTGTGTGTGTGTGTGTGTGTGTGTGTGTGTGTGTGTGTGTGTGCACGTGCATGCATGGGGGGGTGACCCCACCCCTCCGTGTGTGTGAATTTCCCCACCCCCTAGCAGCTGGGAGAACTATATCGCTACATCTCCCAGTAGCACCTGAGCCTCACAGCAACCCCCTCCCCAGTACAAAGCTGAAGAGGAGAACACCGGGACACACAGAAACTATACCCAGGGTAACCCAAAATTGGGCAAGATGGTCGCATCGTTTTTTTACAGGCAAAACCTCATGCCCAGTTGAATTCCCCCCATATGGTTCCATATGCCTGGAGATGAAAAACAGGTAAGAGAAGGAGGGGATACGGTAAATACAATAAGGGCTAAGGGTGTGTTCACATAAATTAAATACAAATATCTGTTTATTTTTGTTTTGTAAATCAAATGGGAATATTGGGGGTCATTCCGAGTTGATCGTAGCGGTGCTAAATTTAGCACAGCTATGATCATCTTTCCTGACATGCGGGGGTATGCCCAGCATGGGGCTAGACCGCCCCGCATATCAGTCCGGCCCCCCTCGCAGAAGTGCAAAGGCATCGCACAGCGGCGATGCTTTTGCACTTCAGGAGTAACTCCCGACCAGCACAGCTTTAGCGTGCTGGCCGGGATCTACTCCTCGTTCCCTGGGCCGCAGCGGCTGTGTGTGATGTTACGCAGCTGCTGCGGCCCGCCCCCCATTCGGTCCGGCCATGCCTGCGTTGGCCGGACCGCGCCTATGAAATGGTGGCCAAATGCCGCCGTTTCACCCCCTCCCGCCCATCGATCGCCTCTGCCTGTCAATCAGGCAGAGGCGATCGCTGTCCTGCTATGGCCTCAGGCTGTCCCGCATGTGCAGGTGCACTATGGCGCCGACGCATGCGCAGCAGGGACCCGTTAGCTCTGCTGCGTTAAAAGGCAGCGAGCGAACAGGTCGGAATGACCCCCATTGTCTCCTACAGTGGTCCAAATGTAAATGTTAATTAAATAATTAAAATAGACAGCTGAACTTCATATACAAAAACAGCAAGACTACTAAAGTAAGAATTGTTAGCTAGAGTGCTCCAGTGGTAGGCCCATCCTCCTGTGGACAGTTAGAAAAGCTGGTAAAGTACAGGAGAGAGCACAGACCATAAAGCAACTTCACAGAGGGCCTGATTCATAGGTGGATACTGATGGTACCACACTGCATCTTTGTGTGCGGCGGTTGTGTAAAAATATGCAAAAGCCACAAGAAGTATCTTGTGTGAAAAAGACACCTACTACCAGCTTCTCTGATTGGACTGTGTGAACATCGGGTTATTCAGGATGTCCGTCAGCCAGTGAAAGTGGGTTCACTACGATATGCCGGCGGTCGGGCTCCTGGTGGCCAGCATACCGTCGCCGGGAGCCCGACCGCCGGCTTACCGACAGTGTGGCGAGCGCAAATGAGCCCCTTGTGGGCTCGCTGCGCTCGAACACGCTACGCGCGCCACACTATTTTATTCTCCCTCCAGGGGGGTCGTGGACCCCCACAAGGGAGAATAAGTGTCGGTATGCCGGCTGTCGGGATCCCGGCGCCGATATACTGTGCGCCGGGATCCCGTCAGTCGGCATACTGAAGACCACCCAGTGAAAGTGTGTCTGAGGATGCAGCCACCGTTCTTGGTACACCATGAAAATGGGGCCAACGCACACCATCTCTTTGGGAACGTTCCCCCAAATGTCAGTAGGTTGTCAATCTTGCTGTGGCTTTCGGGGCACTGCAGCCGACATCACAGGACCAGACCTGCATGTGCACAGTACAGCCAAAAAAATCGGAGCCTTGCGTCACCATCTAATTAGCGTCCACTTTTGCATCAGGCCCAGAGTCAAGCTACATTAAAGATGCTCTCCTATGACACATTATGTAATGTATCAATAAAAGTGATCCATATATCTAGGGACAGGTTCTCCTGCTGCCATAATATTCTATTTTGTTTAAGCTATTTTTGTGTTGTTGCACTAATTTTTTTGTCACACCTGATTTATTGTAACACTTACATACTGCAACACTTGGCCATGTTGGACTATTCAGATTGAGGTGTTCCAAGTGTCTTCCTCAATGCATCAACACACCCTTAATGTATTTGCCTACACCTTCTATCCCCCTTGCTACCTACGACCATAAGAAATTGCAAATGTATGTACCCTTATATCCATAGGCATCTAAATCTGCCTATGGATATAAGGGTATGCATTTTTGGTGTGCATACCCAGTTTGAAACTGCAATAGATCCACCTTCAACTTTGTATAAGGCCTTGAGGTAACATATTTTCAGTACACTAGAGTTTCCTACTCTAATCCCCCATGTGACCAGGTCCTTAGTTTAATCATGATTCTCAGGTTGAGCTCTGTTCTCAAAGTCATTGAACATCTCTGCACCTCAAGATAACCCACTTCAGTTGATATTCCTCAATGCTGCATTACTGATTGATAAAAAGCTTGCCATACTGTATGCATTATGCAACAAATAAAACTTCCTTCAGCCTATGAAACCCTGGCATGTAGATCAGATTTTGGTTGAACGCGGGGTTGGATTATCCCGGAAACTTACTGCAGGAACACACACAGTTGTAGGTCAGTTATTGATAGTTTAGATATATTCAGAATATTTTGACACTTAAAAACGCTTTTAAATAATAATAATAATAATAATAATAATAACTGCTTAAATAACATGCTAAAATAACATGCTGAAATTGTACATTGATTAACTAAAATGCAAGAAAATAAATCTTGATAATGTTTTGGACACTTTCTTTATAGAAAGAATATGTTTTTGTTATTGCCAGAATAGGATTTGGCAAACTATATAAATCACTCCATATCTCCCTAAGCATAATTTTCCAACTATCCTCTTAATTTACAACTAAAAATAAAATGAAAATACCCATTCTCATGTCACATAAATATAGCAAATGCAAGATATAAACAAAGATTAACTAGGGATTTCCAGAGCAAATTTTTAAAGTTTAACACTGAAATATCTGGATACATTCACTGGTAGAGATGTCTAAATCTGCTTTACATGCATACAACACAAACTACCTCTATCTATATACTAAATCTCAAGTCATCTAACATAAATTTACCATCATTTTAGGATCATAATTCTGTAATTATCCTTCTGTACTGTATATGGTTTTTTTAATTGGTCTTCCCCATTTTACATGTATGGAAAGTGTGAAAGATCACAAACAAGGAAATACTTAAACAATGGTACAAATGACAGTACATGTAACATACTGTAATGCAGACAAATGTGAGACTGGTTGTGTGTTTGGGGTGTTCTAATTTGTGCTACTGTATATACAGCAAATAATTAAATAATACTTTGATCAGGCTAGTAAACAAAACAAAATATAAACCTTGAATGAACAATCGCCATATATGAACATTATATGGCACTAATGGGGCGGATGTATAAACCAGTGATATCTGCAAGGTGATAAAGGCACCAGCCAATCAGGTCTTAACTGTTAATTTACATATTGGAGCTGATTGGCTGGTGCCTTTATCACCTTGCACATATCACTGGTTTATCACTTCCTTATGCCTTCTCCAGGTTAATACATCCGCCCCATTGGGAGAAAAGGAAAAAATGAAATTTACTTGTTGCAGGCATAAGATGTGTATTTAATATTAGCTGGCTTTCTCTTATACGCTGCATTGCTACTGAGCACATATGCTTTTCAGGAGAGAATGACGAGTTAAAGACATGCCTTAGGACGAACAGTTAAAATTGCCGACTTGTTCTGTGATCAAACTGAGCTACCGCGCACAGTCAAATGCTTTCCTACTAATCTGTCTCATACTAACCTTTGAAGCACATTTATTTTTCATTTCTACAATTCTACAATATTTTTCATCTCTGCTCCCAGCACTAATAAATCATGTTCTTTTATACCCACCACCCGGACACAGTAATCTCAGTAAACATAACATTTGGGAAAGAGCGAAAGAAATGCAATTATAACACATCAAAACGGGAATAACTGCACTTATAAATGTTTTATATAAAATTAGGAGTATAGGCTACAACAGGAAATATCATTATGCCTTCAACCAAGAATAAAGTAGGCATCTAATTTAAAAGATGGCACAAATGCAATTAATACTAAAAGTATGAGTGAACGACATTCAGCCATACAAATGTATCTAATTACTTAAAATGATAAAACAAAATGTAAAATATTTCAACATATACTGTAGTGAGGTAACCTAATTTGCGTGCTTTCTGTTACTTGGCTCGCTGTTTAACTCTTTTGTATGACTGTTTTCTGTGGGGTTTTATGTCAAGAATCTGTACTTTTAGATGATCTCAACTCTAAAAAATTCCCAATCCTAAACCATCTGGCAGTAATAAATAAACAAGCCTTATCAATTTTTCCACTTCTCTTTTTAAACACTTTTTGATGCATACATTTTTAACATATATTTTGGGACAATTGGGGGAGTGGAGAGGCAACAACTTAGTAACACAAAGGCCAAAAAATAACCAGATTCAGAAAACAAGATGGGCTTATAGTTATTGTTTTTAAATAAAAACAATCTAACAGAATCAATGACAATAATCTTTTGTCTCTAAATAATTGTGTTGGCAGTGGGCACTCACTGGCTTGTGAGAAAGTCTCAACAATTGTTTCAGCTAAATATTCTTTGTTTGAAAAAATATGTACAAAGATAAAAATTAAAAACAGCGCTCTTCGATGTGGTATATAAAATTGGTATTAGTAAATTGTTTAATACTAATATATACAGTATATATATATATATATATATATATATATACATACTGTGTGGCCACAAGCTTTTTCATGCATCCCTATGTAAACTCAATTGTCCTAAACCTGTGTCAGCTGTTCCTTAGTAATTTATCAGCCAGTGTTAGGTGACTAGTGTATTTTTAAAAGCCATAAGGTATGTGGCAGGTACACATTAAACCAAGTAGGCATATTTGCAGTTATATTATGTGTGATACAGTTGCCAGGTTTTAATTTTTAAGACTCTGTGATAGTGTAGGACCTGCATGAAGGTGGGGTACCTTGGTGATCAGTTTGCAGGCTTCCATGCATTGGCCAATTCACTAAACCCCCATCATTTATTTTGTGATGTTGTGAGAATAAGTGAGCTTGCTATGGTGAGTGCTGAATTATCTGTTTGTATATATTTAAGTAGGTGGCCATGGGCTATATGCACCCCACCCTATGAGTGGTGAGTGCAGACATTGCTCCCCACTTCTGGGGTGGCGAGTGCTGTGGTTTTATATTTGTTTGTATATTGCAGGGTTAATCTTTGGTTAACTCTTATTAACTGTGGCCACAAGCTTTTTCATGCACCCCTATGTAAACTCAATTGTCCTAAACCTGTGTCAGCTGTTCCTTAGTAATTTATCAGCCAGTGTTAGGTGACTAGTGTACCTTTGTGCAAACAAAGGCTACTGTTCCCTGGTGGCAGACAGCCTAATGTCATCCAGTTTGCCCAGCCATATGTGTGACCAAGTTCGAAAATGATCCCAATCACAAGGCTTTTTACTCAAACTGCAAGATTGCAAATTATTTGTGATGCCCACTAGAACAAACCCTAAGAACCAGACTATCATGGTCCTCAACTCTAGCAGCCCCCAAACATGCTCATCAGTAATCAGTTGAAACAAGAGCTTGTGTAGTTAGTTCCAGAGATAATTTACTATGATGGCAATGGCACAGGAAACATACTGTATTAGATACTTGACAGTACCTGAAAAAAATGTGCACAAACAAATCAGGTCCAAATATATGCAAATGTCATGACAGCTAGATAATAGAAAGGTGAATACCATTGTCCTCTACATGTTGCTCTGTCCATTGAAGGTAGCCATAATACACGTGTGGTCAACTTCATACTGTGTATTATAAAAGACAATTATTAGCATTACTAAACAGTAAAATAAATATAATATACTTGTATTTGGATTGTGCAATCTAAAATATTTTTTTTAAATATATTCCATATATGTAACTACTGACTGAAACTTCTGCCCCAGCTTGCATCATTACAGAAACATGTACAGTATTTTATAACTTGTTTACAAAGAAAATAAGGTCAAACAAGCAGCTAAATACAGATAATTAGTTAATGAGAAGCAGGTTCAAGACTGCACTTGGGCATCACAGTAAATGGAGTCAAGAGCATTGCTATGCTAACATAGGTGCAGAGAGTGCACGTTGCAATCTACAGAGAGAAGTGGAGTTAGAGTAGGGGACAGCGCAATATGGCACTCTGCCAGCAGCGGCATGGGAGAGAGGAGGGGGAGGAACAGCTCACAGTCCCAGTGATGAGGACTATCCTCAGCTGCAGGTCTAGGTAAGAGGGACTCGGAGAGGGAGCACTGTCTGTCTATATGTAGGAATATAGGTGTATGACTGTATTTGTGACTGAATATGTGGGTGTGACTATCATTATTTTATTATCAATTATTTATATGGCGCCACAAGGGTTCTGCAGCACCTTTGTGTCCTATGTCCATGAGAATATTATTGAGGGAATACCTGAGGAATTATGGGTCAGCTGTATTAAGCCTGTAGATGTGATAAAGCATCTGCTTGGAGCACCTGTAAGATGCTCTGAGCAGCAGGCTAATGACCCACCCCTGGGGTAAGTAGTTATGACAGCTTGAGCACCGTACAGGGGACTGGTGCAGCACAGGTTACAGTGGCGCCCTGTTACAAGACTGTTAGTGACTGTATGTATGTGTGTATGTATGTGTGTGACTATGTATTTATGTATGTGACTGTATATACTGTATGTATGTGTGTGACAATGTATGGCACAGTATCATGTATGTGTGTGACAGTATGTATGAATGTGTGTGACTGTATGTATATGTGTGACCATGGCCATAGACAGTGTGGCCAGGCCCAGGTAATAGATGGCTTGGCCTGATGTAAGGAGGCGTGACCAAAAAATACAATTAAAAATAGTATTCATGATGTGCTCTATAGGGGGCACCATTGTGCACCCCAGCCAGAAGAAGATCAGGAGGGGGGCGCGATTAATGCGATCACTACCTTTTCCCCCATTTCCACACAGACAGAGGAGGCCACAGCAGCCTCCCAGGCTAGGACATGTAACAGGAAGCTGACAGGTAAGGGGGGGTGAGCGGTGGACCCAGGATCCCCACAGATCCTTTCATCAGGCCTGGGCCCGGGTCTAAAGTGATGGGAGATCACAGGGGGCGATATTCATTTGATGCCCCCTATCGCGCTGATCGCGCCCATTATCGTCGGGTTTAGCCACGTAAACTAAACTAATGGGCACGATTTGGAAAACTGCCATTTGGGCGCCCAAAAGGATCACTTTTCACACATTTCAGCTCGCCACCTCTGGTTTGAGCTTAATTGTAGAATCTCACCCTTTATGTCATAATGTGAGTTGGGGGTACTGTGTGGCCTAATGTGTACTGGCAGCCCTACAATGTGACATAATGTGAACTAGAACACTACTATGGTTCATTAAAGAAACTAGGGCACTACTATGGGGCATAACATTAACTTGGGCACTACGATGGTTCTGAAAATTAACTAGGGCACTAATATGGGGCATCAAAAAAACAACTGCTGCGGAGAGGTGCCTCACTAGAAACAATGGGACAGGAGCCCCATCCAAATATTGCTATGGTGCCCACAAAGTTCAGGCTACGCTCCATACATGAAGAACACACAGGCAGGGCTTATAAAGGTGTCACAATTCAGTCTCAGCATAGCGTCAAGGAATTGTATGTATGTAGCAGTTGAGCCCCTGAGTTCTACTAGGCAAAAATGCTTAATAACACAAAGTTTGCAGCAAAGCAAAAGAGCAAGTAACTTTGCACCTTGCAGGGGCGGATCCAGACTTTTCTTTTAGGTGGGGGGTGGTTTATGAATGAATCCTGACTCCTACCCCTCCACTCATTACTCCTCATGGGTCAGAGAGAGAGAGAGATCAGGGGTCAGAGAGAGAGAGATCAGTGGAAAGACAGACAGGGATGAGAGAGAGACACACAGGGGTCAGAGAGAGAGAGAGACAGACAGGGGTCAGAGAGAGAGATACAGGGGTCCGAGAAAGAGGGATCAGTGGAGAGACAAACGGGTCAGAGAGAGAGAGAGAGAGAGATCAGTGGAGAGACAGACAAGGGTCAGAGAAAGAGAGATCAGTGGAGAGACAGACAAGGGTCAAAGAAAGAGATCAGTGGAAAGACAAGGTCAGAGAGAGAGAGAGAGAGAGAACTCTTAAGAGACAGACAGGGGTCAGAGAGAGAGAAATCACCTGTATCTGTTGCAAAGACAGAGCTGGCAGCTACAGCAGTGGTTCCCAAACTTTTTTGAATCACGGCGCCCTCGGGTATCTGAATTGTTTTCAAGGCACCCCTAGGCCAAAAGTTTCTTATTGAGAAATTTAGAAAAAAATATTACATTTAGTAAATTGTGTTTATAGGTCATCATTAGGGTGAGGTATGTGGTGAAGGATAGTATTTGTTTCTGTTTGTCCACACATATTATGATTGGCAGCCACAAGCACTAGTTTTGCCTATTACATTGACAATAAATAGTTTGAATTGGTCCGGGACCACCAACCTGAGGCACCCCAGCAAGTGTCCCGCGGCACCCCAGGGTGCCACGGCACACAGTTTGAGAACCACTGAGCTACAGTGTTCAGACACAGGCAGTCAGACCTAAAGATGAAAATTGTATAGATAAATCCACCCCTACCTACGCACATGTGCTGGTGACTGTCAATCATAAGATATGTTAACATGCAGAAACAAATTTTGTACCGCACCACACAACAAACCTTTGACCTAAGGGTGCCGTGAAAAATATTCTGGTACTCTAGGGCACTGTGGGGCAGCTGTATTAAGCCTGGAGAAGTGATAAAGCAGTGATAAGTGCAAGGTGATAACGCACCAGCCAGTCAGCTCCTGTCAATTTACATATCGGAGCTGATTGGCTGGTGCGTTATCACCTTGCACTTATCACTTCTTTATCACTTCTCCAGGCTTAATACATATACCCCTGTGTTTGGGAACCACTGGTTTAGGTCTAACTTCACAATAAGCACTTTTTTAAATCACCTATTACACATAAACAACCTAGTACTCATTTTCATTATAAATATGCAATGCCAGGAAATAAAAGTTCAGCCGCCACCATCACGGCCCAGCAGCAGCCCCGTCTCCAGTGAGTCTCCACCAGTAGCTCTGATGGAAACAGAAGGTGCCATGCCTGGTGCTCCCCTATGTGCGCCTCCTCTATCAGCCACTTCCTGCGCTCCTGCCCCCGGTGTCTCACATGGGCCCCCACACACACGGCCGCTGCGCCGCCTGCCCTTACATACAACAGCTCAGTACACTACAGGGAGAAAACAATAAGCATCAGCGCGGCCGGCACCAGTCATGGGGCTTCCTGCTCCCAGTGCCTGAGAAACTTTATGCCGCCTGTATGAGGGGGTCAGCGGGAGTGATCCCTCCTGCCCCGGTCACCTGCGCTGGGTGAAGGAGGAGTAAGTGGGCGTGGCTTTGGGTTGTGTGTAGGGGGGCGTTTGCCCTTATTGCCCCCCTGCTAAATCCGACACTGGCACCTTGGCAAAAAGCATGTTACACTGCAGGTGGCTCTGCTGGATTTCCCACGTGGTGCATGAGGCACATACCTGGGAATGCCACTAGCTGGGGGCAGCACAGTGCTGGGAGTGTCTGTCTGTGTAATCCAGGAGCATGCAGAAAAATTCTTAGCCCACAAAAGGCCAAAACAAAGGCATCTTGATGTCTGATAAGCATCCATGGAGGCCAGTGTACACCCAATAACATTGTACCTACGGGCAGCCGAAGCCCTAAATCCTCCCATGGCAGGTGGGGCAAATTTACATTGCACAGAAAGCTTGAAAGGGTCATGTCCAAACCCAAATTCAAACTGCAATGTAAAAATAATACTGCCCAGCATTTGTGGGCTACATGAAAAAGCAGCCAGTACCAGGGGCGTAGCCAGAACTTTATGGGCCCCATAGCAACATTTTGAAGAGGCCCCTGTCCCAATTCTACTAGAGAGACACCTCTCCACAGCAGTTGTTCATTTTATACCCCATAATAGTGCCTTAGTTCATTTTCTGAACCATAATAGTGCCTTCGTTTATTTTATTAACCATAGTGATGCCCTAGTACACGTTATGCCACATTGTAGGGCTGCCAGTACACTGTAACCCCAATTTACATTAGAAAATATGACCTCCGGTTCATTTTATTACCACTTTACAATGATCAGGTCCAAGGGCATAACTAGATAAATTGCGGGCCCCAAAGCAAAAGTTTGAATGAGTCCCTATAAACCACTGACTGGTAAATGTGTATATATATATATATATATATATATATATATACATATATATAAAACACATAACTGTAACATGTAAGGTGGGCTCCTCTCAGCTCTGGGCCCCATAGCTGCTGCACTCCCTGCACCTATGGTAGCTATGCCCTTGGCAGTGGCGGATCTAGACTTAACTTTTAGGGGGGGGCGGTTTAGGCATGATGACCCCTCCCCATAATCATAGCTCCTCCCACTTTGAAATGTCCCTCCCGTTCGCTTCTAAAATTTCCTATTGTTGCCAGTTAGTGGAGAGAACCATGCGCACTGGTGATACAGACTGGCGAATAGAGATGAGCGGGTTCGGTTCCTCTGAATCCGAACCCGCCCGAACTTCAGGTTTTTTACACGGGTCCGAGCAGGCTCGGATCTTCCCGCCTTGCTCGGCTAACCCGAGCGCGCCCGATTGTCATCATCACGCTGTCGGATTCTCGCGAGGCTCGGATTCTATCGCGAGACTCGGATTCTATATAAGGAGCCGCGCGTCGCCGCCATTTTCACACGTGCATTGAGAGTCATAGGGAGAGGACGTGGCTGGTGTCCTCTCCGTTTAGAGAAGAGAGAGACACAGTATTTTGGGGAGCATTATTAGGAGGAGTACTACTATACTGTATACTACTATACTACTTGCTGAAGTGATATTTATACTAGATTAGATAATAGATAGTGTGACTGTAAGTGTATTATCTGACTTGTGGGGGAGACACTGACAGTGGGGAGCAGTTAGAGTCTGAGAGCAGGACTCAGGAGTACATATAATGTACAGTCACAGTGCACACTTTTGCTGCCAGAGTCAGTGCCACACTGCCATTGTTGTGACCACACTGACCACCAGTATAATAATATATTTTGTGATTGTCTGCTTAGGCCTCGGAGTACTAGTTGCAAGTTGCAACGTGATCTGAAGTGGCCACCAGTTTAATAATCAATCACCACCAGTTTAATATATATATATATATATATATAATTGTATATAATATATATATGTATATAATATTGTATACCACCTACCCGTGGTTTTTTTTTTCATTCTTCTTTATACATACTACTATAGTAGCTTACTGTAGCAGTCTGCGGTGCTGTGCTGACCTGACAGTGTCCAGCAGGTCCGTCATCAGTCATTACATAATAAATATATATAGTACCTGTCCGGCTGCAGTACTAGTGATATTATATTGATTTCATCTCATTATCAATAATTTATCATCCAGTCTAGACTCTATATTAGCAGCAGACACAGTACGTTAGTCCACGGCTGTAGCTACCTCTGTGTCGGCACTCGGCAGTCCATCCATAATTGTATACCACCTACCCGTGTTTTTTTTTTTCTTTCTTCTTTGTACATACTACTATAGTATAGTAGCTTACTGTAGCAGTCTGCGGTGCTGCTGAGCTGACAGTGTCCAGCAGGTCCGTCATCAGTCATCATTACCTAATAAATATATTATCTACCTGTCCGGCTGCAGTACTAGTGATATTATATATACATACATATATATATATTGATTTCATCTCATTATCATCCAGTCTATATTAGCAGCAGACACAGTACGGTAGTCCACGGCTGTAGCTACCTCTGTGTCGGCACTCGGCAGTCCATCCATAATTGTATACCACCTACCCGTGTTTTGTTTTTTTTCTTTCTTCTTTGTACATACTACTATAGAGTATAGTAGCTTACTGTAGCAGTCTGCGGTGCTGCTGAGCTGACAGTGTCCAGCAGGTCCGTCATCAGTCATCATTACCTAATAAATATATTATCTACCTGTCCGGCTGCAGTACTAGTGATATTATATATACATACATATATATATTGATTTCATCTCATTATCAATCATCCAGTCTATATTAGCAGCAGACACAGTACGTTAGTCCACGGCTGTAGCTACCTCTGTGTCGGCACTCGGCAGTCCATCCATAATTGTATACCACCTACCCGTGGTTTTTTTTTTTTCTTTCTTCTTTGTACATACTACTATAGTATAGTAGCTTACTGTAGCAGTCTGCGGTGCTGCTGAGCTGACAGTGTCCAGCAGGTCCGTCATCAGTCATCATTACCTAATAAATATATTATCTACCTGTCCGGCTGCAGTACTAGTGATATTATATATACATACATATATATATATTGATTTCATCTCATTATCATCCAGTCTATATTAGCAGCAGACACAGTACGGTAGTCCACGGCTGTAGCTACCTCTGTGTCGGCACTCGGCAGTCCATCCATAATTGTATACCACCTACCCGTGGTTTTTTTTTTTTCTTTCTTCTTTGTACATACTACTATAGTATAGTAGCTTACTGTAGCAGTCTGCGGTGCTGCTGAGCTGACAGTGTCCAGCAGGTCCGTCATCAGTCATCATTACCTAATAAATATATTATCTACCTGTCCGGCTGCAGTACTAGTGATATTATATATACATACATATATATATATTGATTTCATCTCATTATCATCCAGTCTATATTAGCAGCAGACACAGTACGGTAGTCCACGGCTGTAGCTACCTCTGTGTCGGCACTCGGCAGTCCATCCATAAGTATACTAGTATCCATCCATCTCCATTGTTTACCTGAGGTGCCTTTTAGTTGTGCCTATTAAAATATGGAGAACAAAAATGTTGAGGTTCCAAAATTAGGGAAAGATCAAGATCCACTTCCACCTCGTGCTGAAGCTGCTGCCACTAGTCATGGCCGAGACGATGAAATGCCAGCAACGTCGTCTGCCAAGGCCGATGCCCAATGTCATAGTACAGAGCATGTCAAATCCAAAACACCAAATATCAGTAAAAAAAGGACTCCAAAACCTAAAATAAAATTGTCGGAGGAGAAGCGTAAACTTGCCAATATGCCATTTACCACACGGAGTGGCAAGGAACGGCTGAGGCCCTGGCCTATGTTCATGGCTAGTGGTTCAGCTTCACATGAGGATGGAAGCACTCAGCCTCTCGCTAGAAAACTGAAAAGACTCAAGCTGGCAAAAGCACCGCAAAGAACTGTGCGTTCTTCGAAATCCCAAATCCACAAGGAGAGTCCAATTGTGTCGGTTGCGATGCCTGACCTTCCCAACACTGGACGTGAAGAGCATGCACCTTCCACCATTTGCACGCCCCCTGCAAGTGCTGGAAGGAGCACCCGCAGTCCAGTTCCTGATAGTCAGATTGAAGATGTCAGTGTTGAAGTACACCAGGATAAGGAGGATATGGGTGTTGCTGGCGCTGGGGAGGAAATTGACCAGGAGGATTCTGATGGTGAGGTGGTTTGTTTAAGTCAGGCACCCGGGGAGACACCTGTTGTCTGTGGGAGGAATAGGGCCATTGACATGCCTGGTCAAAATACAAAAAAAATCAGCTCTTCGGTGTGGAAGTATTTCACCAGAAATGCGGACAACATTTGTCAAGCCGTGTGTTGCCTTTGTCAAGCTGTAATAAGTAGGGGTAAGGACATTAACCACCTCGGAACATCCTCCCTTATACGTCACCTGCAGCGCATTCATAATAAGTCAGTGACAAGTTCAAAAACTTTGGGTGACAGCAGAAGCAGTCCACTGACCAGTAAATCCCTTCCTCTTGTAACCAAGCTCACGCAAACCACCCCACCAACTCCCTCAGTGTCAATTTCCTCCTTACCCAGGAATGCCAATAGTCCTGCAGGCCATGTCACTGGCAATTCTGACGAGTCCTCTCCTGCCTGGGATTCCTCCGATGCATCCTTGAGTGTAATGCCTACTGCTGCTGGCGCTGCTGTTGTTGCTGCTGGGAGTCGATCGTCATCCCAGAGGGGAAGTCGTAAGCCCACTTGTACTACTTCCAGTAAGCAATTGACTGTCCAACAGTCCTTTGCGAGGAAGATGAAATATCACAGCAGTCATCCTGCTGCAAAGCTTTCCAGAATACGCACACAGCTGAAAACCTCTTACGGCAACTGAGGAAGATCATCGCGGAATGGCTTACCCCAATTGGACTCTCCTGTGGATTTGTGGCATCGGACAACGCCAGCAATATTGTGTGTGCATTAAATATGGGCAAATTCCAGCACGTCCCATGTTTTGCACATACCTTGAATTTGGTGGTGCAGAATTTTTTTAAAAACGACAGGGGCGTGCAAGAGATGCTGTCGGTGGCCAGAAGAATTGCGGGACACTTTCGGCGTACAGGCACCACGTACAGAAGACTGGAGCACCACCAAAAACTACTGAACCTGCCCTGCCATCATCTGAAGCAAGAAGTGGTAACGAGGTGGAATTCAACCCTCTATATGCTTCAGAGGTTGGAGGAGCAGCAAAAGGCCATTCAAGCCTATACAATTGAGCACGATATAGGAGGTGGAATGCACCTGTCTCAAGCGCAGTGGAGAATGATTTCAACGTTGTGCAAGGTTCTGATGCCCTTTGAACTTGCCACACGTGAAGTCAGTTCAGACACTGCCAGCCTGAGTCAGGTCATTCCCCTCATCAGGCTTTTGCAGAAGAAGCTGGAGACATTGAAGGAGGAGCTAACACGGAGCGATTCCGCTAGGCATGTGGGACTTGTGGATGGAGCCCTTAATTCGCTTAACAAGGATTCACGGGTGGTCAATCTGTTGAAATCAGAGCACTACATTTTGGCCACCGTGCTCGATCCTAGATTTAAAGCCTACCTTGGATCTCTCTTTCCGGCAGACACAAGTCTGCTGGGGTTCAAAGACCTGCTGGTGAGAAAATTGTCAAGTCAAGCGGAACGCGACCTGTCAACATCTCCTCCTTCACATTCTCCCGCAACTGGGGGTGCGAGGAAAAGGCTCAGAATTCCGAGCCCACCCGCTGGCGGTGATGCAGGGCAGTCTGGAGCGACTGCTGATGCTGACATCTGGTCCGGACTGAAGGACCTGACAACGATTACGGACATGTCGTCTACTGTCACTGCATATGATTCTCTCACCATTGAAAGAATGGTGGAGGATTATATGAGTGACCGCATCCAAGTAGGCACGTCACACAGTCCATACTTATACTGGCAGGAAAAAGAGGCAATTTGGAAGCCCTTGCACAAACTGGCTTTATTCTACCTAAGTTGCCCTCCCACAAGTGTGTACTCCGAAAGAGTGTTTAGTGCCGCCGCTCACCTTGTCAGCAATCGGCGTACGAGGTTACATCCAGAAAATGTGGAGAAGATGATGTTCATTAAAATGAATTATAATCAATTCCTCCGTGGAGACATTGACCAGCAGCAATTGCCTCCACAAAGTACACAGGGAGCTGAGATGGTGGATTCCAGTGGGGACGAATTGATAATCTGTGAGGAGTGGGATGTACACGGTGATATATCGGAGGATGATGATGAGGTGGACATCTTGCCTCTGTAGAGCCAGTTTGTGCAAGGAGAGATTAATTGCTTCTTTTTCGGTGGGGGTCCAAACCAACCCGTCATTTCAGTCACAGTCGTGTGGCAGACCCTGTCACTGAAATGATGGGTTGGTTAAAGTGTGCATGTCCTGTTTATACAACATAATGGTGGGTGGGAGGGCCCAAGGACAATTCCATCTTGCACCTCTTTTTTCTTTAATTTTTCTTTGCGTCATGTGCTGTTTGGGGAGGGTTTTTTGGAAGGGCCATCCTGCGTGACACTGCAGTGCCACTCCTAGATGGGCCCGGTGTTTGTGTCGGCCACTAGGGTCGCTTATCTTACTCACACAGCTACCTCATTGCGCCTCTTTTTTTCTTTGCGTCATGTGCTGTTTGGGGAGGGTTTTTTGGAAGGGCCATCCTGCGTGACACTGCAGTGCCACTCCTAGATGGGCCCGGTGTTTGTGTCGGCCACTAGGGTCGCTTATCTTACTCACACAGCTACCTCATTGCGCCTCTTTTTTTCTTTGCGTCATGTGCTGTTTGGGGAGGGTTTTTTGGAAGGGCCATCCTGCGTGACACTGCAGTGCCACTCCTAGATGGGCACGGTGTTTGTGTCGGCCACTAGGGTCGCTTATCTTACTCACACAGCTACCTCATTGCGCCTCTTTTTTTCTTTGCGTCATGTGCTGTTTGGGGAGGGTTTTTTGGAAGGGCCATCCTGCGTGACACTGCAGTGCCACTCCTAGATGGGCCCGGTGTTTGTGTCGGCCACTAGGGTCGCTTAGCTTAGTCATCCAGCGACCTAGGTGCAAATTTTAGGACTAAAAATAATATTGTGAGGTGTGAGGTATTCAGAATAGACTGAAAATGAGTGGAAATTATGGTTTTTGAGGTTAATAATACTTTGGGATCAAAATGACCCCCAAATTCTATGATTTAAGCTGTTTTTTAGTGTTTTTTAAAAAAAACACCCGAATCCAAAACACACCCGAATCCGACAAAAAAAATTCGGTGAGGTTTTGCCAAAACGCGGTCGAACCCAAAACACGGCCGCGGAACCGAACCCAAAACCAAAACACAAAACCCGAAAAATTTCAAGTGCACATCTCTACTGGCGAATCGCCATTCCTGCATGCATCTGCACATTCGTAGATCACACATGCACAATCATGCAGACCAAATTTGGGCTACCAGTCCACTTTCAGAGAAAAAAAAAGTGAAATTAATTTACTTTAGCAGGAAAAAATGCTTTACATAAATACTCATTTCTTTTAATAGATCCTGTGATGGCATAAGTAATAAGACAACAATGGTACACATTATTGCACACAGTATGAGCCGAAATTCACATTATACCACTCAGAATAAGCCGAAATTCACATTATACCACGCAGAATGAGCCGAAATTCACATTATAGCACACAGAATGAGACGAAATTCACATTATACCACACAGAATGAGCCTAAATTCACATTGTAGCAAACAGAATGAGCCGAAATTCACATTAAAGCACACAGTATGAGCCGAAATTCACATGATAGCACACTGAATGAGCCGAAATTCACATTATAGCACACTGAATGAGCCGAAATTCACATTATAGCGCACAGAATGAGCCGAAATTCACATTGTAGCACACTGAATGAGCTGAAATTCACATTATATTACACTGAATGAGCCGAAATTCACATTGTTGCACACTGAATGAGCCGTAATTCACATTATAGCGCACAGAATGAGCCGAAATTCACATTATAGCACACGGTATGAGCCGAAATTCACAATATAGCACACTGAATAAGACGAAATTCACATTATCGCACAGGGTATGAGCCGAAATTCACAATATAGCACACTGAATGAGACGACATTCACATTATAGCACAGGGTATGAGTCGAAATTCACAATATAGCACACTGAATGAGACGAAATTCACATTATAGCACACGGTATGAGCCGAAATTCACATTATAGCACACAGTATGAGCCGAAATTCACATTATAGCACACAGTATGAGCCGAAATTCACATTATAGCACACTGAATGAGCCAAAATTCACATCATGCCACATGGAATGAGACAGCAGGGACATAGGGACAGGGAGAGTGATAAAGGGATAAGGAAAGTAACAGCAGGGACAGGGAGAGTGACAGAGGGACAGGGAAAGTGACAGCAGGGATATAGGGAGTGACAGAGTGACAGGGAAAGTGACAGATCTAGACAGCTCACCTACACACACAGTGAGGCAATTACAGGCTTTAGCTCCTCTCTCCGTGCCCACTCCTCTGCTGCTGTAAAAATGGCGCCAGCCTGCCCCTGAATAAAACCTTGGCATCCACAAATGCCCATTGCCTACTGCGCATGACAGTGTTTGTCATTGCGCAGAGGCATCGTATCACTGAGGAGGAGCTGGAGCGGCTGAGACAGGGTTGTGTCTATGCTCCCTTCGTGATCAGGACCTGGAAGGTCCTCTCCATGAAGGAAAACTAGACGCTACCGCTGGGACGGGGGACTGGGGAGCCGGGCGCGGTGGAGAAGACAGTGAGTAACACACTGCTTGCTCCGGGGCTCCGGCTCCTGCACTTACTAGCCTCTCCCTCAGTCAGGCTCTCAGCGGCGGCGGGCGCTGCGGGCTGTGTTAGTGCTGCCGCAGCCCGCAGGTCATGCTCGTCGCGGTTACCGGAACCGGCCCCTTTTATCCCGCCGCAATATGTGTAGGGGGGGCGTTCGCCCTTTTCGCCCCTGTCTGTATCCGCCACTGGCCCTTGGCCAGTACTTACCAGTTGTAGTATGAATGGTCAACCATGTTAAGGTTGACATTCATCAGGTCGACCACTATTGGTCTACATAGATATAGTTGACATGAACTAATAGTCGACACATCGAAATGGTCAATGTGGGACAGATCGACACATGAAAAGGTCGACATGGATTTTTTAACTGTTTTTCGTGTCATTTTTTCCGTAACATGACCAGAAACCCCAGTTAGTGTATTGCGCCCCATTTTCAAGGCTTGCAAGCTGCGGGCAGGGTGCCTCGCTGCTCTCAGCACAGGTTACCATTCCCAGTCATAGTCCACGTGGATGGGTCAGTATGAAAAAGTTAGAAATCTAAATATTTTTTAAAAAGCCATGTTGACATTTTCATGTGTCGACCTGTCATGTGTCGACCATTTTCATGTGTCGATCATTTATCCATGGCGACCAGGTCAGTGTCGACCGATAGTGGTCGACCTAATGACTGTCGACCATCCAAATGGATACCGTACTTACCCTGCATGAAAAAAGATACATATATTTATTTACAGCCCTTACATTGCAACATGGTTTGTGCAGGTACAAAGTTACTTACTTTTTGTGCTTTGCTCCAGCTCAGAATCAGCCCCTCTATGTGGGAATATGATCTACACTACCTTTTCCACACCTTAACAAACCTACCACTAAACCTATCCGTTATGTATGCGTGCAATGTATGGTACAATGAGCTGAGTCATCTGGGAAACTAAAAAAAACATTGGTACTGTAGCTGTCCCAAGAAATCAAGAGTTCAAAATTACAATTTAAAGCTATTTAAAAACATTGACTTAAAATGACAGGTTTACAAAAGGTATACAGCAGAGTCAATTTCCCACACTCCCCCAGTCCTTCGCTGACCTTACATGGGAACTGAGAGTAAACAAAGAGCATATAAATCTGGGAATGTCTCTAGACATGGTAAAATCATGTAATGGACACACCAAACATTTCCATTTCCTTTCTCACCAGTTCCTTGTCCCTTCTGAGCTTAGATATATTTATTAAAGATGCCTTCGAGATGACCACCAACTATGATATACATGGACGTAAAATTTATTAACAAGCAAAAGGTTGCCTGTTATAATTACTGTAATAAACCAGTTACTAAAGACTCACAATTTATTATTATTATTACATTTATGTATATAGTGCCAGCATATTTCACAGTGCTTTACAATTGAGAGAAAATGTAGTAATAAAACAAGCCTATATATTATCAAATAAAGAGGAACGAAGGATCTGTTTATAAGTTTACTAATACAGACGTTTGATCCATTAAGTTAAATACCACAGATTCCAAATTATAGTCTGATAACAATGGGAAAAAGAGTTCAGTGGAACCATATGACCCGGTCCCACAGCTACATATGTGTGGGAGTAATTAAGTTGTTTGAGTAACAAAAAAGAATAAATGTAGGTTTTTGTGAATTGGGTGAGAGGTAGTAACCAGGTCCAGTAAGGGTAAGTAGATGGCTCAGTTATTTGTATAAGTATTTGTAGAAAAAAATATCCCAAATAGAAGTTATACAGCTGACAAACTAAGCACCGGTGCTCTTTTATGTTAACCGTGGCCTCCTCTATCATTGGAGCTGTTACTGCTGTAGTCTAATTCCTGTACCTTCGATACACACTTGAGTAAACAAAAGAACATTTCATGACACTGAGTTTTCAAGCGGTTTCCAATTACAGTAGTTGTGTTGAGTACTTTTATATAAAGTTTCTGAAGTTATCATTTATTATATACTTCTACAGCAAATCATTCACTCTTACAAATCATTTAGATAATGTATACTTTTAGAAAAAAATCACTTCACTTAGGTAATTCCTGTGGTGATGTCTCAATATAATATATTATTTCCTTATCCAGTCAAACTACTGCTTTCTTTTTTTGTACTAAGGATCAGGAATGATTGCATAATAAGTCTTGCTGTTCCGTCCCTCCTCAGCCACATATAATAGCCTCTATCCCTGTAGTAGATCTATTTGCATGAGATAAATATCTAAACTAGGCTGTTACAGTAAAAGAGAATATTGTAAATACATAGAGAACACCAAACTGCGTTTCACTGTGGAAGCTTTTTCAAGACAGGAAGTTATTTATTATATACAGGTTTCACTACAGGAATTCCCTATCTAAGTGAAATGTTTCAATCCCTTCTACAAGTATATATTAGCTAGAAGATTTGCAGGAGTTCATGAATTGCAATAGAACTAGATCATGAAAGGTAATTGCATTGTACTGATGATACACAAGCACAACGCAGTTAAGTGGAAAGCAAATCGTATTATATAAAATGTTCTTCCTTCTTTACTCAGCTATTTTTTTTTAAGTTACAGGACTTAGAATACAACAGTAGTTACCTCCAACAAATAGAGGAAGCCAAGTTTGACAGCAAGCTGATTGGTGGTTTGAAATATTCCTCTAGTTTTATTAGCAATATAACAGAAATCAACAAAATAAGTTGCAAGCCACGGACAATATACAATATAAAAGTAGCTCTTACTGCAAAAAGAGACACAATATAAACATGTATGTTACTAAGTATTTATTTAAAATGGGATAATATTTAGAACTGGATAAAATATCAGTATTTTACAACAATATTTCATAACTTTGCTATCATTGGTTTTAATTTATCTGTTTTTATAATTATTTCACAATAAGCAAACCCTAATAATAAAAGGTATTTTGTAATTTAAGTTTGGAATGTGGCATATCTGAAGCCATGCATCTTGCAATTAACTTATATTTTAGGCAATTAAACCACATAATGAAAATATGTTTTAATTCATTGCAATATCTGCATTCCATTTTGCTATATTATGCATGAGTGTATACATTGGGCAGTATGGATGGTGTAATGGTTAGCATTACTGCATCACAGCACTGAGGTCATGGGTTCGATTCCCACCATGGCCCTAACTGTGTGGAGTTTGTATATTCTCCCCGCACTTGCGTGGGTTTCTTCCGGGTACTCCGGTTTCCTCCCACAATCCAAAAATATACTGGTAGGTTAATTGGCTCCCAACAAAATTAACACTAGCGTGAATGTGTCTGTGTGTACATGTGATAGGGAATATAGGTTGTAAGCTCCACTGGGGCAGGGACTGATGTGAATGGGCAAATATTTTCTGTAAAGCGCTGCAGAATATGTGTGCGCTATATAAATAACTGGTAATAAATAAATTGCTAAATCTCACAGTGATTTGTTGAATACAATACTTAAGTGAACTTCTTTCAAGGAAGAAATATTTAAGAAGAAAGAAAAAATAAATCTCATTGGACTGTTTGTTTTATAACTCTGATGTTTTATATGAGACACTGACAGTGCCAAATATTCATTGTAATTCTTCACAATGCATACTTCTCTTTTGGGGATTTGGAATACCCCATACTGTGAAATAGACTGCAGTAAGTTAGGAGCACTCCAATACAAATTCCATTTTTGGTTATTATGTGACTAAGTAGGCCCTGTATAATGTATATTGTTTGCTAAGATTGACTCCAATTAAATAGTGACAGTCATTACAGATTGTAGGGAGTCAATGTTTAAGGTCCCTGGAAGTATGCTGAAAGGTCCAGATGTTACAGGTTTTGGTAATAAGCAGAATCATTGGCATTATAAATGATTTTCCAGAGGACTCCCTCACTGGCACTGCTGAATGGTTACATGCTGGAGGAGATGATAAAGCTGAGGTAGGCCTGGTGGTTCCTGCAGATCATGTTCATACAGTATCTCCCAGACTATTACTAGGTCATCCAGCTCACTTGGTATTGTAGACTTCATCATAGCTCCCAGTAGCAGATCTTGCCATGGGCACACAGGACTTTTGCCCGGGGCACCGTCTTCCGGAGGGCGCCGCGCCATGGCAAGATCCGCTAGTGTTGGTCAGTGCCCCCAGTGCTGTGCGGCGCTTTGAAGGAAACTAGACGGGTAGACGCTACCTGTCTAGTTTCCCTTCGTGTAGAGGACCTTTGCTGTGCGGTGCGCAATGACGTCATCGCGCACCGCATAGCATTGTGGGACTGGCACATAGGCGCTAGGTGTCATAATTGACCTCTAGTGTCTATGCTGTGCTATGGGAGAGATGTCATGACGTCTCTCCCATAGATCCGAGGAGCGGGGTGGCGGAGGTCTGCAGCGGTCAGGAATCAGGAGCGGGGATAGTAAGTATTAATTTTTTATTTTATTTTTATTCTTTTTTAGCGGCGCTACTCTACAGGGGGCACAAATGGGGGCAAAACGCTACAGGGGCACAACTCTACAGGGGGCGTAACTGTATGAAGCCACACCCCTATTTTTGGGAACAGAACTGGGACCACTTGGCAAAGTTGCTAAGAGCTGGTGTGGGTGAAACTAGGAGCTCAGATGATGCTCATACTCATTGGTTAGAACTCACAGGAGCAGTGACACAGGACACATTAAACCTAGGTAGAGGCAATGGCGAACTGCCTTAAGGCCCCCTATCCACTAGGGCGTTTTATCTCAGTAATTAGTTGGATCAATTTTTCCTGCAATCTGGCTGGGAGCTTCTCGGGAGCCCTGCAATTGCGATTTGCTACTTGAGTGTATTTTTTACATGTGATTTATCTCATGCAATCTAATGTTATTAAACCTATTTCTGTGTGATTAAGATAAATAAAACGTGCAGCACATGTGATCTGCGATTGCGATGGGAGACAAACAGGAGCGGGCCTCGCATCGCAATCACACAAAAAGGACATGCAATGTGACACTTTTCATGCATTCCGTCTAAGCAATTCTTTCGCAATCGCATAAAAACAGGCCATATCGCACTAGTGGATAGGGGCCATAACTGTGGCTGAACACTGCCAAAAGTTAAAACACTTGATCGTTCTTTAGTAGATTCTCTTTGACCTACTCTTCAGAATCCTTGTGAGATGTACAGCAATGTTTGGGAGGCTTCAAAAAGTAAACATTAACATGCCAATTTGCCTTTAGCTAGTAAGCAAATTGCAAATCACCATGTAAAATAATAAGAAATAGGAGATTTGGACAAATTCAACTATTGATATATAGTGTATCTCACTTATACCCCTTTCACACTGACAATAGCCGGGTCGCACCCGGAAATGTGTACGCGGGTGCTTCCCAGGTGCGCCCCAGATTGAGACCCCTTCAGACTTGCTGCCCGACCCGGCATATTGCCGAGTTGGTGACATCACCGCTGATGTTACCGGAGGCTGTGCTTGGAGATAATCATCTCCAAGCACCGCCTCCTCCTATGCAGAGAATGGGTGCCGGGTCGCCTTGACCCGGCATACCCGTTTACACTGCACCGCATCCCGGGACGATCCCGGATTCAACCCTGGTCGAGACCTGGGATGAAATACCGGGACGCTCGTCCCGGGATATTGTTCCTGTACCCTTTCACACTGAGCAAATTCCAGGGTTGATGCGTGTTCATGTGTAATAACGCGGGAATTTTTTGTCAGTCTGAAAGGGGTATTAGAGGCAGATGTACTAAGACATGGAGAGAGATAAAGTGGAAGGAGATTAAGTGGACAACCAATCAGGTCCTAACTGTTATTTTGCAAACACAGCCTGTAACATGGAAGTTAGGAGCTGATTGGCTGGTACTTGATCTCTCTCTCTCTCTCTCTCTCTCTCTCTCTCTCTCTCTCTACTTTGTCACTCTCCAATACTTAGTACCCTATAATCTTATTATTTCAGGCTTTATGGAATCAAGTTCTACTGTACTTCAGCTTGGAAACAGCCATTGGCTTCCTGCACAAATATATTCACGTTACTTCTAGCTGTATCAGGATTAAACATTTGTCTGCTGCCATCCCTGTTCCAGGTTTGTCTCATCGGTTTTGCATATCTGGTGGCAGCTCTGACATGGCACTGTTTTGTCATTTTTTTCTTGGCAGCCACTTGACCTAACCACCATACCGTATACTGATATTTATCCTACTATTATCAGCATCCTGAACAGGTATCATCTTCACCAGAGACCTGTGTTTATTACAGACTCCAGATCACCCTCCTAGCTCCTCCATTAGTGTTCTTTGCAATCCCGACACCAGAAGTACCAAGTGGAGATAAGGCTTACTACTCCAATTTGAAGACCAGGGGGTATCTGAATTAGAGATGTACAGCGGGCATTTTTCGTGTTTTATGTTTTGGTTTTGGATTCAGGTCCGCAGTCGTGTTTTGGATTCGGACGCATTTTGGCAAAACCACCCTTTCGGGTTTTGTATTCGGATGTGTTTTGGATTCGGGTGATTTTTGAAAAAAACACAAAAACAGCTAAAATCATAGAATTTGGGGGTAATTTTGATCCTATAGTATTATTAACCTCAATAACAATAATTTCCACTAATTTCCAGTCTATTCTGAATACCTCACACCTCACAATATTATTTTTACTCCTAAAATTTGCACCAAAGTGGATGACTAAGCTAAGCTACCCAAGTGGCCGGCACAAACACCTGGCCCATCTAGGAGTGGCAATGCAGTGTCAGATAGGATGGCACTTAAAAAAATAGTCCCCAAACAGCACATGATGCAAAGAAAAAAAGAGGTGCACTGTGGTCGCTGGATGGAGGTCGATCTCTCTGTGTTGTTATATTTTAGGCCTTCAATATGCCACCGAAAAGAGGGGGTAAAACCCCCAAGAAGCCTGCACCTATACAATTTCCTAAAGCCTCCGGCTTCAATCAAAACTCCACTAATACACTTTCTGTGAGCTTCGGGACACCCACAAACCTATCTAAATCTTCTGCTTCACATCCATCGACAGACCTGGACATGAATCTAGATTCTCAAGCTCCCCTTACCACTCAAAAGATGCTCAAAATGTTCTCAGCATTCCGTTCAGATATTTTGTCTGGAGTGGATTTCTCAATTCAAACACTTAGAGCTGATCTGGGTGGCAAAGCAGGTCGTACCAAACATCTCGAAGATAAAATGCAGGAGTTGGTGACATCACATAATGATCTTCTTACATCACATTCTGACTTACAAAATGACGTCATCTCATTACGCGAAAAGATTGCTGATTTGGAGGACAGATCGAAGAGAAACCATCTTAATCTTAAGGCAGGCATGTCCAAACTGCGGCCCTCCAGCTGTTGTGAAACTACATATCCCAGAATGCCTAGACACAGTTTTGCTGTCAGAGAATGCAAAAGCTGTGTCAGGGCATGCTGGGATGTGTAGTTTCACAACAGCTGGAGGGCCGCAGTTTGGACATGCCTGCCTTAATGTGTGCCCGACTCAGTAGCTCCAGCAGAACTAAGAGGTTATATCACTAAATTGTTCCAGAGTCTTCTTCCATCTGCATCATCTCAGGATTTACTTAAGGATCGGGTCCATCGCTTACCTGAAGCGCGGAATGGCTACTCATCAAGTTTCCCAATAGATGTTTTGCTGAGAGTTCATTTTTTCCATATCAAGAGGATATCCTCAGAGCTGCCAGAAAAGCAGAGGACTCTGACATTATGGGCGGTTTGCAAATATATCCTGATCTATCTCAGCTCACCTTGGGTAAAAGACGTGCGCTTTGCCCAATTACGTCCGCCCTAAGAGATAACGACATCCAGTATAGATGGGGCTTCCCAGTCAAATTGATCATCTGGTGTGACTCTTCCTCTTATATAATCTCTACATTTGAAGCAGGAGTGAAGTTGCTGGATGACTGTGACATTCAAATTCCACACTCAAAGGCTGCCGATCCAACTCAGCTGTTGGATACCTGAAAATCGGAAGTCATTAGCTAGATTGTATTACTTTATTTGTCCTTAGATGTGAATATAGATGTCAGGAAGGTCACTATAGAGATCCAAGGCCCTTTGGATACTAGGGAGAATGTCTGTTACCAGACTTAGTTCTTAACTCTTATGTCTTGTATGAGCCCCTGTGGGCCCTCGCAATTTCCATGGTTATATGTTTTTTTTGTTTATTTTGGGGTTTTATACGTTGTAAGCAAAGTACCAGTTATGTGTCCATGTTTTTTTTTCCATTTTTAAGATTTCACAGTTATGTATGTTAGTTTGTGATCTTATACACAGTTGTTATGACATACGATCTATCACTTATTGGTATACGCTTTTGCTGACCGTACTGGCTAGTGTGCTGTGGTGTTGTTGTTGCTGGTTTTTCTTTTTCAGATTATGCTTTTGTATTGAGAATGTTTATGACTTACATGTGACCCATTTGAGCCTATTCCCCTGATGGTTTTTGTTTTGTCACTAAGGTTTTTTTTTGTGGCAAACATTGTTTTTTCTTTGCTGATATTTTTCTCTCCCCCTCTTTTTCCTCAGCTCTCCCTGCTCCCCCTGTTCTGACCCCCTTTGTTAAAGTGCAATCTCATGAGTGATTACATAGAGCCTGAACGGATACTCATTACATCCCCTAATGGTTAAGTTCTTTTTGTTGAATGCAAATGGCTTAAACTCCCCCTGTAAGAGATGTCAAGCTTTAGATACCTTTTGTAAGGAGAGGGCTAGAGTTGTTGCTCTCCAGGAGACGCATTCCATAGCCTCTGGCCCACCAGTTTTCCAAAACTCTCGCTATCCGATAGCCTATTTTGCAAATGGTCCTTCTAAGAAACATGGCGTAGCTATTCTTTTCCACAATACTATCCAATTTGATTTGTACTCTCAATTTTCAGATAAGGAGGGCAGTTACTTGATTTTGATGGGGAAACTAGAAGATGTTGAGGTTACACTTGTTTCTCTATATGCTACAAATACTAATCAGCTACCTTTCCTACGTAAACTGTTTACCACTATTCACAAAGTTTGGAAAGGCTGATTGATTATAATGGGAGACTTCAACCTGGTCCCGGATGTGAGGCTAGACAAAACCTTTCCCCCCAATAGGCCCCTACAAGGGTAGTCGTTCCCAGACTACCTTAGCTCGTTTACTAGTAGAGTTTGATTTATATGCTGTTTAGCGCGTACTACAATCCCCTACAGTTAAGGATTATACTTTTTTTCTCATGAACACAACACATACTCTCGTCTAGATTTGATTTTGGTTGACAAGTGGTCCCTGCAACATACGTTTAGATAAAATATCTTTCCAGTCACATGGTCTGACCATGCAGCAGTGACGTGGTCGTGGAAGAGTAGTCAATCCCAGTTTTCTTATAGGACATGGAGACTACAAGAGTATATCTTTAAGTCCCCAGAGGCGTCCTCTGCTATCGCTGACACCTTATCAATGTACTTAGCTACTAATTCCCCTACAGATATGTCTATTCCTATGCATTGGTGTGCATTGAAGGCAGTTGTACGTGGGGTCATTATTCAAACGGGAGCCAGATTGAAGAGACAATTCTCGAACCACCAGGAAACTTTAGAAACACAATTATTACAGGCGGAGTCTCTAAATAGAGCTCAACCCTCACGCCTCTTGAAGAGGGAGATAGTTTCAATCCGGAACCAGCTCCAAAAATTGTTTTTGAATCGTATGCAACATGCCTACGCTAAACTTCAACAGAAATTTTATTCTTTAGGTAATAAATCAGGTAAATTTTTAGCCAATAAATTGAGACTATGCCAAACTAGGAATAGAATTAAATGTATTCAAATGCCAAATGGGCAAAAGTTGTTGAACCCGGCTGACATAGCGAATGCTTTTGCTGCCTTTTATAATAATTTATATAATTTAGGCTCGGACCCCACTGTTACTCAACCTACCCCTGCCTTGATATCCTTCTATTTAGAAGAGTTACAATTTCCTAGGTTGTCTTCAGTTCAGCTAGATCTCCTTAATGCACCCTGGTCCACAGCAGAAATAGTCTCAGTTATTAAATCTTTACCATTAGAGAAAGCCCCTGGTCCGGAGAGATTTACTAATTCCTTTTATAAAAAAAATATGTTTCAGAACTCGGGCCCTCACTTACTGCCCTGTATAATCATGCTACTGTTAGCGGATCTCTACCAGAGGAAATGTTACAGGCCCGTATTGTTACAATACATAAGTCTGGTAAGGACCAATCTTTTTGCCAGAACTCTAGACCGATAGCGCTGTTAAACACGGATTTTAATTTTTTCCCGAAGCTTATTGCCAATAGACTTTCTCCCCTTATTCCTACATTGATACATCCGGATCAGGTAGGTTTTGTAAAAGGGCGCCAGGCATCAGATAACACGAGGTGAGTTTTTATCTGGCCGACTATATCTCTAATAAGAGAGAGGATGCACTTTTCCTTTCTCTTGATGCCGAAAAAGCCTTTGACAGGTTACATTGGGGCTTCCTATATGACACTTTGGCTAAAGTCGGTTTACATGCTCCCATCCTCTCTTCAATCTCAGCGTTATACAGGTCCCCAAATGCCGTGGTATTTAGTAATAGCCTCTCTTCTTCCGCTTTTAAAATCTTCAATGGAACAAGACAGAGGTGCCCTTTGTCTCCCCTTATATATGTATTAGCTATAAAACCCCTCGCTCTAGCGATTCTCCAGTCTTCTGCTTTTTCTGGTATAGATGTGGGAACATCTACTCTTAAGGTTAGTCTATTTGCAGACGATGTGCTCCTATTTATTACAAAACCCATAACTACCTAACCAGTACTCCATGAGATTATAGGCCGCTTCAGAGCAGCGTCATTTTACAAGCTTAATAAGTCCAAAACATTGCCATTAAATTTAAATCCAGAAACGCTCTTAACACTTAAACTTAATTACAGTTATAATTGGAAGAAAGATTCCCTTATCTATCTTGGTATTTCTATACCTAATTCTCTGTCTACTACAACGGAAATTAATTATTGTCCAATGCTCGACCAAATTGATTCACTTTGTAAATCATGTTTGGTTTGGAGATATCTTGGCTAGGTAGAATAGCTGCATTTAAAATGTCCATTCTGCCAAGGTTAATGTACCTTTTCAGAGCAATCCCTTATATAGTTCTCCTACGAATTATAGGTTGCATACACTCGTTAATATTGAAATATATTTGGAGGAAGATTCCCCCCTCTTACCATATAGCATATAAACGGTTAACCAAACCAAGACAATTTGGAGGACTGGAAGTTCCGGACCTAAGGAAATACCAATATGCATGCCTAGTAGCTCAAATGAGCGACTGGTCTTTGCCGGCGGGCCAGAAACGATGGGTTGACTTGGAGAGAGGGTTGTACTCTCGCACTCCTTTGATAGATTTGTTGTGGATCCCAATCCAGCAGAGACCCTCTTCAATTAACCCTATCCGTACTATTACAGATTCCCTCACAGCATGGGACTCCCTAGTGGTTTCTACAAAAAATATTTCTCTTCCTTCCCGTAAACTGTCCCTACTTGCCTTTTCAAGATTGATTCCAGATTTAAATCTCATTAAGTGGATTTCTTGTGGTATTGATTCCATCTCAGCATTAGAAGATGGCGCAGTGATTACTCCATTTAGTGCTTTACAATGTCAATTCCACCACCCCCCCCCCCCCCCCACAGGAGAAAGGTTTACTTATACTCGTGCGTATTGTACACTGGTTAATGTATTCGCTCCGGTCTTCGGGTCCAATGCTCTTGCCTCCTCCCAACATATTGACAAAATTGACACTGGGTAATTGCTGAGGATCTATTAGATTTTGGTTTTCTATTGTACAAGAAAATCAGTGGGTGGGGGGGGGGGGAATCTTCTACTCAAATTAAATGGGAAACAGATTTATCTTGTTCATTTTCCCAGCAGCAATGGGAGTCGATATTTATCTCATCCCATAAGATGTCCAAATGTACAAGCCACATAGAAATGCATTTTAAATTACTAAACAATCTTTATTACACCCCTGTTAAATTACATAGAATCTGGCCTACGGTCTCTAATTTATGTTGGAGAAATTGCTTGGAGAAGGCTGACACCTTCCCAGGGGTGCAGCGAGGGTGGCTCCGGTGGAGAGCGAGCTCCAGGCGCCGGAAAAGTTAGAGGGCGCCTCTCTCTGTCTAGCCAATCTGCTGCAGCACCTCTCTCTGCCCCAGTTGCTGCAGCACATCTAACTTTCTTGGAGGCTGCAGCACATGTCTCTATTTCAGATGTTGCAGTACCTCTCTCTTCCCTAGCTGCTGCAGCACCTCTTTCTGCCCCAGCTGCTGCAGCACTTCTCTCTTTCCTGGAAGCTGCAGCACGTCTCTACTTCAGATGCTGTATTACCTCTCTCTGCCCCGGCTGCTGCAGCACCTCTCTCTGCCCTGACTGCTGCAGCACTTCTCTTTACATTGATGCTGCAGCACTTCTCTCTGCCCCAGCTGCTTATGCAGCACCTTACTCTGACTCTCAGGCAGTTGCAGCACCTCTCAGGTTGCTGTGGCACAGTTCTCTCTGCCCTTCAGGCAATTCTGGGACATTATTTTCATTGAAGCATAGTGGGATTATCAGATCTGGGATGGAAGTTCTAAGGTATTATTTTCATTGAGGCATTGGGGGAATAACAAGTCAGGGAGGGGGGCAGTTTTGGTACACTATTTTTATTGAGAGTTTTGTGGTAGGGTTCAGTTCTGTGTGTGTGTGTGTGTGTGTGTGTGTGTGTGTGTGTGTGTGTGTGTGTGTGTGTGTGTGTGTGTGTGTGTGTGAGAGTGTGTGTGTGTGTGTGTGTGTGTGTGTGTGTGTGTGTGTGTGTGTGTGTGTGTGTGGGGGGGGGGGGTTACATTTGGGGCATTATTTTCATTGAGAGAATGGGGGATTATCAGGTCTGAGGGAGGTTACATCTGGGGCATTATTTTCATTAAGGGATTGGGGTTTGTGAGGTCAGGTCAGTCGGGGCATACAAAGTGTTTTTAATTAATAGCCATGAATCCTATTGGAGATGGAGCACTATATAAATTATTATTATTATTATTTTTTTTATTATTAATAATAATAATAATAATAATTTATTTGAATTAAACAAGTAAATAGTTAAATACAGCTATTTCCATAGCAGCTCTACTGTGTTGTGTAACGTGTATAAGCGGCTCTACTGTGGCGTAACATGTATAAGCAGCTCTACTGTGGTGTAACATGTATAAGCAGCTCTTCTGTGGTGTAACATGTATAAGCGGCTCTACTGTGGCGTAACATGTATAAGCGGCTCTACTGTGGTGTAACATGTATAAGCAGCTCTACTGTGGCGTAACATGTATAAGCGGCTCAACTGTGGCATAACGTGTATAACGGCTCTACTGTGTGGTGTAATGTGAATAATGGATACTACTATGCGGTGTAATGGGAATTGGTACTATTCTGTGGCTACACCCCTTCCCCATGAGGTCAATCTGTATATTTTAGTTGTGTGCTCCTTTGGCGTGCAGTGTCTATATTTTACACATGGCGGCACCCAAAGGAAACTTTCGCCTTGACATCCAGAAGGTCTAGAACTGGTCCTGTCACCAATTTAGGATTTTTAAATATTGTTTATTTTCAAATGTAACATGCCTTCACATGTTGGCCAGGCCCCCAATTCAGTAAAGGGAAGGGGGCGCCAAAACATACCCCTGCTCCAGGCACTATGGCATCTAGCTACACCTCTGCACCTGTCATGTATTTTGGTCATGCCCAAAAATACGGCAGCTATGGAGAGAGGTATTTGTACTAGCTTCTAATGTTCTAAATACCCCCCTTCAGATGTCTCCATCCCTAGCTTTATTACATATTTACCCTACTGATTTACCCAATAGAGACCGTTATGTTCTCAGCCACATTTTTATTGCCACTAGGGCAGCAATAGCACAAGATTGGAAGAAACCTTCCCCGCCCTCAATCCTTAAAATTGTACGGAAAATCCATTATTCTTTTCAGATGGAGACCATGAGTCTGTCTTATTCTTCCAGAGTTAACCCCTCGTTACATAAGTTGGCTCATTGGCAGGAGTATTTGACTTCCAGTGTTGGGGCAAATTTGTTATTCGATTCAGAATAATTATATTAAAAAAAAATTCTCTCTCCACTATGTTTTTGCATACTGTATTGTTTAGTATACTACGTAATTGTGTGCTTATGTTTTTGATATTTGGACTTGATTCCTTCCCCTTTACCCCCCCCCCCCCCCCTATATTCCCTTTTTTCTTTTCTGTACCCTCTTCCCTCTCCGTGTTTAACGGAACAAAATTTCTAATAAAAATGATCACGTTAAAAAAAAATGATATCCTTACATTTAAAGTATGACATAATCATTGGGAGGAGAGGGTATGAGCAGAGGTGGCTCCTACTTACTTTAAGTAGGGGATCTGCTGTACCCCCAGCCCGGATAGGAGACATGGAGCCCTGAATCCTGGCAATTGCACAATGGATCCGGCAGGTGCCGGGACTGGTGCATGTGCAGACGCCATGGTGAGATTTTGCATTCACAAACCTCTAGCTTCTATAGACTGCAACGGCTGCAGCCCATAGAAGCCATATTGGACTGCATGAAATGCAGGGAGTGGCTTCCTTCAGGAAGCCAGT
The DNA here is from genome assembly GCF_028390025.1 of Pseudophryne corroboree. NCBI lineage: Eukaryota > Metazoa > Chordata > Amphibia > Anura > Myobatrachidae > Pseudophryne > Pseudophryne corroboree. Next base: position 554,568,298 of record NC_086449.1, on the reverse strand, counting down.
TATCTTCCTATTTCAGCCTGGGCTGCAGTGGCGTAACCAGAATTTTTTTCCCAAAGCCAAAAAATTCTACCCCCACCCCCCATTGCCATTACAAAAGTGAATAATTTGTGGAGCGCCCAATAAAAGGGCATTGCCTCACTAAAATGGGTGTGCATTCACTTCAAGGGGCATGGCATTTCAGGAAAAGACTATCTTATACTCCAGTCTTGCAACCTACACACTCAGACATTGGCCACCACAGGAAAAAAAATAATCCTGATTCATGCCCCTTACATTATTTGTAATTTTTCCTCCCTATAGTAATGCCCCTTACACATTATGCCACACACCGCAATAGCCCTTAAACATTATGCCACACACTATAATGCCCCTGACACATTATGTGAAACACTGTAATGCCTTTGACACATTTTGACACACACCACAATGCCCATTATACATTATGCCAAACACCGTAATACCTGTGATACATTATGCCACACAACACAATGCCCCTGAGACATTATACTACATACCACAATGCCCATGACACAGTATATCACACATCGTAATGCCTGTGACACATTATGACACACACCACAATGCCTTTTATACATTATGCCAGACACTGCAATGCCCCTGAGATATTATACTACATACTGTAATGCCCGTGATACAGTATACCATACGCTGTATTGCCTGATACATTATGCCACACACCACAATGCCCATTATACATTATGCCACACTTGCAATGTCTGTGATACATTATGCTACACACCGCAATGCCCATTACACATTATACCCCACAGTAAGGCTTCTAAGTACTTTTAAATTACCTACTCATGCCAGGGGTTTCATGCTCTTGGTGTCATGCTCATTGCCAGGGGTTTCATGCACTGGGTGCCAAGCTCATTGCCAGTGGGTAATGCTCATTGTCAGGAATTTTATGCACTGGGTGTCATGCTCATTGCCAGGGGGTAATGCTCATTGCCAGGGATTTCATGCACTGGGTGTCATGCTCATTGCCAGGGGGTAATGCGCAATGCCAGGGGTTTCATGCGCTGGGTGTCATGCTCATTGCCAGGGGGTAATGCTCATTGCCAGGGGTTTCATGCACTGGGTGTCATGCTCATTGCCAGGGGGTAATGCTCATTGCCAGGGGTTTCATGCACTGGGTGTCATGCTCATTGCCAGGGGGTAATGCTCATTGCCAGGGGTTTTGGGCACTGGGTGTCTTGCTCATTGTCAGTGGGAAATGCTCATTGTCAGGAATTTTATGCACTGTGTGCCAAGCTCATTGCCAGTGGGTAATGCTCATTGTCAGGAATTTTATGCACTGGGTGTCATGCTCATTGCCAGGGGGTAATGCTCATTGTCAGGAATTTTATGCACTGGGTGTCATGCTCATTGCCAGGGGGTAATGCTCATTGCCAGGGATTTCATGCACTGGGTGTCATGCTCATTGCCAGGGGGTAATGCACAATGCCAGGGGTTTCATGCACTGGGTGTCATGCTCATTGCCAGGGGGTAATGCTCATTGCCAGGGGTTTCATGCACTGGGTGTCATGCTCATTGCCAGGGGGTAATGCTCATTGCCAGGGGGTTCATGCACTGGGTGTCATGCTCATTGCCGGGGGGTAATGCTCATTGCCAGGGGTTTTGGGCACTGGGTGTCTTGCTCATTGTCAGTGGGAAATGCTCATTGCCAGGGGTTTAATACACTGGGTGTCATGCTCATTGCCAGGGGGTAATGCTCATTGCCAGGGATTTCATGCACTGGGTGTCATGCTCATTGCCAGGGGGTAATGCACAATGCCAGGGGTTTCATGCACTGGGTGTCATGCTCATTGCCAGGGGGTAATGCTCATTGCCAGGGGTTTCATGCACTGGGTGTCATGCTAATTGCCGGGGGGTAATGCTCATTGCCAGGGGTTTTGGGCACTGGGTGTCTTGCTCATTGTCAGTGGGAAATGCTCATTGCCAGGGGTTTAATGCACTGGGTGTCATGATTATTTCCAGGGGGTAATGCTTGTTGCTGAGGGTATGTAATGCTTGTTGGCAAGGGGTTTTCATGCTCATTGCCAGGGTGTAAGGCTGCCATTGCCGCAGCCACCAGCGCTATGCATTCCCAGGTCCCAGCACCACTTTCCAGCAGTCAGACGCTAGAGGTCAAGCATGACCTCTAGCATGTCTCCTCCATGACAGCAGCCATTTTGGGAGGAAAATTTAGCAGACTGACATGCGGCTGGCTAGTTCACATGTCAATCTGCACTAAATCAGTGGCAGCACCCCCGCAGCCTTGCACCTCTGCAGTGGCTGCAGGGGTGATAGTTATTCCACTGCCGCACTGGCAGTCCCGGAGAGAGGAAACATCTCCAAATGGGACTGCCTTGTGTGTCTGTGACTGGCAGGTAGGGTTCTCAATAGGTAGTCACTGCCAGTCACAGTAAAGCCAGTGCAGTCACGGAAATCTGGCTTCACTGACATTGAGAAGGGTGACGGATTTTACCTAGGAGGGGGAGGGGGGGCTGCAGTCCATAGGTATAATCTGCCACTGGTTATTAGGAACTTTGGACAATTAAAAATGTGGCGAATATTTTTTGAATCTATGCTAAAATAGCACTGAACGCAATAGTGAATTAAAAGAAGATGCTCACCTTATCTGGTCTTCACTGTTGGTAGCCCTGTAGGTTGGTCTGCTCTGTTTGATTCTTTCCCCAGACCAATGGGATGCTTTATTTGGAAGTGCCATAAAGTGGTGTGACAAGCCCAAACAATAACTCACTGAAAAACATCTGTGCACAACTGTGAGAGGGTGGTGATGGCCTGCGAGTGCGTGCGTGTGGTGGTGCCTGCTGCCGTGCAGGTGTAGACACGGTACTCACCAGGCGCCGATCTCTCTCACCTTCAGGTACCGGAACCTTCAACGGACCTGGAATTCTTCAGTCGGATCCGGACACGGCGATTCCCTCTTGGAGCTGACCGTCGACCGAGCTGAGGAGAGAATGGTTTACATCAAAGGGGGTATCGACCCTTCTTCCGCTGGAACAGGGGATACCCCAGGGGTGGCCGCGACCTTCACCGGTTGGGCGAATGGTCATCACCGGCACAAAGCCTCAGCCACCCAGATTTCACACACTCGCGCTTTCGCATGTAGTGTGATGAAAAGGGATTCTCACGTCCGTGAGCAATCCTAACTCCGGCGCTCGGGGACAAACAAGGGACAGACGTACACGGATGCTACTCACCGTCACAAGTCTTGCACTCCGATCTTCTCCACTTACAGGTCCCTGTAAGGAGGCAAAGAGAAACAGCCGTGCAGGGCCTAACTCTGACCTAGTGTCACACCCTATACTAACTACAACAGCAGAGCCCTCAAACTAGCTCTGTGGGTGTTGTGCAACATAACTAGCACAAACCTCATAACAGCAATTTGCCCTGCACGGTAACAACATATATCACACTATCGGAGTTACAACATAAAACGGTGCTGTCCCTTTGTCTACCCGACTCAGAACACCCAGTAGTGGGGACCGCACAGCTCACCCACCTACCGTACTCTCAGGGTGGCCTGAGCCTAACGCCCAGTGCCACCTTTACTCACCTCGGGGAAACGCTGATTCACTGGGCCTAGCGCCCCCTAACTGCCCACAGGCCGGAGGCCTGACTTTGCCCACGGGCCTAGCGCCCGCCTACCTTGCTGCCCGTTGGGTGACCTGGGCCTTGTGCCCAAGGTCACCTTATCGTACCTATTTGGCCAAAATCCACTAGGGCCTAATGCCCTCTATCGCCCACAGGCCTATTGCCTGATCTGTCCCCCGGGCCTAGTGCCCGCCTAACTGGTGCCGCAGGGGTGGGGTGGCTTGGGCCTAATGCCCAAACCACCTCATCAAATATTGGGGCCCCCAAGCTCCTAACTGCGCCACAGGCCTAGTGCCTGACTTGTGCCCTCGGGCCTAATGCCCGTCCCTGGTGGTCGAGGGAGGAAGAGGGGAGGGGGGGAAGGATGCCTCACTGAGGACTTACCTAACCCGGGGGCCTCCGGCACCGTCTTCTGCCGCTGACCCGTCCTGGCCAGCGGCGTCGTCTCCGCTGGTCCGCGTCCAGCCGCCGCTGGACATCTTCTTCCTGGCGCCCGACCGCTGGCCTTCTTCTCTTCTCCCCGTCTTCTTTCTTCGCGCTCTTCTGCGCGCCCGCTCTCTTCCGCTCCCGCCCGTCGTCTCTTCTGCCGCTCTTCGGCGCGGCCTTTTCTTCAGACGCCGGGGGCGGGGCCTATGACGCGGCGAGCGCCGATTGGCTCGCCGCGTCCCTCTCTGATTGGCTGCCGCTCCGGGAGCCGCGATTGGCTCCCGGAGGGCGCCAAGATTCAAAAGCCTCTGGTCCGGTGCAGGGAAAAGGGTAATCCCTGCACCGGACACCCGCCGCCACGCACCCAGCGCTGGGGACAGACAAGCTGCCCCAGCGCTGTCCCCAGCTAGGGACAGCCACATGGATGTGCCCACAGGGCACATCCTTACATTTCCCCCCCCTTTTTCCTTTGTAGTCCCTACAAAGTTCCTCACGACTTCCATTGTCCGCGGGTCAGGGAATTCCGAGGTCCCTCCGGCGAGGTTGTGTTCAAGGGTCCAGCCCGGACAGGCTGTGACCCCACATCCTTCCACCTCCAGCTCCGGGTTCCTCTCACGTCCTGACCTCCATCGGCGGATCCTCTGGGGGAGTGGCATCTCCTCACGGTCGCTTGACGTTGGCCACCAAGGGGAATCTTCCTCCACGGGGACAACAGTCACCCACTCTTGGCCTCCGATATCGTCTGTGGCTTCGTCCCTGTCTTCCGGGTGTGGTATCGACCACCACCCAACAGCGGAATCCTCCGGGGCATCCGTTTCCTCCCGGGCAACAGCCACCACATGTCGAATTTCCTCGTGGGGCATCTCCAAAGGTCCTGTCTCTTCCTCTGGAACGGGTCCTCCCACGGCATCACAGTCCTGTCCCCGTACGTCGGTCCATTTCGGCACTCCCGGTAGGTATTCTTGCTCAAGGACTATCTCCTCCTCTTCACGGAGGGCATTCAACTGGGAGCATGACTCCACCCGATCCTGCCAGTCACTCTCGTCGGCGCTTCCGACGCCAGAGTCATCCTCCATCTGTTCTGGGAGGGATTCATCGGCGGACAGCTCACCGTAGTCCGAGTCCTCCTCCGATATCTGGACTGGGGTATTACTTTCCTCCTCAGCGTACTTCTTCGCTTCCGCTGGCACCTCTGCTTCCTCAGCGTACTCCTTCGCTTCCGCTGGCATCGTTACTTCCTCAGCGTACTCCTTCGCTTCCGCTGGCATCTCTTGGTACCCAGGACACTCCTGTTCCGCACGTCCTGGTCGTGGACGGTTCCATCGCGGGGAGATTCCGGACGTCTCAGTCACTGGGTCTTCACGCTTTTCTTCGCAGCGTGGTCTCTTCACCTCCCAGTCGTCCACCTCCGCCTCATGCGGGAAAGGATTCTGCCTTACTGGGGTCACTTTCTTGGGACAAAGTAGGTCCGCGGCATCTTCCCAGGGGCACTCACTGGCCGCATGTCCTGGTCGCCGACACTTCCAACAAGGGAGGGCCACTGCCACCTTCTCCAAGACGGGTTCCTGGTCCACCTCCTTCACTGGGGAATCTTCACCCGTTGGTTCCGGCTCAGAGGAAATGGGCGCCTGCGAATTAACTTCAAGCAAGGCCTTCCGCTCCATTTCCCTGGTTTCCTCCTCCCATCTCTGGGCGCGACCATCCGCAATCATCCGGTCTTCATTCCACGGACAATCGGGAAGCGCATGTCCTCTCGCCTTGCAGAGCGCACACACAGGCTCTGCAGCCACCCGGTCCCAAAGCTGCTGATGAGACTCCGTCATCTGCTTCACCGTGGCCTCGTAGTCCGTCCTGTTTTCCGTCCATGGGCATTCCAGGAGCCGATGTCGGGGATCTCCACAGCTTTAACACCGGGGATCAACCTCGTCTTCGCTCAACTCTTCGTCCCAGGGACAACTGTTGTGCTCATGCCCGTAGTTTCCGCAGAGCAAACACCAGGACTCCTTCGCTTGGCCCTTCTGACGTCTTCGGTCCGCTTCCTGGACCACCTTCTTTGGGGACGTCTCTCGCCAAGTACACTCGTCGGCAAAGTGACCTGTTTGCCGACATTTCTTGCAGGGCGTCACAGCGGCCTTCTTGCGCCCCTTCTCCCGGCGCTCTTCTTTTTCCCGCTGGACCGACCGCTGCACCATCTTCAGGATGTCTGCCCCAGACACCGTCACCCAGTCGCTCTGGTCCGCACACGTCCGGGGGTGAGTCTTCTCCGGAGCCGTCCGCAGGGAGGTCTTCTTGGTGGCGTTCCACATCGTGTCCGTGATCCGGTCTCTTTTATCCTGCCGACTACGCCAAGTGTGAGAGGGTGGTGATGGCCTGCGAGTGCGTGCGTGTGGTGGTGCCTGCTGCTGTGCAGGTGTAGACGCGGTACTCACCAGGCGCCGATCTCTCTCACCTTCAGGTACCGGAACCTTCAACGGACCTGGAATTCTTCAGTCGGATCCGGACACGGCGATTCCCTCTTGGAGCTGACCGTCGACCGAGCTGAGGAGAGAATGGTTTACATCAAAGGGGGTATCGACCCTTCTTCCGCTGGAACAGGGGATACCCCAGGGGTGGCCGCGACCTTCACCGGTTGGGCGAATGGTCATCACCGGCACAAAGCCTCAGCCACCCAGATTTCACACACTCGCGCTTTCGCACGTAGTGTGATGAAAAGGGATTCTCACGTCCGTGAGCAATCCTAACTCCGGCGCTCGGGGACAAACAAGGGACAGACGTACACGGATGCTACTCACCGTCACAAGTCTTGCACTCCGATCTTCTCCACTTACAGGTCCCTGTAAGGAGGCAAAGAGAAACAGCCGTGCAGGGCCTAACTCTGACCTAGTGTCACACCCTATACTAACTACAACAGCAGAGCCCTCAAACTAGCTCTGTGGGTGTTGTGCAACATAACTAGCACAAACCTCATAACAGCAATTTGCCCTGCACGGTAACAACATATATCACACTATCGGAGTTACAACATAAAACGGTGCTGTCCCTTTGTCTACCCGACTCAGAACACCCAGTAGTGGGGACCGCACAGCTCACCCACCTACCGTACTCTCAGGGTGGCCTGAGCCTAACGCCCAGTGCCACCTTTACTCACCTCGGGGAAACGCTGATTCACTGGGCCTAGCGCCCCCTAACTGCCCACAGGCCGGAGGCCTGACTTTGCCCACGGGCCTAGCGCCCGCCTACCTTGCTGCCCGTTGGGTGACCTGGGCCTTGTGCCCAAGGTCACCTTATCGTACCTATTTGGCCAAAATCCACTAGGGCCTAATGCCCTCTATCGCCCACAGGCCTATTGCCTGATCTGTCCCCCGGGCCTAGTGCCCGCCTAACTGGTGCCGCAGGGGTGGGGTGGCTTGGGCCTAATGCCCAAACCACCTCATCAAATATTGGGGCCCCCAAGCTCCTAACTGCGCCACAGGCCTAGTGCCTGACTTGTGCCCTCGGGCCTAATGCCCGTCCCTGGTGGTCGAGGGAGGAAGAGGGGAGGGGGGGAAGGATGCCTCACTGAGGCCTTACCTAACCCGGGGGCCTCCGGCACCGTCTTCTGCCGCTGACCCGTCCTGGCCAGCGGCGTCGTCTCCGCTGGTCCGCGTCCAGCCGCCGGACATCTTCTTCCTGGCGCCCGACCGCTGGCCTTCTTCTCTTCTCCCCGTCTTCTTTCTTCGCGCTCTTCTGCGCGCCCGCTCTCTTCCGCTCCCGCCCGTCGTCTCTTCTGCCGCTCTTCGGCGCGGCCTTTTCTTCACGGTCCCGCCCGGCGTCTGTCGTCAGACGCCGGGGGCGGGGCCTATGACGCGGCGAGCGCCGATTGGCTCGCCGCGTCCCTCTCTGATTGGCTGCCGCTCCGGGAGCCGCGATTGGCTCCCGGAGGGCGCCAAGATTCAAAAGCCTCTGGTCCGGTGCAGGGAAAAGGGTAATCCCTGCACCGGACACCCGCCGCCACGCACCCAGCGCTGGGGACAGACAAGCTGCCCCAGCGCTGTCCCCAGCTAGGGACAGCCACATGGATGTGCCCACAGGGCACATCCTTACACAACTATTTGCTGTGTGCTTGTATTCTTCTGGAACAGATCAAGTACTAGCAAGTGAATCATTTTAGACAGGGTTTAGTGACATTACAATGACAAGAAAGAATCCTAGCTTTGTACAGATTTACTACGCTTTGAAAAACTGGGATCCTTGGCATCTTAAATAGTCCTACACATGTCAAGGCTGGCTGTCACGACTTTTATTGTGTCTCTTATACTCCCAGGAAAATGGAACATTTTTATTTATTGAGTTTATTTGATTCTTTAATAGTTTGTTATTTTAGTTTTAATTTTTTTACAAGCATCCATGGATACAAAGGCAAGCCACTTATATAACTGTAATTGTGGAGTTGATTTGAGAGATATTTGTTTTAATAGTACAATGTGTTTAATTTGATTTTTAGTTGTTTGTTATCTGTTCTTCTGGGGAGGGGGTTCTTGGTATTTGTTTAGATACTTTATTTTAAATCCTTCCTCATATACAGAACACTTATATTTATTTATCTTTAAAATTGAACTGTTGGAAACCATGAAAAATAAATTGTTCCTTGTTTTCTCTGATGCAGTGTGTTCGTTATTTCATCGCTTTCTTTGAGTTTGGCAGTGTAAAACATTAGATTTGACATTAACACTGTGAAAACAGTGGGCCTGGCTCAGAGGTAGATGCAGTACAGATGTTTGCGCAGTTGAGCAATTATTTGCTACTGGGTACACGTGAACCAAGGTGTGTGATGGTATACGCATTCTCATACAAAGCCGCTATTTCTTGAGATGTCTTCTGCAATCCATGGGTGGTTCAGAGTGGAGGCTGGGAGGTGACCTAATCACAAACAGAGGAGGTGTTATGGGAGTGTCATGGGTGTGTTACAGCATGTGGCTGTGGTCTCTTTCTCAGCACCACAGTCACAGTGGCCATATCTTAAGACAGTTTCAAGGAAGGCTCTTCGCCAAGCAGGGGCTGCTCGTAGAGTCGATGATTTGAGACCGATGGTGCATTGATGGTGGAGTAATTGGACCCCCCTTCCCCCCCCAGTGCACTTGAGCATTGCTTAGATATGCAAACTGGATGATGCAGCATTTGTGAAGTCCATCACATGGTGGTGCACAAGAGGAATGCTTAAACAACATTTGCATAATTTTGCACTTGACAATCCGTGAGAAATTGCAGCTGCACAAGATCTGCATGCCCCTATGAAGCAGGCTCATCCATGGAATTATATGCTAGATTTGCCAATGCGCAGGTTTTTTTCCTGATTTTGATGTGGTGATTCACTAAAAGGCAATTTAAAATTAACTTATGTTAAATCAAATTAATTTGACTGCAAAACCTTCCAAGTACACACAAAAAATAGGCACTTGTTAACTCTTTCAGTGCTAAGAGTGGGACTTGTCTTCCATATGTATACCTCCAATTGCTATTAACAGGACAACTTAATTAATTAAATAGGATCAGACAACAGAAAGATGCTAAAAAGTGAAGAACTTTAACTAGCAACTAAGCGATTCAGGCAAGTCAGGAAGAGGGACTGGAACATAGTTTATTACAGGACATCAAAACAGGGGGAGGGTATTAGCTGTGTGCAGGTGTGCGATCGCATGTGTTGTAGAACTGCAGAAACATTAGTTTGTGCAGTTTCTGCTCAGCCCAGAACTTACTTAGCAGCTGCAATGATCGGGGCCGAAGCTGACGTCATAATCCCTCCCTCCAAATGCCTGGTCCCTCTTGCGTTTTTTCCGGACACTCCTTAAAAATGGTCAGTTACCAAATACAAACGCCCTCTTTCTATCAATCTCCGTGCGATCGCCAGTGCGTTCGGATTTTTCACACCATCCCATCGCTGACCGGCACTCCCCGTTGCTGTGGTCCGTCGTGACTGCGCATTGTGGTGCATATGCATACACAGTTCAGACCTGATCGCAACCTGTGAGAAAACACACAGCAGCAATCAGGTCTGAATTACCCAAATGGTCCTCAAGACACCCCAACAGTCTAGGTTTGAAGTATATCCATGCTTGGCCATAGGTAACTTATTTGACACCTCGGTCAATTTGATTTATCCATCTGAGCTGAGCCATGAATATACCTAGAATATGGACCATTGGGGTGCCTCGAGGACCTCGTTTGAGAACTTCTCCATTAGTGTATATCTCTGACTCAGGCCCACTATACAGAGTTTATGCTAATGTCACAAACAAGTCACACTGTTATCACACAAATAAATACCTACAACACAGGGATGTGCAGTCAGGGGAGGCAGAGGAGGCAGTGCCTCCCCTGTCATAATGATTAATATAGTAAAAAGAAGATATTTATAACACAGAGGCCCTCATTCCGAGTTGTTCGCTCGCAAGCTGCTTTTAGCAGATTTACTCACGCTAAGCCACCGCCTACTGGGAGTGAATCTTAGCTTCTTAAAATTGCGAACGACGTATTCGCAATATTGCGATTACACCTCTCTTAGCAGTTTCTGAGTAGCTCCAGACTTACTCGGCATCTGCGATCAGTTCAGTGCTTGTCGTTCCTGGTTTGACGTCACAAACACACCCAGCGTTCACCCAGACACTCCTCCGTTTCTCCAGCCACTCCTGCGTTTTTCCCAGAAACGTAGCGTTTTTCCGCACACACCCATAAAACGGCCAGTTTCCGCCCAGTAACACCCACTTCCTGTCAATCACACTACGATCACCAGAACGATGAAAATGCCGTGAGTAAAATTCCTAACTGCATAGCAAATTTACTTGGCGCAGTCGCACTGCGGACATTGCGCATGCGCACTAAGCGGAAAATCGCTGCGATGCGAAAAAATTTACCGAGCGAACAACTCGGAATGACCACCAGAGTCTGTTATATCTTCTTTTATTATTTTAACATTTTCCCCCACTCCCCCACCCAGAAATAGAAAATCCCTTCATCGTAGGGTTGGAGGCAGCGGGAGAGGTGCCTCCCGCTGCTAACATTAAAGTCCGGGCAGCGGGGGTTGGGCAGGGGCGGGCAGGGGGCAGAACAAAGCAATGGGCTGTAAAAGCCCATTGAAAATGTATGGGGAAGCGGCACCACTACAGGTGCCTCAATGATAGGGGCGTGCATTCAGCCCACATGAATGCACGCCCCTGTCAGTCCCCCAGATGTGATTGGGCCAGTGGATCCACTGGATCCGCTGGCCAGCGGGCACAATCGGCGGCGCGATGCGGCGGGCATCGTGGTGGAGGTACCCGGTGGGGAAAGAGTGGCTTAGCGGCAGACCTGGATCCAAGAGGATCCAGCCCCTGCCAGTCACTCTGCAGAGTTCGGCAACGGAGAGCAGCTTCCAATTTCAAAAATAGCACCTCCGTGTCATTTTTTAAATTCAAGATGGCCGCCGTGAGCCAATCACGGCTCGCTGCGTCATTGCCCCACCCCCTCAACTGGCTTATATAAGCCAGCAGCGAGTTAGCGGCGACGGAGAGGGAGCAGTCAAGAGTTCCCGAAGACCGAAGACGTCGGAAGCCCTGGGGGGCGGGGGCCATGCAAGAGAGCTTAAAGGCCGCCGCCCCCCCAGGTGAAGACGCCGGAAGTCCTGGAGTGGGGGCGGCCATGCAAAAGAGCTTAAAGGCCACCTCCCCCAGGTGAAGGTCCTGCACAATAAAATACTAAAACATCAGGTGTTGTGTTTTTATTTTAATATTTTCTTTACAGGCGGACTACGGGTGCCAGCGATGTCAGTGGGGGTGAGCGGCTTTCCATAGCAGGACGCTATGGAAAGCCGCTCACCCCACTGTTCATCTACTAGTAATACCAGTAGATGAACGGCGGCTGCCAGGGATGAAGAGGGAGTGCGCATCAGCGCTCACCGCTCATCACTTGTGCATACACACTGGGCGGCTTTGAGCTGAAAGCAGGTAAAGATCTCTCTGCTCCTGACTCCCCTGTTTCTCCTGCCGCTGGTTCCAGCAGTAGCCTTAAACAAACTGATTTGGTCGCGCCATCATCAGAGGGTGCTAGTTCATTTCCTACACAAGAACTTACATACCTTCTTGCTACTTTACTTGATCAAAAATTTACCCCTCTGAAGAATTCATTGGACTCTGCTCTTGCCCAGCTCAAATAACATGAGCAACGTCCAGAGCCGGCCATAGGCATAGGCAAACTAGGCAATTGCCTAGGGCATTTGATATGACTAGGGGCATCAGCAGCTTCTGCTAATTAAAATGATATGCGGCATGCCTATATTCTGTGTGTAGCATTTCATATGCAGAAACAGCCACAGTCTCACACAGTATGTAGGCATGCTGCATATCATTTTAATCAGCAGAAGCTGCTTGTGCATCCTAGCCAATAGCCATAGGCAAACACAGGGGGGTTTCTGGTTGCCCAGAAACCCCTCTCCTCTTGGCAAATGGCTCAAATTATGAAAACAATAGCAATGGTATATAATACAATAACTAGAGCTACCACCACATAATGCAGTTTAAGGGACAGAGCAGAGCTGCTGCACACCTTCTTCTACCAAGTTTGCTGTGTGAATCCTCAATCAGTACACTGGACCAGATAGCAGCTACCAGGAAGAAAAGACAGGAGCCTTACCATGAGGTGGGAGAATGTGTGCTTAAAAAGTGCAAGACTGGTTCTATCATGTTTGTGTATTTATTTATTATGGTATGTTTAATCTTTTTCCTGACCACTTATTTATATTATTTAAATGTGTGATACAGCCTATACTATAGACCATCTATAGTGTTAAATATTAATACTGTATTCCATACAGTATACATTAATGTCCAGGGTCGGTACTAGGTTCTTCTACCGCTCCTCCAGACTCCCACAATTGCTCCAACGTTCCGCAGAGTTGGAGATTGTGTACTGCATTTGGAAACCCCCCTCTAGGAATCCTGTGTTTGCCACAGAATAGCAATGCAAATAAGATGCATTTTCATAAAAAAAAGGTGCCCGACGTTAGCATTGAGGCAAGATTTATGAGGACACATCTGTATCCAAGGAAATGGAAGTGCACCTGGCGCTAATCACTAACCAGAGTGAGAGCAGCTGAACTCTGAGGGATGATCCAAAAACCCTCCAAGGAAGAATATACAAACAGAAATGAGACAGCGCTACCAACCTTGGTTTTGAGATTTAGGTTTATCTTTTTATAGTATACATACACAAAGATGACAAAAAATATTAAATATAAACAAAAAGATACCGGCCAGTATCACACTAATATGATTAATATAATTAAAATTTAATCATAAAATACAATTCTTAATTAATTGCAACTCTATTTAAAAGAATTCTTTTTATAGTATTAGCTTATCATTCAATAATGGTGCCAATAATAATTCATACATAAAATTGCCCTGGCGAATTAATGACAAGAATATATAACTCTGAACTTTATAATGAAGAGTGCTGTACTAACAGTCCCGGTAATTAGCACAATGAATTACTATGCCCCAATGAGCAAGCATATATTCCCTTATCCAGACAGCCTTTCAATCATCCATATATGGCAAGGTTAGTATTATTATGTAGCCACACAAGATTCTCTTAGCCCAAATAGAAGAAGCAGAATTTCATGAATAATGTCCTGTGAGACTTGCAAGGAATAACAGCCAATTGCCAGGAATAGAAGCAGAGTTAGTAGATTAGGTTAGCCCCTGTTTTGCATTAATCCAGGATTAGAGCACATTTTGCCAAAGCACTTAAAATAGATGTTATCCTTTCTGGCTGCACAAGCTAGCAGCATATGATTCTTGGGGTCACCAGAGCTTCACAGCACTCATAACCCTGTGCACTGGGGTATGAGTGATAACAGTTCACCGGCCGGTAAATGAAAGTTGTGAGCCACACACCCGATAATGCAGGGGGTGAGAGACTGTCTCTTAACTCACAGTACTTGTCTTTATCCCTCTCAAACGCGTTTCTCCGCCTCAGGGTCCGTTTTCAGCGGCTTCATCAGTGGCATCAGTCATCAGTTAGCATTGAGGCAAGATTTATGAGGACACATCTGTATTCAAGCAGAGGCAGAGGTCACAGTGTTAGTGGAAGTGTGAGTGCTGTCTGCATGTGAGTGGGTTGGTTGTGCAGTAGTGTTCAGAATATGTGTAAGGAGCATTATGTGTGTCATATAAAAATGCATTAATAATGTACAACATATGTGTAGGGGGCACTATGTGTGTCATTATGTGTATAAGGGCATTAATAATGTACGGCATATGTGTAAGGGACATTATGTGTAAAAGGGCATTAATAAAGGTTGTCATAATGTGTAAGGCGCATTATGTTTATAAGGACATTAATAATGTGTCTCATATGTGTAAGGTGCATTACTGTGTGGAATTATGTGTATAAATGCATTACTAATGTGTGGCATTATGTGTATAAGGTGCTCTACTATGTGGCGTAGCGTATAGAAATGGCACTACTGTGTCATCTTATGTGAATAAAGAGCAATATGGTGTGGTGTAATGTGAATAAGGAGCAATTCAGTGTGATGTAATGTGAATAAGGGGCTCTACTGTGAGGAGTAACGTTTAAGGTACAGTGATACTTCTGTGGGATGTAATATGAATTATGGACACTATCACATGATCAAATGTGAATAAAGTTGCAGTATTGTGTGGTGTAATTGGAATTGGGGTTACTATTGTGTGGCCATGCCTCTTGCCAGCAAAAACACAACCCTTTTTGGGCTGTGCGTCAAATGTACGAACTGTTCCTATTTAAAATATAGGGCGTACAAACACCAAAATAAGGACTGCTATAGGTGAGGGGTGATGGTGCTGGGAAAGAGGTGCAAGGTTAGAGGCGGAACCAGCGGTGGTGCTAGGGGGCACCAGCCAAAATCTTGCCTAGGGCATCATATTGGTTAGGGCCGGCTCTGGCAACGTCTATCGGAGGGGGAACAGAGGATTTCAGACTTGGAGGATGAGCTAACCATTGCGCACACTACCATATCTAACAATGAGAAGGCTATAGCCTCCATGCAGGACAAGCTAGAGGACTTAGCAAATAGAAATATGCGGAACAATGTCCGCATCATAGGCCTTCTGGAATCTGTCCAGCCTGCTGAACTCATGAAACTAGTTTCGGATTGGCTCCCACAGGAACTGGGTGCCTACTTCAGTACTGGCTCGCTAATTGTGGAACGTGTACACCGCATCGGCCCTGAAAAACAGGCCGCATGTGATAGGCCTTGTCCTGTAATAATGAAGCTACCAAACTTAAACTGTGCGGATATGGTCCAGCTTTTTGAGGCAAACAGGAAGCACTCTGACTTGCAGTACCAAGATGCCAAATTGTTATTGTTCCTGGACTTTTCCTACATGGTCGCCATGAAGAGAAGAGAATACGCTCCTGTTTGTAAACGCCTGTTTGCCATAAATCTTCGATACGCTTTGCTGTATCCCGCAAAACACGGGTGCCCCACAATGGAAAATTTTTCTTGTTTGATTCTCCACACGCAGCAAAGAACTTTTTGTCTTCATCTTCGACACGTCTGCCTGATGAGAAGTGACCGCTATGTGACCACCGGACATTGTATCCTCTATTTGATTTACATTCAGGTTACTTAGGTTATGGCTTTCACCATTACTGTTAATGCTTTTTTAATTATGTGAATGATAATATCGAGCACTTAGACAATATTAATTTGTTTTGGACTGCATCTAAACTAGTGATCCGTGGCCAGATTATTGAATATGTGTCCAGGAAGCGCAAACTATTGATTGCTAAATTAGACTATCTGAGCCTTGCTTTAGCAACCACTTATGATGCACTGTTACTTAACGAGTCCCCAGATAATCGCCAGGCTTATCTTGCCGCGAAACATGCAGATGATGCCCTGTGCACTGAACATGCTCAGTACTCACACAATGCTCAGCGTAATAGATATTTTTGTGGCTTTAACAAACCTGGTAAGTTACTAGCCAATCTAGTGAGAACATATAACTCACCCTCTTATATCCTTCAGCTCAACCCGGATTACCAGGCCCCTGTTACTGAAGCTGAATTCTTACGTTATTATCAAGAGCTTTATACGGCTTCACCCGATTCTCCCACTTTAGGTATGCAATTTATAACTGCTGCACATCTTCCCACTTTGAGGGTAATTCAGAGTTGAACACAGCAGCAAATTTGTTAGCAGTTGGGCAAAACCATGGGAGGTCATTCCGAGTTGATCACTCGCTAGCAGTTTTTAGCAGCCATGCAAATGCTATGCCGCCGCCCACTGGAAGTGTATTTTAGCTTAGCAGAAGTGAGAACGTTTTTATCGCCGAGCGCCTGCAAAAAAAAATAGTGTAGTTTCAGAGTAGCTCAAAACCTACTCAGCGCTTGCGATCACTTCAGACTATTCAGTTCCGGATTTGACGTCACACACTTGCCCAGCGTTTGCCCAGCCACGCCTGCGTTTTCCCTGGCACACCTGCGTTTTTCCGAACACTCCCTGAAAACGGTCAGTTGCCATCCAGAAACGCCCACTTCATGTCAATCACTCTGCGGCAACCAGTGCGGCTGAAATGCATCGCTAGACCTTGTGCAAAACTGCATCGTTCGTTGTGCCCGTACGTCGCGCGTGCGCATTGCGCTTCATACGCATGCGCAGAACTGCCATTTTTTAGCCTGATCGCTGCGCTGCAAACAAATGCAGCTAGCGATCAACTCGGAATTACCACCCATGCGCACTGCAGGTGTGGCAGATACAACATTTGCATAGAGAGTTAGATTTGGGTGAGTTAGTTTGTTTCTGTGCAGGGTAAGTACTGGCTGCATTATTTTTACACTGCAATTTAGATTTCAGTTTGAACACACCCCACCCAAATCTAACTCTCTCTGCACATGTTATATCTGCCTCCCCTGCAGTGCACATGGTCTTGCCCAACTGCTAACAAATTTGCTGCTGCGATCAACTCTGATTTAGGCCCTTTGACTGATGCGGAAAGAGACTCTCTGGTCTTACCCATGACGGAGTTTGAACTCTAATCCTTGATTAAATCACTCCCTAAAGGCAAGTCTCCTGGCCCTGATGGCTTTGGGGCTGAGTACTATCAAGTCCTTTCATCTCATTTAATGCCCCAGTTTTTAACTTTATTTACTCCTTATTGACAGGACACCCTCCCCCGAGTGGTTTTAATGATGCCAGGACAATAGTTTCTCCGAAGCCGGGGAAAGATACCAAGCTAGTACAATCCTATAGGCCGTTCTCCCTTTTGAATCAGGATCTGAAATTATTTACTAAATTGATTGCATTACGTCTTAAAACTGTGTTGCCCAGGATATTGCACCCTGCTCAGACGGAATTTGTGCGGGGCCGAACATCTGTACACAATGTGCGCACGCTACTCGCAGCTATGATAAGTAATAGGCATTCCGGTAATAGAAAGGCCATTGTTGTCAGCTGTGACACTGATAAGGCATTTGATCACGTTTCCTGGTCACATACAGTATATTACGTGTGTTACATGCTCAACAGTTTGGGCCACGGTTCACTGGTATTTTTCGTATGTTATACGCTCAACCGACTGCTCATTTAACTATTAATGGTGTTAATTCCCCCACTTTCACATTACAAAGAGGCACACTGCAGGGTTGTCCCTCTCTCCACTGCTTTTTAATCTTGCCCTGGATCCCTTGATCCGTACATTTCTTAGAGATATAATATGGAGAGGCATTTCTGTTGGAACTCACGAGATTAAGTTGTCGCCCTTTGCCAATGATCTCCTTCTCTATTTTAGCGATCCACAAACTGCCTTTCCTTCGTTATTGCATACGCTCAAATTATTTTATGCTGTCTCGGGGGTTCTTAATTAACTTTGTTAAAACTGAAGCCCTGGCCTTGTATGGTGAAACTAAAATGGGTTGGGGGTCTGGATTTCCTTTTTGTTGGGCTTACTTATCTAGGTCTACTGACCAGTATTCAGT
This sequence comes from Pseudophryne corroboree, assembly GCF_028390025.1. Classification (NCBI taxonomy): domain Eukaryota; kingdom Metazoa; phylum Chordata; class Amphibia; order Anura; family Myobatrachidae; genus Pseudophryne; species Pseudophryne corroboree. Next base: position 554,550,271 of record NC_086449.1, on the reverse strand, counting down.
AAATATGCCCTTTAAGTGGAAACATCTTCTACTTTCCTATTTGGGATGATATCATTTATATAAGATGATCTCCTTCCCTTTTTTGCTCTATCCAGTCCAGATGTTTGCTTTTACCTTACTGAAGAGTGATGCAAAAATACTTGATACCACCCTATCTAAATTTACTTGGGACGGAAAATGCCCCAGAATTTCCTTGTTCAAATTACAACAGTCATTACCCCTGGGTGGAATTAATTTACCCTGCATACAAGATTATGCCTTGTGAGCAAATTCTAGATTTGCTCAGGACTGGATAGGAGGAAGCAACACCTATGCTGACACTGCCCTGGATCAAGCGTTTAGCCCTGAATGTAATTTAGTGACCTTGTTACATAGATCTCCCACTTCTTTTCCCCTCATGGTCAGGGCTAACCCCTTACTTGCCACTCCTGTTTCTTTTTCCCTTATGACTTCTCGCCTTCCTTATTTGCACCAGATGGATTGGTCTGAGTGTTTCCTGGACGTTGAATCTAAAACCCAATTTTTTTTTTATATATGGCTACCTTACTTACTCACTTTGCCACCTTCGACTATCGAGTTGGTGTGGAAGCTGTCAGACTGTCTACTTGGTACAATTTGGAAGTCCTGGACCTTTTTTAAATTATACTGGTATTCTATTTGGTTTATTTACTTTTCTTATCTTGGTTTAAAGTACTGCTTTATGGCTATATGTGTCTATATGCCTTTTGATTATTACACCTCTTCTCCATGTCTGGATTATTGCCCTATTGACTTGTTTTGACTTATTTGCCGCATTAAGCTGTACCACCTTTGAATGTACTTGTTTTGCCTTTGACAACGATTTATTTGTCTTGTCTTTTTGAATAAAAACATTTTTTTAAAAATGAGTACATCCTACTAAAAAAAGAATCCTTATTGCTGTGATATGCGGTGATAAGGATTCCAAATATTTTGGAGGTATAGTGCATAGTTTAATAAATATGCCACATAGTGTTTAAATATATGGAACATGAATTAATCCAAATAACCTGATAATAATAGGGTTAAAGCAACAAGTCAAAGCAGCAACACAATGTGCAACATATAATAGCTACTTTAGTTATAGTTAATTCACATTATGAATACTGTAGGACATGTATTGTTTGGAAAGGAAAACAAGAGCATAGAACACACCATCTCTACTACTTAGATGTCTTTGCAAAATCATTAAACTGAATTTCTCTTACGTCCTAGAGGATGCTGGGGTCCACATTAGTACCTTGGGGTATAGACGGGTCCACTGGAGCCTTTGGCACTTTGAAAGTCTAATAGTGTGGGCTGGCTCCTCCCTCTATGCCCCTCCCACAGACCTCAGTTTAGAATTTGTGCCCGAGAGAGCCGGTGTTATGATTCCAGCACTCTGGTCAGAGGAGATCTTATGGCAAGGACCGGAGCACTGGAACGGAATGCTGGGGAAGGGAGCAGGACAGGAAAATAGCCCCTGGCGCCCTAACTCTGTTGTCTCACCCGTGTTGTCAGAAATCCCCTGCGAGACTATGGTTTCTTGAGCCCTTGGCAGCCGCGTTTGAAGGGCGGATTATGTCTGCCCAACTTCGATGCCCCCCGGTCTTAATGAGAGACAAAGGGAAACCCGAGACAGGGTGATAACAAGAGGCCCTCTAACTAAACAACCAGGCCAGGGGCTAAGCAAACTCAAAACTATAATATGTGCGGAGAAACCGCCAGGGAAAAGGACAACCAAAATATCCACTTGTCCAATTCTCCTACCCGGCACCGCCGAGTACCAGAGAGGACTTGTGGAAGCGGAACCCTCCGCAAATGCTCCAAACACAAAATATAAAAGGTAAAGCGGCTGAGCCGCAACACACGGCAGAGCCGCAACTCACGAACACCACTGGATATAAAACGGTGATCAGTCAGGACTCCAGGGAACCAAACGACCTCTTGGGATGAGATGACAACTCCCGAATACCGGACTTCTGAGGACTTGAATGACCGGATACAGCAGGACTGGAAACAGACTCTCAGCAAACAAAGGCAGCATGCAGGAAGCTATTACCGGCATCTGTGAGAAGCCCTGGGAGTGTATTTAACAAGGAGTCCTCCAATCAGCTGCTAAAGGCTGATTAGAATAAATGCCGTGCAGCTGCCTTGCTGCACGGCCAGAGAGCAGGTGAATATCTTAATTTCCTAAAGCCAAGCAACGGGGAACGCGGTCCGCCAGTGGCGTCCCCGTTGCTAGGGTCCGTGCAGCTCAGCGCGCCCGGCGTCTAGCGTTGCTAGGGAGCCGGCGGCTGTACGTGCACGGCGTCTCTAGTTGCTAGGCGCCGGGCCGCGCAGACCATCAAGCGGACCCCGGCGCCTAACAGTACCCCCCCTTGAGGAGGGGTCAAGGAACCCCTAAAGCCAGGTTTCTGAGGAAATTCCCCAAAAAATGCCCTCTTGAGCCTCGGGGCATGAAGATCCTTATCCAGGACCCAAGACCTTTCCTCCGGACCATAGCCTTTCCAGTGAACCAGAAAATACAGCCGATCCCGGGACAATTTGGAATCAAGAACCCTCTCTACCAAGAACTCCTGTTGTCCCTGTACATCCACTGGAGATCTACCCTGAGAGATCTTCCAAGGAAATCTACTGGAAGAAACGTATTGTTTCAACAGGGAACAATGAAACGTATTTCCAATCCTGAGAGATCTTGGTAAACGTAACCGAAAGGCAACTGGGTTGACTCTTTTAATAATAAGAAATGGCCCAATAAATTTGGGTCCCAGTCTAGCCGAGGATTGTCGAAGCCTGATGTTGCGAGTCGACAACCACACCCTATCTCCCACCTTAAAAGTGCAAGGACGTCGGAGCCTGTCAGAAAATTTCTTCTCTCGAAAGGCCGCTTTTCTGAGAGCAAGGTGCACCTTTTTCCAAATGGCTCTGAGATGGGAGGTTAAGGTAAGCGAGGAGACTGAGGAATGATGAAAAAAAGAATTAGCTCTGGGGTGAAAACCAAAAACTGAAAAGAATGGAGACTCTTTAGTGGAGGAATGACAAGAATTATTGTAAGCAAATTCAGCCAACGGAAGAAACTCGGACCAATCATTCTGGAGTTTGGCTGAATACAAGCGCAAATATTGTTTCAATGATTGGTTAACTCGTTCGGTTTGCCCGTTGGATTGTGGGTGGTAACCGGATGTTAACGACAATTTCATCTTCAATGAGGCACAAAAACATTTCCAGAATTGTGCGATGAATTGTGGACCCCGATCAGAAACAATATCAGTAGGCAACCCATGAAGCCTGAATACATGGCGGAGAAACAAAACTGCCAACCCTTGGGCAGAAGGCAATCGGGGAAGAGCAATAAAATGAGCCATTTTACTAAAACGGTCCACTACCACCCATATGACTCGGAATCCGGCTGAAAGGGGAAGGTCAACCACAAAATCCATGGAAATATGAGACCACGGACTGAGAGGAACATTTAAGGGCATAAGTTGCCCGATGGGCAAGGAACGGGGAACCTTATGCTGTGCACAAACCTGACATGAATAAACAAATTCCTTGACGTCTTTAGAAAGACCAGGCAACCATACTGAGCGAGAGACTAACTCCAATGTCTTAGAGACTCCTGGATGCCCTGAAACTTTGTTATCATGGAATTCCGTTAAAACAGTAGCTCTCAAAAACTCAGGGACGTAAAGACGACCAGCAGGAGTAATTCTAGGAGCTTGGTGTTGAAGCTGTTTTAACTGGGTAAATAAATCTTGTGTGAGGCCCGCCCAGATGACCGAAGATGGAAGTATAGGGGTAACAGGATTGTTATTGTGAACCGGAAGAAAGCTACGTGACAGGGCATCAGCCTTAGTATTCTTGGAACCAGGCCTGAAAGTGATTATAAATTTGAAACGCGTAAAAAATAATGCCCAACGTGCCTGCCAGGCATTAAGCCGCTTAGCCGATTCAATGTATTGCAGGTTCTTATGGTCAGTCAATACCGAAATAGTATGTTTTGCTCCCTCCAGCCAATGCCTCCACTCCTCGAAAGCCCACTTTACCGCCAGTAACTCCCGATTACCAACGTCATAGTTGGATTCAGCGGAGGAGAATTTCCTGGACATAAAGGCACAAGGATGTAACTCCAGAGACTCCGGATCCTTTTGAGAAAGGATAGCCCCCACTCCAACCTCCGAGGCATCAACCTCCACCACAAAGGGCAATTCCGGATTAGGATGTCTGAGGACTGGAGCCGAGACAAAGGCTTGTTTCAAGGCCCGGAAGGACAACTCAGCTTCACGCGACCAGTTGGTAGGATCCGCTCCTTTCTTTGTCAGAGCTACAATGGGAGCAACCAGGTCAGAAAAAGAATGAATGAACCTCCTATAATAATTCGCAAACCCTAAAAAGCGCTGAATTGCTTTTAAATTGGTGGGTTGCGCCCAACTAAGGATGGCCTGGAGTTTCTTTGGTTCCATGGAAAATCCCTGAGGGGAAATTATGTACCCTAAAAAAGATACTTCCGTGACATGAAACTCACACTTCTCCAGCTTGGCATATAAATGATTCTCACGTAACTTTTGAAGAACCAGACGCACCTGGGTAACATGTTGTTCCATTGATTCAGAAAAAATCAGGATGTCGTCTAAGTAAACGACCACGAATTTCCCTAGGAAGTCACGGAGCACATCGTTAATGAGGTCTTGAAAAACTGCCGGAGCATTGGACAGGCCGAACGGCATCACCAGGTATTCGTAGTGACCCGACTGAGTACTGAAGGCCGTTTTCCACTCATCTCCAGATTTAATTCGGATGAGGTTGTACGCTCCTCTAAGGTCAATTTTAGAAAAAATCACAGCAGAACGTAACTGATCAAAGAGTACAGAAATCAACGGCAAAGGATAGGTGTTTTTAACTGAGATCTTATTCAGGGCTCTAAAATCAATGCAAGGTCTAAGCGAGCCATCCTTTTTCTCCACAAAGAAGAAGCCTGCACTTAAAGGAGATTTTGATGGTCTAATAAATCCTTTCTCAAGGCTCTCCTTTACATAATCATTCATAGCCGCAGTTTCTGGCCCGGATAATGCATATAATCTTCCCTTTGGCAATGCGGCACCAGGAATGAACTCAATAGCACAATCATAAGGCCGATGGGGAGGCAGAATGTCCGCATTGCCTTTGGAGAAAACATCAGCAAACTCCTGGTATTCCACCGGAATGAGTTCTGGAATGATAGCTGCTACTCTGACTGGAAACGTGATACATTCCTTATCACAAAAAGTACCCCAATGTGAAATCTCCCCCGACCGCCAATCAATGGTGGGATTATGAAAGGCCAGCCAAGGGTGACCCAGAACAACTGGAACTGCTGGGCAATGTGTAAGAAAGAACTCGATTTTCTCGGAATGTAGAGCTCCTACTGTAAGTAGTACAGGGGGTGTACGGAGAGAAATAATCCCATTAGACAGCGGACTCCCATCTAAGCCATGCATGGTGACACACCTACCCAAAGGTAACTGAGGAATGCCTAAGGCCTTAGCCCAAGTTAAATCCATAAAGTTTCCTGCAGCTCCACTGTCAACAAAAGCCGACACCGAAGAACTGAGGCTGCCAAAGGAAACTTTAACTGGGACTAAAAGGGAGTTATTTGAGGAGATAAGCTGCAGACCTAGGTGAACCCCCTCACAATTCACCTGGTCAAAGCGTTTCCCGACTTGTTCGGACAATTACGAGCAAAATGTCCCTTACCCCCACAGTACAGACAAAGACCAGAATTTTGCCTTCTGGCTCTTTCTTCAGGAGACAGCCGGGAGAGACCCATCTGCATGGGCTCCTCTACGTCTTCAGGAATGGAATATACACACGGACTTGACCTTACAGGTGCTCCTTTTTCAGCCCTCCGCTCTCTGAGACGACGATCAATCTTAATAGAAAGCTCCATGAGTTTATCGAGAGTCTCAGGAGCGGGGTACTGAAGGAGACTGTCTTTTATAGACTCTGATAAGCCGAGGCGAAACTGACTGCGCAGGGCTGGGTCATTCCAGCCACAGTCGTTCGACCAACGGCGAAACTCCGTACAATAAACCTCCGCAGGATTTCTACCCTGTCTGAGAGCGCGCAACTGACTTTCAGCGGACGCCTCTCTATCAGGGTCATCATACAAGAGCCCTAAAGACTCAAAAAAAGCGTCAACTGACAACAATGCCGGATCCTCTGCTCTTAAACCAAATGCCCAGGTCTGAGGATCCCCCTGGAGCAAAGAAATAATAAACCCGACCCGCTGAGATTCAGTACCCGAGGAAGTCGGTCTTAAACGAAAATAAAGTTTACAGGATTCTTTAAAATTAAAAAACTCTTTTCTATCACCAGAAAAACGGTCAGGCAAATGCATCTTTGGTTCAGGGACTACCCTTGGGGAAGCTCGCAAAAGACCTTCCTGCGACTTCACCCGAAGAGAAAGATCCTGAACCATCTGAGTAAGTTCTTCAATCTGGCTGACTAAGAGCTGACCAGGATTTGGCCCTAAACCTGTTGGATTCATGAGGCCGATAAACTCTCACAAAACTGAATGAGAAAAAATTAAACCCCGTTTAATTTTAAGTTTTGGTATGGCCGGTAATAATGTTATGATTCCAGCACTCTGGTCAGAGGAGATCTTATGGCAAGGACCGGAGCACTGGAACGGAATGCTGGGGAAGGGAGCAGGACAGGAAAATAGCCCCTGGCGCCCTAACTCTGTTGTCTCACCCGTGTTGTCAGAAATCCCCTGCGAGACTATGGTTTCTTGAGCCCTTGGCAGCCGCGTTTGAAGGGCGGATTATGTCTGCCCAACTTCGATGCCCCCCGGTCTTAATGAGAGACAAAGGGAAACCCGAGACAGGGTGATAACAAGAGGCCCTCTCACTAAACAACCAGGCCAGGGGCTAAGCAAACTCAAAACTATAATATGTGCGGAGAAACCTCCATGGAAAAGGACAACCAAAATATCCACTTGTCCAATTCTCCTACCCAGCACCGCCGAGTACCAGAGAGGACTTGTGGAAGCGGAACCCTCCGCAAATGCTCCAAACACAAAATATAAAAGGTAAAGCGGCTGAGCCGCAACACACGGCAGAGCCGCAACTCACGAACACCACTGGATATAAAACGGTGATCAGTCAGGACTCCAGGGAACCAAACGACCTCTTGGGATGAGATGACAACTCCCGAATACCGGACTTCTGAGGACTGGAATGACCGGATACAGCAGGACTGGAAACAGAATCTCAGCAAACAAAGGCAGCATGAAGGAAGCTATTACCGGCGTCTGTGAAAAGCCCTGGGAGTGTATTTAACAAGGAGTCCTCCAATCAGCTGCTAAAGGCTGATTAGAATAAATGCCGTGCAGCTGCCTTGCTGCACGGCCAGAGAGCAGGTGAATATCTTAATTTCCTAAAGCCTAGCAACGGGGAACGCGGTCCGCCAGTGGCGTCCCCGTTGCTAGGGTCCGTGCGGCTCAGTGCGCCCGGCGTCTAGCGTTGCTAGGGAGCCGGCGGCTGTACGTGCACGGCGTCTCTAGTTGCTAGGCGACGGGCCGCGCAGACCATCAAGCGGACCCCGGCGCCTAACAGCCGGACGCAGCTAGTGGATCTCCCACAAGGGTTTCACTAAATGATAATTCTAAAGTTTTAATACAACACAGGGAGGCTGCTGGCAACAGCCTCCCTGCTTCGAGGGAATTAGGAGGGGAGCAAGATCCAACTTCCTGCATAGTTCAATGGCTCTTGGCTCCGCTGACAGGACACCATTAGCTCCTGAGGGCAGGCTTGGACTGGCCCACAGGGGTACAGGGGAAACCACCGGTGGGCCCCACTGCCAGGGGGCCCACCTCCTGCTCTAAGGATCAGGTTCCAGACTGTGCACTTGAATTATACATTATACATATGTTACCTTATACAGGACTATAGCGTATTTTCCACACTGCATTGCTGTTATTAATCTGGTACATTATCATGCATGCAGCAGCTGAATTTACTGTATATATTTATGAAGGGGCCCAGACGCTGCACTCTCTAATGGTTAGTCAAACAAATGAGGTGGCAGGCCACACCCCCTCTGCAGACTGACCACACACCTAAACATGGGCCTCTACCACAGCATTCCCCCGGTGGGCCCTACATGCCCCAGTCCGACACTGCCTGAGGGTACTGATCGCATAGCTCCAGATAGCGAACGCTCACTCCCGCAGCACGGCCGCCCACCTCCTAACATGCTGAAGAGTTACTGAGTGGTGAGTATACCGCCAGCATGCCGTCAGAACGGGACGCTGGCATTTTCTTTAGGGCAGCATAAGGGACGGAGCGCAGCAGTGACAGGCTGTGCCCCGGCGGGCTCACAATAACACTTCAGGGTGCAGAGCGCAGAGGGGCGCTCTGATCTGGCATTTCCCTACACTGGTGACAAAAGCTGTACAGGGGCTAGATCCCGCTGTCCAGCATAAATCCCTCAGGCCAGTATAATCTCTAAAACGGCGGGAGAGTGCCGCGACATTACGGGGGCGGGGCTTCTTCCTCACTATGACCCAGCACTCACCAGCGCCGTTTTCTACCTGCAGATCCTAGGAACAGGATGCTGACAGGACGCTGACCTCCTCTTCACTTCTGCAGTACCAGGGTGTTATAGAAGGGAGGAGTACATAGTAGAATAACCTTATAGGTTAATAGTGCGCTGAGGTGACATATATCATTGCATATATAAAACTTCAAAGGGTGCGTGGGGGCTGGCTCTGAACTCTGTTGTTCCTCTCATGATTTTGGTAGGAATACTGTCCCTGACATATCCCTGTGTGACTGTGTTTGTGTGAGTGTCATTTTGCACATTATCATGTCTCAAGATTCGGGTGCAGCAGAGGTGGAATCCGTAGAGGACGCCATTTTAGGGACTCAGGATAGCAATGTAGTAGCTTTTCCCCTAGGGGATGAACCTATATGGCTTAAGGCATGGGTGGGGAACCTTTTTTCTACCGAGGGCCATTTGGATATTTATAAAATCCTTCGGGGGCCATACAAAAATTCTCAACTTAAAAAATTACCCTGCCCCCCAGCAGGTCTGACCCATAGAGGTACTGTGTGTGCGCGCCGGAGGCGCGCGCGCCAAAAAAATGGGTGTGGCCAGTTAAAATGGGACATGATACACATATGCCCCCAATAGTGCAGTGCCAGATCCACAATTGCCCCCACAGTGCCAGGTATACAAATGCCCCTCACAGTGCCAGGTATACAAATGCCTCCACAGTGCCAAGTATACAAATGCCCCTCACAGTGCCAGGTGTACAGATGTCCCCACAGTGCCAGGTATACGGATGTCCCCACAGTGCCAGGTATACAGATGCCCAGACAGTGCCAGGTATACAGATGCCCCCACAGTGCCAGGTATACAGATGCCCCTCACAGTACCAGGTATACAGATGCCACTCACAGTGCCAGGTATACAAATGCCCCCACAGTGCCAAGTATACAAATGCCCCTCAAAGTGCCAGGTGTACAAATGCCCCTCACAGTGCCAGGTATACAGATGTCCCCACAGTGCCAGGTATACAGATGCCCCCACAGTGCCAGGTATACAGATGCCCCCCACAGTGCCAGGTATACAGATGCCCCCACAGTGCCAGGTATACAGATGCCCCTCACAGTGCCAGGTATACAAATGCCCCTCACAGTGCCAGGTATACAGATGTCCCCACAGTGCCAGGTATACAGATGCCCCCACAGTGCCAGGTATACAGATGCCCCTCACAGTGCCAGGTATACAGATGCCCCTCACAGTGCCAGGTATACAAATGCCCCCACAGTGCCAAGTATACAAATGCCCCTCACAGTGCCAGGTGTACAAATGCCCCTCACAGTGCCAGGTATACATATGTCCCCACAGTGCCAGGTATACAGATGCCCCCACAGTGCCAGGTATACAGATGCCCCCACAGTGCTAGGTATACAGATGCCCCCCCCCCACAGTGCCAGGTATACAGATGCCCCCACAGTGCCAGGTATACAGATGCCCCTCACAGTGCCAGGTATACAAATGCCCCTCACAGTGCCAGGTATACAGATGTCCCCACAGTGCCAGGTATACAGATGCCCCCACAGTGCCAGGTATACAGATGCCCCTCACAGTGCCAGGTATACAAATGCCCCCCACAGTGCCAGGTATACAGATGCCCCCACAGTGCCCCCCCCCCTTCCGTGCTACTTACCGCTCCTTTCGGCGGGACACGGAGGAGAGCGCGGCTATGTTGGGCGGCGGCGTGTATAACTGGAAACCAGCCGCCGGTTCGAGAGCCAATCAGAGCTCGCGGACCGGCAGCTGCGGCTCCTGATTGGCTGCCGGACCGCGAGCTCTGATTGGCTCACGAACCGGCGGCTGGTTTCAAGTTCTACACGCCGTCGCCGCGCTCTCCTCCCTGTCCTGACACTGACAGCTGAGACACGCTGCCGCCGGACTGAGCGGCGGCGTGTCTCACTGGGAGAAGCAGGTGGGCCGGAGCAAACGGCTTCACGGGCCTGATACGGCCCGCGGGCCGGAGGTTCCCCACCCCTGGCTTAAGGGAATAAAGGGAATGATATCTCAGATTTCCAACAAAATGTCTCATACTGAGAAAGAAACACAGGTTTGGAGATAGTCTGTAGAGCAGGGGTGGGGAACCTTTTTTCTACCGAGGGCCATTTGGATATATATAAAATCCTTCGGGGGCCATACAAAAATTCTCAACTTAAAAAATTACCCTGCCCCCCAGCAGGTCTGACCCATAGAGGTACTGTGTGTGTGAGCGCCGGAGGCGCGCGCGCCAAAAAAATGGGTGTGGCCAGTTAAAATGGGACATGATACACATATGCCCCCAATAGTGTAGTGCCAGATCCACAATTGCCCCCACAGTGCCAGGTATACAAATGCCCCTCACAGTGCCAGGTATACAAATGCCCCCACAGTGCCAAGTATACAAATGCCCCTCACAGTGCCAGGTGTACAGATGTCCCCACAGTGCCAGGTATACGGATGTCCCCACAGTGCCAGGTATACAGATGCCCCCACAGTGCCAGGTATACAGATGCCCCCACAGTGCCAGGTATACAGATGCCCCTCACAGTACCAGGTATACAGATGCCCCTCACAGTGCCAGGTATACAAATGCCCCCACAGTGCCAAGTATACAAGTGCCCCTCACAGTGCCAGGTGTACAAATGCCCCTCACAGTGCCAGGTATACAGTTGTCCCCACAGTGCCAGGTATACAAATGCCCCCACAGTGCCAGGTATACAGATGCCCCCCACAGTGCCAGGTATACAGATGCCCCCACAGTGCCAGGTATACAGATGCCCCTCAAAGTGCCAGGTATACAAATGCCCCTCATAGTGCCAGGTATACAGATGTCCCCACAGTGCCAGGTATACAGATGCCCCCACAGTGCCAGGTATACAGATGTCCCCACAGTGCCAGGTATACAGATGCCCCTCACAGTGCCAGGTATACAGATGCCCCTCACAGTGCCAGGTATACAAATGCCCCCACAGTGCCAAGTATACAAATGCCCCTCACAGTGCCAGGTGTACAAATGCCCCTCACAGTGCCAGGTATACATATGTTCCCACAGTGCCAGGTATACAGATGCCCCCACAGTGCCAGGTATACAGATGCCCCCCCCCCACAGTACCAGGTATACAGATGCCCCCACAGTGCCAGGTATACAGATGCCCCTCACAGTGCCAGGTATACAAATGCCCCTCACAGTGCCAGGTATACAGATGTCCCCACAGTGCCAGGTATACAGATGCCCCCACAGTGCCAGGTATACAGATGCCCCTCACAGTGCCAGGTATACAAATGCCCTTCACAGTGCCAGGTATACAGATGTCCCCACAGTGCCAGGTATACAGATGCCCCCACAGTGCCAGGTATACAGATGCCCCTCACAGTGCCAGGTATACAAATGCCCCCCACAGTGCCAGGTATACAGATGCCCCCACAGTGCCCCCCCCCTTCCGTGCTACTTACCGCTCCTTTCGGCGGGACACGGAGGAGAGCGCGGCTATGTTGGGCGGCGGCGTGTATAACTGGAAACCAGCCGCCGGTTCGAGAGCCAATCAGAGCTCGCGGACCGGCAGCTGCGGCTCCTGATTGGCTGCCGGACCGCGAGCTCTGATTGGCTCACGAACCGGCGGCTGGTTTCAAGTTCTACACGCCGTCGCCGCGCTCTCCTCCCTGTCCTGACACTGACAGCTGAGACACGCTGCCGCCGGACTGAGCGGCGGCGTGTCTCACTGGGAGAAGCAGGTGGGCCGGAGCAAACGGCTTCACGGGCCTTATACGGCCCGCGGGCCGGAGGTTCCCCACCCCTGGCTTAAGGGAATAAAGGGAATGATATCTCAGATTTCCAACAAAATGTCTCATACTGAGAAAGAAACACAGGTTTGGAGATAGTCTGTAGAGCAGGGGTGGGGAACCTTTTTTCTACCGAGGGCCATTTGGATATTTATAAAATCCTTCGGGGGCCATACAAAAATTCTCAACTTAAAAAATTACCCTGCCCCCCAGCAGGTCTGACCCATAGAGGTACTGTGTGTGTGAGCGCCGGAGGCGCGCGCGCCAAAAAAATGGGTGTGGCCAGTTAAAATGGGACATGATACACATATGCCCCCAATAGTGTAGTGCCAGATCCACAATTGCCCCCACAGTGCCAGGTATACAAATGCCCCTCACAGTGCCAGGTATACAAATGCCCCCACAGTGCCAAGTATACAAATGCCCCTCACAGTGCCAGGTGTACAGATGTCCCCACAGTGCCAGGTATACGGATGTCCCCACAGTGCCAGGTATACAGATGCCCCCACAGTGCCAGGTATACAGATGCCCCCACAGTGCCAGGTATACAGATGCCCCTCACAGTACCAGGTATACAGATGCCCCTCACAGTGCCAGGTATACAAATGCCCCCACAGTGCCAAGTATACAAGTGCCCCTCACAGTGCCAGGTGTACAAATGCCCCTCACAGTGCCAGGTATACAGTTGTCCCCACAGTGCCAGGTATACAAATGCCCCCACAGTGCCAGGTATACAGATGCCCCCCACAGTGCCAGGTATACAGATGCCCCCACAGTGCCAGGTATACAGATGCCCCTCAAAGTGCCAGGTATACAAATGCCCCTCATAGTGCCAGGTATACAGATGTCCCCACAGTGCCAGGTATACAGATGCCCCCACAGTGCCAGGTATACAGATGTCCCCACAGTGCCAGGTATACAGATGCCCCTCACAGTGCCAGGTATACAGATGCCCCTCACAGTGCCAGGTATACAAATGCCCCCACAGTGCCAAGTATACAAATGCCCCTCACAGTGCCAGGTGTACAAATGCCCCTCACAGTGCCAGGTATACATATGTTCCCACAGTGCCAGGTATACAGATGCCCCCACAGTGCCAGGTATACAGATGCCCCCACAGTGCCAGGTATACAGATGCCCCCCCCACAGTACCAGGTATACAGATGCCCCCACAGTGCCAGGTATACAGATGCCCCTCACAGTGCCAGGTATACAAATGCCCCTCACAGTGCCAGGTATACAGATGTCCCCACAGTGCCAGGTATACAGATGCCCCCACAGTGCCAGGTATACAGATGCCCCTCACAGTGCCAGGTATACAAATGCCCCTCACAGTGCCAGGTATACAGATGTCCCCACAGTGCCAGGTATACAGATGCCCCCACAGTGCCAGGTATACAGATGCCCCTCACAGTGCCAGGTATACAAATGCCCCCCACAGTGCCAGGTATACAGATGCCCCCACAGTGCCCCCCCCCCTTCCGTGCTACTTACCGCTCCTTTCGGCGGGACACGGAGGAGAGCGCGGCTATGTTGGGCGGCGGCGTGTAGAACTGGAAACCAGCCGCCGGTTCAAGAGCCAATCAGAGCTCGCGGACCGGCAGCTGCGGCTCCTGATTTGCTGCCAGACCGCGAGCTCTGATTGGCTCACGAACCGGCGGCTGGTTTCAAGTTCTACACGCCGTCGCCGCGCTCTCCTCCCTGTCCTGACACTGACAGCTGAGACACGCTGCCGCCGGACTGAGCGGCGACGTGTCTCACTGGGAGAAGCGGGTGGGCCGGAGCAAACGGCTTCACGGGCCTTATACGGCCCGCGGGCCGGAGGTTCCCCACCCCTGCTGTAGAGAGTGATTTGTTTGCAGAACCCTCTACTTTTACCAAACCAGCAAAAAAGCTGAAATTATGCAAGTCAACACAGACACCGACTCCGATACAGGGGAGGGCTTAGATGACACCAGGATAGCTGACGCTACCCTGGCCAAAAGTATAAGATACATGATTCAAGCAATAAGAGAAGTGTCAGAGGTGACTGACACTACCCCAGTACAGGAAAAGAAAGCTTATTTTAAATTGCATAAAAAACCTGAAGTTACTTTTCCTCCTTCAGAAGAACTTAACACTCTATTTGAAAAATCCTGGTTAAATACAGAGAAAAAAATCCAAAATTCCAAAGAGAATTCTGGTAGCTTATCCATTCGCCACAGAGGAGAGGAAAAAATGGGAAACCTCCCCTATGGTCGACGCTTCGGTGTCCAGACTATCAAAAAGGATTACTTTAATTGTAACCGGTACGGCATCACTTAAAGAACCAGCCTACCGCAAAATTGAAACTACACTCAAATCCCTTTACACGGCCTCAGGTACTATTCTTAGGCCGACTATTGCATGTGCATGGGTATCTAGTGCCATTTAAAATGGTCTGAGAATTTATCAGAAGAACTAGATACTATGGATAGGGATGATGTGGTTTTACTCCTTGGTCACATTAAAGATTCTGCAGGTTTCATGGTAGGGGCCATGAAAGACATAGGACTTATAGCAGCAAGAATGTCAGCTAAGTCTATTTCAGTATGCAGAGGTCTCTGGATTCGCCAGTGGACTTCGGACGCAGAGTCAAAGAAGAGCATTGAAACTCTTTCCTATACCGGGGAGACGCTATTCGAAGAGGCACTGGACGCCTGGATATCCAAAGCAATGGCGGGTAAGTCAACATTTCTTCCCTCCACACCAACTCCACCACGGAAACCATACAGCACCCCTCCGATGCATTCCTTTCGGGCCGCAAAAGCCAAAAGGGGCAGGGGTGGCCAATCCTACTTCAGGGGAGGACGTGGAAGATCCAAGAGACCGACCGCAGCAGCTGCAGGTTCCCAGGAACAGAAATCCACTTCTGCTTCCTCCAAAACCTCAGCATGATGCTGGGGCTCCCCTACAAGTGGGAGCACGCTTACAGAATTTCAGTCAGACGTGGGCCCTATCAGGCTTAGATCCCTGTGTAATACTACTTGTGTCCCAGGGGTACAGACTGGAATTCAAGCAACTCCCACCGTGCCAATTTTTCATGTCAACCTTACCAGTTTTTCCAGAAGAAAAGTCAAAGACTCTGGAGGCCATTCAGAAGTTGGTCCGAGACAGGGTAATTGTTCCCGTCCCACAGCCACAACAAGGCAGAGGGTTTACTCCAGTCTGTTTGTGGTACCGAAGCTGGATGGCTTGGTAAGACCAATTTTAAATCTCAAGGCACTGAACCGATTTTTAAAGGAATTCAAGTTCAAGATGGAATCCCTAAGGGCAGTGATCTCCAACCTGGAGGAAAGGAAATTCCTGGTGTCTCTGGACATCAAGGACGCATACCTGCATGTCCCCATTTGGCCTCCTCATCAATCCTACTTAAGATTTGCTGTCCTGGAATGTCACTATCAGTTCCAGATGCTACCATTCGGGCTGTCAACAGCACCGAGGATATTCACAAAGGTGATGGCAGAGATGATGGTTCTCCTGTGCAAGCAAGGAGTGAACATTATCCCATATCTGGACGATCTATTAATCAAGTCAACTTCCAGGGAAAAGTTGCTACAGAGTATCACACTGACAGTGCAGATACTCCAGGACCACGGTTGGATTCTCAATCGTCAAAAGTCTCAGTTGGAACCAACACAGAGATTGACATTCTTAGGAATGATTCTCGACACAACAGTCCAGAGAGTATTTCTCCCATTGGAGAAAGCGTTGGTGATTTAATCAATGGTTCGAGAGATCTTGAAGCCCGACCGAGTATCTGTCCATCAATGCATTCGCTTGCTGGGAAAGATGGTATCTGCTTACGAAGCACTACAGTTCAGACATTTCCATGCCAGGTCCTTCCAACTGGATCTCCTGAACAAATGGTCTGGATCACATCTTCACCTACAACAGCGGATACGCCTGTCGCCGAAAGCCAGGATCTCACTCCTCTGGTGGCTGCAGACTTCTCACCTGCTCGAGGGACGCAGGTTCGGGATTCAGAACTGGATCCTCCTGACCACGGATGCAAGTCTAAGAGGTTGGGGAGCAGTCACTCAAGGGGAAAACTTCCAAGGAAGATGGTCAAGTCTAGAAGTTTTTCTTCATATAAACATCCTGGAACTGAGAGCAGTTTACAATGGACTTTTGCAAGAGGCTCATCTACTAACAGATCAAGCCATTCTAGTCCAGTCGGACAACGTGACGACAGTGTCTTACATAAACCGCCAAGGCGGAATGAAAAGCAGAGCTGCAATGGCGGAGGTGACAAGGATACTCCTCTGGGCGGAAAGACATGCAAGGGCTCTGTCAGCAGTCTTCATTCCAGGAGTGGACAACTGGGAAGCAGATTTCCTCAGCAGACACGATCTCCATCCAGGAAAATGGGGCCTCCATCAGGAGGTATTCACAGAGATAACAAGTCTTTGGGGAGTTCCTCATGTAGACATGATGGCATCTCGTCTCAACAAGAAACTTCGGAGATATTGTTCCAGGTCGAGAGACCCGCAAGCAGTAGCAGTGGACGCACTGATAACTCCGTGGGTGTTCCAATCGGTGTATGTGTTTCCTCCACTTCCGCTAATCCCAAGGATTCTCAAATTGATAAAAAGAACAAAAGTTCAAGCAATTCTCATTGCTCCAGACTGGCCAAGGAGGGCTTGGTACCCAGATCTTCTGGACTTGCTCCTAGAAGATCCTCTGCCTCTTCCACTCAGAGAAGACCTGCTTCAGCAGGGGCCCTTTGCTTATCAAGACTTACCGCGGCTACGTTTGACGGCATGGCAGTTGAATTACAGATATTAGCCCGAAAGGGCATTCCTTCTAAGGTCATTCCAACACTCATCCAGGCTAGGAAGGGGGTAACGTCGAAACATTACCATAGAATTTGGAGGGAATACATGCTTTGGTGTGAATCCAAGAAATTTCCTACGGTGGATTTTAAACATTTGGCGGTCCTCCCGGAGGTTCAGACCTTCCTGAAAGGGGTTCTCCACATCCAACCTCCTTTTGTGCCTCCAGTGGCACCATGGGATCTAAATATTGTGTTGCAGTTCCTACAGTCGGACTGGTGTGAACTTTTAAGGAATGTGGACCTAAAGTTTCTCACGTGGAAGGTGGTCACACTCAAGGCCCTGGCATCCGCGAAGCGGGTGTCAGAATTGGGAGCGTTGTCTCATATGAGTCCTTACTTGATATTCCATGAGGATAGAGGTGAACTCAGAACTCGTCAGCATTTTCTTCCAAAGGTGGTCTCAGCTTTTCATATCAACCAACCTGCTGTAGTGCCAGTGGCTACTGACACTTCAGCTTTCGCAAGATCCTTGGACGTTGTCAGGGCTTTGAAAATTTATGTGGCGAGGACTGCTTGTCACAGGAAGTCTGAAGCACTCTTTGTGCTATACGATCCCAACAAGATTGGGTGTCCTGCTTCAAAGCAGACTATTGCACGCTGGATCAGATGTACTATCCAGTATGCTTATTCCACGGCAGGATTGCCGGTTCCGACTTCGGTAAAGGCCCACTCTACTCATAAGGTGGGTTCTCCCTGGGCGGCTGCCCGGGGAGTCTCGGCTATGCAGTTATGCCGAGCAGCTACTTGGCCAGGATCAAACACGTTTGCAAAATTTTACAAGTTTGATACCTTGGCCTCTGATGACCGATGGTTTGGTCAAACGGTTTTGCAGGAACCTGGTGCACCTCCCGCCTTTGAGCGGAGCTTTAGTATAGCCCCAAGGTACTAATGCGGACCCCAGCATCCTCTAGGATGTAAGAGAAAACAGGATTTTATAAACTACCAGTAAATCCTTAGAGGATGCTGGTCGCCCGCCCAGTGCTCCAGTTTCTCCTGCACAGTTGTTACTTGTTACGTAATGGCAGATGTGGCTGACATTTTTGTTCATGTATATTGGCATGTTTTCTATGTGTTCCATGCTGGTTGCATGTTTATAAATTGGTGTGAGCTGGTGTGAATCTCACCACTATCTGAGTATTATCCCTCTCGAGGTTGTCCGTCTCCTCGGGCACAGTTTCTATAACTGAGGTCTGTGGGAGGGGCATAGAGGGAGGAGCCAGCCCACACTATTAGATTTTTTAAGTGCCGAAGGCTCCAGTGGACCCGTCTATACCCCAAAGTACTAATGTGGACCCCAGCATCCTCTACGGACTACGAGAAAAGGATTTACCGGTAGGTTATAAAATCCTGTTATTTCCCAAGATTTATTTTCACAACATTCATCAAGTCAACTAATTTATGGTGTACATGGAGATAAACAAATATCAGAACATTTTATACCAAGAATAAAAACAAAAGTCTCTGTACACAAATAAATCAGCACTGAGATTGCTTATTTGATTACAGAAAGCTCTTAGGTCAGATATTTGTAAGAAACATGTTTTATAAATCCTTCTGAGTGCGTTCTATGCCTTTATACAAACACTAATAGTGCATCTTGAATGAATAACACTTAACTTAGGATAATTGTGTTAGACTAATTTACACTTTAATTAAGCCATATTTTTTAAATACTGTAGATTCTCAAATTCTAACTAAATTGTATTCTCTTTGATGTACTTTAGCAATAAAGACTGAACTGCTACAAAGACGAGAAGTAGACACATTTGGAAAAATGTTATTACTCTACATAGCGCTTATTTTATCTTTATGAAGTGTTTGCCATGTGTATAAACATTTAAAATTGAAATAATTTACATAAAATGCATGGAACAACTTACACCTAGTGGTGTAGTAGGAAAAAAAAACTAGAAATGAGAACTGTATAGCCAACACCCATAGAACACGGGATGTATTCATGTGACCGGTGGTAATGAGACCGACGGTCATATAACCTCTCCGTACATCCCGCTCTCTCACAATCCCGACGGTCGGCATGCCGACCAACAGGGACTATTCCCACTTGTGGGTGTCCACGACACCCACAGAGTGGAAATAGAACTCGTGGTGACCACAGGTCGCCACCGAGCCTGCAGCGTGGTGAGCACAGCGTGGTGAGCGCAGCGTGGTGATTGTATTTTACCTGGTAAATGTAACTTTGGAATTTATTAATAACACTGTCCAGAGATACAGTAATTCTATTTTAGGTACAGGGTGAGGCACAAAAAAAAACCTCCAAGATTTTAAAGGTTAACAAAAAATTCAGTACAGAAGATATCATATTCAAAATCAATTGAAAATAAAATGTTTTCCGTGCACATTTATATTTTGTACTAAAATTTTGAATAGCAATTACCATGCCTTTTTTAATAACCTTTAAAATCTGGGAGTTTTTGGGGGGTTTTGCCTCATTCTGTATATGACAGGCCTTACAGTACTATATTGTGTATAAATTGAGTAATTTAGACTAGGCACCTATGTTACTGTTCCATTATGAGATCAGGGTTCCAACTTAATTGTGCCCATTTATGCCTGAAATACATTCAACTCAACATGAGCTCATATTGTATGAGCAGTATGTAGTTGTGTGACCAGCAGTCAGGAGTGACCAGCCAGTCACATTACCTCCCCCTACATCCTGCAACCTCACAATCCCGACGGTCGGCATTCTGACCAACAGGGACTATTCCCACTCGTGGGTGTCCACGACACCCATAGAGTGGGAATAGTACCCATGGGGACCGCAGGTCGCCACCAAGCCCACAGCATTGCAAGTGCAGCAAAGCTGCAAGGGACTTGTTGCACTCGACCCCCCCCCCCCCCCCCAGCGGCATTCCGCTGCCGGGATCACGATGGAGGTATGCTGACCGCCTGTCTCCTGACCACCAGGAACGCAATACATACCCATATGAGCAAGTGTTATCTCCACTCTATAACCTCACTGGTTACCAAAGGTAAAGGGGGGTACTCACGGAGCGATATTCTAAGCAATCTGACTAGATTGCTTAGAATTTAAGCCTGATCGCTCCATGAGTACCTCTTACAGCGATAGCGATGCGCAGCACCGCGCATCGCTATCGCTGCTGCTAGATTGGCCTGCATGCAGGCCAATCTAGCGAGTCGCTCACTTCACCCGCTGGGTGAAGTGAGCAGTCCCCCTGTCTCCCCCCGCACGCTCAGCACAGATCGCGCTGTGCTAAGCGGCGGGAGAGATGTGTGCTGAGCGGTTTGCTCAGCACGCATCTCTCCCACATCGGCCAGTGGGTACTGGGCTTAAGGCTATTCACTCATGTTTTTTGTTAATGTATAAACTGTTTAGAAAATAAGTATAGGTCTGTAGTAGAATTATTTGAACAAAAAAGGCAGATAATTGGTCTAATCCATTATAATTTTTGTAGCAACTTTCTAGTTAAATGTTTTGGTTTTGTACATTTTCATTACAATCTCACTTTAATTCCGCTTCTAACAAAAAAATAAGTTCTCTAGATTCTAAAAACATCTAATTTAACATTCCTCTTGCAGGTTACTTAATTTAAAAAAACTGTGTATATCTCCCCACACCACCACCACCCCCCAGACACACACACACACACACGCACACACGCTTAAAGCATAATTGTTAACTTTCAAACGTCAGATAAGAATGTGTCTAGCAGGCAATGGAAAGAAACAGTCTGTGCCTGATCACAGACGCCTCAGAGGATGTGTAGAAATGAAGTCAAATATAATTGCATATAAAGTAAAAGATAGCCAGCGCTACATTCCCTCAATTACTCAGAACTAAAAAAGGGCCTTGTGGCTTCGACCACATAAAATTAACAATTTAATACATATGTAATAAGTACAAACTAATAGGGATAATGCATATCAAACTAATAATACAAAATAAAAACACAATTTACAAGTACCTCTCAGCAGGAAACAAAAATGTATAAAAGAATCCTCCCTTAGGAGCCGCAGCAGTGCTATGTAATTGGTAGAGGCGCCGCTGCAGCTGTCCCCTCTCCTTCCGCATTGGCTGCCCGGCACTGCTGTGAATGCTGGAATACACTTCCCTCATCCCAGCATTCACAGCGGCAGCGGGCAGCCAATGCGGAAGGAGAGGGGACAGCTGCAGCGGCGCCTCTACCAATTACATAGCACTGCTGCGGCTCCAGTCCCCGTCCCTCCTCCTCCTTCTCCCCTGCCCGGGATCTGCCAGCAACGAGGAGCCTGACTGCCTGAGCCAGCGGAGAGAGATGGTAAGTATCAACTATTCTGTCTGTCTCTCTCTCTCTCTCTCTCTCTCTTGTCCGCCGCAATGTGTAAAAAGGGGGACTGGCTGCCGTAATGTGTAAAAAGGGGGACGCTGTCTGCCGTAATGTGTAAAAAGGGGACTTTGTCTGCCGTAATGTGTAAAAAGGGGGATGCTGTCTGCCTTAATGTGTAAAAAGGGGGGCGCTGTCTGCCGTAATGTGTAAAAATGGGACGCTGTCTGCTGTAATGTGTAAAAGGGGCTCTATCTGGTGTAGTGGCACTACTGTGCAGCGTAATTTGAATAATGGAGACTACTGTGCACCGTAGTATGAATTGGTATTATTTTGTGGCCACGGCCCTTCCCCATGAAGCCATGCCCCTATATATTTTTCGCGCACCTACGCCGCACACTGCCCCTATCTTGCATAGGGGGGGCGCCAATGCCGTTACTTGCACACAGCTGTAAAATGCCTAGTTACAGCACTGCTTACATGGTCCGGCAAGCATGTCTTTCAACCGTGGAGCCATCTTCCCAGTGATATATTTAGGAAGAGGGCATCATACAGTGCAAGCAAAGACCCTGACACTGTGCCAGAAACTTTGCTCTCTAGTGCACATACACCATCTTTTTGACCGCTTGGCTGCACGAGCTAACTACCACCACATGGCAAATGTGATCATGTTTCTCATGTGACTTCACTGGCATGTCAGAGGGTAGGTAATAAGCTGTAGGGGCCTATTTATCATTAAATATTTGCAGCTTATTCCCCGAAAATAACCATTTTTGAGGGGGTGACTGCAAATATTTATTATCACTGCCATTTACACAGAGTGACCCCAGTTGATACCTCTGATATCTCCTGTGATCCCTACATTTCTGACAGCAGCCGTTACCCCCATAGGTTTTCATAGCAGGATGTGATGCTATCAGATTTACCAAGGTTCCGAATGCAAAGCATTCGAGAGCTTGGCCCCTGCAGCTAACGCCATGGGCTACAGATTGCAAATTTAGCTGGCAGAGGGTTTCCCCAGAACCTTCCCAGCAATGGCTGTAATGCAAGAGTGGTCAGAGGGGCTGTGCATGCGCAGGAGTCCTGCTACCACTCTGAATATGTTGCAGGGATGCATTACTTTCAGACCCCCTGTACCTGTGACTGTTCATTCATATGTCTGCCTGGTCTAATCACATGCTGCTAATATCGTGCTAAGATCACATTGAAAAAAAAGAACAAGTAGCAGCGCTAATATAAAATTGCTTAGATAGAAGGATTGAGTAACAATTAGTAATATTTAATGAACCATTATAAACATCCACATGTGTTAAAATGAGAATAAAATAAAAAAATAAAAAATAAAAATAAGAAACAACACTAGAATCTAAAAACTAAAATGGGTCACATTAGTACTGCCTTCTCTGTGTGATCCGTTTCTGTTTAGTATAGACCGGGTAGCAAATAGATGATTTGGTGGCACATGGCCAATAACGCAGTCCACAAATAAACCGTTATTTACCACATATATCCGCTGGAGGTGTAGTCCCTTGAATTTAACTCGTATGAAAGTTCACACTTGTGGGTCCTCACTGCATCGTGGTGTCCTCATTTATTATTGAGGATTCGTGGTGATTCTGTTATTGATGTTTGCCACAGCTTTTCTGCTAAAATGAAGTCAAGTCCTGGTCCGGGCACACTAGGCAGTAGATTTCAATGAATAGTGACCCAAATGGCTTCCTCCCTGACGCGTTTCGCTGCAGGTCCTGCAGCTTTTTCAAAGGTCCCGGTCTATATTAAACAGGAACGGATGACACGGAGAAGGCAGTACTAATGTGACCCATTTTAGTTTTTAGATTCTAGTGTTGTTTCTTATTTTTATTTTTTATTTTTTTTATTTTATTCTCATTTTAACACATGTGGATGTTTATAATGGTTCTTTAAATATTACTAATTGTTACTCAATCCTTCTATCTAAGCAATTTTATATTAGCGCTGCTACTTGTTCTTTTTTTTGTGTAGTAATCTGGGTGTGACTACCCCAATTATTTAGCAGCAGCTTTAGAGAAACAGCATATTAAAGCGCCCGATCTTTTTATCTCTTTGATAAAAAAAAATCATTTAAGATCACATTGGGGTAAATTTACTAAGCTCCCGATTTTGACCGAGATGCCGTTTTTTCATCAAAGTGTCATCTCGGTAATTTACTAAGCAATAATCACGGCAGTGATGAGGGCATTCGTAATATTTTGAAGTCCTAGGAAAAAAATCACGAATGAATACACCATCAGTCAAAACGCGGCTGTTTAAGTATGAATCTCGGTCATTTACTAAGAAGTGCAAAGCAACAAAAAAAACAAACACTGCCGTGAAAAATTACAACTCGTAAAAAAGTGCTAAAAAAAAACAGACCTTTTTTTTTTATTCGTGATTGGATAGGCATGCACGGATCCATGAGATCCGTGCATGTATATCAGTGGGAAGGGGTGGGAAAGTGCTTATTTTTCAATTATTGTTCAATTTTTTTTTTTTTTTATTAAACACTGTAAAATTTATTAAAAAAATTGCGTGGGGTCCCCCCTCCTAAGCATAACCAGCCTCGGGCTCTTTGAGACGATCCTGGTTGCAGAAATATGGGGAAAAAATTGACAGGGGTTCCCCCATATTTAGGCAACCAGCATCGGGCTCTGCGCCTGGTCCTGGTTCCAAAAATACGGGGGACAAAAAGAGTAGGGGTCCCCCGTATTTTTAAAACCAGCACTGGGCTCCACTAGCTGGACAGATAATGCCACAGCCGGGGGTCACTTTTATATAGTGCCCTGCGGCCGTGGCATCAAAAATCCAACTAGTCACCCCTGGCCGGGGTACCCTGGGGGAGTGGGGACCCCTTCAATCAAGGGGTCCCCCCCAGCCACCCAAGGGCCAGGGGTGAAGCCCGAGGCTGTCCCCCCCCCATCCAATGGGCTGCGGATGGGGGGGCTGATAGCCTTTGTTGTAAAAGAAAAGATATTGTTTTTAGTAGCAGTACTACAAGTCCCAGCAAGCCTCCCCCGCATGCTGGTACTTGGAGAACCACAAGTACCAGCATGCGGCGGAAAAACGGGCCCGCTGGTACCTGTAGTACTACCACTAAAAAAATACCCAAAAAAACACAAGACACACACACCGTGAAAGTATAATTTTATTACATACATACACACATACATACATACATACTTACCTTATGTTCCCACGCAGGTCGGTCCTCTTCTCCAGTAGAATCCAAGGGGTACCTGTTGAAGAAATTATACTCACGAGATCCAGGGGTCCAGGGTCCTCGGGGAATCCAGGTGTAATCCACGTACTTGAAAAAAAAAAAAAAACGGACACCCGAGCCACGCACTAAAAGGGGACCCATGTTTGCACATGGATCCCCTTTTCCCGACTGCCAGAAACCCACTCTGACTGATGTCTAAGTGGGTTTCTTCAGCCAATCAGGGAGTGCCACGTTGTAGCACTCTCCTGATCGGCTGTGTGCTCCTGTACTGAGTGACAGGCGGCACACGGCAGTGTTACAATGTAGCGCCTATGCGCTCCATTGTAACCAATGCTGGGAACTTTCTGCTCAGCGGTGACGTCACTTTAGGTCAACCGCAGGGCAGAAAGTTCCCATCATTGGTTACAATGTAGCGGATAGGCGCTACATTGTAACACTGCCGTGTGCTGCCTGTCAGTTAGGACAGGAGCACACAGCCGATCAGGAGAGTGCTACAACGTGGCACTCCCTGATTGGCTGAAGAAACCCACTTAGACATCAGTCAGAGTGGGTTTCTGGCATTCGGGGAAAGGTGACCCATGTGAAAACATGGGTCCCCTTTCAGTTCGTGG
Source organism: Pseudophryne corroboree (assembly GCF_028390025.1). Lineage (NCBI taxonomy): Eukaryota > Metazoa > Chordata > Amphibia > Anura > Myobatrachidae > Pseudophryne > Pseudophryne corroboree. Next base: position 554,524,945 of record NC_086449.1, on the reverse strand, counting down.
CTCGGCTCTGCGTTTTGTTTTTTTATTCAAGTACCTGGATTATAAATGGATGCGACGAGGACCCTGGGCCCCAGGATCTCGTGAGTATAATTTATTCAACAGGTACCCTTGGATTCTACTGGACAAGTGGACCGACCTGCGTGGGAACATAGGTAAGTATGTATGTATGTTTGTGTGTATGTATGTAATAAAATTATACTTTCAAGGTGTGTGTGTCTTGTGTTTTTTGGGGTATTTTTTTTTAGTGGTAGTACTACAGGTACCAGCGGGCCCGTTTTTCCTCCGCATGCTGGTACTTGTGGTTCTCCAAGTACCAGCATGCGGGGGAGGCTTGCTGGGACTTGTAGTACTGCTACTAAAAAATAAGAATTTACTTACCGATAATTCTATTTCTCGGAGTCCGTAGTGGATGCTGGGGTTCCTGAAAGGACCATGGGGAATAGCGGCTCCGCAGGAGACAGGGCACAAAAGTAAAGCTTTCCGATCAGGTGGTGTGCACTGGCTCCTCCCCCTATGACCCTCCTCCAAGCCAGTTAGGTACTGTGCCCGGACGAGCGTACACAATAAGGGAGGAATTTTGAATCCCGGGTAAGACTCATACCAGCCACACCAATCACACCGTACAACTTGTGATCTAAACCCAGTTAACAGTATGATAACAGCGGAGCCTCTGAAAAGATGGCTCACAACAATAATAACCCGATTTTTGTAACTATGTACAAGTATTGCAGATAATCCGCACTTGGGATGGGCGCCCAGCATCCACTACGGACTCCGAGAAATAGAATTATCGGTAAGTAAATTCTTATTTTCTCTATCGTCCTAGTGGATGCTGGGGTTCCTGAAAGGACCATGGGGATTATACCAAAGCTCCCAAACGGGCGGGAGAGTGCGGATGACTCTGCAGGACCGAATGAGAGAACTCCAGGTCCTCCTTAGCCAGGGTATCAAATTTGTAGAATTTAGCAAACGTGTTTGCCCCTGACCAAGTAGCTGCTCGGCAAGGTTGTAAAGCCGAGACCCCTCGGGCAGCCGCCCAAGATGAGCCCACCTTCCTTGTGGAATGGGCATTTACATATTTTGGCTGTGGCAGGCCTGCCACAGAATGTGCAAGCTGAATTGTATTACACATCCAACTAGCAATAGTCTGCTTAGAAGCAAGAGCACCCAGTTTGTTGGGTGCATACAGGATAACAGCAAGTCAGTTTTCCTGACTCCAGCCGTCCTGGAACATATTTTCAGGGCCCTGACAACATCTAGCAACTTGGAGTCCTCCAAGTCCCTAGTAGGTGCAAGGCACCACAATAAGCTGGTTCAGGTGAAACACTGACACCACCTTAGGGGGAGAACTGGGGACGAGTCCGCAGCTCTGCCCTGTCCGAATGGACAAACAGATATGGGCTTTTTTGAGAAAAAAACCACCAATTTGACACTCGCCTGGTCCAGGCCAGGGCCAAGAGCATGGTCACTTTTCATGTGAGATGCTTCAAATCCACAGATTTGACTGGTTTTAAACCAATGTGATTTGAGGAATCCCAGAACTACGTTGAGATCCCACAGTGCCACTGGAGGCACAAAAGGGGGTTGTATATGCAATACTCCCTTGACAAACTTCTGGACTTCAGGAACTGAAGCCAATTCTTTCTGGAAGAAAATCGACAGGGCCGAAATTTGAACCTTAATGGACCCCAATTTGAGGCCCATAGACACTCCTGTTTGCAGGAAATGCAGGAAACGACCGAGTTGAAATTTCTTTGTGGGGCCTTCCTGGCCTCACACCACGCAACATATTTTCGCCACATGTGGTGATAATGTTGTGCGGTCACCTCCTTTCTGGCTTTGACCAGGGTAGGAATGACCTCTTCCGGAATGCCTTTTTCCCTTAGGATCCGGCTTTCCACCGCCATGCCGACAAACGCAGCTGCGGTAAGTCTTGGAACAGACATGGTACTTGCTGAAGCAAGTCCCTTCTTAGCGGCAGAGGCCATAAGACCTCTGTAAGCATCTCTTGAAGTTCCGGGTACCAAGTCCTTCTTGGCCAATCCGGAGCCATGAGTATAGTTCTTACTCCTCTACGTCTTATAATTCTCAGCACCTTAGGTATGAGAAGCAGAGGAGGGAACACATACACCGACTGGTACACCCACGGTGTTACCAGAACGTCCACAGCTATTGCCTGAGGGTCTCTTGACCTGGCGCAATACCTGTCCCGTTTTTTGTTCAGACGGGACGCCATAATGTCCACCTTTGGTATTTCCCAACGGTTTACAATCATGTGGAAAAAACTTCCCGATGAAGTTTCCACTCTCCCGGGTGGAGGTCGTGCCTGCTGAGGAAGTCTGCTTCCCAGTTTCCATTCCCGGGATGAAACACTGCTGACAGTGCTATCACATGATTTTCCGCCCAGCGAAAAGTCCTTGCAGTTTTTGCCATTGCCCTCCTGCTTCTTGTGTCGCCCTGTCTGTTTACGTGGGCGACTGCCGTGATGTTTTTCCCACTGGATCAATACCGGCTGACCTTGAAGCAGAGGTCTTGCTAAGCTTAGAGCATTATAAATTTACCCTTAGCTCCAGTATATTTATGTGGAGAAAAGTCTCCAGACTTGATCACACTCCCTGGAAATTTTTTCCTTGTGTGACTGCTCCCCAGCCTCTCGGGCTGGGCTCCGTGGTCACCAGCATCCAATCCTGAATGCCGAATCTGCGGCCCTCTAGAAGATGAGCACTCTATAACCACCACAGGAGAGACACCCTTGTCCTTGGATATAGGGTTATCCGCTGATGCATCTGAAGATGCGATCCGGACCATTTGTCCAGCAGATCCCACTGAAAAGTTCTTGCGTGAAATCTGCCGAATGGAATTGCTTCGTAGGAAGCCACCATTTTTACCAGGACCCTTGTGCAATGATGCACTGTTTTTAGGAGGTTCCTGACTAGCTCGGATAACTCCCTGGCTTTCTCTTCCGGGAGAAACACCTTTTTCTGGACTGTGTCCAGAATCATCCCTAGGCACAGCAGACGTGTCGTCGGGATCAGCTGCGATTTTGGAATATTTAGAATCCACCCGTGCTGTTGTAGCAGTATCCGAGATAGTGCTACTCCGACCTCCAACTGTTCCCTGGACTATGCCCTTATCAGGAGATCGTCCAAGTAAGGGATAATTAAGACGCCTTTTCTTCGAAGAAGAATCATCATTTCGGCCATTACCTTGGTAAAGACCCGGGGTGCCGTGGACAATCCAAACGGCAGCGTCTGAAACTGATAGTGACAGTTCTGCACCACGAACCTGAGGTACCCTTAGTGAGAAGGGCAAATTTGGGACATAGAGGTAAGCATCCCTGATGTCCCGGGACACTATATAGTCCCCTTCTTCCTGGTTCGTTATCACTGCTCTGAGTGACTCCATCTTGATTTGAACCTTTGTAAGTGTTCAAAAATTTTTTTAGAATAAGTCTCACCTAGCCTTCTGGCTTCAGTACCACAATATAGTGTGGAATAATACCCCTTTTCTTGTAGTAGGAGGGGTAATTTAATTATCACCTGCTGGGAATACAGCTTGTGAATTTTTTCCCATACTGCCTCCTTGTCGGAGGGAGACCTTGGTAAAACAGACTTCAGGAGCCTGCGAAGGGGAAACGTCTCGACATTCCAATCTGTACCCCTGGGATACTACTTGTAGGATCCAGGGGTCCTGTACGGTCTCAGCGCCATGCTGAGAACTTGTCAGAAGCGGTGGAACGCTTCTGTTCCTGGGAATGGGCTGCCTGCTGCAGTCTTCTTCCCTTTCCTCTATCCCTGGGCAGATATGATCTTATAGGGACGAAAGGACTGAGGCTGAAAAGACGGTGTCTTTTTCTGCAGAGATGTGACTTAGGGTAAAAACGGCGGATTTTCCAGCAGTTGCCGTGGCCACCAGGTCCGATGGACCGACCCCAAATAACTCCTCTTCCTTTATACGGCAATACACCTTTGTGCCGTTTGGAATCTGCATCACCTGACCACTGTCGTGTCCATAACATCTTCTGGCAGATATGGACATCGCATTTACTCTTGATGCCAGAGTGCAAATATCCCTCTGTGCATCTCGCATATATAGAAATGCATCCTTTAAATGCTCTATAGTCAATAAAATACTGTCCCTGTCAAGGGTATCAATATTTTTAGTCAGGGAATCCGACCAAGCCACCCCAGCTCTGCACATCCAGGCTGAGGCGATCGCTGGTCGCAGTATAACACCAGTATGTGTGTATATACTTTTTATGATATTTTCCAGCCTCCTGTCAGCTGGTCCTTGAGGACGGCCCTATCTATAGACGGTACCGCCACTTGTTTTGATAAGCGTGTGAGCGCCTTATCCACCCTAAGGGGTGTTTCCCAACGCGCCCTAACTTCTGGCGGGAAAGGGTATACCGCCCATAATTTTCTATCGGGGGGAACCCACGCATCATCACACACTTTATTTAATTTATCTGATTCAGGAAAAACTACGGTAGTTTTTTCACATCCCACATAATACCCTCTTTTGTGGTACTTGTAGTATCAGAAATATGTAACACCTCCTTCATTGCCTTTAACGTGTGGCCCTAATAAGGAATACGTTTGTTTATTCACCGTCGACACTGGATTCAGTGTCCCTGTCTGTGTCTGTGTCGACCGACTAAAGTAAACGGGCGTTTTAAAACCCCTGACGGTGTTTTTGAGACGTCTGGACCGGTACTAATTGTTTGTCGGCCGTCTCATGTCGTCAACCGACCTTGCAGCGTGTTGACATTATCACGTAATTCCCTAAATAAGCCATCCATTCCGGTGTCGACTCCCTAGAGAGTGACATCACCATTACAGGCAATTGCTCCGCCTCCTCACCAACATCGTCCTCATACATGTCGACACACACGTACCGACACACAGCACACACACAGGGAATGCTCTGATAGAGGACAGGACCCACTAGCCCTTTGGAGAGACAGAGGGAGAGTTTACCAGCACACACCAAAAACGCTATAATTATATAGGGACAACCTTATATAAGTGTTTTCCCTTATAGCATCTTTTTTATATATTTCTAACGCCAAATTAGTGCCCCCCCTCTCTGTTTTAACCCTGTTTCTGTAGTGCAGTGCAGGGGAGAGCCTGGGAGCCTTCCCTCCAGCCTTTCTGTGAGGGAAAATGGCGCTGTGTGCTGAGGAGATAGGCCCCGCCCCTTTTTCGGCGGCCTCGTCTCCCGCTCTTAACGGATTCTGGCAGGGGTTAAATATCTCCATATAGCCTCCGGAGGCTATATGTGAGGTATTTTTAGCCAAAATAGGTATTCATTTGCCTCCCAGGGCGCCCCCCTCCCAGCGCCCTGCACCCTCAGTGACTGCCGTGTGAAGTGTGCTGAGAGGAAAATGGCGCACAGCTGCAGTGCTGTGCGCTACCTTTAGAAGACTGAGGAGTCTTCTGCCGCCGATTCTGGACCTCTTCTTACTTCAGCATCTGCAAGGGGGCCGGCGGCAAGGCTCCGGTGACCATCCAGGCTGTACCTGTGATCGTCCCTCTGGAGCTGATGTCCAGTAGCCAAGAAGCCAATCCATCCTGCACGCAGGTGAGTTCACTTCTTCTCCCCTAAGTCCCTCGTTGCAGTGATCCTGTTGCCAGCAGGACTCACTGTAAAATAAAAAACCTAAGCTAAACTTTTCTAAGCAGCTCTTTAGGAGAGCCACCTAGATTGCACCCTTCTCGGCCGGGCACAAAAATCTAACTGGCTTGGAGGAGGGTCATAGGGGGAGGAGCCAGTGCACACCACCTGATCGGAAAGCTTTACTTTTGTGCCCTGTCTCCTGCGGAGCCGCTATTCCCCATGGTCCTTTCAGGAACCCCAGCATCCACTAGGACGATAGAGAAACAATATCTTTTCTTTTACAACAAAGGCTATCAGCCCCCCCCATCCGCAGCCCATTGGATGGGGGGGGGACAGCCTCGGGCTTCACCCCTGGCCCTTGGGTGGCTGGGGGGGGGACCCCTTGATTGAAGGGGTCCCCACTCCCCCAGGGTACCCCGGCCAGGGGTGACTAGTTGGATTTTTGATGCCACGGCCGCAGGGCACTATATAAAAGTGACCCCCGGCTGTGGCATTATCTGTCCAGCTAGTGGAGCCCGGTGCTGGTTTTAAAAATACGGGGGACCCCTACTCTTTTTGTCCCCCGTATTTTTGGAACCAGGACCAGGCGCAGAGCCCGATGCTGGTTGCTTAAATATGGGGGAACCCCTGTCATTTTTTTCCCCATATTTCTGCAACCAGGATCGGCTCAAAGAGCCCGAGGCAGGTTATGCATAGGAGGGGGGACCCCACGCAATTTTTTTTAATGATTTTACATTGTTTAATTTAAAAAAAAAAAAAAAAAGGAACCCCAGCACGGATCACACAGATCTGGCCGAGATTCATTGTAAAAAAAGACGGCAGTGTTTTGCTAATCACTGCCGTAAAAAACTAAAAAAAAACACGAATGACATCGACATCGGAAGAAAAGAAAAACCCGAATATGACAGCTTAGTAAATTAGTCGTAATAAATTCAAAAAGTTGCAGTTTTACACTTTCGATGTCATTCGTGATTGAACTTTGACCTTTTTCCGAAAATTACGAATGTTAGTAAATTTACCCCATTGGGGTATATTTACTAAGCTCCCGATTTTGACCGAGATGCCGTTTTTTCATCAAAGTGTCATCTCGGTCAATCTCGGTCATTTACTAAACACTAATCACGGCAGTGATGAGGGCATTCGTAATTTTTTTCTAGTTCAGGTAAAAAATTACGAATGAATACACCATCGGTCAAATTACGCCTGTTTAAGTATGAATCTCGGTCATTTACTAAGAAGTGCAAAGCAAAAAAACCCAAAACACTGCCGTGAAAAATTACAATTCGTAAAAAAGTCCTAAAAAAAAACAGACCTGCTTTTTTTATTCGTGATTTGAGATGCATGCAGGGATCCATGAGATCCGTGCATGTATATCAGTGGGAAGGGGTTGGAAAGTGCTTTTTTTTGCCAAAAAAAATTGCGTGGGGTCCCCCCTCCTAAGCATAACCAGCCTCGGGCTCTTTGAGCCGATCCTGGTTGCAGAAATATGGGAAAAAAAATGACAGGGGTTCCCCCATATTTAAGCAACCAGCATCGGGCTCTGCGCCTGGTCCTGGTCCCAAAAATACGGGGGACAAAAAGAGTAGGGGTCCCCCGTATTTTTAAAACCAGCACCGGGCTCCACTAGCTGGACAGATAATGCCACAGCCGGGGGTCACTTTTATATAGTGCTCTGCGGCCGTGGCATCAAAAATCCAACTAGTCACTCCTGGCCGGGGTACCCTGGGGGAGTGGGGACCCCTTCAATCAAGGGGTCCCCCCCCCCAGCCACCCAAGGGCCAGGGGTGAAGCCCGAGGCTGTCCCCCCCCATCCAATGGGCTGCGGATGGGAGGGCTGATAGCCTTTGTTGTAAAATAAAAGATATTGTTTTTAGTAGCAGTACTACAAGTCCCAGCAAGCCTCCCCCGCATGCTTGTACTTGGAGAACCACAAGTACCAGCATGCGGCGGAAAAACGGGCCCGCTGGTACCTGTAGTACTACCACTAAAAAAATACCCAAAAAAACACAAGACACACACACCGTGAAAGTATAATTTTATTACATACATACACACATACATACATACTTACCTTATGTTCCCACGCAGGTCGGTCCTCTTCTCCAGTAGAATCCAAGGGGTACCTGTTGAAGAAATTCTACTCACCAGATCCAGTGGTCCAGGCTCCTCGGCAAATCCAGGGATAATCCACGTACTTGAATAAAACAAAAAAACGGCTGCCCGACCACGAACTGAAAGGTGACCCATGTTTGCACATGGGTCACCTTTCCACGAATGCCAGAAACCCACTTTGCCTTCTGGCTAAGTGGGTTTCTTCAGCCAATCAGGGAGTGCCACGTTGTAGCACTCTCCTGATCAGCTGTGTGCTGCTGTCCTCACTGACAGGCAGCACGCGGCAGTGTTACAATGTAGCGCCTATGCGCTACATTGTAACCAATGATGGGAACTTTCTGCCCTGCGGTTGACCTAAAGTGACGTCACCGCTGAGCAGAAAGTTCCCATCATTGGTTACAATGTAGCGCATAGGCGCTACATTGTAACACTGCCGTGTGCTGCCTGTCAGTGAGGACAGGACCACACAGCTGATCAGGAGAGTGCTACAACGTGGCACTCCCTGATTGGCTGAAGAAACCCACTTAGCCAGAAGGCAAAGTGGGTTTCTGGCATTCGGGGCAAGGTGACCCATGTGCAAACATGGGTCACCTTTCAGTTCGTGGTCGTGACAGCGTTTTTTTATTTTATTCAAGTACGTGGATTAACCCTGGATTTGCCGAGGAGCCTGGACCACTGGATCTCGTGAGTATAATTTTTTCAACAGGTACCCCTTGGATTCTACTGGACAAGAGGACCGACCTGCGTGGGAACTTAAGGTAAGTATGTATGTATGTGTGTATGTAATAAAATTATACTTTCACGGTGTGTGTGTCTTGTGTTTTTTTGGGTATTTATTTAGTAATAGTACTACAGGTACCAGCGGGCCAGTTTTTCCGCCGCATGCTGGTACTTGTGGTTCTCCAAGTACCAGCATGCGGGGGAGGCTTGCTGGGACTTGTAGTACTGCTACTAAAAACAATATCTTTTATTTTTCAACAAAGGCTATCAGCCCTCCCATCCGCAGCCCATTGGATGGGGGGGACAGCCTCGGGCTTCACCCCTGGCCCTTGGGTGGCTGGGGGGGGGGGACCCCTTGATTGAAGGGGTCCTCACTCCCCCAGGGTACCCCGGCCAGGGGTGACTAGTTGGATTTTTGATGCCACGGCCGCAGGGCGCAGTATAAAAGTGACCCCCGGCTGTGGCATTATCTGTCCAGCTAGTGGAGCTCGGTGCTGGTTTTAAAAATACGGGGGACCCCTACTCTTTTTGTCCCCCGTATTTTTGGGACCAGGACCAGGCGCAGAGCCCGATGCTGGTTGCTTAAATATGGGGGAACCCCTGTCATTTTTTTCCCCATATTTCTGCAACCAGGATCGGCTCAAAGAGCCCGAGGCTGGTTATGCTTAGGAGGGGGGACCCCACGCAATTTTTTTTAACAACAAAAAACACTTTCCCACCCCTTCCCATTGATATACATGCACGGATCTCATGGATCCCTGCATGCATCTCAAATCACGAATAAAAAAAGCAGGTCTGTTTTTTTTTAGGACTTTTTTGCGAATTGTAATTTTTCACGGCAGTGTTTTGTGTTTTTTTGCTTAGTAAATGACCGAGATTCGTATCTAAACAGGCGTAATTTGACCGATGGTGTATTCATTCGTAATTTTTTACCTGAACTAGCAAAAAATTACGAATGCCCTCATCACTGCCGTGATTAGTGTTTAGTAAATGACCGAGATTGACCGAGATGACACTTTGATGAAAAAACGGCATCTCGGTCAAAATCGGGAGCTTAGTAAATATACCCCCTTGAGTCTATTGATAAGCAGACCCCTTAGAGAGAGGTGCTAAATTTGATGGACCACTCTCACCTATAAAATACTACAGTCACAAACATGTGGCAAAAATGCAATAGGGAAAGGAAACATGGACTATATTAGAGATGTGCACCGGAAATTTTTCGGGTTTTGTGTTTTGGTTTTGGATTCGGTTCCGCAGTCGTGTTTTAGATTCAGACGCGTTTTGGCAAAACCTCCCTTAAGAATTTTTGTCGGATTCGGGTGTGTTTTGGATTCGGGTGTTTTTTAAAAAAAAACTCAAAAACAGCTTAAATCATAGAATTTGTGGGTAATTTTGATCCTATAGTATTATTAACCTCAATAACCATAATTTTCACTCATTTCCAGTCTATTCTAAACACCTCACAATATTATTTTTAGTGCTAAAATTTGCACCGAGGTCGCTGGAGCGACCCAAGTGGGCGGCACAAACACCAGGCCCATCTAGGAGTGGCACTGCAGTGTCAGACAGGATGGCACTTAAAAAAATAGTCCCAAACAGCACATGATGCAAAGAAAAAAAGAGGTGCACCAAGGTCGCTGGATGGCTAAGCTAAGCCACACAAACACCTCAATATCACAGGAATTATTCGTTCTAATCAATGGTATTATTTATTGGTCCAAATCACTGGAAGAAAATGACAAAATCACTAGAATTAAAAGCCAGTATAACAGGAGTTATTCATTCTAATCAATGGTATTATTGGTCCAACTCACTGGAAGAAAATGACAAAATCACTGGGATTAAAAGCCATTATCACAGGAATTATCTGTTCTAATCAATGGTATTATTGGTCCAAATCACTGGAAGAAAATGACAAAATCACTGGAATTAAATGGCAGTAATGCTGGGAATTATATCAAATGGCAGTACCACTGGACATATACGGTAGTGTCAGACATGATGGCACTTTAAAAAAACAGGGACAAACCCACTGTCCTAACAATTGGCAGGGCTGATTAAACAAACAGCCAGGGGGAAACTCCTGAATCCAGTTTCTAATCCTGGGTAATAATTTTTATTACCCGGGATAAAATAATAATCACTAAGGCTCCCCTGTAGTGATGTAGATGAGATTTCCCCCCCCCCCCCCACATGGGAGTCCTTCCGCGTCACGCTGAGGACGCTAATGGAGTAGAATCCAACCTCTAAACCCGTGCACCTGTAGTGGGTGCAGACTTTCTGCTCTTTCTATGGCCTAGCCTCATGCAGAAGTAGGCCCGCCCGAATTTTCTCGATCTGGCAGCCCAAGGGGACTGCATCAGAGAAGCAGAGTTACGTCTTCTAACAGGTGGTGCTGCGGAAGGATTTGTATTCAGAGAGTCCCCAAGCGGTGTCTCACCTGCGATGGGGAGGTACCTCTTGGATTCGGCGTCTGCATTCCATTGGCGGATCCAGAGACCTCTGCGAGCTGCTACTGCCATGGAGGATGCTTTAGAATTCATCAGCCCAATGTCCCTCATGGCTTTCACCATGAATTTAGCCGAATCCTTTATGTGACCTAGAATCAAGACAACATCATCCCTATGGATTGTATCAAGGTCTTCTATTAAATTGTCTGACCATTTTAGCATAGCCCTAGCTACCCAAGTGCATACAATAGTGGGCCTAAGGGCGGCTCCAGTAGCCGTGTAAATGGATTTTAGAGTTGTCTCTATCTTGCGGTCAGCCGGCTCCGTTAACGAGGCCGAGCCTGGTACAGGTAATGTAATTACCCCTGATGGGCTGGACACCGAAATGTCCATTATGGGAGGAATCTCCCATCTCCTTCTATCCTCCTCAGGAAAGGGATATGTCTTAAGTACTTTATTGGGGATGTGAAAAACCTCTTCTGGGTTTAACCAGGATCTTTCAAATAGGGTATTCAACTCTTCCGAAACCAGGAATGTCACTAATGATTTTGCAGTTAGCATACAAGATTTTTCCTCTATTTGTATAAGTATTTCTAACACATCCCTAATGGCATTGATAAATTGCTGAATTTTATATTCCAATCTATCATAGTGCCCCCCTCTAACTTCTGTGTCGATCCCTGTGTCGGCATCGATGTCCGCGTTGGCCTGCAAGACCTGTGTATCAGGAGCTGAGGGGGTCCTAGATGAAATGGACTGATCCATATCTAGAGCATTCTTCGTAGCTTTTTTCCAGCAACTTAATAGAGTATGCCCTAATGAACTCTGAGGAATCTTATTTCCTAGGCTATCCAGCCATTCCGTCTCCATCCTAATGGGATGAAACCACTCAAGGCAATCCTGAGTACCTGGTACAGACTCCTCTGAGGAAGACACCTCCACAACCTCCAAAACATTTTGTTCTGACATGACACTGACCAGTGATACTGAGCACTGTTCAGGATACTAGAAGTGACACGGAGCAGCAAGATACAGCAATGGGCTACTGTACTGTGCTACCATATACTGGTCACCACAATGCAGCAATGATAATAATGAGCACAGATACTGAGCACTGTTCAGGATAATAGAACTGACACTGGGCAGCGAGAACAGCACTGGACTACTGGACTGTACTACTATATACTAGTCAGTGGTCACCACAATGCAGCAATGATAATAATGAGCACAGATATTGAGCACTGTTCAGGATAATAGAACTGACACGGAGCAGCAAAATACAGCATTGGACTACTGTACTGTACTTCCATATACTGGTCACCACAATGCAGCAATAATAATAATGAGCACAGATATTGAGCACTGTTCAGTATAATAGAACTGAAATGGAGCAGCAAAATACAGCAATGGACTACTGTACTGTACTACCATATACTGGTCACCACAATGCAGCAATGATAATAATGAGCACAAATATTGAGCACTGTTCAGGATAATAGAACTGACATGGAGCAGCAAAATACAGCAATGGACTACTGTACTGTACTACCATATACTGGTCACCACAATGCAGCAATGATAATAATGAGCACAGATATTGAACACTGTTCAGGATAATAGACACTGGGCAGCGATAACAGCACTGGACTACTGTACTGTACTACTATATACTGGTCAGTGGTCACCACAATGCAGCAATGATGATAAATGAGCACAGATACTGAGCACTGTTCAGGATAATAGAACTGACACTGGGCAGCGAGAACAGCACTGGACTACTGTACTGTACTACTATATACTGGTCAGTGGTCACCACAATGCAGCAATGATAATAAATGAGCACAGATACTGAGCACTGTTCAGGATAATAGAACTGACACGGAGCAGCAATATACAGCAATGGACTACTGTACTGTGCTACTATATACTGGTCACCACAACGCAGCACTGATACTGAGCACAGATATTGAGCTGATATTTAGCTGATATTGGGCTATTCAGGCAGAGAACGTAGCCACGTCCTCTCGCTATCTCGACAATGTACGAGTGAAAATGGCGGCGATGCGCGGCTCTTTATATGGAATCCGAATCTCGCGAGAATTCGACAGCGGGATGATGACGTTTTCCCCCGTTCGGGTTTTGCGTGTAAGGCGGGAAGAACCAAGGCTGCCTCGGACCCGTATAAACCATGTGAAGTTCGGGGAAGTTCGGATCTCGACGAACCGAACCCGCTCATCTCTAGACTATATATAAAGATATTTGATGAATAATATAGCAAACTTTTTTACAACAATTAAAATACATTATGTATTGTGGTGTGTACTGAATTAGTTTTGATTTAATATCCAAATTTGGTTTGGTTTGTTATTTGGACAAATCTGTGGAAAAAGGGTGCAGCATCCAGAGGAGTCATAAAATATGAATACGGCACAACTTATTTAAACATGTATTACAGTAGCGGATCTTGCCACGGGCAAGCAGGACTTTTGCCCGGGGTGCCGCCTTCGGAGGGCGCCGGCGCCATCCGGAGGGTGCCGCACCATGGCAAGATCTGGTACTGTGCCCCCCGCTGTGTCCCCCGCTGTGAAGGGAACTAGACGCTACGCATCTAGTTTCCCTTTGTGGAGAGGACCTTTACTGTGCGGTGCGCGATGACGTCATTGCGCACCGCACAGCATTGTGGGACTGACACAGATGCTAGGGGTCATATTTGTCTATGCTGTGCTATGGGAGAGACGTCATGACGTCTCTCCCATAGATCCGAGGAGAGGAGCGGCGCCGGCGGAGGTCTGCAGTGGTCGGGAATCAGGAGCGGGGATTGTAAGTATTTTTTTGTGTAAGCGGCGCTACTCTACAGGGTGCACTAATGGGTGCACAACACTACAGGGGGCATAACTGACCATGCCCCCTGTATGAAGCCACGCCCCTATTTTCCGACCAGGGTGCCAAAAGGGCTAGAACCGGCCCTGATGTATTAATAAATCTACTGACCATAATTTATGTGGCACATAGAAAACCCCATAAAGTTTTAGATTTAATTAATTCCATGTGTTGTCTAAATGTGGGGATGCAGTTCATAAGAATGATGCTTAAAACATAAATAAAGTTCTTGTTACTCCTTTTTTTACTTTTATTACTCTCTCTGGGAAAACGTGGAATTTGACAGCTATTTTAATGATTCTCAGAAATGCTCTTGGTTGGATATTAAAGTTAAAACAAATAACAAACAAACCCACAAATAGGTCTTAGAGCTTAAGAGCTTCAATGGTTAGTTTTCTTTTAGTGTTGCATTTTTGCATTTTAAGTTTCATAAATCACACAAATTAACCTTTAGCTAATAATTTAACGCTTCAGTTCAAGTATCAACAAAACTACACAGCGTTCTAAAGTGGAAACTGCTAAGACCATGTAAAGCATGTTTGTGTCTGTTATATTTTAAGTTGACAGTATCAAATAGTATCAACTAATCTAAACAGTGCAACTTAATTAATCACACACAAAAAACAGTAACTATAAAAGTGCACACAATTAATTTTTTTACAAATATTAAACATCTTCTATGTAATTCCACACAATCTAATTGTCAACAATGCCCAATTCAATACCTATTGGAATCCCCAGAGGCAGTATTTTCCCTGCAGCTTCAGGAGCTGCAAGGAAAAGTCCACATTAAATGCACCCCTCCGAATTTAATGTGCATAGAAACCCATCAGATTCCGCATTCTGTGCAGAAACACTGAGTTTCCATGCATTACCAGATGCCTTACCATGCAGGGAAAAAGCTAAATAATCTACTAGCTCCAGGCATTATACCAGTTTTCCCCATATGGTAAAGCTCGCGCTTAATTGAATCTGCCCCTATGTGTTGTCTATGACATGCGCCGCAGTGAGAGTCGGATAGTGGGACACACATACAGTGTTCACCCCCCGACTGAGTGCTCCCACTGCTACTAATGATGGCTCTTCTGTTGGCCGCAGATTCGCCCAATTACTAGTACTATATACAGGTTAAGTGTTCCTTATCTGAAATTCTAAATGATTCCAAATCCACAATGTTTTAGGCACTGACTGATAGAGTGACACACTTGCTCTCTGATAGTTCAAAGTACACAAACTTATTTTTATGCACAAAAATATTAAAAATATTGTATTAAATTACCTTCAGGCTATGGGGGGTATTCAACTGCAGCCGATCCGACTTCGGCGGGTGAAAATGGACAGATATCGCGAATAATGACCGATGGTCATTATTGTGGTATCCTATCACAGGCCATTTACATCCGGCAGAAACAGACCCGCAATAGCACAAAAACACATGGGATAGGGATAAGTCCCTGATTCCAATGTGTTATCGCTGCTCTAGCAGCTGCTTATCGCGGATTATACTTCGGGTGCCTTATAAAGTTGTAAAGAAGCAGCAGAAACGACTTTTAGTTAATAAGTTATAGAGGAAATGAAATAAAAAATGTAAAATGTATTTTTAAACAGATCACCAACAGTGAGGTAAATTTTGTCACGCTTGTATTTGTTTGTGAACCCGGGTCAGGATATTTGTCAGTGTAGGTGTCTGGAGAATATGTGAAACTGGCTGGCTTGAGGATACCACCCGACATGTAATGCGAAATAGAGTCAGTAGGCCTCCCCGACCGGGAATCGAACCCGGGCCTTGGCAGAGAGTGCTAGATCCTGTCACTGGATCATCAGGGACTTCGGTGTTGGTAGATGACTGGTTTCTGTAGAGAGAGTGAGTGTAACAGCAGTTTGACCAGGCTGGATACTGGGTAGTTACTGTGTGAATAGTATGTGACACTCTGTAGTAGATGCAGTAATCCGGAAATGCTGGAGTGACAGAAGTGGACAGTGGATTTACCAGGGTTGAAACTGGGTTGTACTGTAATCCAGGAACTGGGAGCACTCAGATGGATAAGCACCGGAAAACCGAACACCGGAATGGATGGTAGCAGGAATGAGTGAGGTAAGCAGATAGTCCATAGCAACTGACTGTGTGAGCTGAGGAATGACCTGCATTGATGGTAAGCAGGTCAGGAGGTCTCTAAAGCAGATAATGGCAAAACTGCACCGTCAAGATACACAGGGAATAAACAGCAGGAGCACTGTTATCTTCCCCTAGTAATGACTAGCCTAGACATTGTACAGGCATCTTCTGTGAGTCAGCTGATGGAATAAATACCCAGGGCTTAGCCAAGATTGGCTGAGCAGCATCAGGTGGTGCAGGACTGCTCAGGCTAACGATTGGCTAGACTAGTCAGGTGATTGAGACAGAAGAACTCTGGATCTGGCTGGCAGTGAACTGCAGCCTAGTAGGCCGAGAAATACTGAGACCTTTATAGTTATCATGGGCACCGGACTTTGACAGCTTGCCACCTGATCGGGTATTAGCGCAGCAGGAGCGGTAAGTGATCCAGTGACATGGGAGGACAGACTGATTAGTGACACTAAGGTGGCAGTTTTTTAGAACTGATGATGTTGCCCATAGCAACCAATCAGATTTTAGCTATTATCTTCTAGATGCAGCTAGATAAATGTTAAATAGAATCTGATTGGTTGGTATGAGCAACGTCACCAGTTCTAAAAAAAAAAAAACTCCCACCTTAGTAAATTTACCTCAAACAGTGTATTTACATCAACTAATTAAAAAAAAGTATTAAATATTTATGTTATGCTATATAATAAATGGCTGGTACACTAATACATGTGTAAAATTTGGTAATGTGGTTTAAATGAACAAAATAGGCAAAATCCCTCAGTTTAAAATGTGTAATGTACTCAAATTGATTTAATTAATACCTTCAGGAATATAAAAACTAGTCTACAATTCTCCACTAATGTCTGAACACTTTTACTAGAGTTAATGGAGTGTGATCACAATGGTACAGTATCACTATAAGGTGTCAGTTGAACTCTTTTATTTGATACGGTGCAATCTGGTCTAAATCTGCTAATAGGAGTCTTTAGTTATCACACAAAATTAAATAGACACATAAATTGTGAATGTGATAATTTCTTTCAAATAATTCAAGGAAACAATTAGGTACATACAATATCATGATTGATACACTGGGTGGTAGCTTACACGTGCATTGTTAAGCAACTGGAAACAAACCTGTAGACAATCAAATCACTTGCAGTCAGTAAATTATGAAAGTTTATAGCATCAAATACATGTACTCAAAAAGCATGCTGAGTAGGTACTAAGCTGTGGTTCATAAATTATTTTACCCTATTAACTCTAGCAAAAATCAGCGAAAAAACTTTATAGGTGAAGTATTTGCAAGGATTAGTCAGTAGTAACAATTGTATCAAACAGCATGAGAATCGTCATAATGTAATCAAATTGTTGCAATAGCATACACACCAAACATTTGTAAATACGGAGTCCCAGTAAAAATCCTCCATTGTGCTGATATTACAATCAGTTGATAGATCACAAGAGCAATCTTGCTGATAAAAATGGGCTATTTTAAGTGTTCATATATTTTGGATTAGGCTTTCTGCTCCTCCTCTTCCTCTGATGACATTTGTTTTTTATTTCCTGTGCATGTTCTATTGGAACAAGGGGGGTCATTCCAAGTTGATTGCACGTAGCTTTTTCCTGCTCGTGCGATCAACCTGACGCCGCCTATGGGGGAGTGTATTTTAGCATAGCAGGGCTGCGATCGCTTGTGCAGCCCTGCTATGCTAAAAAGTTTCAAATAAAACAAGACCAGGGCTGCAGTTACTCGCCCAGTGCGACGGATCCAGCGATGAAGGTCCCGGTCCTGACGTCAGATATCCGCCCTCCAAACAACTCGACACACCTGCGTTGGACTCACCACGCCTGGAAAACAGTGAGTTTCCTCCCCGGAACGCCTCCCGCCTGTCCGTCTTTTTGCGATCGCCGCTGCGATCACATTTCTCGCTGGTGGCGATGTTGTCCGACGTTGATCATTGCCAGGTAATGACGCACGTGCGCAATGCGTCCGCCGCGCATGCTCATTTCTGACCCGTTGGCACCACAGCGAAGAACCGCTGCGTGCGAACTGTTCAGAATGACTCCCAATGCCCAGTGCAGCCATGAAGACAATTTTCTCAGCTTCTTCCACCTTTATCTTTTTGGAGGCTGGGCATCCCTCAGGTAGCTCTTCAACAGTCTGCTTGCTAGCAGAGATGATTGATGAAGTACTCATCTTAGGAGTGAATCAAATCCAGATACACGGCTTTCACCTGTAACTAACACCCAGTGATGGCAGTTACTTGTAGTACTGGTCACTATGCACCATCTGTGACCTCACTAGTGACATCAGTATAGTCTGATTCCTGGGGACTGGAGACAATTTACTGTCTTCAAGACAATAACAGTAGCAAGCTCCTGCTGTACCTTATTGCTTTAAACAGAAACATACTGTATACACTTTTCCAGATTTATCCAAAATTTCACAAAGGTTGCTGCACCTAATGTATCCGTGAACTGTTACAGGGGAGCCAAAAAGCCAGATAAGAGCTTTTCCATACAATGGACTGATGCTCAGCAAGTTGCTTTTGATCAATTAAAGGGTCTACTGATATTGGCCTTATTTCTCACCTATTCAGATTACAAACAACCCTTTCACTTTCATATTGACACTAGCACACAGGGGGATCTGTATGAAATACCTCCAATCAAAATCCTGATGGTCGAAATCCCGACAGCAATTGACCGACGGTCAAAATCCCGACATGGACAAAATACCGACATTTAAAATACCGACAAGATCAAAATACAGACATGTAAAATGCCGACAGGTCAAAATACCGACATGCGTTTTTAATTAAAAATGTTGTATGTCGACATAGGTGGACATGGACACCATATAAGTGTACCGCATCCCCTCGCATGGCTTGCTGCGCTCGCCATGCTTCAGGCACGGTGCCTCGCGGTGCTCGGCACACTATTATATTCCCCCTCCAGGTCCATTGGGATGGTAAAGTATGAACAAGTCGGTTTCAATGAAAAAATCATGAAAAACTCAGGTCGGCATTTTGACCTGTCGGCATTTTACATGTGTCAGTATTTTAACCTTGTCGATATTTTGTCCATGTCGGGATTTTGACCGTCGGTCAATTGCTGTCGGGATTTCGACCGTCGGGGTTTTGATTGGAGGTAAATTGACTGCATGCCCACACAGGGTCTAGGAGCCGTTTTAGCCCAACTTCAGTAGGGTCTAGAAATGGTAATTGCATATGCCAGCCGAGGACTAACCAAGATAGAAAGAAATGGTGATAATTACAGTATGTTTAAGCTAGGGTTCTTGGCACTAGTCTGTGCAGTGCCAAGTTCACATATTATTTAGCAGTCATTTACTCCACAGACAACAATCCACTGTCCTAACTACTACTCCTTTGGGAGCATTGGTGGTATTCAAGACTGGCCAACTTGATTTTTCCAACATGGAAAAAAAACATTTTTAATAGGGTCCTATGTTTGCAGTAAATTTCTCAGAAACTATTAATAAATAATCTGTTGACAACATGGAAACCATTAATCTACTAAATATAATTAATAAACATTAAACTTCCAATACTAGAAATAAAAATTGAACTAAACAAAAAAAAAAAGTTTAGTTGGTGCACTTTTGTTTCTTTTTATGCAAAAGTTCTTCCAAGTGCTATTAAATGAATGCCGCTACCCCCACACAGTAAGTCCTAGAGGGTGCACTTAATACAAATCTTTCTTTGTTGCCTCAGGAATCGCATGGACAGATCTGCATTAAGGGGGTAATTCTGAGTTGATCGCAGCAGGAATTTTGTTAGCAGTTGGGCAAAACCATGTGCACTGCAGGGGAGGCAGATGTAACATGTGCAGAGAGAGTTAGATTTGGGTGGGGTGTGTTCAATCTGCAATCTAATTTGCAGTGTAAAAATAAAGCAGCCAGGATTTACCCTGCACAGAAATAAAATAACCCACCCAAATCTAACTCTCTCTGCACATGTTAAATCTGCCTCCCCTGCAGTGCACATGGTTTTGCCAAAATGCTAACTAAATTCCTGCTGCAATCAACTTGGAATTACCCCCCATGTGCACTGCAGGGGAGGCAGATATAACATGTGCAGAGAGAGTTAGATTTTGGTGGGTTATTTTGTTTCTGTGCAGGGTAAATACTGGCTGTTTAATTTTTACACTGCAATTTAGATTGCGGATTGAACACACCACACCCAAATCTAACTCTCTCTGCACGTTATATCTTCCTCCCCTGCAGTGCACATCGTTTTGCCCAACTGCTAACAAAATTCCTGCTGTGATCAACTCAGAATTACCCCCTAAGTCAGGGGTGGGGAACCTTTTTTCTACCGAGGGCCATTTGGATATTTATAAAATCCTTCGGGGGCCATACAAAAATTCTCAACTTAAAAAATTAACCTGCCCCCCAGCAGGTCTGACCCATAGAGGTACTGTGTGTGCGCGCCGGAGGCACGCGCGCCAAAAAAATGGGTGTGGCCAGTTAAAATGGGACATGATACACATATGCCCCCAATAGTGCAGTGCCAGATCCACAATTGCCCCCACAGTGCCAGGTATACAAATGCCCCTCACAGTGCCAGGAATACAAATGCCCCCACAGTGCCAAGTATACAAATGCCCCTCACAGTGCCAGGTGTACAGATGTCCCCACAGTGCCAGGTATACGGATGTCCCCACAGTGCCAGGTATACAGATGCCCCCACAGTGCCAGGTATACAGATGCCCCCACAGTGCCAGGTATACAGATGCCCCTCACAGTACCAGGTATACAGATGCCCCTCACAGTGCCAGGTATACAAATGCCCCCACAGTGCCAAGTATACAAATGCCCCTCACAGTGCCAGGTGTACAAATGCCCCTCACAGTGCCAGGTATACAGATGTCCACACAGTGCCAGGTATACAGATGCCCCCACAGTGCCAGGTATACAGATGCCCCCCACAGTGCCAGGTATACAGATGCCCCCACAGTGCCAGGTATACAGATGCCCCTCACAGTGCCAGGTATACAAATGCCCCTCACAGTGCCTGGTATACAGATGTCCCCACAGTGCCAGGTATACAGATGCCCCTCACAGTGCCAGGTATACAGATGCCCCTCACAGTGCCAGGTATACAGATGCCCCTCACAGTGCCAGGTATATTAATGCCCCCACAGTGCCAAGTATACAAATGCCCCTCACAGTGCCAGGTGTACAAATGCCCCTCACAGTGCCAGGTATACATATGTCCCCACAGTGCCAGGTATACAGATGCCCCCACAGTGCCAGGTATACAGATGCCCCCACAGTGCCAGGTATACAGATGCCCCCCCCACAGTGCCAGGTATACAAATGCCCCGACAGTGCCAGGTATACAGATGCCCCTCACAGTGCCAGGTATACAAATGCCCCTCACAGTGCTAGGTATACAGATGTCCCCACAGTGCCAGGTATACAGATGCCCCTCACAGTGCCAGGTATACAAATGCCCCGCACAGTGCCAGGTATACAGATGCCCCCACAGTGCCCCCCCCCCCTTCCGTGCTACTTAACGCTCCTTTCGGCGGGACACATAGGAGAGCGCGGCTATGTTGGGCGGCAGCGTGTAGAACTGGAAACCAGCCGCCGGTTCGAGAGCCAATCAGAGCTCGCGGACCGGCAGCTGCGGCTCCTGATTGGCTGCCGGACCGCGAGCTCTGATTGGCTCACGAACCGGCGGCTGGTTTCAAGTTCTACACGCCGTCGCCGCGCTCTCCTCCCTGTCCTGACACTGACAGCTGAGACATGCTGCCGCCGGACTGAGCGGCGGCGTGTCTCACTGGGAGAAGCGGGTGGGCCGGAGCAAACGGCTTCACGGGCCTTATACGGCCAGCGGGCCGGAGGTTCCCCACCCCTGCCCTAAGTGCACTAATTGAATCTGTCCCATTGGGTGTAGTACGGCTGACCGGCGGTCAGGAGACCGCCGGTCAGCTTACCGACGCCGGGATCCCGATAGCATACCTGCGGTCGCAACGGGTTCTATTCCCACTCTATGGTATCAAATTTGAACAAGGCAAACCACTGCAACTGTGCCTCTCCACAGAAAGTGACACAGAAAGTGACACTCCTAGATGCAGCAGCTAGGAGTGTCACTTTCTGTGGAGAGGCACAATTGCAGTGGTTTGCTTTGTTCAAATTTGATACCTGGACAATATCCAGTGATTAGCTGCTTCAATTGGCTTTATTTAATTGAATCGGCACTGTTGCTGTGATTTGCCCTGTTCAAATAAACACTGGGACGACACTCAGTGATCAGTCACTTTATGGGCTTGATGTAATCTAATTGGTACTATTACAGTGGTCCACTTTGTCTAAATTGACATCTGGAAGATATCCAGTGATTTGCATCTTATGGGCTTAATTGAATTAAATTGATTCAGAATTACTCTAAATTTCAAAAAGGTTATACCCAGTGGATAATCAGTGAAAAGGGTTATTTCCAATTCAATTTAAATTGATACCCCATATGGTGAAATTTGGTCCGATACTTTTTTAAACATTGTTAAATTGCCTTTTTGAAGACACAATAAGATGTATGTCCATATTGTGATTCTTTGATTAATACACCCCTGATGAAGTCTGTAGGACGAAACGCGTTGGGTTAGCACATTGTTCTCTGACATCTCTACAAAGAAGATCATTTTGATGTTGTTTGAATTACCAACACAACTATCGTCTATACAAACATTGTTTATTGTTATTCTGGGCAAATTGTAAACAGTTTTATGTATTGCTTTTTAAAAAAATAAACAATCTCTCTTTTTTAAGATTATTTTATTATACAAAACTTGTACATACTAAAGTACGACATCAGCTCCCTGGGGAAATCTCTTCTTTCCCTATCTGTTGTTCATACCCCATCTAACAGGGGGTATCTTCCCTAAGTTGAAGCTTTCACATCTTTAGCGCGATAAAGGTCTTATATATTTTCAAATAAATATATATATATATATATATATATACCTTTGTATTTGATTAGTTGATTAATAGGAAAACATGAAGGTATTTAACACTGCCATAAATCTCATTTTTGCCTTAAAGTCTATAATTATTTTGGAAGATAGACACATGTAACAGTCATAGACACATTTTATGACGACCTTAAGGCAAAAACGAGATTTATGGTAAGAACTTACCATTGTTAGATCTCTTTCTGCGAGGTACACTGGACTCCACAGGGAATGACATTGGGGTGCAGAGTAGGATCTTGATCCGAAGCACCAACAGGCTAAAAGCTTTGACTGTTCCCAGAATGCATAGCGCCGCCTTCTCTATAACCCCGCCACCGTGCACAGGAGCTCAGTTTTTGTTAACCAGTCCAATGCAGTAGCAGGCAAAAGAGACGACAACTGTCAGTAGCCACATACATCACATACACCACATTCTCACGACAGGAGAAGGTGTCAGCAGTTAATGCCTTACCAACACAAAGAAGCTAAGTGCGTCAGGGTGGGCGCCCTGTGGAGCCCAGTGTACCTCGCAGAAAGAGATTTAACAACGGTAAGTTCTTATCATAAATCTCGTTTTCTGCAGCGGGGTACACTGGGCTCCACAGGGAATGACATTGGGGATGTCCTAAAGCAATTCCTTAGGGGAGGGGACACAATGTAGCGGGCACAAGATTCCGGCGTCCAAAGGAAGCCTCCTGGGAGGCGGAAGTGTCAAAGGCATAGAACCTTATGAACGTGTTCACTGAAGACCATGTAGCAGCCTTGCACAATTGTTCAAGGGTCGCACCACGGCGGGACACCCAAGAAGGTCCAACAGACCGAGTAGAATGGGCCTTAATGGTAGCAGGAGCTGGAAGACCAGCCTGTACATAAGCCTGTGCAATCACCATTCTAATCCATCTGGCCAGGGTCTGCTTGTGAACAAGCCAGCCAAGTTTGTGAAAACCAAACAGTACAAAGAGAGAATCTGACTTCTGAAGGGAAGCAGTCCTCTTCACATAGATACGGAGAGCCCGTACCACATCCGAAGACCGCTCTTTGGAAGACAATTCAGGAGAGGCAAAGACCGGAACCACAATCTCCTGATTAAGGTGGAAAGAAGAAACCACCTTAGGTAAATACCCGGGACATGTTCTAAGAACCACCCGATCGCGGTGAAAAATCAGATATGGTGACCTACAAGACAAGGCACCCAAATCCGACACCCATCTAGCAGAGGCAATAGCCAGCAGAAACACTACCTTAAGAGAAAGCCACTTAAGGTCTGCAGATTCAAGAGGCTCCGACGGAGACCCTTGCAACGCCTCCAGAAACACCGACAAGTCCCAAGGAGCCACAGCGGGACATAAGGAGGTTGAATACGCAACACACCCTGAGTGATCGTATGCACATCAGGTAAGGTCGCAATTTTTCTCTGGAACCAAACCAACAAGGCAGAAATATGAACCTTGATGGAGGCCAGACCAAGGCCCAAGTCCAGGCCCTGTTGTAGAAAGGCCAAAAGTTTGGCCATACTAAACTTGCAAGCATCATAATTGTTAGATGTGCACCAAGCAAAGTAAGAATTCCAGACCCTATGGTAAATCTGAGCAGAAGCCGGTTTCTGGGCCTTCAACATGGTTTGAATGACCGCCTCAGAAAATCCTATAGCCCTCAAGACGGAAGCTTCAAGAGCCACACCGTCAAAGCCAACCAGGCTAAATCCTGATATACACTAGGGCCCTGAATGATGAGATCTGGGCGCTGTGGAAGTAGAAGGGGACGCTCGATCGAGAGACCCTGCAGGCCTGAGAA
Source organism: Pseudophryne corroboree (assembly GCF_028390025.1). Classification (NCBI taxonomy): domain Eukaryota; kingdom Metazoa; phylum Chordata; class Amphibia; order Anura; family Myobatrachidae; genus Pseudophryne; species Pseudophryne corroboree. The sequence goes on along the minus strand of NC_086449.1, from coordinate 554,500,279 downwards.
CCAATGCCGTCTGAACCACGCGGGAGCGATCAGATTCCTCCTTCTTGCTTGAACTTCCTTATTATTCTGGGCAGGAGTGACACCGGAGGAAACACGTATGGCAGCTGAAAGTTCCATGGAATTGCCAGTGTGTCCACGAACGCTGCTTGAGGATCCCTTGTCCTTCCTCCGAAGACCGGAACCTTGTGATTGTGTCGAGACGCCATCAGGTCCACATCTGGAAGCCCCACCTCTCCACGAGGAGTTGAAGCACTTCTGGATGGAGGCTCCACTCTCCAGCATGTACGTCCTGCCGGCTGAGGAAGTCCGCTTCCCATTTTAGGACCCCCGGAATGAATACTGCCGATATGGCTGGCAGATGGGGTTCCGCCCACTGAAGGATCCGTGATACTTCCCTCATTGCCATGCGGCTTCGAGTGCAGCCTTGATGATTTATGTATGCCACCATGGTGGTGTTGTTTGAATGTACTTGAACAGGTATGTGTTGTATCAAATGCTGGGCCAAGTTCAATGAGTTGAACACCGCCCGCAACTCCAGAATGTTTATCAGTAGGAGAGATTCCTACATAGCGTTCTAAAGTGGAAACTGCTAAGACCATGTAAAGCATGTTTGTGTCTGTTATATTTTAAGTTGACAGTATCAAATAGTATCAACTAATCTAAACAGTGCAACTTAATTAATCACACAAAAAAACAGTAACTATAAAAGTGCACACAATTATTTTTTTTTTACAAATACTAAACATCTTCTATGTAATTCCACACAATCTAATTGTCAGCAATGCCCGATTCAATACCTATTGGAATCCCCAGAGGCAGGATTTTCCCTGCAGCTTCAGGAGCTGCAAGGTAAAGTCCACATTTAATGCACCCCTCCGAATTTAATGTGCATAGAAACCCATCAGATTCCGCATTCTATGCAGAAACACTGAGTTTCCATGCATTACCAGATGACTTACCATGCGGGGAAAAAGCTAAATAATCTACTAGCTCCAGGCATTATACCAGTTTTCCCCATATGGTAAAGCTCGCGCTTAATTGAATCTGCCCCTATGTGTTGTCTATGACATGCACCGCAGTGAGAGTCGGATAGTGGGACACACATACAGTGTTCACCCCCCGACTGAGTGCTCCCACTGCTACTAATGATGGCTCTTCTGTTGGCCGCAGATTCGCCCAATTACTAGTACTATATACAGGTTAAGTGTTCCTTATCTGAAATTCTAAATGATTCCAAATCCACAATGTTTTAGGCACTGACTGATAGAGTGACACACTTGCTCTCTGATAGTTCAAAGTACACAAACTTATTTTTATGCACAAAAATATTCAAAATATTGTATTAAATTACCTTCAGGCTATGGGGGGTATTCAACTGCGGCCGATCCGACTTCGGCGGGTGAATATGGACAGATATCGCGAATAATGACCGATGGTCATTATTGTGGTATCCTATTACAGGCCATTTTCATCTGGCAAAAACAGACCCGCGATCGCACAAAAACACATGGGATAGGGATAAGTCCCTGATTCCAATGTGTTATCGCTGCTCTAGCAGCTGCTTATCGCAGATTATACTTCGGGTGCCTTATAAAGTTGTAAAGAAGCTGCAGAAACGACTTTTAGTTAATAAGTTATAGAGGAAATAAAATAAAAAATGTAAAATGTATCTTTAAACAGATCACCAACAGTGAGGTAAATTTTGTCACGCTTGTATTTGTTTGTGAACCCGGGTCAGGATATTTGTCAGTGTAGGTGTCTGGAGAATATGTGAAACTGGCTGGCTTGAGGATACCACCCGACATGTAATGCGAAATAGAGTCAGTAGGCCTCCCCGACCGGGAATCGAACCCGGGCCTTGGCAGAGAGTGCTAGATCCTGTCACTGGATCATCAGGGACTTCGGTGTTGGTAGATGACTGGTTTCTGTAGAGAGAGTGAGTGTAACAGCAGTTTGACCAGGCTGGATACTGGGTAGTTACTGTGTGAATAGTATGTGACACTCTGTAGTAGATGCAGTAATCCGGAAATGCTGGAGTGACAGAAGTGGACAGTGGATTTACCAGGCTTGAAACAGGGTTGTACTGTAATCCAGGAACTGGGAGCACCCACATGGATAAGCACCGGAAAACCGAACACCGGAATGGATGGTAGCAGGAATGAGTGAGGTAAGCAGATAGTCCATAGCAACTGACTGTGTGACCTGAGGAATGACCTGCATTGATGGTAAGCAGGTCAGGAGGTCTCTAAAGCAGATAATGGCAAAACTGCACCGTCAGGATACACAGGGAATAAACAGCAGGAGCACTGTTATCTTCCCCTAGTAATGACTAGCCTAGACATTGTACAGGCATCTTCTGTGAGGCAGCTGATGGAATAAATACCCAGGGCTTAGCCAAGATTGGCTGAGCAGCATCAGGTGGTGCAGGACTGCTCAGGCTAACGATTGGCTAGACTAGTCAGGTGATTGAGACAGAAGAACTCTGGATCTGGCTGGCAGTGAACTGCAGCCTAGTAGGCCGAAAAATACTGAGACCTTTACAGTTATCATGGGCACCAGACTTTGACAGCTTGCCACCTGATCGGGTATTAGCGCGGCAGGAGCGGTCAGTGTTCAAGCGACATGGGAGGACAGACTGATTAGTGACACTAAGGTGGCAGTTTTTTAGAACTGATGATGTTGCCCATAGCAACCAATCAGATTTTAGCTATTATCTTCTAGATGCAACTAGATAAATGTTAAATAGAATCTGATTGGTTGGTATGAGCAACGTCACCAGTTCTAAAAAAAAACAAAAAAACTCCCACCTTAGTAAATTTACCTCAAACAGTGTATTTACATCAACTAATTAAAAAAAAAGTATTAAATATTTATGTTATGCTATATAATAAATGGCTGGTACGCTAATACATGTGTAAAATTTGGTAATGTGGTTTAAATGAACAAAATAGGCAAAATCCCTCAATTTAAAATGTGTAATGTACTCAAATTGATTTAATTAATACCTTCAGGAATATAAAAACTAGTCTACAATTCTCCACTAATGTCTGAACACTTTTACTAGAGTTAATGGAGTGTGATCACAATGGTACAGTATCACTATAAGGTGTCAGTTGAACTCTTTTATTTGATACGGTGCAATCTGGTCTAAATCTGCTAATAGGAGACTTTAGTTATCACACAAAATTAAATAGACACATAAATTGTGAATGTGATAATTTCTTTCAAATAATTCAAGGAAACTATTAGGTACATACAATATCATGATTGATACACTGGGTGGTAGCTTACACGTGCATTGTTGAGCAACTGGAAACACACCTGTAGACAATCAAATCACTTGCAGTCAGTAAATTATGAAAGTTTATAGCATCAAATACATGTACTCAAAAAGCATGCTGAGTAGGTACTAAGCTGTGGTTCATAAATTATTTTACCCTATTAACTCTAGCAAAAATCAGCGAAAAAACTGTATAGGTGAAATATTTGCAAGGATTACACAAGGAATGAGAAATCCCTTCTGCGCTCATCAAACAACAACAATGTACAGTGATAAAGTAATACAAATAAGTTCTCAGTCAATCAGTCTATGAAAAATTTTTCTGGTTTCTGTCTCAGTTCTTTTCCATAAAGGGGATGTTAGATGCAAGAGGACTTGATGCGTACCATACTCACGTAAAATCGTGATATGTCCCTCGTATAAAGGTATCTTTGGGTCCTCTGCTGCCTTCTCTCCCACTTCTCCAAAATGAAAAGTTCTTATCCTCGAGGGTGGAAAAAAAAAATGGGACAGGAGAACAGCTGATAGTGTAGTATGTTCGTGAGGACGGAAGATCACTGGATACAACTGCGTAAAAAAAGTGTATTGAGCGTGGCTCTAATAGTTAGTAGCCCGGAATTTCCGTCCTTTCTACCGGTGATGGTGCGGGAGTGGAAGTGCTCAGAGTGGATAATATATTGATGCGTACCGTACTCACGTATGATCGTGATTAGTCCTGCATATAAAGGTATCTTTAATCCTTCGTTTTCCCCCCTTTCTTCCTCTTGCCCCAAAGGTGGCGCTGGATCGGTGTTTATTCTCGGTGGTAAGGGAAAAAAGACAAGGGAACGACTGATAGTGTAGTAAGTCGTAACAACACGTGACCATAAGTAACTATTGTAGTGGAGAGTGATCCTTATGTCATTCTGATAACGTGGTGCGTACCATACTCACATCCATACGAAGAGGGGAAAAATACATAAAGGTATCTTTCCTTGTACTGATGATCATATAAACCTGGTGGTATCACTTAGAATCATTCACACTCAAAATGAGACAGATGATATATAAGAAATGAGCGTACCCAACTCACACTAAATAGTGCCAAGACCTGTATATAAAGGTATCTTTGGAATGGTCCTAGATGTCTCGGATCCCCAAATCCACTCCTCTCGTAAGTGGCGGTGTATGTGTGGGGAAAAAGACCGAGTGTCAATAATCCGGAGATGAAGTATTAACACACAAAATTTATTGAACACAAAAAAAAATATTAACAAAAAACAGGCAAAGGACCCATGGTCAAGACAGGAGGGGTTTTGCAAAGATGAGTGCAAGATGTAAAAAAAAGTCCGGACTATCCTCACCTTAGCTAATACCGTCCTGATCAATCACTAGTGGACCTGGCCCTCACACCAACGCGTTTCGACAGAAAAGTCTTTTCTCTAACGTCCTAAGTGGATGCTGGGGACTCCGTAAGGACCATGGGGAATAGCGGCTCCGCAGGAGACTGGGCACATCTAAAGAAAGCTTTAGGATTAACTGGTGTGCACTGGCTCCTCCCCCTATGACCCTCCTCCAAGCCTCAGTTAGATTTCTGTGCCCGGCGAGAAGGGTGCACACTAGGGGCTCTCCTGAGCTTCTTAGTGAAAGTTTTAGTTTAGGTTTGTTATTTTCAGTGAGACCTGCTGGCAACAGGCTCACTGCATCGAGGGACTAAGGGGAGAAGAAGCGAACTCACCTGCGTGCAGAGTGGATTGGGCTTCTTGGCTACTGGACATTAGCTCCAGAGGGACGATCACAGGTCCAGCCTGGATGGGTCCCGGAGCCGCGCCGCCGGCCCCCTTACAGAGCCAGAAGAGCGAAGAGGTCCGGAAAAATCGGCGGCAGAAGACGTTCCTGTCTTCAATAAGGTAGCGCACAGCACTGCAGCTGTGCGCCATTGCTCTCAGCACACTTCATACTCCGGTCACTGAGGGTGCAGGGCGCAGGGGGGGGCGCCCTGAGACGCAATAAAACATGACAGAAATACCTTACATGGCAAAAAATACATCACATATAGCTCCTGGGCTATATGGATGCATTTAACCCCTGCCAGAATATACAAAAAACCGGGAGATAAGGCCGCCGAAAAGGGGGCGGAGCCTATCTCCTCAGCACACTGGCGCCATTTTCCCTCACAGCTCAGTTGGAGGGAAGCTCCCTGGCTCTTCCCTGCAGTCACTACACTACAGAAAGGGTTAAAAAAAGAGAGGGGGGCACTAATTAGGCGCAGTATTAAAACATACAGCAGCTATAAGGGGAAAAACACTTATATAAGGTTATCCCTGTATATATATAGCGCTCTGGTGTGTGCTGGCATACTCTCCCTCTGTCTCCCCAAAGGGCTAGTGGGGTCCTGTCCTCTATCAGAGCATTCCCTGTGCATGTGCTGTGTGCCGGTACGTTTGTGTCGACATGTATGAGGAGAAAAATGATGTGGAGACGGAGCAGAGTGTCTGTAACAGTGATGTCACCCCCTAGGGGGTCGACACCTGAGTGGATGTACTGTTGAAAATTACGTGACAGTGTCAGCTCTATATAAAAAAACAGTGGTTGACATGAGACAGCCGGCTACTCAGCTTGTGCCTGTCCAGACGTCTCATAGGCCGTCAGGGGCCCTAAAGCGGCCGTTACCTCAGATGGCAGATACAGACGCCGACACGGATACTGACTCCTGTGTCGACGGTGAAAAGACAACCGTGATTCCCAGTAGGGCCACACGTTACATGATTGAGTCAATGGAAAAATGTTTTTATACATTTCTGATAATACGAGTACCACCAAAAAGGGGTATTATGTTCGGTGAGGGAAAAACTACCTGTAGTTTTCCTGAATCTGAGAAATAAAATGAGGTGTGTGATGATGCGTGGGTTTCCCCCCGATAACAATTGATAATTTCTTAAAAAGTATTGGCTGCATACCCTTTCCCGCCAGAGGTTAGGGTGCGTTGGGAAACACCCCCTAGGGGGGATAAGGCGCTCACACGCTTGTAAGAACAAGGGCTCTACCCTCTCATGAGATGGCCGCCCTTAAGGATCCTGCTGATAGAAAGCAGGAGGGTATCCAAAAAGGTATTTACACACATACTGGTGTTATACTGCGACCAGCTATCGCCTCAGCCTGGAGGTGCAGTGCTGGGTTGGCATGGTCGGATTCCCTGACTGGAAATATTGCCTATAGAGCATTTAAAAGATGCATTTCTATATATGCATGATGCACAGCGGAATAATTGCCGACTGGCATCAAGTATAAGTGCGTTGTCCAATTCTACAAGTAAAATGGTCAGGTGATGCGGATTCCAAACGGCATTTGGAAGTATTGCCTTTGAAAGGGTGGCCACGGCAACAGCTGGGAAATCCACGTTTGTACCCCAGGTCGCCTCTCAAAATAAGACGCCGTATTATCAGGCGCAGTCCTTTGTTGGCAAGCGGACAAAAGGTTCCTCTTTTCTGCTCGTGACAGAGGGAGAGGAAAAAGGCTGCAGAGATCAGCCAGTTCCCAGGAACAGAAACCCTTTTCCCGCCTCTGCCAAGCCCTCAGTATGACGCTAGGGCTTTACAAGCTCAGGCATGGTGGGGGCCCGTTCTCAATGAATTTCAGTGCGCAGTGGGCTCACTCGCAAGTAGACCCCTGGATCCTTCAGGTAATATCTCAGGGGTACATATTGGAATTCGAGACGTCTCCCCCTCGCCGTTTCCAAAAGTCGGCTTTACCGACATCTCCCTCTGACAGGGAGGCAGTTTTGGAAGCCATTCACAAGCTGTATTCCCAGCAGGTGATAATCAAGGTACCCCTCCTGCAACAGGGAACGGGGTATTATTCCACACTATTGTGGTACCGAAGCCAGACGGCTCGGTGAGACCGATTCTAAATCTAAAATCTAAAATCTTTGAACACTTACATACAGAGGTTCAAATTCAAGATTGAGTCACTCAGAGCAGTGATTGCGAACCTGGAAGAAGGGGACTACATGATGTCTCGGGACATCAAGGATGCTTACCTTCATGTCAAAATTTACCCTTCTCACCAAGGGTACCTCAGGTTATGGTACAGAACTGTCACTATCAGTTCAGACGCTGCCGTAGGGATGGTCCACGGCACCCCGGGTCTTTACCAAGGTAATGGACGAAATGATATCCCTTCGAAGGAAGGGAATTTTAGTTATCCCTTACTTGGACGATTCCCTGATAAGGGTAAGATCCAGGGAACAGTTGGAGGTCGGTGTAGCACTATCTCAGGTAGTGTTGCGGCAGCACGATTGGATTCTCAATATTCCAAAATCGCAGCTGGTTCCGATGACTTGTCTTCTGTTTCCTAGGGATGATCCTGGACACAGTCCAGAAAAAAGGTGTTTCTCCCGGAAGAGAAAGCCAGGGAGTTATCCGAGCTAATCAGGAACCTCCTAAAACCGAACCAAGTCTCAGTGCATCAATGCACAAGGGTTCTGGGTAAAAATGGTGGCTTCCTACGAAGCAATCCCATTCGTTAGATTCCACGCAAGAACTTTCCAGTGGAACCTACTGGACAAATGGTCCGGGTCGCATTTTCAGATGCATCAGCGGATAACCCTGTCACCAAGGACAAGGGTATCCATCCTGTGGTGGTTGCAGAGTGCTCATCTTCTAGAGGGCCGCAGATTCGGCATTCAGGACTGGGTCCTGGTGACCACGGATGCCAGCCTGCGAGGCTGGGGAGCAGTCACACAGGGAAGGAATATCCAGGGCTTAGGGTCAAGCCTGGATACATCACTTCACATAAATATCCTGAAGCTAAGGGCCATTTACAATGCTCTAAGCTTAGCGAGACCTCTGCTTCAAGGTCAGCCGGTGTTGATCCAGTCGGACAACATCATGGCAGTCACCCACGTAAACAGACAGGGTGGCACAAGAAGCAGGAGGGCAATGGCAGAAGCTGCAAGGATTCTTCGCTGGGCGGAAAATCATGTGATAGCACTGTCAACAGTATTCATTCCGGGAGTGGACAACTGGGAAGCAGACTTCCTCAGCACGACCTCCACCCGGGAGAGTGGGGACTTCACCCAGAAGTCGTCCACATGATTAAAAAACTCGACAGGTATTGCGCCAGGTCAAGAGACCCTCAGGCAATAGTTGTAGACGCTCTGGTAACACCGTGGGTGTACCAGTCAGTGTATGTGTTCCCTCCTCTGCCTCTCATACCCAAGGTACTGAGATTGATAAGATGGAGAGGAGAAAGCACTATATTCGTGGCTCCGGATTGGCCAAGAAGGACTTGGTAACCGGAACTTCAAGAGAGGCTCACGGAGGATCCGTGGCCTCTACCTCTAAGAAGGGACCTGCTCCAGCAAGGACCCTGTCTGTTCCAAGACTTACCGCGGCTGCGTTTGACGGCATGGCGGTTGAACACCGGATCCTGAAGGAAAAAAGGCATTCCGGATGAAGTCATCCCTATCCTGATCAAAAGCCAGGAAGGATGTAACCGCAAAAACATTATCACCGCAATTGGCGAAAATATGTTGCGTAGTGCGAGGCCAGTAAGGCCCGACGGAGGAAATTCAACTGGGTCGATTCCTACATTTCCTGCAAACAGGAGTGTCTATGGGCCTGAAATTGGGGTCCATTAAGGTTCAGATTTCGGCCCTGTCAATTTTCTTCCAAAAAAGAACTAGCTTCAGTCCCTGAAGTTTAGAAGTTTGTAAAAGGGGTACTGCATATACAGCCTCCTTTTGTGCCTCCAGTGGCAATTTGGGATCTCAATGTAGTTTGGGTTCCAAAAGTCACATTGGTTTGAACCACTTAAATCTGTGGAGTTAAAATATCTCACATGGAAAGTGGTCATGCTGTTGGCCCTGGCCTGGGCCAGGCGCGTGTCAGAATTGGCGGCTTTATCCTGTAAAAGCCCTTATCTGATTTTCCATTCGGACAGGGCGGAATTGAGGACTCGTCCTCAGTTTCTCCCTAAGGTGGTTCCAGCGTTTTCACCTGAACCAACCTATTGTGGTGCCTGCGGCTACTAGGGACTTGGAGGAATCCAAGTTGCTGGATGTTGTCAGGGCCCTGAAAATATGTTTCCAGGACGGCTGGAGTCAGGAAATCTGACTCGCTGTTTATCCTGTATGCACCCAACATGCTGGGTGCTCCTGCTTCTAAGCAGACTATTGCTCGTTGGATTTGTAGTACAATTCAGCTTGCACATTCTGTGGCAGGCCTGCCACAGCTAAAATCTGTAAAAGCCCGTTCCACAAGGAAAGTGGGCTCATCTTGGGCGGCTGCCCGAGGGGTCTCGGCTTTACAACTTTGCCGAGCAGCTACTTGGTCAGGGGCAAACACGTTTGCTAAATTCTACAAATTTGATACCCTGGCTGAGGAGGACCTGGAGTTCTCTCATTCGGTGCTGCAGAGTCATCCGCACTCTCCCGCCCGTTTGGGAGCTTTGGTATAATCCCCATGGTCCTTACGGAGTCCCCAGCATCCACTTAGGACGTTAGAGAAAATAAGAATTTACTTACCGATAATTCTATTTCTCATAGTCCGTAGTGGATGCTGGGCGCCCATCCCAAGTGCGGATTGTCTGCAATACTTGTACATAGTTATTGTTACAAAAATCGGGTTATTATTGTTGGGAGCCATCTTTTCAGAGGCTCCTCTGTTATCATACTGTTAACTGGGTTCAGATCACAAGTTATACGGTGTGATTGGTGTGGCTGGTATGAGTCTTACCCGGGATTCAAAATCCTTCCTTATTGTGTACGCTCGTCCGGGCACAGTATCCTAACTGAGGCTTGGAGGAGGGTCATAGGGGGAGGAGCCAGTGCACACCAGTTAATCCTAAAGCTTTCTTTAGATGTGCCCAGTCTCCTGCGAAGCCGCTATTCCCCATGGTCCTTACGGAGTCCCCAGCATCCACTACGGACTATGAGAAATAGAATTATCGGTAAGTAAATTCTTATTTTTCAAGGACCTTTTTTTACTCGTGCGATCAACCTGACGCCGCCTATGGGGGACTGTATTTTAGCATAGCAGGGCTGCGATCGCTTGTGCAGCCCTGCTATGCTAAAAAGTTTCAAATAAAACAAGACCAGGGATGCAGTTACTCACCCAGTGTGACGGATCCAGCGATGAAGGTCCCGGTCCTGACGTCAGATATACGCCCTCCAAATGACTCGACACACCTGCGCCTGGAAAACAGTGAGTTTCCTCCCCGGAACGCCTCCCTCCTGTCCGTCTTCTTGCGATCGCAGCTGCGATCACATTTCTCGCTGGCGGCGTTGTTGCCCGACGTTGATCATTGCCAGGCAATGACACACGTGCGCAATGCATCCGCCGCGCATGCTCATTTCTGACCCGTTCGCACCACAATGAAGAACCGCTGCATGCGAACTGTTCAGAATGACTCCCAAGGCCCAGTGCTGCCATGAAGACAATTTTCTCAGCTTCTTCCACCTTTATCTTTTTGGAGGCTGGACATCCCTCAGGTAGCTCTTCAACAGTCTGCTTGCTAGCAGAGATGGTTGATGAAGTACTCATCTAAGGAGTGAATCAAATTATGATACACGTCTTTCACCTGTGACTAACACCCAGTGATGGCAGTTACTTGTAGTACTGGTCACTATGCACCATCTGTGACCTCACTAGTGACATCAGTATAGTCTGATTCCTGGGGACTGGAGACAATTTACTGTCTTCAAGACAATAACAGTAGCAAGCTCCTGCTGTACCTTATTGCTTTAAACAGAAACATACTGTATACACTTTTCCAGATTTATCCAAAATTTCACAAAGGTTGCTGCACCTACTGTATCCGTGAACTGTTACAGGGGAGCCAAAAAGCCAGATAAGAGCTTTTCCATACAATGGACTGATGCTCAGCAAGTTGCTTTTGATCAATTAAAGGGTCTACTGATATTGGCCTTATTTCTCACCTATTCATATTACGAACAACCCTTTCACTTTCATATGGACACTAGCACACAGGGGGATCTGCATGAAATACCTCCAATCAAAATCCCGATGGTCGAAATCCCGACAGCAATTGACCGATGGTCAAAATCCCGACATCGACAAATTACCGACATTTAAAATACCGACAAGGTCAAAATACAGACATGTAAAATGCCGACAGGTCAAAATACCGACATGCGTTTTTAATAAAAAAAATTGTATGTCGACATAGGTGGACATGGACACCATATAAGTGTTCCGCGTCCCCTCGCATGGCGTGCTGCGCTCGCCATGCTTCAGGCACGGTGCCTTGGCACACTATTATATTCCCCCTCCAGGTCCATTGGGATGGTAAAGTATGAACAAGTCGGTTTCAATGAAAAAATCATGAAAAACTCAGGTCGGCATTTTGACCTGTCGGCATTTTACATGTGTCGGTATTTTGACCTTGTCGGTATTTTGTCCATGTCGGGATTTTGACCTTGTCGGGATTTTGACCGTCGGTCGATTGCTGTCGGGATTTCGACCGTCGGGATTTTGATTGGAGGTAAATTGACTGCATGCCCACACTGGGGTGTAGGAGCCGTTTTAGCCCAACTTCAGAAGGGTCTAGAAATGGTAATTGCATATGCCAGCCGAGGACTAACCAAGACAGAAAGAAATGGTGATAATTACAGTATCTTTAAGCTAGGGTTCTTGGCACTAGTCTGTGCAGTGCCAAGTTCATATATTATTTAGCAGTCATTTACTCCACAGACAACAATCTACTGTCCTAACTACTACTCCTTTGGGAGCATTGGTGGTATTCAAGACTGGCCAACTTGATTTTACCAACATGGAAAAAAAACATTTTTAATAGGGTCCTATGTTTGCAGTAAATTTCTCAGAAACTATTAATAAATAATCTGTTGACAACACGGAAACCATTAATCTACTAAATATAATTAATAAACATTAAACTTCCAATACTAGAAATAAAAATTGAACTAAACAAAAAAAAAAAGTTTAGTTGGTGCACTTTTGTTTCTTTTTATGCAAAAGTTCTTCCAAGTGCTATTAAATGAATGCCGCTACCCCACACAGTAAGTCCTAGAGGGTGCACTTAATACAGATCTTTCTTTGTTGCCTCAGGAATCGCATGGACAGATCTGCATTAAGGGGGTAATTCTGAGTTGATCGCAGCAGGAATTTTGTTAGCAGTTGGGCAAAACCATGGGGGTAATTCCAAGTTGATCGCAGCAGGAATTTAGTTAGCAATTGGGCAAAACCATGGCCCTCATTCCGAGTTGTTCGCTCGGTAAAAATCTTCGCATCGCAGCGATTTTCCGCTTAATGCGCATGCGCAATGTCCGCACTGCCACTGCGCCAAGTAAATTTGCTATGCACTTAGTAATTTTACTCATGGCTTTTTCATCGTTCTGGCGATCGTAATGTGATTGACAGGAAATGGGTGTTACTGGGCGGAAACAGGCCGTTTTATGGGCGTGTGGGGAAAAACGCTACAGTTTCCGGAAAAAACGCAGGAGTGGCCGGAGAAACGGAGGAGTGTCTGGGCGAACGCTGGGAGTGTTTGTGACGTCAAACCAGGAACGACAAGCACTAAACTGATCGCAGATGCCGAGTAAGTCTGAAGCAACTCAGAAACTGCTACGAGGTGTGTAATCGCAATATTGCGAATACATCGTTCGCAATTTTAAGATGCTAAGATTCACTCCCAGTAGGCGGCGACTTAGCGTGAGCAACTCTGCTAAAATCGCCTTGCGAGCGAACAACTCGGAATGACCTCCCATGTGCACTTCAGGGGAGGCAGATTTAACATGTGCAGAGAGAGTTAGATTTGGGTGGGGTGTGTTCAATCTGCAATCTAATTTGCAGTGTAAAAATAAAGCAGCCAGGATTTACCCTGCACAGAAATAAAATAACCCACCCAAATCTAACTCTCTCTGCACATGTTAAATCTGCCTCCCTTGCAGTGCACATGGTTTTGCCCAATTGCTAACTAAATTCCTGCTGTGATCAACTCAGAATTACCCCCCATGTGCACTAATTGAATCTGTCCCATTGAGTGTAGTACGGCTGACCGGCGGTCAGGAGACTGCCTGTCAGCTTACCGACGCCAGGATCCCGGCAGCATACCGACGCTGGGATCCCGGCGGGGAGGGGCGAGTGCAGCAAGCCCCTTGCGGGCTCGGTGGCGACCTGCAGTCGCCACGGGTTCTATTCCCACTCTATGGGTGTCGTGGACACCCACGAGTGGGAATAGTCTCTGTTGGTCGGCATGCCGACCATCGGGATAGTGAGCGGTCGGGATGGTGGAGGAGGTCATGTCTCCCGACCACCGGTCACATGAATAACACCCATCCCATTAAGTGGTTAGTTCAATCTCCATAAAACTGGATATGCACATTATGTGAGTCATCATATACATATATATATATATATACACACACACACATATATATATATATATATATATATATACCTTTGTATTTGATTAGTTGATTAATAGGAAAACATGAAGGTATTTAACACTGCCATAAATCTCGTTTTTGCCTTAAGGTCTATAATTATTTTGGAAGATAGACACATCATGCAGAGGCGGATTGGCCATAGGTTCCACAGGGAAGATTCCCGGTGGGCCGACGCACCCGCGGGCCTGTTTTGTTTGAGGACATGTGGTCCTATTCATAGACATAATGAATAAGATGCCAAACAATTTGCATATATGAAAATGACTTTGCCACTTAGCCTGTGATTGCAGATGATCTAGTGTATGCTCTGTCTTCCTGCTTGGCTGACATATAAGATTGAGTGAATAGTGATTGGGATACGATTAATGTAATAAGCAAGAAAATATATCTTTCTAAAGAATTATATAGTTTCCTAAATTCTGAAGGTGTATCATATAATGTGCTCATAACATTTAATTTTATTTCCTTTTAACTTCCCCTTGAGGCTGGACATCCCCACTATCTGGAAAGTCTTGAGGGGGAGGGTGCTGCTGCCATGGCCCATGGCTAGACCTTACATCTCTGGTACTGCCCAAGTGGGACCACTAGTACAAATTTTTCCAGGGCCGCTTTTTGTTCCCAATCCGCCCCTGGACACATGTAACAGTCATAGACACATTTTATGATGACCTTAAGGCAAAAACGAGATTTATGGTAAGAACTTACCGTTGCTAGATCTCTCTCTGCGAGGTACACTGGGCTCCACAGGGAATGACATTGGGGTGTAGAGTAGGATCTTGATCCGAGGCACCAACAGGCTAAAAGCTTTGACTGTTCCCAGAATGCATAGCGCCGCCTTCTCTATAACCCCGCCTCCGTGCACAGAAGCTCAGTTTTTGTTAAACAGTCCAATGCAGTAGCAGGCAAAAGAGACGACAACTGTCAGTAGCCACATACACCACATACACCACATTCTCACGACAGGAGAAGGTGTCAGCAGTTAATGCCTTACCAACCCAAAGAAGATAAGTGCGTCAGGGTGGGCGCCCTGTGGAGCCCAGTGTACCTCGCAGAAAGAGATTTAACAAAGGTAAGTTCTAACCATAAATCTCGTTTTCTGCAGCGGGGTACACTGGGCTCCACAGGGAATGACATTGGGGATGTCCTAAAGCAATTCCTTAGGGGAGGGGACACAATGTAGCGGGCACAAGAATCCGGCGTCCAAAGGAAGCATCCTGGGAGGCGGAAGTGTCAAAGGCATAGAACCTTATGAACGTGTTCACTGAAGACCATGTAGCAGCTTTGCACAATTGTTCAAGGGTCGCACCACGACGGGCCACCCAAGAAGGTCCAACAGACCGAGTAGAATGGGCCTTAATGGTAGCAGGAGCTGGAAGACCAGCCTGTACATAAGCCTGTGCAATCACCATTCTAATCCATCTAGCCAGGGTCTGCTTGTGAACAAGCCAGCCACGTTTGTGAAAACCAAACAGTACAAAGAGAGAATCTGAGCTATTCAGGCAGAGAACGTAGCCACGTCCTCTCGCTATCTCGACAATGTACGAGTGAAAATGGCGGCGATGCGTGGCTCTTTATTTGGAATCCGAATCTCGTGAGAATCCGACAGCGGGATGATGACGTTTTCCCCCGTTCGGGTTTTGCATGTAAGGCGGGAAGAACCAAGGCTGCCTCGGCCCCGTATAAACCATGTGAAGTTCGGGGGGTTCGGATCTCAACGAACCGAACCCGCTCATCTCTAGACTATATATAAAGATATTTGATGAATAATATAGCAAACAATTGTTTAACGATTGTTTAGCAAACAATTGTATAGCAAACAATTGTTTAATTGTTTTTTACAACAATTAAAATACATTATGTATTGTGGTGTGTACTGAATTATTTTTGATTTAATATCCAAATTTGGTTTGGTATTTGGACAAATTGTGGAAAAAGGGTGCAGCATCCAGAGGAGTCATAAAATATGAATACGGCACAACTTATTTAAACATGTATTACAGTAGCGGATCTTGCCACGGGCAAGCAGGACTTTTGCCCGGGGCGCCGCCTTCCGGAGGGCGCCGCACCATGGCAAGATCCGCTACTGTGCCCCCCGCTGTGTCCCGCTGTGTCCCCCGCTGTGAAGGGAACTAGACGCCACGCATCTAGTTTCCCTTTGTGGAGAGGACCTTTGCTGTGCGGTGCGCGATGACGTCATTGCGCACCGCACAGCATTGTGGGACTGACACAGGTGCTAGGGGTCATATTTGACCTCTAGTGTCTGTCTATGCTGTGCTATGGGAGAGATGTCATGACGTCTCTCCCATAGATCCGAGGAGAGGAGCGGCGCCGGCGGAGGTCTGCAGCGGTCGGGAATCAGGAGCGGGGATTGTAAGTATTTTTTTTTGTGTAAGCAGCGCTACTCTACAGGGGGCACTAATGGGGGCACAAATGGGGGCACAACTCTACAGGGGGCGTAACTGACCATGCCCCCTGTATGAAGCCACGCCCCTATTTTCCGCCCAGGGTGCCAAAAGTGCTAGAACCGGCCCTGATGTATTAATAAATCTACTGACCATAATTTATGTGGCACATAGAAAACCCTATAAAGTTTTAGATTTAATTAATTCCATGTGTTGTCTAAATGTGGGGATGCAGATCATAAGAATGATGCTTAAAACATAAATAAAGTTCTTGTTACTCCTTTTTTTACTTTTATTACTCTCTCTGGGAAAACGTGGAATTTGACAGCTATTTTAATGATTCTCAGAAATGCTCTTGGTTGGATATTAAAGTTAAAACAAATAACAAACAAACCCACGAATAGGTCTTAAGGGGAGTACACACGGAGAGATCCGTGCTTAAAATCTAAGCAATCTTGCTAGATTGCTTAGATTTTAAGCACGGATCTGCCGTGTGTATGCCCTCCAGCGATAGCGATGCGCAGCCCCGCGCATCGCTATCGCCGATGCTAGATTGAGCTGCATGCAGGCTCAATCTAGCGGGTCGCTCACTTCACCGTTGTGTGAAGTGAGCGCCCCCCCTGTCGGCTTTCCCCGTCGCTCAGCACATCGCGCTGTGCTGAACGGGGTGAGAGATGTGTGCTGAGCGGTCTGTGTTAAGATCGCTCAGCACACATCTCTCCCGTGAGTACCCCCCTTTGGAGCTTTAAGGGGGGTACTCACGGGAGAGATGTGTGCTGAGCGATCTTAACACAGACCGCTCAGCACACATCTCTCACCCCGCTCAGCACAGCGCGATGTGCTGAGCGAGGGGGAAAGCCGACGGGGGGCCGCTCACTTCACACAACGGTGAAGTGAGCGACCCGCTAGATTGAGCCTGCATGCAGCTCAATCTAGCATCGGCGATAGCGATGCGCGGGGCCGCGCATCGCTATCGCTGGAGGGCATACACACGGCAGATCCGTGCTTAAAATCTAAGCAATCTAGCAAGATTGCTTAGATTTTAAGCATGGATCTCTCCGTGTGTACCCCCCTTAAGAGCTTCAATGGTTAGTTTTCTTTTAGTGTTGCACTTTTTTGCATTTTAAGTTTCATAAATCACACAAATTAACCTTTAGCTATTAATTTAACGCTTCAGTTCAAGTATCAACAAAACTACACAGCGTTCTAAAGTGGAAACTGCTAAGACCATGTAAAGCATGTTTGTGTCTGTTATATTTTAAGTTGACAGTATCAAATAGTATCAACTAATCTAAACAGTGCAACTTAATTAATCACACAAAAAAAACAGTAACTATAAAAGTGCACACAATTAATTTTTTTACAAATATTAAACATCTTCTATGTAATTCCACACAATCTAATTGTCAGCAATGCCCAATTCAATACCTATTGGAATCCCCAGAGGCAGTATTTTCCCTGCAGCTTCAAGAGCTGCAAGGAAAAGTCCACATTAAATGCACCCCTCCGAATTTAATGTGCATAGAAACCCATCAGATTCCGCATTCTGTGCAGAAACACTGAGTTTCCATGCATTACCAGATGACTTACCATGCAGGGAAAAAGCTAAATAATCTAATAGCTCCAGGCATTATACCAGTTTTCCCCATATGGTAAAGCTCACGCTTAATTGAATCTGCCCCTATGTGTTGTCTATGACATGCGCCGCAGTGAGAGTCGGATGGTGGGACACACATACAGTGTTCACCCCCCGACTGAGTGCTCCCACTGCTACTAATGATGGCTCTTCTGTTGGCCGCAGATTCGCCCAATTACTAGTACTATATACAGGTTAAGTGTTCCTTATCTGAAATTCTAAATGATTCCAAATCCACAATGTTTTAGGCACTGACTGATAGAGTGACACACTTGCTCTCTGATAGTTCAAAGTACACAAACTTATTTTTATGCACAAAAATATTCAAAATATTGTATTAAATTACCTTCAGGCTGTGGGGGGTATTCAACTGCAGCCGATCCGACTTCGGCGGGTGAAAATGGACAGATATCGCAAATAATGACCGATGGTCATTATTGTGGTATCCTATTACAGGCCATTTACATCCGGCAGAAACAGACCCGCAATAGCACAAAAACACGGGATAGGGATAAGTCCCTGATTCCAATGTGTTATCGCTGCTCTAGCAGCTGCTTATCGCGGATTATACTTCAGGTGCCTTATTAAGTTGCAAAGAAGCAGCAGGAACGACTTTTAGTTAATATGTAATAGAAAAAATTAAATAAAAAATGTAAAATGTATCTTTAAACAGATCACCAACAGTGAGGTAAATTTTGTCACGCTTGTATTTGTTTGTGAACCCGGGTCAGGATATTTGTCAGTGTAGGTGTCTGGAGAATATGTGAAACTGGCTGGCTTGAGGATACCACCCGACATGTAATGCGAAATAGAGTCAGTAGGCCTCCCCGACCGGGAATCGAACCCGGGCCTTGGCAGAGAGTGCTAGATCCTGTCACTGGATCATCAGGGACTTCGGTGTTGGTAGATGACTGGTTTCTGTAGAGAGAGTGAGTGTAACAGCAGTTTGACCAGGCTGGATACTGGGTAGTTACTGTGTGAATAGTATGTGACACTCTGTAGTAGATGCAGTAATCCGGAAATGCTGGAGTGACAGAAGTGGACAGTGGATTTACCAGGCTTGAAACTGGGTTGTACTGTAATCCAGGAACTGGGAGCACCCAGATGGATAAGCACCGGAAAACCGAACACCGGAATGGATGGTAGCAGGAATGAGTGAGGTAAGCAGATAGTCCATAGCAACTGACTGTGTGACCTGAGGAATGACCTGCATTGATGGTAAGCAGGTCAGGAGGTCTCTAAAGTAGATAATGGCAAAACTGCACCGTCAGGATACACAGGGAATAAACAGCAGGAGCACTGTTATCTTCCCCTAGTAATGACTAGCCTAGACATTGTACAGGCATCTTCTGTGAGGCAGCTGATGGAATAAATACCCAGGGCTTAGCCAAGATTGGCTGAGCAGCATCAGGTGGTGCAGGACTGCTCAGGCTAACGATTGGCTAGACTAGTCAGGTGATTGAGACAGAAGAACTCTGGATCTGGCTGGCAGTGAACTGCAGCCTAGTAGGCCGAAAAATACTGAGACCTTTACAGTTATCATGGGCACCAGACTTTGACAGCTTGCCACCTGATCGGGTATTAGCGCGGCAGGAGCGGTCAGTGTTCAAGCGACATGGGAGGACAGACTGATTAGTGACACTAAGGTGGCAGTTTTTTAGAACTGATGATGTTGCCCATAGCAACCAATCAGATTTTAGCTATTATCTTCTAGATGCAACTAGATAAATGTTAAATAGAATCTGATTGGTTGGTATGAGCAACGTCACCAGTTCTAAAAAAAAACAAAAAAACTCCCACCTTAGTAAATTTACCTCAAACAGTGTATTTACATCAACTAATTAAAAAAAAAGTATTAAATATTTATGTTATGCTATATAATAAATGGCTGGTACGCTAATACATGTGTAAAATTTGGTAATGTGGTTTAAATGAACAAAATAGGCAAAATCCCTCAATTTAAAATGTGTAATGTACTCAAATTGATTTAATTAATACCTTCAGGAATATAAAAACTAGTCTACAATTCTCCACTAATGTCTGAACACTTTTACTAGAGTTAATGGAGTGTGATCACAATGGTACAGTATCACTATAAGGTGTCAGTTGAACTCTTTTATTTGATACGGTGCAATCTGGTCTAAATCTGCTAATAGGAGACTTTAGTTATCACACAAAATTAAATAGACACATAAATTGTGAATGTGATCATTTCTTTCAAATAATTCAAGGAAACTATTAGGTACATACAATATCATGATTGATACACTGGGTGGTAGCTTACACGTGCATTGTTGAGCAACTGGAAACAAACCTGTAGACAATCAAATCACTTGCAGTCAGTAAATTATGAAAGTTTATAGCATCAAATACATGTACTCAAAAAGCATGCTGAGTAGGTACTAAGCTGTGGTTCATAAATTATTTTACCCTATTAACTCTAGCAAAAATCAGCGAAAAAACTGTACAGGTGAAATATTTGCAAGGATTACACAAGGAATGAGAAATCCCTTCTGCGCTCATCAAACAACAACAATGTACAGTGATAAAGTAATACAAATAAGTTCTTAGTCAATCAGTCTATGAAAAAATTTTCTGGTTTCTGTCTCAGTTCTTTTCCATAAAGGGGATGTTAGATGCACGAGGACTTGATGCGTACCATACTCACGTAAAATCGTGATATGTCCCTCGTATAAAGGTATCTTTGGGTCCTCTGCTGCCTTCTCTCCCACTTCTCCAAAATGAAGAGTTCTTATCCTCGAGGGTGGAAAAAAAAAATGGGACAGGAGAACAGCTGATAGTGTAGTATGTTCGTGAGGACGGAAGATCACTGGATACAACTGCGTAAAAAAAGTGTATTGAGCGTGGCTCTAATAGTTAGTAGCCCGGAATTTCCGTCCTTTCTACCGGTGATGGTGCGGGAGTGGAAGTGCTCATAGTGGATAATAACTTAATGCGTACCGTACTCACGTATGATCGTGATTAGTCCTGCATATAAAGGTATCTTTAATCCTTCGTTTCCCCTCTTTCTTCCTCTTGCCCCAAAGGTTGCGCTGGATCGGTGTTTATTCTCTGTGGTAAGGGAAAAAAGACAAGGGAACGACTGATAGTGTAGTAAGTCGTAACAACACGTGACCATAAGTAACTATTGTAGTGGAGAGTGATCCTTATGTCATTCTGGTAAACGTGGTGCGTACCATACTCACATCCATACGAAGAGGGAAAAAATACATAAAGGTATCTTTCCTTGTACTGATGATCATATAAACCTGGTGGTATCACTTAGAGTCATTCACACTCAAAATGAGACAGATGATATATAAGAAATGAGCGTACCCAACTCACACTAAATAGTGCCAAGACCTGTATATAAAGGTATCTTTGGAATGGTCCTAGATGTCTCGGATCCCCAAATCCACTCCTCTCGTAAGTGGCGGTGTACGTGTGGGGAGAAAGACCGAGTGTCAATAATCCGGAGATGAAGTATTAACACACAAAATTTATTGAACACAAAAAAAAAAATTAACAAAAAACAGGCAAAGGACCCATGGTCAAGACAGGAGGGGGTTTTGCAAAGATGAGTGCAAGATGTAAAAAAAGTCCGGACTATCCTCACCTTAGCTAATACCGTCCTGATCAATCACTAGTGGACCTGGCCCTCACACCAACGCGTTTCGACAGAAAAGTCTTTTTCAAGGACCTTTTTTTACTCGTGCGATCAACCTGACGCCGCCTATGGGGGACTGTATTTTAGCATAGCAGGGCTGCGATCGCTTGTGCAGCCCTGCTATGCTAAAAAGTTTCAAATAAAACAAGACCAAGGCTGCAGTTACTCACCCAGTGTGACGGATCCAGCGATGAAAGTCCCGGTCCTGACGTCAGATATACGCCCTCCAAACGACTCGACACACATGCGCCTGGAAAACAGTGAGTTTCCTCCCCGGAACGCCTCCCGCCTGTCCGTCTTCTTGCGATCGCAGCTGCGATCACATTTCTCGCTGGCGGCGTTGTTGCCCGACGTTGATCATTGCCAGGCAATGACACACGTGCGCAATGCATTCGCCGCGCATGCTCATTTCTGACCCGTTCGCACCACAGCGAAGAACCGCTGCATGCGAACTGTTCAGAATGACTCCCAAGGCCCAGTGCTGCCATGAAGACAATTTTCTCAGCTTCTTCCACCTTTATCTTTTTGGAGGCTGGACATCCCTCAGGTAGCTCTTCAACAGTCTGCTTGCTAGCAGAGATGGTTGATGAAGTACTCATCTAAGGAGTGAATCAAATTCAGATACACGTCTTTCACCTGTGACTAACACCCAGTGATGGCCGTTACTTGTAGTACTGGTCACTATGCACCATCTGTGACCTCACTAGTGACATCAGTATAGTCTGATTCCTGGGGACTGGAGACAATTTACTGTCTTCAAGACAATAACAGTAGCAAGCTCCTGCTGTACCTTATTGCTTTAAACAGAAACATACTGTATACACTTTTCCAGATTTATCCAAAATTTCACAAAGGTTGCTGCACCTACTGTATTCGTGAACTGTTTCAGGGGAGCCAAAAAGCCAGATAAGAGCTTTTCCATACAATGGACTGATGCTCAGCAAGTTGCTTTTGATCAATTAAAGGGTCTACTGATATTGGCCTTATTTCTCACCTATTCATATTACGAACAACCCATTCACTTTCATATTGACACTAGCACACAGGGGGATCTGTATGAAATACCTCCAATCAAAATCCCGATGGTCGAAATCCCGACAGCAATTGACCGATGGTCAAAATCCCGACATGGACAAATTACCGACATTTAAAATACCGACAAGGTCAAAATACAGACATGTAAAATGCCGACAGGTCAAAATACCGACATGCGTTTTTAATTAAAAATTTTTGTATGTCGACATAGGTGGACATGGACACCATATAAGTGTACCGCGTCCCCTCGCATGGCGTGCTGCGCTCGCCATGCTTCGGGCACGGTGCCTCACGGCGCTCGGCACACTATTATATTCCCCCTCCAGGTCCATTGGGATGGTAAAGTATGAACAAGTCGGTTTCAATGAAAAAATCATGAAAAACTCAGGTCGGCATTTGACCTGTCGGCATTTTACACGTGTCGGTATTTTGACCTTGTCGGTATTTTGTCCATGTCGGGATTTTGACCTTGTCGGGATTTTGACCGTCGGTCAATTGCTGTCGGGATTTCGACCGCCGGGATTTTGATTGGAGGTAAATTGACTGCATGCCCACACTGGGTCTAGGAGCCGTTTTAGCCCAACTTCAGAAGGGTCTAGAAATGGTAATTGCATATGCCAGCCGAGGACTAACCAAGACAGAAAGAAATGGTGATAATTACAGTATCTTTAAGCTAGGGTTCTTGGCACTAGTCTGTGCAGTGCCAAGTTCATATATTATTTAGCAGTCATTTACTCCACAGACAACAATCCACTGTCCTAACTACTACTCCTTTGGGAGCATTGGTGGTATTCAAGACTGGCCAACTTGATTTTACCAACATGGAAAAAAACATTTTTAATAGGGTCCTATGTTTGCAGTAAATTTCTCAGAAACTATTAATAAATAATCTGTTGACAACACGGAAACCATTAATCTACTAAATATAATTAACAAACATTAAACTTCCAATACTAGAAATAAAAATTGAACTAAACAAAAAAAAAAGTTTAGTTGGTGCACTTTTGTTTCTTTTTATGCAAAAGTTCTTCGAAGTGCTATTAAATGAATGCCGCTACCCCACACAGTAAGTCCTAGAGGGTGCACTTAATACAGATCTTTCTTTGTTGCCTCAGGAATCGCATGGACAGATCTGCATTAAGGGGGTAATTCTGAGTTGATCGCAGCAGGAATTTTGTTAGCAGTTGGGCAAAACCATGGGGGTAATTCCAAGTTGATCGCAGCAGGAATTTAGTTAGCAATTGGGCAAAACCATGGGGGTAATTCCAAGTTGATCGCAGCAGGAAATTTTTTAGCAGTTGAGCAAAACCATGTGCACTGCAGGGGAGGCAGATATAACATGTGCAGAGAGAGATAGATTTGGGTGTGGTGAGTTCAATCTGCAATCTAAATTGCAGTGTAAAAATAAAGCAGCCAGTATTTACCCTGCACAGAAACAAAATAACCCACCCAAATCTAACTCTCTCTGCAAATGTTATATCTGCCCCACCTGCAGTGCACATGGTTTTGCACAACTGCTAAAAAATTTCCTGCTGCGATCAACTTGGAATTAGCCCCCATGTGCACTGCAGGGGAGGCAGATTTAACATGTGCAGAGAGAGTTAGATTTGGGTGGGGTGTGTTCAATCTGCAATCTAATTTGCAGTGTAAAAATAAAGCAGCCAGGATTTACCCTGCACAGAAATAAAATAACCCACCCAAATCTAACTCTCTCTGCACATGTTAAATCTGCCTCCCTTGCAGTGCACATGGTTTTGCCCAATTGCTAACTAAATTCCTGCTGTGATCAACTCAGAATTACCCCCCATGTGCACTAATTGAATCTGTCCCATTGAGTGTAGTACGGCTGACCGGCGGTCAGGAGACTGCCGGTCAGCTTACCGACGCCGGGATCCTGGCAGCATACCGACGCTGGGATCCCGGCGGGGAGGGGCGAGTGCAGCAAGCCCCTTGCGGGCTCGGTGGCGACCTGCAGTCGCCACGGGTTCTATTCCCACTCTATGGGTGTCGTGGACACCCACGAGTGGGAATAGTCCCTGTTGGTCGGCATGCCGACCATCGGGATAGTGAGCAGTCGGGATGGTGGAGGAGGTCATGTGACTGTCGGTCTCCCGACCGCCGGTCACATGAATAACACCCATCCCATTAAGTGGTTAGTTCAATCTCCATAAAACTGGATATGCACATTATGTGAGTCATCATATACATATATATATATATATTAGTGATGAGCGGATTCGGTTTTACTCGGTTTTACTCGGTTCTCAAAACCGAATCTTATTGGCTCACTGATGTCACGTGTTTTGGATAGCCAATAAGATTCGGTTTTGAAAACCGAGTAAAACCGAGTAAAACCGAATCCGCTCATCACTAATATATATATATATATATACATACACACACACACACACACACACACACACACACACACACACACACACATATATATATATATATATACCTTTGTATTTGATTAGTTGATTAATAGGAAAACATGACGGTATTTAACACTGCAATAAATCTCGTTTTTGCCTTAAGGTCTATAATTATTTTGGAAGATAGACACATGCAGAGGCGGATTGGCCATAGGTTCCACAGGGAAGATTCCCGGTGGGCCGACGCACCCGCGGGCCTGTTTTGTTTGAGGACATGTGGTCCTATTTATAGACATAATGAATAAGATGCCAAACAATTTGCATATATGAAAATGACTTTGCCACTTAGCCTGTGATTGCAGATGATCTAGTGTATGCTCTGTCTGCCTGCTTGGCTGACATATAAGATTGAGTGAATAGTGATTGGGATACGATTAATGCAATAAGCAAGAAAAAATATCTTTCTAAAGAATTATATAGTTTCCTAAATTCTGAAGGTGTATCATATAATGTGCTCATAACATTTAATTTTATTTCCTTTTAACTTCCCCTTGAGGCTGGACATCCCCACTATCTGGAAAGTGTTGGGGGGGAGGGTGCTGCTGCCATGGCCCATGGCTATATCTTACATCTCTGGTACTGCCCAAGTGGGGCCACTAGTACAAATTTTTCCAGGGCCGCTTTT
This sequence comes from Pseudophryne corroboree, assembly GCF_028390025.1. Lineage (NCBI taxonomy): Eukaryota > Metazoa > Chordata > Amphibia > Anura > Myobatrachidae > Pseudophryne > Pseudophryne corroboree. Next base: position 554,474,791 of record NC_086449.1, on the reverse strand, counting down.
TGTTCCCAATCTGCCCCTGGACACATGTAACAGTCATAGACACATTTTATGACGACCTTAAGGCAAAAACGAGATTTATGGTAAGAACTTACCGTTGCTAGATCTCTCTCTGCGAGGTACACTGGGCTCCACAGGGAATGACATTGGGGTGTAGAGTAGGATCTTGATCCGAGGCACCAACAGGCTAAAAGCTTTGACTGTTCCCAGAATGCATAGCGCCGCCTTTTCTATAACCCCGCCTCCGTGCACAGAAGCTCAGTTTTTGTTAAACAGTCCAATGCAGTAGCAGGCAAAAGAGACGACAACTGTCAGTAGCCACATACACCACATACACCACATTCTCACGACAGGAGAAGGTGTCAGCAGTTAATGCCTTACCAACCCAAAGAAGATAAGTGCGTCAGGGTGGGCGCCCTGTGGAGCCCAGTGTACCTTGCAGAAAGAGATTTAACAAAGGTAAGTTCTAACCATAAATCTCGTTTTCTGCAGCGGGGTACACTGGGCTCCACAGGGAATGACATTGGGGATGTCCTAAAGCAATTCCTTAGGGGAGGGGACACAATGTAGCGGGCACAAGAATCCGGCGTCCAAAGGAAGCATCCTGGGAGGCGGAAGTGTCAAAGGCATAGAACCTTATGAACGTGTTCACTGAAGACCATGTAGCAGCCTTGCACAATTGTTCAAGGGTCGCACCACGGCGGGCCACCCAAGAAGGTCCAACAGACCGAGTAGAATGGGCCTTAATGGTAGCAGGAGCTGGAAGACCAGCCTGTACATAAGCCTGTGCAATCACCATTCTAATCCATCTGGCCAGGGTCTGCTTGTGAACAAGCCAGCCACGTTTGTGAAAACCAAACAGTACAAAGAGAGAATCTGACTTCCGAAGGGAAGCAGTCCTCTTCACATAGATACGGAGAGCCCGTACCACATCCGAAGACCGCTCTTTGGAAGACAATTCAGGAGAGGCAAAGGCCGGAACCACAATCTCCTGATTAAGGTGGAAAGAAGAAACCACCTTAGGTAAATACCCGGGACATGTTCTAAGAACCACCCGATCGCGGTGAAAAATCAGATATGGTGACCTACAAGACAAGGCACCCAAATCCGACACCCATCTAGCAGAGGCAATAGCCAGCAGAAACACTACCTTAAGAGAAAGCCACTTAAGGTCTGCAGATTCAAGAGGCTCAAACGGAGACCCTTGCAACGCCTCCAGAAACACCAACAAGTCCCAAGGAGCCACAGCGGAACATAAGGAGGTTGTATCCGCATCACACCCTGAGTGAACGTATGCACATCAGGTAAGGTCACAATTTTTCTCTGGAACCAAACCGACAAGGCAGAAATATGAACCTTGATGGAGGGCAGACCAAGGCCCAAGTCCAGGCCCTGTTGTAGAAAGGCCAAAAGTTTGGTCGTACTAAACTTGCAAGCATCATAATTGTTAGATGTGCACCAAGCAAAGTAAGAATTCCAGACCCTATGGTAAATCTGAGCAGAAGCCAGTTTCCGGGCCTTCAACATGGTTTGAATGACCGCCTCAGAAAATCCTTTGGCCCTCAAGACGGAAGCTTCAAGAGCCACACCGTCAAAGCCAACTGGGCTAAATCCTGATATACACTAGTGCCCTGAATGATGAGATCTGGGCGCTGTGGAAGTAGAAGGGGACGCTCGATCGAGAGACCCTGCAGGCCTGAGAACCAATGCCGTCTGAACCACGCGGGAGCGATCAGATTCCTCCTTCTTGCTTGAACTTCCTTATTACTCTGGGCAGGAGTGACACCGGAGGAAACACGTATGGCAGCTGAAAGTTCCATGGAATTGCCAGTGTGTCCACGAACGCTGCTTGAGGATCCCTTGTCCTTCCTCCGAAGACCGGAACCTTGTGATTGTGTCGAGACGCCATCAGGTCCACATCTGGAAGCCCCACCTCTCCACGAGGAGTTGAAGCACTTCTGGATGGAGGCTCCACTCTCCAGCATGTACGTCCTGCCGGCTGAGGAAGTCCGCTTCCCATTTTAGGACCCCCGGAATGAATACTGCCAATATGGCTGGCAGATGGGGTTCTGCCCACTGAAGGATCCGTGATACTTCCCTTATTGCCATGCGGCTTCGAGTGCCGCCTTGATGATTTATGTATGCCACCATGGTGGTGTTGTTTGAATGTACTTGAACAGGTCTGTGTTGTATCAAATGCTGGGCCAAGTTCAATGAGTTGAACACTGCCCGCAACTCCAGAATGTTTATCAGGAGGAGAGATTCCTACATAGCGTTCTAAAGTGGAAACTGCTAAGACCATGTAAAGCATGTTTGTGTCTGTTATATTTTAAGTTGACAGTATCAAATAGTATCAACTAATCTAAACAGTGCAACTTAATTAATCACACAAAAAAACAGTAACTATTAGTGATGAGCGGGTTCGGATCCTCGGATTCCGAACCCGCCCGAACTTCACCTTTTTTTTCACGGGTCCGAGCGACTCGGATCCTCCCGCCTTGCTCGGTTAACCCGAGCGCGCCCGAACGTCATCATCCCGCTGTCGGATTCTCGCGAGATTCGGATTCTATATAAGGAGCCGCGCGTCGCCGCCATTTTCACACGTGCATTGAGATTGATAGGGAGAGGACGTGGCTGGCGTCCTCTCCGTTATAGTAGAAAAGACTGAGTGACTTATAATTGTGGGGAGGATTGGGGACGGGGAGCAGCTGTTAGGGAGTACAGTGCAGGGTTTTGATTATACCACCAGTGCAGTGAGTTTAATCCGTTGTTTCTCTGCCTGAAAAAAAACGCTCCACCATATCTGTGCTCACTCAGTGTGCTGCACTGCTGCATATATCTGTGCTGAGTGCACTAGTGCTCACACTGTCTAATTGTGGGGACTGGGGAGCAGTTATAGCAGGAGTACAGTGCACAGTTTTGCTGACAGTGACCACCAGTCCAGTATACGTTTGTCTGCCTGAAAAACACTCCTGTGGTGGCTTTTTTTTTCTTCATACTAGTTTAGCAGTCTGCTGACAGTGTCCACCAGGTCCGTTATTATTATTATACAGTATATTATATATATATAGCAGTACGGTAGGCCACGGCTGTACCTACCTCTGTGTCGTCAGTGCACTCATCGTCCATAAGTAATATAATACTATACTATAGTATCTATCCATCTACATTGTATACCTGTGGTGGCTTTTTTTTTCTTCATACTAGTTTAGCAGTCTGCTGACAGTGTCCACCAGGTCCGTTATTATTATTATACAGTATATATATATATATATATATATATATATATATATAGCAGTACGGTAGGCCACGGCTGTACCTACCTCTGTGTCGTCAGTGCACTCGTCGTCCATAAGTAATATAATACTATACTATCCATCCATCTACATTGTATACCTGTGGTGGGTTTTTTTTTCTTCATACTAGTTTAGCAGTCTGCTGACAGTGTCCACCAGGTCCGTTATTATTATTATACAGTATATTATATATATATATATATAGCAGTACGGTAGGCCACGGCTGTACCTACAGTACCTCTGTGTCGTCAGTGCACTCGTCGTCCATAAGTAATATAATACTATACTATAGTATCCATCCATCTACATTGTATACCTGTGGTGGCTTTTTTTTTTCTTCATACAAGTTTAGCAGTCTGCTGACAGTGTCCACCAGGTCCGTTATTATTATTATACAGTATATTATATATATATATATATATATATATATAGCAGTACGGTAGGCCACGGCTGTACCTACCTCTGTGTCGTCAGTGCACTCGTCGTCCATAAGTAATATAACACTATACTATCCATCCATCTACATTGTATATAACCTGTGGTGGGTTTTTTTTTCTTCATACTAGTTTAGCAGTCTGCTGACAGTGTCCACCAGGTCCGTTATTATTATTATACAGTATATTATATATATATATATATATATATATATATATATAGCAGTACGGTAGGCCACGGCTGTACCTACCTCTGTGTCGTCAGTGCACTCGTCGTCCATAAGTAATATAATACTATACTATAGTATCCATCCATCTACATTGTATACCTGTGGTGGCTTTTTATTTCTTCATACTAGTTTAGCAGTCTGCTGACAGTGTCCACGAGGTCCGTTATTATTATTATACAGTATATTATATATATATATATATATATATATAGCAGTACGGTAGGCCACGGCTGTACCTACCTCTGTGTCGTCAGTGCACTCGTCGTCCATAAGTAATATAATACTATACTATAGTATCCATCCATCTACATTGTATACCTGTGGTGGCTTTTTTTTTCTTCATACTAGTTTAGCAGTCTGCTGACAGTGTCCACCAGGTCCGTTATTATTATTATAAGGTATATTATATATATATATATATATATAGCAGTACGGTAGGCCACGGCTGTACCTACCTCTGTGTCGTCAGTGCACTCGTCGTCCATAAGTAATATAATACTATACTATCCATCCATCTACATTGTATATAACCTGTGGTGGGTTTTTTTTTCTTCATACTAGTTTAGCAGTCTGCTGACAGTGTCCACCAGGTCCGTTATTATTATTATACAGTATATTATATATATATATATATATAGCAGTACGGTAGGCCACGGCTGTACCTACCTCTGTGTCGTCAGTGCACTCGTCGTCCATAAGTAATATAATACTATACTATAGTATCCATCCATCTACATTGTATACCTGTGGTGGCTTTTTTTTCTTCATACTAGTTTAGCAGTCTGCTGACAGTGTCCACCAGGTCCATTATTATTATTATACAGTATATTATATATATATATATATATATAGCAGTACGGTAGGCCACGGCTGTACCTACCTCTGTGTCGTCAGTGCACTCGTCGTCCATAAGTAATATAATACTATACTATCCATCCATCTACATTGTATGTAACCTGTGGTGGGTTTTTTTTTCTTCATACTAGTTTAGCAGTCTGTTGACAGTGTCCACCAGGTCCGTTATTATTATTATACAGTATATTTTATATATATATATATATATATAGCAGTACGGTAGGCCACGGAGTACCTACCTCTGTGTCGTCAGTGCACTCGTCGTCCACAAGTAATATAATACTATACTATAGTATCCATCCATCTACATTGTATACCTGTGGTGGTTTTTTTTTTCTTCATACTAGTTTAGCAGTCTGCTGACAGTGTCCACCAGGTCCGTTATTATTATTATTATACAGTATATTATATATATATATATATATATAGCAGTACGGTAGGCCACGGCTGTACCTACCTCTGTGTCGTCAGTGCACTCGTCGTCCATAAGTAATATAATACTATACTATCCATCCATCTACATTGTATATAACCTGTGGTGGTTTTTTTTTTCTTCATACTAGTTTAGCAGTCTGCTGACAGTGTCCACCAGGTCCGTTATTATTATTATACAGTATATTATATATATATATATATATATATATATATATATATAGCAGTACGGTAGGCCACGGCTGTACCTACCTCTGTGTCGTCAGTGCACTCGTCGTCCACAAGTAATATAATACTATAGTATCCATCCATCTACATTGTATACCTGTGGTGGTTTTTTTTTTCTTCATACTAGTTTAGCAGTCTGCTGACAGTGTCCACCAGGTCCGTTATTATTATTATACAGTATATTTTATATATATATATATATATATATATATATAGCAATACGGTAGGCCACGGCTGTACCTACCTCTGTGTCGTCAGTGCACTCGTCGTCCATAAGTAATATAATACTATACTATAGTATCCATCCATCTACATTGTATACCTGTGGTGGCTTTTTTTTTCTTCATACTAGTTTAGCAGTCTGCTGACAGTGTCCACCAGGACCGTTATTATTATTATACAGTATATTATATATATATATATATATATATATATATATATATATATAGCAGTACGGAAGGCCACGGCTGTACCTACCTCTGTGTCGTCAGTGCACTCGTCGTCCATAAGTAATATAATACTATACTATCCATCCATCTACATTGTATACCTGTGGTGGCTTTTAGTTGTGCGCATTAAAATATGGAGAACAAAAATGTGGAGGTTAAAAAAATAGGGAAAGATCAAGATCCACTTCCACCTCGTGCTGAAGCTGCTGCCACTAGTCATGGCCGAGACGATGAAATGCCATCAACGTCGTCTGCCAAGGCCGATGCCCAATGTCATAGTACAGAGCATGTAAAATCCAAAACACAAAAGATCAGTAAAAAAATGACCCTAAAATCAAAATTAAAAGCGTCTGAGGAGAAGCGTAAACTTGCCAATATGCCATTTACGACACGGAGTGGCAAGGAACGGCTGAGGCCCTGGCCTATGTTCGTGGCTAGTGGTTCAGCTTCACATGAGGATGGAAGCACTCATCCTCTCGCTATAAAAAAGAAAAGACTTAAGCTGGCAAAAGCACAGCAAAGAACTGTGCGTTCTTCGAAATCACAAATCCCCAAGGAGAGTCCAATTGTGTCGGTTGCGATGCCTGACTTTCCCAACACTGGACGGGAAGAGCTTGCGCCTTCCACCATTCGCACGCCCCCTGCAAGTGCTGGAAGGAGCACCCGCAGTCCAGTTCCTGATAGTCAAATTGAAGATGTCAGTGTTGAAGTACACCAGGATGAGGATATGGGTGTTGCTGGCGCTGGGGAGGAAATTGACAAGGAGGATTCTGATGGTGAGGTGGTTTGTTTAAGTCAGGCACCCGGGGAGACACCTGTTGTCCGTGGGATGAATATGGCCATTGACATCCCTGGTCAAAATACAAAAAAAATCAGCTCTTCAGTGTGGAATTATTTCAACAGAAATGCGGACAACTGGTGTCAAGCCGTGTGTTGCATTTGTCAAGCTGTAATAAGTAGGGGTAAGGACGTTAACCACCTCGGAACATCCTCCCTTATACATCACCTGCAGCGCATTCATAATAAGTCAGTGACAAGTTCAAAAACTTTGGATGACAGCGGAAGTAGTCCACTGACCACTAAATCCCTTCCTCTTGTAACCAAGCTCCTGTAAACCACACCACCAACTCCCTCAGTGTCAATTTCCTCCTTACCCAGGAAAGCCAATAGTCCTGCAGGCCATGTCACTGGCAAGTCTGACGAGTCCTCTCCTGCCTGGGATTCCTCCGATGCATCCTTGAGTGTAACGCCTACTGCTGCTGGCGCTGCTGTTGTTGCTGCTGGGAGTCGATCGTCATCCCAGAGGGGAAGTCGGAAGACCACTTGTACTACTTCCAGTAAGCAATTGACTGTCCAACAGTCCTTTGCGAGGAAGATGAAATATCACAGCAGTCATCCTGTTGCAAAGCGGATAACTCAGGCCTTGACAACTATGTTGGTGTTAGACGTGCATCCAGTATCCGCCGTTAGTTCACGGGGAACTAGAGAATTGCTTGAGGTAGTGTGCCCCCGTTACCAAATACCATCTAGGTTCCACTTCTCTAGGCAGGCGATACCGAGAATGTACACGGACGTCAGAAACAGACTCACCAGTGTCCTAAAAAATGCAGTTGTACCCAATGTCCACTTAACCACGGACATGTGGACAAGTGGAGCAGGGCAGACTCAGGACTATATGACTGTGACAGCCCACTGGGTAGATGTATTGCCTCCCGCTGCAAGAACAACAGCGGCGGCACCAGTAGCAGCATCTCGCAAACGCCAACTCGTTCCTAGGCAGGCTACGCTTTGTATCACCGCTTTCCAGAATACGCACACAGCTGAAAACCTCTTACGGCAACTGAGGAAGATCATCGCAGAATGGCTTACCCCAATTGGACTCTCCTGGGGATTTGTGGCATCAGACAACGCCAGCAATATTGTGCGTGCATTACATCTGGGCAAATTCCAGCACGTCCCATGTTTTGCACATACCTTGAATTTGGTGGTGCAGAATTATTTAAAAAACGACAGGGGCGTGCAAGAGATGCTGTCGGTGGCCAGAAGAATTGCGGGCCACTTTCGACGTACAGGCACCGCGTACAGAAGACTGGAGCACCACCAAAAACACCTGAACCTGCCCTGCCATCATCTGAAGCAAGAGGTGGTAACGAGGTGGAATTCAACCCTCTATATGCTTCAGAGGATGGAGGAGCAGCAAAAGGCCATTCAAGCCTATACATCTGCCCACAATATAGGCAAAGGAGGTGGAATGCACCTGTCTCAAGCGCAGTGGAGAATGATTTAAACGTTGTGCAAGGTTCTGCAACCTTTTGAACTTGCCACACGTGAAGTCAGTTCAGACACTGCCAGCCTGAGTCAGGTCATTCCCCTCATCAGGCTTTTGTAGAAGAAGCTGGAGGCATTGAAGGAGGAGCTAAAACAGAGCGATTCCGCTAGGCATGTGGGACTTGTGGATGGAGCCCTTCATTCGCTTAACCAGGATTCACGGGTGGTCAATCTGTTGAAATCAGAGCACTACATTTTGGCCACCGTGCTCGATCCTAGATTTAAAACCTACGTTGGATCTCTCTTTCCGACAGACACAAGTCTGCAGAGGTTCAAAGACCTGCTGGTGAGAAAATTGTCAAGTCAGGCGGAACGCGACCCGTCAACATCTCCTCCTTCACATTCTCCCGCAACTGGGGGTGCGAGGAAAAGGCTACGAATTCCGAGCCCACCCGCTGGCGGTGATGCAGGGCAGTCTGGAGCGACTGCTGATGCTGACATCTGGTCCGGACTGAAGGACCTGCCAACGATTAGTGACATGTCGTCTACTGTCACTGCATATGATTCTCTCACCATTGAAAGAATGGTGGAGGATTATATGAGTGACCGCATCCAAGTAGGCACGTCAGACAGTCCGTACGTATACTGGCAGGAAAAAGAGGCAATTTGGAGGCCCTTGCACAAACTGGCTTTATTCTACCTAAGTTGCTCTCCCTCCAGTGTGTACTCCGAAAGAGTGTTTAGTGCAGCCGCTCACCTTGTCAGCAATCGGCGTACGAGGTTACTTCCAGAAAATGTGGAGAAGATGATGTTCATTAAAATGAATTATAATCAATTCCTCCATGGAGACATTCACCAGCAGCAATTGCCTCCAGAAAGTACACGGGGACCTGAGATGGTGGATTCCAGTGGGGACGAATTAATAATCTGTGAGGAGGGGGATGTACACAGTGAAAGGGGTGATGAATCGGACGATGATGATGAGGTGGACATCTTGCCTCTGTAGAGCCAGTTTGTGCAAGGAGAGATTGATTGCTTCTTTTTTGGTGGGGGCCCAAACCAACCAGTCATTTCAGTCACAGTCGTGTGGCAGACCCTGTGGCTGAAATGATGGGTTCGTTAAAGTGTGCATGTCCTGTTTATACAACATAAGGACAATTCCATCTTGCACCTCTTTTTTCTTTCATTTTTCTTTGCGTCATGTGCTGTTTGGGGAGTATTTTTTTGAAGGGCCATCCTGCGTGACACTGCAGTGCCACTCCTAGATGGGCCAAGTGTTTGTGTCGGCCACTTGGGTCACTGAGCTTAGTCACACAGCTATCTCATTGCGCCTTTTTTTCTTTGCGTCATGTGCTGTTTGGGGAGTATTTTTTTGAAGGGCCATCCTGCGTGACACTGCAGTGCCACTCCTAGATGGGCCAGGTGTTTGTGTCGGCCACTAGGGTCGCTTAGCTTAGTCACACAGCTACCTCATTGCGCCTCTTTTTTTCTTTGCATCATGTGCTGTTTGGGGAGTATTTTTTTGAAGGGCCATCCTGCTTGAAACTGCAGTGCCACTCCTAGATGGGCCAGGTGTTTGTGTCGGCCACTAGGGTCGCTTAGCTTAGTCACACAGCTACCTCATTGCGCCTCTTTTTTTCTTTGCGTCATGTGCTGTTTGGGGAGTATTTTTTTGAAGGGCCATCCTGCGTGACACTGCAGTGCCACTCCTAGATGGGCCAGGTGTTTGTGTCGGCCACTAGGGTCGCTTAGCTTAGTCACACAGCTACCTCATTGCGCCTCTTTTTTTCTTTGCGTCATGTGCTGTTTGGGGAGTATTTTTTTGAAGGGCCATCCTGCGTGACACTGCAGTGACACTCCTAGATGGGCCAGGTGTTTGTGTCGGCCACTAGGGTCGCTTAGCTTAGTCACACAGCTACCTCATTGCGCCTCTTTTTTTCTTTGTGTCATGTGCTGTTTGGGGAGTATTTTTTTGAAGGGCCATCCTGCGTGACACTGCAGTGCCACTCCTAGATGGGCCAGGTGTTTGTGTCGGCCACTAGGGTCGCTTAGCTTAGTCACACAGCTACCTCATTGCGCCTCTTTTTTTCTTTGCGTCATGTGCTGTTTGGGGAGTATTTTTTTGAAGGGCCATCCTGCGTGACACTGCAGTGACACTCCTAGATGGGCCAGGTGTTTGTGTCGGACACTAGGGTCGCTTATCTTAGTCACACAGCTACCTCATTGCGCATCTTTTTTTCTTTGCGTCATGTGCTGTTTGGGGAGTATTTTTTTGAAGGGCCATCCTGCGTGACACTGCAGTGCCACTCCTAGATGGGCCAGGTGTTTGTGTCGGCCACTAGGGTCGCTTAGCTTAGTCACACAGCTACCTCATTGTGCCTCTTTTTTTCTTTGCGTCATGTGCTGTTTGGGGAGTATTTTTTTGAAGGGCCATCCTGCGTGACACTGCAGTGCCACTCCTAGATGGGCCAGGTGTTTGTGTCTGCCACTAGGGTCGCTTAGCTTAGTCACACAGCTACCTCATTGCGCCTCTTTTTTTCTTTGCGTCATGTGCTGTTTGGGGAGTATTTTTTTGAAGGGCCATCCTGCGTGACACTGCAGTGCCACTCCTAGATGGGCCAGGTGTTTGTGTCGGCCACTAGGGTCGCTTAGCTTAGTCACACAGCTACCTCATTGCGCCTCTTTTTTTCTTTGTGTCATGTGCTGTTTGGGGAGTATTTTTTTGAAGGGCCATCCTGCGTGACACTGCAGTGCCACTCCTAGATGGGCCAGGTGTTTGTGTCGGCCACTAGGGTCGCTTAGCTTAGTCACACAGCTACCTCATTGCGCCTCTTTTTTTCTTTGCGTCATGTGCTGTTTGGGGAGTATTTTTTTGAAGGGCCATCCTGCGTGACACTGCAGTGACACTCCTAGATGGGCCAGGTGTTTGTGTCGGACACTAGGGTCGCTTATCTTAGTCACACAGCTACCTCATTGCGCCTCTTTTTTTCTTTGCGTCATGTGCTGTTTGGGGAGTATTTTTTTGAAGGGCCATCCTGCGTGACACTGCAGTGCCACTCCTAGATGGGCCAGGTGTTTGTGTCGGCCACTAGGGTCGCTTAGCTTAGTCACACAGCTACCTCATTGTGCCTCTTTTTTTCTTTGCGTCATGTGCTGTTTGGGGAGTATTTTTTTGAAGGGCCATCCTGCGTGACACTGCAGTGCCACTCCTAGATGGGCCAGGTGTTTGTGTCTGCCACTAGGGTCGCTTAGCTTAGTCACACAGCTACCTCATTGCGCCTCTTTTTTTCTTTGCGTCATGTGCTGTTTGGGGAGTATTTTTTTGAAGGGCCATCCTGCGTGACACTGCAGTGCCACTCCTAGATGGGCCAGGTGTTTGTGTCGGCCACTAGGGTCGCTTAGCTTAGTCACACAGCTACCTCATTGCGCCTCTTTTTTTCTTTGCATCATGTGCTGTTTGGGGAGTATTTTTTTTGAAGGGCCATCCTGCGTGACACTGCAGTGACACTCCTAGATGGGCCAGGTGTTTGTGTCGGCCACTTGGGTCGCTGAGCTTAGTCACACAGCTACCTCATTGCGCCTCTTTTTTTCTTTGCGTCATGTGCTGTTTGGGGAGTATTTTTTTGAAGGGCCATCCTGCGTGACACTGCAGTGCCACTCCTAGATGGGCCAGGTGTTTGTGTCGGACACTAGGGTCGCTTATCTTAGTCACACAGCTACCTCATTGCGCCTCTTTTTTTCTTTGCGTCATGTGCTGTTTGGGGAGTATTTTTTTGAAGGGCCATCCTGCGTGACACTGCAGTGCCACTCCTAGATGGGCCAGGTGTTTGTGTCGGCCACTAGGGTCGCTTAGCTTAGTCACACAGCTACCTCATTGCGCCTCTTTTTTTCTTTGCGTCATGTGCTGTTTGGGGAGTATTTTTTTGAAGGGCCATCCTGCTTGACACTGCAGTGCCACTCCTAGATGGGCCAGGTGTTTGTGTTAGCCACTAGGGTCGCTTAGCTTAGTCACACAGCTACCTCATTGCGCCTCTTTTTTCTTTGCGTCATGTGCTGTTTGGGGAGTATTTTTTTGAAGGGCCATCCTGCGTGACACTGCAGTGCCACTCCTAGATGGGCCAGGTGTTTGTGTCGGCCACTAGGGTCGCTTAGCTTAGTCACACAGCTACCTCATTGCGCCTCTTTTTTTCTTTGCGTCATGTGCTGTTTGGGGAGTATTTTTTTGAAGGGCCATCCTGCGTGACACTGCAGTGCCACTCCTAGATGGGCCAGGTGTTTGTGTCGGCCACTAGGGTCGCTTAGCTTAGTCACACAGCTACCTCATTGCGCCTCTTTTTTTCTTTGCGTCATGTGCTGTATGGGGAGTATTTTTTTGAAGGGCCATCCTGCGTGACACTGCAGTTCCACTCCTAGATGGGCCAGGTGTTTGTGTCGGCCACTAGGGTCGCTTAGCTTAGTCACACAGCTACCTCATTGCGCCTCTCTTTTTCTTTGCGTCATGTGCTGTTTGGGGAGTATTTTTTTGAAGGGCCATCCTGCGTGACACTGCAGTGCCACTCCTAGATGGGCCAGGTGTTTGTGTCGGCCACTAGGGTCGCTTAGCTTAGTCACACAGCTACCTCATTGCGCCTCTTTTTTTCTTTGCGTCATGTGCTGTTTGGGGAGTATTTTTTTGAAGGGCCATCCTGCGTGACACTGCAGTGCCACTCCTAGATGGGCCAGGTGTTTGTGTCGGCCACTAGGGTCGCTTAGCTTAGTCACACAGCTACCTCATTGCGCCTCTTTTTTTCTTTGCGTCATGTGCTGTTTGGGGAGTATTTTTTTGAAGGGCCATCCTGCGTTACACTGCAGTGCCACTCCTAGATGGGCCAGGTGTTTGTGTCTGCCATTAGGGTCGCTTAGCTTAGTCACACAGCTACCTCATTGCGCCTCTTTTTTTCTTTGCGTCATGTGCTGTTTGGGGAGTATTTTTTTGAAGGGCCATCCTGCGTGACACTGCAGTGCCACTCCTAGATGGGCCAGGTGTTTGTGTCGGCCACTAGGGTCGCTTAGCTTAGTCACACAGCTACCTCATTGCGCCTCTTTTTTTCTTTGCGTCATGTGCTGTTTGGGGAGTATTTTTTTGAAGGGCCATCCTGCGTGACACTGCAGTGCCACTCCTAGATGGGCCAGGTGTTTGTGTCGGCCACTAGGGTCGCTTAGCTTAGTCACACAGCTACCTCATTGTGCCTCTTTTTTTCTTTGCATCATGTGCTGTTTGGGGAGTATTTTTTTGAAGGGCCATCCTGCGTGACACTGCAGTGCCACTCCTAGATGGGCCAGGTGTTTGTGTCGGCCACTTGGGTCGCTGAGCTTAGTCACACAGCTACCTCATTACGCCTCTTTTTTTCTTTGCGTCATGTGCTGTTTGGGGAGTATTTTTTTGAAGGGCCATCCTGCGTGACACTGCAGTGCCACTCCTAGATGGGCCAGGTGTTTGTGTCGGACACTAGGGTCGCTTATCTTAGTCACACAGCTACCTCATTGCGCCTCTTTTTTTCTTTGCGTCATGTGCTGTTTGGGGAGTATTTTTTGAAGGGCCATCCTGCGTGACACTGCAGTGCCACTCCTAGATGGGCCAGGTGTTTGTGTCGGCCACTAGGGTCGCTTAGCTTAGTCACACAGCTACCTCATTGCGCCTCTTTTTTTCTTTGCGTCATGTGCTGTTTGGGGAGTATTTTTTTGAAGGGCCATCCTGCTTGACACTGCAGTGCCACTCCTAGATGGGCCAGGTGTTTGTGTCAGCCACTAGGGTCGCTTAGCTTAGTCACACAGCTACCTCATTGTGCCTCTTTTTTTCTTTGCATCATGTGCTGTTTGGGGAGTATTTTTTTGAAGGGCCATCCTGCGTGACACTGCAGTGCCACTCCTAGATGGGCCAGGTGTTTGTGTCGGCCACTAGGGTCGCTTAGCTTAGTCACACAGCTACCTCATTGCGCATCTTTTTTTCTTTGCGTCATGTGCTGTTTGGGGAGTATTTTTTTGAAGGGCCATCCTGCGTGACACTGCAGTGCCACTCCTAGATGGGCCAGGTGTTTGTGTCGGACACTAGGGTCGCTTATCTTAGTCACACAGCTACCTTATTGCGCCTCTTTTTTTCTTTGCGTCATGTGCTGTTTGGGGAGTAATTTTTTGAAGGGCCATCCTGCGTGACACTGCAGTGCCACTCCTAGATGGGCCAGGTGTTTGTGTCAGCCACTAAGGTCGCTTAGCTTAGTCACACAGCTACCTCATTGCGCCTCTTTTTTTCTTTGCGTCATGTGCTGTTTGGGGAGTATTTTTTTGAAGGGCCATCCTGCGTGACACTGCAGTGCCACTCCTAGATGGGCCAGGTGTTTGTGTCGGACACTAGGGTCGCTTATCTTAGTCACATACCTACCTCATTGCGCCTCTTTTTTTCTTTGCGTCATGTGCTGTTTGGGGAGTATTTTTTTGAAGGGCCATCCTGCGTGACACTGCAGTGCCACTCCTAGATGGGCCAGGTGTTTGTGTCGGACACTAGGGTCGCTTATCTTAGTCACACAGCTACCTCATTGCGCCTCTTTTTTTCTTTGCGTCATGTGCTGTTTGGGGAGTATTTTTTTTAAGGGCCCTCCTGCGTGACACTGCAGTGCCACTCCTAGATGGGCCAGGTGTTTGTGTCAGCCACTAGGGTCGCTTAGCTTAGTCACACAGCTACCTCATTGCGCCTCTTTTTTTCTTTGCGTCATGTGCTGTTTGGGGAGTATTTTTTTGAAGGGCCATCCTGCGTGACACTGCAGTGCCACTCCTAGATGGGCCAGGTGTTTGTGTCGGACACTAGGGTCGCTTATCTTAGTCACATAGCTACCTCATTACGCCTCTTTTTTTCTTTGCGTCATATGCTGTTTGGGGAGTCTTTTTTTGAAGGGCCATCCTGCGTGACACTGCAGTGCCACTCCTAGATGGGCCAGGTGTTTGTGTCGGCCACTATGGTCGCTTAGCTTAGTCACACAGCTACCTCATTGCGCCTCTTTTTTTCTTTGCGTCATGTGCTGTTTGGGGAGTATTTTTTGAAGGGCCATCCTGCGTGACACTGCAGTGCCACTCCTAGATGGGCCAGGTGTTTGTGTCGGCCACTAGGGTCGCTTAGCTTAGTCACACAGCTACCTCATTGCGCCTCTATTTTTCTTTGCGTCATGTGCTGTTTGGGGAGTATT
Organism: Pseudophryne corroboree; assembly: GCF_028390025.1. Lineage (NCBI taxonomy): Eukaryota > Metazoa > Chordata > Amphibia > Anura > Myobatrachidae > Pseudophryne > Pseudophryne corroboree. The sequence goes on along the minus strand of NC_086449.1, from coordinate 554,459,385 downwards.
TTTTTGAAGGGCCATCCTGCGTGACACTGCAGTGCCACTCCTAGATGGGCCAGGTGTTTGTATCGGACACTAGGGTCGCTTATCTTAGTCACACAGCTACCTCATTGCGCCTCTTTTTTTCTTTGCGTCGTGTGCTGTTTGGGGAGTATTTTTTTGAAGGGCCATCCTGCGTGACACTGCAGTGCCACTCCTAGATGGGCCAGGTGTTTGTGTCGGCCACTAGGGTCGCTTAGCTTAGTCACACAGCTACCTCATTGCGCCTCTTTTTTTCTTTGCGTCATGTGCTGTTTGGGAGTATTTTTTTGAAGGGCCATCCTGCATGACACTGCAGTGCCACTCCTAGATGGGCCAGGTGTTTGTGTCGGACACTAGGGTCGCTTATCTTAGTCACACAGCTACCTCATTGCGCCTCTTTTTTTCTTTGCGTCATGTGCTGTTTGGGGAGTATTTTTTTGAAGGGCCATCCTGCGTGACACTGCAGTGCCACTCCTAGATGGGCCAGGTGTTTGTGTCGGACACTAGGGTCGCTTATCTTAGTCACACAGCTACCTCATTGCGCCTCTTTTTTTCTTTGCGTCATGTGCTGTTTGGGGAGTATTTTTTTTAAGGGCCCTCCTGCGTGACACTGCAGTGCCACTCCTAGATGGGCCAGGTGTTTGTGTCAGCCACTAGGGTCGCTTAGCTTAGTCACACAGCTACCTCATTGCGCCTCTTTTTTTCTTTGCGTCATGTGCTGTTTGGGGAGTATTTTTTTGAAGGGCCATCCTGCGTGACACTGCAGTGCCACTCCTAGATGGGCCAGGTGTTTGTGTCGGACACTAGGGTCGCTTATCTTAGTCACATAGCTACCTCATTACGCCTCTTTTTTTCTTTGCGTCATATGCTGTTTGGGGAGTCTTTTTTTGAAGGGCCATCCTGCGTGACACTGCAGTGCCACTCCTAGATGGGCCAGGTGTTTGTGTCGGCCACTATGGTCGCTTAGCTTAGTCACACAGCTACCTCATTGCGCCTCTTTTTTTCTTTGCGTCATGTGCTGTTTGGGGAGTATTTTTTGAAGGGCCATCCTGCGTGACACTGCAGTGCCACTCCTAGATGGGCCAGGTGTTTGTGTCGGCCACTAGGGTCGCTTAGCTTAGTCACACAGCTACCTCATTGCGCCTCTATTTTTCTTTGCGTCATGTGCTGTTTGGGGAGTATTTTTTTGAAGGGCCATCCTGCGTGACACTGCAGTGCCACTCCTAGATGGGCCAGGTGTTTGTATCGGACACTAGGGTCGCTTATCTTAGTCACACAGCTACCTCATTGCGCCTCTTTTTTTCTTTGCGTCGTGTGCTGTTTGGGGAGTATTTTTTTGAAGGGCCATCCTGCGTGACACTGCAGTGACACTCCTAGATGGGCCAGGTGTTTGTGTCGGCCACTAGGGTCGCTTAGCTTAGTCACACAGCTACCTCATTGCGCCTCTTTTTTTCTTTGCGTCATGTGCTGTTTGGGAGTATTTTTTTGAAGGGCCATCCTGCATGACACTGCAGTGCCACTCCTAGATGGGCCAGGTGTTTGTGTCAGCCACTAGGGTCGCTTAGCTTAGTCACACAGCTACCTCATTGCGCCTCTTTTTTTCTTTGCGTCATGTGCTGTTTGGGGAGTATTTTTTTGAAGGGCCATCCTGCGTGACACTGCAGTGCCACTCCTAGATGGGCCAGGTGTTTGTGTCGGCCACTAGGGTCGCTTAGCTTAGTCACACAGCTACCTCATTGCGCCTCTTTTTTTCTTTGCATCATGTGCTGTTTGGGGAGTAATTTTTTGAAGGGCCATCCTGCGTGACACTGCAGTGCCACTCCTAGATGGGCCAGGTGTTTGTGTCGGCCACTAGGGTCGCTTAGCTTAGTCACACAGCTACCTCATTGCGCCTCTTTTTTTCTTTGCGTCATGTGCTGTTTGGGGAGTATTTTTTTGAAGGGCCATCCTGCGTGACACTGCAGTGCCACTCCTAGATGGGCCAGGTGTTTGTGTCGGACACTAGGGTCGCTTATCTTAGTCACACAGCTACCTCATTGCGCCTCTTTTTTTCTTTGCGTCATGTGCTGTTTGGGGAGTATTTTTTTGAAGGGCCTTCCTGCGTGACACTGCAGTGCCACTCCTAGATGGGCCAGGTGTTTGTGTCAGCCACTAGGGTCGCTTAGCTTAGTCACACAGCTACCTCATTGCGCCTCTTTTTTTCTTTGCGTCATGTGCTGTTTGGGGAGTATTTTTTTGAAGGGCCATCCTGCGTGACACTGCAGTGACACTCCTAGATGGGCCAGGTGTTTGTGTCGGCCACTAGGGTCGCTTAGCTTAGTCACACAGCTACCTCATTGCGCCTCTTTTTTTCTTTGCGTCATGTGCTGTTTGGGGAGTATTTTTTTGAAGGGCCATCCTGCGTGACACTGCAGTGCCACTCCTAGATGGGCCAGGTGTTTGTGTCGGACACTAGGGTCGCTTATCTTAGTCACACAGCTACCTCATTGCGCCTCTTTTTTTCTTTGCGTCATGTGCTGTTTGGGGAGTATTTTTTTGAAGGGCCATCCTGCGTGACATTGCAGTGCCACTCCTAGATGGGCCAGGTTTTTGTGTCGGCCACTAGGGTCGCTTAGCTTAGTCACACAGCTACCTCATTGCGCCTCTTTTTTTCTTTGCGTCATGTGCTGTTTGGGGAGTATTTTTTTGAAGGGCCATCCTGCGTGACACTGCAGTGCCACTCCTAGATGGGCCAGGTGTTTGTGTCGGCCACTAGGGTCGCTTAGCTTAGTCACACAGCTACCTCATTGCGCATCTTTTTTTCTTTGCGTCATGTGCTGTTTGGGGAGTATTTTTTTGAAGGGCCATCCTGCGTGACACTGCAGTGCCACTCCTAGATGGGCCAGGTGTTTGTGTCGGCCACTAGGGTCGCTTAGCTTAGTCACACAGCTACCTCATTGCGCCTCTTTTTTTCTTTGCGTCATGTGCTGTTTGGGGAGTATTTTTTTGAAGGGCCATCCTGCGTGACACTGCAGTGACACTCCTAGATGGGCCAGGTGTTTGTTTCGGCCACTAGGGTCGCTTAGCTTAGTCACACAGCTACCTCATTGCGCCTCTTTTTTTCTTTGCGTCATGTGCTGTTTGGGGAGTATTTTTTTGAAGGGTCATCCTGCGTGACACTGCAGTGCCACTCCTAGATGGGCCAGGTGTTTGTGTCGGCCACTAGGGTCGCTTAGCTCAGTCACACAGCTACCTCATTGCGCATCTTTTTTTCTTTGCGTCATGTGCTGTTTGGGGAGTATTTTTTTGAAGGGCCATCCTGCGTGACACTGCAGTGCCACTCCTAGATGGGCCAGGTGTTTGTGTCAGCCACTAGGGTCGCTTAGCTTAGTCACACAGCTACCTCATTGCGCCTCTTTTTTTCTTTGCGTCATGTGCTGTTTGGGGAGTATTTTTTTGAAGGGCCATCCTGCGTGACACTGCAGTGCCACTCCTAGATGGGCCAGGTGTTTGTGTCGGACACTAGGGTCGCTTATCTTAGTCACATACCTACCTCATTGCACCTCTTTTTTTCTTTGCGTCATGTGCTGTTTGGGGAGTATTTTTTTGAAGGGCCATCCTGCGTGACACTGCCGTGCCACTCCTAGATGGGCCAGGTGTTTGTGTCGGACACTAGGGTCGCTTATCTTAGTCACACAGCTACCTCATTGCGCCTCTTTTTTTCTTTGCGTCATGTGCTGTTTGGGGAGTATTTTTTGAAGGGCCATCCTGCGTGACACTACAGTGCCACTCCTAGATGGGCCAGGTGTTTGTGTCGGCCACTAGGGTCGCTTAGCTTAGTCACACAGCTACCTCATTGCGCCTCTATTTTTCTTTGCGTCATGTGCTGTTTGGGGAGTATTTTTTTGAAGGGTCATCCTGCGTGACACTGCCGTGCCACTCCTAGATGGGCCAGGTGTTTGTGTCGGACACTAGGGTCGCTTATCTTAGTCACACAGCTACCTCATTGCGCCTCTTTTTTTCTTTGCGTCATGTGCTGTTTGGGGAGTATTTTTTTGAAGGGCCATCCTGCGTGACACTGCAGTGCCACTCCTAGATGGGCCAGGTGTTTGTGTCTGCCACTAGGGTCGCTTAGCTTAGTCACACAGCTACCTCATTGCGCCTCTTTTTTTCTTTGCGTCATGTGCTGTTTGGGGAGTATTTTTTTGAAGGGCCATCCTGCGTGACACTGCAGTGACACTCCTAGATGGGCCAGGTGTTTGTGTCGACCACTAGGGTCGCTTAGCTTAGTCACACAGCTACCTCATTGCGCCTCTTTTTTTCTTTGCATCATGTGCTGTTTGGGGAGTATTTTTTTGAAGGGCCATCCTGCGTGACACTGCAGTGACACTCCTAGATGGGCCAGGTGTTTGTGTCAGCCACTAGGGTCGCTTAGCTTAGTCACACAGCTACCTCATTGCGCCTCTTTTTTTCTTTGCGTCATGTGCTGTTTGGGGAGTATTTTTTTGAAGGGCCATCCTGCGTGACACTGCAGTGCCACTCCTAGATGGGCCAGGTGTTTGTGTCGGCCACTAGGGTCGCTTAGCTTAGTCACACAGCTACCTCATTGCGCCTCTTTTTTTCTTTGCGTCATGTGCTGTTTGGGGAGTATTTTTTTGAAGGGCCATCCTGCGTGACACTGCAGTGCCACTCCTAGATGGGCCAGGTGTTTGTGTCGGCCACTAGGGTCGCTGAGCTTAGTCACACAGCTACCTCATTGCGCCTCTTTTTTTCTTTGCGTCATGTGCTGTTTGGGGAGTATTTTTATGAAGGGCCATCCTGCGTGACACTGCAGTGCCACTCCTAGATGGGCCAGGTGTTTGTGTCGGATACTAGGGTCGCTTATCTTAGTCACACAGCTACCTCATTGCGCCTCTTTTTTTCTTTGCGTCATGTGCTGTTTGGGGAGTATTTTTTTGAAGGGCCATCCTGCGTGACATTGCAGTGCCACTCCTAGATGGGCCAGGTTTTTGTGTCGGCCACTAGGGTCGCTTAGCTTAGTCACACAGCTACCTCATTGCGCCTCTTTTTTTCTTTGCGTCATGTGCTGTTTGGGGAGTATTTTTTTGAAGGGCCATCCTGCGTGACACTGCAGTGCCACTCCTAGATGGGCCAGGTGTTTGTGTCGGCCACTAGGGTCGCTTAGCTTAGTCACACAGCTACCTCATTGCGCATCTTTTTTTCTTTGCGTCATGTGCTGTTTGGGGAGTATTTTTTTGAAGGGCCATCCTGCCTGACACTGCAGTGCCACTCCTAGGTGGGCCAGGTGTTTGTGTTGGCCACTTCTGTCGCTTAGTTTAGCCATCCAGCGACCTCGGTGCAAATTTCAGAACTAAAAATAATATTATGAGGTGTGAGGTGTTCAGAATAGTCTGGAAATGAGTGGAAATTATGGTTATTGAGGTTAATAATACTATGGGATCAAAATGACCCCCAAATTCTATGATTTAAGCTGTTTTTTAGGTTTTTTTTTAAAAAAAACACCCGAATCCAAAACACACCCGAATCCGACAAAAAAAATTCGGTGAGGTTTTGCCAAAACGCGTTCGAACCCAAAACACGGCCGCGGAACCGAACCCAAAACCAAAACACAAAACCCGAAAAATTTCCGGTGCACATCACTAGTAACTATAAAAGTGCACACAATGATTTTTTTTTTACAATTACTAAACATCTTCTATGTAATTCCACACAATCTAATTGTCAGCAATGCCCGATTCAATACCTATTGGAATCCCCAGAGGCAGTATTTTCCCTGCAGCTTCAGGAGCTGCAAGGTAAAGTCCACATTTAATGCACCCCTCCGAATTTAATGTGCATAGAAACCCATCAGATTCCGCATTCTGTGCAGAAACAATGAGTTTTTATGCATTACCAGATGCCTTACCATGTGGGGAAAAAGCTAAATAATTTAATAGCTCCAGGCATTATACCAGTTTTCCCCATATGGTAAAGCTCACGCTTAATTGAATCTGCCCCTATGTGTTGTCTATGACATGCGCCGCAGTGAGAGTCGGATAGTGGGACACACATACAGTGTTCACCCCCCGACTGAGTGCTCCCACTGCTACTAATGATGGCTCTTCTGTTGGCCGCAGATTCGCCCAATTACTAGTACTATATACAGGTTAAGTGTTCCTTATCTGAAATTCTAAATGATTCAAAATCCACAATGTTTTAGGCACTGACTGATAGAGTGACACACTTGCTCTCTGATAGTTCAAAGTACACAAACTTATTTTTATGCACAAAAATATTAAAAATATTGTATTAAATTACCTTCAGGCTATGGGGGGTATTCAACAGCAGCTGATCCATATTCAGCGGGTGAAAATGGACAGATATCGCGAATAATGACCGATGGTCATTATTGTGGTATCCTATTACAGGCCATTTACATCAGGCAGAAACAGACCCGCGATCGCACAAAAACACATGGGATAGGGATAAGTCCCTGATTCCAATGTGTTATCGCTGCTCTAGCAGCTGCTTATCGCAGATTATACTTCGGGTGCCTTATAAAGTTGTAAAGAAGCAGCAGAAATGATTTTTAGTTAATATGTAATAGAGGAAATGAAATAAAAAATAGAAAATGTATCTTTGAACAGATCACCAACAGTGAGGTAAATTTTCTAAGTGTCACGCTTGTATTTGTTTGTGAACCCGGGTCAGGATATTTGTCAGTGTAGGTGTCTGGAGAATATGTGAAACTGGCTGGCTTGAGGATACCACCCGACATGTGATGCGAAATAGAGTCAGTAGGCCTCCCCGACCGGGACTCGAACCCGGGCCTTGGCAGAGAGTGCTAGATCCTGTCACTGGATCATCAGGGACTTCAGTGTTGGTAGATGACTGGTTTCTGTAGAGAGAGTGAGTGTAACAGCAGTTTGACCAGGCTGGATACTGGGTAGTTACTGTGAATGGTATGTGACACTCTGTAGTAGATGCAGTAATCCGGAAATGCTGGAGTGACAGAAGTGGACAGTGGATTTACCAGGCTTGATACTGGGTTGTACTGTAATCCAGAAACTGGGAGAACTCATATGGATAAGCACCGGAAAACCGAACACCGGAATGGATGGTAGCAGGAATGAGTGAGGCGATAGTCTATAGCAACTGACTGTGTGACTTGAGGAATGACCTGCACTGATGGTAAGCAGGTCAGGAGGTCTCTATAGCAGATAATGGCAAAACTGCACCGTCAGGATACACAGGGAATAAACAGCAGGAGCACTGTTAGCTTCACCTAGTAATGACTAGGCTAGACATTGTTCAGGCGTCTTCTATGAGTCAGCTGATGGAATAAATACCCAGGGCTTAGCCAAGATTGGCAGTACTGCTCAGGCTGACTAACGATTGGCTAGACTAGTCAGGTGATTGAGACAGAAGAACTCTGGATCTGGCTGGCAGTGAACTGCGGCCTAGTAGGCCGAGAAATACTGAGACCTTTACAGTTATCATGGGCACCGGACTTTGACAGCTTGCCACCTGATCGGGTATTAGCGCGGCAGGAGCGGTAAGTGATCCAGTGACATGGGAGGACAGACTGATTAGTGACACTAAGGTGGCAGTTTTTTTTAGAACTGGTGATGTTGCCCATAGCAACCAATCAGATTTTAGCTATTATCTTCTAGAAGCAGCTAGATAAATGTTAAGTAGAATCTGATTGGTTGCTATGAGCAACGTCACCAGTTCTAAAAAAAAAAACCTCCCACCTTAGTAAATTTACCTCAAACAGTGTATTTACATCAACTAATTAAAAAAACAACAGTATTAAATATTTATGTTATGCTATATAATAAATGGCTGGTACACTAATACATGTGTAAAATTTGGTAATGTGGTTTAAATGAACAAAATAGGCAAAATCCCTCAGTTTAAAATGTGTAATGTACTCAAATTGATTTAATTAATACCTTCAGGAATATAAAAACTAGTCTACAATTCTCCACTAATGTCTGAACACTTTTACTAGAGTTAATGGAGTGTGATCACAATGGTACAGTATCACTATAATAAGGTGTCAGTTGAACTCTTTTATTTGATACGGTGCAGTCTGGTCTAAATCTGCTAATAGGAGTCTTTAGTTATCACACAAAATTAAATAGACACATAGGGGTACATTTACTAAGATTCGTATTTTCCAAAATCATGTCCAAGTACAATTACGAATGACATCGACAGTGCAAAATTGCAACTTTTTGAATTGATTACGACTAATTTACTAAGCTGTCGTATTCGTAATTTCCGTTTCTTCCGATGTCGATGTCATTCGTGCTTTTCTGCTACAGATTGCGGCCGCGTTTGCTATTTCGCGGCCGCGTTGTTGTGTTTTTTTTTACGACTGCGTCACAAGTCTGTTACGGCAGTGATTTGGAAATTGCTGCCGCGTTTTTACTCCTAAGTTTCGTTTACGTCACGCGGCCGTGATTGGTTGTATTCGTGAAGGAGGAGTGTCTGTGCAGATTAGTATAAAACCGCCCCAAACACTCCGCACCTCGTGGGTTTAGCTAGTGGAGAGGAGAGAGGAAGGTGTATTTGGAGTTGGTGAGTTTGGTGGAGTTTTTGGTGGATTTGGAGAGGAGTTTGGTGATTGTTGAGTGCTGTACTGTGTGTGTTAGTAGTCTTGTGATATTTGTAGTATTGTTTTTTCACAGTTTGTCTATTTTTTTGTCCTTGTTTTTTTTTTACAGTCTTTTGTCATTGTTTGTGAGTGAGTGAGTGAGTGAGTGAGTGAGTGAGTGAGTGAGTGAGTGAGTGAGCGTGTGTGTTGGCTGTGTGGTGTGTAGTAGGAGTAGTGGAGGAGTGTGTTTTGTGTTTTGATTTTTCAGTGTTTTTTGTTGTTTGTCATGTCCAACTCAGAGGTCAGTGTGGTGGCGGAGGTTAGTGAGGTGGAGGCTGGTAGTGAGGTGGAGGCTGGTAGTGAGGTGGAGGCTGGTAGTGAGGTGGAGGGGGGTAGTGAGAGGGAGGAGGTTAGTGAGGAGGAGGAGGAGGGGGTGCCTGTTGCTGTATTTTCCAGTGATAGTGATGGTGTTGTGGCTCCGCAGCCACGCACCACTACCAAGACTGGCAGGAATATAAAGTTCAGCTATGCTGAAAACATGGCTTTGGTGCGTGAGTTGATGAAGCACCATCGCCAATTGTTTGGTCAGGATGCTGCCAAGGTGTCCTCCCGCAGGAAGTCTGTCCTGTGGGGTCAAGTCATACTTGCTGTGAATAGTGAGGGTGCGGTGAGGCGGACTGAGGACACGTGCCGCAAGCGATTTTATGATATTAAGCGGCGTGTCAAGGCCAAGATGGCCAAAGAGGCCAAATCGGCACGTAAAACCGGAGGTGGGCCACCTTTCCGTGCAAGCTATCGGGACTGGGAGGAGCCTGTGCGGGCATTGATTCCTGCCGAAGTGGTGTCTGCTACTCATGTCCGGGATTCGGACCGACCCACGCAGGATGGTAAGTTTGATTTGTTAGATTGTTTAAAAAATGTCCACTAAATGTTGAAAATGTCATTTTTAAAGTGTAAAGTTTGTTTTTTTAGAAAAAAACATAATGCAGGCCTATGCTCCCTTAAGGTGTGTTTGTGTTTAGAATGTGCTTTTTTCACCTTGCCTAGCCTATTTATTAAATTATTTTTAGTGCTAAAACATGTGCACTGTTTTTTATAAATTAAAGCGTTTTGTTTTTTTTTAAATTTTTGGCGATAATGCTTGAACATCTGTGATGTCTGCTTTAAGAAAAATGTTTTTTTTTTTTTTTTTTAAAGAAAAGCGGTGCAATTTTTGACACATTACATTATTTAAACATTTGCAAGTAGTCAATCTCTGCAATATATGAGTCAAAAATCAAAAAATTAACATATTTATTGTGTGCCACATCATGGACATTTGGATATTCTACTCAAAAGCATGAAGCTAGAAGCTCTTAAGCGCACAAAATGTGTTTAAACAATACCTAATAGATGGTTACAGTACAATAATGCTTTGCAGTGGTTGTTTTTACACAAAGCATGGTAATAATGTTTGGCTCCCTTTTTCAACAGTCACACAGACCAGCCGCCCAGACAGGCCACAGACAAGTCAGGATGAGGCTGGGATTGCAGGTAAGTCTTCACTGTAGTCACATATTCTGAAAACACATAGAAGTACAAAAAATTAATTTTATAATTTGCACATAGGTTCTGCTTCTGGAAGCCGAGCTCATGTAAGGCGCCCATCACAGGGCTTGGGCCACTTACCCAGGAGGCCAAGCAAGACACGGCGTCTTGGCTCGGATTCTGCGGCTCCATCATCCCCACCCAGGCGAAGACTTTCGGCAGTGTCACCCCAGCCACCACTGGCACTATTGGCGAGTTCTCAGAGTGATGAGCCCCGATCACCTCAGTTATCTGGTGAGTAAAATCAGAAATAAAACACATAAGCAATAATATACACAGTACAGTTAATATGTTGTTTGTTGGTTTGGAGTTTACATGTTTTCCCGAACAAGCAATGTGTTGTTCCGTCTTCAATTGCTAAAGGTGCTTTAAAAATATTATATAAGGTCTTAGTGGATGTTCTCGACAACATCTTTTGTATAAAAGTTCATATTTTTATTAAAATTAAGCACACACACGTGCACATTTATTAAAAATAGTAAGACAATTAATTTTTAAAATAAATTATAAATAAAAATTTAGTGTTCACACCTCGCACCTGTCCAGTATGTAGATGGCTTACTTGCTCGGCTCCTCTGGACTAGACAGGTAAGTAGTCTATATCGTGGTCAGGGGAGGGAATCTAACAGTGTAATGCTGTGGAGGGGAGTTAGTTAGGTGAGGATTATGCAAATCTGTCTATGTTTGCGGCTGTGTTGGTATATATTTTTTAATAGCTTAAAAATATTAAAAGTTGTTAAAATCTAGTGTAAAACAATCAAAAATGGAGTATTAGGAATGTAGTAATGTGTACCATTAGCCTTGTTTAAATAAAAAACATAAAACATTGCATGTTGCCCACCCCATACAGAGCACAGCATGATGGCCGACGTGGACCAGCAGGGCCAAGACCAACAGCAAACCATCACACTGCAACTTACACCTGTTGAGCCAAGCCAGCCAATACAGTTGCAGGATATACCCCAAGCATCCATCAGTCCCCAACTGGCACAAGCTCCGCCCCCAAGCCAAATTCCAGATGATTTTTGGGCCAGTTGGACAAGCCAACAGGCCCAAAGCAATGCCAGCCTGACCAAACATACACAACACCTTGCCAGTCTGCCCCATCATCTACCGCGTATTAGTCGCAACTCGGGCAGACTGATAGTACAAGTTGGGCGAATGGCTACCTCAATGGAGCAAATTAGGGCTGACAACAGCCAAATGCTTGCACATTTATCCCGAATCATAGATGAGCAACAGCGCCATCAGCAGGCCCTCGTTCAGCTCATTCAACACAATCAAGTGGTGAATGAGACCTTATCCAGGATTGTAGCCAGCCACACTGCTACTAACACTCAGCTGATTGCCAGCCTAAATAATTTAAGCAGCAATATTTCTTTGATGGGAGCTCAGCAAGTAACCTCCAGCTCGGGGACCACGACCCCTATCCAAACGCCAGTAACCTCCCCTGTTCGGCGTTCCTCAAGAGCACGTGCCAGTGATCCAGCACCCAGCACACACAAGCGCAAAAAGTAACAACAATGTTAATTAACAAATAAAATTTGGTATTTGACAAACACACAACTTCCTGTGTCCGTCTCCAACATTGTCGAAGCAGCTCGGTATGTATGTATGTTTTTCATGGGAAATGACTGAAAATGTTTTTTTAGCATAAACTAAGCACAATGTACACTCCACTCTAAACAACAAACAGTAAGTTACAAAAAACACAATAGAAAGTAGTGCAAAGTGTTTAGTCAAGGATAATTACAGCCTAATAAAACTGACCTGTAAAATATCGCTGGATCACTTCTTGCCGTACCTGCCTCCCTACATTTGTACTCACACTGTCACCAGATGGATCTAACTCCTCTGCTTGCTGACTGCTTTCTCCCTCATCATGTGCAAGATGTTGACTTAAACACAGATTATGGAGAAAACAGCAGCAGAACACAATTCTAGTCACCTTTGAGGGACTATACAACAAAAGGCCGGCAGATTTATCCAGACACCGAAACCGTGACTTCAGCACACCAAAACATCTTTCTATCACATTCCGCGTAACCTTATGTGCATGATTGTAACTGTGTTCAGCAGGAGAATCAGGTTGGGACAATGGAGTAAGGAGCCAAGAGTAGCAGCCGTAACCACCATCACCTGAAAAACAGATATAGTCAACATTAGTACATATGTAAGATTATTCTTTCACCTCATCCAAACTCTAGTTTGTGGTTAAAAGACATACACACAAAACATTTAAAACATACCCAACAGCCAGCCATCAGGCATTTGTCCGTCCTCAAATTTATCAAAGAGCGATGACTGACTGAGGATGAAGGAGTCATGGCAGCCACCAGGGTAACCTGCAACAACACTCATAATTTTTATGTTTGCATCACAGACCACCTGGACATTAGTTGATTGTGCCAGATGCCTATTAGTATATATATATTGGCGTCCCTTAGGTACTCTCAGCTGAACGTGTGTGCAATCTATGGCCCCCAGCACATTGGGCATGCCAGCAAGCTCATAGAAAGCTACCCTGACAGCACTCCACTCCGACTCCTCGGTAGGGAAGCAGATTGAGGCTTTAATGTGTGGCTCCAACACATCCAAAACCTGAGTGGACATTCAAGAAGCTAAGGTGAGTGTCATGTTAGGTATTCTCTACAATACTGTGTTGTTTCAACTTCCAGAAGCAACACTTAGACATAACCGCATATGTATTTTTAGACTCACCTGCATCAAATATCTTGAAAAGGTGGGCTGTGAGATACCAATGACGTCGCCTGCCACAGCCTGGAAGCTCCCAGTAGCCATAAAGTGTAACACAGCCAGGAGTTTGTGTAGGCCTGAGACAGAGCGAGAGCGTGCTGTCTCAGGGTCTATGCCCAGTTTGACAAGGTCATACAGGTGGAAAATGTTGTTTCTATTTAGGCGGAACATCTGTATGACCCTATCATCGGACAATGCATTTAAGTTTAAACGCCCTCTAAAAAAACGAGGCTGGCGCAGCCTCCGCGGTACCTGGACAACCTGTTGACCATGTTCACTTACTTGGGCCTGATTCCTGGAAGCCTCATGGAGCAGTCTAAGGTATCCCACAGCAAACAAAAAACCATTGCTACACACCACAGCCGCCATTTCAGAGTGAGAGAAGTTCAGAATGTGCCTGAAACACTTTTATAGGGCCAAACATTCAGGTGTGAGTAATGGATAATTGAGTACACATGTAAACGCGGTTTTCAAAGGCTGGCGCGTTTTTTTTTAGGAAAAAATTACGAATTGTAATTTTTCGCGGCCGCGAATGCATTTTTGCGGCAGCAATTACAATTACGAATGGTTAGTAAATGACCGAGATTCATATCTAAACAGGCGTAATTTGACCGATGGTGTATTCATTCGTAATTTTTTTCTTGGACTTGCAAAAAATTACGAATGCCCTCATCACTGCCGTGATTATTGCTTAGTAAATTACCGAGATGACACTTTGATGAAAAAACGGCATCTCGGTCAAAATCGGGAGCTTAGTAAATTTACCCCATAAATTGTGAATGTGATAATTTCTTTCAAATAATTCAAGGAAACAATTAGGTACATACAATATCATGATTGATACACTGGGTGGTAGCTTACACGTGCATTGTTAAGCAACTGGAAACACACCTGTAGACAATCAAATCACTTGCAGTCAGTAAATTATGAAAGTTTATAGCATCAAATACATGTACTCAAAAAGCATGCTGAGTAGGTACTAAGCTGTGGTTCATAAATTGTTATACCCTATTAACTCTAGCAAAAATCAGCGAAAAAACTTTATAGGTGAAGTATTTGCAAGGATTAGTCAGTAGTAACAATTGTATCAAACAGCATGAGAATCGTCATAATGTAATCAAATTGTGGCAATAGCATACACACCAAACATTTGTTAATACGGAGTCCCAGTAAAAATCCTCCATTGTGCTGATGGGTGTAGTATTATATGCTGGCAGCCAGGCTCCCGCTGACCAGAATACCAGAGCAAGAATTCCGCCTGCCGGCATACCGACAGCGTAGCAAGCACAAATGAGCCCCTTGCGGGCTCGCTGCGGGTATGGTGGCGCGTTACGTGCGCCACGCTATTTATTCTCCCTCCAGGGGGGTCGTGGACCCCCAAGAGGGAGATAAAGTGTTGGTATGCCGGCTGTCGAGATTCCAGTGCCGGTATACTGTGCGCCGGCATCCCGACAGCCGCTAAACTGAATACTACCCGTGCTGATATTACAATGATAGGTCACAAGAGCAATCTTGCTTTTACAAATGGGCTATTTGAAGTGTTCATATATTTTGGATTGGGCTTTCTGCTCCTCCTCTTCTTCTGATGACATTTGTTTTTTATTTCCTGTGCATGTTCTATTGGAACAAGGGGGGTCATTCCGAGTTGATCGCATGTAGCAACTTTTTGCTGCCCGTGCGATCAACCTGACGCCGCATATGGGGGAGTGTATGTTAGCATAGCAGGGCTGCGAATGCTTGTGCAGCCCTGCTATGCTAAAAAAGTTTCTAGTAAAACAAGACTAGCCCTGTAGCTATTTACCCAGTGCGACGGATCCAGCGATGAAGGTCCCGGTCCTGATGTCAGAAATCCGCCCTCCAAACGCCTCGACACGCCTGCGTTGGACTCACCACGCCTGGAAAATGGGGAGTATCCGCCCGGGAACTCCTCCTGCCTGTCCGTCTTCTTGCGATCACAGCTGTGATCACATTTCTCGCTGGCGGCGTTGTTGGTCAACAACGAACGTCGCCAGGCAATTACGTGCATGCGCAATGCGTCCGCCGTGCATGCTCATTTCTGACCCGTTCGCACCACAGCGAAGAACCGCTGCATGCGAACTGTTCAGAATGACTCCCAAGGCCCAGTGCTGCCATGAAGACAATTTTCTCAGCTTCTTCCACCTTTATCTTTTTGGAGGCTGGACATCCCTCAGGTAGCTCTTCAACAGTCTGCTTGCTAGCAGAGATGGTTGATGAAGTACTCATCTAAGGAGTGAATCAAATTCAGATACACGTCTTTCACCTGTGACTAACACCCAGTGATGGCAGTTACTTGTAGTACTGGTCACTATGCACCATCTGTGACCTCACTAGTGACATCAGTATAGTCTGATTCCTGGGGACTGGAGACAATTTACTGTCTTCAAGACAATAACAGTAGCAAGCTCCTGCTGTACCTTTTTGCTTTAAACAGAAACATACTGTATACACTTTTCCAGATTTATCCAAAATTTCACAAAGGTTGCTGCACCTAATGTATCCGTGAACTGTTACAGGGGAGCCAAAAAGCCAGATAAGAGCTTTTCCATACAATGGACTGATGCTCAGCAAGTTGCTTTTGATCAATTAAAGGGTCTACTGATATTGGCCTTATTTCTCACCTATTCAGATTACAAACAACCCTTTCACTTTCATATTGACACTAGCACACAGGGTCTAGGGGCCGTTTTAGGCCAACTTCAGGAGGGCCTAGAAATGGTAATTGCATATGCCAGCCGAGGACTAACCAAGACAGAAAGAAATGGTGATAATTACAGTATCTTTAAGCTAGGGGCCTTGGCACTAGTCTGTGCAGTGCCAAGTTCATATATTATTTAGCAGTTATTTACTCCACAGACAACAATCCACTGTCCTAACTGCTCCTTTGGGAGCATTGGTGGTATTCAAGACTGGCCAACTTGATTTTTCCAACATGGAAGAAATCATTTTTAATAGGGTCCTTAGGCCCTCATTCCGAGTTGTTCGCTCGCTAGCTGCTTTTAGCAGCATTGCACACGCTAGGCCGCCGCCCTCTGGGAGTGTATCTTAGCTTAGCAGAATTGCTAACGAAAGAGTAGCAGAATTGCGAATAGATAATTCTTAGCAGTTTCTGAGTAGCTTGAGACTTACTCCTCGACTGCGATCATCTCAGCCCGTTTTGTTCCTGGTTTGACATCACAAACACGCCCTGCGTTCGGCCAGCCCCTCCCCCGTTTCTCCAGACACTCCCGCGTTTTATCCTGGCACGCCTGCGTTTTTTACTGCACACTCCCAGAAAACGGTCAGTTTCCGCCCAGAAACACCCACTTCCTGTCAATCACAGTCCGATCACTTCAACGATGAAAATTCTTCGTTCGGCCGTGAGTAAATCTACTAAGTTTTGTGCTAAAATACTTAGCGCATGCGCGCTGCATACCATGCGCATGCGCATTTTTGCCTTAATCGCTCTGTTGCGAAAATCGGCAACGAGTGAACAACTTAGAATGACCCCCTATGTCTGCAGTAAATTTCTCAGAAACTATTAATAAGTAATCTGTTAAATACTGTGTCACAAGTATGAACAAAATAGCAGTAGGGATGGATTGACAACATGGAAACCATTAATCTACTAAATATAATTAATAAACATTAAACTTCCAATACTAGAAATTAAAATAGAACTAAACAAAAAAAAAAGTATAGTTGGTGAACTTTTGTTTCTTTTTATGCAAAAGTTCTTCCAAGTGCTATTAAATGAATGCCGCTACCCCACACAGTAAGGGTGTGTACACACTGTGAGATTCGGACTTAACCGATTCTCACTGTGTGACAGGGGCCGGGTCGGCACTTAGCCAGTATCGCTTATTCGTCGGTTCTTTCAGAGACGTGGCGGTAGTTACAGGCAGAACAGAGGATACCACCAGCTGCGCCACCTGCGAATCCACTGGCGGGGGTATCTCCCAATTTATACTTAGCTCCGCCGCTAGGGGATAGCGAGCCAGCATCTTCCTGTGAGGCGTGAATTTCTTTCCTGGATTTTCCCAGGATTCCTGACGTATGTCAACTAAACGGTCAGAATTAGGTAACACTTGGTTAACTACTTTCTGATGTTTAAACCTGTCCGGTTTCTTAGGGGCAGCATCCAGCTCTGGGTCATCAGTAATTTGAAGAATTAGCCTGATAGCATCCAACAAGTCAGGAACATCCACCTGTGAAACAGATTCCCCATCAGAAGCATCAGGATCAGAATCTGTGGGGTCAGTATATACGCCATCCTCATCAGACGAGGTATCTGGGACGTTGGTGGATTGTGAGGAAGTAATAGCCCGCTTAGAGGACCCCATGGTCTTGGGTGGGCGAGGGTTAGATTTCTGTTTAGTCAGAGATTGGTTCAATTGCTGTAACTGAGAGGACAGTTGATCTGCCCATGGCAGGTCCCATAGGGGGCGCAAGTCTAGTTACTAGCGTACTCAATAACGTGGAAAAAGTAGCCCAAGATGGGTCATTTTGAACCCCCATTGCTACGGTCCCACTGGGGGGCAAGGAACCCCCGGAACCAGAACCTTCAGCTGCTATATTCTCCTCAATTGTGTCTGCAGCATCACCACCACACAATGTGGGATCAGCCCCAGCTCCGACGCCCCTTGTAGCTGACATATCTGAAAGCTCAGTGCGAGGCAACCCAGTACAAAATCAGCAGCACAATGCCTGACAAGAACCCCCTGTGCAGTGTATCAGCACAAACAGAGAATTCTAGAGGTATATGATGTCTAAAATTCACAGAGAAAAATACACAATAAGTATATCTTGTGAAACACCTATATCAGATAATAACGCTGACGCACGTAGCCCCCTCAGGTTATAGAATTTAGGGATAGCAATCTGAGTGAAATACACGAAATGGAGGTCACACAGCAGCTATATGCACACACATAGAGTCACAATAAACAGTGCAGAAATTATGACATGCAATAAAACTGCACTGGACTAGCAATACAGAGTAATACTAAGTATGGCTTGTAAAAGCCTAATATATATATATCCTATATTAAACACTCTAAAAGGTTAATGAACACAATACGCAATTGGCGTATGGAATACCGTAAGAGTACGCACGTAGCGTACAAACGCGTAGCCGTGGACGAGACGCACGAGCGGCACGTTCGCTCACGGCTTAAAGCGTAAAGGCTGCCGACTAACGTAATGATACGCTATCAGCGTAGCGGACGCTCGAGACCACGAGGAGATCACGAGCGGCGCTGACGCTCACAGAGTTAAACCTTTATAACAGTATCATAAACAATGTACTTCAATTGTAAACCTTTGTGCAGTGATAAGGTGTAAATGCAACACAGTGTAACCTTGTTAGTTTAAAAGCTGTATGAGCGATTCTTACGCTCTGAGAACCCTTTAGCAATATAATAAACACTCAAACACCGGTCTAAGGGTCTAACACCTTTTAAGGGAATGAATAAACGTTCAATCGCAAAAGAATACACAATACAAGTTATTCACTACCAAACTAACATAAAATACCTAACCGAGTTACTACACGTTAAAATACAACAAAGACACAATTACATTTAAGTAGGAAGGAGAGAGAGAATGGCTTACAACAAAATAGGAGATAAATATGGCTGCAGAGAACTTACGCACAAGGGGAACAATCGCATGAGCCTTCCTGGATATCCAGCTCCTGATTATCAGTGATGAGAACCGTTGAGAAGAGTAGAGAGCTGGCCCAGGTCGGCTTGTCTTTATATACACTTACACACAGTACAGTACAATGGTCCCTACATTCTTATTGTTCATTGGACACAGGAATCCGTCTCCGCATTATAACAAAAGGTCATAGGTTGGTTCATACAGGTGGGCTGTGACTATTTCAAACTGCTCAGGTGGGAGGGAAACTGGGTTTCCCGCCGCATGGATAATAAAGTGCAAATATAGTAAATGTCCATAAACTTCTTATGTCCATAACTATACGCACGAGCGAGTAATCCGCTTCAAACCAACACCGGAATATTGCTAATTATATTCTCTTCCGATGGATACTAAACACCACTGTGTAACCCCTGTCTGACCCTTCGTATCAAACAAAGAGGAATCTCTTTGTCCCCGAACATGCTATGTTAACTAAACTTTCAGATTCTATCAAAGGGACCATGATCTACAAAATACATTATATGATTAAAATATGTTAAGATTGAGTCGCCCGCTAGACGAACACAAACTCTACCGTAAATGCGCATACCGCGCGCCTGCGAGTGCACGCGACCGCGAGTATACGCACGCACGGGAGGGCTCATGCACGTGCAGCGGGCACACGCATGAGGTGCATATATGGCAATGTGCAGCGTGATATTTTTCTGACTTTGACAGTCCACCCTTTGGCAGTCACCAATAACTGCCACTTCCAAAAACAGTTCAAAAAAAGAAAAATATATGTCATGTATAATACATTTCTATGATTGGGTAGGGGAGAAGAGAAGAAGGTAGGAAAAGGGTATGACCTAGTGAGATAGCAGAAGCATGTGTGTATGAATCCATGTTTGGGGGGTCATGTATCATCGTGCCGTACGTGTTTTAAATCAAGCTTCGAGGTATTGCGAAGTATACATTTGAATTCCTTCTTATCCCGTGGTACGGGTCTGTGGATGGGCTGTCAAACTTTACCGAGCTCTTTTCGGCTTTTGGTTGCAACAAAATGGGGGAGCACATTTTAGTTGATGATACATGAATAGGGGGATATGTGAGTGCTGATATCTGTGCCTATATTCCCTATCGACTATGTGTGTTATTACCTGAAGGTTGTAGAGATGAAGATAAAGAGCAATTACGGTAAATGCAGTCATAAACTATGTGAGTTTAATGTACATTTGCCGATTGAGGTCTTGTCTTGTGTCTTGTCTTGTCTTGTCTCGATGTACATGTTGACTGTAGTCTCCCGATGCTTTTGCTATAAACGGTGTGCAAAAAGCTTTTTCAATGTCCATAGACTTACAAAAAATGTTGGGCTAGCGTAAAGTTAAAGTTACTAGGGATATGGGGGGTCTATGGCATAGTCCATCAGTTGTCTGTGTAAAAGGTTGTCAAATTCTTCTTCCAAGCGGATGTCTTTGTACCTTGGAGAAAAACAAAGGAGAAACGGGTGAAAGAAACGGACCGTGGAATCACATTTTCATCACAACATTGTCTCTATCGTTGGGTCATAAACCAAATCAGTCGTTGTTATTACAGTATCTTCACTTCTTAAACTCATCACTCGGGCGCTACGTTTACACTTTGTTAAAACCCGAACGCATCTAAATATCAGAACGACCAATATGATGACACCCAGAATACACAAAAGAAATTTCCCTACATCCATGATAATACCTTGGGTCCATTCTCCTAAACCAGAGAACCAATTTCGTGGGTTCAACCATGACACCCAACCGGTCAGCTCATTACCCACAGCGGCAAGGGTGAGATTGTGTCTCCTGCGGAACTCCCACTTTAATTGGAGAATGTCGTCCATCTTTTGGTCTATGACCTCGACCGGGTCCTCGGTGCTATTCGTAATATAAGTGCAGTATTTTACGCCGTACTGCGTTGCCAGTGTGACGCAATATCCACCCGTCACTGCTGTGAGATAATTAAGAATCATCCTATGCTGAACCAGTTCTGTTTTATAAGCTTGGAGCTCCCTTCCGGTATACCTGAATGTGTCATCATACATTTCAGTGATATTGTCTAATAAATTTGCAATCGCAGATATATATTTATAATTTATCACTCCTCTGGCGGTACGAGTGATATCTAACGCGATTAGGAATTGAATCCTGGTGGATTCATGGATCAGGTCAGAGGCCGGATGCTCTGTTCTTTCTATTAGGTGCCGTTTAACGATGTGTTCGTAATGAGTGTGAGTATAAGGAGCTTGGGCACTGCGGTGAATATCCTTCCTTTTAGTGTGGGATACGGTCATTACCTCAGGCAGTACTTTTCCAATATAACATAACCCTTCTGAGTTTGGGGCAAGCCACTTATACGCCTTCCTCCCGCATATGAAATATGCATCATCGGGGAGAACATATGGGACGGAGTAGGACATAACCATATTACACATTTTCCATATGAAATCTCCTAACCCTAATTCTCCCATCTGTTTAGTACACGTATCAGTTTGTACGATATGTGCACAGTATCCTGGTGATACTTCTCCAACTCTCATGATCCTACTTCCTAGGGTATACCTATATCGGAAATATTTTCCACTACCGGCTATGTGGCGTATAAGTTCTGTATCTGTAGGCATTCTATCGGCTCTGTATGAAAAGGTCATGGTTTGGTTATTCCATGACACTTCCCAATTTCCCGGCTTTCGGGGATTGGAAATGGTAAAACATACTAGGGATCTATCCACATGATATTGGTGGAACTTCAAACTAGGAGGACTGGAGATATTAAACCTCCTGTCCACCGGCCTCCCACCACTTAGCTCAAGTACCTCCCCTATAGTTAGAGGGAATGGTACTAACCCTGATTTGCTATGGCCTTGAGGTACTTGAGAGCATACCCAACAATCTGTCTGATTTAACACTTTACCCACTAAGGAGTGATAGTCACTCAATGGATGCCGGTCCATGTGGATATTAAAACTGGATTGGCATTTCTTGATACACCCATCCTCAACTACACTGTCACAGTGTCTACAGATACAGTTCTTTTCAGCTAACAATCCTTCACAATGTTTACAAATAACATGGCTGCTAGATCGTTTCCGGTACTCGCCTTTGCTCTGTGATTGTGCTTCTATTGGAAATTTACGCCTCTGTCTCTGTCATCAGAACCTTTCTGGATCCTTTCTCGACCTCACTGGTACTCTCACCGAAACAGACTGCTCTGGTCAACATCATGGTCAACAGGAAAATCCGTATCACAGTCTCTTGGGGCTACAGGAGGAGAAAAGGAGAGATTTGTAATGGGGGTACAGAAAAACAGTTTGAGGGGGAGAGAAACTTGTTACGATAATTAGTTCTCTAGTCTTGTTCTTCTTGTTCTGCTGTCATCTCAAAGGTGCTGTCTCTCAGTCTTCTAAACATTCTGGTGATACAATATTTCTTCTAGCTCAGCGCTCTTTCTGTTAGGAGAATAAATCTTGCATTATCATTTGTCCAACTAATGTGTGACATACCATCTGTAACGTTATGAGACCATGAGAAAGAAGAGAGAGAGAGAGAGAAAAGAAAACAACAAGAGAGAGAGAACCGTTCATATATATATGCATCACATAAATCAACAATAAACAACAACAGAAAAAAAACATTTTTTAAACATTTTTCAGGAGAGAAAAAAAAAAAACATTGTCAGTTCTTCCGTTCATCATCAGGCTGTCACACCTACATGTCCAATGGTATCTTTGCGCAGTCCCTCCCACCAGCATTTCCAAACTCCACCCTTTGTATCTGGCCAGGATACATTGATGCGGGTAGGTCATGCTGGGGTTTGGTAGACTTCTGCAAAGACCAAGTAGCTATGTAATGTTTGAGTCCTACCGATAACCGTCAGAGATGGGGAGAGAGAAAAAAAAACATTTTTACAGATACATTACAAATTTTACCCGGTCATTCCTGTGTCTTCAGGGAATGACCTCCCAATTTATTAACTGTTACCTCAGGCTTACCATCAGTCCTAATTTTCACCTCTCCTGACTACATATCATGGGTGTGGCCCAAAATTCTTCCTATGTGATCCCTGATTATAATTTGGTGTGTCATAACTTTTCTCATATTCATGTCTAGGGGGTCTGACTTTATGTGGGCTGTTACAGTTGCTGGCATAATGCCCTTCTCTTTTTCAAAGATAACAAACCCTTGGCTTCCTCCATGTGCCAGTGGCCTGGGGTTTCGGTCGATTTGATGCCTCCTCTAATGCTTGGATGCTCATCACCATCAACCGCTCTCCCTGTGCTTCCCTGGTTCTTTGGATATTGCGGTCATGCTCGATAGCGGACTCTCTTAATGCAGCCACGAGATACCTCTCCAGTGAGGTAGAGAGGTTTGTACCCTGATTCTTAGTGTGTCTTTTAAGCCGTCCATTAATACGGACACAGCTACTTCTCTGTGGTGTACATTAGTTTTAATGTCATCTATACCAGTGTACCTAGCCATATCCTGCAGAGCCCGGTGAAAATACTCTGGTGTGGATTCACCTTCTTTTTGTTTTATTGTAAAGATTTTATTCCACTTTACCACTGCAGGGAAATATACTCCTAACTGTAAGTTGATTCTCTTTACATTATCCTGATTATACTCGTCTGTTAGTGGTATTTCTTCATCTAGTTTACAGTCAGCGATAAATTTCACTGAGTCGACATCGGGGGGTAAACATGCCCTCAAAACTGTCCTCCAATCTTTGTTATTTGGCTCTGCAGAATTTCCTAGCTCTCTAATATACTTTTGACATGCAACTAAGTCTTTCATAGGATCAGGAAATTCAGACAAAATTGTTCTTAATTCTGTTCGGGAAAAGGGGCAGTGCATGGCGATGTTCCTGACAGGAGTGACTCCTGAAGTGTCAGTTTTCCCATTTGGTACTGCAATTACCCTGACAGGATTAAGTCCAATAACGTCATTCTGAGTTGGTTCTACAATATGAGGTACATTTGTTTGTGCGTGATGTATAACACCATACGTACCTGTGGACACGACCTCACCTGACCCTCCGTTAGGGGGTTTGATTACTGCCTTTACCGATTTGGTCACGTCCACCTGGATGTCTTGTAGGATGGCTTCTGGAAGAGGTACCGACATCGTGCTGGGCCCACTTTCTTGCTGGTGATCCTGAGGGAAGTTTAACATGGGGTGCAACTTGCATGGGTTAATAGTTGTACATTTAACAGTATTACGATTATTCTTGTTACATTTATTACAAGTATCCTTATCATCTATAATACAGTTGCTAAGTGCATTTTTATCATTCACCAGTGTGCCATTCTCTGCAGCCATAATCCTCTCCATTGCCATGTCTCTCCTCCCAAGATGAGAGTCAGATATTTAAGTTACATTTCTTTGCATTTCACTTTCCTGTTGCCATAACTGTAAACAATCATAATGTCTAATTCGTTGCTTCCCGGATTTTATGAGACAGATCCTTCGCCTTAAATTATGCAATACCTCTGAGTCAAAACTACCTATTCCAGGAAATGGTGCTTTATCCCCCACAGTCATTCGTGTCCATTCGTCACAAAAGGTCTCAGTGTGGGGACCATACCTCCCCCACATTACTAACCGAGCAGACCCTCGGGGTCTGCAAGCCTCTTCAGTCTGAACCCTGACTGCTAAATGTCCCTGTGTTGTGCACTTGGCTGCCATTGTGGACCTTTTTAACACAGAAAAACTTCCTAAAATGCACCAAACACAGAAGTCTACGGTGGAAGTTTTCCAAGCTCTACCACCAGCTTCTTCTGCTCCGAGTACAACGAATCCGCCCCTTTTAGCAGACCCACGTAATCGTTGCAGGCCCTACCAGCGAGAATTCCTTACCTTTATATTTTTACATAAATCACACTTGCATGTGCTCCCTACAACACGCATGGGGGCAATTTATTATATGACCTCATATCACGTTGCGTTATTGGTCACACATACAACCGTGCGGTCCAATCGTACCACTTATAGACACTTGTTGCCTATAAATTGTAGGATCATTGGAGTCTCCCTACTGTTCTCCAAAACAGCCAGAGCGTAATACAACGAAAACTTTATCACACTCCGTCGCACGTTTTCACCTAGACCGTGCTCATCACGTATTCACCTTGACCGTGATTCACCAAGACTTCACCAAGATTTCACCAAGACTTCACCAAGATTTCACCAAGACTTCACCAAGAGGAGTTCAATACACTCATACCGTTTTCAACCCACTATCATTCTATAGTTTTCTGATCAGAAAAAAATCATTTCCTGTAATCTGATAGCTCTCCCCAGAGGCATTACAGTAAAGTAAGGTATTTAAACTAAGTTTTGGAAACTGAAATCAATTTGTGCTATTATCGCGTGGCTATACTATACCGCCCCCACTAGAACAATGCTATTGTGCGATTTGAGTTTCGGTGGGCGTATCCGTACGCTCCATTGCGTAATATACGCTCCGTGCGTCGACCCTTGCGTTGCGTACGCCCTGCCCTTGTAAGGACCCGTGTACGCAGACCAAGTACGTCCACAGTAACACACTACACGTTTATTAATGTGAATGATCTTTAACAGTAATCATTCACTGACACCACACCAGACTTCCTTGTATTTTAGGCAAGCCGTGCGCGTGTATTACAAATTACTCCTTAACGTATTAATATTAACTTTTAACTACCAATAGCAACAAATCTTTCTCAGCACGTTATCAATTGTGAAATGGCAAACAGGAAGGTGATATGTGAAAATACTACTAAGCAAGAAATACAGGTGTGTGTGCTTATGCGTACGTACGCAAAACAGAAACTAAACAGGTTTTAAAAGACAATAACGTACTGTTCCTACCTTCCGGTTCCGGATTTCTTCAGCACTCCTTACTAAGCGAAGCAGACGCTTATCTGGTCAGCACTACGAGGAATATTATCTCCCGCCTTTTGCTGACCGATAATGTCTGCTGAAATTTCCTAGTGCAGATATGTGAAGAGCGGGCGAGCCTCCAATTGTAAAAGCCTAATATATATATATCCTATATTAAACACTCTAAAAGGTTAATGAACACAGTACGCAATTGGCGTATGGAATACCGTAAGAGTACGCACGTAGCGTACAAATGCGTAGCCGTGGACGAGACGCACGAGCGGCACGTTCGCTCACGGCTTAAAGCGTAAAGGCAAGCACGCTATAGGCTGCCGACTAACGTAATGATACGCTATCAGCGTAGCGGACGCTCGAGACCACGAGGAGATCACGAGCGGCGCTGACGCTCACAGAGTTAAACTGGGTTTCCCGCCGCATGGATAATAAAGTGCAAATATAGTAAATGTCCATAAACTTCTTATGTCCATAACTATACGCACGAGCGAGTAATCCGCTTCAAACCAACACCGGAATATTGCTAATTATATTCTCTTCCAATGGATACTAAACACCACTGTGTAACCCCTGTCTGACCCTTCGTATCAAACAAAGAGGAATCTCTTTGTCCCCGAACATGCTATATTAACTAAACTTTCAGATTCTATCAAAGGGACCATAATCTACAAAATACATTATATGATTAAAATATGTTACGATTGAGTCGCCCGCTAGACGAACACAAACTCTACCGTAAATGCGCATGCCTGCGAGAGCACGCGACCGCGAGTATACGCATGCATGGGAGGGCTCATGCACGTGCAGCGGGCACACGCATGAGGTGCATATATGGCAATGTGCAGCGTGATATTTTTCTGACTTTGACAGGCTATACAGACAATAGATATAACAATGCACAGTAAATACTGGATGTATATCCCAGGGTACTTGTACTAAATTACCCTGACTAAATGCACTCTTTCTTAACTTACACTGTCAACAGACATGTAGAATACTTAAGTGTCCTGTAAAATGCACAACACTGACATGCAGGCGGCTTTACAGAGGAGGATTTGCCCAAACAGTCCCAGGATCAGCTCAGCTTGTCCTAATGGCGCCCAAACGCTGACAGGGAGTGAGAGAGAGAGAGATATGCAGCTCCAGGGTGGGAACATTTACTCTAAATGGTGCCCTGGGTCTGGGGTCAAAGCCTTATCCCCCTGCTGGACTTCACCACCGGGTACTGTGGGCTGTATAATAAACGTTTTTTAATAAAACTGACCTGTGTCCTTGCCCTGATGGTCTAGTGGGGTCCCTGTACTGCCACCGGCCGCGCCGGATCGCGATTTCCAATGGGTCCCGCCTGGGGGACCCCCTTACCTCCTCCCTGTGTGCGGCCACGCGATCCAGGAGGGCAGCGGTGGTGTGTGTGACTAACAAAGAGGAACCGGAGCCTCCGCTGTAGGTACCAGGGCACGGGAGTGTACAGCGCCGCTGGGGGAGGTGATGGAGCTGCAGCAGGAGATGTCTGACTGACATCTAACACTTACAGTGTCTCTGCTGCAGCCCTTGAAGTCTTCATTTTTCACTTTGAAAGGCTCTTCTCAGGGCTGCTGTAGCAGCCCCCCTGTTGTATGCCTGCACTGCATGGAACAAACTACAAAACTGAGCTCCTGTGCACGGAGGCGGGGTTATAGAGGAGGCGGCGCTATGCATTCTGGGAACAGTCAAAGCTTTTAGCCTGTTGGTGCCTCGGATCAAGATCCTACTCTACACCCCAATGTCATTCCCTGTGGAGCCCAGTGTACCCCGCAGCAGAAACTCAAACTAGGGGGGTCATTCCGAGTTGATCGCTAGCTGCCGTTGTTCGCAGCGCAGCGATCAGGCTAAAAATCGGCATTTGTGCGCTTGCATATGCATCGCAATGTGCACGCACGACGTACAGGTACAAAGTCCTTTGTGGTTTTGCACAGGTTCTAGCGACGTTTTCATTCGCACTGGCGGCCGCAAGAAGATTGACAGGAAGGGGGCGTTTCTGGATGCCAACTGACCGTTTTCAGGGAGTGCTTAGAAAAATGCAGGCATGCCAGGGAAAATGCAGGTGTGGCTGGGCAAACGCTGGGCGGGTGTGTGACGTCAAAAGCCAACCGTCCAACGTTAGAATCAACGCACACAAAGAGTAAGTCCAGGGCTGGTCTTGTTTTGCACAAAATGTTTTTGCAGGCGCTCTCGCACTTCTGCAAAACGAAAATACACTCCCCGGTGGGCAGCGACAATGCGTTTGCACGGCTGCTAAAAACTGCTAGCGAGCGATCAACTCGGAATGACCCCCTAAGTCAGAATCTGGGGGTCCTTAAGATAGATAGATAGATAGATAGATAGATAGATAGATAGATAGATAGATAGATAGATAGATAGATAGATAGATAGATAGATCGATCACAGGTTCTCAAACTCGGTCCTCAGGACCCCACACAGTGCATGTTTTGCAGGTAACCCAGCAGGTACACAGGTGTATTAATTACTCACTGACACATTTTAAAAGGTCCACAGGTGTAGCTAATTATTTCACTTGCGATTCTGTGAGGAGACCTGCAAAACATGCACTGTGTGGGGTCCTGAGGACCGAGTTTGAGAAACTATAAGATAGAGAAATGTGAACGCCTGCACTCACTCACTGACTGACGGACTCATCACTAATTCTCTTACTTCCCGATATGTTAGGAAGCTGAAAGTTAACATAGGTATTCTTCAGGTGGGAAATAAGAAATCTATGTTATTAGAATTTTAATAAGGGGATGAAAAGGAGGTTGACATAATGACATCATTCCCAATGCGTGGCTTGCGTTTTGGGTGAGATTATGAATGACACCTATGATGCCACGATTGGAAGTCGTTAACTTATTGTTCTATACTATATGACTTTATATATATCCCAATGGGTGTAAATTTGTGGGACTTACGGTTTTTGGGACCTCTTTTTACATATATGATGTTCTGTGTATATATTAACATTATATTGTTCTTACAGTGCTCCACTTCATGGGCTGACAGTGTGTCCCTGATATGATCTAATTTTGTTATGTGAGCTGGATGTTTATTTACCTAGTTTAACATCTCCACTTCTGGTTCTGGGATGGTGGAACGCACGGCACTTCTGGTTCTTGTTTGGCGTCTGGCTGTTTATTTCACTAATTTATATTAGTCATTTATACAGATATTTAAGGTTGTTTTAGTGTTCATGAGATGGGGCACTTTTATATGCATACTAGAATGAGATTGGTGATGCATTTTAAGGATTCATTATGCCTCTCTGTACTTTAGTAATTATTGGTTTCATTAATATCCCATGATACACTGTGAAAGTGGGTGGTTCCTTTTGACAATTGATGGGGGTATATAGAGCCATTCTAGGTGATGGATGTCATTCACTCTCCTGGCTGCTTGATGAATGGATTAAACTGCTGCTATGTCCTGATGAATATCCCTATGGGATTAAAACGTCGACCTTGCATGATGCACTGTATGATACCTGTGAGTTATTAAAGCCTGCTTTTTTATTCAATTGGTGAGTGCCTGATTGGAATAGCTATTCCCTGTTGTTCTATATGGTGGACCATAGTCCTTTATTGGAGCACCCCACAGTATGGACTAATTTTTTATAAGTGCTAACACTCTGAAAAGTGTATGTATATATATATATATATATATATATATATATATACACACTCAGGGTTGTATCTACCCATTGGCCAGGATGGCGCTCGCCAGGGGTGCCAGACGAGCAGGGGGCGCCGCTCGACAGTGCCACCCTTGGCCAATGTGTGGAATCCTTTAAGCCGTAGTGTCTGGCAATACCTGCTGTGCCGAGCTGCCTGGAATGGAGGGCGGAGGATCGCTCAGCAGGCAGGAGCTGGCGCTGGTATCTGGCACCGCAATGCACTACAGGGAAGAAACTGAAAATAAACTACAACTCCCAGAAACCCTTGCTGTTGGGAGCTCCCAGCGGCAAGGGCTGCTGGGAGCTCTAGTTTTTTTACACTTTCTTCACATAGTTTGATGCGGTGCCGGACACTGGGGCCATCTCCTGCCTGCAGAGCGATCCTCCGCTAATCCATCCCAGGCAGCTCGGCACAGCAGGTATTGCCAGACACTACGGCTATCTGTTGGGATGTTGTGGGGTGGGGACTAGGGCTATGTGCTGTGTGGGGAGGCTATATATGTGCTGGGAGTGGGGGAGACTACTGCTATGTGCTAAGGGCGGACTACAGCTATGTGCTGGGAGGGGGATGGGGACTATGGCTATGTGCTGTGTAGGGAGGCTATGTATGTGCTGGGAGTGGGGGAGACTACTGCTATGTGCTAAGGGCGGACTACAGCTATGTGCTGGGAGGGGGATGGGGACTATGGTTATGTGCTTGGGGAGGAGAGAGGTAAGTTCAGGGAGGGGGACTATGGCTATCTATGTTGGCAGGGAACTATTGTCATATGATGGGAGGGGGGGGACTACTGTATGACATTGTTGGGAGAGGTGGAGACTACGGCTATGTGTTGGAAGGCTACGGCTATTTCTTGGAGAGGTGGGGGCTATGGCTATTTACTGGGAGTGGACTATGGCTATGTGCTGGGAGCGGGATGGGGACTATGACTGTGCTGGGAGGGGGGAAATAACTATGTGCTGTGTACTAGTGGGGGCTATGGCTATGTGCTGAGGGAGACTACAGCTATATACATTTGAATAGGAGAGTTAGGTAGTGCCAGTGCTGCGTACTGGTAAGAAATTCCCAGCCAGTACGCAGTACGGCTGGGCTGCCACCTTGCAGACACCATGGAGAGAGGAGAGCGCAGCATGTGCTTCTCCTGTCCTGCCCCCTTAAGTCCATAGACAGGCGGTCTCACCCCCCTTTGAGTCCGGCGGCTATGGTGGCATATACTGAAATGCCGGTTCGTGAGCCAATCAGAGCTTGCGAACCGGCAGGCAATCAGGAAATGCCACTGCCAGACCGCAAGCTTTGATTGGCTTGCAGACCGTCGCCAGAATCTGAGCTACAGGACGCCACTGCCGCTGCAGGAAGGACGGACTGAGGGCAGGAGAGGTATGTGCTGCGCTCTCCTCTCCCTGACAGTAGTAGCAGACAGTGCCAGCCACAGGCAGCAGCATCAACAATGGTGAGTTGCACTTCTGGGGGCATATCTGGCACCGTGGGGGCATATCTGGCACCGTGGGGGCATATCTGGCACCGTGGGGGCATATCTGGCATCGTGGGGGCATATCTAGCACTGTGGGGGCATGTGTATCTGGCAATGTGGAGGCATATCTGGCACTGTGGAGGCATATGTGTAGCTGGCACTTTCGGGGCATATCTGGCACTGTGGGGGCATATGTGTATCCGGCACTATTGCGGGCATATGTGTATCACACCCCCATTTTCATTGGCCACGCCCCATGTGGCATGTGGTCACACCCATTTTCTGGCATGCACCCGCCTTCGGCGCACACACACAGTACCCTAAGAATTTTTTTCTACTTTCACCACTGGGTAGTGCACTGCACTTCTTTGCACTACTATTTGATTATACTACCTGGCCTTGGGTGGCATTGCTTCCTCAGCCAGACCAGGCACTGCTGATGTCTCCTCAGTGTTATAAGAATTACTGTGTGGGCATAATGTGTAAAAGGAACTGCTACTGTGTGGGCATGATGTGTATAAGGGTTACTACTGTGTAGCATCATTTGAATTGGGGGAACTATTGTATGGTCATGCCCCTTTCCCACAAGATCATGTCCCTTTTATGCACATGCACCTTCCCTATTTCAAATATGGGGGGCGCCAGTCCCTTTCTTTGCCAGGGGCACCCGGACCCCTAGATACATCCCTGTATACACTGCTCAAAAATATAAAGGGAACACTTAAACAACACAATGTAACTCCAAGTCAATCACACTTCTGTGAAATCAAACTGTCCACTTAGGAAGCAACACTGATTGACAATCAATTTCACATGCTGTTGTGCAAATGGAATAGACAACAGGTGGGAATTATAGGCAATTAGCAAGACACCCCCAATAAAGGAGTTGTTCTGCAGCTGGTGACCACAGACCACTTCTCAGCTCCTATGCTTTCTGGCTGATGTTTTGGTCACTTTTGAAAGCTGGCGGTGCTTTCACTCTAGTGGTAGCATGAGACGGAGTCTACAACCCACACAAGTGGCTCAGGTAGTGCAGCTCATCCAGGATGGCACATCAATGCGAGCTGTGGCAAGAAGGTTTGCTGTGTCTGTCAGCGTAGTGTCCAGAGCATGAAGGCGCTACCAGGAGACAGGCCAGTACATCAGGAGATGTGGAGGAGGCCGTAGGAGGTCAACAACCCAGCAGCAGGACCGCTACCTCCGCCTTTGTGCAAGGAGGAACAGGAGGAGCACTGCCAGAGCCCTGCAAAATTACCTCCAGCAAGCCACAAATGTGCATATGTCTATTCAAACGATCAGAAACAGACTCCATGAGAGTGGTATGAGGGCCTGACGTCCACAGGTGGGGGTTGTGCTTAAGGCCCAACACCGTGCAGGATGTTTGGCATTTGCCAGAGAACACCAAGATTGGCAAATTCGCCACTGGCGCCCTGTGCTCTTCACAGATGAAAGCAGGTTCTCACTGAGCACATGTGACAGATGTGACAGAGTCTGGCGACGCCAAGGAGAACGTTCTGCTGCCTGCAACATCCTCCTGCATGACCGGTTTGGCAGTGGGTCAGTAATGGTGTGGGGTGGCATTTCTTTGGGGGGGCCGCACAGCCCTCCATGTGCTCGTCAGAGGTAGCCTGACTGCCATTAGGTACCGAGATGAGATCCTCAGACCCCTTGTGAGACCATATGCTGGTGCGGTTGGCCCTGGGTTCCTCCTAATGCAAGACAATGCTAGACCTCATGTGGCTGGAGTGTGTCAGCAGTTCCTGCAAGACGAAGGCATTGATGCTATGGACTGGCCCGCCCGTTCCCAAGACCTGAATCCATTGAGCATATCTGGCACATCATGTCTCGCTCCATCCACCAATGGCACATTGCACCACAGACTGTCCAGGAGTTTGTGGATGCTTTAGTCCAGGTCTGGGAGGAGATCCCTCAGGAGACCATCCGCCACCTCATCAGGAGCATGCCCAGGCATTGTAGGGAGGTCATACAGGCACGTGGAGGCCACACACACTACTGAGCCGCATTTTGACTTGTTTTAAGGACATTACATCAAAGTTGGATCAGCCTGTAGTGTGTTTTTCCACTTTAATTTTGAGGGTGACTCCAAATCCAGACCTCCATGGGTTAATTAATTTGATTTCCATTGTTAATTTTTGTGTAATTTTGTTGTCGGCACATTCAACTATGTAAAGAACAAAGTATTTAATAAGAATATTTTATTCATTCAGATCTAGGATGTGTTATTTTAGTGTTCCCTTTATTTTTTTGAGCAGTATATATATATATATATATATATATATATATATATATATATATATATAGGAATGGCACTCCAAATTCACAAAAGCAACTGTGCTTTTGTGATGAAGGGAAAACGAGTGAAGATGAGCATAATCCTATGTTTGTAGTAATCCAGTCCTACAGAAAGAGTCTTTATTCAGTTACAAGAAAAACCTTCTAAATAGTTTGAGGGCTTCAACTACTGCTAGACTGATGGGAGTCAGATATGTAAAATTATTTAAGTCCTCTCTAGTGGTATACTACTGTAGGTTTTCTTGAGAGTGCTTAGTGACCTCTGTTTACATGCCGCTGGAGGCTACTCAGATCCTCTGATCCTTTCAACAGCTGTCATTCTCTTGAGAGGCAGCCTCTCTGAAGACTCCTCCTGGCTTCTTATATGCACTGAGAAGGCTCATGGGAGTAGGTAAGGTGAATCACTCTTCAGTTCATCTCCCAAAGAGTCCTCCTTTCTTAAGTGTCCCTGGCTCCAACTTCCCAATGCTCACCCCCTCTTGGATTGACTTGCTTCTCTACAGTCAGGGGGTTCACATCCCAGACTTTTGACCCACAACGGTGTCCTTATGTACTGTATATGTAAGAACATACTGCATAGGATAAGAGATACTCCATGGTTATGGGGTATCATATACTGTACTCCTCCTTCAGACTCTTATGTGTTCTCACATTCATCTATCTTTAAGGATTGACATAATAATTATTTAACTCAGTATGAATACAATTTCTTAATAACTACATATGGTAGATAAAAAGATGCAGGGGCACTATGAAAAATTGAAATAAATAACTTCCTAACACTGAGTAGCTGCTTTCACTCGCCTAATGCTCTGTAAGACTACACTATTTTTCATTTGTGTGATGCCTTGGGGGGAGGGGGGGGGGTGGCTGGGCTGGTTTGGAGGTGCCCCAGAATGTTAGAGACTTGTCCGATGAGGTGACCTGGACGTTGGTGGGTAAGCCCATAACTTTGGCCATATTTATGCTAACAGTCTTTTATTTGATATTTAATTGTAATATTTATCTCAATTTTGAATAGTAATTTTTGCAGGGTGCACCTGCATCTTTTTTTCTGTGTTGTACTTTAAGTCACAACAAGGTAGCACCTCTCATTACAAGCAACTAGGGTGTGTAGTCTAGAGCCCCTCCCCCTATATAACTACATATGTTGGAATAAGTTTTAAACAGTACAGCCGATTTCCAACGGTTTGGCCTTAAGATGGACATTAAAGTAGTACTGTTGATGTTAATAGACATCTGTCATTCATTGTTCTTTGATTGCTTAGTCAATGTTCATTTACCCATTTGGCTTGCAGCATTGATCTATTGTATTCCTCTGATGATACCTCCAGCTGCAGATCTACTGGAAGTTGTCTGTGTTCACCAAGAGCCAATAGTAGGTGGAGCAATGGGGTTTATTCAGGTTTGTTATCAAACCAAGAAAGTTAGCAATTGGGCAAAACCATGTTGCACTGCAGGTGGGGCACATGTAACATATGCAGAGAGAGTTAGATTTGGGTGGGTTGTATTGTTTCTGTTCAGGGTAAATACTGGCTGCCTAATTTCTACATTGCAATCTAGATTTCAGTTTGAATACACCCCACCCAAATCTGGTATTGTCAGTACCTGTTAATCACTCTTAAGTTCTAGGTGGGGAATTCATATAAACAGATACAGTATGCATAGAATGTACTCATGTTGACCAGGCGTCTGGATAGGATAGAATAGTGTCAAGAGTGAGAGGTGTCTCACCGCATCTGCTATCTACTGCTTGCACGCATTGAAATATGTGAACAATCCCCTGGGTGATAGAAGAGGAAATTTCTACTTTCTATACTAGAACTCCGTGCTCCTTGTTACATTGCAAGGAGACCCATTGTCCATTCCAAATGAGGAGACGTCAGGGAAGAAAAGAGTTACAAGTTTATTGAGGATACTCTGGTAGCGGCGGTGTTGATCACATCTGTCTATGTGTATAAGGTGTATATGAAACATAAATGCACTTCATATTTAGACTTGGGTCCAATCCTCAATATATCTCATTATGGTATGTAAATATTAAAACTAGGTGATTCATCGCACCCTACGGGCGCTCTTCACACCGTCGTAAGGGGCTACGCCCCCTTAACCCTTGCACACCCTTGTGGCGTGCAATATTTTTATTATATGGAGTATTACCTCCAATCATAATTGTGTGAGTGGTTAAATATTGCACGGACAAAGGGCGTGCAATGGTTAAGGGGTCGAAGCCCCTTGCAACGGCGTGAACAGCGCACACAGGGCCTGATGAATCACTTAGTAGGTGCTTTGGTTGGGGGAGTGGTGGGTGCGGGGGAGACGCAGATGGGATCCGGGGATGATGCGGGAGGGGCGGTTGCGGTGGTGATGCAGGTGGGGGAGGGGCTGGTGCGGTGGTGCCGCAGGTGGGTGTCCGAAGCCACCGCGGGTGGGGGAGGAGTAGTTGAGGGGGTGCCTTGGGTGGGGGAGTGGCGTGGGAGGGGTTGCTGCGGGTGGGGGAGGGGGTCCGGAGCTACCACGGGTGCTGGAGGGGGTGTGTGGGAGTGCCGCGGATGAGCTGCTACAGCTTGGGCCAGCCAGACTTCATTAGGTAAGTGTCTGGAAAGAGAGTGTGTGTGTGTGTGTGTGTGTGTGTGTGTGTGTGTGTGTGTGTGTGTGTGTGTGTGTGTACATATAGTGTCTGTGTATACTGTATATATGTGTGACTGTGTATGTGTGTAATGTATGTACAGTATGTATGTGTGTGTGTTTGTGTGTATATATATATATATGTGTGTGTGTGTGTGTGTGTCTGTTGTGTATGTATGACTGCGGCATAATGTGTGTAAGCGTCACTGGTACAGGGGGCATTACGTGTGTAAGCGTCACTGGTACAGGGGGCGTTACATGTGTAAGCGGCACTGGTACAGGGGGCGTTACGTGTGTAAGCATTACTGGTACAGGGGGGCGTTACGTGTGTAAGCCTCACCGGTACAGGGGCCGTTACGTGTCTAAGCAGCACAGATACAGGGGCGTTACGTGTCTAAGCGTCACTGGTACAGAGGGCGTTACGTGTCTAAGCGGCACTGGTACAGAGGGCGTTACGTGTCTAAGCGTCACTGGTACAGGGGGTTGTTACGTGTGTAAGCGTCACTGGTACAGGGGGCGTTACGTGTGTAAGCGTCATTGCTACAGGGGGCAGGGGCTTAACTCTGGGAGGCAATGGAGTCAGTTGCCGCCGGGCTCCTCCTCTGTAGGAGGGCACCTCTCCTCCAGTTCCGTGTTCAGCAACACCATTCAATTAAATAATTGACAGCCGCTGCTATCTCTTCCATGGTCAACTCCCCTCCCTCACTAGTCCCCTCGCACCTTACAAGTCACACCCTCTGTTTTATAGATGCACATTTTAAAAGTGTCATACCCAGGATTAGAACCCACGACCTATTACAAAGGAAGCAGGCACCTTCTTGATAGAGCTACAGTATTTGCTCCTGTATAAGAAGCATGAGAATTCTAACTATATGAAGTTACTTCTCTGACAATCCACTTACATATATTTATCTATATGGGGGTGGGGGTGGGGTGCACCAATATTTATCTTGCCTCCGGGCAACTGGGACAAACTTACACCACTGACAGGGGGTGTTACTTGTGTATGGTCACTGGTACAGGGGGCATTACATGTGTAAGCGTCTCTGGTACAGGGGGCGTTACATGTGTAAGTGTCTCTACTATAGGGGGTATTATGTGCGCTGTGCCTTTGTAAAGTATGCGAGGGTGCAAATTTATAGTTTGCAGGGGGGCGCCGAACACCCTAGCACCGGCCCAGACTGCACACCAACTGCACTGCACAGCACTGTCACCTTTTACATTGATTCAGCGTCCATACATTACCTTCCGCGATATCACCCACTCTATCCGTTACATTAGCCATCTCGGGGCTTCCAGGCCGGCAGTCCAGGTGCTGTGTTGCGGAGTCAGGGCCTCTGGGGATCTGGGCCTGGCTGTGGCGGGGAGGCACTTCTGTGACATTATACGCAGAGAAGGCTCCGGGGGTCAGAGAGTATGCGGCGCAGGGAGGGCTATGAAAGCCTTCTGCTGCGCAGCTTTCATACACATCTATGCCGGTGGCCGCAGCAGCTTTTGTTCCACCTGCGCTGCGGCTAGGGAGTGGGGATTGTTGATGCTGGAGGGGGCAGTTGGACTGGCAGCCGGACATAGGACGCTGCAGTAATACGATTTTTTGTTCCCCTATCTGTATCGCAGAGACTTGCTGCAGATGCAGTGGCATACCCTCCAGCTGTACCTTTTTGGCAGGTACAGTCCCTTTTTTTTTATGGTCTGTACCTATTTTTGACTCTCCAAGCTTCCATTGAAAGTATAGGAAAAGGGGCGTGGCCACACGGTTGTACCCATGGCCACGCCCCCCTTTTCGAATTTGTATAAATTTTTATGTGTAAATTGTTGGAGGGTATGTTGCTGCAGATGCAGTGGCATACCTCCCAACTGTCCCGATTTTTTGCGGGACAGTTCCGTTTTTTGGGGCTGTCCCGCTGTCCCACCCGCGAGCCACAGTGTCCCACGGTGGGGGGGGGGGCAGTTGGGAGTCTCCTGCACTCGCTGCGAGCAGCGGTGAATAGACGCTGTGCACATGCGCACAGCATCTATTAACTAGAGGCAGAGGGAGAGGGGGCATGCCTGCGGCTCACAGAGCGCTGGGCATGCCCCCCAAAGTGATGAAAACTGGGGGCGTGGCTCATGATCGCGGCACTCCGGCAAAGCCACGCCCCCTTTCTGGAGGCTATGCCCACTTTTTCCAGCGGCCTCGCCGATGTCCCTCCTTGACGGCCACCAAAGTTGGGAGGTATGCAGTGGGCCTATTTTGGGGTCCCATTGCTAATCCTGCTCTGTGAAAACACAGCAGGCAAAGAGCAGTGCCTCCCATTGGATGCAACCTGTGTGGGAGGGCGTTTCTCTCCCAATCAGCTGTGGACTGGGCGTGATAGACCTGCTACTAACCCAATGAGAGCTCCTAGCCACACCCAGCGTTATACACACAGGCACAAAGTCACAGATCTGGGCTATTATATAGGAGATGACGGAAAAATCAGAAATTCTAAATAATACTGGTCCCAAACATTTTAGACACACAGGTAGCACAGCATTCTACGGCTGCGTGACATCACTGAGCAATATGAGCAGTCATATCGCTCGGTGTGTACGGGTGGCCACCAACCACTCTGCCCTGGAGGTGAAACACTAGTCGATGTCGCTCATAGAGCGACGTCGTCAAGTGTGTATGGGCCTTTAGGCACACACAGAAGTACAATTATCACAAGCCCAAGTGTTCATTGTATGCTTGCAATTTAGGTTTGTCACTTTAGCAGTGGGAATAACATGCAAATATTAAGAAAAAAAAGCATGGCTAAAGGGGCATACACACTAGATGATTCAAGTAAACCATATGCACGATAAAGAAATTATCATGCATATTGTCAAGTGTGTACGCACGATAACAATGCGCCCTCCTGCGGGTTGTTATAGTTTATCTTTATCAACTGAACATGCAGTCCAATTTAGGCTATATCTTTCATGGCCGCATGTTCGGGGATGGGAGCAATGACGTCACTGAACGATATTGTTCACTATATCGTTCAGTGTGTATACTCTATATCTTTCATTTTGCAGATGAAGAAATTTCAAGGGAAATCTTTATTGGATCCAAATCGTCTAGTGTACCTGCCTTAGGGGTATATTCAGGGCAGGATTAAGGCTTCAGGGGGCCCGGGGTACTTTAGACAAGGGGGGCCCCAGAGGACTAAATATAGTGTATATAGGAAGGGGATGTTCCTTACATGTGTGTGCGTATATATACATATATATATATATATAAGTGATGAGCGGGTTCGGTTCGTCGGAATCCGAACCCCCTCCGAACTTCACCCATTTTACACGGTTCCGAGGCAGATTCGAATCTTCCCGCCTTGCTCGGTT
This sequence comes from Pseudophryne corroboree, assembly GCF_028390025.1. Taxonomy (NCBI): domain Eukaryota; kingdom Metazoa; phylum Chordata; class Amphibia; order Anura; family Myobatrachidae; genus Pseudophryne; species Pseudophryne corroboree. Next base: position 554,420,442 of record NC_086449.1, on the reverse strand, counting down.
AACCCGAGCACGCCCGAACGTCATCATCCCGCTGTCGGATTCTCGCGAGATTCGGATTTTATATAAGGAGCCGCGCGTCGCCGCCATTTTTCACTCGTGCATTGGAAATGATAGTGAGAGGACGTGGCTGGCGTCCTCTCAGTTTTATTCAGGTGGCTGCAAATATCTGTGCTCACTGCTTTATTGTGGGGACTGGGGACCACCAGTATTATATAGGAGGAGTACAGTGCAGAGTTTTGCTGACCAGTGACCACCAGTATTATACGTTCTCTGCCTGAAAAACGCTCCATATCTGTGCTCAGTGTGCTGCATATATCTGTGCTCACACTGCTTTATTGTGGGGACTGGGGACCACCAGTATTATATAGGAGGAGTACAGTGCAGAGTTTTGCTGACCAGTGACCACCAGTATACGTTGTCTGCCTGAAAAACCCTCCATATCTGTGCTCAGTGTGCTGCATATATCTATGCTCACACTGCTTTATTGTGGGGACTGGGGGCCAGCAGTATTATATAGGAGGAGTACAGTACAGAGTTTTGCTGACCAGTGACCACCAGTATACGTTGTCTTCCTGAAAAACACTCCATATCTGTGCTCAGTGTGCTGCATATATCTATGCTCACACTGCTTTATTGTGGGGACTGGGGGCCAGCAGTATAATATAGGAGGAGTACAGTACAGAGTTTTGCTGACCAGTGACCACCAGTATTATACGTTCTCTGCCTGAAAAATGCTCCATATCTGTGCTGCATTGTAGTAGATAGTAGGAGTACAGTGCATAATTTTGCTGACCACCAGTATATAATATATAGCAGTACGGTACAGTAGGCCACTGCTCTACCTACCTCTGTGTCGTCAAGTGATCCCGCCGGGTGCAGAGACGGAGACAAGGCTGTCTCCGTCTCTGAAACACAGTTTGCTGAACTTCATTTAAAAAAAAAAAAAACATGCAAAACTGCCAGTGCTTCACGGCAGGCACGGGGGGGGCCTTAAATTTGGGGGGGGCCCAGGGTAATGTGTCCCCTGGGCTCCCCCCTTAATCCGGCTCTGGGTATATTCAATTAGGGTCGGATCCATTCCGACATGCATTTGTCGGAATGGATCCGACAACCCCTATTCAATCTCATTTCAATTCGACTTTTAAAAAGTCGAATTGAGATGAGGGACCGAAGAGGGGGGAGACCAGCGGGGACAGCCGCGGGCAGACGGAGGAGAGCAGCGCTACAGCAGCGCTGCAGAAGGATGTCTCACAGCCGCCAGACCTCACGGCAGTGTCCACCCGGCTCCAGCAAGCGTGACCTCAATTGCTGGAGCCGGGTGGACGCTGCCGTGAGCGGCGCGGCTGTAAGACATTCTGTTACAGCGCTGTGCTGTAGCACTGCTATCCACTGTGTGCCCGCGGCTGTCCCCCGTCTCCGCGCGCCCCCCCCCCCCTCTCCTCCTCTGGATCTCACATCTCAGTCCGACATTTTTTTATGTCTGACTGAGATAGTCAGAAACGGGGCCAAATCCTGTTGAATTTGGCCCCGTTTCACTCAAAAGTACGTGAATTGGCAGCTATACAAGTCGATTTCCACAACTTGTTGAATAAAAACTGCAAGAATTGAATAGGTTGCATCACTATTCGACCTTAAAAAGTCGAAAACTGCCGTCTTTTCGACAGACGGCACTTTTCGACCCTAATTGAATATACCCCTTAAGCTGTAAGGTCTGTAACCTGCCAAGCGGGGCTATTTGGTGCGACTACAACAAAGGTGTATGAGGACACATATTTTGTTTTGTTTGTGTGTTTCACAGGAAAACATTTCAAACAGGCCCAGGCTGAACTGGAGGAGAAGAAGCTGCCATCCTATGAAGGTCCTATGGAGGGTAATGGTGATGAGGAATAACCAGTGGATGAGACATCTGAAGAGAGGCTATCTGAGGAAAGGTCACAACATTCTCTGGCAGATGTGTGTGAAGGTAAAAAAAAAAACTGTAGCATTTTTTCTCTTGGTGGGATGTATCAAGCATGACATTTTACATGAGATGCATCCTGCCACTCAGAGGAAGCAGGGCCGTTTCTTGGGGCAGGCGAGCAGTGCAACCGCACTGGGCGCCCGCCACGGCACTAACTGTACCTCCCTGCTTCCCCCTCCTATTTCTCCCCGAGTAACCCGCTCGGGGGGGCGGAGTTTCACGGAATGACGCGGCTGCGTCGTTACGTCACGACGGAACCCCGTCACTCCGCGAAACTCCCCTTCCCCCCCCCCGAGCGGAGTACAGAGGGGGATCCAAGTTAGGAAGAGGGAAAGGCCGGCGCGAGGAGCGACTGGTGTGGCGGGCCGAACAGCGGTAATCGCCTCTGTAAGTATTCTCTCTCTCTCTCTCTCTCAATGTGTAAAATGGGGACACCTGCCGTAATGTGGGAAATGGGGACTCTTGCCTGCCGTAGTGTGGGGATTTAATGTATCAAGGGCATTGCGGTGTGTGGCATAATATGGTGCAGGGGGCATTACTGTGTGGGGCTTAATATGGTAGAATTTTTTTTCCTGTGGTGGTCGTGATCTGTTGGAGCAGGGTCAAAAACTGGATTGTGAGGTAGTCTTTTCAGACGAGGCCATGCCCATTTAAATGAGGCCACACCCATTTAGATGAGGCTACGCCCCCTTGTCGGGTGCGCGAGCAAGGTTTTTTTTTTTTCATCTAGGTGTGTGGGGGGGGGACGCACATTTTTTTATGTCATGGGGGGGGGCGTATTTTTAAATCTCGCACTGGGAGCCAAATTGGCTAGAAACAGCCCTGAGAGGAAGCATAGCATTTAGAGGCACCGCATGCTTGAAAACTATTGCAAAGGACAGCTCTCCCAATAAAAGCTGCCCTTTGCGATACAAGAACTTTTCTGTCCCAGGAGTCCTCCTGCGTATGCCCCTCAATGACTTGGCCATACCCTTTTTCATGCCACACATTGGGCCACTTGGGTGGACTTTCTCCCCAAGCTAAAAGTTGGCACCCAGTCGCTGCACCAGATGCTCCCATTTTCATCGGACAGTTGCTTCCTATTGACCTTGAGCTCTCATGATTTTCCTGCATCTCTGTCATTCTCACACAGACATAGAGGACGGATTTGACTTGTAGCAGAGACAGTTGGGTGTACATGTTATTTATTTATTTATTAACAGTTTCTTATATAGCGCAGCAAATTCCATTGCGCTTTACAACTGGTTACAATTTGATTACAAAACTGGGTAAAAACAAACAGTCATGTCATAGAGGTAGGAGGGCCCTGCTCGCAAGCTTACAATCTATAGGATAGTAAAAGTGTGCCAGTGTTTATTTGATGTGAACAGGGCAGTACCATAACTTTGACAGCGGCAAATACATAACAGTAAATGGGTACAAATAGTAAATGTAGTCAATGTTACCACATACAAATACAGTATACTGTATATTGGGGGTAATTCCAAGTTGATCGCAGCAGGAATTTTTTTAGCAATTGGGCAAAACCATGGCCCTCATTCCGAGTTGATCGCTAAGTTTTTCGGACGCACAACATATTCGCAAAGTTGCGTTAATGTAGTAATTTTGCGAACTTCCGCCCTCAACGTATTTTTGCAAATTCGCACGCAGTATTACACAAAGTGGGCGTACGCCAAATGACATCGCAGTAATGCAAAACCATCGCAGCATTGCGAAATCATCGCAATAACACATACTTAATCGTAAAAATACTAAGTTTGAGTATATTTACAAAGTTTGGCGTAAAAGTGCACACTTTTAAGGTAAAACGCACAAAAATGTTTTTTTGGACTATTAAGTGCAATTACACCTTTCCTTTTAAAGACCACAAGCCCTTTTCAATTACGAACCCAATTAGTGTTTTGATTGTTAATGTTCAAAAACAATTAAGTCTGTGAACAAAACCAGATTAACACTTTGTTGCCATAATTGCCCATCAACATGTCAAAGTGTGAATTTTTTTTTTTTTTTCTTCACTTTTTTAATTTTTAAAGGTGTTGTTTGTGAATGAAGGTGTTTACATGTTTCTTAACACAATATTATCCTTTTTTTTTGGGTAAAAATGTAACGTTAGATGTGTGTAATTTTTTTGTCATAAAAATTCTACCTGCAAATCTGCTGATCCTTTTTTGCATTAAGAAACACAACACCCGGTTAACTTTAAACAACTTTTTTTTTATTTTTTTTTGTTTTTTTTTGTTTTTTTGGTAAATCAAATATTCTAAATTATGCAAATTTTTCCAAATGGTCCACACAATCCAGCATTGCTTGCAGGTGTTGGCGCATGGTGTTTAGAATCCCTGCAAAACTTGTGGGATCTCCAACTGCAACATCTGAAATTAAGATGCAACACAAACATTAATAACTTAATTACATTACTTATTAGCCAAGCAAGGCGCAAAGCACACTTAAATGCTGGCATGTACAAACTGCTGGACTCCAGCTGTTGTGAAACTACATATACCAGCATGCCTTTACACAGTTTTGTGGTCAGGGAATGGCAAAGCTGTGTGAGGGCATGCTGGGATGTGTAGTTTCTCAACAGTTGGAGTGCCGCAGTTTGGACAGGTCTGCTTTAATGGCAAAGTTACTACATCCTGGCTGTTTTATGGTACAATCATTAGCAGAACACACAAGCCTGCTCAGCCTTTTTTTCAGATTTTAAAGTGTTCCAGACCATGTGTTACATTTACTACTATGTGAGTTATATTTAAGATGGAACGTTGCCCATATCAATCAAGCCAAAATATGATTATTATATTGTAGAAGTGGCTCCCAATTTTTTAAGTATAATCTTATTGGTTGCTATGTCCGACATCCCATGTTAAAGATAACTACCATCTTCGTCAATGTGACACCATGTTGGCATTCATTCCCATTTGTTGTTTATTTATTTTTTTATTTTTAGGGGGTTGGTCCTGCATCATCACACTGCATAAACACATCTTCAGCAGCCCAACATATCATAGCATTCCCACACTCCCTGAAAGCTGCCCTTACTAAATAAGTGGAAACATGTTTGACTCGAACAATTATTAATTTTGAGAATGTAACTTTCACACAAAAAAACAGTGTGTCATTAGGCTGCATAACAAAGTGAAGCATGTGATTTGTAAGTGTAAATATTCAGACTACACAGGCCCAAGTGTAAAAGGCAAACAACATACTAAACTCCACTCAGGTCTAACTGTTTCACTGAAAAAGTAACACATATAAACCCTGTTGTCCTGGCAACCCTGGCTACCTAATGAGTGTCAACCTAGAGTGGACACACAAAACATTGCACACATACACACTGTACATATAATGACACTCACAAATATGTAAAGGCAACATGTACACCATGATGAAATGTTTAAATATTTTTCCAGGGTCCAAGAATTCAAACAGTACAACACTGCATGTTTTGGCATTGTAAGTGTAAGTGGGTAATCTTATTGTAGAAAATTTAAATAAACTTACTTTCCTCGGAAACATCCAGACTCCCGGAATGTTCTGCAGGGGCTTCCTCTGCCCATTCACTTGGTGGGGATGTTGCCTGGATGGGGGAAGGCGGCTGGATGGGGGAAGGAGGAGGGATTGGGGAAGGAGGAGGGATTGGGGAAGGAGGAGGGATTGGGGCAGGAGGCTGGATGGGGGAAGGAGGCTGGATTAGTGCCGCAATTTCAGAGGGGGGGTCTGATTGAGAGGGCGAGGGGGGCGGAGAGAAATTTAAAGCAATAGAGGGTGAGGGGGGTTCAGATGGGGATGTCGAAGTGGAAGGAGAAGGGGTATGGGAAGGAGGAGAAGGGGTCCCAGAAAGAGATGGAGAGGTGTGGTGAGAAGGGGAATGGAAAGTGGAGTGGGCCAGGGAAGCTGAGGGGGACTGGGAAGCTGAGGGGGACTGTGAAGATGAGGGGGACTGGAAAGCTGAGGGGGAGTGTGAAGGGGAGGGGGAGTGAGAAGGGGAGGGGGAGTGAGAAGGGGAGGGGGAGTGAGAAGGGGAGGGGGAGTGGGAAGGGGAAGGGGGTGGGGAGTTGTGCCGTTGTTGTTGTCCTAGAATGAAAATATTGTCCACATTTTTTAATCATGCCAAATTACATAGTATTGATTTTTAAATATAAATGTTATGTTACATGTTTTTTTAAAAAAAATTTAAAATAGAAAATCAAACATGTTAAGATCCTCTTCATGTTGGCCATAGCAAACAAAATGAAGCCAAACTTTAACTTTGAAGCTCATTCCTTAATCTAGTCCATTGAGTCATAGTGATTTGTCTAGGCAACATCACCAGATTACTATTCAAGGGCCCTTATTATATAGCCAGCACTTATCAAGTATTTTGGACCAGTTTCCTGGCTGCTTCTTATTTCTTGGAAACATGCACTTGTTTCGTGTCACTTTACTACAGTCAGTACTGTTTCCCCTAACCACACACACTGACCTAATTTCCTAAAAAGGAGACTGAAGGTTGCAATTAGCCTACCACTTACTGTAAAATGTAGGTAATTCAAAGGGGATTACAGCTGGAATTTAGTTTGCAATTGTCCAAAAGCATGTGCTCTGCAGGGGTTGCATATATAACATGTGCAGAGAGAGTTAGATTTGGTGGACTTTTTCAATTATGGGCATGGAAAATACAGGCTGTTTAATTTAAACACAGCAAATTATTGAGATGCTTTAACACACCCCACCCAAATCTTACTCACTCTGCACATGTTACATATGCTTCCCCTGCAGTGCACATGGTTTTGCACAATGGTTTACAAAAAACCTTTTGTTCAAAATTGGGAAGATCAAGCATTATCACATTTTAAGCAAAAAATCTTATGTAATGTAACTTACTTCGGGTATGGAGAGCACGGATTTGCTGGCGGATCTCCGCCAACAAATCTGGAGTCCGCCTGCGGAGATCACTCCATCGCCTCTCGAGCTGGATGATTGTCCGCCTGCTGCGGACGCGAGTCCGCAGCAGGCGGCGGACCTCCGCGTAGGCCTCGCGCTTCACCCGATTGGGGATGAAGCGCCCAACGCGGCCTACGCGGCGGTCCATCACCGCTACCAGCACGCGGAGCTCCCGCCTGGAGAACGGTGCTGCACGCATCATGGCAATGGCGTTTTCCTTATTTGGGCATATATTTATAGTGTCTGTTAGCATGTGATTGGCCAAAAATATGTCATTTCTAATAACTTTATTGATCTTTGCAATGCTGTGAAGAGCAGAGTGTTATTTTGCACGAGCGGAAATTCGCCTTAGCAGAAGCGAAAATGTTTGTTAGAAACAATTAGAATAAACACACAGAGACACAGACTTTACTGAAAATTACTAAACATATCTGTGTACTCACCACAGGTCGTGTGATCATTCAGCTGGACAGTCACAAAGTGTCAAACATTGAGGATCATTTGTTTGTGTGTTTGTTTACATAATCAGGATTTGAGGATATAAAATAAATAAGGACACTATTTATTATCATTACAGTATTTAAATTATTACATAAACATTGTCAGCTTAACGTGTTTTTGTTTTTTGTGTTTAAAAAGAAAAAACCATTCCAACACAACAACAGCATTACCCAATCACTTTACAAGAACATACTAAATGCAATCATGTTTAAAAATACATAAGCATACTGGGTTGTATTATTTGTGCAAATATAAATGTTAAAAACACTATACCTGAAATGTTCTGCTACAATTCTTGCCCTCACTTGGCTCCCCCTCCGTGTCACACTCCCCCCACCGAAGCGTGGCACAACCCCTGGCTCCTCATCAGGCAATTCCTCTGCCTGAGGAAGCTCGACACTACTCCTTACCGCGATATTATGGAGTATTGCGCACAGGACCACTATTTTACTTGCCATCTCCGGCGAATACATGATGTCGCCACCCGTGCGGTGGAGCACACGAAAGCGCCCTTTCAGGACACCAATTGTGCGCTCCACCAGCTGCCTAGTGGCAGTAAGCGCGGAGTTAAATGCCATCTGTGGTCCTGGCCTGGGATTACGGTAAGGAGTCATGAGCCAGGGGGTGCAAGGATATCCACGGTCTCCTGTTGGAATAAAAGCAAAATTTTAGATCACAAATTTCATATATTTTTGTAAGTTTGTAACTAAAATATTTGAGCAACAACTCACCCAATAACCACATGTCTGGTCGTTGACTTGATCTTAATCTCTGCCATATCCCTGATTGTCTAATGACATACGCATCATGGGAACTTCCTGTAAACTTTGCGTTCAGGGAAAGGATCTGGAGGGATGGCCCACAAACAACCATTACATTCAGAGAATGAAACAGTTTCCTGTTTCTATAAATTTCTTCATTATGTCTTGGTGGCTGAATAGCAACATGTGTGCCATCCACAACCCCAATAACATGTGGGAAGCGACTACCACCTTCCGCAAATTGCCGCTTCACCACATCTAGGGCACCAACATCCAAAGGCATAGCAATAAATTGCTTAACACGCTTGATGAAAGCCTGGCAGACACGTCGCAGGACCTTACTGAACTGGCCCTGCGACATGCCAACCAGGTCTCCAACAACATGCTGGAATGATCCTGTGGCCAAAAAATGTAACACTGCAAGGAATTGTGTCAATGGTGGTATTGCTGTAGGATACCGAATTTCAGACTCCAGATCACTCTCTATTATGGAGAGAGTGTCTAGGATTAGATGTGGTGGCAGCCGGTATCTACGCACCACCACATCATCTGGCATCCCAAAAAGTATGACACGGGTTCTGAAAATTGGTGGCCTAGCACGCCTCCGTTGCCTTGGTTGATGAGGAGCCGGCTGTGGTTGTGGGGCTGGCGGTTGGGGTGGGAGTGCTGGCGTGGGTTGGGGAGGTAGGGCTTCTGCCGCAATATGTATTGACATCACACACTTTTTGGAGAGAATGTTAAGAAATGTAAAAAAAAAATAATTCAAAGTTTTCCAAAATTTTACACAATAACTGTTTTTACAATTGTGGTGTCAACTTACTGCAGGAGCGTACATTTTTTCTGTGTTGAATTCATGTCCAAAATGCAAAAATAAAAAGCAAATAAAACTAAATTTAATATTTGGATATAAAAAACATATATTAATGCAAAAAAACTTTATAAAAAAAAAAAACCAAAAAAATAAGAAATTTAGTACCTAGTCCAGGAAAGACAAACACTACTTTGCAGATCAATCCTGGAAAACCCAAACACTTTGTTTAGCAAACTTTACCAAAAAAAAAAAAAAAAAAATTTAACAAACACAAACAAGCACCAACACAGGCCAAGGACACTTACCTGCTCCTAAAGAAATAAAGTCTTGTTTTTGTGGACCACACCCAAAAATGAAGACAAAATTGGTTTTTCTCACCAAAAAAAAAATCCTACAAGAGAACACAAATGACAGTCAAAAACAGCATACAGACACTTCCAACAAACAAGCTCCAACACAGGCCAACGACACTTACCTGCTCCTAAAGAAATAAAGTCTTGTTTTTGTGGACCACACCCAAAAATGAAGACAAAATTGGTTTTTCTCACCAAAAAGTAAATTCCTACAAGAGAACACTAATGACAGTCAAAACAAAGAAGCACGGGAATATTTTCACAAATGGACTTGCAAAATATATATGTGTTATAAAAATTAAAATATTAAAATGTATTAAAAAAACTTGCCAACACAAAAAAAAAAAAAAAAAACAGAATACTCACAAACGAAAATACCCACAAAAAATGCCACTGTCTATATTCAAAACGCAAAGAAAAGGACAAAGGTATGCTTGACAATTACTCACTCTGCCAATTCCACTATCACCTTCCCGCACAAGCCAACAACTCAAACGCCAAACTACCAACACTTACAGCATGCACAGTAGGCCCTTAAATAAGCAGTGCAATCATTCAACAGAATAACAGTGTACACCTGTGTGAATTAACGAGTCGCACGTAGGTATATAAGCGCACACACCTCGGCGTACACACGTCATCACAAACATGGCTTCTCGTGAGCAAATCGCAGCAGAGATAGACCGCATTGCAGAGCAGCAGATGGCATTGCAGAAACAACGGATAGAGTGTCAAAGGCGCTTGTTAGAATACGCCTCTGCGGAGGTTAATGCAGGACCTAGTACTGTGCAAATTTCTGCTTCTGAACCTCAACAATTGAGTGTGGATACCCTGCCACACACACATAGTGAGCAAACTGAGGGAGAATTGACTTTAGCCACACAAACACAGCAGACAGAAGCTGCTAGTGAGGAGGAAGATGGAGATGACCAACCTGAAGAAACCTCACAGGCTACCTCCAGACGGAAAAAAAGACAGCCTGCATTCACTAAGAGGGAGTTGCGTGTCTTGGTCACGCAGGCCATGTCCAAAATACATAGGGGCCCCAAAAACATGGGGGCTGCTTCCAAAGAACGCATCTGGAGAGACATCACAAAATCTGTGAATGAAGTTGGCTCTGTCGTCAGAACATCACAGGAAGTGAGACGACGGTAAGTGCATCTTGACAATCCTTTTTCTGTGCTAAGTTGCATAAAAAATGTAGTTACATGTCATGTTATGTCTAGCAAACACAAGCAGAACATGTGTGCTATATATTTACTTTGAACAATAAGAAGACTCAACTTTTTCCCTCTTTCACAATATTTATGTAGGTGGGCCGACTTCAAATCCCGCCTGAAGGCAAAGAGGGCTGCGGAGTGGAATGCCTCAAGGGCAACAGGGGGGGGACCACCTGTCGCTGTGGAGTTTACTGACTTGGAGGAGATGGCGATGGCCTGTGTGAGTTATGAGGAGGGCCAAGGGGTGTCTCATATGGACACGGACCTGCCTGAGATTCTGACGGGACATGACTTGGAAGGTAAGTTTACACATGTATTTGTCTGAAATTTGAACTGTATTAATAATCTTAAACTAATTTTGACTCCAACTTTTCCCCCACACATTCTTCTATTTGCTTGCCACAAAACACAGCACAGGGGGGTGAACAGTTTGAGTCACAGGCCGGTTATGTGGTTGAGGCTGAGGTGGAGGGACCTAGTGGGTCTGCCAGTGTGGGCCAACAAAACCCACCTATGCAGGTTCCTACTGGCCCCCCCACCCAACCCTCTGCTATCCCGGAGATCCTGCTTGAAATTGCTAGGTATGGTGAGAGCCTAAACACATTTCAAGACGGGGTCATCCGGGAGGTAAGCCAGATAACTGTCCGGCTCACTGAGATCCGAACCTGTGTTGAGCAAGGTGTTGCTCAACTCTGCCAAAGTCTGGCAGAGATCAGGCAGGCCCAAGAACAACTGGCCTCCTCAAACCAAAGCCTTGCAACTAACATCTTGCAAGGGCTCCAGGCCATCGCTGTCTCCCTTGCCCACAGTGGCAGAGAGCCAACCACATCGGCTCCCTCCCCTGCCCCTGCCCAGGAAGAACAGGACACTGGGCAGGCCCAACGAAGGTCACTCCGCAGACCAAGCAAAGAAGATCAGCCTCAGGCGGGGCGAAAAAGAAGAAAGTGATGTCTCTCCAGATGGGCAGCACCCATGTTTTTGTAGTTGCCTCTATGTTATTTTGGACTTGGCTTGTGTGGCCAGAATGGATCACTCCCTCTTAGTGAAATGTCTTTTTTCTGTTTGGAGGAATTGTAGCCTGTGAGTTTCTTTTAAAAAACAACAGAGCCATCTTCCTCTCACTAGTGTGCTGTGTATTGTTGTGTTTGTGTGGTGGATACTAATTATTTCTCAGTTTGTGTCACATTTTTGTGTGGCAGGGTGTGAAATATGTTGAATTTATGAATTTATAAGATACTTTTGTCAGAAGCAGAAATTTGCAGAGTACTGAGTTCTGCAATATAATTTTTGTCAGTGCCATCTGCTTGGTGCTTGGTCTATCTCTGCCTGTGAGACTCATGTGGAGCCATGTTTAAATGTTGGATCATATTATTTCTGAAATAAAAAATATAAATTCAAAATGTGTGCAATTTCTTGAAGGTAATGCATTAGCAAAATCTTACTTACAAAAAGATTATGTCAACATATAGACACTTGGTGACCAATCTGCTAATTCTCCTTCAAATTTAAAAAAAAAAAAAATAAAAAAAAAGGTATGTTTTGCACCACACTTTAATGTCCATATTAATAAAACAGACACGACAACTTGATAAAATATCTTTGGACAACATGACATCATTGAAAACATTGACAGATGTTAAAAACATATATTATTGTGACTTTTAAAAATAAATCATAGTGTATGCGGCATTATGTGGGTGTTGGTTAATTGATCAGAATGTTGCAGAATTATATAACTTTAAATAAAAATGTAACTTGTTTGTATTTAGTAGTCTAACACACATTCAAACATTTCTGCACAATGCTTACACACCAAGTTAAACACAAATAACAACCTTATTTAACAGTGTGTGAGATTAATATGTGAGTAGAATAAACATGTAATGTGTGTTCAGTCAATTGCTGGTTGGTAACTTTCATGGGCTCAGTAATTAACAAGTAATTGAACATCAGATGAATGTGCTCTCCAATTAACTGCTAATTACTGCATACACACTTGTACCAGTACTTCGCAAATGTAGAGTAACTGCAGACCTACTCTGCTGCTGCGTGAATGTTGCTACGGTTTCCTATGTTAGTTTTAACAGCGACAAAGTTTATGTGCGAAAAACACGCCCATTGCAAGTTGCATACTCCCACACAGTACGCCCACTTTCACGCCCATGTCGGAGCATTGCGAAGTCTCGCCTCCGCCACGCCCACGCCACTCCTTGTTTTCGTTTGGCAGTTACGGCTTTTTTTGTCCAAAGTAATTTTGCACAGTTGTCGTACGTATGTCTTCGCGCATGCGTAATCACGCATTTGCGCATGCGCAGATACTTACATTTCGGACATTTGCGATGCGATGACTCTTAGCGATCAACTCGGAATGAGGGCCCATGTGCACTGCAGGGGAGTCAGATTTAACATGTGCAGAGAGAGTTAGATTTGGGTGGGGTGTGTTCAATCTGCAATCTAATTTGCAGTGTAAAAATAAAGCAGCCAGTATTTACCCTGCACAGAAATAAAATAACCAACCCAAATCTAACTCTTTCTGCACATGTTATAACTGCCTCCCCTGCAGTGCACATGGTTTTGCCCAATTGCTAAAAAAAACCCTGCTGCGATCAACTTGGAATTACCCCCATTGTTTGTGTCTCTTTATTTAAAAATAGTGTAGTGACATACCAGGGTACACCATCACTATTGCAGCCATGTTAATAATATAGATTGAGAACAATGAACCGTACACAAATAAGAAGACATTACTATGAGAACTCGAGAACTCTCTATGGGACTTGGCAGCATACATATGTGTCATAATACGTATAGTAGGAATACTGAATTGATTATTTAAAAGTATAATATCATTATTATATTTCTGTATAAGTGGAAAACTAAACTGAATTGGTTTTATAAACTGAAAAAAAAATAATAATAATGGGAATAGTCAGCACACCCTAATTCTCCAGCAATCATGTATAAGGGTGAATATAGGGGGTCATTCTGAACTGATCGCTCGCTACAGTTTATCGCGGTGCAGCGATCAGGTCAGAACTGTGCATGTGCCGGCAAAGGCCATTGCTGGGCGGGAGGGGGCGGCACGGCGGCGTTTGGCTGCCGTTTTGTGGGCGCAGTCCGGCCAACGCAGGCGTGGCCGGACCATGTGGGGGGCGGGCCACAGCGGCTGCATGATGTCACATACAGCCGCTGCGAGCCACAAAAGCTGCGCTGGCTGGGAGCTACTCCTGAAGTACAAAAGCATTGCTGTTGTGCGATGCTTTTGTACTTCAGCGACGGGGTAGGGACAGACATGCGGGGCGGGCTAGCTCTGTGCTGGGCGTCCTCCGCATGTCAGTGTGGATGATCAGAGCTGTGCTAAATTTAGCACAGCTACGATCAACTCGGAATGACCCCCATAGTCAATTGGTAATAGCAAAGAGTATTGGTAACAATTAGTAATGAGTTTAATTGAGGATACATTATTTGTGGGCAGCCTTGGATGAAGTTTAAACATACTGTAGCTGCAATATAACTGCCATAAATCAGGTACATTTGCTGTCAATTTCCATCAGCACATGCATATGCTCTGTATTTGGGCATATTAATCTTTTTTTTTTTTTTACCCAAACACTGTATGCCACATATGCTACCAATGTAAAATTTACAGCCTTTTGATATGTACTGTGCTCAGCATAGCAGTGTAAATTCTCCAGTTTTGTGCATGCTTTTATTAAACACATCTTAAGTTCATTTTGCATCCACCTTTATACAGTACCAACCCCACTATGTATAAATGGGATCAGTATGAAATACCTACAATCAAAATCCCGACGGTCAAAATCCTGACAACAGTTGACCGATGGTCAAAATCCCGACAAGATCAAAATACTGACAAGGTCAAGATACAGACATTTAAAATGTCGGCAGGTCAAAAAGTCGACACAAGTTTTTCCAAAAATGTTGGTGTTTATGTTTACATAGGTTGACATGGACACTGTATAAGTGTACCGCGTCCCCTCGCTTTAGGCACTATTAAATTCACCATCCATGTCCACAGGGATTGTAAAGTATGAACAAGTCGGTTTCAATAAAAAAAATCATGAAAAATTCATGTCGACTTTTTGATCTGTTGACATTTTAAATGTCTGTATTTTGACCTTGTCGGTATTTTAAATGTCGGTATTTTAACCATGTCGGGATTTTGACTGTCTGGATTTTGAGTGTAGGTAAATTGACTGCATCCCGTATAAATGACTACTACATAGAACTCTAAAAAAAAAAATGATTGCTTTCAAGAAAACATCCTGTTTCAATTAAGCAAGAATGGACAAGTAAAACGTGATAAACTCTGAGTTGTACAAGAACTTTCCATCCAACATGGGGTCATTTGAAGGTTATGGATTTCTCATTACCGAAAAAAAAGAAATGCATATGATTTGTTGCAGATTCAATATACGGACTGTGGGACAATATTTTTTCTGGTCTTGTATAGCAGTTTTCTTGGCCACATACCTTACCTGTCTCATTATATTTTCATAGTATAGGTAATATAAAGTATAGGATAAAAAGACTAATTTTATATTATATTAATTGAAAAATAAATATCTGCTTTGTATTTACTATATGAATAAAGAGAGTATTTATTTGGATCTTACAGCCACACAAAACTTGTAATTACATTTTGGACTCGTTATTTAATATAGTCACAACCAAGGGAATGCTTAGGGTTAATTTAATACAAAAAAGGAGCAACTTTCAACTTTTACCAACCATGTTATAATGCAAGAGGTGCAAATATTTTTTATTTTTTTTGCAGGCAAGGTAAATATTGGGTGCTTTTACAGCCACTGTAACCATAGCCAGATTAAGGGATGGGCACAGGGAATAATGTACCCCGGTCTCCCCTCTGGCAGGAGCACACTGGCATCACTAGCTATTCCTCTTGTGCAGCAGCAGCAGAATCAGGCAGAGTGTGAGCAGGACAGTGGGGGTCATTCTGACCCGATCGCACGTTGCAGTTTATCGCAGCGCAGTGATCGGGTCAGAACTGCGCATGCGCCGGCACCGCAGTGTGCCGGCACATGCCAGACGGCGGAAGGCCGTCGCTGAGCTACGATCGCCTCTGCCTGATTGGCAGGCAGAGGCGGTTGCTGGGCGGGCTGGGGTGGAACGGCGGCGTTTGGCCGCCGTTTCGTGCGGGGAGCAGACCGCATCGGCTGGGTGACATCACACGCAGCCGCTGCGGGCCGGGGAGTGACGAGTAGCTCCCGGCCAGCACACTAACCGGGAGCAACTCCTAATGTTCAAAAGCATCGCCGCTGTGCGATGCTTTTGCACTTCTGCGGGGGAAGGGGGGGCGGCACTGACATGCGGGGAGTGATAACCCTGTGCTGGGCATCCCCCCCGCATGTCTATTGTCATGATCGTAGCCCTGCTAAATTTTTCAGGGCTACGATCAACTCGGAATGACCCCCACTATGCAGTGCAGGCAGAGACACATGAGTTCAAATACAGAAAAAACACACATTGCGCTTCTATTACCCATTCAGCACACCTCTGTGCCAAACATTCAGAATAAAACACTGAATCCTCAGTCCACTAAAGAATTAGTACTCATCAATCCAGTTTATGAGAAAGCACGAGGACCGGAGTATATATATTTGGATCTGCTGCTCCTCTCTGATCCTGGAATCCTCAGGACAATGGATATCTTTGCAAAAAGAGAAATGAAAGGAGCACTCTATCGTGCATGAAAGAGTTAGTTTCTTTTAAAAACATACAGACAGGGGGACGTGGCCTGGCTGTGGAGAGAGGAAGACGCCTTGAGCCCGGGCTCCTGCCTATACTTGGTTTTAAAGCCCTTTCTGCCTCTTATTCTGCCCTTTGGCCGACATCACTGGGTCACTGAGATCCCGCTGTATTAGGTGAGGTGGGTTGCGGAGCCGGCGGGCACTCCCTGTGCCCGTGCGGGTTGCGGCCTGCCTACCTGAAAGAAGCCGGGGACTCGAGTGGAGCTGTGCCCGGACCGGAAATGACGCGGCAGGGGCTCGTTCGAGAAGAAAGTACGGAGCTAGCCCACCGCTTTCCCTCCCTGCAGTCTCCTCACCAACTCCGTGCCTGCCCGTCTGGAGGGGTTTCCCAGACGCTAACCGCGACCCCCGCTGAGAGGCCCGACGAAGCGGGAGAGCGGGTCCACGGCTGCGCTGCCCGTGGCAGCCGCTGCTGCCCGCCCCCGGCGCCGATTTACTGATACACATGACGGGGATCCCGGGGATCCCAGTGTACTTACCGCTGACACCACCAATGATTCTGGAGAGTATACAACATTGCAGTTCCAGAGGCCTGTGACTCGAACCTGACGGTGCCATTTTGCTTTCTGGCAAACCGCCAGTACTGAGGTAAAATTGCCCTGCTCCACAGTTCCCTCATCCCTACACAGCTCCACACTTGTATACCTCCTATATATGAGCCACCCTCTCTGTTCCTTCACTCCTTGGTGGCTGTTCCGCAGCCTTAAAGGGAAAACGTCAGGCATCATTATTGGGAAACCCCAGACACTTCCCTTAACCCTTCATATCCATCTGGCTGACCCCCCCCCTCGCTGCACTCGGCTGCTAGGTGCCACGGGGAGACTCGCCTTTGCCCGGGACGTGCTGATGTAACCATCGATGTGATATCTGGGACTCTCCCTCACTCCTGATGCTGTGATTCCGCCCCTGGCGCATACATCAAGCCGACATAGGCTTATCTATCCTCCTGCTTCCGATTTCTCTTTTCAATGACTACCACGGTGGGGTATACCCTCTGGGATAATGCCGCCTAAATGCCAAAAAGACCCGACCCCGGTTCGTCCGGTCGCTTTCTTCAAACAGTCTCCGGCATCCCAGAGCCTGAAAAGTCCTGCTGTGTCGGATCCCCTCTCCAAGCACTTCCCAGGAAGCGAAAATGTGTCTATGACTTCCCGTATGAATCAAACAAAACTCTCTCAACTGGATGACGATGCACCCCTCACACTCGGCTCTATGCGGCAACTCCTGGCTTCCTTCAAAGATGATATTACGATGGAAGTTAAGACGGTGCTCCAGTCCTGCCTGCAAACGGTCGATGCCATAGGCCGATGTACGGATCACCTCGAGAATAAGTGTGAGGAGGTGGTGAAGTCTCACAATGAGGTGATTAATCAACTTGAAGAGCTACAAGCTGAGGCCGTGGACCTAAGACGGAAGACCTGTGACCTTGAGGACAGGTCACGCCGTAACAATGTAAAACTCCGCGGCATCCCAGAAACGTTCTCCAACTCAGAGCTCAAACAATTTGCGACAGACCTCTTCATGAATCTCCTTCCTACCAACTCCATTGATGATTTCCTCATTGATCATATCCACCGCCTACCGAAGGCTAGAAACGCCCCGAAGGACGTTCCGAGAGACACTTTGATGAGGATGCATTACTTCCATGTCAAGGAACAAATCCTGCGGGCAGCTATGTGCCTGGATCTGCCGGCCACGACCTTGAGAGATATACAAGTGTACGGAGACCTTTCAGCAGCTACTCTGGCTATGCGACGCTCATTCTATCCGGTGACCGCGGCACTAAAGAGAGCTGATATTCTTTACCGATGGGGGTTTCCGACAAAATTGCTTGTTAGACGAAACGGTGTCATGCATGCGATAATCACGCCGGAGGCTGGTTTGAAACTGTTGGATTCCTGGAAGAGGGAGGATTCACCTGAAAAGATACCTACAACCCTCAAATTGGCTCAGGAGTGGTCAACTGCCGGCAATTGACTGTAGAGATTATTTACTTCACCCTGGTTGTATGTCATAGCCAGACTTGATCTTCTTGTCCGTCTTTACGTTGAGGTGGGCCTTCACCCTCCCGGGCAGTGCTTCAGGTAATCACGGAGCAAGATTTATATTTATGCATAAGTGTGGTATAAGTTTAGTTTAGGATGCTTACATTGTATTATCGCTACTATAATCTTGTTGCTCAATGTTTACCTTGCATTCCATCAGTGATATTCTTGCTTCTTTTAACGCTATATGCGTTGAGCCTAGCGTGGTCCGGGAAATGGCACTTACCCTATGTCTCCTTGATGTTGTTATTATATGTTGATTGTTCTAGGACTAAGGGGGGATGTCTCCCCGCACCTCGCCACGACCCCACGACCTATTTAGGCAACCCTGTTTGGCATCCTTGTGGTGCCCGCTCTGCTTTCCTTTCTTTCTGTTTCTTCTACCTTCCCTGTTTTCCCTATCTCTCCAAGTTTTGGTACACAAGTACTCACGTAGGTCCCAATATACAGTTTATGTATGTAGATTGATTTTTGCATGGTTCACTGACATGCCTAATGGTTAATGTTCTTTCCTTAAACGTGAAAGGGCTGAATTCGCCCAATAAATGGCAACTGGCCTTGTGCCATTTTGCCAAATGTAAGGTGCACATAGTGGCCTTACAAGAGACCCACTTCATGTCTATGTCACCCCCCTCCCTTAAGGATAACAAATTCCCCACTTGTTATACGTCCAATGGCCCAAAGAAAAAAGCTGGGGTTCCTATTTTATTTTCTAGTGCATGTGATTTCTCACTAGATCATCAAATTAAAGACCAAGAGGGTAGATATCTTATTCTGACAGGTAAATTGGAAGACAGGCCTGTCACTGTAGCCACGCTGTATGCACCTAATACCAAACAAATACCTTTCTTTAGGAAATTCTTTAAAATCCTTCAGATGCACCTATCGGGTGCTTTGTTATTGCTGGGGGATTTTAACATGGTCCTTGACCCCACGGTAGATAAATCCTTAGCCCGCTCTACCACCAGTGCAAGCTCGCTGCGGGATAGCTCCCATGCCTTTCGGAATATATTACATGAGTATGATCTCTACGATGTCTGGAGAGCTAAAAACCCGACCTGTAGGGATTACTCGTTCTTCTCCCCGGTACATGGCTCTTTCTCTAGGATCGATCTGCAATATCGGATAAATGGACCCTCCAACAGGTTTCGAAGGCTTCTATTCTGCCAGTATCATGGTCCTATCATTCTGCCCTCTCTATCCATTGGAACCTCCGTCGCATGAGATTCTCTCCTACCCTATGGCGCCTTGGGGACTATCTCCTTTCAAATGCGGATGCTAACCGGTCTATTACACAGGCCCTTTCCCTGTACATCGAAACCAATGTCCCGGCCGACACGTCTGTATTTACACACTGGTGTGCCCTTAAAGCGGTGGTTAGGGGAGCGGCAATCCAGGCGGCTGCCTATATTCGTAGAACCTCCCAGGAAAAACAGTTAGAACTCGAAGCCCGTCTTAAAGACTGAGAAGTCCTACTCAAGCTAAACCCTTCTAATAAGAAAATATATCGGGACCTGACTCTGGTCAGAGATGAGATGAATAAATTGGCTTTAACAGAGGCCCACAAAAACCTTTTCCGATTGCGACAAAAGTTTTATAAGCAGGGGGACAGGGCAGGTAGAATACTTGCACGCAAGCTGAGGGGGAAAAATGCTAAAGCGAGGGTGAAATCCATTATCAATTTAAATAACATTAAAATAACCGACCCCTCAGATATTGCTGATTCCTTCGCTACATACTACTCCTCCCTCTACAATTTAAAAGACGATGTATCTATCCCAGAACCCACACCAGCTAATATTGCGGCCTTTTTGAAAGATGTCCATCTCCCCTCCCTCGACTCAACTACTCTACAGGCTTTAAACCAACCCTGGTCCCGTACAGAAATTAACCAAGCTATAGACTCACTCCCGTTGGACAAAGCTCCAGGCCCCGACGGGTTCATAAATAAATTCTATAAATGCTTCAAAGACAAGACACTCTCACTCCTGTTCTGGATGGAGTCTATAATCATGCTTCCTCCGACGGGAATTTCCCGGTAGAAATGTTAAAGGCTCGTGTAGTTGCCTTTCCCAAGCCAGGGAAGAACCCCGCTATGATGCCTAACTATCGCCCCATAGCTCTATTAAATACTGATTTAAAAATCTATGCAAAACTAGTGGCCAACAGGCTTAACCCCCTGCTCCCCTCGCTCGTCCATAGTGATCAAGTGGGTTTTGTCCCCGGCAGACAGTCCCCCGATAACACTAGGCGGGTAATAAATGTGCTAGACGCCTTCTCTACGTCAGATTCTCCATTATTGTTGCTATCACTGGATGCGGAGAAGGCGTTCGATCGCCTTCACTGGGGGTACTTACAGGCGGTTCTTTGTAAGTTTGGTCTTACCGGCAGGGTTCTCTCCTCCATTTTGGCTTTATATTCTCACCCCTCAGCAAGAGTGTGTGTGAATGGACTCCTCTCCTCTTCTTTTAGGATCACGAATGGCACACGCCAAGGGTGCCCCCTGTCCCCGCTAGTATTTGCTTTGGCAATAGAGCCCTTGGCTGAGAGAATAAGATCTTCGTCCTTGATTACAGGAGTGGAATATCTGGGACAATCACATAAGATATGTCTATTCGCGGACAATGTCCTCCTGATGTCACACCCCGCGGGCAGCGGCGGCCGCGCTTACCGCTGCGGGTGTCCTGGATGGCCTGGCGTCTCTCCCCTCCGGCGGCCTCGGGGGTCCGGCGTCGGGTCGGCGGGTCTCTCCGGCGGCTCCCGGAGCGAGGGCGCCGCCATGCTGCTTTAGATTAGGTAGGCGGAGCGGGGCTGACGTCATCTGCCCGCTCCGCCAATCAGACCAAGGCGGGAGGTTCAAAGCCAGACGCCGAGCAGGGAGCCGGCGCCTGTGTATCATCGTTCTGCTTGTCTGAAGCAGTGATTTCCAGAGCTCCCTTGTTCCTATTTTCCGCTGTGTCTCCAGTGTCTCCAGTGTCTCCAGTGTCTCCAGTGTCCCAGTGTCTCCAGTGTCTCCAGTGTCCCAGTGTCTCCAGTGTCTTCACGCACTTCCGTGCCTCCAAGCGCCCGAGCGCCATCACGCACCTCCGTGCCTCCAAGCGCCCGAGCGCCATCACGCACCTCCGTGCCTCCAAGCGCCCGAGCGCCTTCACGCACCTCCGTGCCTCCAAGCGCCCGAGCGCCATCACGCACCTCCGTGCCTCCAAGCGCCCGAGCGCCATCACGCACCTCCGTGCCTCCAAGCGCCCGAGCGCCATCACGCACCTCCGTGCCTCCAAGCGCCCGAGCGCCATCACGCACTTCCGTGCCTCCAAGCGCCCGAGCGCTATCACGCACCTCCGTGCCACCAAGGCGCCTGAGCGCCATCAGCACCTCAGTACCTCGGCACCTCAGTGCCTCTGTTCCTCAGCACGCCGGGGCCTCAGCACCATAGAACCTCAGCACCTCGGAGCCTCTGCACCTTAGTATCACAGAACTCCAACACCTCAGTACCTCGGTGTCTCAGCACCTCAGTGCCTTCAGCACCTCAATAATACCAGCATCTCTGTACCTCAGCACTCAGCACTTTCACTAGTCTTGTTTTTCAGGAGACCTTCATCATTCCTCCGTGCTTCCTGCTTACCGTCTTCATCCTGTATGAAGAAGACCTACATCCGGCCATCTCTATTGCGACCCAGTAGCGGTTCCTCTTCCCTGTCACCGGAAGAAGCCCCGAGTCCACAACACCCTTCGACCAGGTCAGTGATAGTATACACAGGCCACATGGACCCGGGGAATCGGAACCCAGAAGCAAGTGCCATCCAAGATCTGGTTTCCCGTGTACAGAGTCAGGAAGCGGCGCAAAACCAGGTGATGCGGTATCTCCAAGAGCTATCCGGCAGGTTGGATCAAATTCAGGTTTCCCTGGCTTCAGTAGTTCCAGTTCCAGCTCCAGTACCCACTCCGGCAGTCGTTCCTGTTAATGCTCACGCAGTGTCCGGTACCAGGTCACGCCTTCAGCTTCCCACTCCCTCTCGCTACAACGGCAACCCGAAGAATTGCCGTGGTTTTCTTAACCAGTGCGAGGTGCAGTTTGAACTCCTCGCACACAATTTTCCCACGGATCGATCCAAAGTAGCATACATTATTTCCTTGCTTGAGGGTTCAGCGTTGGAATGGGTGTCTCCTTTATGGGAGCGATCTGATCCTTTGGTTTCCAACTACACTAATTTCATCTCATCTTTCCGCCGGATCTTTGATGAGCCTGGCAGAACGGCCGCTGCCTCTTCAGATCTTCTTAGAGTTCGACAAGGCTCTCGTTCAGTGGGTCAGTATGTGATTCATTTTCAGACCATAGCTTCCGAATTGCGCTGGGATAATGATGCCTTACGGGCCGCTTTCTGGAACGGGCTGTCCGACCGTCTTAAAGACGAATTGATTACAAGAGATTTGCCAGATTCCTTGGAACAGTTGATCTCGCTCTGTGTGAAAGTGGATCTCCGCATGCAGGAACGAGTTGGCGAACGTTCTCGGTCTGATCGGTGCAGATTCCGGGCTCCTCCGTCTAAACCATCGGTTACGACAGCTCCAGACGAACCCATGCAAATTAATCGGTCTCGACTGTCTCCAGAGGAGCGACAGCGTCGACGTGAGAACAAACTTTGCCTCTACTGTGGAGCCGCGGATCACTTCCTCAAGTCTTGCAAAGCTCGCCCGGGAAACGGGCAATCCTAGCCTGTTCCGGGGAAGTCAAGCTGGGTGTGGTTTCTCAATCTTCTCCAGAAGTGGACTGTTTACTCTCAGTATCTTTGTCTACTAAAACAAAAGTCAAGACCGTCATGGCTCTTTTGGATTCAGGTGCTGCGGGGAATTTTATTTCTCTTTCCTGCGCCCAGAGTTTGGGTTTGAAATTACAGTTGGTCGAACGACCTATTACTATTACAGCCATTAACGGGGTTCAAATTCCTAACGCCTTGATTACGAGTCAGTCTGAGTCAATTCAGCTACAAGTGGGAGCTTTACATCATGAACAACTGAAGTTTCTAGTTATTCAGGAAATGTCTCACGATCTCGTTTTGGGTTTTCCCTGGCTCAGGCTACACAACCCTCATGTCGACTGGGGGTCGACACAAATAATTTCTTGGAGTCCTTTCTGCCGATTGAATTGTCTTACTCCTGTCGTTCCACTCCGTGCGTCGGCCAAGTTGGACGTGGAGTTAGTTCCTGAGGCTTATCGAGAGTTTTTGGATGTCTTCTCGGAACAGGCGGCTGATAAATTACCTCCGCATAGGGCTTGGGACTGTCCCATTGAGCTCATTCCTGGGAAAATACCGCCTCGAGGTCGCACTTATCCTTTGTCGGTTCCAGAGACACAAGCTATGTCTGAGTACATTAAGTCGAATTTGCAGAAGGGCTTCATCCGTCCCTCCACTTCTCCAGCGGGAGCTGGCTTCTTCTTTGTAAAAAAAAAAGATGGAGGGCTGAGACCATGCATCGACTATCGTGGTTTAAATGAAGTCACCATTAAAAACAAGTATCCTCTGCCGCTCATCACAGAGCTTTTTGATAGAGTGCGTGGAGCTCGAGTATTTACTAAGCTTGACTTAAGAGGAGCATACAACTTGATACGTATTCGTCAAGGAGATGAGTGGAAGACGGCTTTCAATACGAGAGATGGGCATTATGAGTACCTGGTAATGCCATTTGGCCTCAGCAACGCCCCCGCTGTCTTTCAAGGATTCATTAATGAAGTCTTTCGGGATATGTTGTATCTGAATGTAGTAGTCTATTTGGATGACATTTTGATTTTTTCTAAGAATCTTTCTGAGCACCGACTACAAGTTAAGGAAGTACTCCTTCGGTTGCGCAAGAATCATCTTTATGGCAAGATCTCCAAGTGCACCTTTGAGGTTCCTTCTATTTCATTTTTGGGCTACATTATTTCTGGAACTGAATTGCGTATGGATCCGGAGAAACTTTCGGCCATCCGGGATTGGACTCAACCTCTTTCCTTAAAAGCAGTGCAACGATTTCTAGGATTCGCAAATTATTATCGGAAATTTATAAGAGGTTTCTCTACCATCGTGGCACCTATTACGGCTCTGACTAAAAAAGGGGCTGACCCAAGCAATTGGCCTTCTGAAGCAATAGCAGCGTTCAAACAGTTGAAGACCGCCTTTATATCTGCTCCCGTACTTCAGCAGCCAGATTTCCTAAAACCATTCTTTTTGGAGGTTGATGCTTCCACGGTAGGCATAGGTGCTGTACTCTCGCAATACGCCTCAGATGGGAAGTTGCATCCGTGTGGGTTTCATTCTCGCAAGTTCTCCCCTGCTGAACTAAATTACACCATCGGAGACAAAGAGCTACTGGCAATTAAATCTGCGTTGGAAGAATGGAGGTATCTTCTGGAGGGTGCTAAACACTTAATCACAATTTTTACGGACCACAAGAATTTACTGTATCTAAAGACGGCCCAATGTTTGAACCCCCGTCAGGCGAGATGGGCGCTCTTCTTTACCAGATTTTCCTTTATCATCAAGTATCGGGCTGGAATTCTAAATACCAAGGCGGACGCCCTATCCCGTTCAGTGATGGCTTCCGATGAGGAGAATACTATGGGGAAGGCATTAATCCTCAGTCCCATCTCTATTTCTGCAGCTCCCACTAGGTTGGGCCCTCCTCCGGGAAGAATGTCGGTACCAGTTAAATTTCGACCGAGACTGTTGCAGTGGGCACACACTTCTAAGTTTTCTGGTCATCCGGGAATTCAGAAAATGTGGGAATTTCTGCGAAGATCATACTGGTGGGACACTATGAAAAAAGATGTTCAAGAGTATGTCAATTCGTGTCCTCAATGTGCTCAGCACAAAACTCCACGTCTGCCGCCTACGGGTTTGTTGCATCCTTTGTCCATTCCTAAAAAGCCTTGGACTCATATCTCGATGGACTTTGTTACTGAATTACCGCTCTCTAAGGGTCATAACACCATTTGGGTGATCATTGACCGATTCTCTAAGATGGCACATTTTATTCCGTTGACCGGATTACCCTCCGCTTCCAAGTTGGCCCTGTTATTCATCCAAGAGCATTTCCGCCTGCACGGGTTACCTCTGGAAATAGTCTCAGATCGGGGAGTACAGTTTACAGCGAGATTCTGGAGAGCCCTCTGTTCAACTCTACAAATTAAGCTCAAATTCTCTTCTGCTTACCATCCACAGACTAATGGGCAAACTGAACGCGTCAATCAGGATCTAGAGACTTTTCTCCGCATTTACCTTTCCCCTTCTCAAGATAACTGGGTGGAGTTGTTGCCGTGGGCTGAGTTTGCCCACAACCATTTTTATCATTCTTCTACTGGTGAGTCTCCATTCTTTATTAATTATGGATTTCATCCCCAAGTTCCGGAGTTGCCCATTTGTCCTCCAGAAGAAGTTCCTGCTGCAGCCTCAACTCTTCGACATTTCACTCAAATTTGGAGCCGAGTTCATGCCAATCTTAAGAGGGTTTCCGGTCGCTATAAATTCTTTGCGGATAGGAAACGACGAGCAGCTCCTCAATATAAGGTTGGTGACAAGGTATGGCTCTCTACCCGCAATCTTCGTTTGAAAGTACCCACCATGAAATTTGCCCCGAGGTTCATTGGTCCTTTCTCAGTGCGGCAAGTCTTGAACCCGGTCGTTTGCAAATTGGAGTTGCCTTCCCACCTTCGAATTCCAAACTCCTTCCACGTCTCTCTCCTCCGCCCCCTCATTCTAAATCGGTTCCACTCAGCATCTCCTAGGCCAACTACTACTGTGTCTGAGGCTGGGACAGAATTTGAAATCAAAGCTATTCTTGACTCTCGTTATTTTCATAAGAAATTACAGTACTTGGTAGAATGGAAAGGTTATGGTCCTGAAGAGAGAAGTTGGATCAATGCTACTGAGGTAATGGCTCCCCGACTGGTTCGAATCTTCCATTCCAGACATCCAACGAAACCCGGAAAGTGTCCAGGGGCCACTCCTGGAGGAGGGGGTACTGTCACACCCCGCGGGCAGCGGCGGCCGCGCTTACCGCTGCGGGTGTCCTGGATGGCCTGGCGTCTCTCCCCTCCGGCGGCCTCGGGGGTCCGGCGTCGGGTCGGCGGGTCTCTCCGGCGGCTCCCGGAGCGAGGGCGCCGCCATGCTGCTTTAGATTAGGTAGGCGGAGCGGGGCTGACGTCATCTGCCCGCTCCGCCAATCAGACCAAGGCGGGAGGTTCAAAGCCAGACGCCGAGCAGGGAGCCGGCGCCTGTGTATCATCATTCTGCTTGTCTGAAGCAGTGATTTCCAGAGCTCCCTTGTTCCTATTTTCCGCTGTGTCTCCAGTGTCTCCAGTGTCTCCAGTGTCTCCAGTGTCTCCAGTGTCTCCAGTGTCCCAGTGTCTCCAGTGTCTCCAGTGTCCCAGTGTCTCCAGTGTCTTCACGCACTTCCGTGCCTCCAAGCGCCCGAGCGCCATCACGCACCTCCGTGCCTCCAAGCGCCCGAGCGCCATCACGCACCTCCGTGCCTCCAAGCGCCCGAGCGCCTTCACGCACCTCCGTGCCTCCAAGCGCCCGAGCGCCATCACGCACCTCCGTGCCTCCAAGCGCCCGAGCGCCATCACGCACCTCCGTGCCTCCAAGCGCCCGAGCGCCATCACGCACCTCCGTGCCTCCAAGCGCCCGAGAGCCATCACGCACTTCCGTGCCTCCAAGCGCCCGAGCGCTATCACGCACCTCCGTGCCACCAAGGCGCCTGAGCGCCATCAGCACCTCAGTACCTCGGCACCTCAGTGCCTCTGTTCCTCAGCACGCCGGGGCCTCAGCACCATAGAACCTCAGCACCTCGGAGCCTCTGCACCTTAGTATCACAGAACTCCAACACCTCAGTACCTCGGTGTCTCAGCACCTCAGTGCCTTCAGCACCTCAATAATACCAGCATCTCTGTACCTCAGCACTCAGCACTTTCACTAGTCTTGTTTTTCAGGAGACCTTCATCATTCCTCCGTGCTTCCTGCTTACCGTCTTCATCCTGTATGAAGAAGACCTACATCCGGCCATCTCTATTGCGACCCAGTAGCGGTTCCTCTTCCCTGTCACCGGAAGAAGCCCCGAGTCCACAACACCCTTCGACCAGGTCAGTGATACCTGACACTCACCACCCCTACAACCTCCCTGTGAGCTTTACACACACTCTAGACTGAATAATCGGCTGTATCCTATTATAAACTTAATAATACCAAGACAGAGGCACTTCCTATTAACTTTCCACCCCACCCCACCCCACCCCTCTCTTATCTGCGCTGAAAGTTTCCTACTCGTATTCCTGGCAGGATAGAAGCCTCAAATATCTGGGGATTCATATCACCCAGAAGTTGGACGATTTGATCTCCGCTAACTACCCCCCGCTATTACGTAAATTTACAGCTCTGGTCTCTGACTGGATGATGCATCATGTCTCATGGTTACGGTGAATAGCTGCACTAAAGATGACGATCCTCCCCAGGTTCATGTATCTATTTCGGGCCATCCCTATCCTCCTACCCAACTATCTTTTGTCTCAATTTAATGCTATACTCAACTCTTATGTATGGAAAGGCAAGAAACCGAGGTTAGCCAGGAAAACAATGATCCAGCCCAAACGAGAAGGGGGGCTAGCATATCCATATTTACATTCCTATCAACTAGCATGCCGACTTGCGCAAATAGGAGCCTGGTATTCACATCCTCCATATAAATCGTGGGTCCAACTCGAACAAGGGCTCGTTGCCCCGCTCCCCCTGACTGATGTTTTGCTACTCCCGAAGTCGGAGGGCAAACTACTAACCACTAGATCTCTCTCTGTCCAATCTGCTCGGAGGGCTTGGTTGGAAGTGGTGCATAGAGGAAGCGTTATAACTCTCCCCACTCCTGCTCTCTCACTGACGGGCGTAGCCTCCTTGATCCCTGACTTGAGATTCGATTCCTGGATATTGAGGGGAATTCTGTCTCTGCAGGATATAATGGTGAATAATGCTCTCCTGTCTTTTGCCCAGATACAGGAAAGATTCCTGCTGCCACACAGGGAATTTTATAAATATTTGCAACTCAGACATTGGCTCCACGGGCCTCAGTATCCCCCCACATCCTATCTATCTTACCCAAACTTGTTCAGAAGCTCCTGGATACCGGGGGGGGGGGCAGGGGAGGCATCACTAAATGGTATAACTTCATTATCAACCCCCAACCACCGCAGAAAGCCCCCTTTCAAGCGAATTGGGAGGCGGACCTTAGGTGCTCAGTCTCGGAGGAGGAATGGGAGATGATTTTCCGATCCTGCTATTCTGTATCTAAATGTATATCACATATAGAGTTATCCTAAAAACTCCTCCATCGTTTATATTTCACCCCATCCCGCTTACATGCGATGCAACCCTCCACACCAAATCTGTGCTGGCGTAACTGTGGTAAGGTCGGAACCTTAATGCATATCTTCTGGGATTGCCCAGTGCTCACCCCGCTGTGGAACTCAGTCTTCCACCTTTTAGAATTGGTGCTGGGCCTCTATATATCTCCCCACCCACGACTGGCTCTCCTTCATCTATATTATGGCGACTTATCGCCGGGCGATCGTTACGTCCTAGGCCATATTCTTATCTCCACCAAACTCTTAATTGCTCGCCAATGGCGCTCCACCGGGGTTCCCCATATAACGGCGATAGAGAGGGCCGTACAGTCGCATTGCGAATTTGAGACAGCGGGAGTGGCCTATGCCTCTACCCCGTCCTGCCCACTGCTCCGCTGGTATTCGTGGTCTACCTATTGGCACAATCGCCCACCAGATCCCACATCCCCTCATGACACTTAGGACTGTAGATTACCATTTTATTATGTATTTACTGTTGGAAGGATCTAGCCTTATGTTGTTTTCCTGTATGATATTTTCCTTACATTCTCTATGCAATTATGTTTTTTGCTGAATAGTCTGTGTACCCCCCTAACCCTTCCCCTTCCCCTTTTTTCTTTTCTGTACCCCTCTCCCTTTTGCTTTTGTTCACCCGCAAAATAATAAAAATTAATATTGAAAAACATACAGACAATGGTGAGCTGAAACTCGTACCGAAATACAATGCGCTGTGGGCTTATTACCACATGATTTTATACTGAACCCATGGGCGCAAACTCCATCCGTTCATGCCGCTGCAAACGCCGGACCTGCACACCATGCTGCTGTCAGCTGGCTTCTGCTGACCTCCATCCGCACGCCAGGACTCGGACCCGGGACAGGCAGGAGAAGTGTACCCCAGGAAGAAGACGTGTCAGAGACACATGAGCATCAGGTTTCAAATCATGACCAGAGGAGATATACTGTAAAAGGGGAAAGAGAGTTGCAAGTGACCCAGGGAACCCAGCTTCTCCTCCTCCCCGCCTGGGTGTCTGGGTCCTGTGCAGTGGTGGATTTTTTTACTACACCCCCCCCCCCCCCCCCCCCCCAGGTAATATATGCCACCCCTCTCAGTATCAGTGAAGTCAGATGCAGTCTGTTGGGTATATTTACTAAACTTCGTATTTCTGCCAATTTCAGCCGAGATCAATCTCAGCTGACTTCGGCAGTATGAGATTGCAACTTTTTTGGGGAAAAACACGGTAATTTACTAAACTACCATGTTTTTTCAATTCAAGTTCACTGATGTCAATGCAATTTGTATTGCCAGCAGTGTTTTACGGGAGAGAATAGTAAAACACTGCCGGACTTAACACAATGAAACCCGGCCGGATCAGTGAGATCCGTGCAGGGCTTCATTGTGTACAGTATGGAAATAGTGAAAAATCCAAAGAAAAAGTTGCGTGGGATCCCCCCTCCTAAGCATAGGGGTGAATAGTTGGTGGGGTAATGCCACAGCCGCAGGGACCAACATAAATGTGTCCCCCAGCTGTGGCATTAGGTCCCTGGCTAGTGGAGCCTGGTGCTGGTTTCAAAAATATGGGGGACCCCTACTTCTTTTGCCCCCTGTATTTTTGGAACCAGGACCGGACCAAGAGCCCGGTGCTGGTTGTATAAATACTGGGGAACCCTACGCAATTTTGCCCCAGCATTTTAACAGCCAGGACCGGCTGAAAGAGCCCAGGGCTGGTTATGCTTAGGAGGGGGGACCCAAAGTAATTTTTATTTTTAACTATTTCAAACACTTTTACAAAGAGAAGCATGCACAGATCTCACTGATCCATGCATGACTATCAAAACACACCAGCAAAAAGCAGTTCTATTTGAAAGCTCAATTTCTGTACAAATTCCATGCTTTCTCGGTAGTGTTTGGCTATTGTCGGGCGTGATTGAGAATATGAATTCTTAGTAAATTCCCGTGTTGTATAAAATAACAGCCGCATTTGACAGATGGTCTATTGATTCGTATTTGTGTGGTCGGCAGTATATCTCAATACGAATAGCCCCAACACTGCCGAGATTTGTGTTTAGTAAATTCCCGAGATGATACTTAGGAAAAAAGCAAACTCGAGTGAAATCGGGACCTTAGTAAATTTCCACCTGTGACTGCACCCTATTGGAAGTCCTACCTGCCAGTCACAGACACACAAGGCAGTCCCATTGTGAAGTGTTTCCTACCTCCAGGACTGCCAGACTGGGCTGCGATAGGCAGAGAGCTGGTTTCCTGTAGGAAGCCACTTCCTGCCTTTCACACAGCCCAATCCGGCTTCTATGGGCTGCAGGGAAATTTACCTTTCCAGCAGTTGCACACGCTATCTGACTGGTCGCAAGCAATTGCTGGTGTGGTCATATCTGATGTGACCATGCCAAGCAAGTGGTTAAGCCTGGAGAAGTGATCAAGTGGCTGGGTCTGAAAAATGACAGTTAGGAGCTGATTGCTGACTTTGCTAAAAACGCAAAGCTGCTACAGTTATAATCACATGCTGGAGACCATCCAGCACAGGGCAAGCCTGCACAGCATTTGTAGCGCCGCCCAGCATTGCGATCGCATTTCAAATTAGCCAAGCTGCATATGCAGGCCCACCACCGCCATGTTTCCCATCACAGGAATCACATGAAAAGTCATCCAGCCACCCCGAAAACGGCCATGACACAGCTGCGCTTCCTGCGCCACTCCTCACTAATGTTGCGTAAATGCCCGGGCCCACCACTGCCTGTCAATCACATTGCGACCGCATCCTTCCAGGATGCGATCGCATAGTGAAACCCCGTGCATGCCCAATCACGGGCATTGCACAGACATCCAATAACTACCTGCCTGCGATTTTTTTCAAAACTGCGATGGAGTCTGAATAGGCCCCACAATTCACAGTTACTGTATGTGTGTGTAGTAATTGTCTCTATCAGCAGTATTTAGCTATTAATACATTACTATAGCAGATTGCACATATCCCTATTGTGTATTACACACTGATTTGCATTCTATCTTGTCGCTGACATGCTTCCTGCGTCTACACTACTCATATCCTACGCATCAGTTAGTAATGGAACCACAGCCAGGTAGCATACCTCATCCACAGCCTAGTATGTATTCAGTCCTCCTGCCTGCTAAGCCATGTCCAGTAAGTAGAACTGAATGAGAAAAAAAAGTGTAATTCGTTCAGCTAACTTCCCTCACTCCAGGTCTAGAACCTGGAGTAGCCATAGCCCAGGACCTGCCCAGTAGCCATAGCCCAGAGCCCAAAAAAACCTCTAACCTGACATTACCCTAATCTCCAAGCTACGACTGCTTGATGTGAACATCCTCATATGACAATGGGGGCGGTACCCAACTCCAAATAGGACACTCCTACACGTGAACATCCACTGATGCATAATGCTGACCCAGAAATGGGTTCTCTGCGCACTGAGGTGTTAATCTGAGGCGGGGTGTGCTGCTGGTAATGAGGGGTGTCCCACCCCCCCTTAAATGGTAAGTATACAGATGTGGATAAATCCACAGGGAACCAGCGCTCAAACCCTATTTGTAGTGGTGAATGTACGGTTATAAAGTGAAACTAAAATCAATAATGAAAAAGCAGGTAATATACTTAAGGTTGTTTATTCTAAGATGCTGAGATACTTTCTTTCCCAACAGGTATAAATTCGGTTTAAAGTCAATCAGTGATTGGGGCACGCTCCTGGTTTGAGCTTAAATTCTGAAGTGCAAGGTTCAATTGAAAGAACAAATGCTGTAATCTTTGTAAAGTCGAAAAAAAAAAAAAAAAAAGAAAAATGCCACAAAAAAATATTAATGATAATATGTACTAAAGTCCAAACGGTTTACAAGTCTATACAGACAGCGGCGTCCCGCTAATCTGTGCTCTGAAGTGAAGGATTCTCTTGTGAAGTGATGAACAGTTGACAGCGGTAGTGTATGCTTTGGTTAGAGTGGAGAATAAGGACCCTGGACTGGCGCTATTCCTCCTGCAGCACGTCCCACAGTAGAGCGCCCGAATCAGGCCCGCTCTGTGGGGCCGCTGACCTGGGGTGTGCGCCTGTCACAGAGGCGAAGTGGACCCGGCCGGAGCTCTCCGAGCGGCTGGCTGCGCCTCTCCTCCTCCTACAGGGACTTACCTTCTCCCTTCCCCTCCGCCTTCCACTCTCCGCTGTCTCGGGCTTCTTCCGTCGCCTGGCAACCGGTTGCTTCCGGAACTCCGGATCACGTGACCGGATGGTTTGCGGAAAGGATTAGCAGTACTGTCCTTCTTTGTAGTGAATATTCGTCCTCAGTCCAATGTAGTATAGATGGGTAGCTCCAACGCGTTTCGACCTGTTAGGGTCTTCCTCTGGGAGACCCTAACAGGTCGAAACGCGTTGGAGCTACCCATCTATACTACATTGGACTGAGGACGAATATTCACTACAAAGAAGGACAGTACTGCTAATCCTTTCCGCAAACCATCCGGTCACGTGATCCGGAGTTCCGGAAGCAACCGGTTGCCAGGCGACGGAAGAAGCCCGAGACAGCGGAGAGTGGAAGGCGGAGGGGAAGGGAGAAGGTAAGTCCCTGTAGGAGGAGGAGAGGCGCAGCCAGCCGCTCGGAGAGCTCCGGCCGGGTCCACTTCGCCTCTGTGACAGGCGCACACCCCAGGTCAGTGGCCCCACAGAGCGGGCCTGATTCGGGCGCTCTACTGTGGGACGTGCTGCAGGAGGAATAGCGCCAGTCCAGGGTCCTTATTCTCCACTCTAACCAAAGCATACACTACCGCTGTCAACTGTTCATCACTTCACAAGAGAATCCTTCACTTCAGAGCACAGATTAGCGGGACGCCGCTGTCTGTATAGACTTGTAAACCGTTTGGACTTTAGTACATATTATCATTAATATTTTTTTGTGGCATTTTTCTTTTTTTTTTTTTTTTTTCGACTTTACAAAGATTACAGCATTTGTTCTTTCAATTGAACCTTGCACTTCAGAATTTAAGCTCAAACCAGGAGCGTGCCCCAATCACTGATTGACTTTAAACCGAATTTATACCTGTTGGGAAAGAAAGTATCTCAGCATCTTAGAATAAACAACCTTAAGTATATTACCTGCTTTTTCATTATTGATTTTAGTTTCACTTTATAACCGTACATTCACCACTACAAATAGGGTTTGAGCGCTGGTTCCCTGTGGATTTATCCACATCTGTATAATGCTGACCCAGCCTACATAGACAGAGACTTCAGACTTTAAAGGAGTTCAACCAATTTGGACGTTACCCATTTATTTTATAAAACAAAATAACCCATACCTTTGCTTGAAAAAAGGTATCACCTAACACCTGTATAGCAACTCAATAAAAAAAAAACTATGGTACATAAGCACTGATGCCATATACACACACAAAATTAATATTCTAATCTATAACCATCTCCATTTGTGGTAATTTAAAAACATATATACTTAAAAGTACTTAAAAATAAAACATCTGGTGACTTCTTCCATACCACCAAAAGGGTGTAAAGTAAGTGAATGATCAGGCACACGTCACCACCACGCAGTGTCAAAACAACAGTAATCAGAATTTACATATAAATAACAGATGTCTCCAAAAAATGATAAATAGAAAAATAGACCAAAATTATAGATAGATAGATAGATAGATAGATAGATAGATAGATAGATAGATAGATAGATAGACAGATAGACTATATACGTGCAATACTCCAATGAAATACACTCATAAGCAACACTGAAAACTTGCCATATCATAATCCCTGTATTACATCCTCCCTGTAAGCATGAACTCCATTCCAGCGATGTTTGTATTAGTGATGAGCGGGTTCGGTTTCTCGGAAACCGAACCCCCCCCGAACTTCACCCTTTTTACACGGGTCCGAGCCATACTCGGATTCTCCCGTATGGCTCGGTTAACCAGAGCGCGCCGAACGTCATCATCCCGCTGTAGGATTCTCGCGAGATTCGGATTCTATATAAGCAGCCGCGCGTCGCCGTCATTTTCACTCGTGCATTGGAAATGTTAGGGAGAGGACGTGGCTGTCGTCCTCTCCGTTATTGTTGAACTTGATTGTGCTTTATTGCTTAATTGTGGGGAGGACTGGGGAGCAGCTGTATAATATAGGAGGAGTACAGTGCAGAGTTTTGCTGATCAGTGACCACCAGTTTTATCCGTTCTCTGCTTGAAAAAAATGCTCCTTATCTGTGCTCAGTGTGCTGCATATATTTGTGCTCACACTGCTTAATTGTGGGGACTGGGGAGCAGCTGTATTATATAGCAGGAGTACAGTGCAGAGTTTTGCTGACAGTGACCATCAGTATACGTTGTCTGCCTGAAAAACACTCCATATCTGTGCTCAGTGTGCTGCTTTATTGTGGGGACTGGGGACCACCAGTATAAAATTATATAGGAGAATTACAGTGCAGAGTTTTGCTGACCAGTGACCACCAGCATATAATAATAATATATATAGCATTACGGTACAGTAGGCCACTGCTGTACCTACCTCTGTGTCGTCAAGTATACTATCCATCTAGATTCTATACCTGTGGTGCATTTCAGTTGTGCAGTTTGCTGACACAGTGACCACCAGTTTATATAGCAGTACGGTACGGAAGGCCACTGCTGTACCTACCTCTGTGTCGTCATTAAGTATACTATCCGTCTACATTCTATACATGTGGTGCATTTTAGTTTTGCAGTTTGCTGACACAGTGACCACCAGTTTATATAGCAGTATGGTACGGAAGGCCACTGCTGTACCTACCTCTGTGTCGTCATTAAGTATACTATCCATCTACATTCTATACCTGTGGTGCATTTTAGTTTTGCAGTTTGCTGACACAGTGACCACCAGTATATATAGCAGTACGGTACGGAAGGCCACTGCTGTACCTACCTCTGTGTCATCATTAAGTATACTATCCATCTACATTTTATACCTGTGGTGCATTTTAGTTTTGCAGTTTGCTAACACAGTGACCACCAGTATATATAGCAGTACGGTACGGAAGGCCACTGCTGTACCTACCTCTGTGTCGTCCTTAAGTATACTATCCATCTACATTCTATACCTGTGGTGCATTTTAGTTTTGCAGTTTGCTGACACAGTGACCACCAGTATATATAGCAGTACGGTACGGAAGGCCACTGCTGTACCTACCTCTGTGTCGTCATTAAGTATACTATCCATCTACATTCTATACCTGTGGTGCATTTTAGTTTTGCAGTTTGCTGACAGTGACCACCAGTATATATAGCAGTACGGTACGGAAGGCCACTGCTGTACCTACCTCTGTGTCGTCACTAAGTATACTATCCATCTTCATTCTATACCTGTGGTGCATTTTAGTTTTGCAGTTTGCTGACACAGTGACCACCAGTTTATATAGCAGTACGGTACGGAAGGCCACTGCTGTACCTACCTCTGTGTCATCATTAAGTATAGTATCCATCTACATTCTATACCTGTGGTGCATTTTAGTTTTGCAGTTTGCTGACACAGTGACCACCAGTATATATAGCAGTACGATACGGAAGGCCACTGCTGTACCTACCTCTGTGTCATCATTAAGTATACTATCCATCTACATTCTATACCTGTGGTGCATTTTAGTTATGCGCAGTATATATAGTAGTAGGCCATTGCTATTGATACTGGCATATAATTCCACACATTAAAAAATGGAGAACAAAAATGTGGAGGTAAAAATAGGGAAAGATCAAGATCCACTTCCACCTCGTGCTGAAGCTGCTGCCACTAGTCATGGCCGAGACGATGAAATGCCATCAACGTCGTCTGCCAAGGCCGATGCCCAATGTCATAGTAGAGAGCATGTAAAATACAAAATACAAAAGTTCAGTAAAATGACCCAAAAATCAAAATTGAAAGCGTCTGACGAGAAGCGTAAACTTGCCAATATGCCATTTACGACACGGAGTGGCAAGGAACGGCTGAGGCCCTGGCCTATGTTCATGGCTAGTGGTTCAGATTAACATGAGGATGGAAGCACTCATCCTCTCGCAAGAAAAATGAAAAGACTTAAGCTGGCAAAAGCACAGCAAAGAACTGTGCGTTCTTCTAAATCACAAATCCCCAAGGAGAGTCCAATTGTGTCGGTTGCGATGCCTGACCTTCCCAACACTGGGCGAGAAGAGCTTGCGCCTTCCACCATTTGCACGCCCCCTGCAAGTGCTGGAAGGAGCAC
Organism: Pseudophryne corroboree; assembly: GCF_028390025.1. Lineage (NCBI taxonomy): Eukaryota > Metazoa > Chordata > Amphibia > Anura > Myobatrachidae > Pseudophryne > Pseudophryne corroboree. The sequence goes on along the minus strand of NC_086449.1, from coordinate 554,383,477 downwards.
CCGCAGTCCAGTTCCTGATAGTCAAATTGAAGATGTCACTGTTGAAGTACACCAGGATGAAGATATGGGTGTTGCTGGCGCTGGGGAGGAAATTGACAAGGAGGATTCTGATGGTGGGGTGGTTTGTTTAAGTCAGGCACCCGGGGAGACACCTGTTGTCCGTGGGACGAATATGGCCATTGACATGCCTGGTCAAAATACAAAAAAAATCAGCTCTTCGGTGTGGAATTATTTCAACACAAATGCGGACAACAGGTGTCAAGCCGTGTGTTGCCTTTGTCAAGCTGTAATAAGTAGGGGTAAGGACGTTAACCACCTCGGAACATCCTCCCTTATAGTCACCTGCAGCGCATTCATCATTAGTCAGTGACAAGTTCAAAAACTTTGGATGACAGCGGAAGCAGTCCACTGACCACTAAATCCCTTCCTCTTGTAACCAAGCTCCTGCAAACCACACCACCAACTCCCTCAGTGTCAATTTCCTCCTTACCCAGGAAAGCCAATAGTCCTGCAGGCCATGTCACTGGCAAGTCTGACGAGTCCTCTCCTGCCTGGGATTCCTCCGATGCATCCTTGAGTGTAACGCCTACTGCTGCTGGCGCTGCTGTTGTTGCTGCTGGGAGTCGATCGTCATCCCAGAGGGGAAGTCGGAAGACCACTTGTACTACTTCCAGTAAGCAATTGACTGTCCAACAGTCCTTTGCGAGGAAGATGAAATATCACAGCAGTCATCCTGCTGCAAAGCAGATAACTCAGGCCTTGTCTGCCTGGGCGGTGAGAAATGTGGTTCCGGTATCCACCGTTAATTCAGAGGCAACTAGAGACTTGATTGAGGTACTGTGTCCCCGGTACCAAATACCATCTAGGTTCCATTTCTCTAGGCAGGCGATACCGAAAATGTACACAGACCTCAGAAAAAGAGTCACCAGTGTCCTAAAAAATGCAGTTGTACCCAATGTCCACTTAACCACGGACATGTGGACAAGTGGAGCAGGGCAGACTCAGGACTATATGACTGTGAGAGCCCACTGGGTAGATGTATTGCCTCCCGCAGCAAGAACAGCGGCGGTGGCACCAGTAGCAGCATCTCGCAAACGCCAACTCGTTCCTAGGCAGGCTACGCTTTGTATCACCGCTTTCCAGAAGAGGCACACAGCTGACAACCTCTTACGGAAACTGAGGAAGATCATCACAGAATGGCTTACCCCAATTGGACTCTCCTGGGGATTTGTGACATCGGACAACGCCAGCAATATTGTGCGTGCATTACATCTGGGCAAATTCCAGCACATCCCATGTTTTGCACATACATTGAATTTGGTGGTGCAGAATTATTTAAAAAACGACAGGGGCGTGCAAGAGATGCTGTCGGTAGCCCGAAGAATTGTGGGCCACTTTCGGCATTCAGCCACCGTGTACAGAAGACTGGAGCACCACCAACAATCCTGAACCTGCCCTGCCATCATCTGAAGCAAGAGGTGGTAACGAGGTGGAATTTAACCCTCTATATGCTTCAGAGGATGGAGGAGCAGCAAAAGGCCATTCAAGCCTATACATCTGCCCACGATATAGGCAAAGGAGGGGGAATGCACCTGACTCAAGCGCAGTGGAAAATGATTTCAACGTTGTGCAAGGTTCTGCAACCAGGGCCGGTTCAAGGGCGCAGAGCGCCCCGGGCTGGAAAGGGGCGTGGCCTAATACAGGGGGCGTGGTGAGTCACGCCCCCTGTACATTGAAAGCGCCGCTTGAATGCTGAGCGGTGCGCGATGACGTCATCGCGCACCGCACAGCAAAAGGTCCTCTCCACGAAGAGAAACTAGACGCTATGCGTCTAGTTCCCTTCGTGGAGAGGACCTTTGCTGTGCGGTGCGCGATGACGTCATCGCGCACCGCTCAGCAGTTACTCTCCACGAAGGGAAACTAGACGCATAGCGTCTAGTTCCCTTCACAGGAGGCGCCGGGGACGGCAGCGGGCAGCGGAGGCGGACGGGGGACACAGCGGGCAGCAGTGGCGGATCTTGCCACGGTGCGGCGCCCTCCGGATGGCGCCAGCGCCCTCCGGAAGGCGGCGCCCCGGGCAAAAGTCCTGCTTGCCCGTGGCAAGAACCTCCACTGTCTGCAACCCTTTGAACTTGCCACACGTGAAGTCAGTTCAGACACTGCCAGCCTGAGTCATGTCATTTCCCTCATCAGGCTTTTGCAGAAGAAGCTGGAGACATTGAAGGAGGAGCTAAAACAGAGTGATTCCGCTAGGCATGTGGGACTTGTGGATGGAGCCCTTAATTCGCTTAACCAGGATTCACGGGTGGTCAATCTGTTGAAATCAGAGCACTACATTTTGGCCACCGTGCTCGATCCTAGATTTAAAACCTACGTTGTATCTCTCTTTCCGGCAGACACAAGTCTGCAGAGGTTCAAAGACCTGCTGGTGAGAAAATTGTCAAGTCAAGCGGAACGTGACCCGTCAACATCTCCTCCTTCACATTCTCCCGCAACTGGGGGTGCGAGGAAAAGGCTAAGAATTCCGAGCCCACCCGCTGGCGGTGATGCAGGGCAGTCTGGGGCGAGTGCTGACATCTGGTCCGGACTGAAGGACCTGCCAACGATTACTGACATGTCGTCTACTGTCACTGCATATGATTCTCTCACCATTGAAAGAATGGTGGAGGATTATATGAGTGACCACATCCAAGTAGGCACGTCAGACAGTCCGTACGTATACTGGAAGGAAAAAGAGGCAATTTGGAGGCCCTTGCACAAACTGGCTTTATTCTACCTAAGTTGCCCTCCCTCCAGTGTGTACTCCGAAAGAGTGTTTAGTGCAGCCGCTCACCTTGTCAGCAATCGGCGTACGAGGTTACTTCCAGAAAATGTGGAGAAGATGTTCATCAAAATGAATTATAATCAATTCCTCCGTGGAGACATTCACCAGCAATTGCCTCCAGAAAGTACACAGGGATCTGAGATGGTGGATTCCAGTGAGGACGAATTAATAATCTGTGAGGAGGGGGATGTACACAGTGAAAGGGGTGAGGAATCGGAGGATGATGATGAGGAGGACATCTTGCCTCTGTAGAGCCAGTTTGTGCAAGGAGAGATTGATTGCTTCTTTTTTGGTGGGGGCCCAAACCAACCAGTCATTTCAGTCACAGTCGTGTGGCAGACCCTGTTGCTGAAATGATGGGTTCGTTAAAGTGTGCATGTCCTGTTTATACAACATAAGGGTGGGTGGGAGGGCCCAAAGACAATTCCATCTTGCACCTCTTTTTTCTTTCATTTTTCTTTGCATCATGTGCTGTTTGGGGGGAAAAATTTGGAAGGGCCATCCTGCGTGACACTGCAGTGCCATTCCTAGATGGGCCAGGTGTTTGTGTCGGCCACTTGAGTCGCTTAGCTTAGCCATCCAGCGACCTCGGTGCAAATTTTAGGACTAAAAATAATATTGTGACGTGTGAGGTGTTCAGAATAGACTGGAAATGAGTGGAAATTATGGTAATTGAGGTTAATAATACTATGGGATCAAAATGACCCCCAAATTCTATGATTTAAGCTGTTTTTTAGGGTTTTTTGAAAAAAACACCCGAATCCAAAACACACCCGAATCTGACAAAAAAATTTCGGTGGGGTTTTGCCAAAACGCGTCCGAATCCAAAACACGGCCGCGGATCCGAATCCAAAACCAAAACACAAAACCCGAAAAATGTCCGGTGCACATCACTAGTTTGTATATAAATAAAGGGGGGTAAACTAGAGATGTGCACTTGAAATTTTTCGGGTTTTGTGTTTTGGTTTTGGGTTCGGTTCCGCGGCCGTGTTTTGGGTTCGACCGCGTTTTGGCAAAACCTCACCGAATTTTTTTTGTCGGATTCGGGTGTGTTTTGGATTCGGGTGTTTTTTTCAAAAAACACTAAAAAACAGCTTAAATCATAGAATTTGGGGGTCATTTTGATCCCAAAGTATTATTAACCTCAAAAACCATAATTTCCACTCATTTTCAGTCTATTCTGAATACCTCACACCTCACAATATTATTTTTAGTCCTAAAATTTGCACTGAGGTCGCTGGATGACTAAGCTAAGCGACCCTAGTGGCCGACACAAACACCTGGCCCATCTAGGAGTGGCACTGCAGTGTCACGCAGGATGGCCCTTCCAAAAAACACTCCCCAAACAGCACATGACGCAAAGAAAAAAAGAGGCGCAATGAGGTAGCTGTGTGAGTAAGATAAGCGACCCTAGTGGCCGACACAAACACATGGCCCATCTAGGAGTGGCACTGCAGTGTCACGCAGGATGGCCCTTCCAAAAAACACTCCCCAAACAGCACATGACGCAAAGAAGAAAAAAAGAGGCGCAATGAGGTAGCTGTGTGAGTAAGCTAAGCGACCCTAGTGGCCGACACAAACACCTGGCCCATCTAGGAGTGGCACTGCAGTGTCACGCAGGATGGCCCTTCCAAAAAACACTCCCCAAACAGCACATGACGCAAAGAAAAAAAGAGGCGCAATGAGGTAGCTGTGTGAGTAAGATAAGCGACCCTAGTGGCCGACACAAACACCTGGCCCATCTAGGAGTGGCACTGCAGTGTCACGCAGGATGGCCCTTCCAAAAAACACTCCCCAAACAGCACATGACGCAAAGAAGAAAAAAAGAGGCGCAATGAGGTAGCTGTGTGAGTAAGCTAAGCGACCCTAGTGGCCGACACAAACACCTGGCCCATCTAGGAGTGGCACTGCAGTGTCACGCAGGATGGCCCTTCCAAAAAACACTCCCCAAACAGCACATGACGCAAAGAAAAAAAGAGGCGCAATGAGGTAGCTGTGTGAGTAAGATAAGCGACCCTAGTGGCCGACACAAACACCTGGCCCATCTAGGAGTGGCACTGCAGTGTCACGCAGGATGGCCCTTCCAAAAAACACTCCCCAAACAGCACATGACGCAAAGAAGAAAAAAAGAGGCGCAATGAGGTAGCTGTGTGAGTAAGCTAAGCGACCCTAGTGGCCGACACAAACACCTGGCCCATCTAGGAGTGGCACTGCAGTGTCACGCAGGATGGCCCTTCCAAAAAACACTCCCCAAACAGCACATGACGCAAAGAAGAAAAAAAGAGGCGCAATGAGGTAGCTGTGTGAGTAAGCTAAGCGACCCTAGTGGCCGACACAAACACCTGGCCCATCTAGGAGTGGCACTGCAGTGTCACGCAGGATGGCCCTTCCAAAAAACACTCCCCAAACAGCACATGACGCAAAGAAAAAAAGAGGCGCAATGAGGTAGCTGTGTGAGTAAGATAAGCGACCCTAGTGGCCGACACAAACACCTGGCCCATCTAGGAGTGGCACTGCAGTGTCACGCAGGATGGCCCTTCCAAAAAACACTCCCCAAACAGCACATGACGCAAATAAAAATGAAAGAAAAAAGAGGTGCAAGATGGAATTGTCCTTGGGCCCTCCCACCCACCCTTATGTTGTATAAACAGGACATGCACACTTTAACCAACCCATCATTTCAGTGACAGGGTCTGCCACACGACTGTGACTGAAATGACGGGTTGGTTTGGACCCCCACCGAAAAAAGAAGCAATTAATCTCTCCTTGCACAAACTGGCTCTACAGAGGCAAGATGTCCACCTCATCATCATCCTCCGATATATCACCGTGTACATCCCGCTCCTCACAGATTATCAATTCGTCCCCACTGGAATCCACCATCTCAGCTCCCTGTGTACTTTGTGGAGGAAATTGCTGCTGGTCAATGTCTCCACGGAGGAATTGATTATAATTCATTTTAATGAACATCATCTTCTCCACATTTTCTGGAAGTAACCTCGTACGCCGATTGCTGACAAGGTGAGCGGCGGCACTAAACACTCTTTCGGAGTACACACTTGTGGGAGGGCAACTTAGGTAGAATAAAGCCAGTTTGTGCAAGGGCCTCCAAATTGCCTCTTTTTCCTGCCAGTATAAGTACGGACTGTCTGACGTGCCTACTTGGATGCGGTCACTCATATAATCCTCCACCATTCTTTCAATGGGGAGAGAATCATATGCAGTGACAGTAGACGACATGTCCGTAATCGTTGTCAGGTCCTTCAGTCCGGACCAGATGTCAGCATCAGCAGTCGCTCCAGACTGCCCTGCATCACCGCCAGCGGGTGGGCTCGGAATTCTGAGCCTTTTCCTCGCACCCCCAGTTGCGGGAGAATGTGAAGGAGGAGATGTTGACAGGTCGCGTTCCGCTTGACTTGACAATTTTGTCACCAGCAGGTCTTTCAACCCCAGCAGACTTGTGTCTGCCGGAAAGAGAGATCCAAGGTAGGTTTTAAATCTAGGATCGAGCACGGTGGCCAAAATGTAGTGCTCTGATTTCAACAGATTGACCACCCGTGAATCCTTGTTAAGCGAATTAAGGGCTCCATCCACAAGTCCCACATGCCTAGCGGAATCGCTCCCTTTTAGCTCCTCCTTCAATGCCTCCAGCTTCTTCTGCAAAAGCCTGATGAGGGGAATGACCTGACTCAGGCTGGCAGTGTCTGAACTGACTTCACGTGTGGCAAGTTCAAAAGGTTGCAGAACCTTGCACAACGTTGAAATTATTCTCCACTGCGCTTGAGACAGGTACATTCCACCTCCTATATCGTGCTCAATTGTATAGGCTTGAATGGCCTTTTGCTGCTCCTCCAACCTCTGAAGCATATATAGGGTTGAATTCCACCTCGTTACCACTTCTTGCTTCAGATGATGGCAGGGCAGGTTCAGGCGTTTTTGGTGGTGCTCCAGTCTTCTGTACGTGGTGCCTGTCCTCCGAAAGTGTCCCGCAATTCTTCTGGCCACCGACAGCATCTCTTGCACGCCCCTGTCGTTTTTTAAAAAATTCTGCACCACCAAATTCAAGGTATGTGCAAAACATGGGACGTGCTGGAATTTGCCCATATTTAATGCACACACAATATTGCTGGCGTTGTCCGATGCCACAAATCCACAGGAGAGTCCAATTGGGGTAAGCCATTCCGCGATGATCTTCCTCAGTTGCCGTAAGAGGTTTTCAGCTGTGTGCGTATTCTGGAAACCGGTGATACAAAGCGTAGCCTGCCTAGGAAAGAGTTGGCGTTTGCGAGATGCTGCTACTGGTGCCGCCGCTGCTGTTCTTGCGGCGGGAGTCCATACATCTACCCAGTGGGCTGTCACAGTCATATAGTCCTGACCCTGCCCTGCTCCACTTGTCCACATGTCCGTGGTTAAGTGGACATTGGGTACAACTGCATTTTTTAGGACACTGGTGAGTCTTTTTCTGACGTCCGTGTACATTCTCGGTATCGCCTGCCTAGAGAAGTGGAACCTAGATGGTATTTGGTAACGGGGGCACACTACCTCAAGAAATTGTCTAGTTCCCTGTGACACGTCTAACACCAACATAGTTGTCAAGGCCTCAGTTATCCGCTTTGCAACAGGATGACTGCTGTGATATTTCATCTTCCTCGCAAAGGACTGTTGGACAGTCAATTGCTTGGTGGAAGTAGTAAAAGTGGGCTTACGACTTCCCCTCTGGGATGACCATCGACTCCCAGCAGCAACAACAGCAGTGCCAGCAGCAGTAGGCGTTACACGCAAGGATGCATCGGAGGAATCCCAGGCAGGAGAGGACTCGTCAGAATTGCCAGTGACATGGCCTGCAGGACTATTGGCATTCCTGGGGAAGGAGGAAATTGACACTGAGGGAGTTGGTGGAGTGGTTTGCGTGAGCTTGGTTACAAGAGGAAGGGATTTACTGGTCAGTGGACTGCTTCCGCTGTCGCCCAAAGTTTTTGAACTTGTCACTGACTTATTATGAATGCGCTGCAGGTGACGTATAAGGGAGGATGTTCCGAGGTGGTTAACGTCCTTACCCCTACTTATTACAGCTTGACAAAGGCAACACACGGCTTGACAAATGTTGTCCGCATTTCTGTTGAAATACTTCCACACCGAAGAGCTGATTTTTTTGGTATTTTCACCAGGCATGTCAACGGCCCTATTCCTCCCACGGACAACAGGTGTCTCCCCGGGTGCCTGACTTAAACAAACCACCTCACCATCAGAATCCTCCTGGTCAATTTCCTCCCCAGCGCCAGCAACACCCATATCCTCCTCATCCTGGTGTACTTCAACACTGACATCTTCAATCTGACTATCAGGAACTGGACTGCGGGTGCTCCTTCCAGCACTTGCAGGGGGCGTGCAAATGGTGGAAGGCGCATGCTCTTCACGTCCAGTGTTGGGAAGGTCAGGCATCGCAACCGACACAATTGGACTCTCCTTGTGGATTTGTGATTTCGAAGAACGCACAGTTCTTTGCGGTGCTTTTGCCAGCTTGAGTCTTTTCATTTTTCTAGCGAGAGGCTGAGTGCTTCCATCCTCATGTGAAGCTGAACCACTAGCCATGAACATAGGCCAGGGCCTCAGCCGTTCCTTGCCACTCCGTGTGGTAAATGGCATATTGGCAAGTTTACGCTTCTCCTCCGACAATTTTATTTTAGATTTTGGAGTCCTTTTTTTACTGATATTTGGTGTTTGGGATTTTACATGCTCTGTACTATGACATTGGGCATCGGCCTTGGCAGACGACGTTGCTGGCATTTCATCGTCTCGGCCATGACTAGTGGCAGCAGCTTCAGCACGAGGTGGAAGTGGATCTTGATCTTTCCCTAATTTTGGAACCTCAACATTTTTGTTCTCCATATTTTAATAGGCACAACTAAAAGGCACCTCAGGTAAACAATGGAGATGGATGGATACTAGTATACTTATGGATGGACCAGCGACTGCCGACACAGAGGTAGCTACAGCCGTGGACTACCGTACTGTGTCTGCTGCTAATATAGACTGGATGATAATGAGATGAAATTAATATATATATATAATATCACTAGTACTGCAGCCGGACAGGTATATATATTTATTATGTAATGACTGATGACGGACCTGCTGGACACTGTCAGCTCAGCAGCACCGCAGACTGCTACAGTAAGCTACTATAGTAGTATGTATCAAGAAGAAAGAAAAAAAAAACCACGGGTAGGTGGTATACAATTATGGATGGACCAGCGACTGCCGACACAGAGGTAGCTACAGCCGTGGACTACCGTACTGTGTCTGCTGCTAATATAGACTGGATGATAATGAGATGAAATTAATATATATATATATATAATATCACTAGTACTGCAGCCGGACAGGTATATATATTTATTATGTAATGACTGATGACGGACCTGCTGGACACTGTCAGCTCAGCAGCACCGCAGACTGCTACAGTAAGCTACTATAGTAGTATGTATCAAGAAGAAAGAAAGAAAAAAAACACGGGTAGGTGGTATACAATTATGGATGGACCAGCGACTGCCGACACAGAGGTAGCTACAGCCGTGGACTACCGTACTGTGTCTGCTGCTAATATAGACTGGATGATAATGAGATGAAATTAATATATATATATATATATATAATATCACTAGTACTGCATCCGGACAGGTATATATATTTATTATGTAATGACTGATGACGGACCTGCTGGACACTGTCAGCTCAGCAGCACCGCAGACTGCTACAGTAAGCTACTATAGTAGTATGTATCAAGAAGAAAGAAAAAAAAAACCACGGGTAGGTGGTATACAATTATGGATGGACCAGCGACTGCCGACACAGAGGTAGCTACAGCCGTGGACTACCGTACTGTGTCTGCTGCTAATATAGACTGGATGATAATGAGATGAAATTAATATATATATATATATATAATATCACTAGTACTGCAGCCGGACAGGTATATATATTTATTATGTAATGACTGATGACGGACCTGCTGGACACTGTCAGCTCAGCAGCACCGCAGACTGCTACAGTAAGCTACTATAGTAGTATGTATCAAGAAGAAAGAAAAAAAAAAACCACGGGAAGGTGGTATACAATTATGGATGGACCAGCGACTGCCGACACAGAGGTAGCTACAGCCGTGGACTACCGTACTGTGTCTGCTGCTAATATAGACTGGATGATAATGAGATGAAATTAATATATATATATATATATATAATATCACTAGTACTGCAGCCGGACAGGTATATATATTTATTATGTAATGACTGATGACGGACCTGCTGGACACTGTCAGCTCAGCAGCACCGCAGACTGCTACAGTAAGCTACTATAGTAGTATGTATCAAGAAGAAAGAAGAAAAAAAACCACGGGTAGGTGGTATACAATTATGGATGGACCAGCGACTGCCGACACAGAGGTAGCTACAGCCGTGGACTACCGTACTGTGTCTGCTGCTAATATAGACTGGATGATAATGAGATGAAATTAATATATATATATATATAATATCACTAGTACTGCAGCCGGACAGGTATATATATTTATTATGTAATGACTGATGACGGACCTGCTGGACACTGTCAGCTCAGCAGCACCGCAGACTGCTACAGTAAGCTACTATAGTAGTATGTATCAAGAAGAAAGAAAAAAAAAACACGGGTAGGTGGTATACAATTATGGATGGACCAGCGACTGCCGACACAGAGGTAGCTACAGCCGTGGACTACCGTACTGTGTCTGCTGCTAATATAGACTGGATGATAATGAGATGAAATTAATATATATATATATATATATATAATATCACTAGTACTGCAGCCGGACAGGTATATATATTTATTATGTAATGACTGATGACGGACCTGCTGGACACTGTCAGCTCAGCAGCACCGCAGACTGCTACAGTAAGCTACTATAGTAGTATGTATCAAGAAGAAAGAAAAAAAAAACCACGGGTAGGTGGTATACAATTATGGATGGACCAGCGACTGCCGACACAGAGGTAGCTACAGCCGTGGACTACCGTACTGTGTCTGCTGCTAATATAGACTGGATGATAATGAGATGAAATTAATATATATATATATATAATATCACTAGTACTGCAGCCGGACAGGTATATATATTTATTATGTAATGACTGATGACGGACCTGCTGGACACTGTCAGCTCAGCAGCACCGCAGACTGCTACAGTAAGCTACTATAGTAGTATGTATCAAGAAGAAAGAAAAAAAAAAACACGGGTAGGTGGTATACAATTATGGATGGACCAGCGACTGCCGACACAGAGGTAGCTACAGCCGTGGACTACCGTACTGTGTCTGCTGCTAATATAGACTGGATGATAATGAGATGAAATTAATATATATATATATATATAATATCACTAGTACTGCATCCGGACAGGTATATATATTTATTATGTAATGACTGATGACGGACCTGCTGGACACTGTCAGCTCAGCAGCACCGCAGACTGCTACAGTAAGCTACTATAGTAGTATGTATCAAGAAGAAAGAAAAAAAAAACCACGGGTAGGTGGTATACAATTATGGATGGACCAGCGACTGCCGACACAGAGGTAGCTACAGCCGTGGACTACCGTACTGTGTCTGCTGCTAATATAGACTGGATGATAATGAGATGAAATTAATATATATATATATATATATAATATCACTAGTACTGCAGCCGGACAGGTATATATATTTATTATGTAATGACTGATGACGGACCTGCTGGACACTGTCAGCTCAGCAGCACCGCAGACTGCTACAGTAAGCTACTATAGTAGTATGTATCAAGAAGAAAGAAAAAAAAAAACCACGGGAAGGTGGTATACAATTATGGATGGACCAGCGACTGCCGACACAGAGGTAGCTACAGCCGTGGACTACCGTACTGTGTCTGCTGCTAATATAGACTGGATGATAATGAGATGAAATTAATATATATATATATATATATATAATATCACTAGTACTGCAGCCGGACAGGTATATATATTTATTATGTAATGACTGATGACGGACCTGCTGGACACTGTCAGCTCAGCAGCACCGCAGACTGCTACAGTAAGCTACTATAGTAGTATGTATCAAGAATAAAGAAGAAAAAAAACCACGGGTAGGTGGTATACAATTATGGATGGACCAGCGACTGCCGACACAGAGGTAGCTACAGCCGTGGACTACCGTACTGTGTCTGCTGCTAATATAGACTGGATGATAATGAGATGAAATTAATATATATATATATATATATATATATATAATATCACTAGTACTGCAGCCGGACAGGTATATATATTTATTATGTAATGACTGATGACGGACCTGCTGGACACTGTCAGCTCAGCAGCACCGCAGACTGCTACAGTAAGCTACTATAGTAGTATGTATCAAGAAGAAAAAAAAAAAAACCACGGGTAGGTGGTATACAATTATGGATGGACCAGCGACTGCCGACACAGAGGTAGCTACAGCCGTGGACTACCGTACTGTGTCTGCTGCTAATATAGACTGGATGATAATGAGATGAAATTAATATATATATATATATATATAATATCACTAGTACTGCAGCCGGACAGGTATATATATTTATTATGTAATGACTGATGACGGACCTGCTGGACACTGTCAGCTCAGCAGCACCGCAGACTGCTACAGTAAGCTACTATAGTAGTATGTATCAAGAAGAAAGAAAAAAAAAACACGGGTAGGTGGTATACAATTATGGATGGACCAGCGACTGCCGACACAGAGGTAGCTACAGCCGTGGACTACCGTACTGTGTCTGCTGCTAATATAGACTGGATGATAATGAGATGAAATTAATATATATATATATATATAATATCACTAGTACTGCATCCGGACAGGTATATATATTTATTATGTAATGACTGATGACGGACCTGCTGGACACTGTCAGCTCAGCAGCACCGCAGACTGCTACAGTAAGCTACTATAGTAGTATGTATCAAGAAGAAAGAAAAAAAAAACCACGGGTAGGTGGTATACAATTATGGATGGACCAGCGACTGCCGACACAGAGGTAGCTACAGCCGTGGACTACCGTACTGTGTCTGCTGCTAATATAGACTGGATGATAATGAGATGAAATTAATATATATATATATATATATAATATCACTAGTACTGCAGCCGGACAGGTATATATATTTATTATGTAATGACTGATGACGGACCTGCTGGACACTGTCAGCTCAGCAGCACCGCAGACTGCTACAGTAAGCTACTATAGTAGTATGTATCAAGAAGAAAGAAAAAAAAAAAACCACGGGAAGGTGGTATACAATTATGGATGGACCAGCGACTGCCGACACAGAGGTAGCTACAGCCGTGGACTACCGTACTGTGTCTGCTGCTAATATAGACTGGATGATAATGAGATGAAATTAATATATATATATATATATATATAATATCACTAGTACTGCAGCCGGACAGGTATATATATTTATTATGTAATGACTGATGACGGACCTGCTGGACACTGTCAGCTCAGCAGCACCGCAGACTGCTACAGTAAGCTACTATAGTAGTATGTATCAAGAAGAAAGAAGAAAAAAAACCACGGGTAGGTGGTATACAATTATGGATGGACCAGCGACTGCCGACACAGAGGTAGCTACAGCCGTGGACTACCGTACTGTGTCTGCTGCTAATATAGACTGGATGATAATGAGATGAAATTAATATATATATATATATATATATATAATATCACTAGTACTGCAGCCGGACAGGTATATATATTTATTATGTAATGACTGATGACGGACCTGCTGGACACTGTCAGCTCAGCAGCACCGCAGACTGCTACAGTAAGCTACTATAGTAGTATGTATCAAGAAGAAAGAAAAAAAAAACCACGGGTAGGTGGTATACAATTATGGATGGACCAGCGACTGCCGACACAGAGGTAGCTACAGCCGTGGACTACCGTACTGTGTCTGCTGCTAATATAGACTGGATGATAATGAGATGAAATTAATATATATATATATATATAATATCACTAGTACTGCAGCCGGACAGGTATATATATTTATTATGTAATGACTGATGACGGACCTGCTGGACACTGTCAGCTCAGCAGCACCGCAGACTGCTACAGTAAGCTACTATAGTAGTATGTATCAAGAAGAAAGAAAAAAAAAACCACGGGTAGGTGGTATACAATTATGGATGGACCAGCGACTGCCGACACAGAGGTAGCTACAGCCGTGGACTACCGTACTGTGTCTGCTGCTAATATAGACTGGATGATAATGAGATGAAATTAATATATATATATATATATAATATCACTAGTACTGCAGCCGGACAGGTATATATATTTATTATGTAATGACTGATGACGGACCTGCTGGACACTGTCAGCTCAGCAGCACCGCAGACTGCTACAGTAAGCTACTATAGTAGTATGTATCAAGAAGAAAGAAAAAAAAAAAAAAAACACGGGTAGGTGGTATACAATTATATATATATTATATACAATTATATATATATATATATATATATATATATATATATATATTAAACTGGTGGTGATTAATTAAACTGGTGGTCAGGTCACTGGTCACACTATCAGCAACTTGCAAGTAGTACTCCTAAGCAGACAATCACAATATATACTGGTGGTCAGTGTGGTCACAATGGCAGTGTGGCACTCTGGCAGCAAAAGTGTGCACTGTACGTTAAAATATGTACTCCTGCTCTCAGACTCTAACTGCTCCCCACTGTCTCCCCCACAAGTCAGATAATACAGTCACACTATCACTTCAGCAAGTAGTAGTACTCCTCCTAATGCTCCCCAAAATTACTAAAGTAAATACTGTGTCTCTCTCTACTCTAGACTCACTCTCTTCTCTATAAATGGAGAGGACGCCAGCCACGTCCTCTCCCTATCAATCTCAATGCACGTGTGAAAATGGCGGTGACGCGCGGCTCCTTATATAGAATCCGAGTCTCGCGATAGAATCCGAGCCTCGCGAGAATCCGACAGCGGGATGATGACGTTCGGGCGCGCTCGGGTTAACCGAGCAAGGCGGGAAGATCCGAGTCGCTCGGACCCGTGTAAAAAAACATGAAGTTCGGGCGGGTTCGGATTCCGAGGAACCGAACCCGCTCATCTCTAGGGTAAACACAGAGAGATCCATTCTTAAAATCTAAGCAATCTGACTAGATTGCTTAGATTTTAAGCACGTATCTCTTGTGTGTATGCTCCACAGCAACAGTGATGTGTGGCCCCGCGTGTCACCATAGCCAATGCTAGATTGGCCTGCATGCATGCACAATCTAGCACATCGCTCATTCCACCCGCTGGGTGAAGTGAGCGGCCCCCTGTCGTCGTCCCCCCCACCCCCACCCCTCGTTCAGCATACATCGCGCTGTGCTGAATGGGGGGAAAGATGTGTGCTGAGCGATCGCTGATACATCTCTGGACATGTGTACTGGCCTCAAAAGATCTGTAGTGCGTTATCCCCTATATTTATTAAATCAGTGCAGGAGATATATCACACTCATGTAAAACAGTAATGTGTAGACAATTCAAGTTATCTGTATAGGACTAAGGAAGTTCCTAAATATATGATTTTGATTTTCCTGACATTTGCTATTAAATAAGCATTATGCTAAATTGTGAGATGCTTAACAAGTAATCCATTAATCCAGAGTGCCCCAGACTCTGCCATTACAGTCCAGGTTTTAAGGATATCCATACTTGGGAGCAGGTGACTTAATTAGTACCTCTGTCAATTTGATTTAACTATCTGAACTCAAGCAGGATTATCTTTAAACCTGGGCTTTAAGGAGGAGTTTGGGAAACTCTTAATTAATCAAATACCAGCACTGGCTCCTTCTTCAGGCAAAGATGCCACTTGAAGTTAACTTGTTTTCCACATTTAAACCCCTCATGCCCGCATCCCCAGATGAACTGATCTTATGGTACTGAAAAAGCATACACACTGCCTGTAATCATTGATGTGGAAATACAGTATGATACGATGGTGAATAACCAGATTATCCCTCTCACACTTATGAGTATGATAGCATGCCATATCTCCAAACATTGGCACCTTGTAAAAAGGGGCTCCCCTTGCACGAGGAAGCTGCATCCGCCTGAAAAGGTGCATGGCCTGTAGAAAGGGGGCATGCTACGATCGTGAGCCACGCCTCCCATTTTCGTAACTATAGGGGCATGGCCAGCACTCTGTGAGCTGCTGGCATGCCTCCAGTCCCTCTGACTACCTCGAATAGACGCTGTGCGCATGAGCAGCCAGTGATTGACAGAAGCCTCCCAACTGCCCCCCCCCCCCACTTCACAAGTGGGACAGTCCCGAAAAAACGGAACTGTCTCACGAAAATAGGGACAGTTGGGAGGTATGGCATGCCAATGAGATGATATATAATTGTTTATTAGTAATATTTCCTTCTTCCCCAGTATATATTTATAGGATGGGTGGTAGAGAGGATGTGAGGTGACTGATCTTCTTTAAAAGTCCACATAGAAAAAAAACATGAAGAAGTGTGTGGTCTGGTTCTTATATGGGAAATGTACTAGAGTGCGATATACATCATTTACTCAAATTGTTGTTGCTTTTTTTGGCAATATGTTTGGCACGTCACAAACTCCTGGTTATATTACAGGCAAAATCACAGCACAATTGACAGAAAACTGTGCTTTTCAAATATAACTCACCGCCACTCGACTTACTGGTGTTTTGTTTTATTTTAAAGGTTCTAAATACAAATTTGCAGATGTAATAAGTTATACCCATTTCAAACATCAGACTCTGGAAATTGCTGTGTCTAGCATGCTAGAAAATTCCCAGGTCTGAGCTCCATGACCCTAGTCTAGTGAAAGGTCGTGGATCCAGAACTTAGTCCCAGATTGTTTGCATTCAGACAAACTAAAATCCAGGGTTGATGCGCATTCACATGCATAAAACCAGGATTTTGATGCGTGTCTGAAAGGCGTCTATTTTATGTGTCAATTATATTGTACACTTGAGACCGCCATCAATGATTATAAAACAGAAACCACACACAAAAAAATAGGGCGCTAGTCTAGTTGGTAGAAATATTCCTTCTCCTTTAAATAATTGGTTCAGCTGCTGTTTCCAATGTGAGGTAATTGCGTACCTCACCAATGCAAAAAAAAAAAACAAATTCAGGGATTAAATCCCCTAAAAGGAAGGTCCGCTTCACCGATTATTTACTTTCAGAGATCTTTGATTCAGAGGACAACACAACCAATTATATAAGAAACATATTTTTTACTTAAAACTGCACATATCAGCAATCCAGCATTTATAAATATAAGCTTTATGCCTACTTGTACTACCACACATTAAAAAGCTGACAAATTTATCTGCATGGGAATAGCACATAGGGGTATATTCAATTGAAGTCAAAAGCTGCCGACTGTCGAAAAGACGTCAGTTTTCAACTTTTTTTAGGTCAGAAGGGGTTTCGACCTATTCAATCTAACCCCAAATTATTCTACAATTTGAGGAATTCGACTTGTTGAAAAGCACGTGGATCGGTGGAATAGCTGCCGATCCGCATGCTTCTGTCGAAACAGGGGCCAAAACCTGCCGGTTTTGAGGGACCTGAGAGGAGGAGAGGGGAAAGAGCCGCGGACAGACGGGGGAGAGATGCGGGCAGATGGGGGACAGCAGTGCTACAGCACAGTGCTGCAGGAGGATGTGGCACAGCCGCCGCTCACGGCAGCGTCCACCCAGCTCCAGCAAGTGAGGTCCCGCTTGCTGGAGCTGGGTGGACGCTGCCGTGAGGTCTGGCGGCTGTGCCACATCCTCCTGCAGCTGTGCCACATCCTTCTGCAAAGTCGGATTGAGATGGGCATTGAATAGCCCAAGTCGGATCCATTCCGACAAATGAATGTCGGAATGGATCCGACTTCAATTGAATATACCCTTTAGTGTCCAATTATGACCATGATTTATATATGTTAACATACAAAAAATGCTAAAATATCCATTTTATATCTATGAGCTGTATATAATATATTTGCCCCAAGTTTAATGGTGGCTTGTGGTGGTTATTTTAGTGGATCCAAACTATTCTGTTCGGTTCTCAATCCACAATCATATATATATACAAGTCCAATAGAGGCTCAAATGGGTGTAGTATGGTAAGCCGGTGGGCAGCATACCGGTGCCGGTATCCCTACCGCCGGCATACTGACAGCTGGGTGAGCGCGAATGAGTCCCTTGCGGGCTTGCTGCGAGCACGGTGGCGTGCTATGCACGCCACGTTATTTATTCTCCCTCCAGGGGTGTCGTAGACCCCTAAGAGGTCGAAAAGTTGTCGGTATGCTTGGTGTCGGGATTCCGGCGCCGGTAAACTGTGCGTCGGGTTCCCAACAGCCGGCAAACTGAAAACCACCCACTCAAATAGCTTAGTGAAACCGATTTAAGGCTATTAGTAATCTTTCTGCACCATGGTTATAAACAGATCCCACCGTCATCAGCTTGGTAGCCAAAATGCTAAAATCCAGAGTCCTCTCTCCTTATCCACTGCTGCTTTTTAAGGGTGAGCCACACACACAGGGTCCGTGAACAGGGCTGTCAGGGAGGAAAGGGGTCTTAGCTGTTACCACCGAGGGAGCGACTTAACATTAATTCTCCTTGGCGAGTCTATTTTTAATAACATTTACGGTAGCCACCTCCTGCTTTGCAGCGTCAGCAGGCAAAGCAGGGGTGTCTCTATCTTCACAGTAAAAAAAAAACCATAGTGTCCCCACTCCATATTAAGCCACATTACAGTGCTCCCTGTTCATATTATACCATACTATAGTCATACCTCCCAGCATGACCCATACCAGGAGGGACAAAATGCTCTGTTCCTGGACTTACCTTGTAATTTATGATTGCCCTCACCTGTGTTGAACTAGTTCATCGATAAGAAAGGTGTTTCACCAGAGGTATGGCAATCATAGATTAAAAGGGAAGTTCAGGAATGAGCATTTTGGTGGTTATTCAAAGTTGCTATCAAATCAAAAAAGTTAGCAATTGGGCAAAACCATGTTGCACTGCAGGTGGGGCAGATGTAACATGTGCAGAGAGAGTTAGATTTTGGTGGGTTATATTATTTCTGTGCATAGTAAACACTGGCTGCTTTATTTTTACTCTGCAATCCAGATTTCAGTTTAAACACACCCCACCCAAAATGAATCTCTCTGCACATGTTATATCTGCCCCACCTACAGTGCAACATGGTTTTGCCCATTAGTGTGCTTTTTTTTGGTGTGCTAACAACACTGAATAACCCCCATTGTCTTGTTGGCTGGTGTGATGATGTTTCTCCACTTCATATATAGAGATGAGCGGGTTCGGTTCCTCGGAATCCGAACCCGCCCGAACTTCATGATTTTTTACACGGATCCGAGCGACTCGGATCTTCCCGCCTTGCTCGGTTAACCCGAGCGCGCCCGAACGTCATCATGACGCTGTCGGATTCTCGCGAGGCTCGGATTCTATCGCGAGACTCGGATTCTATATAAGGAGCCGCGCGTCGCCGCCATTTTACACGTGCATTGAGATTGATAGTGAGAGGACGTGGCTGGCGTCCTCTCCGTTTAGAGAAGAAATAGATAGGAGAGTGAGAGTGAGACAGTGACACTTCATTTACTGGAGCTTAGGAGGAGTACTCAGACAGAGAGTGCAGAATTTTGCTGATAGTATTAGTTAGTTATAGTGACAGAGTGAGACAGTGACACTTCATTTACTGGAGCTTAGGAGGAGTACTCAGACAGAGAGTGCAGAATTTTGCTGATAGTATTAGTTAGTTATACTAGTGACTGACCAGTGACCACCAGTGCAGTTTTATATTATTTAATATAATCCGTTCTCTGCCTGAAAAAACGATACACAGTGACTCAGTCACATACCATATCTGTGCTCAGCCCAGTGTGCTGCATCATCTATGTATAATATCTGACTGTGCTCACACAGCTTAATTGTGGGGGAGACTGGGGAGCAGTTAGGTTATAGCAGGAGCCAGGAGTACATATTAAAATTAAACAGTGCACACTTTTTTTCTGCAGGAGTGCCACTGCCAGTGTGACTGACCAGTGACCTGACCACCAGTATAGTATACTATATTGTATTGTGATTGACTGTCTGCCTGTAAAAGTTAAACACACGTCGTGTGACTTCTGTGGTGTTTTTTTATTCTATAAAATAAAAAACTCATTCTGCTGACAGACAGTGTCCAGCAGGTCCGTCATTATATAATATATACCTGTCCGGCTGCAGTAGTGATATATATATATTTTTTATATCATTATTTATCATCCAGTCGCAGCAGACACAGTACGGTAGTTCACGGCTGTAGCTACCTCTGTGTCGGCACTCGGCAGTCCGTCCATAATTGTATACCACCTACCCGTGGTTTTTTTTTTTCTTTCTTCTTTATACATACTACATCTCATTATCATCCAGTCTATATTAGCAGCAGACACAGTACAGTACGGTAGTCCACGGCTGTAGCTACCTCTGTGTCGGCACTCGGCAGTCCGTCCATAATTGTATACCACCTACCCGTGGTTTTTTTTTTCTTTCTTCTTTATACATACTACATCTCATTATCATCCAGTCTATATTAGCAGCAGACACAGTACAGTACGGTAGTCCACGGCTGTAGCTACCTCTGTGTCGGCACTCGGCAGTCCGTCCATAATTGTATACCACCTACCCGTGGTTTTTTTTTTCTTTCTTCTTTATACATACTACATCTCATTATCAACCAGTCTATATTAGCAGCAGACACAGTACGGTAGTCCACGGCTGTAGCTACCTCTGTGTCGGCACTCGGCAGTCCGTCCATAATTGTATACCACCTACCCGTGGTTTTTTTTTTCTTTCTTCTTTATACATACTACATCTCATTATCATCCAGTCTATATTAGCAGCAGACACAGTACAGTACGGTAGTCCACGGCTGTAGCTACCTCTGTGTCGGCACTCGGCAGTCCGTCCATAATTGTATACCACCTACCCGTGTTTTTTTTTTCTTTCTTCTTTATACATACTACATCTCATTATCATCCAGTCTATATTATCAGCAGACACAGTACAGTACGGTAGTCCACGGCTGTAGCTACCTCTGTGTCGGCACTCGGCAGTCCGTCCATAATTGTATACCACCTACCCGTGGTTTTTTTTTTCTTTCTTCTGTATACATACTACATCTCATTATCAACCAGTCTATATTAGCAGCAGACACAGTACGGTAGTCCACGGCTGTAGCTACCTCTGTGTCGGCACTCGGCAGTCCGTCCATAATTGTATACCACCTACCCGTGTTTTTTTTTTCCTTTCTTCTTTATACATACTACATCTCATTATCATCCAGTCTATATTAGCAGCAGACACAGTACAGTACGGTAGTCCACGGCTGTAGCTACCTCTGTGTCGGCACTCGGCAGTCCGTCCATAATTGTATACCACCTACCCGTGGTTTTTTTTTTTTCTTTCTTCTTTATACATACTACATCTCATTATCATCCAGTCTATATTAGCAGCAGACACAGTACAGTACGGTAGTCCACGGCTGTAGCTACCTCTGTGTCGGCACTCGGCAGTCCGTCCATAATTGTATACCACCTACCCGTGGTTTTTTTTTTCTTTCTTCTTTATACATACTACATCTCATTATCATCCAGTCTATATTAGCAGCAGACACAGTACAGTACGGTAGTCCACGGCTGTAGCTACCTCTGTGTCGGCACTCGGCAGTCCATCCATAATTGTATACTAGTATCCATCCATCTCCATTGTTTACCTGAGGTGCCTTTTAGTTGTGCCTATTAAAATATGGAGAACAAAAATGTTGAGGTTCCAAAATTAGGGAAAGATCAAGATCCACTTCCACCTCGTGCTGAAGCTGCTGCCACTAGTCATGGCCGAGACGATGAAATGCCAGCAACGTCGTCTGCCAAGGCCGATGCCCAATGGCATAGTACAGAGCATGTCAAATCCAAAACACCAAATATCAGTAAAAAAAGGACTCCAAAACCTAAAATAAAATTGTCGGAGGAGAAGCGTAAACTTGCCAATATGCCATTTACCACACGGAGTGGCAAGGAACGGCTGAGGCCCTGGCCTATGTTCATGGCTAGTGGTTCAGCTTCACATGAGGATGGAGGCACTCAGCCTCTCGCTAGAAAAATGAAAAGACTCAAGCTGGCAAAAGCAGTAGCACCGCAAAGAACTGTGCGTTCTTCGAAATCCCAAATCCACAAGGAGAGTCCAATTGTGTCGGTTGCGATGCCTGACCTTCCCAACACTGGACGTGAAGAGCATGCGCCTTCCACCATTTGCACGCCCCCTGCAAGTGCTGGAAGGAGCACCCGCAGTCCAGTTCCTGATAGTCAGATTGAAGATGTCAGTGTTGAAGTACACCAGGATGAGGAGGATATGGGTGTTGCTGGCGCTGGGGCGGAAATTGACCAGGAGGATTCTGATGGTGAGGTGGTTTGTTTAAGTCAGGCACCCGGGGAGACACCTGTTGTCCGTGGGAGGAATATGGCCGTTGACATGCCTGGTGAAAATACCAAAAAAATCAGCTCTTCGGTGTTGAAGTATTTCACCAGAAATGCGGACAACATTTGTCAAGCCGTGTGTTCCCTTTGTCAAGCTGTAATAAGTAGGGGTAAGGACGTTAACCACCTCGGAACATCCTCCCTTATACGTCACCTGCAGCGCATTCATAATAAGTCAGTGACAAGTTCAAAAACTTTGGCCGACAGCGGAAGCAGTCCACTGACCAGTAAATCCCTTCCTCTTGTAACCAAGCTCACGCAAACCACCCCACCAACTCCCTCAGTGTCAATTTCCTCCTTCCCCAGGAATGCCAATAGTCCTGCAGGCCATGTCACTGGCAATTCTGACGAGTCCTCTCCTGCCTGGGATTCCTCCGATGCATCCTTGCGTGTAACGCCTACTGCTGCTGGCGCTGCTGTTGTT
This sequence comes from Pseudophryne corroboree, assembly GCF_028390025.1. NCBI lineage: Eukaryota > Metazoa > Chordata > Amphibia > Anura > Myobatrachidae > Pseudophryne > Pseudophryne corroboree. The sequence goes on along the minus strand of NC_086449.1, from coordinate 554,360,599 downwards.
GCTGCTGGGAGTCGATGGTCATCCCAGAGGGGAAGTCGTAAGCCCACTTGTACTACTTCCAGTAAGCAATTGACTGTCCAACAGTCCTTTGCGAGGAAGATGAAATATCACAGCAGTCATCCTGCTGCAAAGCGGATAACTGAGGCCCTGACAACTATGTTGGTGTTAGACGTGCGTCCGGTATCCGCCGTTAGTTCACAGGGAACTAGACAATTTATTGAGGCAGTGTGCCCCCGTTACCAAATACAATCTAGGTTCCACTTCTCTAGGCAGGCGATACCGAGAATGTACACGGACGTCAGAAAAAGACTCACCAGTGTCCTAAAAAATGCAGTTGTACCCAATGTCCACTTAACCACGGACATGTGGACAAGTGGAGCAGGGCAGGGTCAGGACTATATGACTGTGACAGCCCACTGGGTAGATGTATGGACTCCCGCCGCAAGAACAGCAGCGGCGGCACCAGTAGCAGCATCTCGCAAACGCCAACTCTTTCCTAGGCAGGCTACGCTTTGTATCACCGCTTTCCAGAATACGCACACAGCTGAAAACCTCTTACGGCAACTGAGGAAGATCATCGCGGAATGGCTTACCCCAATTGGACTCTCCTGTGGATTTGTGGCATCGGACAACGCCAGCAATATTGTGTGTGCATTAAATATGGGCAAATTCCAGCACGTCCCATGTTTTGCACATACCTTGAATTTGGTGGTGCAGAATTTTTTTAAAAACGACAGGGGCATGCAAGAGATGCTGTCGGTGGCCAGAAGAATTGCGGGACACTTTCGGCGTACAGGCACCACGTACAGAAGACTGGAGCACCACCAAAAACTACTGAACCTGCCCTGCCATCATCTGAAGCAAGAAGTGGTAACGAGGTGGAATTCAACCCTCTATATGCTTCAGAGGTTGGAGGAGCAGCAAAAGGCCATTCAAGCCTATACAATTGAGCACGATATAGGAGGTGGAATGCACCTGTCTCAAGTGCAGTGGAGAATGATTTCAACGTTGTGCAAGGTTCTGATGCCCTTTGAACTTGCCACACGTGAAGTCAGTTCAGACACTGCCAGCCTGAGTCAGGTCATTCCCCTCATCAGGCTTTTGCAGAAGAAGCTGGAGACATTGAAGGAGGAGCTAACACGGAGCGATTCCGCTAGGCATGTGGGACTTGTGGATGGAGCCCTTAATTCGCTTAACAAGGATTCACGGGTGGTCAATCTGTTGAAATCAGAGCACTACATTTTGGCCACCGTGCTCGATCCTAGATTTAAAACCTACCTTGGATCTCTCTTTCCGGCAGACACAAGTCTGCTGGGGTTGAAAGACCTGCTGGTGAGAAAATTGTCAAGTCAAGCGGAACGCGACCTGTCAACATCTCCTCCTTCACATTCTCCCGCAACTGGGGGTGCGAGGAAAAGGCTCAGAATTCCGAGCCCACCCGCTGGCGGTGATGCAGGGCAGTCTGGAGCGACTGCTGATGCTGACATCTGGTCCGGACTGAAGGACCTGACAACGATTACGGACATGTCGTCTACTGTCACTGCATATGATTCTCTCAACATTGAAAGAATGGTGGAGGATTATATGAGTGACCGCATCCAAGTAGGCACGTCACACAGTCCGTACTTATACTGGCAGGAAAAAGAGGCAATTTGGAGGCCCTTGCACAAACTGGCTTTATTCTACCTAAGTTGCCCTCCCACAAGTGTGTACTCCGAAAGAGTGTTTAGTGCCGCCGCTCACCTTGTCAGCAATCGGCGTACGAGGTTACATCCAGAAAATGTGGAGAAGATGATGTTCATTAAAATGAATTATAATCAATTCCTCCGCGGAGACATTGACCAGCAGCAATTGCCTCCACAAAGTACACAGGGAGCTGAGATGGTGGATTCCAGTGGGGACGAATTGATAATCTGTGAGGAGGGGGATGTACACGGTGATATATCGGAGGATGATGATGAGGTGGACATCTTGCCTCTGTAGAGCCAGTTTGTGCAAGGAGAGATTAATTGCTTCTTTTTTTGGGGGGGTCCAAACCAACCCGTCATATCAGTCACAGTCGTGTGGCAGACCCTGTCACTGAAATGATGGGTTGGTTAAAGTGTGCATGTCCTGTTTTGTTTATACAACATAAGGGTGGGTGGGAGGGCCCAAGGACAATTCCATCTTGCACCTCTTTTTTCTTTTATTTTTCTTTGCATCATGTGCTGTTTGGGGAGGGTTTTTTGGAAGGGACATCCTGCGTGACACTGCAGTGCCACTCCTAGATGGGCCCGGTGTTTGTGTCGGCCACTAGGGTCGCTTATCTTACTCACACAGTCAGCTACCTCATTGCGCCTCTTTTTTTCTTTGCGTCATGTGCTGTTTGGGGAGGGTTTTTTGGAAGGGCCATCCTGCGTGACACTGCAGTGCCACTCCTAGATGGGCCCGGTGTTTGTGTCGGCCACTAGGGTCGCTTATCTTACTCACACAGTCAGCTACCTCATTGCGCCTCTTTTTTTCTTTGGGTCATGTGCTGTTTGGGGAGGGTTTTTTGGAAGGGCCATCCTGCGTGACACTGCAGTGCCACTCCTAGATGGGCCCGGTGTTTGTGTCGGCCACTAGGGTCGCTTATCTTACTCACACAGTCAGCTACCTCATTGCGCCTCTTTTTTTCTTTGCGTCATGTGCTGTTTGGGGAGGGTTTTTTGGAAGGGCCATCCTGCGTGACACTGCAGTGCCACTCCTAGATGGGCCCGGTGTTTGTGTCGGCCACTAGGGTCGCTTATCTTACTCACACAGTCAGCTACCTCATTGCGCCTCTTTTTTTCTTTGCGTCATGTGCTGTTTGGGGAGGGTTTTTTGGAAGGGACATCCTGCGTGACACTGCAGTGCCACTCCTAGATGGGCCCGGTGTTTGTGTCGGCCACTAGGGTCGCTTATCTTACTCACACAGTCAACTACCTCATTGCGCCTCTTTTTTTCTTTGCGTCATGTGCTGTTTGGGGAGGGTTTTTTGGAAGGGCCATCCTGCGTGACACTGCAGTGCCACTCCTAGATGGGCCCGGTGTTTGTGTCGGCCACTAGGGTCGCTTATCTTACTCACACAGTCAGCTACCTCATTGCGCCTCTTTTTTTCTTTGCGTCATGTGCTGTTTGGGGAGGGTTTTTTGGAAGGGACATCATGCGTGACACTGCAGTGCCACTCCTAGATGGGCCCGGTGTTTGTGTCGGCCACTAGGGTCGCTTATCTTACTCACACAGTCAGCTACCTCATTGCACCTCTTTTTTTCTTTGCGTCATGTGCTGTTTGGGGAGGGTTTTTTGGAAGGGACATCCTGCGTGACACTGCAGTGCCACTCCTAGATGGGCCCGGTGTTTGTGTCGGCCACTAGGGTCGCTTATCTTACTCACACAGTCAGCTACCTCATTGCGCCTCTTTTTTTCTTTGCGTCATGTGCTGTTTGGGGAGGGTTTTTTGGAAGGGCCATCCTGCGTGACACTGCAGTGCCACTCCTAGATGGGCCCGGTGTTTGTGTCGGCCACTAGGGTCGCTTATCTTACTCACACAGTCAGCTACCTCATTGCGCCTCTTTTTTTCTTTGCGTCATGTGCTGTTTGGGGAGGGTTTTTTGGAAGGGACATCCTGCGTGACACTGCAGTGCCACTCCTAGATGGGCCCGGTGTTTGTGTCGGCCACTAGGGTCGCTTATCTTACTCACACAGTCAGCTACCTCATTGCGCCTCTTTTTTTCTTTGCGTCATGTGCTGTTTGGGGAGGGTTTTTTGGAAGGGACATCCTGCGTGACACTGCAGTGCCACTCCTAGATGGGCCCGGTGTTTGTGTCGGCCACTAGGGTCGCTTATCTTACTCACACAGTCAGCTACCTCATTGCGCCTCTTTTTTTCTTTGCGTCATGTGCTGTTTGGGGAGGGTTTTTTGGAAGGGACATCCTGCGTGACACTGCAGTGCCACTCCTAGATGGGCCCGGTGTTTGTGTCGGCCACTAGGGTCGCTTATCTTACTTACACAGTCAGCTACCTCATTGCGCCTCTTTTTTTCTTTGCGTCATGTGCTGTTTGGGGAGGGTTTTTTGGAAGGGCCATCCTGCGTGACACTGCAGTGCCACTCCTAGATGGGCCCGGTGTTTGTGTCGGCCACTAGGGTCGCTTATCTTACTCACACAGTCAGCTACCTCATTGCGCCTCTTTTTTTCTTTGCGTCATGTGCTGTTTGGGGAGGGTTTTTTGGAAGGGACATCCTGCGTGACACTGCAGTGCCACTCCTAGATGGGCCCGGTGTTTGTGTCGGCCACTAGGGTCGCTTATCTTACTTACACAGTCAGCTACCTCATTGCGCCTCTTTTTTTCTTTGCGTCATGTGCTGTTTGGGGAGGGTTTTTTGGAAGGGCCATCCTGCGTGACACTGCAGTGCCACTCCTAGATGGGCCCGGTGTTTGTGTCGGCCACTAGGGTCGCTTATCTTACTCACACAGTCAGCTACCTCATTGCACCTCTTTTTTTCTTTGCGTCATGTGCTGTTTGGGGAGGGTTTTTTGGAAGGGCCATCCTGCGTGACACTGCAGTGCCACTCCTAGATGGGCCCGGTGTTTGTGTCGGCCACTAGGGTCGCTTATCTTACTCACACAGTCAGCTACCTCATTGCGCCTCTTTTTTTCTTTGCGTCATGTGCTGTTTGGGGAGGGTTTTTTGGAAGGGACATCCTGCGTGACACTGCAGTGCCACTCCTAGATGGGCCCGGTGTTTGTGTCGGCCACTAGGGTCGCTTATCTTACTCACACAGTCAGCTACCTCATTGCGCCTCTTTTTTTCTTTGCGTCATGTGCTGTTTGGGGAGGGTTTTTTGGAAGGGCCATCCTGCGTGACACTGCAGTGCCACTCCTAGATGGGCCCGGTGTTTGTGTCGGCCACTAGGGTCGCTTATCTTACTCACACAGTCAGCTACCTCATTGCGCCTCTTTTTTTCTTTGCGTCATGTGCTGTTTGGGGAGGGTTTTTTGGAAGGGCCATCCTGCGTGACACTGCAGTGCCACTCCTAGATGGGCCCGGTGTTTGTGTCGGCCACTAGGGTCGCTTATCTTACTCACACAGTCAGCTACCTCATTGCGCCTCTTTTTTTCTTTGCATCATGTGCTGTTTGGGGAGGGTTTTTTGGAAGGGACATCCTGCGTGACACTGCAGTGCCACTCCTAGATGGGCCCGGTGTTTGTGTCGGCCACTAGGGTCGCTTATCTTACTTACACAGTCAGCTACCTCATTGCGCCTCTTTTTTTCTTTGCGTCATGTGCTGTTTGGGGAGGGTTTTTTGGAAGGGCCATCCTGCGTGACACTGCAGTGCCACTCCTAGATGGGCCCGGTGTTTGTGTCGGCCACTAGGGTCGCTTATCTTACTCACACAGTCAGCTACCTCATTGCACCTCTTTTTTTCTTTGCGTCATGTGCTGTTTGGGGAGGGTTTTTTGGAAGGGCCATCCTGCGTGACACTGCAGTGCCACTCCTAGATGGGCCCGGTGTTTGTGTCGGCCACTAGGGTCGCTTATCTTACTCACACAGTCAGCTACCTCATTGCGCCTCTTTTTTTCTTTGCGTCATGTGCTGTTTGGGGAGGGTTTTTTGGAAGGGACATCCTGCGTGACACTGCAGTGCCACTCCTAGATGGGCCCGGTGTTTGTGTCGGCCACTAGGGTCGCTTATCTTACTCACACAGTCAGCTACCTCATTGCGCCTCTTTTTTTCTTTGCGTCATGTGCTGTTTGGGGAGGGTTTTTTGGAAGGGACATCCTGCGTGACACTGCAGTGCCACTCCTAGATGGGCCCGGTGTTTGTGTCGGCCACTAGGGTCGCTTATCTTACTCACACAGTCAGCTACCTCATTGCGCCTCTTTTTTTCTTTGCGTCATGTGCTGTTTGGGGAGGGTTTTTTGGAAGGGACATCCTGCGTGACACTGCAGTGCCACTCCTAGATGGGCCCGGTGTTTGTGTCGGCCACTAGGGTCGCTTATCTTACTCACACAGTCAGCTACCTCATTGCGCCTCTTTTTTTCTTTGCGTCATGTGCTGTTTGGGGAGGGTTTTTTGGAAGGGACATCCTGCGTGACACTGCAGTGCCACTCCTAGATGGGCCCGGTGTTTGTGTCGGCCACTAGGGTCGCTTATCTTACTTACACAGTCAGCTACCTCATTGCGCCTCTTTTTTTCTTTGCGTCATGTGCTGTTTGGGGAGGGTTTTTTGGAAGGGCCATCCTGCGTGACACTGCAGTGCCACTCCTAGATGGGCCCGGTGTTTGTGTCGGCCACTAGGGTCGCTTATCTTACTCACACAGTCAGCTACCTCATTGCGCCTCTTTTTTTCTTTGCATCATGTGCTGTTTGGGGAGGGTTTTTTGGAAGGGACATCCTGCGTGACACTGCAGTGCCACTCCTAGATGGGCCCGGTGTTTGTGTCGGCCACTAGGGTCGCTTATCTTACTTACACAGTCAGCTACCTCATTGCGCCTCTTTTTTTCTTTGCGTCATGTGCTGTTTGGGGAGGGTTTTTTGGAAGGGCCATCCTGCGTGACACTGCAGTGCCACTCCTAGATGGGCCCGGTGTTTGTGTCGGCCACTAGGGTCGCTTATCTTACTCACACAGTCAGCTACCTCATTGCACCTCTTTTTTTCTTTGCGTCATGTGCTGTTTGGGGAGGGTTTTTTGGAAGGGCCATCCTGCGTGACACTGCAGTGCCACTCCTAGATGGGCCCGGTGTTTGTGTCGGCCACTAGGGTCGCTTATCTTACTCACACAGTCAGCTACCTCATTGCGCCTCTTTTTTTCTTTGCGTCATGTGCTGTTTGGGGAGGGTTTTTTGGAAGGGACATCCTGCGTGACACTGCAGTGCCACTCCTAGATGGGCCCGGTGTTTGTGTCGGCCACTAGGGTCGCTTATCTTACTCACACAGTCAGCTACCTCATTGCGCCTCTTTTTTTCTTTGCGTCATGTGCTGTTTGGGGAGGGTTTTTTGGAAGGGCCATCCTGCGTGACACTGCAGTGCCACTCCTAGATGGGCCCGGTGTTTGTGTCGGCCACTAGGGTCGCTTATCTTACTCACACAGTCAGCTACCTCATTGCGCCTCTTTTTTTCTTTGCGTCATGTGCTGTTTGGGGAGGGTTTTTTGGAAGGGCCATCCTGCGTGACACTGCAGTGCCACTCCTAGATGGGCCCGGTGTTTGTGTCGGCCACTAGGGTCGCTTATCTTACTCACACAGTCAGCTACCTCATTGCGCCTCTTTTTTTCTTTGCATCATGTGCTGTTTGGGGAGGGTTTTTTGGAAGGGACATCCTGCGTGACACTGCAGTGCCACTCCTAGATGGGCCCGGTGTTTGTGTCGGCCACTAGGGTCGCTTATCTTACTTACACAGTCAGCTACCTCATTGCGCCTCTTTTTTTCTTTGCGTCATGTGCTGTTTGGGGAGGGTTTTTTGGAAGGGCCATCCTGCGTGACACTGCAGTGCCACTCCTAGATGGGCCCGGTGTTTGTGTCGGCCACTAGGGTCACTTATCTTACTCACACAGTCAGCTACCTCATTGCACCTCTTTTTTTCTTTGCGTCATGTGCTGTTTGGGGAGGGTTTTTTGGAAGGGCCATCCTGCGTGACACTGCAGTGCCACTCCTAGATGGGCCCGGTGTTTGTGTCGGCCACTAGGGTCGCTTATCTTACTCACACAGTCAGCTACCTCATTGCGCCTCTTTTTTTCTTTGCGTCATGTGCTGTTTGGGGAGGGTTTTTTGGAAGGGACATCCTGCGTGACACTGCAGTGCCACTCCTAGATGGGCCCGGTGTTTGTGTCGGCCACTAGGGTCGCTTATCTTACTCACACAGTCAGCTACCTCATTGCGCCTCTTTTTTTCTTTGCGTCATGTGCTGTTTGGGGAGGGTTTTTTGGAAGGGACATCCTGCGTGACACTGCAGTGCCACTCCTAGATGGGCCCGGTGTTTGTGTCGGCCACTAGGGTCGCTTATCTTACTCACACAGTCAGCTACCTCATTGCGCCTCTTTTTTTCTTTGCGTCATGTGCTGTTTGGGGAGGGTTTTTTGGAAGGGACATCCTGCGTGACACTGCAGTGCCACTCCTAGATGGGCCCGGTGTTTGTGTCGGCCACTAGGGTCGCTTATCTTACTCACACAGCGACCTCGGTGCAAATTTTAGGACTAAAAATAATATTGTGAGGTGTGAGGTATTCAGAATAGACTGAAAATGAGTGGAAATTATGGTTTTTGAGGTTAATAATACTTTGGGATCAAAATGACCCCCAAATTCTATGATTTAAGCTGTTTTTTAGGGTTTTTTGAAAAAAACACCCGAATCCAAAACACACCCGAATCCGACAAAAAAAATTCGGTGAGGTTTTGCCAAAACGCGGTCGAACCCAAAACACGGCCGCGGAACCGAACCCAAAACCAAAACACAAAACCCGAAAAATTTCCGGCGCTCATCTCTATTCATATAGTGCCACATTCAGGTGCCCCAGTTCTTATTATTTAACATTACAGTGCCCTCCAGCTCATGTTATACCACATTACAATGAGCAGGTCAGGTTATGCCACATAACAGTTCCCCCTTACCATTATAGCATCCACTGCACACACCTCTCTGAAAATGGAATGTCACCCCATTCAGGTTGGGCAATGGGTTGTAAAACAGGAAAATCTGGTAAATTAGTATGCAACTATGGGGGGTCATGCCGTTTTTCGCAGCGCAGCGATCGGGTCACTACTGCGCATGCGTATGCACCACAATGCGCAGGCACGTCGTACGGGTACAACATGGATCGTTGCTGAGCAATGGATTTAACGAAGTATCCATTTGCACAGCCGATCACAAGGAGATTGACAGGAAGAAGGCGTTTATGGGTGTTTTTTGGGAGTGTTTGGGAAAATGCAGACTTGTCCAAGCGTTTGCAGGGCAGGTGTCTGACGTCAATTCCGGGACCAGACAGGCTGAAGTGATCGCAGCGGCTGAGTAAGTTCAGACCTACTCAGGAACTGAATAAAATGTTTTTGCAGAGCTCGGCTGCACAGGCGTTCGCACACTTGCAAAGCAAAAATACACTCCTCCATAGGCGGCGACTATCTGATCGCAGCACTGCAAAATGTAGCTAGCGAGTGATCAACTCGGAATGACCCCCAATATACCATAGCAATGGCGCCCACTATAGGGTGATTCTCCAGAAAGTGAACATAAAGTCCCGTGCATCAGACGCTTTTAAATGTTTTTTCCTTTTAAACTGGTCTGTTAAAAAATTGTTGTTATATGTAAACTTAATGGCTTAGTAGCAATGCCTTACCCTATAACTTAAGACCTACAGTACTAACATCTTGGTATTTTGGAGAAGTATGTCATTTGAATTTGTGTAACTGTCATCACTGAGAATCGCCATATAGCTCTCTCTCTCTCTCATTAACGTCTCTCTTGTCATGCAGCCAATCTATATATATGGGTGGTCTTCAGTATGCCGACTGACGGGATCCCGGTGCACAGTATACCGGCGCCGGAATCCCGACAGCCGGCATACTGACACTTATTCTCCCTCGTGGGGGTCCACGACCCCCCTGGAGGGAGAATAAAATAGCGTGTGCCCGTAGCGTGCGCAGCGAGCCAGCAAGGGGCTCATTTGCACTCACCACACTGTCGGTAAGCCGGCAGTCGGGCTCCCGGCGCCGGTATGCTGGTTGCCGCGAGCCCGACCGCCGGCATACCATACTGAACCCATATACTGTATATATATATATATATATATATGCAAAAGCCCTCACTCACTCACTCACTGACTCATCACTAATTCTCTTACTTCCCGATATGTTAGGATGATGAAATGTAACACAGATATTCTTCAGGTGGGAAATAAGAAAACTACGTTATTAGAATTTTTATAAACCTCCCCTAAGGGACCGATGCATGGCTTGCGTTGCGGGAACGATAACAACCAAACTGGATCAAAATTTGGATTGCACCTCCAGTGTGTAGAATTTAATAAACTACAAAAACGGTCCTGTCACTCTTTACCGTATCTGCTACGGGTGCTCCTCGGGTAATGCCAAGAACCATGGATTAATATTTACTTACATTAAGGCGTCTCAAATGTACATCTCTAGAGCTACCAAATTTGTAACACTCATTTATATTTACAACCATGAAAATCAGAAACTCCCGTGCGCAGAACGGGTAGAACAGCTAGTACCTAATATAACTGCATTTTGTACATTGAAATTATATTCAGTAGTATCTGAACAAGGATTGAGAAGTCCTCAATAGAATATGATATATGGGGCCGTTTAGTGTATAGAACTATAAATAAACAGAATTATTTGTGCCAGGTCATTAGGAGAAACGACAGCAGATACAGAGGAAGGCTACAGTATGAATGGGGCTCCTTTTAGCCTTTTGAGCTCATACAGCTGTGGCTACTATAGCGTAATGGCAAAAGTTTGAAAAAAGATTGATACATTTATTATGCCTGGAAGCTTTCCATTAGTAATACAGCAAACAATAATTACTGGTAAACATTGTTGATATCAATGTTTGTTTTGGAGAATTTTCTTTTAGTTTCTACAAATAACAACTTGCTTGGATCTATGATATTATCGTATGTACACAGGATGCTGAATGAAAGGAAAAGAGAAAACAAATACAAGTCATATTTTATGATGACATATACAAATTTTACCATATCAGACAAGCACAGAGTTTTAATTACCCAAATAACAAATATCTTGTTTTTACATATCTACAGGAAGAATATCTGTGCAGTTTTGTAAATGGAAAAACTGGAACTTAAAGAGAGTACGTAGATAATGGTGGAAGAACATCCAACAGGACACCCGGATACATGATCTCCAGGCGCAACACCATAGCAACCCCATCACAACCCCCTAGCAACCCCATCACAAACCCCTAGCAACTCCCTATTACCCCTTACTTGGAGCTTAGAGGTGAAGTTTATGGGGTACAGTCCTTTGTGAATAGTGTGCCAGGTTGCGCACTCACTGTGAGAGCTTTTGTAGTGTGGCAGTGAAATAGTTATTCTACAGTGCAGTGGCGATACAGTGAATTAATCAGATTTATATACTCTTCCTCTGCAGGAGGTACTCAGGGGACATGTTAGTATGGATGGACAGATGAGAAAGAAGCGGATGGGAGCTTCTTTCTCATCATCTTGCAGAGGGCACAGGTCAGAGTCCACACCTTAGGAAAGTAATAGAGGCCACATTGAGCTCTCCTCCAACAGTCTGCACTGTTTAAAGTTGCGATTGTCCATCTTTCCTCCATCCTCGGTGACAGCTGATGCCTGGAGACCAATGCTTCCATTGCCTCCCGAAGTTACTCCACTGCCTTAGATATTGCAAATTTAAATGTAAAGGAAACTTGGTGGAAGAAATAAATGTACCACTTCTAGAGGAAGAACCCAACAACAAGTGTACTAATGAGAAAGAGAAGAAGTTTGTAATGTAAAAGTATATGAATGTGGAACAGAGGCCTTAGCAGATTGAATGACCATTAAGAGTTAACCACCAACATTAATAGCTGAAATGAGATGCTTTCTTAAGTTGGGGCCTAGCCTTAAAAACCTGGCCCAAACTTAGGCAATATAAGGGCCTATACATCATCACTAATGTTTTAAGTAACAGGCCCATTTGTTATTAGAGGATCGATGGTTCTGCCTAGTATTCGGCAAAGGTAAAGCAAAAGTGCCCTTTTGGAGAAATAAGTCCAATGCAATATGGTATCAGATACTGTATTACATGAGGAACCCACTCATTTAACGGGACAATTTACAGCTATCTATTCCTCTAGCGGTAAATTGAAAACTGCACCATTACCTGGACTCTCTCCCATTTAGAGACTGTTGTTGCATTGGACTTATTTCTCCAAAAGGGCACTTTTGGAACGGACTCCTATATGAAACTCTAACACCATCCCTGACTTGATATTTAGGGTAATATATACCTTTTTTAAACGTCAAGTATGAATTCATGCTATTTTTAATGTGTTTGTATGCATTTTTGTGTATTTTTTATTAAAATGTTATTCTTAATCATATATACCTATTGACAGTTACCATTGTGTTAAAACATCTGAGCACAGCCTCCATTTTCGCTTTACCTTGTACCATTGTGGGAGTGACTTCCCCCTAGTTTCAGTGGCAAACGCAGGATTTGCATGGGGGGGTTTCCAGAACTTGGTGGAGCCAATCACGGGGGTGGGGACTGAGGTGACCCAGTATATGCTGGGTCCGTAAAACTAGTGTGTCTGTGTGTGTGTGTGTGTGTGTGTGTGTGTGTGTGTGTGTGTGTGTGTGTGTGTGTATATATATATATATATATATATATATATATACACATATGTATACCGTGTATATACACACATATATATATAGAATTGTTGCGTTGGCTGGCACTCCGTCTGACAAGTTAGAAATCGCCTTGGTGCCTTCCTTACCACTAAAAGTGGAATATATAGCACAGAAGGTTTAGGCGGCACTCAGAGGACTTAAGATGCTGATAATAAACCGGCACTATCGCCTATATGTCATCTATATATATATACATACATATACACATATACATAGCATATTAAACATGCATATATATATGTATATATATACATACAGTACACGTATATATACACATATATCTGTGTGTGTCTGTGTGTGTGTGTTTATATGTACAGTATGTATGTATATACATGTGTATCTATGTATGCACATGGATATACTGTATATGTACTATAATTAAAATAAAGTAAACTTTTATTAAGCACTTGCAAGTGCCACCAGGAAGGAAGACATCAGGCTGCAGAGGACGCTAGACAGCCATTAATAAAACTCATGCTCCCATAAAAAATTTTATTTTTTTTTAGTGGAGGGGGGTTTCTGGGTGCTCGGAACCCCCCCGTGGGTGCGCCACTGAGTTTTTGGCTGCAGCTTAGCAGAGGTTCTCATACATCCAGTGCCCAATCATGCCATGGTATAGGTTCTTCTTAGTATTCGGCAAACCCTGAAAACTAAAAGTTTTCAGAGTTTGACTGCAGGAACCAACACCATTTGCAGATGGCATTGATACCTGGAGCCCATCTTCTTTCTATGGAACCTTCTTTCACCTACACACTGAGGGGCTAATTCAGCAAGCCCCGCAGAAGTGTGGAAATCACTATCCGCCAAACTGCAATCGCAGTTTAAGAGCCAGCGGGTGGGGGGGGGGGGGGGGAAGTGACGGGGCATTGATGTTACATTTTGTGGGTATCGACGCACTGTTTGGGGGGCACAGTCCGGACAATGCAGGAATGTCCAGACTGTTTGCAAGGATGTCACGCGTGGCGAATGCATGTGATGTCACAAAAGATGGATGCCCTCTGACTTCCTTTGCAGCTAGGCTGCAAAGGCAGGGGGCAACCCTAATTATGCAAGCGCATCGCTGTATAGCGATCCGCTCGCATGTTAGCAGGGGGGCAAGACCCAGCATGTGGGGCGGACTTGCCCTGTGCTAGGCATCCTCCCGCATGTTAGAGAAAAGGGTTGTAGTTGTGCGATTTGTCACACAACTACAACCCATGCTGAATCGGGTCCTGAGTGCCCAGTGGCCATGCGCATGCGTGAACTTAGGTTACACATTCACATTCAGCCAGATGGGCACTGGTAAGTAACAGTGCTACTTCAGTATCAGTGTTAGGTTTTGTGGGACAGATGCTTTCCGGAGTAGCTGTCCCCAAACAGGAACAATACTGAATTGCTCTGGTGATTAAGGGCAGTATTTAATTATTTATCGCCCTCATTTCAGCTCAGCCAGGGGGTGGCAAGCTAAAATGAGTGAAAAGTGACCCATCTGAGCATTCAAGCGGGACTTTTTCCATTGCACCCATTTCTTTGGTCGGGTTTAGCCGCAACCTGATATTTATGGGCATGTTATGCGCGTTAAAAGAGAACAATTAAATATTACCCCGCAATCTCCCTTCACTTTAGATGGGAGATTAGGCGTGATATAACAATTGAATATCACCCTAAGTGTCCACCACCGCATGTTAATCTTTGGTGGCCATCCATCCCCCAATGATGAATAGGCCCCATAAAGTTATACCTAAGCCACAATGTGAAATATTATTAATTGTTTATAACAGTTGCCACAGAAAGAAAAATCCTGCAAGGAATATCAGGTATTAAATATCCAATATGCAAAGTAATGAATAGCATGGCAGCTTTGGGAAATGTAGAAAGGGGGTAATTGAAGTTGATCGCAGCAGGATTTTTTTTAGCAGTTGGGCAAAACCATGTGTACTGCAGGTGTGGCAGATATAACGTGCAGAGAGAGTTAGATTTGGGTGGGTTATTTTATTTCTGTGCAGGGTAAATACTGGCTGCTTTATTTTTACACTGCAAATTAGATTGCAGATTGAACACACCACACCCAAATCTAACTCTCTCTGCACATGTTTTCTCTAACGTCCTAAGTGGATGCTGGGGACTCCGTAAGGACCATGGGGAATAGCGGCTCCGCAGGAGACTGGGCACAAAAGTAAAAGCTTTAGGACTACCTGGTGTGCACTGGCTCCTCCCCCTATGACCCTCCTCCAAGCCTCAGTTAGATTTTTGTGCCCGAACGAGAAGGGTGCACACTAGGTGGCTCTCCTGAGCTGCTTAGTGAAAAGTTTAGTTTTAGGTTTTTTATTTTCAGTGAGACCTGCTGGCAACAGGCTCACTGCACCGAGGGACTAAGGGGAGAAGAAGCGAACTCACCTGCGTGCAGAGTGGATTGGGCTTCTTAGGCTACTGGACATTAGCTCCAGAGGGACGATCACAGGCCCAGCCATGGATGGGTCCCAGAGCCGCGCCGCCGGCCCCCTTACAGAGCCAGAAGACTGAAGAGGTCCGGAAAATCGGCGGCAGAAGACGTCCTGTCTTCAATAAGGTAGCGCACAGCACCGCAGCTGTGCGCCATTGCTCTCAGCACACTTCACACTCCGGTCACTGAGGGTGCAGGGCGCTGGGGGGGGGGCGCCCTGAGACGCAATAAAAACACCTTAGATGGCTAAAAATACATCACATATAGCTCCTGGGGTATATGGATGCATTTAACCCCTGCCAGTTTTTCCTTAAAAAAGCGGGAGAAAGGTCGCCGAGAAGGGGGCGGAGCCTATCTCCTCAGCACACAAGCGCCATTTTCCCTCACAGCTCCGTTGGAGGGAAGCTCCCTGACTCTCCCCTGCAGTCCTGCACTACAGAAACAGGGTAAAACAAGAGAGGGGGGGCACTAAATTTGGCAGATTAATAATACAGCAGCTATATAAGGGAAAAACACTTATATAAGGTTATCCTTGTATATATATAGCGCTCTGGTGTGTGCTGGCAAACTCTCCCTCTGTCTCCCCAAAGGGCTAGTGGGGTCCTGTCCTCTATCAGAGCATTCCCTGTGTGTGTGCTGTGTGTCGGTACGTTGTGTCGACATGTATGAGGAGGAAAATGGTATGGAGGCGGAGCAATTGCCTGTAATAGTGATGTCACCCCCTAGGGAGTCGACACCTGACTGGATGGTCGTATGGAAGGAATTACGTGATAGCGTCAGCACTTTACAAAAGACTGTTGATGACATGAGACAGCCGGAAAAACAGTTAATACCTGTCCAGGCGTCTCAAACACCGTCAGGGGCTCTAAAGCGCCCGTTACCTCAGATGGTCGACACAGACCCAGACACGGACACTGACTCCAGTGTCGACGGTGAGGAAACAAACGTATTTTCCAGTAGGGCCACACGTTACATGATCACGGCAATGAAGGAGGTTTTGAACATTTCTGATACTACAAGTACCACAAAAAAGGGTATTATGTGGGGTGTGAAAAAACTACCCGTAGTTTTTCCTGAATCAGATGAATTAAATGAGGTGTGTGATGAAGCGTGGGTTTCCCCCGATAAAAAACTGCTAATTTCTAAAAAATTATTGGCATTATACCCTTTCCCGCCAGAGGTTAGGGCGCGTTGGGAAACACCCCCTAGGGTAGATAAGGCGCTCACACGCTTATCAAAACAAGTGGCGTTACCGTCTCCGGATACGGCCGCCCTCAAGGAGCCAGCTGATAGAAAGCTGGAAAATATCCTAAAAAGTATATACACACATACTGGTGTTATACTGAGACCAGCAATCGCCTCAGCCTGGATGTGCAGTGCTGGGGTGGCTTGGTCGGATTCCATGACTGAAAATATTGATACCCTGGACAGGGACAGTATATTATTGACTATAGAGCATTTAAAGGATGCATTTCTATATATGCGAGATGCACAGAGGGATATTTGCACTCTGGCATCAAGAGTAAGTGCGCTGTCCATTTCTGCCAGAAGAGGGTTATGGACGCGACAGTGGTCAGGTGATGCGGATTCCAAACGGCATATGGAAGTATTGCCGTATAAAGGGGAGGAGTTATTTGGGGTCGGTCTATCGGACCTGGTGGCCACGGCAACGGCTGGGAAATCCACCTTTTTACCCCAGGTCACCTCTCAGCAGAAAAAGACACCGTCTTTTCAGGCTCAATCCTTTCGTCCCCATAAGGGCAAGCGGGCAAAAGGCCACTCATATCTGCCCCGGGGCAGAGGAAGGGGAAAAAGACTGCAGCAGGCAGCCTCTTCCCAGAAACAGAAGCCCTCCCCCGCTTCTGCCAAGTCCTCAGCATGACGCTGGGGCCTTACAAGCGGACTCAGGTACGGTGGGGGGTCGGCTCAAGAATTTCAGCGCGCAGTGGGCTCACTCGCAAGTGGACCCCTGGATCCTGCAGGTAGTATCTCAGGGGTACAAATTGGAATTCGAGACGTCTCCCCCTCGCCGGTTCCTGAAGTCTGCTTTACCAACGTCTCCCTCCGACAGGGAGGCGGTATTGGAAGCCATTCACAAGCTGTATTCCCAGCAGGTGATAATCAAGGTACCCCTCCTACAACAGGGAAAGGGGTATTATTCCATGCTGTTTGTGGTACCGAAGCAGGACGGCTCGGTGAGACCTATTTTAAATCTGAAATCCTTGAACACTTACATACAAAGGTTCAAATTCAAGATGGAGTCACTCAGAGCAGTGATAGCGAACCTGGAAGAAGGGGACTATATGGTGTCTCTGGACATCAAGGATGCTTACCTCCATGTCCCAATTTGCCCTTCTCACCAAGGGTACCTCAGGTTTGTGGTACAGAACTGTCACTATCAGTTTCAGACGCTGCCGTTTGGATTGTCCACGGCACCCCGGGTCTTTACCAAGGTAATGGCCGAAATGATGATTCTTCTTCGAAGAAAAGGCGTCTTAATTGTCCCTTACTTGGACGATCTCCTGGTAAGGGCAAGGTCCAGGGAACAGTTAGAGGTCGGAGTAGCACTATCTCAAGTAGTGCTACGACAGCACGGGTGGATTCTAAATATTCCAAAATCGCAGCTGATTCCGACGACGCGTCTGCTGTTCCTAGGGATGATTCTGGACACAGTCCAGAAAAAGGTGTTTCTCCCGGAGGAGAAAGCCAGGGAGTTATCCGAGCTAGTCAGGAACCTCCTAAAACCAGGCCAAGTGTCAGTGCATCAATGCACAAGGGTCCTGGGAAAAATGGTGGCTTCTTACGAAGCGATTCCATTCGGCAGATTCCACGCAAGAACTTTTCAGTGGGATCTGCTGGACAAATGGTCCGGATCGCATCTTCAGATGCATCAGCGGATAACCCTGTCTCCAAGGACAAGGGTATCTCTCCTGTGGTGGTTGCAGAGTGCTCATCTTCTAGAGGGCCGCAGATTCGGCATTCAGGACTGGGTCCTGGTGACCACGGATGCCAGCCTGAGAGGCTGGGGAGCAGTCACACAGGGAAGAAATTTCCAGGGCTTGTGGTCAAGCCTGGAGACATCACTTCACATAAATATCCTGGAGCTAAGAGCCATCTACAATGCTCTGAGCCTAGCAAGACCTCTGCTTCAAGGTCAGCCGGTGCTGATCCAGTCGGACAACATCACGGCAGTCGCCCACGTAAACAGACAGGGCGGCACAAGAAGCAGGAGGGCAATGACAGAAGTTGAAAGGATTCTTCGCTGGGCAGAAAATCATGTGATAGCACTGTCAGCAGTGTTCATTCCGGGTGTGGACAACTGGGAAGCAGACTTCCTCAGCAGACACGACCTCCACCCGGGGGAGTGGGGACTTCACCCAGAAGTCTTCCACATGATTGTGAACCATTGGGAAAAACCAAAGGTGGACATGATGGCGTCCCGCCTCAACAAAAAACTAGACAGATATTGCGCCAGGTCAAGGGACCTTCAGGCAATAGCTGTGGACGCTCTGGTAACACCATGGGTGTACCAGTCAGTGTATGTGTTCCCTCCTCTGCCTCTCATACCCAAGGTACTGAGGATCATAAGAAGGAGAGGAGTAAGGACTATACTCGTGGCTCCGGATTGGCCAAGAAGGACTTGGTACCCGGAACTTCAAGAGATGCTCACAGAGGACCCGTGGCCTCTACCTCTAAGAAAGGACCTGCTCCAGCAGGGACCCTGTCTCTTCCAAGACTTACCGCGGCTGCGTTTGACGGCATGGCGGTTGAACGCCGGATCCTGAAGGAAAAAGGCATTCCGGATGAAGTCATCCATACCCTGATCAAAGCCAGGAAGGATGTAACCGTACAACATTATCACCGTATTTGGCGTAAATATGTTGCGTGGTGCGAGGCCAGGAAGGCCCCTACAGAGGAATTTCAACTGGGTCGTTTCCTGCATTTCCTACAAACAGGACTGTCTATGGGCCTAAAATTAGGGTCCATTAAGGTTCAGATTTCGGCCCTGTCGATTTTCTTCCAAAAAGAACTGGCTTCAGTTCCTGAAGTACAGACGTTTGTCAAGGGGGTACTGCATATACAACCTCCTTTTGTGCCTCCAGTGGCACCTTGGGATCTAAATGTAGTTTTGGGATTCCTAAAATCACATTGGTTTGAACCACTTTCCACTGTGGACTTAAAATATCTCACATGGAAGGTGGTAATGCTGTTAGCCCTGGCTTCAGCCAGGCGTGTCTCAGAATTGGCGGCTTTATCCTATAAAAGCCCTTACCTAATTTTTCATACGGACAGGGCAGAATTGAGGACTCGTCCTCAATTTCTCCCTAAGGTGGTTTCAGCATTTCACTTGAACCAGCCTATTGTGGTGCCTGCGGCTACTAGGGACTTGGAGGACTCCAAGTTGCTGGACGTAGTCAGGGCCCTGAAAATATATGTTTCCAGGACGGCTGGAGTCAGAAAATCTGACTCGCTATTTATCCTGTATGCACCCAACAAGCTGGGTGCTCCTGCTTCTAAGCAGACTATTGCTCGCTGGATTTGTAGTACAATTCAGCTTGCACATTCTGTGGCAGGCCTGCCACAGCCAAAATCTGTAAATGCCCATTCCACAAGGAAGGTGGGCTCATCTTGGGCGGCTGCCCGAGGGGTCTCGGCTTTACAACTTTGCCGAGCAGCTACTTGGTCAGGGGCAAACACGTTTGCTAAATTCTACAAATTTGATACCCTGGCTGAGGAGGACCTGGAGTTCTCTCATTCGGTGCTGCAGAGTCATCCGCACTCTCCCGCCCGTTTGGGAGCTTTGGTATAATCCCCATGGTCCTTACGGAGTCCCCAGCATCCACTTAGGACGTTAGAGAAAATAAGAATTTACTTACCGATAATTCTATTTCTCATAGTCCGTAGTGGATGCTGGGCGCCCATCCCAAGTGCGGATTGTCTGCAATACTTGTACATAGTTATTGTTACAAAAATCGGGTTATTATTGTTGTGGGCCATCTTTTCAGAGGCTCCTCTGTTATCATGCTGTTAACTGGGTTCAGATCACAAGTTATACGGTGTGATTGGTTTGGCTGGTATGAGTCTTACCCGGGATTCAAAATCCTTCCTTATTGTGTACGCTCGTCCGGGCACAGTATCCTAACTGAGGCTTGGAGGAGGGTCATGGGGGGAGGAGCCAGTGCACACCAGGTAGTCCTAAAGCTTTTACTTTTGTGCCCAGTCTCCTGCGGAGCCGCTATTCCCCATGGTCCTTACGGAGTCCCCAGCATCCACTACGGACTATGAGAAATAGAATTATCGGTAAGTAAATTCTTATTATATCTGCCTCCCCTGCAGTGCATATGG
The DNA here is from genome assembly GCF_028390025.1 of Pseudophryne corroboree. Lineage (NCBI taxonomy): Eukaryota > Metazoa > Chordata > Amphibia > Anura > Myobatrachidae > Pseudophryne > Pseudophryne corroboree. The sequence continues at coordinate 554,340,435 of NC_086449.1, read as the reverse complement.
TTTTGCCCAACTGCTAAAAAAAATCCTGCTGCGATCAACTTAGAATTACCCCCAAAGTCCCTGACAACTCATTTGTAGAGGAAAATAACGTGTATAATACATGATTTGATAATAGAAAAGACTTCTCATTCGTTTGAATGAGATATAGGGCTTGATCCTGAGTCACACGTACAGCCAATGCCAGACGTAGTGGATCAATTTTTTCTCTGCTGCGCATGTGTCTATGGTGGAATTGCCATTGAGGCGCACGAGGAACGCATCGTCTCAGAATTTTTTTGAAAAAGCATTGTGCATTCCTGTGCGTTGACAAGGAGATGGCTTAGTGGACACACAAGATGGTCCATCTTATAGGTGTATTGTGGGAGTGTCAAGGATGTGTTGGCGAGACGCTGAACTACTCACATGGGAAGCCGCAACGACTTAGCAGAGCAGCAGTATGCCCTGTGCCAACCCTTAAGTGCATGACGTCATCCTAAGGAGGCTTTGAGCGGCTGTACAGACAGCAGGTTGCGTGCTTGGAGCATCAAAAAAAAATTGGGTGGCACTGCAGCAGCGATACTGGCTACAGAGTGCCATTCCATGCAGCCTGCTAGCCAGAAGCAAGGACCATGGGGCAGTGATTGTGCCGCCCCCAGGGCCCTGTACTCTGTACAATGACACCCCTCGCACACCGCTAGTTACGGCCTTGGGAAGCCATACTTGTACAGAGAAACTGCTCCTGCCATAAGCAAGTTTAAATAGTACAACAGATAAACATGCATTAATTGGTATTTCAGCACTTATGGATGCTGACAGAGGGCCTCTCAGTCCTTGCAAATTTGGACACACGGATGTACACCAGGGAAGGGCTTTGTAGGGCATTTGCATAAAGCCTCATATGGGTGATTACCAAAAGACACAGATACATACACGGATGCGTCCAACTCAGAATCATCCCAAGAATCAAGGAAATATCCATTGATCTATTGTTGCATCATGTTAATCATTTGAAACTGTTGAGTTTTTTGCATGTTGATCTGAATGCCTAGAAGTTGATCAGCATGATCTATAATGCAGGAAGAGTGCAGTAAAATTCCACCTACCTCCTTAACTTCCTGGACATCTATGCAGGCCAGCATGATCCCCTTGGGAGGCAATGTCGGACACAGTGGAGTGATTTTTTTTTTGCCATTGTGCATGCGCCAAAGCTGCACCATGTGTGCAGTGATGGACTAGCGACAGGGGAGGAATTATTGTCACAGTGAGTGACAGGTAGTCAGTGTTTGGTGGAGATAATGAGGTTGGCTATAAAAATACAGGTATGTCAGTGCCATTTTCTTGGCGTTGCCCAGTCACCCACTGTGAATTCGTACACAGCTGGAGAGGCCTCGGTGTCTTAGGAAGGGCGCTCAGTCTGAGACAGCATAAGGTTGCATAGAGGTCGAATGGTGCTACTGATGTGCATCTGATGATTCCGCTTATGTGCATGACTGGCGGATCCTAGATGCCAGCAATGGGAGTCTGTATGCACAAGATGGTGGCTGAGCCATTAGCATATTTTGACAAGTATCCTGTGAGCTGAATTGCAGCTGCCCATGCATTTCCGTGAACCTCTGACTCTTTGGTAAAAATTTCATGATTGTAGTATTGTGTACTACTGTCCATCGAGACAGCATCTTTTCTGTCATTGGAAATTATTTGGAAAGTCAGCAAATCTGTGTGCATTATTTTGATGAAGGGGTATAATCACTTTGGAAAGCCCTGATATTCACCGCCTCTAAGTTGCTATGAATTTTAGGCTCATTCGTGTGAAGTGAAAAACCTTCCAGCAGTCCATATAATCAGGGAAGCTTTCATGTATTCAAAATTACCCCTAATACACCTTTCTGTCTGATCATCTAAATATACTACTGCACAAAACAAATACAGGTTGAGTATCCCTTATCCAAATATTCCGAAATACGGAATATTCCGAAATACAGACTTTTTTGAGTGAGACTGAGATAATGAAACCTTTGTGTTTTGATGGCTCAATTTACACAAACTTGGTTTAATATGCAAAGTTATAAAAAATATTGAATTAAATGACCTTTATGCTGTGTGTATAAGGTGTATACGAAACATAAATGAATTGTGTGTATGAACACAAACTTTGTTTAATGCAGAAAGTTATTAAAAATATTGGCTAAAATGACCTTCAGGCTGTGTGTATAAGGTGTATATGAAACATAAATGCATTCTGTCCATAGACTTGGGTCCCATCGCCGTGATATCTCATTATGGTATGCAATTATTCCAAAATACGGAAAAATCCGATATCCAAAATACTTCTGGTCCCAAGCATTTTGGATATGGGATACCTAACCTGTATCTCATTTTTACACAGCGAGAGCTTTGTACATTGTAACTATTTTTATGTCCATCCCCATTTCATTAGGTATGCTAGCACAAAATCCTGTATGACTGCAATGTACACCTTTCTGGACATAAATTTCAATTCTGTCCTGTAAAACTAGGTGTATGCTAGTACAATTTTGTAGAGTAGTTTCAGATTTACTTATAAAAATCGGACATTTTGCAGCACACAAATCATTAACTTACCCGAATACAGACAGTGCTACCATAACTTTGTAACACCAGTTTGTGGGTGTGACAGACTAAAGTGGGAAGAGTGAGTAATGCAAAGGAGGTATGAGACAGAGGGCGGGATGTACTAATCATTGAATCTGCGATGCGGTACATCATGCCTTTTAGCGGGTACATACCAGTGTTAATAACGTCGGTATGTACCTAGAAATTTGCAAAGGACAGCTCTCCTGATAACAGCTGTCCTTTGTAATAGAAGGACTCCTGAGTTTAGTACCCACCAGTCCTTCTATGAATGTGCAGTGTGATGCGGCAGCCACCGGGGGTGCAGCGAGGGATCTTATAAGATCCCTCTCCGAGGAAATTGAGAAGAGAGGCCAATAGACTTCTACTGGGTAATGCCATCTGAAGAGGCTGCTCAGGGGTGCTGTTCGAGATGAAAGCTCAGAGTGAAGGTCCAAGATGATCAGTTCATAGGGCATAAGTATTAATTATCTGTACATGTTTCAGATAATTATATTTTCTTATCACTGTTTATCACAGCAATAAGAAATTAAAGATCACCTGCATTTACCATTGCTCACATGCAGACACAGGGGCTCTGATGGTGCCAATTATTTAATCAGTTAGGTCTGTGCACCAATTTACATTCCACACGTGTTTAATCTTCCTATATTTATATATGATTATCACGCTACCCCATACACCCTGGGTTGGAAGAGAGGAGACTGAGTTATACCTGGATCTTTGACCCAAGGGCATCATCAGCTAGGTATCAGAGAGCAAGCACCATTATATCATTCATTAATTCATGCAAATGGGAAATAAATCTGAGTAGCCCTTTGGAAATAAAAGAGCATGTTCATTGATTAAATACAGCAGCTCAGTATTGATGACTATGGTCATTTTTCGTTTTTCAGTAGTGTACTAGATGATTGTCACATTGGGCCTTATTCTGAGTTACACAGAGAAGAGGCCATGGCTCCATATTTTGCCGCAGCCACATCTGCATCTTATACTAATGCCCACAGGGGCAGATCCAGAACAAAATGACAGGGGGCACCATGGCAGAGAAAATGATATTGTGGTCCTTTAGTGCATGCCGAAGGTAGGGGCGGCCTCACAACAAGAGGAGTGATCTCAAAATGAATGCTGTATCCATGAGGCAGTGGGTGATGCCAGAAAATGGATGACAGGGGGAGGCTGCGGGTGACGTTGATGATGATGGAAAGTGACAGTGGGAGATGGAGAGGCAGTGGATGACAGGTAGAGGCAGATGGTGACAGGGAAGGGCAGTGGATTAAGCCTGAGAGAGTGGGTAACAGGGAGGTGGTGATGGAAGAGGCAGTAAGTGAGAGGGAGAGGTTGATGCCTTGGAGAGGCAGAGGGTGACAGGCGAGAGAGAGTGACAGGCGAGAGAGGGTGATGCCTTGAGAGGCAGAGGGTTACAGGAGGGACAGGGTGATGGGTAGATAGTGATGCAGGGGAGAGGCAGTGGGTGACGGTAAGAGATAGTGGGAGAAAGAGAGGCAGTGGGTGACAGGGAGAGGCAGGGGATAACAGGAGTGGGTGGCAGGGAGAGGCAGTGAGTGATTCTAGGAAGAGCCAGTGGGTGATGCCAGGGAGAGGGTGAGAGTGAGTGAGTGACAGGGAGAGGCAGTGGGTGATGCCAGGTAGAGAGTGAAAGGCAGTGGGTGACACCAGGAAGAGCCAGTGGGTGATGCCAGGGAGACGGTGACACAGAGAGGGTGATGGGGAGAGGCAGTAGGTGACACCAGGTAGAGAGTGAAAGGCAGCGGGCGACGGAGAGAGAAGTGATGGGGAAAGATAGTGGGAGATGGAAAGGCAGTGGGTGTCAGGGAGAGGCAGTGGGATATATATATCTATGGGGCACTGGTCTGGATGGAAAGGGGGCAGTGAGATGGTGGTGGGAGGGGGGAACACTAGGCTGAATGAGGGGGCACTGTGACTGGACTGACTGGGCGGGTTCTTGCTGAGGAGCAGTGAGATGTCAGCAGGTGGCTGGGTGGGGGAGGGAAGAGGGGTGAAACTGGGCAAGCAGGGTGGTAGACACTGGGATGAGGCAGTCAGTGAATGATGGGGGACACAGGGCACTGCATCAAGCCCAGCCCGCAAATCAGAATACAGTAGGCAGAGCTTGGCTCATCGTTCATGGCTGACTGACAGCCAGCAGCCTCATGCACCAACACACTAGCGTGTTGGTGCAGTATGCATACCCTCCAACATTTTACACAAAAAAATCGGTACAAATTAGTAGAGATGAGCGGGTTCGGTTTCTCTGAATCCGAACCCGCACGAACTTCATGTTTTTTTTCACGGGTCCGAGCGACTCGGATCTTCCCGCCTTGCTCGGTTAACCCGAGCGCGCCCGAACGTCATCATGACGCTGTCGGATTCTCGCGAGACTCGGATTCTATATAAGGAGCCGCGCGTCGCCGCCATTTTCACACGTGCATTGAGATTGATAGGGAGAGGACGTGGCTGGCGTCCTCTCCATTTAGATTAGAAGAGAGAAAGAGAGAGAGAGAGAGATTGACCTGATTTACTGGAGCTTAGGAGTACTGTAGAAGTGTAGAGAGTGCAGAGTTTACTAGTGACTGACCACAGTGACCACCAGACAGTGCAGTTTTATTTAATATATCCGTTCTCTGCCTGAAAAAAACGATACACACAGTGACTCAGTCACATACCATATCTGTGTGCACTGCTCAGCCCAGTGTGCTGCATCATCTATGTATATATATCTGACTGTGCTCAGCTCACACAGCTTATAATTGTGGGGGAGACTGGGGAGCACTGCAGTGCCAGTTAATAGTTATAGGTTATAGCAGGAGCCAGGAGTACATATTATATTAAAATTAAACAGTGCACACTTTTGCTGCAGGAGTGCCACTGCCAGTGTGACTGACCAGTGACCTGACCACACTGACCACCAGTATAGTTAGTAGTATACTATATTGTGTGATTGCCTGAAAAAGTTAAACACTCGTCGTGTGACTTCACTTGTGTGGTGTTTTTTTTTTTATTCTATAAAAAACTCATTCTGCTGACAGACAGTGTCCAGCAGGTCCGTCATTATATAATATATACCTGTCCGGCTGCAGTAGTGATATATATATATATTTTTTATATCATTATTTATCATCCAGTCGCAGCAGACACAGTACGGTAGTTCACGGCTGTAGCTACCTCTGTGTCGGCACTCGGCAGTCCGTCCATAATTGTATACCACCTACCCGAGGTTTTTTTTTCTTTCTTCTTTATACATACATACTACTACATCTCTTTATCAACCAGTCTATATTAGCAGCAGACACAGTACGGTAGTTCACGGCTGTAGCTACCTCTGTGTCGGCACTCGGCAGTCCGTCCATAATTGTATACCACCTACCCGTGGTTTTTTTTTCTTTCTTCTTTATACATACATACATACTACTACATCTCTTTATCAACCAGTCTATATTAGCAGCAGACACAGTACAGTACGGTAGTTCACGGCTGTAGCTACCTCTGTGTCGGCACTCGGCAGTCCGTCCATAATTGTATACCACCTACCCGTGGTTTTTTTTTCTTTCTTCTTTATACATACATACTACTACATCTCTTTATCAACCAGTCTATATTAGCAGCAGACACAGTACGGTAGTTCACGGCTGTAGCTACCCCTGTGTCGGCACTCGGCAGTCCGTCCATAATTGTATACCACCTACCCGTGGTTTTTTTTTCTTTCTTCTTTATACATACATACTACTACATCTCTTTATCAACCAGTCTATATTAGCAGCAGACACAGTACGGTAGTTCACGGCTGTAGCTACCTCTGTGTCGGCACTCGGCAGTCCGTCCATAATTGTATACCACCTACCCGTGGTTTTTTTTTCTTTCTTCTTTATACATACATACTACTACATCTCTTTATCAACCAGTCTATATTAGCAGCAGACACAGTACAGTACGGTAGTCCACGGCTGTAGCTACCTCTGTGTCGGCACTCGGCAGTCCGTCCATAATTGTATACCACCTACCCGTGGTTTTTTTTTCTTTCTTCTTTATACATACATACTACTACATCTCTTTATCAACCAGTCTATATTAGCAGCAGACACAGTACAGTACGGTAGTTCACGGCTGTAGCTACCTCTGTGTCGGCACTCGGCAGTCCGTCCATAATTGTATACTAGTATCCATCCATCTCCATTGTTTACCTGAGGTGCCTTTTAGTTGTGCCTATTAAAATATGGAGAACAAAAATGTTGAGGTTCCAAAATTAGGGAAAGATCAAGATCCACTTCCACCTCGTGCTGAAGCTGCTGCCACTAGTCATGGCCGAGACAATGAAATGCCAGCAACGTCGTCTGCCAAGGCCGATGCCCAATGTCATAGTACAGAGCATGTCAAATCCAAAACACCAAATATCAGTAAAAAAAGGACTCCAAAACCTAAAATAAAATTGTCGGAGGAGAAGCGTAAACTTGCCAATATGCCATTTACCACACGGAGTGGCAAGGAACGGCTGAGGCCCTGGCCTATGTTCATGGCTAGTGGTTCAGCTTCACATGAGGATGGAGGCACTCAGCCTCTCGCTAGAAAAATGAAAAGACTCAAGCTGGCAAAAGCAGTAGCACCGCAAAGAACTGTGCGTTCTTCGAAATCCCAAATCCACAAGGAGAGTCCAATTGTGTCGGTTGCGATGCCTGACCTTCCCAACACTGGACGTGAAGAGCATGCGCCTTCCACCATTTGCACGCCCCCTGCAAGTGCTGGAAGGAGCACCCGCAGTCCAGTTCCTGATAGTCAGATTGAAGATGTCAGTGTTGAAGTACACCAGGATGAGGAGGATATGGGTGTTGCTGGCGCTGGGGAGGAAATTGACCAGGAGGATTCTGATGGTGAGGTGGTTTGTTTAAGTCAGGCACCCGGGGAGACACCTGTTGTCCGTGGGAGGAATATGGCCGTTGACATGCCTGGTGAAAATACCAAAAAAATCAGCTCTTCGGTGTGGAGGTATTTCAACAGAAATGCGGACAACAGGTGTCAAGCCGTGTGTTCCCTTTGTCAAGCTGTAATAAGTAGGGGTAAGGACGTTAACCACCTCGGAACATCCTCCCTTATACGTCACCTGCAGCGCATTCATAATAAGTCAGTGACAAGTTCAAAAACTTTGGGTGACAGCGGAAGCAGTCCACTGACCAGTAAATCCCTTCCTCTTGTAACCAAGCTCACGCAAACCACCCCACCAACTCCCTCAGTGTCAATTTCTTCCTTCCCCAGGAATGCCAATAGTCCTGCAGGCCATGTCACTGGCAATTCTGACGATTCCTCTCCTGCCTGGGATTCCTCCGATGCATCCTTGCGTGTAACGCCTACTGCTGCTGGCGCTGCTGTTGTTGCTGCTGGGAGTCGATGGTCATCCCAGAGGGGAAGTCGTAAGACCACTTTTACTACTTCCACCAAGCAATTGACTGTCCAACAGTCCTTTGCGAGGAAGATGAAATATCACAGCAGTCATCCTACTGCAAAGCGGATAACTGAGGCCTTGGCATCCTGGGTGGTGAGAACCGTGGTTCCGGTATCCATCATTACTGCAGAGCCAACTAGAGACTTGTTGGAGGTACTGTGTCCCCGGTACCAAATACCATCTAGGTTCCATTTCTCTAGGCAGGCGATACCGAAAATTTACACAGACCTCAGAAAAAGAGTCACCAGTGTCCTAAAAAATGCAGCTGTACCCAATGTCCACTTAACCACGGACATGTGGACAAGTGGAGCAGGGCAGGGTCAGGACTATATGATTGTGACAGCCCACTGGGTAGATGTATGGACTCCCGCCGCAAGAACAGCAGCGGCGGCACCAGTAGCAGCATCTCGCAAACGCCAACTCTTTCCTAGGCAGGCTACGCTTTGTATCACCGGTTTCCAGAATACGCACACAGCTGAAAACCTCTTACGGCAACTGAGGAAGATTATCGCGGAATGGCTTACCCCAATTGGACTCTCCTGTGGATTTGTGGCATCGGACAACGCCAGCAATATTGTGTGTGCATTAAATATGGGCAAATTCCAGCACGTCCCATGTTTTGCACATACCTTGAATTTGGTGGTGCAGAATTATTTAAAAAACGACAGGGGCGTGCAAGAGATGCTGTCGGTGGCCAGAAGAATTGCGGGACACTTTCGGCGTACAGGCACCACGTACAGAAGACTGGAGCACCACCAAAAACTACTGAACCTGCCCTGCCATCATCTGAAGCAAGAAGTGGTAACGAGGTGGAATTCAACCCTCTATATGCTTCAGAGGTTGGAGGAGCAGCAAAAGGCCATTCAAGCCTATACAATTGAGCACGATATAGGAGGTGGAATGCACCTGTCTCAAGCGCAGTGGAGAATGATTTCAACGTTGTGCAAGGTTCTGCTGCCCTTTGAACTTGCCACACGTGAAGTCAGTTCAGACACTGCCAGCCTGAGTCAGGTCATTCCCCTCATCAGGCTTTTGCAGAAGAAGCTGGAGACATTGAAGGAGGAGCTAACACGGAGCGATTCCGCTAGGCATGTGGGACTTGTGGATGGAGCCCTTAATTCGCTTAACAAGGATTCACGGGTGGTCAATCTGTTGAAATCAGAGCACTACATTTTGGCCACCGTGCTCGATCCTAGATTTAAAGCCTACCTTGGATCTCTCTTTCCGGCAGACACAAGTCTGCTGGGGTTGAAAGACCTGCTGGTGAGAAAATTGTCAAGTCAAGCGGAACGCGACCTGTCAACATCTCCTCCTTCACATTCTCCCGCAACTGGGGGTGCGAGGAAAAGGCTCAGAATTCCGAGCCCACCCGCTGGCGGTGATGCAGGGCAGTCTGGAGCGACTGCTGATGCTGACATCTGGTCCGGACTGAAGGACCTGACAACGATTACGGACATGTCGTCTACTGTCACTGCATATGATTCTCTCACCATTGAAAGAATGGTGGAGGATTATATGAGTGACCGCATCCAAGTAGGCACGTCACACAGTCCATACTTATACTGGCAGGAAAAAGAGGCAATTTGGAGGCCATTGCACAAACTGGCTTTATTCTACCTAAGTTGCCCTCCCACAAGTGTGTACTCCGAAAGAGTGTTTAGTGCCGCCGCTCACCTTGTCAGCAATCGGCGTACGAGGTTACATCCAGAAAATGTGGAGAAGATGATGTTCATTAAAATGAATTATAATCAATTCCTCCGCGGAGACATTGACCAGCAGCAATTGCCTCCACAAAGTACACAGGGAGCTGAGATGGTGGATTCCAGTGGGGACGAATTGATAATCTGTGAGGAGGGGGATGTACACGGTGATATATCGGAGGATGATGATGAGGTGGACATCTTGCCTCTGTAGAGCCAGTTTGTGCAAGGAGAGATTAATTGCTTCTTTTTTGGGGGGGGTCCAAACCAACCCGTCATATCAGTCACAGTCGTGTGGCAGACCCTGTCACTGAAATGATGGGTTGGTTAAAGTGTGCATGTCCTGTTTTGTTTATACAACATAAGGGTGGGTGGGAGGGCCCAAGGACAATTCCATCTTGCACCTCTTTTTTCTTTTATTTTTCTTTGCGTCATGTGCTGTTTGGGGAGGGTTTTTTGGAAGGGACATCCTGCGTGACACTGCAGTGCCACTCCTAAATGGGCCCGGTGTTTGTGTCGGCCACTAGGGTCGCTTATCTTACTCACACAGTCAGCTACCTCATTGCGCCTCTTTTTTTCTTTGCGTCATGTGCTGTTTGGGGAGTGTTTTTTGGAAGGGCCATCCTGCGTGACACTGCAGTGCCACTCCTAGATGGGCCCGGTGTTTGTGTCGGCCACTAGGGTCGCTAATCTTACTCACACAGCTACCTCATTGCGCCTCTTTTTTTCTTTGCGTCATGTGCTGTTTGGGGAGTGTTTTTTGGAAGGGCCATCCTGCGTGACACTGCAGTGCCACTCCTAGATGGGCCCGGTGTTTGTGTCGGCCACTAGGGTCGCTAATCTTACTCACACAGCTACCTCATTGCGCCTCTTTTTTTCTTTGCGTCATGTGCTGTTTGGGGAGTGTTTTTTGGAAGGGCCATCCTGCGTGACACTGCAGTGCCACTCCTAGATGGGCCCGGTGTTTGTGTTGGCCACTAGGGTCGCTAATCTTACTCACACAGCTACCTCATTGCGCCTCTTTTTTTCTTTGCGTCATGTGCTGTTTGGGGAGGGTTTTTTGGAAGGGACATCCTGCGTGACACTGCAGTGCAACTCCTAAATGGGCCCGGTGTTTGTGTCGGCCACTAGGGTCGCTAATCTTACTCACACAGCTACCTCATTGCGCCTCTTATTTTCTTTGCGTCATGTGCTGTTTGGGGAGGGTTTTTTGGAAGGGACATCATGCGTGACACTGCAGTGACACTCCTAAATGGGCCCGGTGTTTGTGTCGGCCACTAGGGTCGCTAATCTTACTCACACAGCTACCTCATTGCGCCTCTTATTTTCTTTGCGTCATGTGCTGTTTGGGGGGGGTTTTTTGGAAGGGACATCCTGCGTGACACTGCAGTGACACTCCTAAATGGGCCCGGTGTTTGTGTCGGCCACTAGGGTCGCTAATCTTACTCACACAGCTACCTCATTGCGCCTCTTTTTTTCTTTGCGTCATGTGCTGTTTGGGGAGGGTTTTTTGGAAGGGACATCCTGCGTGACACTGCAGTGCCACTCCTAGATGGGCCCGGTGTTTGTGTCGGCCACTAGGGTCGCTAATCTTACTCACACAGCTACCTCATTGCGCCTCTTATTTTCTTTGCGTCATGTGCTGTTTGGGGAGGGTTTTTTGGAAGGGACATCCTGCGTGACACTGCAGTGACACTCCTAAATGGGCCCGGTGTTTGTGTCGGCCACTAGGGTCGCTTATCTTACTCACACAGTCAGCTACCTCATTGCGCCTCTTTTTTTCTTTGCGTCATGTGCTGTTTTGGGAGGGTTTTTTGGAAGGGCCATCCTGCGTGACACTGCAGTGCCACTCCTAGATGGGCCCGGTGTTTGTGTCGGCCACTAGGGTCGCTTATCTTACTCACACAGTCAGCTACCTCATTGCGCCTCTTTTTTTCTTTGCGTCATGTGCTGTTTGGGGAGGGTTTTTTGGAAGGGACATCCTGCGTGACACTGCAGTGCCACTCCTAGATGGGCCAGGTGTTTGTGTCGGCCACTAGGGTCGCTTAGCTTAGTCATCCAGCGACCTCGGTGCAAATTTTAGGACTAAAAATAATATTGTGAGGTGTGAGGTATTCAGAATAGACTGAAAATGAGTGGAAATTATGGTTTTTGAGGTTAATAATAATATGGGATCAAAATGACCCCCAAATTCTATGATTTAAGCTGTTTTTTAGGGTTTTTTGAAAAAAACACCCGAATCCAAAACACACCCGAATCCGACAAAAAAAATTCGGTGAGGTTTTGCCAAAACGCGGTCGAACCCAAAACACGGCCGCGGAACCGAACCCAAAACCAAAACACAAAACCCGAAAAATTTCAGGCGCTCATCTCTACAAATTAGGGAAGGTGGCGTGGCCACGGGTAAAGGGGGCATGGCCACGTCCCTTTTCCTATACTTTCAATGGAAAAATGAAGAATCAAAAGTCGGTACAGACCATAGAAAAAAAGGTACTATACCTGCCAAAAAGGTACCGTTGGAGGGTATGCAGTATGCAGTGCACTATTAAACAAAAATCTCCTAAATGACAGGGTCCCCCCCAGGAAACTACTGTCGAAGTCAAAAATATTACATAAAAAGAACATACAAACTACACACATATAAGTCGCTATACTTGCAAATACGCGCAGCGAGCACAGCAATATATGGTAACACACGCATTTACACGGACATGCCACAGAGATGGATTCGACACTTATCTCATACAGTACATAATTATAATAATATCAAGCGCCAGACATCATGATGATTTAAAATTATATATAATGAAGTAATGTCATGTATGTGTATTATTTGAACGAAACAAGATAGACCGGTCATGTTTACTATTGAAGCAACCAGATTGATGTGTAGATTCATTTGATGCTTGTTGTGAAGTTGTGGGACATTGCAGCGGATAATTATGATTACATGTATGAAAGCTAAAAATCACTCTTATTAGGACAGTGGACAGGAAGCTCAGGCCAGCCCCTTTGGATGTCTTCAAGGCTGAACCTGATTAGCACATACAAAGAAACTAGTGACTCATCATGAATGAGAGAGAGTCCCCTCCCCCAAACTAGATAACACATTGCTGATCACACAGGAAGGCAGTTCCTGTTTTTGGTCTCAGAGGAAGATGGAGTCCCAGCATTACTTTACAGAGAGAGAGAGAGTGATATGGAAAGACAAATTTATATAACTTAAGGATAATGGTATTGTATGCTGGCATGTAACTGTAACTGTATGTAACTGTATGTATTAACTGCTTACTGTGTGAGTTGTAATCATGTAACTATAGGTATACTGTACATTGTAATATATATTGAGTCCATATCCTTTTAATAACAAATATATACATCAATGAGCTTTGGAACTCAGATAATGTGTGGGTGTATTGTTTTCTCTTATGGGATGCAGTCTTTTGCTATGTATAGTGCACATTCATGGCACATGGTAATAAGATGTGCAGGTGTTTACAATATATATTAGAGCGGGCATTTTAAATATTTGTGAGGAAACAATTTGGCATTCACACTACCTATTAATGCCCATTCAATTTCTGAGTTGCCCACTTCCAGCACCTTACAGTCAGTGGCATACTTGCATCTGCCTAATCACCCTTACACACCCTGCAAATTCATTCTGTCTCTCCATGCAGTAACAGTCGGGATGCATGCGAAGTGCAATGTGCAGTAATTATAGCATTGGCCAACTACGTGAAGAACAGCATTGCATGCGATTAGTGTTCTACTCTGGCCCATTGTCTTTATTTACACATAAGGAAATCTACTGCACTGGAAAAATACAGAATGTCAACATACTAACATAGAACATAGAGCTAGTATATACAGATTATATTTGTGTTTCAAGGAAAGATGGGAAATAAAACAAGCTGTATTCAGTACATGACAGCACATTTGATTTTTTTAATTGATTTTATAAAATAATATATTTACAGTACAGTATGTATATATTTCAAAGGCAAGTTGCTCAATCAATTTATGACAGAAAATAGCTGCAAATAAAAGTAGGTGTTGACAAAACATGTAAACAAGATATCCCCTGCACTCCGCTGCCAGCCAGCAAAACAAAAATCCAATTTAAATATTAAATCTGTAGGGCAGTACGGATGGTGTAATGGTTAGCATTACTGTTTCACAGCACTGAGGTCATGGGTTTAATTCCCACCATGGCCCTAACTATGTGGAGTTTGTATATTCTCCTTGTGCTTGCGTGTTGCCTATATAATTCATTCACAACTTTGAAGGTGCTTCTGCTCATAGTAAAGTTACCTCCTCTCTACTGTATTTTCAGATTACCGGACAGTGGGTTTGAACAGTGCCAAAACCGCAGCAGGGTTACAGTCATTTTATTTGTTAGAGCCTCATGTACCTTATATGCCATCAGAGCACCACACGTTCTTTTATATGCCACAAGAGCCCCCAAATACCCTATTTTATGCAATAAGACCCCTCCACATGTCCCTTTAGATGCCATCAGAGTCCCCATATTTACATTAATATGCAAAAGTGGCAACATCATCATAAGTGATTTATCTTGGCCCTCTCTCTACATCGTTTTATTTGATTACTTTGTGAAATAGCCACCAATATGTTTCAAATAACAGCTGCCCTTTCCCATATCTTATCCAGATTGACACACAATAAATCACCTGTTCTTCATAATCTGTGGGAGGCGGCATCAGCAAGTGTATACACACTTTCCGATGCGGCCGAGAAAGGCAGCGACAGCAGGGGGGGGGGGAGCGGCGGGAGGAACGACGGCTGCAGCATCGCTGTCATTAACGAGGACATCCTTTTGTCTGTACATGTTCAGACAAGGGAGGGGGTCATTAATGATGCACGGGAGCGCGCATTGTTAACGACATTGAGTGTACACACGGGACGAGATTGTAAAAGATCTCGCCCAGGTCGACCCTTCTGAGCAAGATCTTTCACTTTCTCGTCTAGTGTGTATGGGACTTTACTAATAGATGGTTGTAACTTTAATCCGGTAACTACATTAGATTTCATGTCACTTTTGAATTGATTTATTTCGAGAGAACAATTTACAAGGACATGGACATACCCTGAAGCCCTCCAAGATGCAATTCAAATCATGGAAGAACAAACACACCAAGGGGCAATTACATATGTCCAATGAGTAACATTTTAGTAGTATCATTTGAAGAGGCACTAAAGGATGGTCTGCAGCTTCTCCTTTGTGTTCAGCCCTTAACAAGCAACCACATTTAAAAAATAAACTATAAAATGTAAATCTTTTAAGTAACAAAGTATAAATTTATCAAAAGCACTCCACTTTATAAATGTTTTATTACCTGTTATTTTATTTGTTGCATTACACTTTGGTAAAAAAAAATCTAAATAACTTGTATCTATAAAGAACAACTCTAAGAAAATATAAACCTTGGATGTGCTGACACCTATTGACCAAAGCTTAGTACTGTATGTTATCTCTTAATATCATTGATATCTCCAAGGGAATAAGATACAGGATATAATCCAACTTTAAATATTATTTTCTTTCCTGTTCATTTCAGTATAATGGACATTAAGATATGTCTTCTGACAGTAGGACATGAAGCAGTACTGGTGTTCTTAGTAAAATACTGCTGCTGCCATTATAATGTAAACTAGCAACATTGGAAGTCATTTTGCAGGGATTTGCACATTAAATAACTGAACTTAATTGTCTAGCGTATTTTATACAAATGCATGTGCGCTATATATATTTTATATATATATATATATATATATATATATAATAGGAGCATAACAGCGGCACTCTGGTCTTAGAAATTATACACTTAAACGCAGTCCATCTTTATCAATGTTTTGGGTTTATTTCAACCCATTATCAGTCAGGATACAACAGCATCGTTGATAAAGATGGACTGTGCTCAGGGTTAGACTGGCCCACCGGAGTACAGAGGTAATCCTCACTGCATGGCTCCACTTCCTCTAGGGATCGGGGGGATCATTCAGATCTGATTGCTGAGCTGCTAATTTTGCTGTCTTGCGTTCAGATAGTCGCTGCCTACGGGGGAGTGCATATTCGCCGTACAAGTGTGCAATGCTATGTGTACGCTGAGCTGCTAAAAGACACTTTGTGCAGCCTCTGCGCAGCCCAGGACTTACTACTACAGTGCGATGAGAACAGGCTGATCGGGGCCGGGGCTGACATCAGAGACCCTCCCTGAAAACACTTGGGCATGCCTGCGTTTTTCCGAACACTCCCAGTAAACGGTCAGTTGACACCCACAAACGGCTACCTCCTGTCAATCACCTTATGAACGCCCGTGCAAATGTAATTTTCGCACCATCCCATCACCGACCGGCGATGCCCGTTGTTGTCCGACGCGCATATGCATTGCGGCGCATTTAGTACCTGATTGCCCGCTGTGCGAAAAAGCACTGCAGCGATCAGATCTGAATGACCCCTTAGGTTCCAGACTGTGCCCTTGAATACTACTATACATTGTACTGTAGACATGTTACCTTATACTGCACAGTACTGTAGTGTATTATTTACAGTGCATTGATGTTAGTAATCGGGTACATTATCATGATGCAGTATTTACTACATATATTTATCAAGGGGCCCAGACAATGCACTCTCTAGTGGCTAGCAAAGCCTTTATGAAAGCTGGCCACCCCCTCTATGGAGACTGGCCATACCCCTAAACATGGGCCCCTATTACTGCATATTCAGGGCCGTTTCTAGCCAATTTGGCTCCCAGTGCGAGATTTCAAAATGCCCCCCCCCCCCCCCCCCCACATTGCTATAAAAAAAATTGTGTGCCCCCCCCCCCCCCCCGCATAGCTATAAAAAGAAAAAGCATGCGCGCGCTCCCGACAAGGGTGTGTGGCCTGATTAAAATGGGTGTGGTTTCATTAAAGTGGGTGTGGCAATATGCCGGGTGCCCTCCTCTTGTTATGCAAAAGTGTGACAGAGTTACAGGCGGCACTCACGGACTCACTCAAAAATGTCATCACTGTCAGACGGCGCCGGGCGGAAACAGGGAAACCAGCATCATAAGGTCCGTCACCATGGGAACTGTATACAAAGCACATCACAGCGGTTTACATGCACAGAATGCGTACCGGGTTCTGCAAAAGTAAAGTGACATAGTGCTGGTGACGAATCGTGCACATTAATTCTAATACAGTACATTAAATTCCCTAGCTAGATCCATGCCATAAAAATAAACCCTTCCAGGTATACTGAGCTCAAATTTAACAATCATGGTACACCCACGTCTGGCTGCTTCACATATATTGTCCACATCGTGTATAGTCATTTCCATATAGGGACGTGCAGTCAGGGGAGGCAGTGCCTCCCCTGTCATTAATGATGAAAAGAATAAAAAGAAGATACTTATGACACATATTCTGTGTCATAAGTATGTTCTTTTTATTATTCTAATCATTTGATAGTGTAAATACCTTGAAAATGAATTTCTGCGGCACCGCGCTGGCCATTGTAAAAGTCCGGAAGCAGGGGGCGGCTAGGGGGCGGAGGCAATCAGAAGACTGGAGGTGGTGGGGAATCCTTAATTTAAGGGGTCCCCACTCCTCCAGGGAACCCCGGCCAGGGGTGACTAGTTGGGGGGGGTAATGCCATGGCCACAGGGACCTACATAAATGTGTCCCCCGGATGTGGCATCATGTCCCTGGCTAGTGGAGCCCGGTGCTGGTTTTAAAAATATGGAAGACCCCTACATCTTTTTTCCCATATATTTTTGGAACCAGGACCGGACTAAGAGCCCGGTGCTGGTTGTCTAAATACGGGTAACCCCTGTCCAATTTTTTCCCCACTATTTAAACAACCAGGACCGGCTCAAAGAGCCAGAGGCTGGTTACACTTATGAGGGGGGACCTCACGCATTTTTTTTTTTCATTTTTTTTTAACCCATTCAGACCCTTTTCCATTAAGTTGATGGAAGCCCTGGACAACAAAATTGCATTCATGTCCTCCAACCACTCCCTTCCCAGTCCCAAACACTCATTTTTTATTTATTTTTCTATAAAAATGTACAATACAGTATATCACAAGTATAATGAGCAGGCAGGCAGCGGGCAGTGGACTGAGATGCAAATTAGTGGCGGAGGGCTGGGTCAGCTGATGGTGGGCGAGTTTGTAAGCCATTGGCCGTGGCAGCGGGCATTGGCTCAGAGGCAGTAGCGGGCATTGGCTAGGCGGCGGTAGAGGTCATCGGCAGGATTCGGCGAACATTATGGCTGTAGTGCCTCACCAGCCACTGACCTCACCGCACGCCACTGCATATACAAGTATGCTGTATCAATGTCTGTGCAGAGAGGAGAAAGTAGGGGAGAGGGAGGAGGAGGATGAAGGGAATGGAGAGAGCAAAGAAACCAAAAGGAAGGGAGAGAAAGTGTAGAGAATGGAGGACTGGAAGAAAAAAGGACCGAAGGAAAAAAGAACAAAAGGAAAAAGAAGAAAGCCCGTCAGTTTCCGGTGCCCGTGGCTCTGGCGTCACGATCAGGTCCCGGACCGGTTGCCATAGCAACCTGTGCCGCTCACCAATGCGCTTGCTCGCCGGGTTCAGCAAAAGTAAAGTGACATAGTGCTGGTGACGAATCGTGCACATTAATTCTAATACAGTACATTGAATAGCTAAATCCATGCCATAAAAATAAACCCTTCCAGGTATACTGAGTTCAAATTTAACAATCATGGTACACCCACGTCTGGCTGCTTCACATATAATCTCCACATCGTGTATAGTCATTTCCATATACAAGTATGCTGTATCAATGTCTGTGCAGATAGGAGAAAGTAGGGGAGAGGGAGGAGGAGGATGAAGGGAATGGAGAGAGCAAAGAAATCAAAAGGAAGGGAGAGAAAGTGTAGAGAATGGAGGACTGGAAGAAAAAAGGAATGAAGGAAAAAAGAACAAAAGGAAAAAGAAGAAAGGGAGGGCTTGGGGGGGGGGGTTGGGGGGGAAAGGTGAGGGAGAGGGATAGTCAAAGGGTAGCATATACAAGAAATTAGAGTAGGGGCCCTAAAGGTCCAGTTAGAGCAGGCTTTTCAACCAGTGTGCCGTGGCACACTGGTGTGCCACGACCAGTTGCACGGTGTGCCGCGGAGTCAGAGTCGTTGCCTGCACCTTCAGAGCAAACTGTGGCCCAGGCTCTTCTTATAGGATCAGTCGTGCCCTGACCTATGCCTTGAAGATGCGGCGGTGTGACATCATAGGTCACGGCCACTGCGTCTCACCACCCAGCCAGCCCACTCGCCTGCATACACATCTTCCAGTTCCCGCCCACATCCACAACTTTCCTTGCCGACCCTCATCCACACTTGTCCGCCCGACCGCTGCTCAGCTGCTGAGTGTGCGACAAGAGAGTCCACAGGACGCCGTAAGTTCTCCAAGCTCCTCCTCACCCCTTTTTCATTCATGGCACAGGGCTTTATAAGGTAAGGCAGCTTTCACTTTTAGCACTATACACACCTTGACAAAGGGGCTACATGCCCCGAAACATTGGTTTTTGCGATGTTTTCTAACTACACTAATTGAAGATTTTTACTACCTCAAGACCTGGAGTGACGCCATCTTTTCTTTGGCTGTTTACCCATATTGCTGTGGAGGGCACCCAGGCATTTACTTGTATTAGGACCAGGAGTGCCGGGCACTACCTCTTATATATATATATATATAGCAAACTGTTAGGCGTAACTTCGGGTCTTGAGATGTTCAATAATCCTTTTATAGCATGTTACAGTAATGCCAAAGTCTCAGAGTGCTGCCGCACTTTTATCAAGGTAACAATGGCAGCTTTCTGAAACGTTGGTAGTACTATAACATGCTATAAGAAGATTATTGAACATTTGAAGATTTGGGTAGCCGCCTGTCACTTCTTTTACTAGATACTCCCTACCAAGGAGGCCACTGAGGCAATGTAAGTTTATGGTGATGCCAGTGCTGGTCCTATGGATAATATATATACAGTGGTAGCAATTGGTACAGGCAATGACGAAACTTAGGGGTTTGTCACTGCTTCCACTTTGCCTGCTGTCTGTCATTTCTTTACGCATCAAAATTTTACTGTCCCCAGCATCAACATCTTATCTTGTAGCAAAGAACATTAGAGAACAGGCGCTTCATTTGAAGTTTTACAAAGCTGTGCCTTATTCGTGGATCACTTGTTGAGAAAAACACAGTATAGATCTGTGTAGCATTGGGACATTGGAGCATATCATATTAACTGTAGGGTTATAGGTCTGCTCAGATCTATTCAATTACGTTCTGTAGGTGCGATGGTGTACGTTGAAAAGTCCACGTTAAACTGAATTCTCTTCCGTTTAACAAGCAGTAAAAACCCATAGATTCCATCAGT
This sequence comes from Pseudophryne corroboree, assembly GCF_028390025.1. Lineage (NCBI taxonomy): Eukaryota > Metazoa > Chordata > Amphibia > Anura > Myobatrachidae > Pseudophryne > Pseudophryne corroboree. The sequence goes on along the minus strand of NC_086449.1, from coordinate 554,320,287 downwards.
GCTGTTTTTAGGGCCGGGACAGCTGCACAATCGCAAGGGGCGCTGGCCCGCGGGCATTGTGTGCAGTGTTCTATGTGGTCTGGCCAACCACATAGAATATTGTGAAAAAGGCCCTCCCAGGATGGACATTTTGGGAGGGGCATACAGATGGAGCCCAGAGGGGGGAGACAGGCAACGGCACAGCAGGGCGGCAATGTGGCGGCGGCCGCAGACGGAGCAGGCTATCAGCAGCATGAAACAACCCCTGACAACGAGCAGGACCAGGTACAGTGCCAATTTTAAGGGGCATTGTATTATTACTAAGGGCCATTACTGTATGGGGCTTAACAAGGGGCATTACTGTGTAGGGCATACTTTGGAGCAAGGGGCATTACTGTGTGGGGCAGAGCACCAGGGGTCAGAGGAGCATGTGTTGGACTACTCCAATTACAGCTCAGAAAAGGCTCCTCTGACCCCTGCTACTCAGCCATTAACACTTCAGGTGCTGGACTGACTGTGAGCTAGCTCTTATGTCTTTTATTTAAAAAAACATCCTGCTGCAGATGGAAGCTGCACTTCCTTTAATTCTAGCCTTGAATGGCCCGCCCGCGACTGACTCTGGTTGCAGCCAGGTCCATCTTAACAGCATTGTAGGCCCTGGGCAAAGCAATTAACTGGGGCTCCAACCCATCCATTCACAGGAATAAATAATAACACAAAATCATAACTTGCCCCTCCTGCGGTCTTGAGCGTTGGCCCCCAACATACCCACCGCAGTGCAAATATGGATGCCCCCACCCCAGCTCACTTAGATCATACCCTGGTTTGTTTTAACACAGTAAGCATAGGTTTGGACTGGGCAGGTAGGGGTCAGGGAGATTCCTGATGGGCCCCACTTTCTGAGGGGCTCGGCCCATTCACTGTAATACAGTGAAATTCACACTGATACAGTCTTCTGATCAGCCACTGGTAATGGGTATATAGGTGTAATGCTCTGCAGTGTATATGGGTGAAATATCCTGTAATCTATATGGGTCTAGTGCTCTGTTATCTATATGGGTGAAATTGTCTGCAATCTGTAGACATTGTACTACCAAATGAAATGCTTTACAGTGCATCCGGAAAGTATTTACAGCGCTTCACTTTTTCCACATTTTGTTATGTTACAGCCAATGATGCGTCAATTTGCATACAATCAAAATCCCGATGGTCAAAATACCAACAGCCATTGACCGACATTTAAAATGCCAACAAGATCAAAATCCCGACATGGTCAAAGTACCAACATTTAAAATACTGACAAGGTCAAAATTCCGACATTTAAAATGTCGACAGGTCAAAAAGTCGACACAAGTTTTTCATGATTTTTTTTTATTGAAACCGACTTGTTCATACATTACCATCCCAGTGGAGCTGGAGGGGAAATAGGAGCTGGATCGCAGCGAGGCACAATGCCCAAAAAATGGCGAGCGCAACGGGCCATGCAAGGGGACGCGGTACACTTATACGGTGCATTTTGGAAAACTCCAGGCAGGCTGCCTTGTGCTTTTTACTAAGGAGTGGCTTCCGTCTGGCCACTCTATCATACAGGCATGATTCGACATACACACCAAAAAAACAATGAAAAACTTGTGCCAACTTTTTGACCTGTCGACATTTTAAATGTTGGTAATTTGACCTTGTCAGTATTTTAAATGTTAGTATTTTGACCTTGTCGGGATTTTAGCCTTGTCAGGATTTTGACCATCGGTCAATTGTTGTCAGGATTTTGACCGTCGGAATTTTGATTGTAGTTATTCTATACTAAACCCGTTGCAGCCTTATTCCAAAATGGAATAAATTAATTTTTTCCCTCAAAATTCTACACACAATACCCCGTAATGACAAGATGAAAAAAATTTTTTTTAGATTTTTGCAAATTTATTAAAAAATAAAAAACTAAGAAATCACATGTATATAAGTATTCACATTTTTTGCCATGAAGCTCAAAATTGAGCTCAGGTGCATCCTGTTTCCACTGATCATCCTTGCGATGTTCTACAGCTTAATTGGAGTCCACCTGTGTTGATTGGACATGATTTGAAAAGGCACACACCTGCTATATAAGGTCCCACACTTGACAGTGCATGTCTGGGCACAAACCAAGCATAAAGTCAAAGGAATTGTCTGTACAAATCTGGGGAAGGGTACAGAAAAATATCTGCTGCTTTGAAGGTTCCAATGAGCACAGTGGCCTCCATCATCCCTAAATGGAAGAAGTTCGGAACCACCAGGACTCTTCCTAGAGCTGGCCGGCCGTCTAAAGTGAGAGATCGGGGGTGAAGGGCCCTAGTCAGGGAGGTGACCGAGAATTCGATGGTTACTATGTCAGAGCTACAGCATTCCTCTGTGGAAAAGAAGAACCTTCCAGAAGGACAACCATCTCTGCAGCAATACACGAATCAGGCCTGTATGATAGAGTGGCCAGACGGAAGCCACTCCTTAGTAAAAAGCACATGGTAGCCTGCCTGGAGTTTTCCAAAATGCACCTGAAGGACTCTCAGACCATGAGAAAGAAAATTCTCTGGTCTGATGAGACAAAGATTAAACTCTATGGCGTGAATGCCAGGTGTCATGTTGGAGGAAAGCAGGCATCGCTCATCACCAGGCCAATACCATCCCTACAGTGAAGCATGTACAGAGACATCCTGGAAGAAAACCTGCTCCAGAGTGCTCTTGACCCCAGACTGGGGTGACGGTTCATCTTTCAGCAGGACAACGACCCTAAGAACACAGCCAAGATATCAAAGGAGTGGCTTCAAGACAACTCTGTGAATGACCTTGAGTGGCCCAGCCAGAGCCCAGACTTGAATCCGATTGAACATCTCTGGAGAGATCTGAAAATAGCTGTGCACCGACGCTTCCTATACAACCTGATGTAGCTTGAGTGGTGCTGCAAAGAGGAATGGGCGAAACTGCCCAAAGATAGGTGTGCCAAGCTTGTGGCATCATATTCAAAAAGACTTGAGGCTGTAATTGCTGCCAAGGGTGCATCAGCAAAGTATTGAGCAAAGGCTGTGAATAATTACTGTATGTACATGTGATTTCTTAGTTTTTTAGTTTTAAAAAATTTGCAAAAAAAAATTCACATTGTCATTATGGGGTATTGTGTGTAGAATTTTCAGGGAAAAAATAAATTTATTCCATTTTGGAATAAAGCTGTAACATAACAACATGTGGAAAAGTGAAGCGCTGTGAATACTTTCCGGATGCACTGTATATATGGAGACAAGTTGCCGGCCAGGGGTTTGTATATTACAGGCTTTTTAATATGCAATATATGTGGTATTTTCTGCATAAATAGTTAAATCAATTCATTTTTTACTGGCCTTTTGGCTTCATTTGTGATTCCGTAAACGCAGTTAGTATTTTATGTCCTTTTCTTCTTGCTTATTTTAAACCGACAAAGGTTTAATACTAACAGCATATAGGGCTCACAATTATATGCCCAAATTTATTATAATACAATTTCCATCTGTTTGTCGATCATTAGCACCAAGGTTCCTCTATTTTGTTCCCTAATTGCATGGGTGTGTATGACCTACGCATTCCGCCAGACTCTATGGAGTCCCAGCTGTTATGTAACTTTGAGTCTGAGTATGTTCAGTCAGTCATCTAAAGGAGAATTACTGATGTGCTGCAACATTCATATACAGTAACAGTAAATGTCTGTTTTGTAGCATTGCTTGAGTAATTGTTACATTACCAAAGAGGAGGGCACAAACATACATTTTGCAAGGGGTGACAGACACCCCAGCGCCAGTCCTGATCTCACTTGTACCATTTTAAATATCAAAACACAAAATTATATATACCCTGCAATTTAAATCCACCAGCTGGAGTCATCCCCAGGACAACCAATTCCTTGTATAAATCAAACTTCTGAACAATAGGGGGTAACCCAGAGTTGGATAATTCTCTGTTTCAAATAAGTAATATAAAAAAAATGATGTATGTAGGCATCCTTGATGTAGGAAGGATTCTATGTACATAGGCTCACCTAGACCAGGTGTATTCAGGCCCCGAAAGGTATCTTTTATCCTCGAGGTGACTTGAGGTGTCAGGAGTTTTCGTTCGCCTTTACTTTGATACACGGCTCCTCAAGAGCAAGCAAAACAAGAGTGGCTCCTCATAGTGCTCAAAAGTATTTAAACAAACATTTATTTGTGATACACAGAGTGACAAACATCTGCATATACAGGTTGAGTATCCCTTATCCAAAATGCTTGGGACCAGAAGAATTTTGGATATCGGATTTTTAAGTATTTTGGAATAATTGCATACCATAATGAGATATCATGGCGATGGGACCCAAGTCTAAGCACAGAATGCATTTATGTTACATATACACCTTATACACACAGCCTGATGGTAATTTTAGCTAATATTTTTAATAACTGTGCATTAAACAAAGTTTGGGTTCATACACACAATTCCTTTATGTTTCATATACACCTTATACACACAGCCTGAAGGTCATTTAATACAATATTTTTAATAACTTTGTGTATTAAACAAAGTTTGTGTATACAACCAGAAAGAAAAGTATTCCTTATTATGGGCACACACGGAAAGTTATGTTCACGTATTTACAAAAAGTCACTTATCTTTCCATAGATGACCAATAATTCTAAAATATAACTTATTTATTCTCATAAAACAGATGCGGAAATATAATGCAAGTGAAATAAATTGTGTGAAAAAATAATAAAGTGAAATAAAATGCTTAGCCACTGTAATTTTCTGTTTTCTCACTATCTCTAGTGTTCTTATACAATGTTTCAGTATTTGCAGAATATAAGTTATTAAATGTCTCCTACAGACATATTTGTAACGTTTGGGCTAATATCCTTTTTGGAAGGAAATTGCTCCTTAAGAAGTTTTATTCAATGAAAAAATATAATACTGAACAAGACGGTGACCCTACTGATTCACAAACAAGTCAGGAATTAACAACAGAAGATGTTGATGCTGTTCAGATGCTAGAAGAATTGATAGATCAGGATGAGAACCCCCAATCAACTATGAGACCTATATGTAAGAAGAAGGGAACGTTTTTTCCCCAAGGAAACATCTGCCCCAAAGTAGGAACATTTATGGAATTGGTATTGAAGGATCTAGACACATTGTGGAAGACAAATAAATCTAGATTCCATATGAATGACAATATGACCAAAGATGAAAGAAAAACACTTCAGGAAATCAAAACCTGGGAAAATGTCCAAACTAAACCTTCCGATATGGGAGGCTATATAGTCATCTGGGATAAAGATCTGTACCTTAAATAGGCAAGAAAACAACTTAATGACACGTTGTGCTACAAGCATTTACCATCATTCACAGGAGGGAAATGTTACCAGTGGAGTACCCCAGGGATCTGTACTTGGACCAGTGCTTTTTAATATCTTTATTGGTGACATTGCAAATGGCATTAAAGGGAAAGTATGCCTTTTTGCAGATGACACAAAGGTATGCAACAGGGTAGACACACCAGGTGGGGTAAATCAAATGATTGAGGATCTAAGTAGACTAGAGGAATGGTCAAGAGTCTGGCAATTACAGTTTAATGCCCAAAAATGCAAAATCATGCACTTGGGTCTCAAAAATCCTAAAGCTAAATACAGTATTAATGGCACTATACTGAAAACTACTGAGGAGGAAAGGGATCTAGGAGTCACTATTTCAGATGACTTAAAAGCAGGTAAGCAATGTAACAAGGCAATGAGGAAGGCTAGTCAGATGCTTGGCTGCATTGGGAGAGGAATCAGCAGCAGAAAGAAAGAAGTAATAATGCCACTGTATAGGTCATTGGTACGGCCTCATCTAGAATACTGTATTCAGTTCTGGAGGCCATATCTTCAAAAGGATATTAATACATTAGAAACTGTACAAAGGAGGGCAACTAAAATGGTGCATGGCCTACATCACAAAACATACCCAGAAAGACTAAGAAATCTCAATATGTATAGTTTGGAGCAGAGAAGGGAAAGGGGGGACATGATAGAAACTTTCAAATATATGAAGGGTTTTAACAAAGTCCAGGAGGGAAACATTCTCCAAATGAAGAGAAGCAATAGGACACGAGGACATGCACTGAGACTGGAGGGGGGGAGGTTCAGGGGAAATTTGCGGAAAAATTATTTCACAGAAAGGGTAGTGGACAAGTGGAATAGCCTCCCATCAGAGGTGGTAGAGGCTAAGACAGTAGAGCAATTTAAACATGCATGGGATAGACATAAGGATATCCTTACAAAGAAATAAGGATCAAATAAGGTTAGTGATAAAAAAAAAAGAATAAAAAAAAAAAAAAAAAAAGGGGCAGACTAGATGGGCCAAGTGGTTCTTATCTGCCGACAAATTCTATGTTTCTATGTTTCTATGTTTCTATCAAACCCCATGGAGACTTATAAAAAACAATATGACCATATGATTGCAATAGCATATGAGACAGACGTCATTAACAAAAGAGAACTTACATTTCTTGAGGTGGAGGAACCTAAGACCCCCACGTTCTATTTACTCTTGAAAGTGCACAAGAACGAACAGACACCACCGGGCCGCCCCATAGTATCGGGGATAGACAGGTTGACAGAACAGGCCAGTAAATACTTGGACACTCACCTCAAAAAGTTTGTAATCACCTTTCCGTCTTATACTAAAGATGCAACAGATGTCTTGTGTAAATTGAACAAAATTCATGTGGACAAGCAAGTATTTCTTGCCACTTGTGACGTAGAGTCACTATACACGAGCATACAACATGAAAGAGGCATACAATCGGTGAATTATTTCCTTCACAAGGATGGAAGCACTGAATTTGGGGAATTTCTAGTAAAATGATTGACTTTGTTCTTCAGAAAAATGTCTTTGTCTTTGATGACAAATACTGTTTGCAAGTGTGGGGCACAGCTATGGGGGCGGCTTGTGCCTCCACCTATGCAAATATATATTTAGGTTGGTGGGAGGAGTCTATTGTTTTTCATGAAGGAATGGAGAACTATACCCAACATGTACTAATATGGATGAGATATATTGATAACCTGTTGATATTGTGGGACGGTCCCAGGGATAAGTTTCAAGAGTTCATCAATATACTGAATTATAACACATTTAACCTTAAACTCACCTATGAGATCAGTGATTCAGAAGGGACTTTTCTTGACCTGAAGGTGAAGAAGATGCAGGATGGACAAATTGGAACAGATCTATACAGGAAGCATACAGCGACCAATCGTGTGTTACATAGATCAAGCGCACATTTCCCTCCCGTGTTAAAGGGAATCCCCAAAGGGCAATTCCTAAGATGAGGAGAAATTGCTCTGGAATAGGGGAATTCGAACAAAGAGCTATGGAACTAAGTGAGAGACTTTCGAAGAGGGCATACTCAAAAATGGGCATCAAAAAAGCCAAATATCAGGCAAGACAAATGGATAGAAATCAACTACTTCATCCAAATAAGAACAAAGTTAAAAAACCCGATATAATCAGATTTGTGGGTGATTTCTGCTCCGAGGGGGAAGGAATACAGAGAATTTTCAATAAACACTGGTCGATCCCGACGCTTGACCCAGATCTGGCTAAGGAACTAGGACCGAAACCATCTATGAGTAGGAGAAGAGCAAACAACTTAAGGGATGGAGTAGTCCACAGTCACTATAGCTCGAAGAATACAACAAGGAAAGAGAGAGTGATTATGGGATCAGATAGATGTGGGACCTGTAAAAGCCTGCGAATAAATGACAAAAAAAACTGAATTTAAGGACAAATACAACAAAACACACAAAATCAAGGATTATATAAATTGTAAAACCTCTGGAGTAATATACTGCCTTACCTGCACCTGTGGAAAAAGATATATCGGTATGACAACCAGACCTCTGAAACAGAGGGTGCTGGAACATGTAGGTTCTATTAGAAACTGCAAAAAAGATCACAATAAGTTTAAACAATTAACAACTGTTGCCAAGCATTTCTATGAGAAACATGCTGGAAACACAAGTGATCTTCGAGTTTATGTGATAGAACGAGTCCAATTGGGGATAAGGGGAGGCAGCCTCACACAAGAATTGCTTAAAAGGGAAAGTCGTTGGACCTTCCTATTGGATGGACTCCAACCATACGGACTGAACGAACATATCAACTTCTTGGCATTTCTGGAAGGATAAAGAAATTCCTGGGGATAATTTGGCAGGGAAATATATATGAAATAAGATTCCCGAAGAAAAAGATTTTAGAATCAAGCTACTAAGGAATGGGGAGGTGAATTGATTATTACTACCTAGGGTTAACAATACCAAGACATACTCACACTCACATCAAAAGTTTATATTTAATTTGCATGTTCACGTTAGTTGGAATTCACATGGCATTTTTTGTTTTGTATTGTTTTTTATCTGAGCCGTGCACGGGAAACCAGACCGACGGCTGCAGTACAAGCGCCCCAGCCCGCAGCTTCAACCCCGCGCGGCCCTCAGCCACATCCGCTACCACACTGACGGGTGATACGAGCGTCAGACGGGCTGTTGATCGGTGCTTCTGGCCGGGCCCCTGCCACTCCGGCTCCATCGGCAAACGACCAATGTGAAAGGGGACACGGAGCTCCCGCATGCAGCAGCGTCTCGGTGAGGACGCCCGAATCAAGTCTCCCACATATTACAACACTGCTTCATCCCGCTGAGGCTCTGGTGTACATCATCTCCCTGGCTAACGGGACAACACCAGGGAGCAGGAATCGAAAGCTCCTGCCCAGCGGTAACAGGTTCACTTACCATATTTATATTTCTATATTTTTTTTTCAACTATCTGTGTACATTGCTAATATCTGTTGAACAAATCTACTCCAACCCGGGTCACGGTACCACCCTGTGGGCATGCCACTGTGAGTCACACAGTAGGAAATTATTCTGCAGCTGCACCTTCAAGTATGTACATATTGTTTTTTGTGTAATCCCGAGACTCTTGTGTCAACAGTGGCTATTTTTCATGTTTGCAACCTGTATTCTAACCAAATATCAGGTGTTTTGATCTATCACACTGCTGCACAACATTATTGTGATGTTTTAATAATTGTCTTACACCCCCGGGAGGTTGTTGCATTGTATTTAATGTGTATTTTTATTAAATATTTTATACTATATGATTGTTAAGCGCCACTTGGTTTTTTTTTATATATTTTTGTGTGCAGTATAAATAACTGAACATAAAACACATTGAATGAGAGGAGGATACACATATTTTATTGACAGTAGAGTATATTTAAAGGAATTTGGATTATTCACGGAAGAATTAGAGACACGTATATCACAAGAGAATGATTCATATGGAATTATTCAGCATCCTTGTTAATAATAAGTATGTCTTCACTGCACCATGTCTTGATATAAACAACTTGGGGGGTATATATAAAATTTCAACTATATGTTAAAAATAACTGACACCCAAAACAATAGAACAAGATAATCTTGGAGAAAAATATATATACAAATATTCTAAAATACAGTAACTGTCCAGAGATGGAATTGACAATGAACGATGGTAAATTATAAACCACAAAATAATAAAACTTATGAATTTACTGGTTTCTAAACAAATTGATTAATCAACGCCCAGCAAATAAGGAAAAAGATACCCTGACAGGGCAATAGATATGAAAAAGACTTGTTAGGGAAATGCCCCCGAACCAAGACACAGAGGAGAAGGGGAGGCGATCACCATCGGATCAAGGTTAATAGTATCAAGACATACTCACACTTAACTTTATGGTTTATATCAAATTTGCACTTTCACTTTGAATTTGAATTTTATGTGACACGGTTTTGTGGACACACATAACTGTGTACAATGAGAATAATTACACTGTAGCACAGATAATGAAAGTACTACATACACATATTACTGATAGCACAGAGTGTACAAAACTGGGACCATCCACATTAATAACTAGATACATCATTGTCACATGACAATGAATAACAATTTTTGTGAGAATACCATGTCATGATATGAATAAATTCAGAAAGATATGAAATAATAGGAATTGATTAGCAATAATTAATACCTTTTAAAATAAAATAAAATAGCACTGGAAAAAAATATATAAAAAGATCTAGGGATATGTAACTTATAAGATACAGAGGTATAGAATTCATAACTGATCCAGTAGCAGCTCTTGCCACGGGCAAGCAGGCTTTTTGCCCGGGGCGCCGCTACCCTGAGGGCGCCGCCGTGGCAAGAGCCGCTACAAATCCTCCCTCCCTCCGCGCTCCCCGTCCCCGGCTGCAGCGTGCGCCGTGTGCGCCCGCTGCTGCCGGTGTCCCTGACTGACACTAGAGGTCAAAATTGACCCCTAGTGTCAGTGCGGCGCTGCTATGGGAGAGACGTCATGACGTCTCTCCCATAGAGAGGAGCCGGCGCCCAGAGACAGCAGCAGCAGCGGTCCGGAAGCAGGAGCGAGGCTGGTAAGTATATATTTTTTTCTTATAGGATTTGAAAGTGTCGCTACTACAGGGGGAACTACTACAGGGGGCACAGCTACTGGGGGCACATACTGGGGGCACTGCTACGGGGGAAACAGCTACTGGGGGCAAATCAACTGGGGGCACAGCTACAAGGGGCACTACTACAGGGGGCACAGCTACTGGGGGCAGATCTACAGGGGGCACATACTGGGGGCACTGCCACAGGGGGAACAGCTACTGGGGGCAAATCAATGGGGGGCACATCTACAAGGGGCTCTGCTACAGGGGGCACAGCTACAGTGGGCACAGATACTGGGGGCAGATCTACAGGGGGCACCACTACAGGGGGGAACAGCTACTGGGGGCAAATTAACTGGGGGCACAGCTGCTGGGGGCACAACTACTGCGGGCACAACTAATGCAGACACAGCTGCTGGGGGCACAACTACTGCGGGCACAGCTACTGGGGGCAAATCTACAGGGGGCACAGCTACAGGGGGCAAATCAACTGGGGGGCACAACTACTTGGGGCAAAAGCGCCTTGAGTCCTATGGGAGAAAGAGCGCTATATAAATAAAATTATTATTATTAATAAATCTGGGGGCACAGCTACTGGGGGCATAACTGTGGCCCCGATCCACTAGGCGCCGCAAGGTGTAGAACCGGCCCTGAACTGATCATTGGAAAATCATAATTTACAAAATAATAAAACCAATTAATTCATTAGGTCTTGGTTGAACTGACTAATACCTAATGAAGACGGGATGTATAATTATAAATAAAATTAAAACTGGAAAAGTAAAACGATAAAAAGTGAATGATTAAATTCCAATTATTGGACATCCCCATTGAAGTTAATGTAAACTCTGATTGTCTATGTGATGTCACGATCCGGGTATCTGGACGCCATTTCTTACCCATCAGATGCCTCCTAAGGCTGGCTCAGCGCTCCAGGACCGGATCCCATCTGTTATCCTGATGTTTACATTCCTGCATCCTCTCCTGTCTCTCTGAGACGAGGTCACAGTAAACGCCATATTACATCTGGCATGGCGTCTCCCGCGGCCTCCGCCGCCGTCCCTGAGTTTCTGCATGCAAAGTGTCAGAGTGTGGTTTGGATGTGCACTCATCAGTCTGGCGTCTCCTGTGGCCGGCGCCGCCATTGCTGCTTCAATTCTCACATGGATTACAAACCAAACTTCCATCCAAGTGTCTGCATGGGCGCAGCCATCTTGGATTTTGTCATCTGATCATTTCCACCAATCTGCTGTCTGTATTGTTGATTTGCATAATTGCCTAGCCAACCCCTTCCTTGCTGCAGGTATAAGTAAGCTGTGCCTCAGCAAGGAAGGCGTCAGTGCTTTGGTTGTCAAACCTAGTTCCAGTTTGTCTCTCTCCTGTGATTGTCTTCCAGGTTCCAGCTCCTGTGTCAATCCTTCCACTACAGAGACCCGCACCAGCATTCCATCTGCGGTGTAGCCTGACTCTCCGATCCATTTGGATTCACCAGCTTCCAGCTACAGATCTACCTGCTTTCAGCATCCAGCTTCCAGCAGAGGTCAGCTCTCCTTAAAGTGCCGGTACCCCTTTTCTGCAGTTTGTCATTTATCACCGGCATTATTATTTCACCGCTCTCAAACTCCAAACTTCATTATTATTTCATCGCTCCCAAGTTCGTTTATTATTTAACTGGTTCCAGCCAGTATCCACTCCGTACCAACAACAGTCTGGTTCCAGCCAGTATCCACAGCAGCCGTTTTATCTTCAGCAGCCCAGCTTTTCCTGGAACACCAGCTGGTACGATCCTGGGTTCTCTCCATTGCTACAGTCAGGCCTGGTAAGGACTTTCCAACTAGAAGATTATAAGAACTATCTCACACTACCAGTGCCTGTGGCCCTTGCCACCCTGTAGTACCCAGGAATTGTATTTATCCTCTGTTGACTTTTATGTTTCCTTTTACTGCTGCTGTGTTGCGGAGTTGTCATAAATAAACATCATTGACTTTTATTCAAGTTGTCGTGGTCACGCCTTCGGGCAGTTATTCATCATGTTACTTACATGTCCAGGGGTCTGATACAACCTCCCAGGTTCCGGTACATCTCAGCCCCTACAACTGAGGCTGCCTCCCGTCAGCTCAGGCCCTCAGTTGTGACAGTAAGCACTGAACAAATGAATCCAGCCGGAGACCAGGATCAAGCGGCCAGGCCGATGCAAGAACTGGCAGCCCGACTTGAACATCAGGAGGCTGCACAGGGCCACATCATCCGCTGTCTCCAGGATCTCTCTACTCGGCTGGATGGGATTCAGACAACCCTCCGTGGATCAGGCGCGTCCGGTGCGTCAACCACAGTGACTCCAGCTATAACCCCACCCACCTTACCCATTTCTGCTCCACGTCTTCATCTTCCAACGCCAGCAAAATTTGACGGATCTCCAAGATTCTGCAGGGGATTTCTCAACCAGTGTGAGATTCAGTTTGAGCTACACCTGGCAATTTCCCCAGTGACCGTACAAAAATTGCCTACATTATCTCTCTTCTCAGTGGCTCAGCCCTTGATTGGGCATCACCGTTATGGGAGAGGTCCGACACCCTGCTATCTTCCTACACTGCATTCGTGTCAACATTCAGGCGCATCTTCGACGAGCCAGGCCGGGTAACTTCAGCTTCGTCTGAGATTCTCCGTTTACGCCAGGGATCACGTACTGTAGGACAATATCTTATACAGTTCCAGATCCTGGCATCCGAACTGGCATGGAACGACGAGGCCCTGTATGCTGCATTCTGGCATGGCTTATCTGAGCGTATTAAAGATGAGTTAGCTACCAGAGACTTGCCCTCTAAGTTGGATGAGCTAATCTCACTCTGCACGAAAGTTGATTTACGTTTCAGAGAGAGAGCAACTGAGCGTGGAAGATCATCTGCTCCAAAATCTTCTGCTCCTCCTCCTCGCCAACTGTCACCAACTAAAGATGAGCCCATGCAAATTGGCCGTTCCCGTTTAACTCCTGCTGAGCGCCAAAGACGTCTCTCCGAGTCTCTCTGTCTTTATTGTGCAGCTCCGTCTCACACCATTAATGCCTGTCCCAAACGTCCGGGACTCCAAATCCTAGCTTGCCAAGGAGAGGGCCGGCTAGGAGTAATGATCTCCTCTCCATCTCTTCAAGATTGTAATCTCCCAGTCTCGCTTCAAGTTGCTCAACGTTATCGGAACGTCATTGCCCTCCTTGATTCCGGAGCAGCTGGGAACTTTATTACTGAAGCCTATGTTAAACGGTGGTCCCTACCCACCGAGAGACTTCCTTCGTCCATTTCCTTAACTGCCGTGGATGGCAGCAAAATTTTTGATGCAGTTATTTCTTTAAGGACTCTACCAGTTCGTCTGAGAGTGGGAGTTCTTCATTCCGAACTTATTTCTTTTTTAGTGATTCCAAGAGCCACACATCCTGTGGTCCTGGGCCTTCCATGGCTCCGTCTTCACAATCCTACAATTGATTGGACGACTACGCAAATCCTGGCATGGGGTTCCTCCTGTGCTGAGACATGTTTGTTTAAAGTTTTGCCTGTCTGTTCTTCCTCCCCCAGGTCGTCTGATGTTCCACCTCCTCCATATCAAGATTTCACGGATGTGTTCAGTAAAGCTTCTGCTGATATCCTTCCTCCTCATAGAGAATGGGACTGCCCGATTGATCTCGTTCCAGGGAAGGTTCCACCTCGAGGCCGAACGTATCCGTTGTCTCTGCCTGAGACGCATTCTATGGAGGAATACATTAAAGAGAACCTAGCAAAGGGGTTCATTCGACCTTCTTCTTCTCCAGCCGGCGCAGGCTTCTTTTTTGTAAAGAAGAAAGATGGTGGTCTGCGGCCGTGCATCGACTACAGAGGTTTGAACGACATTACCATCAAGAACCGCTATCCTTTACCCCTGATTACTGAGCTATTTGACAGAGTTAGCGGAGCTACCATCTTTACAAAGCTGGACTTGAGAGGTGCATACAATCTCATCCGGATCCGTGAGGGTGACGAGTGGAAGACCGCCTTTAACACCCGTGACGGACATTATGAGTACCTCGTCATGCCCTTCGGATTGAGCAATGCTCCAGCTGTCTTCCAGCATTTTGTCAATGAGATCTTCAGAGACATTCTATACCGTCATGTCGTAGTCTATCTAGATGATATCCTCATTTTTGCCAACGATTTAGAGGAACATCGTTTTTGGGTAAAAGAGGTTCTGTCCCGTCTCCGTGTCAATCATCTCTATTGCAAATTAGAGAAATGCGTCTTTGAAGTCAAGTCCATTCCGTTTCTAGGGTACATTGTGTCCGGTTCCGGACTAGAGATGGATCCTGAGAAACTACAAGCAATCCAGAATTGTCCGGTACCCTTAACCCTCAAAGGGGTCCAGAGGTTCATAGGGTTCGCCAATTATTACCGAAAGTTTATACGAGACTTTTCCACCATTGTGGCGCCTATTACTGCTTTCACTAAGAAGGGTGCTAACCCGTCCAAGTGGTCTGAAGAAGCCATGCAAGCCTTTCATCTTTTAAAGCAAAGGTTCATCTCTGCGCCTGTTCTGAAACAGCCTGACATCGACTCTCCTTTCATCTTAGAGGTGGATGCCTCCTCCGTTGGAGTAGGAGCGGTGTTATCTCAAAGGGCTAAAGATGGCCATTTACATCCTTGCAGTTTCTTCTCCCGGAAGTTCTCCCCAGCGGAGCGCAACTATGCCATTGGCGACCAGGAGTTGCTAGCCATCAAGCTCGCTCTAGAGGAGTGGAGATATCTGTTGGAGGGAGCTTCTCATTCAATCACCATACTTACAGACCACAAGAACCTTTTATATCTGAAAGGCGCACAATGTCTCAATCCTCGTCAGGCCAGATGGGCACTTTTCTTTTCCAGGTTCGACTTTAAACTCCAGTTCTGTCCGGGCTCTCAGAATCGCAAGGCCGATGCCCTTTCCCGCTCATGGGAGCAAGAAAATGAGTCGGAGTCTTCAGACAAGCATCCTATTATAAATCCGTTGGCATTCTCCACGGTAGGGATGGACTCTACGCCCCCATCAGGGAAAAGTTTTGTGAAGCCGATGCTAAGGAAGAAGCTCATGCATTGGGCTCATGCTTCCCGTTTTTCCAGACATACAGGTATCCAAAAAACCCTGGAGTTTATCTCTAGGTCCTATTGGTGGCCAACTCTGAAAAAGGACGTCTTGGAGTTTATTGCATCTTGCCCAAAGTGTGCCCAACATAAGGTATCCCGCCAGTCGCCTGCGGGGCAACTGGTTCCACTATCCGCTCCCCGTCGACCATGGACCCATTTGTCGATGGATTTCATTACAGACTTACCCATGTGCAACAAGTTCAATACCATCTGGGTGGTAGTTGACCGGTTCACCAAGATGGCACACTTCATTCCTCTCACCGGTCTTCCGTCAGCTTCCAAGTTGGCTCAAGTATTCATACAAGAGATCTTCCGACTCCACGGTCTTCCTGAAGAAATTATCTCTGATCGAGGAGTTCAATTCACAGCCAAATTCTGGCGAAGTTTATGTCAAGTCCTCCAAGTCAAGCTAAAGTTTTCCACGGCTTACCATCCTCAGACCAATGGTCAAACTGAGAGGGTGAATCAGGACTTGGAGGCCTTCCTCCGCATCTATGTGTCCTCCTCTCAAGATGACTGGGTTCAATTACTTCCCTGGGCCGAGTTCTGTCATAACAACCAGTATCATTCTTCATCTGCTTCAACACCATTCTTCACTAACTTTGGATTCCACCCTAAAGTCCCTGAGTTCCAACCGCTTCCAGCAACTTCTGTTCCCGCAGTGGATATCACCTTGCATCAGTTTGCCAATATCTGGAAGAGCGTACGATCAGCTCTGCTCAAGGCATCGTTCAGGTACAAGAAGTTTGCGGATAAGAAGCGTCGAGCAGTTCCTGCTCTCAAGGTGGGTGATCGGGTATGGTTATCCACGAAGAATTTGAGGTTAAGAGTTCCCAGTATGAAGTTTGCACCTCGCTACATTGGTCCTTTTAAAATTGAACAAGTCATCAACCCTGTTGCTTACAGACTCCAGTTGCCTCCCTTCTTAAAAATACCCAGGACATTCCATGTTTCCCTGTTGAAACCGCTGATCTTGAATCGGTTTCATTCCTCACTTCCTCCAACTCCGAAAGTCCAAACTCAACGAGGCGTTGAGTACGAAGTGGCCAAGATCCTGGACTCACGTCACCGTTACGGTCAACTACAGTATCTTATTGACTGGAAGGGTTACGGCCCTGAGGAACGTTAATGGACCAATGCTTCTGATGTCCATGCTCCTGCCTTGGTCCGGAGATTCCATTCCAAGTTTCCTCAAAAGCCAAAGAAGTGTCCTGGGGCCACTCCTAAAGGGGGGGGTGCTGTCACGATCCGGGTATCTGGACGCCATTTCTTACCCATCAGATGCCTCCTAAGGCTGGCTCAGCGCTCCAGGACCGGATCCCATCTGTTATCCTGATGTTTACATTCCTGCATCCTCTCCTGTCTCTCTGAGACGCGGTCACAGTAAACGCCATATTACATCTGGCATGGCGTCTCCCGCGGCCTCCGCCGCCGTCCCTGAGTTTCTGCATGCAAAGTGTCAGAGTGGCGATTACGTCAGCCGCGGCCTCCGCTGTGCCCGCGTGGTTTGGATGTGCACTCATCAGTCTGGCGTCTCCTGTCTCCTGTGGCCGGCGCCGCCATTGCTGCTTCAATTCTCACATGGATTACAAACCAAACTTCCATCCAAGTGTCTGCATGGGCGCAGCCATCTTGGATTTTGTCATCTGATCATTTCCACCAATCTGCTGTCTGTATTGTTGATTTGCATAATTGCCTAGCCAACCCCTTCCTTGCTGCAGGTATAAGTAAGCTGTGCCTGAGCAAGGAAGGCGTCAGTGCTTTGGTTGTCAAACCTAGTTCCAGTTTGTCTCTCTCCTGTGATTGTCTTCCAGGTTCCAGCTCCTGTGTCAATCCTTCCACTACAGAGACCCGCACCAGCATTCCATCTGCGGTGTAGCCTGACTCTCCGATCCATTTGGATTCACCAGCTTCCAGCTACAGATCTACCTGCTTTCAGCATCCAGCTTCCAGCAGAGGTCAGCTCTCCTTAAAGTGCCGGTACCCCTTTTCTGCAGTTTGTCATTTATCACCGGCATTATTATTTCACCGCTCTCAAACTCCAAACTTCATTATTATTTCATCGCTCCCAAGTTCGTTTATTATTTAACTGGTTCCAGCCAGTATCCACTCCGTACCAACAACAGTCTGGTTCCAGCCAGTATCCACAGCAGCCGTTTTATCTTCAGCAGCCCAGCTTTTCCTGGAACACCAGCTGGTACGATCCTGGGTTCTCTCCATTGCTACAGTCAGGCCTGGTAAGGACTTTCCAACTAGAAGATTATAAGAACTATCTCACACTACCAGTGCCTGTGGCCCTTGCCACCCTGTAGTACCCAGGAATTGTATTTATCCTCTGTTGACTTTTATGTTTCCTTTTACTGCTGCTGTGTTGCGGAGTTGTCATAAATAAACATCATTAACTTTTATTCAAGTTGTCGTGGTCACGCCTTCGGGCAGTTATTCATCATGTTACTTACATGTCCAGGGGTCTGATACAACCTCCCAGGTTCCGGTACATCTCAGCCCCTACAACTGAGGCTGCCTCCCGTCAGCTCAGGCCCTCAGTTGTGACATGTGAATATAAACATTTACACTTTTGAACATAAATGATAACTAGGTGATCCAATATGCCAATTAAAATCTATTATAATACCCCGGAATGCCAGACAATCCCATATGATTCCATCTTGAATAGCAATTTGGATAAAAGCATAAACTCTCTAATTATTTTTGATAAAAAAGTGGTGCTTGGTGACTTGGAGTGTCAATCAAAACTTATGACCAATGAGAGAAGGACACTGGGGATATAACTCTCCCTAACCCGGAAATTGGGTTAAGCTTATGCGAAACGATCATTAGGAGTTTGGACACACATACTATGTGTCCGTTATTTTAAGTGCTTAGCCACTGTATTTGTCTATGTTCATATGCAGCATTGTCCCCACGTACACACCAGGGGCGGATTTAGCGGGGGGCGATCAGGGCGAACGCCCCCCCTAGATTTACCGGCAGCGGGATGGAGGCCGGGTCCCGCGGTATTGGGAAGGGGTTGTAGAGCGGTGCAGCGCGGCGGCGGAGGAGGAGAGAGAGGAGCGTCCTGACGCGCATACAGTGGCCTCTGTTGTGAGCACGCCCCCTCCTCCCTGTACGCACGTCAGGACGCTCTCTCTGTCTCCGTTCCTTGGCGCGCTGCACAGCTCTCCAACCGTTCCGAATACCGCGACGGGACCCGGCCAGGTCTCTACGGAGGAGGTGTGTGCTATGCTAAAAGGTGGATTTAGGATCATTTACTGTGCTGCACTATTTTTTTTTTTTTTGCCTTATTCAGTGTGTGCTACAATGTGAGTTTTGGATCATTCCGTGTGCTATCATGTTAATTTAGGATCATTCTGTGTGCTATCATGTTAATTTCGGCTCATTCGGTGTGCTACAATGTGAATTTCGCCTCATTCTGTGTGCTATAATGGGAATGTCGGCTCATTCTGTGTGCTATCATGTGAATTTCGGCTCATTCGGTGTGCTATAATGTGATTTTCAGCTCATTCAGTGTGCTATAATGTGATTTTCAGCTCATTCAGTGTGCTATAATGTGATTTTCAGCTCATTCAGTGTGCTATAATGTGATTTTCAGCTCACTCGGTCTGCATTATTTTGTCTCATACAGCGTGCTATAATGTGCATTTTGCAGCATTCACTGTGCTAAAAGGTGAATTTTGGATCATTTAGTGTGCTACAATTTTATTTTGGCCTTATTCAGTGTGTGCTACAATGTGAGTTTTGGATCATTCCGTGTGCTATCATGTTAATTTCGGCTCATTCAGTGTGCTACAAGGTGAATTTCGGCTCATTCAGTGTGCTACAATGTGAATTTCGCCTCATTCAGTGTGCTATAATGGGAATTTCGGCTCATACAGCGTGCTATAATGGGAATTTCGGCTCATTCTGTGTGCTGTAGAAACAGAATTTGTCGGCAAATAAGAACCACTTGGCCCAGCTAGTCTGCCCCTTTTTTTTCTTTCTTTTTTTTTTTACATTATTTTTTATCTCTAACCTTATCTGATCCTTATTTCTTTGTAAGAATATCCTTATGTCTATCCCATGCATGTTTAAAATGCCCTACTGTCTTATCCTCTACCACCCCTGATGGAAGGAATGGTGATTCGCCAGTCTGTATCACCAGTGCGCAGGGTTCTCTCCACTAACTGGCAACATTTTATTAGTAATGGCAACAATAGGAAATTTTAGAAGCGAACGGGAAGGGCATTACTAAGTGGGAGGGGCTATGATTAGGGGGAGGAGTCATAATTCTTAAACCGCCCCCCCTAAAAGTTAAGTCTAGATCCGCCACTGGTACACACTAGGTGCGCTGTCAGTTTGAGAAGCGGCTGCCCCCATACCACACCAGAGACAGTACTATAGTGTCAGGCGCAAGCAGCCACACGGGTGGTCCCAGAGACGGGAGCCGCAGCTGGTGGTTGTGCGCTGAGACCAGCGGCGTTAGGGACAGAGACTTCCGACCTAACCCACTGCAGTGTTGGGCTTGAAACAGACCACAAATAAGGGACACCGCCAGCACACATATGAGATTCCGTAGACGGGAGCTGCAGCCAGCAGGGAGCACAGAAATTAGGGGAGATAGGAGAGCTGCATGATACATTGTGTTAGCATGATATAAAAGCACAGAGTGTAATTGTGATGAGAGCTTATTGTTGAACCATACTAACAAAGTATCTTTCATTCGACCCATGTTAATAAATTACCCTCACCCAATTGAGATAAATTTGTAACAGCTATACCACAAACTCTATAACTTATATACGTGAATTTATGCTGGTATCAGTATACCTGTAATGAGATAATAGGGCAGTGCTATATGGGATGAGGGCACTGTCACCCTGGGGAATGGGGATTCCTAAACAAATGCATGATTAACAACTTAGCATATCCATATGAGATATAGGAGTATATGCAATAGCGGGCGAATCGCGTCATTAGATCCGCCTCTGTATGATTCGCCCGCTATCGCCAGCCGCAGCCCTGTCGCCGGGACCCTGAATTCGCAATATTCAATGAAAAACTGATTCGCCCCTCCCGCAGGCGGATTCCGGCCAATCGGCGAGCAGTGGGCGTACTGAATTCGCCTTCCCTTCCAAAGCAGCACTATATTAGGGCTTGTTTGTTGCATGTGCTCTGCAGCCATTTTGTGAACCTGCAGAGAGGTGTGAGGAGGTGCAGAGCTAGCAATTTGGTTGTTTGCTGTGGATATCTTTGGACACCCCAGCAGGCTTTATTCCAGGACAGTCAGGAGGATTCCTGTTACCCCGGAGCAGAGCCATTTTAGGAGCTTTTACTACAGTTGTAGGTAAGTACCACATGTGTGTCTGGTGTTGCATGTATGTATGTGTTTGTGTAGTGGGGGTTGCCATGAGGTGTACATGGGGTGTTTGTGTATGTGTGCAGGTATGTGTATAGCCCCTTGCTTGTGTTGCTGCATTTTTAGGGGGAGACTTGTGTTTTGGGGTAGTTTTTCACGTTTTTTTTTTTTTCTTTAATTGACTTTTTTGGGTCTTCTATTAGCATTGGTGTACCCCCTGAGTGTGTTGGGATGCTTTCTGGCCATTTTGGGGTGATTTGGAGCAAGTTTAGTCGACAGCCTGGTCGACATGTGCTGCTGACTGTTTTGCAAACGTGTTTTCCCGCCTAATTTTGCTGTGGGGTGCCTCCTGAGTGTGCAGGGATGCTTTCTGGCCATTTTGGGGTGATTTGGAGCAAGTTTAGTCGACAGCCAGGTCGACATGTGCTGCTGACTGTTTTGCAAACATGTGTTTTCCCGCCTAATTTTGCTGTGGGGTGCCTCCTGAGTGTGCAGGGATGCTTTCTGGCCATTTTGGGGTGATTTGGAGCAAGTTTAGTCGACAGCCAGGTCGACATGTGCTGCTGACTGTTTTGCAAACATGTGTTTTCCCGCCTAATTTTGCTGTGGGGTGACTCCTGAGTGTGCAGGGATGCTTTCTGGCCATTTTGGGGTGATTTGGAGCAAGTTTAGTCGACAGCCAGGTCGACATGTGCTGCTGACTGTTTTGCAAACATGTGTTTTCCCGCCTAATTTTGCTGTGGGGTGACTCCTGAGTGTGCAGGGATGCTTTCTGGCCATTTTGGGGTGATTTGGAGCAAGTTTAGTCGATAGCCTGGTCGACATTTTGTGAGGGGCAGCCATTTTGTAAGGGGCAGCCATTTTGTGAGGGTCAGCCATTTATACATGTATGTATTTTTTTTTTATAACAGAGATGTCAAGGGACAAACAAACCCGATCCGCCCCTTCCCCCACCCCCTCGGATCTATCCCTGCAAAGCAATGAGGAGTGGGAGCCAACCCAGGAGGCGGATGCGACCGACCAGGCATCTAGTGACCAGCCGCGGTCGTCAAGGGCCCATGAGAAGTCCAAGAAAAAGCCTAGTAAAAAGGTACTTAACCACACCTGCAGACACAAATAGCATCAAACTTTACCCACTGTAGTTTGTGCAATGCCATGCACACCTACTGTAATAGGTGCGCAATGCCAGGGATACTGACACTCACAGGTACATACCGATCTTAATAAAAAAAATTTATATTTTTTTTAATCCCTAAAGGCAAGAAGCCAGCCAGAGGAGCAGTCGGAGGAGGAAGCCTCTGGTGAAGAAGCAGGACAGAAAAAGCCGCGTGGACCCAGATACACTGAGGCGGAAAACTGTGTCCTAGTGGATTGCGTCGACAGGTCCTACGACGTTTTGTATGGATCAAGGGCACAGAAAACAGCATTTAAGGTAAAGCGGAACATCTGGGAATCCATCGCCAGTCAAGTAACTGCAATTTCTGGAAACCGTCGGAGCACCCAAAATTGCTTGAAGCGGTACAGTGATTGCCGCAGACAGACCAAGAAGAAGATGGGGATTCAGCGCCGACATGAGACAGCTACGGGAGGTGGCCCGGCTCTCAATTTGAAGTGGCTATCCTGGGAGAACGTTATTGGAAGGCGCTTGAACCCTGCCATGGTCGAAGGAGTTCGCGGAGGTGTGGACTCCAGCCGTCCTGCTGGCTTTCTCGAGGAGGAAGAACCGCCCAGAAGACGGAGGAAGGCGGGAGACCAGCCGTCCAAAAGGAGGTCTGATGGTAAGAATACATTCACATGAGCTGTACTTCCCTTTAAAATTTTTGTATGTGCTAATGTGTTTTTTTTTTTTCAGACAGACCTGCCCAGAGGACATCACCTGCGCACAGGACATCGCCAGCGCATGGACCGTTACCTGTGCAGCAGGCATCGGCAGCAGCGCGCGGACCATCAACTGCGCCGCAAGCATCGCGAGCACACAGATCGTCACCTGTGCGCCACAGTTCGTCATCGCGCAGTTGGTCACCTGTGCACCAGACGACATCAGTGCACAGACTCTCACCTGTGCACCAGACACCGTCGGCGACCACACCACAAGATGGGCGCCAAACTACAGCTCCTGCGCGCAGGCCATCACCAGATCGTCGTCTCTCCAGGAGCTCTGGGACTGTGACTGAAGAGCCTCAAGACACAACCCTTGTGGACCCATCACTCGATCTGTTTGAGTCTACAGGGTTAACTGACGAAACTTTTCTTGGGTTTGAGGACAGCCGTGCAGATGTATCCAGCCAGACCCTTGAAAAGTCTTCCGAAACGAGGACAAGTGGAGCTCCTGGAGCAGCGGCATCACAGGATGGAGAAGGTTTGTTTGTTTTTTTTGTGGGGGGGGGGGGGGGGGGCAGTAGTTGTGTAAAGTTTATCAACTTTTCCAAAATTTATTTTGCAAACAGTGGTGCCACGAACCAGCAGCGGACTAGCTTCGGGGATTGGTTCGTACTTCAGGCCGGATCTCCTACAGGGGTCGTCAGAGGATGACGAGGTGGAAGTGCAGGATGCTCCAGTTGCTACATCCCTGCGTGAGTAAATTGAATTGTGAACCTTCCAAAAAATGTATGATGAATGTGGATAATATTGTCTAATTTTCTTTTCAGCTGCCCAAATGAATGTGGTGGCAGACATCCAGGAAGGGCAGAATCCCTCAACTGTTCAGAGGGTTCACACCCTGGCATCAGAGATTGGGACACGCCAGGATACATACACAAATGTTGTGGGAAGCAGACTGGACAACATTGAGAGGACAATGGAGAAAATGTCCAACAATCTGCATGAACTGCAGAAGACTATTTCCGACAGCACGGCCACAATACTACAGATCATAATTGAAGATCGTAGGGAGAATAGGAACATACTTAACATCATGTCCGATTCCTTGGTCAAGCTTGTGGAAAAAACCACATGTTTGGCAGAAAGCAATAAGAACATGTCGGATAGTCATCGACACTCCTCTTCCAGCCAACAGCTCATCGCAACCACACTGCAGATGATCTATGATAAGCTCCCAGTACCAGCTCATCAACACGCTGGTGATCCACCATATCCGCCGTCTCAAGCCACAAGGACGCATCGTACCCTTCCTCAAGTCCCATCCCAGTACAGTCAGTCACAGATGTACCAGGGATATACAGGGATGTACCCCACCCCCCAGATGCCTCCACCACCAGCCGCACATTCTTCAGCAGCATGGGCACCGAGGGCCAGTCGACATACTCCCCAGCCTCCCAGGACATCCACGCCCTATCAGGGGGAAGAAGAGGATCCGGACAGACTTCCACCATAAACCCGGTCGTATTATTTTATTTTATTTTAAATGTTTTTCATGTATCCCTGTCTTCCCTTCCCATTAGTTTGTTGTTTTTCTTACTATTGTTTTTTCTTTGTTGGGCTTCCCCACCCGTGACCGGGTACTACCAAGGAGCTTTGTGTAGGCATACATGCGCGGGCATGTATGCGGGCGCGTGTGGTAACGGATGAAAGCTCCTTGCGGCTACATGTATGATGGGCCAAAGAGCTATTCTGATACCCCCTTTTTCTTCAAAAAATCCTTTTTGTAATGATGTACAGTAGACTTTCATTGTGTGAATTTACTATTCACTAGTCTGTGTTTTTGACTTATTCATAGGATTTGTGAGGAAAAATGAAGTGGACGGCATAAGATTGTGTTGAGCGTACCAAGGTGAGTAGAACCATGTTTAATTCAAGAAACTTTGAACCGCATGCCTTTGTAGAACAACACCGCCCAGCAATGGCTCATGCTGGGCTGTGTTGTTCCACAAATGTTAGCATGTCAAAGTGCTGACCACTGACGACACTCTTTCACTTTGAACCGCATGCCTTTGTAGAACAACACCGCCCAGCAATGGCTCATGCTGGGCTGTGTTGTTCCACAAATGTTAGCATGTCAAAGTGCTAGACCACTGACGACATTCTTTCACTTTGAACCGCATGCCTTTGTAGAACAACACCGCCCAGCAATGGCTCATGCTGGGCTGTGTTGTTCCACAAATGTTAGCATGTCAAAGTGCTAGACCACTGACGACATTCTTTCACTTTGAACCGCATGCCTTTGTAGAACAACACCGCCCAGCAATGACTCATGCTGGGATGTGTTGTTCCACAAATTTTAATTGGAAAAAAATGAACATGAATTTAGTGTGTTCTTACTTTAATATACTTTTTTTTCTTTTCCCCACAGATATCTATATACACAAGAAAAGAATGTAAAGAAGAACAAACTACTTTTTTGTTTTAATTAACTTTCAAACTTTATTAAAAAAAAATTTTCTTCAATAAACTTTTAAAAATAGAAGTTTCCTGTGGTTTTTATTAAAATTTGTAATGCAGTTGAATTGTATGTAAGTAGATTGCCCAGGGAACATCAGGGGATCTGTCTCTTCACATCCACGCCACTTGGGAAGATACACCGCAGGACCTGTGGAAGAGAACAGTATGAGCTACCAGATGTGGGTAATAGTGTCACCCTGGGACTGGAAAGAAGAGGTACATACAGTCCACACAACACAAGCGGGGAACAGTGGGTCCAAATGCAAACCTCCAGCACTTGCGTCACTACACATCCAAACATTCCCTGACCAGCATTGCTGTTTCATGGAATGTTTGGATGTGTAGTGACGCAAGTGCCGGAGGGCTGCACTTTGGGCATGCCAGGGTGATTTTGGATAAGGGAGTTTTGGGCAATACATCTCACCTGAGGGGGTTGTCTGCTACATGGCGGAGGGTCAGGTCCACATCACCAGTAGGGTCTCCCATGGAACATCAGGTGAAATGTCGTGTCTCCTCACATCCACGCCACTTGGGAAGATACAACGCAGGACCTGTGGAAGAGAACAGTATGAGCTACCAGATGTGGGTAATAGTGTCACCCTGGGACTGGAAAGAAGAGGTACATACAGTCCACACAACACAAGCGGGGAACAGTGGGTCCAAATGCAAACCTCCAGCACTTGCGTCACTACACATCCAAACATTCCCTGACCAGCATTGCTGTTTCATGGAATGTTTGGATGTGTAGTGACGCAAGTGCCGGAGGGCTGCACTTTGGACATGCCAGGGTGATTTTGGACAAAGGGAGTTCTGGGCAATCCATCTCACCTGTGTTGACACGCCGACTGCAACGATCTCCGACGAACCGAGGGTACCTGTCAAAAAATCATACTCACCTTCCAGCGTCCAGAGGTACATCCAGGTCCAGAGAGATAATCCACGTACTTGGCAAAACAAAAAAACGCACACCGATCCAGCGGACTAATGAAAGGGGTCCAATGTTTTCACATCAGACCCCTTTCTCCCAAATGCCGGGACAAATTTTAAACATGTTTTTATTGGTGTTTTTTTTTTTTTGGAATAGCAGATCTATTTATATTAGAAGGGATTAGGAACTTTTTTTTTTTTGGGGGGAGGCACAAATATTATTTATATATTTTTTAAAATATTTTTTTTTTTTTTTTATTGCTGGAACGGTAAAATCAGGAAAAAAAATGACGTGGGGTCCCCCCTCCAAAGCATAACCAGCCTCGGGCTCATTGAGCTGGTCCTGGTTCTAAAAATGCGGGGGAAAAATTGACAGGGGATCTCCCGTATTTTTAAAACCAGCACCGGGCTCTGCGCCTGATGCTGGTGCCCAAAATACGGGGGACAAAACGAGTAGGGGTCCCCCGTATTTTTAACACCAGCATCGGGCTCCACTAGCTGGACAGATAATGCCACAGCCGGGGGTCACTTTTATGCCGTGCCCTGCGGCCGTGGCATTAAATATCCAACTAGTCACCCCTGGCCGGGGTACCCTGGGGGAGTGGGGACCCCTTCAATCAAGGGGTCCCCCCCCCCCAGCCACCCAAGGCCAGGGGTGAAGCCCGAGGCTGTCCCCCCCCCCCCATCCAATGGGCTGCGGATGGGGGGGCTGATAGCCTTTGTGATAAAAAAAAGATATTGTTTTTTCCATTAGTACTACAAGTCCCAGCAAGCCTCCCCCGCAAGCTGGTACTTGGAGAACCACAAGTACCAGCATGCGGGAGAAGAACGGGCCCGCTGGTACCTGTAGTACTACTGGAAAAAAAATACCCAAATAAAAACAGGACACACACACCGTCGACAGTAAAACTTTATTTCACACTACCGACACACACATACTTACCTATGTTCACACGCCGACATCGGTCCTCTTCTCCCTGTAGAATCCACGGATACCTGAAAAGCAAAGTTCAATATACTCACCTTAACCAGGGTCCAGAGATAAATCCACGTACTTGGCAAAAAAATAAAACGCATTTACCCGCACCAAAAACGGACTGAAAGGGGTCCCATGCTGACACATGGGACACCTTTCCACGAATAAGACCTGTCAGTGACAGCTGTCACTGACAGGTCTCTAAGCCAATCAGGAAGCGCAACTTCGTTGCGCTCACCTGATTGGCTGATCGCTGTGACAGCGCATCGCACAGCTCCCTCCATTATATTCAATGGTGGGAACTTAGCGGCTAGCGGTGAGGTCACCCGCCGGTCAGCCGCTGACCGGCGGGTGACCTCACCGCTAGCCGCTAAGTTCCCACCATTGAAAGTAATGGAGCGGCTTTGCGAGGCGCTGTCAGAGTACAGACGGCGTCCAACCAATCAGGTGAGCGCCACGGCAGTAGCGCTTCCTGATTGGCTGAAGGGACATCAGTGACAGGAGTCACGTGATGTCCCGGCATTCGGGAGAAAGGAGTGTAATGTGAAAACATTGGACCCCTTTCTAGTCCGGTATGGCTCGGTGATCGTTTTTTTTTTTTACAAAGTACGTGGATTTACCTCTGGACCTGGACCTCTGGACGCTGGAAGGTGAGTATAATTTTTTGACAGGTACCCTCGGATCGTCGGTGATCGTTGCAGTCGGCGTGTGAACATAGGTAAGTAGGTGTGTGTCGGTAGTGTGAAATAAAGTTTTACTGTCGACGGTGTGTGTGTCCTGTTTTTATTTGGGTATTTTTTTTCCAGTAGTACTACAGGTACCAGCGGGCCCGTTCTTCTCCCGCATGCTGGTACTTGTGGTTCTCCAAGTACCAGCTTGCGGGGGAGGCTTGCTGGGACTTGTAGTACTAATGGAAAAAACAATATCTTTTTTTTATCACAAAGGCTATCAGCCCCCCCATCCGCAGCCCATTGGATGGGGGGGGGACAGCCTCGGGCTTCACCCCTGGCCCTTGGGTGGCTGGGGGGGGGGACCCCTTGATTGAAGGGGTCCCCACTCCCCCAGGGTACCCCGGCCAGGGGTGACTAGTTGGATATTTAATGCCACGGCCGCAGGGCACGGCATAAAAGTGACCCCCGGCTGTGGCATTATCTGTCCAGCTAGTGGAGCCCGATGCTGGTGTTAAAAATACGGGGGACCCCTACTCGTTTTGTCCCCCGTATTTTGGGCACCAGCATCAGGCGCAGAGCCCGGTGCTGGTTTTAAAAATACGGGGGATCCCCTGTCAATTTTTCCCCCGCATTTTTAGAACCAGGACCAGCTCAATGAGCCCGAGGCTGGTTATGCTTTGGAGGGGGGACCCCACGCCATTTTTTTTCCTGATTTTACCGTTCCAGCAATAAAAAAAAAAAAAAAAAAAAAATATTTTAAAAAATATATAAATAATATTTGTGCCTCCCCCCCCAAAAAAAAAAGTACCTAATCCCTTCTAATATAAATAGATCTGCTATTCCAAAAAAAAAAAGCACAAAAAAAAACATGTTTAAAATTTTTTTATTTGTTTTCACCCTCCAAAGTGTGGCGGATTGAAAATCGCGAATTTGCTGTCTAAAAGCACTGCAGGCGAATTTCCAAACTTGAATTGAATATGCTGGAGGCGAATTGCAGCATCTGTACCATTGCAGAAAAGGCGAATGCGGAAAAAGGCGAATTGAGAAAAGGCGAATTTTGACGGTCCGTTTTTTTGCGAAAAAGTACTGCACTGCATAGGCGAATTGATTTTTTGAGGCGAAAACGTTCCGGAATTCGCCTTTTTTTGAAATTCGCCCGCTATTGCATATACCCCATAGAGAGAGAATGGGAAAATCTGTCTATATACAGTATAGAGACAATAATATAGAGAGAGAGGTACATATACATTATATCACACAGTGACACTGTGAAGGGTCTTTGCGAGGCTGCATCAATAAGAAGGACAGTATAGCAATAAGATAATACCCATTCCCTTATTCAGCGGAAAATTTGATAGTTAATGGTTATCCACAAGCTTCTCTATATTAAATACCAATTCGACACTGCAGAAATTGAGATCACAAGGCCCACCATAATGTCTATATAATAAATAAAGTATGCTTTATGAGACAGTGATGTGCACACTGTAAGCATAGAACTGAACACAGGCATTGGTGGTAGATTAAACCGTGAATGAATGCTACATACAGGAGCTATTAGCCCAAACGTTACAAATGTGTCTGTAGGAGACATTTAATAACTTATATTGTTGCAAATACTGAAACATTGTATAAGAACACTAGAGATAGTGAGAAAACAGAAAATTACAGTGGCTAAGCATTTTATTTCACTTTATTATTTTTCACACTATTTATTTTACTTGCACTATATTTTCGCATCTGTTTTATGAGAATAAATAAAAGTTATATTTTAGAATTATTGGTCATCTATGGAAAGATAGGTGACTTTTTGTAAATACGTGAACATAACTGTCCGTGTGTGCCCATAATAAGGAATACTTTTCTCTTTCTGGTTGTATACACTTTACTTTATTCCTAGGAGCACTTCCCAAATAATGCATTAAAGGTACATACCTACATGATTGAAAAAATGGGAAAGGACACTTATATAAACGAATAACAATTGTTACATATACCTGTATAAAAAAGAAGCCGTCTGTGCGACCTTTTATCTACCCTTAAACAAGGTTTGTGTACATTGGCCCTCATTCCGAGTTGATCGCTCGCTGCCGTTTTTTACAGCATAGCGATCAGGCTAAAAATCGGCTGTTCTGCACATGCGTATGGGCCGCAGGCCGCACGCGCCAAGTAATTTCACACAAAACTATACAATTTTACACAGGGGCGAGCAACACTTTTCAGTCGCTCTGCTGATTGGTGAGTGATTGACAGGAAGTGGGTGTTTCTGGGCGGAAACTGACAGTTTTCCGGGAGTGTGCTAAAAAACGCAGGCGTATGAGGCTAGAACGCAGGAGTGGCTGGAGAAACGGGGGAGTGGCTGGCCGAATGCAGGTCGTGTTTGTGACGTCAAACCAGGAACTAAACAGTCTGCAATGATCGCAATCTAGGAGTAGGTTTGGAGCTACTCAGAAACTGCAGGAAAAGATTTTCAAGCAATTCTGCTAATCTTTCGTTCGCACTTCTGCTAAGCTAAGATACACTCCCAGAGGGCGGCGGCTTAGCGTTTGCACTGCTGCTAAAAGCAGCTAGCGAGCGATCAACTCAGAATGAGGGCCATTGAGCCATCAGAAAACAAAGGTTTCACTATCTCGGTCTCACTCAAAAAATTATATATTTCGGAATATTCCATATTTCGGAATATTTGGATATGGGATACTCAACCTGTATAAAGTTTTAGGATAAAAATTTTTTGGTAAGATTGCAATAAGGTAAGTCCTTATAAGGTGGTATATATGCAGATGTTTGTCACTATATATATCTGTGTATGATCTGTGTATGTGTGTGTGTTTATGTACTGTATGTCTGTGCCTATATGCCTATATGTGTGTGAATATATATATGTGTGTGTGTGTGTGTGTGTGTGTGTGTGCGTGTGTGTGTGTGGTGCGGGGGGGGGGGGGGGGGGGGGACACCGTGACATGACTCTGCTCCGGGTGTCATGTCACCACGCTACGCCTCTGGGGGCACAAGTTAATACATTGCATCGGGGGCACAGGGTAATATATGAGTATATGGCAAAGGGGGGCATAGGATAACACATGGCACGGGGAAGGGAGGGCATTTCCTGCCAGGGGACTGTATGGAGTGAGAAGAGGAGAGGAAGGATAGACACAGTACCGGGTGGTAGCCAGCTGCTGGGTTACAGCATGCACTGCAGAAGTACTGGGAGCACATACTGCTGCCTCCTGTCACACGCTCCCAGCGGATCCTCAGCTGCTGCTGCTCCTGGGTCCTTGGCAGCTGCTGCTGGGTCCTCCCCCCACTGACATCTGGAATGTCCACAGAGCTGGCTCTTCCATCGGCAGTATGAAAAGGGGGCGGGAAGCATGGGGAAGAGACGCTGCGTCACATATTCAAAGATCCACAGGTGGTCTAGAAAACATGTATAGATGGAGCCGTGCTTATCTGAGGTGGCTCCATTGCAGGCGTGCACTCCCGGCGTGACTAGGTGATCCATCCGCCTAGTCACGCTGGGAGTGCATAGAGACGCTCTCCCATTCTATGAATGGGAGAGCATCTCCGTCCGGGCATGCGCTGCCTGGATGGAGATGCTCTCCCATTCTAGTGAATGGGGAGCGTCTCCATCACGGGCGCGCACGCCCGCCCGGAGACGCTGTAAACATAGAAACTTAGAAACATAGAATTTGTCGGCAGATAAGAACCACTTGGCCCATCTAGTCTGCCCCTTTTTTTTTATCCTTTAGGTAATCGCAACCCTTTTTGAACCATAATTCTTTGTAAGGATATTCATATGCCTATCCCAAGCATGTTTAAATTGCTCTACAGTCTTAGCCTATACCACCTCTGATGGAAGGCTACTCCAATTATCCACTACCCTTTCTGTGAAGTAATTTTTCCTTAAAGTTCCCCTGAACCTCCCCCCTCCAGTCTCAGTGTATGTCCTCAAGCTCTAATACTTCTCTTCCTTTGAAGAATGTTTCCCTCCTGTACTTTGTTAAAACCCTTGATATACAGTATTTGAAAGTTTCTATCATGTCCCCCCTTTCCCTTCACTCCTCCAAACTATACATGTTAAGATCTTTTAGTCTTTCTGGGTAAGTTTTGTGATGTAGGCTATGCACCATTTTAGTTGCCCTTCTTTGTACACTCTCTAATGTATTTATATCCTTCTGGAGATATGGGGGTGTATGCAATTGCGGTAGAATTCGCGGCAATTATCGCCGTTTTTTAATTCGACCAAATTCGCCAGGTGAATCCCGGCAGGTGCCTGCCGGGATTCACCATATTCAATGAAAAACGGATTCGCCAGAATCGCGGGCGAAAATCGGCCGATTTGGCGGATTTTGCCGCGATTTTAAAAAACGGGAAAAAACGTGAAAAACCCGAAAAAAAAATGGCGTGGGGTCCCCCCTCCAAAGCATAACCAGCCTCGGGCTCTTTGAGCTGGTCCTGGTTCTAAAAATGCAGGGGAAAAATTGGCCAGGGATCCCCCGTATTTTTAAAACCAGCACCGGGCTCTGCGCCTGATGCTGGTGCCAAAAATACGGGGGACAAAAAGAGTAGGGGTCCCCCGTATTTTTAACACCAGCATCGGGCTCCACTAGCTGGACAGATAATGCCACAGCCGGGGGTCACTTTTATGCCGTGCCCTGCGGCCGTGGCATCAAATATCCAACTAGTCACCCCTGGCCGGGGTACCCTGGGGGAGTGGGGACCCCTTCAATCAAGGGGTCCCCCCCCCCCCAGCCACCCAAGGGCCAGGGGTGAAGCCCGAGGCTGTCCCCCCCCCATCCAATGGGCTGCGGATGGGGGGGCTGATAGCCTTTGTGATAATAAAAAGATATTGTTTTTTCCATTAGTACTACAAGTCCCAGCAAGCCTCCCCCGCAAGCTGGTACTTGGAGAACCACAAGTACCAGCATGCGGGAGAAAAACGGGCCCGCTGGTACCTGTAGTACTACTGGAAAAAAAATACCCAAATATAAACAGGACACAGACACCGTGACTTGTACAACTTTATTACATACTGCCGACACACACATACTTACCTATGTTGACACGCCGACTGCCACGGTCGCCGACGATCCGAGGGTACCTGTGAAAAAATTATACTCACCTTCCAGCGTCCAGAGGTACATCCACGTCCAGAGGTAAATCCACGTTCTTGGCAAAAAAACAAACCGAACACCGATCCATACCGGACTAGAAAGGGGTCCAATGTTTTCACATCAGACCCCTTTCTCCCGAATGCCGGGACATCACGTGACTCCTGTCACTGACGTCCCTTCAGCCAATCAGGAAGCGCTACTTCCGTGGCGCTCACCTGATTGGCTGTCCGCTGTCTGTACTGTGACAGCGCATCGCAAAGCCGCTCCATTACTTTCAATGGTGGGAACTTTGCGGGTAGCGGTGGGGTCACCCGCCGGTCAGCCGCTGACCGGCGGGTGACCTCACCGCTAGCCGCTAAGTTCCCACCATTGAATATAATGGAGGGAGCTGTGCGATGCGCTGTCACAGTGCAGACAGCGCTCAGCCAATCAGGTGAGCGCAACGAAGTTGCGCTTCCTGATTGGCTTAGAGACCTGTCAGTGACAGCTGTCACTGACTGGTCTCATTCGTGGAAAGGTGTCCCATGTGTCAGCATGGGACCCCTTTCAGTCCGTTTTTGGTGCGGGTATTTGCGTTTTCTTATTTTGCCAAGTCCGTGGATTTATCTCTGGACCATGGTTGAGGTGAGTATTTTGAACTTTTCTTTACAGGTATCCGTGGATTCTACATGGAGAAGAGGACCGATGTCGGCGTGTGAACATAGGTAAGTATGTGTGTGTCGACGTATGAAATAAAGTTTTACTGTCGACGGTGTGTGTGTCCTGTTTTTATTTGGGTATTTTTTTCCTAGTAGTACTACAGGTACCAGCGGGCCCGTTTTTCTCCCGCATGCTGGTACTTGTGGTTCTCCAAGTACCAGCTTGCGGGGGAGGCTTGCTGGGACTTGTAGTACTATTGGAAAAAACAATATCTTTTTATTATCACAAAGGCTATCAGCCCCCCCATCCGCAGCCCATTGGATGGGGGGGGGACAGCCTCGGGCTTCACCCCTGGCCCTTGGGTGGCTGGGGGGGGGGACCCCTTGATTGAAGGGGTCCCCACTCCCCCAGGGTACCCCGGCCAGGGGTGACTAGTTGGATATTTGATGCCACGGCCGCAGGGCACGGCATAAAAGTGACCCCCGGCTGTGGCATTATCTGTCCAGCTAGTGGAGCCCGATGCTGGTGTTAAAAATACGGGGGACCCCTACTCTTTTTGTCCCCCGTATTTTTGGCACCAGCACCAGGCGCAGAGCCCGGTGCTGGTTTTAAAAATACGGGGGATCCCCTGTCAATTTTTTCCCCGCATTTTTAGAACCAGGACCAGCTCAATGAGCCCGAGGCTGGTTATGCTTTGGAGGGGGGACCCCACGCCATTTTTTTTTATGATTTTACCCTTCCAGCATAAAAAAAAAATAATAATAATATTTTAAAAAATATATAAATAATATTTGTGCCTCCCAAAAAAAAAAAAAAAAGTACCTAATCCCTTCTAATATAAATAGATCTGCTATTCCCAAAAAAAAAAACACCAAAAAAAACATGTTTAAAATTTTTTTATTTGTTTTCACCCTCCAAAGTGTGGCGGATTGAAAATGACGAATTTGCTGTCTAAAAGCACTGCTGTCGAATTTCAAAACTTGAATTGAATATGCTTTGGTCGAATTGCAGCACTTGTATCATTGCAGAAAAGTCGAATTTGCAAAAATTCGAATTTCAAAAAGTCGAATTTTGAAAGTCCGTTTTTTGGTCGGAAAGCACTGGATTGCATAGGGGAATTTTTTTTTTGGTCGAAAATGACCCGAAATTCGACAATTTCGGGAATTCGACCACAATTGCATATACCCCATGGTCTCCAGAACCGGACACAGTATTCCAGATGAGGCTGTACCAATGACCTATACAGTGGCATTATTACTTCTTTTTTCCTGCTACTGATTCCTGTCCCTATGCAACCAAGCATCTGACTTGCCTTCCTCATTGCTTTGTTGCATTGCTTTCCTGCCTTCAAGTCACTTGAAATAGTGACTCCTAAATCCCTTTCCTCCTCAGTAGTTTCTATTATAGTACCCTTGATACTATATTTAGCCTTTGGGTTTTTGAGACCCAAGTGCATGGTTTTGCATTTTTTAGCATTAAACTGTAGTTGAAATGTTCTTTACCATTTCTCAAGCCTACCTAGGTCATTAATCATTTGTTTTACCCCTCCCGGTATGTCTACCCTGTTGCATATCTTTGAATCATCTGCAAAAAGGCATACTTTTCCTTCAATACCATTTGCAATGTCACCAACAAAGATATTAAAGAGAACTGGTCCAAGTACAGATCTCTGGGATACTCCACTGGTAACATTTCCCTCCATAGATTGTACTCCATTTACTACAACTGTCTGTTTCCTATCCTGCAACCAGGTTCTTATCCATTTAACTATTTTATAATCCAACCCAAAGCTTTCAAGTTTATTTAGCAGTCTGCGATGTGGGACAGTGTCAAATGCCTTACTAAAGTCTAGATATGCTACATCTACAGCTCCCCCTTGATCTATTATTTTCATCACAGAGTCAAAAAATTCAATAAGATTTGTTTGGCATGATCTCCCACCAGTAAATCCATGCTGTTTTGGATCCTGTAAGTTGTTTGATTTAAGATATTCCACAACTCTTTATTTTAATAGTTTTTCCATTACTTTCCCTACTGCTGATGTAAGACTTACTGGTCTGTAGTTACTTTCTTCTTCCTTGCTTCCACTTTTGAACAGTGGAACTACATTCACTCTTTTCCAGTCCTCTGGAAGGGCACCTGTATTTAGTGACTGGTTAAATAATTATGTTAATAGTGCCACCAGCACATCTTTTAGCTCTTTTAGTATCATTGGGTGTATTCCATCTGGCCCCATTGATTTATCAACTTTTAGTTTTGAAAGTTCTATTAGGACCTTCTCCTCTGTAAATGTACTTTCATCTACCTTATTTTTATGAATGTCTTTGCAACTTAACTGTGGCCCCTTCCATGCTCCTTCTGTAGTAGATACTGAGCAAAAATAATTATTAAGGTGATCTGCTATTGCCTTGTCTCCCTCCACCAAATTCTCACTCTCAGTCTTAAGACTTATTATTCCTCCATTTGATTTTCTCCTTTCATTAATATACTTAAAAAAAGTTTTGCCCCCTTTATCTACTGACTGAGCAATTTTCTCGTCAGCTTCTGCCTTTGCACGTCTGATCACTTTCTTAGCATCCTTCCATCTGTCAAGATACACCTCTTTGCCGTTATTATTTTGAGTCTGTTTGTATTTCCTAAAAGCCATCTTTTTTACTTTCACACTAGTTGATACTTCTTTTGTGAAACACACTGGCTTCCTTTTCCTGGTGCTTTTCCTAACCCTTTTAATACAAAGGTCTATTGCCCTTAGTATTGCACTTTTCAGTTTTTCCTACCTGTCCTGCACTCTTTCCAAGTTCCTCCAGTCCACCAATGAATCACTTAAACATCTCCCCATTTTTGCAAAGTGAGCATTTCTAAAATCCAACACTTTGTTTTTGTGTGACAGGAGTTGGATCCTGTCTTTATACTAAACCATACTGCTTGATGATCACTGGATCCCAGGTGCTAACCCACATGTATGTCTGATATCCTGTCACCATTTGTAAGAATTATATATTATATAGAGTCTTTGCGAGTGGGCTCCCTCACCAGTTGCTTGAGAGATGCTCCCTGTAAGGAATTTAGAAATTTGCCACTTGTAGCAGAACTTGCAAAAGACCCCTTCCAATTTACATCAGGTAAATTAAAGTCTCCCATGATTATGACTTCTCCCTTTAAAGCCATTTTTGTGGTGTCCATCAATAGGTTCCTGTCCAAATCCTGTCCCTGGCATGGTGGTCATAGATCACCCAAATGCAAATAATGTCCTTCTCCCCGGTTTCTGTGGTGACCAAAAGGGCCTCAATTTTGTCTTCAATATTTTGTATTAAAGTAGCATTTATGCTTCTTTTTCCACATACATTGCTACCCCTCCTCCTATTCTTCCCATTCGATCCTTCCTAAATAAATTGTATCCTGGTATAGCTAGGTCCCAGTCATGATTCTAATTGCACCATGACTCTGTAATTGCCACAATAGCCAGGTTATCTCTTGTCATTATCGCAATTAGCTCTGGAATTGTCTCCTAAGCTCCTGGCATTTGCACACATAGCTTTAAGAATTTTGTTTGTGCATCTGTTATTAGTAGCCATGTCCAGACAGTACAAAATAAATGACAAGTTTAAAGTTGAAATTACCTGTTTGGTGATGTTGCTCAGTGTTTGGTATTTGTTTTTTTTTACTAATCAGGAATCACACTCTGTCCTTTACACCACGACACCTCTCTAAATGTAAAGATATAGTACACCTGACCACAATGGCCAAATGATCAAAGGAGGTAAACACCAGACAGCATGCAATAATAAACTATGTTTCACTGAGCAACTTCCCCACACATGCAATGCCAATTCCAAGTAAATCATTACATCAAAAAACATACATGAGTTTGCTTAAGAGAGAACTGTAGTGAGCAGAATAGGGATGTCATTTCATAGTTTAGAAAGACAGATAATATGCATAAGATAACTTACATACTTTTCGATAGGCGCGCATGGGTGGTCGCACCCAGGCACAGACGGAGCCACAACTAGCGTGACTCCATCTGTACTTTAAGGCTGGGGCCACACAGAGCATTTTAGCAGAATGCAGCTGAACAGGACCTGTTTGGCAGGATACACCTTTTTGGGTTCACACATGAGGCCACACATTGGGGGTCATTCCGACCCGATCACTCGTTGCAGTTTATGGCAGCGCAGCGATCGGGTTGGAATTGTGCATACGCCAGCGCCGCAGTGCACCAGCGCATGCCGGATGGCTGAAGGCCGTCGTTCAGTAGCGATCGCCTCTGCCTGATTGACAGGCAGAGGCAGTCGCAGGGCAGGAGGGGGCTGGACGGCGGCATTACGCCGCCGTTTAGGGGGGCATGGTCTGGCCAACACAGGCGTGGCCGGACCATTGTGGGGGAGGGCCGTGGTGGCTGCGTGACGTCTCACGCAGCCGCTGCGGCCAGTGGCAGCGACAATCAACTCCCGGTCAGCCGCAGGAGATGTGCTGACCAGGAGTTACTCCACAAATACAAAAGCATCGCCGCTGTACGATGCTTTTGTATTTGTGCTGGGGGGGCAGGACTGACATGCTGGGCGGACTAGCCCTGTGCTAGTCGTCCCCCCCCCCCCCCCCCTCCCCCCCGCATGTCAGGGAAGATGATTGTAGCTGTGCTAAATTTAGCACAGCTATGATCATCTCGGAATGACCCCCATTGTGTTTTAGCAGGATGCAGTTGAACAGGACCTGTAGTTACACCTGAGCCAAAGACTTCCTGCTTCCAATACTGAAAGCTTCTGGCAGGTGTGTTTGCGGTTCTACCGCTCTGTGTACACTCATACAAATGTATGTGTTGTACTTGTCATCTGGCTGTCCTGTCATGCTTCTGAACCGGCTGCACATGGTGGGAGCCGTTCAGCAGGATAAGTGTAGACAGCCGCATACAATACCATGTGCAGGCTCCTTCCTAAACTGCTATGTGTGGCCTCAGCCTTAAGGTTTAGGGGAACTGAGTTTGACAATTACTGTAGTAGAAAATCAGTCCCCTCAATAAGTTTAAAAAAAAAAAAAAAGAATTTACCCATATGTACTATATGTTTCTCTGTAAAGCAATAAGGTGCAGCAGGAGCTTGCTGCCGTTATTGCCAGGGGCAAAAGCAGGATTTTCATGGAGGGGTTTCCGCATACGCACACACACTGTCACACATAAATCTAACCAATCTGTCAGAAATATGACAAAACAGTCATTCGGACAAATTGGTTAAATCAAAAGTATTTAACCAATTTGTCAGTTTTCTGACATTTCAGAGCAAATGGTCAATTGTCATTACCAGATTTTCATTCCAACCAACCAGGTTGGACAATAAATCTTTAGGTGTATGGCTAGCTTAAGTTAAGATGGGGAATGTTACGTGTAAAAAAATCTATATATCAGAATCCATGTATGGATTGGTACGCCCGGATGCTGGATCACTTTCCCCTTGGCCTGCTCCTTCCCCTACCCTTGCGGTGTCCTGGGACTGTCCGCCCAGCTGTATGGAAGGCAAGCCAGCGCTGGCTGAGTGTATCACACTGGCCGTGCTGGCTGTGGTGAAGAAGGGGGCAGGTCCATCTGGAGTTCAGAGCAACGTGGACGGTTTCCCAGACCACCAACCATGCGCAAATGCCGCCGGCCACTGCAAACTTTATTGCTAAACACCCGCTGCTATACATGATAAGCTAGCAATGTGCCAGGCTCTGCATAGGACCCCCTATGCAACCAGTAAAACAGCAGTCACTGGCAGCCTTGTAGAGCTGACTCACTCCTACCCATAGGCCTGGGAGCAGTAGGACTGGACAGTGATGGGAAGAAAGCTGCTTCGACTTCAAAAGAGCTATTCAGGTCAGTGCCTAATGAGGTGAGGGCCAGCAGGGGTTAAGGACCCAGTAATATGGTGACTGGCAGAACTGACAGACCCCGTGCATGACCCACTGTCACCCCAAGTGCATGACCCACTGCCATCCCGTGTAAATGTCCCACTGTCACCCTGTGTTCATGTCCCACTGCCACCCTGTGTGTATGTCCCACTGTCTCCCCATGTACATATGTACCACTGTCACCCCGTGTACATATGTTCCACTGTCACCCCGTGTACATATGTTCCACTGTCTCCCCGTGTATATATGTCCCACTGTCCCCCCGTGTTTATATATCCCGTGACACATGGGGTAAGGCATGGGTTAAGGCATGGGGAAGACTGATTGGTCTTTAGACATTGGTTCCTGTGCTTTTCTGCATCCTCCTGTAAACACAGACTTTTTTATATATATATATATATATATATATATATATATATAGACTGCGCATGCGTACGTATCGTAAAAGTGCATGCGCAAGGCCAAACTGCAAAAGAAATCAGTCTTTTTTTAATGCTAGGCGAATGCAGGTTGATTGACAGGAAGCTGACGTTTGGGGGTGGAAACTGGCCATTTTCTGGGAGTGTCTGGAAAAAACACAGGTGTCCCCAAGCGTTTTTAGGGAGGATGTGTGACGTGAGCTCCGGCCCGATCAGTCTGTTTCTTTCGCACTGTAGAAAGTCTAGGGCTATGCACAGACTGGAATAAACATTCGATAGTGAGTTGCGAACAGATTTGCCGCTGCATACGCAGACTTGCACAGGTCGGATTTTCACTCTGTCTGGGCGGTGACTATCAGATCGCAAATCTCTGAGACCACCTAGGCAGAAGGCGGAGTTCTTTATAAACATGCATCATGCTTAGTCAGAGTCTGATTCTGATTTGGGAGGGGAAAAAAACAGGAGTACCTTTGCATCTGGACCAAACCATATTGCAATGCAAGGGGTGCAAATGTATTTAATTTTTACATGTAGGGTAAATACTGGCTGCTTTTGCATGTTGCGCACAAACTCTGGACATATTTATTTTTACACTGCTATTTAGATTTGATTGTGGACATGCCCCTCCCAAATTTAAGAGGTTTATTTACGAAGAATCAGGGTGTAAAACTTGACACTTCTAAGTGTTTATGCCTGATATGTAAAAGGTCAATGCTTTTACTAGCTGTGTCTTGCTAGTAAAGCATTGTTCTTTACCAGAGGTGTCTGGTTTTACAACCCGATTCTTCGTAACTAAACCCCTAAAGCTCTTTGCACATTTTAAATCTGCCTCGCCTACAAGATGATTTTTTTGTTGTTGCTTAGTTCCCGGGTCAATATCAGACCCTTAATAAGCAAGTGTTCTATGATGCAAACCTACAAATAATAAGGATTATAGCTGGCTATCATGGCTCATGTCACAATAACTTTATACTCAGGCAGTCATCCATACATAAGAAATTTGAGGAAGGATTAAAGCCAGAGGGTTGGCACCAGAAAAACTTCCATACTCCAAAACCTCTAGCAAGCCACTTCACTCATACATTGCCAAAGAATTTAGCAGTTTGGGGTGGTTCATATAGAGAGTGTGATGACAAAATTGCATGTAGGGTGCGAAAACCAACAGACAAGAACCAGGGAGTGTTCATTGTTTTTTCGTGCGCTTTCAATTTCTTTAGCAATCTCATCTGACAATGGCTTCCATTGGCAGTGAGTAAGATGGTGAGGTTTTGTGCATCACGAAACCTTTGAGCATTGATGGCAATTTTCAAGACAGTGTTAAACCAATGCTTAGTTAATACTATATTTAGCCACTACAAACAGTCGGCAATGTGCATCAGTTTTAAAACTATAGCAAACCTGACACTAATACCCCTTTTACACTGCCTGAAATATCCCGGGATTTTGCACAGGAGCGCGCAAAATCCTGGGATTGCAGGCGGTGTCAGTGGCAAATGCAGGATTTGCATGGGGGGGTTTCCAGAACTGGGTGTAGCCAAGCACGGGGGTGGGGACTGAGGTGGCCCAGTATATGCTGGGTCCGTAAAACTAGTGTGTCTGTGTGTGTGTGTGTGTGTGTGTGTGTGTGTGTGTGTGTGTGTGTGTGTGTGTATATATATATATATATATATACATATCTACA
This sequence comes from Pseudophryne corroboree, assembly GCF_028390025.1. NCBI lineage: Eukaryota > Metazoa > Chordata > Amphibia > Anura > Myobatrachidae > Pseudophryne > Pseudophryne corroboree. The sequence continues at coordinate 554,278,652 of NC_086449.1, read as the reverse complement.
CATATATATACCGTATATACACCTATATATATATATATATATATATATATATATTAACGAAGTCGAAAAATATTGCAATACACACATCACGTACAAACTACACACAGATGGCCTCCGTGCGTGTACTTGTTCTGCCGTGCATGCGCATATTCGCAATTTGCGTATGGTCGCTCCCGCGGTCCTGCGCATTAGCGCATGGTATGAGTATTTACGGTAGGGTTTGTGGACGCATGGAAAAGCTATCAAAACAGATTACATATTTAATCCAAATAGTGCACAATGTACACATAGTCTCCCTGCATCACACCAGCAAGTTACAACAGTTTAAATGGTATCAGAACAAAGGGATTCACCTTTACAGGATAGGAGGGGACAGAACAAGGTTATAAGGTGGTGTTTGGTATCCAGCTGTAGGGTATTTTAAGGGTAATATTCCAGTGTTGGTTCGCAGAAGATGGCACGTTCCTGCGAATAGTTATGTGCAGGAGCAGAATATAGATATAAACTGTATTTACTGTACATTGGGTATGCGGCGGAAGCCCAGAGGAGACCACCCACAAGTGCATCTTGTACAGACATCGCCCACCTATTCAAACCAACCTATGACCTCTCCAGTACTGTAAATGACAATCCCTGTGTCCAATGGACAAAGAGATTACAGTATCCATTGTGTTAAGTTTTGAAAGATTGTATAAAAGGAGCCAGCTGCAGGCATGGTCTCTTCTCTCTCTCTCTCTCTCTCTCTCTCTCTCTCTCTCAAGACTCACAAAGTTATCTATCTAGATGACCGAGGACCAGACTGGGTAGCGCGGCGAAATTCAAACAAGTATGTACCATTGACTGTAGCCATTATTCTATTGTATTGTATTGCTTTGTGATTGTAACCCCCTCTCAGTAATAATATGCTGTGGTGTCGGAACCCAGCAGTTTAAATACAAATCTGGTGTCGTGTTTTCCTTTCCCTGCTAAGGTTTAAAGTGTATTACATGCATATCTGTTAAGGGTTCACTGTGTAACTTTGGGTGTGTACGCGCTGTGTGTACTTTGTACAGCCAGCACGGCATTTGCACGCAAAGTCCGTACACGGTACGGGACTCTGTACGCTAATGGTGTAATAAGTACGTAGATTGTGGATTAAGTATAGCGGCCGCAGCGGCTTCATTTAAAGTGTATGAAATGTCTTTTTAAAGTGTTGCTTTTAGTCCTGTATGTAAATCAGCGTTTACAATTGGGGGCATCGTCCGATTTCCACATACTCACAGCCTAACAGGTCATAGCAGACTTAATCTATCAGCAAAGGGCGGAAAGAAAGTATCCTACGTAACCTTTTCGTGGTCGATGGATGCACTGAAAAGCCTACTTGTGTGCTGATTAGATGACGCCTGCTCTGTATGGTTTGCAGGGGTGCTGGTAGTACCCGTAATACAACAGGAAAAAAGCTATTTAAAAATCTGTGAATTTTTTTTGGCGCCAAATAGCGTACACAAAAGGCACCCATACTTTGCATACCCTCTCACATTGTTGCCATAAAACTCAGATTGCTAATTTCATTTAGATCTGTGTGAAACCAGAGATATTTGTTGCTATATAGTTAAAAAATAATAAAATAAATAAATGTTTAAGGAAGTAAGTGTAAAGACACAAACTCAGTCTGGCCTGGTTGTAAAGGTTTATACAGAAAAAACTGGGTGTTGTGTTAAGTGAGCGATTATTGGGGGTCATTCCAAGTTGTTCGCTCATTGCCGATTTTTGTTATACTGCGATTAGTCGCTTACTGCGCATGCGCAAGGTTCACAGAGCGCATGCGCTTAGTTATTTTACACAAACGTTAGGTATTTTACTCACAGCATAACGAAGCTTTTTCATCGCTGTGCTGATCGTAGTGTGATTGACAGGAAGTGGGTGTTTCTGGGCGGAAACTGGACGTTTTATGGGAGTGTGCGGAAAAACGCAGGCGTTCGAGTTGCAAAATGCAGGAGTGGCTGGAGAAACGGGGGAGTGGTTGGGCAAACGCTGGGTGTGTTTGTGACGTCAAACCAGGAACGAAAAGGACTGAGCTGGTCGCAATGGCTGAGTAAGTCTGGAGCTACTCAGAAACTGCTAAGAAATTTCTATTCGCAATTCTGCTAATCTTTCGTTCGCAATTCTGCTAAGCTAAGATACACTCCCAGAGGGCGGTGGCTTATCGTGTGCAATGCTGCTAAAAGCAGCTAGCGAGCGAACAACTCGGAATCACCCCCATAGTTAGCATTGCTCACATTTATAGAAGTTGTGGGATTTGTTTTACTGCAGACGCACGGTTTTGTACACGTGTCTCGGACAAAGTACAGGACTGCGCAAGCAGCGTAAAAAGACACGCACGGTCACGTGTTTACGCAAAGTGCATAAGAAGTACGGGCGATAAGTACAAATTACACAATAGTGTCGTTTAGTTCAAAGGTGGGACAGTAGCCATGCTACAATAGCACAAAACTAATCGGTTTCTAAAGCAGATTAGTATAAAACTTTTGTTTAAACTGTATTGCCTCTGGGGTAAAGCTGCCTATCTGAATGAATTAAAATTTTCTGTACAGAAAAATCAAAGTGTATTTGAGTGAGCGAATGTAGGAGTGAGTGGATTTGAACCCCGGAAATCGGGTCCCGTGGTACACCAAGTAAGTAGAGGCTTGGTGGCGTGATGCGGCTGACTCACGTTAATATAGATTGAAATACGCAAATCGTGAGGAGATTTGCAGAGGAGCGTAATAGGGAATTGTGCATTGTGTAGTATTGAAGTAAAAAGGTTTTTTGTTACGCTCCGAGCTGAGGGTCGCAGTTTGTACATCGACCCGTGGTTGTACGGCAGATAGGTAACAAGTACCTATACGCTGTGCGATTGGACCACGCGTTTGTGGGTGTGATATATAGCTCAACTTGATACCCCTTTTACAAGCTTTTTGCATAGAATCGCGGTTTCATTAGCGCTGTATAGAGCATACGCAAGCGTAATTTGTGTATAAGTGTATAGGGAGTTTTCGCTGGTCTCTCTCAGGAAAATCTCCAGCGGCAGATATTTACTGGAAAAGGTAAGTCACTCCTAACACTTCCAGTAAATAGAAACTAGATAGGGCCTCACTGGGTACACGGTGGTCACTATTGGAGTGAGTCGTGGTACTCAGCGGAGAAGGAGCGAGTGAAAGCGCTAGGTGTCTTTCACCGTCTATCTGCGAGGTGCATTGGGGATTGCGTTTATTGGCAAAAAGTCCGCGATGGGATCCAATTGCACAAGCAGTGGGCGTTTAGTAGCTAGGGTTCAGGCTGAAGAAGAGGGACCGAAAAGATAAAAATTGCGACCGAGAGGGTCAGCAAGGTTTAATATGTGTGAAAAGTATGGTTCACACATGGAGGCTTTTTGCAATGAATGGTTATGTATGACTGACAAAGATAGGGTACCATTCCCTAAGGTGGGCAGCTTTGAACCGGAGGTATTGCAGAACTTAAGGATAAGGATATGTCTGATAAAATCCAGAAAACAAAGGATTAGACATACAGATTGTTTAAACTTATGGCAGCAAGAGGGGGATGTGCAAATGGAATTAGCTCACGCAGCAGGTTCCAAACCTAGCGGGAAAACAATGGCGACCGCACCACCACCACCATATATTGTTGGGGAGAAAGTGGCTACAAGCAATGGTGCATTGGTACAGGATAGGAATGTGATTGATAAATGTACTAACGCTAACCCTTGCCAGCTGTATCCCATTTTAAATTTTCCTCAGGATTGTGAGCAGGAAGATGATCCCAGCACGATATCGGCACTCTCTCTAGCAGCCACCATACAAGATACTCAAGTGGGCACGGCCCAACCATCAAGAGTTGTAGCAAGGCCCACTAGTGGAGGGATAAGTGAGGTCGTGTCCACAGGTAAGTATGGTACCATACATTATGCAGAAACTATAGCTCCCCACATTGTAGAATCAAACCAGAAGGATGTAATTGAATTAAATCCTGTCAGGGTAATTGCAGTCCCCAACGGGAAAACTGACAATCAGGGAGTAACTCCCATCAGGAACATTGCCATGCATTGTCCCTGGTCCCGGGCAGAGTTAAGGTCAATTATGTCTGAATTTCCCGATCCCAGGAAAGATCTAGTCGGATGCCAGAGATTCATCAAAGAGTTAGGTAATGCCCATGAGCCTACAAATAAAGATTGGCGAACAGTGCTACGAGTGTGTTTACCTTCAAATATTGACATCACGAAATTTATAGCAGACAGTAATGCTGCTTTCAGATCGCAAATGCCGGATTCCACCCGGTAAGAGAAACGTGTCCTTACCGGGTGGGATCCGGCATTTGCGCTCCTTTGCTGGCTTTCCGATTCGGCAATATACTGAGTCGGTTGCCATAGCAGCGGGGGGCGCAACAGCAGCAGGGGCGGGGTGGAGGCGGCGCTGGGAGATGAGCTCATCTCCTGCGCCGCCTCTCCCTATGCTGTGAATGGGAGCCGTGTCGCATCGGAACGGCTCCCATTCACATTGCTCCTGACCCGGTATTCAACCCGGTAGTAACCCTTCTTTTTTACCGGGTTGAATTACCGGGTCAGGCGACCCGCTAATTCAGCAAAGGAGCTTTCACATCGCACACTGACCCATTTCGACACGGCAATATGCCGTGTAGATACCAGGTTATTTGTGCGATGTGAAAGGGGTATAAGTAAGATGCAGAAGTACCTCTCACTGATGAATACAATCAGGAGAATGTACGGCAAATCAATCTGCAATTAGGAGTATATTTCCTTACTGTTGTCAAATGGAATAAAATTTTCTCCATAAGACAAATGGAAGGTGAAACGGCATCTGAATATTTCCATCGGGCACTGCAGGAAATGTCTAGATACACTGGGATCGAGGACATTAAAGATAATGCGCATCACAGGGAGGTAGCTGTTACGGTATTAATGGACGGGTTAAAGGAGGCATTAAGAACAAGGGTACAAACCTCTCTACCTAACTGGAGAGGTATCTCGGTGGCTGCATTGAGAGAATCCGCTATCGAGCACGACCGGAACATCAGTAAACACAGGGAGTCTCAGGGGGATAAGCTGATGACAGTAAGTATAAATGCTCTTACAACAAAATCACATCAGCCAAAACTCCAGACCCCTGATGGTAAGTCACGGTCAATAATATGCTTCTATTGTAAAAAGGAAGGACATTTTGCAAGGGACTGTAGGAATAAAGGTACACATAACATATACCGACCCCCTAGACCAGAATACGAACCACACTACAACTCACATAATTGGGATCAGGGACCATATAGAAGAGATTATGAGCCACATAGAGGGGAAACAAGGAGGTACCCACCAAGGAGAGATTGGCAGATCTCTGAAAATTCTCAACTACCCCCCTCACATATTGTAGCTGCCAATGCGCTGCGAGAGGGTACCCATACACAATAGGGGTTGGGCCACACCTGTAGTCTGCAGCCAATGAAATTGATTGCTAGCCTTGGAAGCGAACCTGAGGTCACGGTTGATGTAGCTGGTGTGCCATTACCATTTCTTGTAGATACAGGGGCGGCAAGGTCAGTGTTGAATTCCACGTCAGGTATAAAGACCACGGGAAAAATTATTTCGGCAATGGGAGTAACAGGAACGGTGCAACAATACACTTTGAGTAGACCTGCAGAGATTACGATAGGGCCCTTGCAAACCAATCATTCTTTTCTGCTGGCTGCATCAGCTCTGACTAATCTACTCTGCAGAGATTTATTGTGTAAAATGCGGTGTGTCATATACTGTACTCCTGAGGGTGTCTTCTTGGATATACCTGAGAACCACGCTCAAGAAGTGCAAGATATATTAGACACCCCTCAAAGGCTAATGTCGCATTCTACTGTTATAGACAAGTGTCCATTAAAGGTAGAGGAAATGATCTCACAAATACCGGGTTCCCTTTGGACCAAAGATGGACAAGACACTGGATTGATGGCGAATGTAGCTCCAGTAGTAGTACAAGTAAAAGATGGTAGGATAGCTCCAAAAATCCCTTAGTATCCTCTGAATCCAGAGGTAGAATTAGGAGTGTACCCCATCATAGAGCGGCTGCTACAGCAGGGCATCCTAGTCAGGACATCCAGCACCGCCAATAGCCCCATCTTCCCTGTGAAAAAGAGTGGGGAAAGGGGTTACAGACTAGTGCAGGATCTAAGGGGGATAAACAAGATAGTTGAGAGCCAATTCCCCGTAGTGCCCAATCCAGCTGTCATCCTCTTGCAAATTCCCTCTACTGCAAAATTCTTCACTGTCATTGACCTCTGTTCTGCTTTCTTTTCTGTCCCTCTTCACCCTGACAGCCAGTACCTTTTTGCCTTTACATACAGGGGAGTACAGTACACCTGGACTCATCTCCCCCAAGGTTTCATTGACAGCCCAAGTATTTTCTCCCAGGCTTTGCATGATTGTTTACAATCCTTCCAACCTGAGAGTGGATCAGTACTAGTACAGTATGTTGATGACTTATTGTTGTGTTCTGATTCACTCGAATCGTCCTTGAAAGACACGAAACAGCTTCTGTTTCATCTTACCCAAATGGGACACAAGGTTTCAAAGGATAAGTTGCAGTTGTGCCGGACCAGGGTCAAATATTTGGGACATTGCTTGACTCAAGGACTGAGACACCTCACTGCTGATAGAATACAGGTGATTCGCGACATGACTCTGCCACAAACGCAGCAACAGATCCGCACTTTCCTTGGAATGTGTGGGTACTGTCGAAACTGGATTCCAGGGTTCTCTATACTGGCTTTACCTTTGCAAGAAATGGTCTCTTCGAACAAACCAGAACGGATCTCGCACACAGATGAGTCCGAACTGGCATTTGAGAGACTCAAACAGTGCCTATCACAGGCACCTGCATTAGGTATGCCAGATTATGAGAAGCCCTTTGAATTGTACGGTACAGAAAGTGCAGGGTGCGCGGCAGGCGTTTTAACTCAGAGACATGGTGATGTCAGCAGACCGGTAGCTTACTACAGTGCCCAGTTGGACACTGTAGCGCGGTCTCTCCCCACTTGCTTGCGAAGTGTTGCAGCGATAGCTTTGCTGGTAAGTAAAAGTGAGGACATAGTGTTAGGACATGACCTGACCATTCATACACCTCATGCAGTATCAGCCTTACTGAACTCAGCCCAAACCAGACATGTCTCATCTGTGCGGTGTACAAAGTGGGAATTATCACTGATGGCCCCGGTAAACATCACCATTAAGAGATGCAGCTCACTAAATCCTGCAACTTACTTGCCAAGTGTGCCTGGACAGGCACAAAGGTTGGAGGATGAGAATGTTGGTGAAGGAGGATTTAGTGCAGACACTGATACACATGATTGTATGGAATACCTGAACCAGACTTTCACAGCAAGACCTGACATCAGTGACAACCCACTGGAAGGAGTAGACTTTACCTTCTACACTGACGGTAGTTGCCACAGACAGACAGAATCGGGAGACTTGTGCACTGGATATGCAGTTGTAGATGACGAAGGTATTATAGAAGCTGAACCCCTGGGTCCACTGCACTCAGCACAAGTTGCTGAGTTGGTCGCCCTAACCAGAGCGTGTGAAATGGCCAAGGGTATGTCAGCTAATATATACACATTTTAAGGTACGCATTTGGAGTGGTGCATGATTTCGGGGCCCTATAGCGCCTCAGAAATTTAATGACGGCAGCTGGCACACCTGTAGCGCATGCGTCCCACATCAGAAGGATTTTGACAGCAATACAGGAACCAGAGTGGCTGTTATCAAGTGCAAAGCACACACTTACAACCAAGACCCAATTTCACTTGGTAACAGCCGTGCAGATGAAGCTGCTAAATCAGCAGCAAGCACCCCCATACAAACAAACATCACATCACTGATGACATTTAACACGATCAACACACAACAATTAATCGAAATGCAAAATTTGTGTTCCATACAGGAAAAGGCAGTCTGGAGGGCAAAGGGGTATGGCCAGGAATCCTCAGGACTGTGGACAGGTAGACAAGGTAAGCCGGTGGCCCCCAGAGTATATCTTTCAAGCCTAGCTGAGGCGGCACACGGTCTGACTCATCTGGGAAAAGAGGGTATGAGCCTACTGGTGTGAACCAGGTGTTACGCACACCAGTGCTAACAGGAGTATACCGGTGTATGAACAGAGAGGGAAGCGAAGCAAACGAACTCACAGACAGTATAACATAACATACACAGGAGGTGATGGAATAACTAATAAACACAAAGTGAACGGAGAAGCCCAAAGGCTCAGGAATTGGGTGTCTCCCTAGTGTCAGGAATGCTCAGATGGAATAGAGCGGACAATGAAGCGATGTGTAGTGATTTAACATGTGGAGCACCTGAAATGATGTTGCTAAGAGCAACAGAAAAAACTCCAAAGGGTTACCAACGGGTGTGGGAATAAACTCCTTGGTCAGAGACAGAAATATAGACACAAGGAGAGTATCCACAATCCTAACCCCCACTTGCAGGGCACAGGTTCAGCTTACTGCCACTAAACTGACACCTGGACGCCCTGCACAGTGAGGGAGGATTAAGCAAGCAGGTCTGAGAGTACAGCCGCAAACTGCTGGGTTCACAGAATAGCCAAAGAACCCCAGCAGGTCAAACAACTGACTCCAGTCTTACTGCTAGGTCCGGATTGGCAGAATGAAGTACCGAATCCCAAGGCCTATTCGCAGTAAGCAACAAGTAAATACAAAGTCACACAGTACTAGCTAACTCTCTGGAACTGACTAACAAACAAAGATTCAGCAGCATTTGCCTAGCCTGAGAGGATGGTTTATATAGCAGGTGCTGTCCATGCCCCACTCAGACCTCACAGACTGTGAGCACAAAACCAGCGCCGGATTCCCTGCCGTGCACAAAGCCTGTAACCACTACACAGTAAAAACCCGGACCGGAGTATCAGCTGCGCTCAGGTTACTTCGCTAACACTTGCCTCTCGGTTGCCATGGCGACGTGGCAGCACAGAGCAGGAGATCCTAACACCAGAATTCTCTTCTAATGCAGGTAAGAGAGCAATGACATGCTTTACTTGCTTGAGGAAGAATATTGGAAAGACAATACCAACAGAGCCATCCCATATCCCTCCTACAGATGGACCTTTTCAGGTAATACAAATCGACTTCATACAGTAACCACCCTGTAGGAATTTAAAATGTGTTAGTTTGTATTGATGTATTTTCCAACTGGGTAGAAGCGTTCCCTGCTGCCACAAATACTGCTACGCTCACTGCAAAGAAAATTGTGCAGGAATTTGTGTGTAGATATGGTATCCCTAGAATAATTGAAAGTGACAGGGGTACCCATTTTACAGGTGAAGTCTTTCAGGTCATGTGCAAACTGATGGGAATTAATAGCAATCTGCATACTCCGTACCGTCCACAGGCAAGTGCAAAGGTAGAGAGAGTGAACAGCACTATTAAGAACAAGCTGAGCAAATTAATGGCTGAAACTGGATTGCTGTGGCCAGAAGCTTTGCCACTAGTGTTGTACAGCATCAGAACCACTCCCAGTTCTCCCCTTAACTTATCACCCTTTGAAATTCTTTTTGGTCGACAACCTCATGTAATGATAGACCCCAGGATGATTTGAAATGTAATAATGAAGTGACTGTGAAATATTTGGTTGGGATGAGCCAGCAGCTGAGAAATCAACAAAGAATTTAAAGCTGGTGATCCCTGACCTACCGAACAGTAATTGTCATGACATTGAGCCCGGGGATTATGTAATGTTTCGAAATTTCTTACGTTCAGGTTGCCTCATAGACAGGTGGGAAGGACCATACCAAGTCTTGTTAACCAGCACGACAGCATTGAAGGTCGCCGAAAGAGAGACTTGGGTCCACTCGTCCCACTGCAAGAAGGTCGCTGACCCGGAGAGAACTCGTGACAAAGAGCAGAGTGTAGAGAATCTCGTATCACTGGAGTGTCCTGGGAAAGTTGAGTGGCAGGACTGTTGAAGGGCATCTGAGCACAGAGAGTAACAAGATCTAGAATGGTTGTCGTACCATTTTTCTTTTTTCACCTCCCTCTGCATTTTCCTTTCTTTTTCTCCTTCTTATTTTCCTCCTTTCCCCTAACGAAATGGATCGATCACAAGAGACTGCGTATAGGGTTCTGTTAGTAATTCTGGTTTTGATCAGGACAGTTTGTCTTGGTGAGGGTCCCAGAGAGGTCGAGCAGGGATCTGGAATGGGTTCTGATGGCGAGTACGAAGTTGTAGGATCTCAGGAGCAGCACATCACTTTAGTAAAGGCTGGCATCAGTAAGCGCTCTGGTAGTCAGGGAGCTCGGAGGCAATGTGAGGGGTTATTGTCTGATGAATATTGTATTTGTAGGAATTGTGAGAATATAGTAGAGGATGGGTGCATCCAGAGATGTCAGTCCAACCTTAATATCAACATGGACCGCCATCCGTTGAGTGATTACCACTCACTAGTGGGTAAGGTCTTAAACCAGACAGAATGATGGGTGTGCTCACAAGTACCTCAAGGTCAGAGTAAGTCAGGATTAGTACCATACCCTTTAGCAATAGATGAGGTACTCGAATTGCGGGGTGGGAGACCGGTGGACAAGAAATTCAATATCTCTAGGCCCCCTAGTTTGAAGCTCCACCAGTATCATGTAGACAGGTCCTTATTGTGTTTTAAAATTTCCAATTACCGAAAACCGTGAAATTGGGAAGTGGCGTGGAATAACCAGACAATGACCATTTCACACAGAGCTGATAGGATACCCATAGACTCTGAACTTGTACGCCAAATAGCCAACAGTGGGAGGTATTTTCGGTATAGGTATACTCGTGGAAACAAGACCATGTGGGTTGGAAAAGTATCGCCAGGGTATTGTGCTCATATCATCCAGCCCAATACTTGTACTGAGCAGATGGGAGAACTAGGGACTGGTTTCTTTACTTGGAAAATTTGTAATATGGTGATGTTATATTTTGTCCCCTATGTTCTCCCAGATGATGCCTATTTCATATGTGGGAGGAAGGCGTACAAGTGGCTTGCCCCGAGCTCAGAGGGATTGTGTTATATTGGGAGAGTACTACCAGAGGTCATGACCATAACCCATGATAAAATGAAAGACGTTCACCGCAGTGCTCAGGCTCCTTATGCTCATACTCACTATGAACACATCATCAAGAGACACCTTATAGATAGGGCAGAGCACGCAGCCTCTGATTTGATCCACAAATCCACCGGGATTCAGTTCCTTTTCGCATTAGACATTAACCCGTACTGCCAGAGGAACTATAAATTATAGGTATATCCATGCGCTAGCGAACTTGATAGATAATATCACTGAGATGTATGACGACACCTTCAGGTGTACGGGAAGGGAGTTACAAGCATACAAGAAGGAACTGATCCAGCACAGGATGGTCCTTAATTATGTCACAGCCGTGACAGGTGGGTACTGGGTTACTCTGGCCACTCAATATGGTGTGAAGTGCTGTACTTATATTACAAACAGCACTGACGACCCAACGGAGATCATCGATCAAAAGATGGATGATATCTTGCAGTTGAAGTGGGAGTTCAGGAGGAAGCACAACCTTACCTTAGCGACTGTGAGTAATGAACTGACCGGCTGGGTCTCATGGTTGGACCCACGCAAATGGTTCTCAGGTTTAGGAGAGTGGGCTCAGAATGTCATTATGAGTGTTGGGAAGTTTCTCCTTTGTATCCTGGGAGTCGTCATAATTATTGGATCGATATTTAGGTGTGTTCAAATTCTAATGCGGCGCAAGCACGGCACAAATTTAATAAGTCTAAGGAGCGAGGGTGCTGTTATAGCAACAGATTTAATTTACGAACCATCCATAAAGACAGTGTTATGATAAGGAATGCAAATGAATTTCATGGCCTGTTTCTTTCACCCGTTTTTCTTTTGTCTCCCCCTCTGCCCAGATACATCCATCCGGAAAAGACATCAGCCCTACCCAAAATTTTTATGTGAATGTATTTTATATATGTGTCTTATCTTCATCTCTGCAACCTCCAGTTAATGTCACACATAGTCGACAGGTGATATCCACATATACTAGCACTCACATATGTTTTCCCCTCCATGTATCATCAACTAAATGTGCACCCCATTTGTTGGAACAAGAAGCCGAAAAGAGCTCGGTAGTGTTTGTTGGCCCATTTACAGACCCTTAATAAGGGATGAGAAGGATTTAATGTATACTTCGCAATACCTCGAAGCTTATATATAACATATACGGCATGATGATACATGCCCCCCCAGACATGGATTCATACATACATGCTTTTTACTATCCCACTAGGTCATATATTTCCCACCTACAACTCTCCCCCGACCATCCAAACTTCTGTAGATATTGTATAGATATTTTTCTGTTTATTGATTAGGTAGTGGCAGTTATTGGTGACTGCCAAAGGGTGGACTGTCGAAGTCGAAAAATATTGCAGTACACACATCACGTACAAACTACACACAGATGGCCTCCGTGTGTGTACTTGTTCTGCCGTGCATGCGCATATTCGCAATTTGCGTATGGTCGCTCCCACGGTCCTGCGCATTAGCGCATGGTATGAGTATTTATGGTAGGGTTTGTGGACGCATGGAAAAGCTATCAAAACACATTACATATTTAATCCAAATAGTGCACAATGTACACATAGTCTCCCTGCATCACATAAGCAAGTTACAACAGTTTAAATGGTATCGGAACAAAGGGATTCACCTTTACAGGATAGGAGGGGACAGAACAAGGTTATAAGGTGGTGTTTGGTATCCAGCTGTAGGGTATTTTAAGGGTAATATTCCGGTGTTGGTTCGCAGAAGATCGCACGTTCCTGCGAATAGTTATGTGCAGGAGCAGAATATAGATATAAACTGTATTTACTGTACATTAGGTATGCGGCGGGAACCCAGAGGAGACCACCCACAAGTGCATATTGAACAGACATCGCCCACCTATTCAAACCAACCTATGACCTCTCCAGTACTGTAAATGACAATCCCTGTGTCCAATTACCATTCTAATCCATCTGGCCATGGTCTGCTTAGTAGTAGGCCAGCCATGTTTATGAAAACCAAAAAGTACAAAGAGAGAATCAGGTCTCCTAAGCGAAGCTGTTCTCTTCACATAAATACGGAGAGCCCTACCACATCCAAAGACCGCTCTTTAAAGGATAAACCAGTAGAGGTAAAGGCCGGAACCACAATCTCTTGGTTAAGGTGGAAAGATGACACTACCTTAGGCAGATAACCAGGGCGAGTTCTAAGAACCGCCCGGTCACGGTGAAAAATCAGAAAGGGTGACCGACAGGACAAGGCACCCAAGTCTGAAACCCATCTAGCAGAGGCAATAGCCAGCAAAAACAAGACCTTAAGAGTAAGTCACTTAAGGTCCACAGACTCAAGAGGTTCGAATGGAGACTCTTGTAGGGCATCTAGGACAACTGACAAATCCCAAGTAGCCACAGGAGGAACATAGGGAGGTTGAATCCATAAACACCCTGAGTGAAAGTATGAACGTCAGGCAGAGTCACAATTTTTCTCTGAAACCACACTGACAAGGCCGAAATATGAACCTTGAGGGAGGCCAGTAGGCCTAAGTCCAGGCCCTGTTGCAGAAAAGCCAAAAGTTTGGCAGTAGTGAACTTGTATGCATCATAATTCTTAGCCGCACACCAGGTGAAGTAAGAATTCCACACCCTATAATAAATCCGAGCAGAAGCCGGTTTACGGGCTTTCAACATAGTTTGAATGCCCGCCTTAGAAAATCCCTTGGCCCTCAGAACTGATGCTTCAAAAGCCACGCCATCAAAGTCAGTCGGGCCAGTTCCTGGTAGACAGTAGGGCTCTGAATGAGGAGGTCTGGTAATTGTGGAAGTAGAAGAGGACGCTCTATCGAAAGACCCTGCAGGTCTGAGAACCATTGCTGTCTGGGCCACACTGGAGCGATTAGAAGTAGTATTCCTCCTTCTTGCTTTAACTTCCTTATTACCCTGGACAGGAGTGACACTGGAGGGAACACGTACGGCAGCCAAAAGTTCCATGGAATTGCCAGTGCGTCCACGAATGCTGCTTGAGGATTCCTTGTCCTTGCTTCAAAGACCGGAACCTTGTGATTGTGTCGAGACGCCATCAGGTCTACATCTGGTAGGCCCCACTTGTCCACTAGGAGTTGAAGTACTTCTGGATGAAGGCTCCACTCTCCGGCATGTACATCCTGACGACTGAGGAAGTCCGCTTCCCAGTTGAGGACGCCCGGAAGGAACACTGCCGATATGGCTGGCAGATGGCGTTCCGCCCATAGAAGAATCTTTGACACTTCTATCATTGCCATGCGGCTTCGAGTGCCACCTTGATGATTTATATACGCCACCATGGTGGCATTGTCCAACTGTACTTGAACAGGCCTGTTCTGTACCAGAGGTAGGGCCAGTTTCAAAGCATTAAACACTGCCCGCAACTCCAGAATGTTGATCGGGAGGAGAGATTCCTCCCTGGTCCATCGAACCCTGAAGAGAGTGTTGCTCGAACACAGCGCCCCAACCCCACAGACTGGCATCCATCGTTAGAAGTACCCAGTTGGAGATCCAGAAGGGATGACCCCTGCTCAATTGCTGTTCCTGTAGCCACCAAGTTAGTGACAGGCGAACCTCAGGAGTCAAGGAGATCATGTGAGTCCTGATCCAGTGTGGCAGGCCATCCCATTTGGAAAGGATTAACCTCTGCAGAGGGCGGGAATGAAATTGAGCATACTCCACCATGTCGAAAGCCGACACCATGAGGCCTAGTACTTGCATTGCCGAGTGTATCGACACACGTGGACGAGATAGGAAGCATCTTATCTTGTCCTAAAGTTTCAGGACTTTCTCTGGAGACAAAAACAACCGTTGGTTGTGGGTGTCCAATAATGCCCCCAGGTGCACCATGCTCTGAGCAGGGACCAGTGAGGATTTCTTCCAGTTGATGAGCCACCCGTGGGCTTGCAGGAATTGGACCATCAGTCCCAGATGACGGAGCAGAACATCTGGAGAGTTCACCAGGATCAACAAGCCGTCCAGGTACGGCAGGATCCTGATGGCGGAGCATAGCTGTCATTACCGCCATGACCTTGTTGAAGATTCTCTGAGCTGTGGTCAAACCAAAAGGTAAGGCCTGGAATTGAAAATGTAGCTTGGCAATAGCAAACTGCAGGTATTGCTGATGCGACATGGCAATAAGAATATGCAGGTAAGCATCCTGTATGTCCAGGGATACCATATAGTCCATGGGCTCCAAAGCCAGAACAATAGAGTGAAGAGTTTCCATACGGAATTTGGAAACCTTCACAAATTTTTTCAAAGAATTGAGGTTGAGAATGGGCTGGGAAGACCCATTTGGTTTCGGAACTAGGAACAACATTGAATAGTACCCCCTGCCTCTCTGACACCCCTGTGTCTAAGAGGGATTGTACCACTGAATGAAAAGTTTTTGCTTTTACCGGATCTGAAGGGATGTTTGTTGAGCAAAACTGGTGAGGGGGACGTTTCTTAAAAGAGATGGTGTATCCGTGAGTGATGACTTCCTGTACCCAGGCCTCCCACCCTAGGGTCCCCCAGGAGGAGGCCCACCCCGTCATGCAGCTGGCTTTTCTGTTTTGGAAGCAGGCTGACGGGCAGCCCAGGAACGTTTAGGTTTGGGCTTAGTGGATTTGGAAGTGCGAGCCTGTTTCGGGTACGCCTGACCCTTTGCTTTACTTGGAGGCCGAAAGGAGCAAAATTAAGTACTTTTAGCCTTCGGAGCCGAAGGATTAGTACTAGGCAGACAGACAGTGTTAGCAGATGCTAAGTCAGCAACAATCTTGTTGAGATCCTCCCCAAAAAGGATGTTTCCCTTAAAGGGGATCACCTCCAAGGTCTTTTAAGAGTCCAGATCTACAGACCAGGACCGCAACCAGAGAATCCGCCGAGTCAGAATGGACATAGTAGACGCTTTGGCCGCCAGGACACCAGCATCAGATGCCACCTCCTGAATATAATGAGAGGCTGTAATAATATATGAAAGATACCGTATAGCATTATCAGGAAAATCAGACGGTAGTTCCGGTTCAACTTCCTGAACCCAGGCTTCAATAGCTTTGGCAGCCAAAGAAGTCGCAATAGTAGGCCTATGCACAGCTCCTGCAAGAGTGTAAATGGACTTCAAGCAACCCTCCACATGCTTTTCCATCGGTTCCTTCAGATAGGTGACGGTAGTGACAAGCAGAGCAGATGACACCACCAGACGCACGACCTGTGAGTCCACCGGCGGCAGTGTTTCCCAATTTTTACTTAACTCTGCAGGGAGGGGATAACAAGCTAGCATCTTCCTAGACAGGGAGAATTTCTTTCCTGGATACTCCCAGGATTCTGGACGTATGTCAACCAAATGGTCAGAATGGGGTAAACCTAATTTAGTAGCCTTCTGACGCTTGAACTTATCAGGTTTCTTAGAGGTATCTGGAGGTTCTGCTTCATTATCAATTTGAAGAATGAGTCTGATAGCCTCCAAGAGGTCAGGAACATCCACCTGTGTAATAGATTCCCCATCAGAAGCATCTGCATCAGTGTCTGAGGGGTCAGTATATGCGCCATCTTCATCGGATGAAGTATCCGAAACATGTGTGGATTGTGAGGAAGTAATGGGCCACTTAGAGGACCCTTTGGTCTTATGCGGGCGAGGGTTAGGTTTTTGTTTTGCCAAAGACTGATTTCATTGCTGTAACTGAGTGGAGAGATTATCTGCCCATGGCGGATTAACCGCGGGGACATTATGTGGCTGTAATGGCGCAGGAGGTCCTGCAGGGGGCACAAGTCTAGTTACCAGCGAAGTCAGTAAATTAGAAAAGGCAGCCCAAGGTGGGTCAGGGTGTGCCCTCGGTGCTGCAGACTGACTGAGGGGTATAGAATTCCCAGTACCTGAACCCTCAGCTGCAATGTTTTCCTCACGGTGCAGGATCAGCCATGGATCTATCACCCGGTTTAGCAGACATTATTTGTAAGCGCAACCTTAGGGTGTAATAGTACAATAAAAGCAGACAAAATACCTGACAAAAACCCCATGTATAGTGTGACTGCAAAGCAGAGCACAAACAGAAAATTTAAGAGGTATACAGTGACTGAAAAACACAGAGAAAAATACCAAAGTAGTATATCCTGTGAGACACTATATCAAATGAGAACCCTGATGCACTTAGCCCCCTTCAGGGTACAGAATATAGGGATAGCAATATGTGTGAGATACACGGAATATAGACCAGAAAGCAGCTATTGGCGCACACAGTCACATGAACAATGCAGAAATTATTACAAACAATAAAACTGCACTGGACTAGCAATACTAAGTAACTGGACTACTAAGTAAAGCTATGTATACATATACAGATATAACAATGCACAGTAAAGACTGAATGTATAGCACAGGGTACTTGTACTAAATAACCCTGACGTTATGCACTTGTTCTTAACTAACACTGTCTAAATGACACGTAGAATACTTAAGTGTCCTGTAAATGCACAGCGCTGATGATGCAGGCGGCTTTACAGAGGAGACATTGCCCCGCAGTCCCAGAATCAGCTCAGCTTGTGTGTAATGTCGCCCAAACGCTGACAGGGTGTGAGGGAGAGAGAGAGATGCAGCTCCAGGGCGGGAACATTTGCAGTAAATGGCGGCTAGGGGAGGGGCTACAGGTCAGAGCCTTATCCCCTTGCTGGACTTCACCACCAGGTACTGCGGAACCTATTTGAAATGGATTTTAATAAATCCGACCTGTGGCCCTTGCCCTGGTGGTCTAGTGGGGTCCCTGTATGGCCACAGTGTCCACGCCAGCGCGCGCGGTTCATATCCTGGAGACCATGCCGGATCGCAATTTCAGCGGGTCCCGCCTGGGGGGCCCTCTTACCTCCTCCCCAGAGGCGGAACTACCGCCAGTGCAACCAGTGCGTTGCACTGGGGCCCGCCTCTGTCCAGGGGCCCAAAGCATGTAATGAGTCAAAACTGACTCATTACATGCCGCTGTGTGCTGCGGGCAACCGCTGCCCGCAGCACACAGCCGCCCGGAGAGGAGCGCACTGCAGCGGCCACGGGGGTGAAGGAGGAGGAGGGAGGTGGAGGAGGGAGCCGCAGCAGCGCTTTGTTACTGGTGGAGGCGCTGCTGCTGCTGTCCCTCTGCTTCACTATAGGCTGTCTTCCGAGAACAGCCTATAGTGAAGCAGAGGGGCAGCAGCAGCAGCGCATCCACCAATAATACAGCGCTGCTGCGGCTCCCTCCTCCACCTCCCTCCTCCTCCTTCTCTCCTGCCCGGGAATCGTCAGAAGCTGCACCGAGGAGCCTGAGCCAGCGGAGAGGGTAAGTATAATTCTCTTTCTTTCTTTCTTTCTTTCTTTCTTTCTTTCTTGGGACTGTCTGCCGAAATGTGTAAAAATGGGGAATCTGCCTGCCGCAATGTGTAAAAATGGTGAATCTGCCTGCCGCAATGTGTAAAAATGGGGAATATGCCTGCCGCAATGTGTAAAAAGGGGGAATCTGCCTGCCGCAATGTGTAAAAATGGGGAATCTGCCTGCCGCAATGTGTACAAAGGGGGAATCTGCTTGCCGCAATGTGTAAAAAGGGGAATCTGCCTGCCGCAATGTGTAAAAAGGGGGAATCTGCCTGATGTAATGTGCAAAAAGGGGGAATCTTTGCCGTAATGTGTAAAAAGGGGGAATCTTTGCCACAATGTGTAAAAAGGGGGAATATGCCTGATGTGATGTGTAAAAAGGGGGAATCTGCCTGCCGTAATGTGTAAAAAGGGGGACGCTGTCTGCCGTAATGTCTAACAAGGGCACGCTGTCTGCCGTAATGTGTAAAAAGGGGACGCTGTCTGCCGTTATGTGTAAAAAGGGCACGCTGTCTGCCGTTATGTGTAAAAAGGGCACGCTGTCTGCCGTTATGTGTAAAAAGTGTACGCTGTCTGCCGCTATGTTTAACAAGGGCACGCTGTCTGCCATTATGTGTAAAAAGTGTACACTGTCTGCCGCTATGGGTAACAAGGGCACGCTGTCTGCCGTTATGTGTAAAAAGGGGACGCTGACTGCTGGTATGTGTAAAAAGTGCACACTGTCTGCCGTAATGTGTAAAAAGAGGGACGCTGTCTGCCGTAATGTGTAAAAAGGGGACGCTGTCTGCCGTAATGTGTAAAAAGAGGAATCTGTCCGCCGTAAGGTGTAAAAGGGTCTCTACCTGGTGTAGTGGTGCTACTGTGCGGCGTAATTTGAATAATGGAGACTACTGTGCACCGTTTTATGAATTGGTATTATTTTGTGGCCACACCCCTTCCCCATGAAGCCACGCCACTATGTATTTTTGCGCGCGCCTGCCCCTGTTTTGCATGCAGGGGTGGGGCTCCGATGACGTTTCTTGCACACAGTGCTAAAATGACTAGTTACGGCACTGTTGCTAGGTATCCATTTCTCTGGCCCTGAGCAGGTCCCCCTCACCAGATCCTCTCCAGGGGTGAGGGGGTGGACTTGGATGGCATTTTGTTGCACCTGGGCCCACCGCTCGCTAGTTCCGCCACTGCTCCTCCCTGTAGATGCGGCCACGCGATCCAGGAGAGCAACGGCGCATGTGTGTCTGATGAGTCCGGAGCCCTCCGCTGTAAGTATCTGGCAACCAGGGCGCGGGAGTATACAGCACAGCTGAGGGAGGTGAGGGAGCCGCAGCATGATATGTCAGACTGACATATAGCACTTCTAAGTGCCTGTGCTGCGGCCCTTGAAGTCTTCTTTCTTCAAAAAGCTCTTTTCAGGGCAGCTTAGCGCAGCCTTCCCTGTTAGCTGCCTGCACTGCAGGCACCAATTTTCAAACTGAGCTCCAGTGCCTGGAGGCGGGGATATAGAGGAGGCGGCGCTATGCATCCTGGGAACAGTCAAAGCTTTTAGCCTGTTGGTGCCTCGTATCAAGATCCAACTCTACATCCGATGTAATTCCTTGTGGAATCACAGTGTACCCCGCTGCAGAAATTGCAGATATTTTTGGCACTATTAAATACAGTCACTTACTGTAGTGAAAAAGACAGATCCATACTAAATCCATAGAAAAAAGCCAAATCCATACCAAATACACATAAAAATCTGGAACCTTCACTAAATTTTCCCAAAAAGATGAACCCACAGAAAAAGCTGCTCTCACAATAAATTTGCCTAAAAAGATGGAGCCACAGAAAAAGCCGTATTCACGCTAAATTTATATCAAAAGCTGGTTCCACAATAAATTTGCACAAAAATGTTGTTTTGGTCTTACCAAAAACAGTCTCACCACTACAATCTATTCTAAATGCAGCTGCGAGGCTAATCTTTCTCGCTAGACGTTCATCATCTGCGGATCCACTCTGTCAGTCCCTCTATTGGTTACCTGTATTCTACTGTATTCAATATAAAATATTTTTACTCATTTACAAGGCCATTAACCAAACTACCCCATTGTGCATCTCTTCGCTTATCTCAAAATATCTCCCAACCCAACCTCTTTGCTCTTCACTTGTCTCCAAGCCTTCAAACATTCCCTTTTCAGGCAAGTTTATCAAATTCCGGAACCGCCCGCATAACCTTCATTAACTTTCCAATCCAATTATATCTCCTCTATATATTCCACACATATCCTCACATTTTTCTCTTACTTCACTTTCCCATCTTCCTGACCCAAGGCCAACATTGCTGTGTGACCATATCATACAGCCCTTTAAGAACCTTTGCAATCTGGTGGACCATTATGCAATAAATAACACCTATCCTTGTGTATCAATGCCTATTTCCCTATAAATTGTAAGCTTGCAAACAGGGCCTTCCTACCTCTATGAATTGTTTCCAATTGTAAAGTGCAATGGAATTTGCTGCGCTACAGTATATAAGAAACTGTTCATATATACTGTAAATACATTTGTTGAGAATCTGGGAGTATTTGTGTAACTTTATTGTTGATCCAGGTGTTATTTTGAACTTAGGGGGTGATTGAGACCTGATTGCTGCTGTGCAATGTGCACCTGAACAACGGGCATCTCCGGTCAGCGACGGGATGGTGCAAAAATTTCATTTGCACGGGCATTTGCAAGGTGATTGACAGGAAGAGGCTGTCTGTGGGTGGTAACTGACCATTTACTGGGCAAGTCCGGAAAAATGCAGACATTCCCAAGCATTTTCAGTGAGGGTGTCTGACGTTAGCTCCGGCCCTGATCAGCCTGTTCTCATTGCACTATAGGAGTAAGTCCTGGGATGCGCACAGATTGCACACAGTAGATTTTTGCAGCTCGACGTTCACATGCGATCGCACACTTGCATGGCAAATTTACACTCCTACTTGGGCAGCAACTATTTGAACGCAGGACAGCAAAGTTATCAGCCCTTCTATCAGTTCTGAATCACTCCCTTAGTGCGGATCCAACCTTATCAATGAGTATGTGTCTATGTGAATTTAGTGTTCATCTGGCCTTTTCTGCATATTTAGCATGGTGAGATCTGCGTTCATGCATGAATTTGGTGTGTATCTGTTTTTATCTATATACTTAGTAGGTAGAGAGTGGTTGGTGGCTTTGAAGAATATAGTATGTCATAGGCTAATTTCTGTTAAAAGCCTATGCAGGTGCAAGCAGAATCAGTCATATCTAGTGATGAGCGGTCTGGATTACCTGGAATCCGGGCCGCTCCAAACAGGTGATCCGAACCGCGTCCGAGCCTGGCTTAGGGACTTCCCGCCAGGCTCGGAATGTACGAGCGAGGCTGAACGTCATCGTCCTGCGTCGGATTCTCACGGGACTTGGAGTGCATATAAGGAGCCTTGGCCGGGACTCAGCGCCATTTCACTGCACGGTCTTGTGCTGCGCTGCGCTCTGCGGTGTTGGGCTGTCAGTCAGAGAATCCATCTAAGGGCCATGGGCTGTCAGTCAGAGGGTCCATTAAAGCGGCTGTCACTTGTATACTTCTAGGGGCTGTCAATCAGTGTCTAGTGTACATCTAAGGAGCTGTCACCTGTGTACTGTACATCTAAGGGGCTGTCAGTCAGTGTGAAGTGTACATCTAAGGGACTGTCACTTGTGTACATCTAAGGGGCTGTTAGTTAGTGTGTAGTGTACATCTAAGGGGCTACCAGTCAGTGTGTCGTGTACATCTAAGGTGCTGTCAGTCAGTGTGTCGTGTACATCTAAGGGGCTGTTAGTTAGTGTGTAGTGTACATCTAAGGGGCTACCAGTCAGTGTGTCATGTACATCTAAGGTGCTGTCAGTCAGTATGTCGTGTACATCTAAGGGGCTGTCAGTCAGTGTGTAGTGTACATCTAAGGGGCTGTCACTTGTGTACATCTAAGGGGCTGTCAGTTAATGTGTAGTGTACATCTAAGGGGCTGTCAGTCAGTGTGTCGTGTACATCTAAGGTGCTGTCAGTCAGGGGTGGTATTCATGTGACCGCCGGTCAGCTGACCGACAGTCACATGACCTCCTCCACCAGCCCGACGGGTTACTATCCCGATGGTCGGCATGCCGACCAACAGGGACTATTTCCACTCGTGGGTGTCCACGACACCCATAGAGTGGGAATAGAACCCGTGGCGACCGCAGGTCGCCACCTAGCCCGCAGCGTGGCGAGCGCAGCGAGCCCACAAGGGGCTTGCTGCACTCGCCCCACCCCGCCGGGATCCCGGCGTCGGTATGCTGCCGGGATCCCGGCGTCGGTAAGCTGACCGGCGGTCTCCTGACAGCCGGTCAGACATACTACACCCGTCAGTCAGTGTGTCGTGTACATCTAAGGGGCTGTCAGTCAGTGTGTAGTGTACATCTAAGGGGCTGTCACTTGTGTACATCTAAGGGTCTGTCAGTTAATGTGTAGTGTACATCTAAAGGGCTGTCAGAGTGTACATCTAAGAGGCTGTCAGTCAGTCAGTCAGTGTGTAGTGTACATCTAAGGGGCTGTCAGTCAGTGTGTTGTGTACATCTAAGGGGCTGTCAGAGTGTCCATCTAAGGGGCTGTCAGTAAGTCAGTCAGTGTGTATTGTACATCTAAGGGGCTGTCAGTCAGTCAGTCAGTCAGTGGGTAGTGTACATCTAAAGGGCTGTCAGTCAGTCACTATGTAGTGTACATTAGAGATGAGCGGGTTCGGTTTCTCTGAAACCGAACCCGCACGAACTTCATGTTTTTTTCACGGGTCCGAGCAGACTCGGATCCTCCCGCCTTGCTCGGTTAACCCGAGCGCGCCCGAACGTCATCATGACGCTGTCGGATTCTCGCGAGACTCGGATTCTATATAAGGAGCCGCGCGTCGCCGCCATTTTCACACGTGCATTGAGATTTATAGGGAGAGGACGTGGCTGGCGTCCTCTCCATTAGAAATTAGATTAGAAGAGAGAGAGAGATTGTGCAGAGTCAGACAGAGTTTACCACAGTGACCAGTGCAGTTGTTGTTAGTTAACTTTTATTTATTTTAATATAATATATCCGTTCTCTGCTATATCCGTTCTCTGCCTGAAAAAAAACGATACACAGCAGCAGCCAGTCACACAGTGTGACTCAGTCTGTGTGCACTCAGCTCAGCCCAGTGTGCTGCACATCAATGTATAAAAGGCAAAGCTTATAATAATTGTGGGGGAGACTGGGGAGCACTGCAGGTTGTTATAGCAGGAGCCCCCAGGAGTACATAATATTATATTAATTTAAAATTAAACAGTGCACACTTTTGCTGCAGGAGTGCCACTGCCAGTGTGACTAGTGGTGACCAGTGCCTGACCACCAGTATAGTAGTATATTGTTGTATGTATTGTATACTATCTCTTTATCAACCAGTCTATATTAGCAGCAGACACAGTACAGTGCGGTAGTTCACGGCTGTGGCTACCTCTGTGTCGGCAGTCGGAACTCGGCAGGCAGTCCGTCCATCCATAATTGTATTACAATATATACCACCTAACCGTGGTATTTTTTTTTCTTTCTTTATACCGTCGTCATAGTGTCATACTAGTTGTTACGAGTATACTACTATCTCTTTATCAACCAGTGTACAGTGCGGTAGTTCACGGCTGTGGCTACCTCTGTGTCGGCAGTCGGCAGGCAGTCCGTCCATCCATAATTGTATTATTATTATAATATATACCACCTAACCGTGGTTTTTTTTTCATTCTTTATACCGTCATAGTGTCATACTAGTTGTTACGAGTATACTACTATCTCTTTATCAACCAGTGTACAGTGCGGTAGTTCACGGCTGTGGCTACCTCTGTGTCGGCAGTCGGCAGGCAGTCCGTCCATCCATAATTGTATTATTATTATAATATATACCACCTAACTGTGGTATTTTTTTTTCTTTCTTTATACCGTCGTCATAGTGTCATACTAGTTGTTACGAGTATACTACTATCTCTTTATCAACCAGTGTACAGTGCGGTAGTTCACGGCTGTGGCTACCTCTGTGTCGGCAGTCGGCAGGCAGTCCGTCCATCCATAATTGTATTATTATTATAATATATACCACCTAACCGTGGTTTTTTTTTCATTCTTTATACCGTCGTCATAGTGTCATACTAGTTGTTACGAGTATACTACTATCTCTTTATCAACCAGTGTACAGTGCGGTAGTTCACGGCTGTGGCTACCTCTGTGTCGGCAGTCGGCAGGCAGTCCGTCCATCCATAATTGTATTATTATTATAATATATACCACCTAACCGTGGTTTTTTTTTCATTCTTTATACCGTCGTCATAGTGTCATACTAGTTGTTACGAGTATACTACTATCTCTTTATCAACCAGTGTACAGTGCGGTAGTTCACGGCTGTGGCTACCTCTGTGTCGGCAGTCGGCAGGCAGTCCGTCCATCCATAATTGTATTATTATTATAATATATACCACCTAACCGTGGTTTTTTTTTCATTCTTTATACCGTCGTCATAGTGTCATACTAGTTGTTACGAGTATACTACTATCTCTTTATCAACCAGTGTACAGTGCGGTAGTTCACGGCTGTGGCTACCTCTGTGTCGGAACTCGGCAGGCAGTCCGTCCATCCATAATTGTATTATATACCACCTAACCGTGGCAGTCCGTCCATAATTGTATACTAGTATCCAATCCATCCATCTCCATTGTTTACCTGAGGTGCCTTTTAGTTCTGCCTATAAAATATGGAGAACAAAAAAGTTGAGGTTCCAAAATTAGGGAAAGATCAAGATCCACTTCCACCTCGTGCTGAAGCTGCTGCCACTAGTCATGGCCGAGACGATGAAATGCCAGCAACGTCGTCTGCCAAGGCCGATGCCCAATGTCATAGTACAGAGCATGTCAAATCCAAAACACCAAATATCAGAAAAAAAAGGACTCCAAAACCTAAAATAAAATTGTCGGAGGAGAAGCGTAAACTTGCCAATATGCCATTTACCACACGGAGTGGCAAGGAACGGCTGAGGCCCTGGCCTATGTTCATGGCTAGTGGTTCAGCTTCACATGAGGATGGAAGCACTCAGCCTCTCGCTAGAAAAATGAAAAGACTCAAGCTGGCAAAAGCAGCACAGCAAAGAACTGTGCATTCTTCGAAATCCCAAATCCGAATTCCGAGCCCACCCGCTGGCGGTGATGCAGGGCAGTCTGGAGCGACTGCTGATGCTGACATCTGGTCCGGACTGAAGGACCTGACAACGATTACGGACATGTCGTCTACTGTCACTGCATATGATTCTCTCAACATTGAAAGAATGGTGGAGGATTATATGAGTGACCGCATCCAAGTAGGCACGTCACACAGTCCGTACTTATACTGGCAGGAAAAAGAGGCAATTTGGAGGCCCTTGCACAAACTGGCTTTATTCTACCTAAGTTGCCCTCCCACAAGTGTGTACTCCGAAAGAGTGTTTAGTGCCGCCGCTCACCTTGTCAGCAATCGGCGTACGAGGTTACATCCAGAAAATGTGGAGAAGATGATGTTCATTAAAATGAATTATAATCAATTCCTCCGCGGAGACATTGACCAGCAGCAATTGCCTCCACAAAGTACACAGGGAGCTGACATGGTGGATTCCAGTGGGGACGAATTGATAATCTGTGAGGAGGGGGATGTACACGGTGATATATCGGAGGATGATGATGAGGTGGACATCTTGCCTCTGTAGAGCCAGTTTGTGCAAGGAGAGATTAATTGCTTCTTTTTTGGTGGGGGTCCAAACCAACCCGTCATTTCAGTCACAGTCGTGTGGCAGACCCTGTCACTGAAATGATGGGTTGGTTAAAGTGTGCATGTCCTGTTTTGTTTATACAACATAAGGGTGGGTGGGAAGGGCCCAAGGACAATTCCATCTTGCACCTCTTTTTTCTTTTATTTTTCTTTGCGTCATGTGCTGTTTGGGGAGGGTTTTTTGGAAGGGACATCCTGCGTGACACTGCAGTGCCACTCCTAGATGGGCCCGGTGTTTGTGTCGGCCACTAGGGTCGCTTATCTTTCTCACACAGTCAGCTACCTCATTGCGCCTCTTTTTTTCTTTGCGTCATGTGCTGTTTGGGGAGGGTTTTTTGGAAGGGACATCCTGCGTGACACTGCAGTGCCACTCCTAGATGGGCCCGGTGTTTGTGTCGGCCACTAGGGTCGCTTATCTTTCTCACACAGTCAGCTACCTCATTGCGCCTCTTTTTTTCTTTGCGTCATGTGCTGTTTGGGGAGGGTTTTTTGGAAGGGACATCCTGCGTGACACTGCAGTGCCACTCCTAGATGGGCCAGGTGTTTGTGTCGGCCACTAGGGTCGCTAATCTTACTCACACAGCTACCTCATTGCGCCTCTTTTTTTCTTTGCGTCATGTGCTGTTTGGGGAGGGTTTTTTGGAAGGGACATCCTGCGTGACACTGCAGTGCCACTCCTAGATGGGCCCGGTGTTTGTGTCGGCCACTAGGGTCGCTTATCTTTCTCACACAGTCAGCTACCTCATTGCGCCTCTTTTTTTCTTTGCGTCATGTGCTGTTTGGGGAGGGTTTTTTGGAAGGGACATCCTGCGTGACACTGCAGTGCCACTCCTAGATGGGCCCGGTGTTTGTGTCGGCCACTAGGGTCGCTAATCTTACTCACACAGCTACCTCATTGCGCCTCTTTTTTTCTTTGCGTCATGTGCTGTTTGGGGAGGGTTTTTTGGAAGGGACATCCTGCGTGACACTGCAGTGCCACTCCTAGATGGGCCCGGTGTTTGTGTCGGCCACTAGGGTCGCTGAGCTTAGTCATCCAGCGACCTCGGTGCAAATTTTAGGACTAAAAATAATATTGTGAGGTGTAAGGTGTTCAGAATAGACTGAAAATGAGTGTTAATTATGGTTATTGAGGTTAATAATACTATGGGATCAAAATGACCCCCAAATTCAATGTTTTAAGATGTTTTTTAGGGTTTTTTGAAAAAACCACCCGAATCCAAAACACACCCGAATCCGACAAAAAAAATTCGGTGAGGTTTTGCCAAAACGCGGTCGAACCCAAAACACGGCCGCGGAACCGAACCCAAAACCAAAACACAAAACCCGAAAAATTTCAGGCGCTCATCTCTAGTGTACATCTAAGGGGCTGTCAGTCATTGTGTCCAGCTAGTGGGTTGTGGTGCTATCACTGTGTCGAGTCCTCTAAGTCCATCAAAGTGGTACTGCACTGACTATGCAGGCCCCACCCTCTGCGTTCACAGTGTAACTCCATATTATTGTTTAAAAAAAGTTTTGTATTATTTGTTTATACTGCGCACTGCACCCCAGTACACCGCAGTACCCCAGTGCGTGTGTGTAAAAGTGATCTGACTCCACGCAGTGTGGACCAAGCTGCTAGTTAAAAAAAAAGAAAAATTGTTGTGTTTCAGTTTTTGTACTCCGTACTACACCCCAGTACCCTAGTGCATGTGTGAAAAGCGGTCGGACTCCACGCAGTGTGGGCCAAGCTGCTAATTTAAAAAAATTAAAATAAAAAGTGACGTATTTAAATTGTTTGTACTGCATCCTGCACCTCAGTACACCGTAGTACCCCAGTGCGTGTATGTAAAAGCAGTCTGACACCATGCAGTGAGGGCCAAGCTGCTAGTTTAAAAATAAAATAAAGTGTTTTATTAAAATTGTTTATACTGCGTACTGCACCCCAGTACACCATAGTACCCCAGTGCGTGTGTATAAAAGCGGTCTGACTCCACACAGTGATCTGCTAATTGAAAAATGGATAACAATCAGTTTAGAGAACCAAATACTAGAAGGAGGAGATAAAACAAAGTGAATCCGCAAAGTACAGTATGCTGGACTTGCAGATCAAGTCCTTGATTCGCTTCACCGGGATCCAAGGGATACCAATATCTTGAAATCGGATCAATAAATTTTGGCAACCGTACTTGATCCTAGGTTTAAGTCATATGCTGTGTCTTTATTCCCAACTGACATAGATCTTAAGAGATGCAAAGAGCTGCTGGTGAGCAAGTTGGCAGCTCAAGTGACACGTGGCACTACAAACACTTCGGGGGTCATTCCGACCCGTTCACATGCTGCTGGTTGTTGCAGCGGTGCGAACGTGTCAGGACTGAGCCTGCGTGGCGCCCGCAATGCGCACGTGCGTCGTTGCCCAGCGACAGCCGTCGCCGGGCAACGTCCAGAAGAAAGAAAAAAGGGATCGCTAGCACGATCGCAAGAAGATTGACAGCGGGGAGGCGTTCCGAGGCGTATACTCACCGTTTTCTGGGAGTGGTGAGTCCAATGCAGGCATGTCCAGGTATTTGGAAGGCAGATGTCTGACGTCAATTCCGGGACCTGCATCGCTGGATCGATCGCACAGGGTAAGTAACTCTTACCCTGGTCTTGCTTTACAGGAATCTCTGTTTGTACAAGCGTTCGCAGCCCTGCTATGCAGAAATACACTCCCCCATAGACGGTGTCTAGTTGATCGCACGGGAAGCAAAAAGTTGCTATGTGCGATCAACTCGGAATGACCCCCAACATCTCCTTCAGTTTCTTCGGCAGCAGCCAGGAAAAAAGGAGATTTATGGTAAGACTTACCACTGTTAAATCTCTTTCTGCGAGGTACACTGGAATCCACAGGGAATAACATTGGGGTATAGAGCTGGATCTTGATCCGAGGCACCAACAGGCTAAAGTTTTGACTGTTCCCAGGATGCACTGCACCGCCTCATCTATAGTCCCGCCTCCAGGCACTGGAGCTCTCTTTCGTTAACCAGTCCAATGCAGTAGCAGGTAAAATAGATGATCGTAGTTAGCAGCCACAGAGAACCACATTCTCAAGACAGGAGAAGATACCAGCGGCTAATGCCATACAAACCCAAAGAAGCTAAGTGCGTCAGGGTGGGCGCCCTGTGGAATCCAGTGAACCTCGCAGAAAGAGATTTAACAATGGTAGGTCTTACCATAAATCTCCTTTTCTGCAGCGGGGTACACTGTGATTCCACAGGGAATAATATCGGCGATGTCCTAAAGCAGTTCCTAATGGGAGGGGACGCACTGTAGCGGGCACAAGAACCCGGCGTCCAAAGGAGGAATCCTGGGAGGCAGAGGTATCAAAGGCATAGAACCTGATGAACGTGTTCACTGAGGACCACGTAGGCACCGTGCACAATTGTTCTAGGGAAGCGCCACGGCAGGCCGCCAAGAAGGTTCAACAGACCAAGTAGAATGGGCCTTGATAGCAGCAGGAGCTGGAAGTCCAGCCTGCGCATAAGCTTGTGCAATCACCATTCTAATCCATCTGGCCAAAGTTTGCTTATTCGCAGGCCAGCCATGTTTGTGAAAACCAAAAAGGACAAAGAGAGAATCAGTTCTCCTAAGGTAGGCGGTTCTCTTCACATAGATATGGAGAGCCCGTACCACATCCAAAGACCGCTCTTTGGAGGACAAACCAGGAGAGATAAAGGCCGGAACCACAATCTCTTGGTTAAGGTGGAAAGACGACACCACCTTAGGTAGATAACCAGGGTGAGTTCTCAGAACCGCACGATCACAGTGAAAAATCAGAAAGGGTGACTGGCATAATAAGGCACCCAAGCCTGAAACCTGTCGAGCAGAGGCCTTACTCTTAAAACCTTAAGAGTAAGCCATTTAAGGTACACAGACTCAAGAGGCTCAAATGGAGACACTTGTAGGGCATTCAGAGCAACAGACAAATCCCATGGAGCCACAGAAGGGACATAGGGAGGTTGAATCCGTAAAACACCCTGAGTGAAAGTGTGAACATCAGGAAGAGACGTAATCTTTCTCTGAAAACACACAGACAAGGCAGAAATATGAACCTTGAGGGAGGACAGACGAAGGCCTAAGTCCAGGCCCTGTTGCAGAAAAGCCAAAAGTTTGGCAGTACTGAACTTGTATGCATCGTAATTCTTAGGCGCACACCAGGTGAAGCAAGAATTCCAGACCCTATAATAAATCCGAGCCAAAGCTGGTTTATGGGCTTTCAACATAGTTTGAATGACCGCCTCAGAAAATCCTTTGGCCCTCAGAAGTGAAGCTTAAAGAGCCACGCCGTCAAAGCCAGTAGGGCCAGATCCTGGTGGACACAAGGGCCCTGAACGAGGAGGTCTGGACATTGCGGAAGCAGAAGAGGACGCTCTATCGAGAGACCCTGCAGGTCTGAGAACCAATGCCGTCTGGGCCACTCTGTAGCGACTAGAAGTAGTATTCCTTCTTCTTGCTTGAACTTCCTTATTACCCTGGGCAGGAGTGACACCAGAGGGAACACGTACGCAGTCGAAAGTTCCATGGAATTGCCAGTGCGTCCACGAACGCTGCTTGAGGACCCCTTGTCCTTACTTCGAAGACCGGAACCTTGTGATTGTGTCAAGACGCCATCAGGTCTACATCTGGTAGGCCCCACTTGTCCACTAGGAGTTGAAAGACTTCTGGATGAAGGCTCCACTCTCTGGTGTGTAGGTCCTGACGACTGAGGAAGTCCGCTTCCCAGTTGAGGACCCCCGGAATGAACACTGCCGATATGGCTGGCAGATGGTGTTCCGCCCATAGAAGAATCTTTGACACTTCCATCATTGCCATGCGGCTTCGCGTGCCACCTTGATGATTTATGGACGCCACCGTGGTGGCATTGCCCGACTGTACTTGAACAGGCCTGTTTTGTACCAGAGGCAGAGCAAGTTTCAGAGCATTGAACACTGCCCGCAACTCCAGAATATTTATCAGGAGGAGAAATTCCTCCCTGGTCCACCGACCCTGAAGAGAGTGTTGCTCCAACACCGCGCCCCAACCCTGCAGACTGGCATCCGTCGTTAGGAAGACCCAGTTGGAGATCCAGAAAGGACGACCCTGCTCAATTGTTGGTCCTGTAGCCACCAGCTCAGTGACAGATGAACCTCCGGAGTCAAGGAGATCATGTGAGATCTGTTCCTGTGAGGCAGACCATCCCACTTGGCAAGGATTAGCTTCTGAGTGAAATTGAGTGTACTCTACCATGTCAAAAGACGACACCATGAGGCCTAGTACTTGCATCACCGAGTGTATCGACACTTGTGGGCGAGAAAAGAAGCATCTTATCCTGTCCTGGTTTTTATGGCCTTAAACATATTAAACCAAGTCTGAGGGATAAGGATATAGCCTCAGCACTAGCGAAGGCTGAAATGAGACCAATATACCAATGTAAAACCTTGTCCCCAAAGGGTCTCAACTCAGATTTTGAATTAAAGTGGTTTTTATGAACTACTTTTATGATATTTTGATATGACACGTAAAAACAATTTTTCTTTTGTCTCTTTTTGTCTTAAAAATAACTTTTCTTTGTCTCTTTCTTGCTTTATTTATGATCTCCATTACGGCTTATGATGGGCCACATGAATACTTTTGAGATATATATGAATGAATCCCCGATTAATATGAACGATATCATCGGGATTTGGTCTCACAGAACCAATAACAAAGGTGTCCTGGGTCTGACAACTACACTCCCCACAAGCCACGGCGGTGAAAACTCAGAGGATAAAGGGGTTTTGAAGGAGGATGTCTCCTTATGATTGCACATGCGCAAACTACGGACAAAGGACTACATTTCCCATAAAAACATCTGCAAGGGGAGAATATGTACAGAGTATGGACGCATGCACGAACTACTAAGGAGGAACTACATTTCCCAAAATACCTTGCGCCGGACCAGTGCGGGAGAGCATTTCCGATTCCGGCTTATGACTTGAAATGTAATGGGCAAGAACGGTACATATAGATAGGGACTAAAATAGGATTCCTATAGAATTCATCTGGCTCATTTATTGCTGTGACAAAATCTTCAGGATATAGAAAAGAACGTGTACATAATATGAAATACCGTGTATATGGACGTATGCGCAAACTACCAAGGAGGAACTACATTTCCCAATACACCTTGCGCCGGACGAACCCGGAAGAGTACTCCCGGTTTCGTCTTATGATTTTTAATGTAATGGACAATAATATTATATATAGATAGGAATCAAACATACAGTGTGATTCCTACAGAATTCATTTGGTTAATTTAATGCTATGATGAAACATTTAGGATAGGAAAATGAAGAGTGTATAATCCTATTTGAACTACATTACCCAGAATTCATTGTGGTAATGAAAACGAGTATATTAACAAAATGTGTTTCTAACTAAATATATAGCATCATAAGGAAACAACATTCCAAGAAGGACTGGCAATATAGGAATACCAATATTGGACCTAGATAATTGGTGAAAATGAATTATGCTGCATTTATTGAATTTTTTATGTATTTGTGGCAGGGAATGACATAACTTCCTACACATCAATTTCCTGTTAGAACATCATTGGCTACTGGTACCATAAATATCTGGCTTCCCACACAGCAGGTCATGTCTTGACAAAGGTCCAAGGACCGAAACACGTCGACAGACTGCTGTGTGAGTAGCCATTTTTAACAGTGATAAACTACGGATTTGTTTTTTAAACTGATTTTTTTAGTTTGTTTTATGTTGGAATTTATTAGTTTCCATGGAACATTTTTGAATGACTTTTAATTGTATTTTTGCACATTTATATGTTCTTGGATCTATGTACATGTGCCTTTTGAGGAACGAATAAAAATAATTTTTTTGGAGATTAAGAGCTCTATGTGGATCCCGGCTAGAAAAATATTTGTGACGAAGGGATCCAGCAAAGATATCTTGATGAGATTCACGCCGCAGACCTACTTGTGAGTTGGGGTACACCCGGCAGACACGGTTGGCGAGTGAGAAATACCCTTAAAGGAGTCACCCCACTATTTACGGCTGAAAGAAACCTTTATGGGAGTTTACACCTCGATTGCCGTGTGAGTTGGGGTATGATAGCCAGGTTCATTTTCTCAAATACCTCTAATTTCACCTGTATTTAGAAGAACAGAGATACCTTGATGTGTACAGTTTACTCCCTAACAGCGTGAGTGGGGGTATGCATATATATTTATGCTGGAGACTTACTTATAAGTTGGGGTACGCCCGATTGACGAGTGAAAGATACCTTTATAGGAGTTATCCAGTTGTTCATTGTGTGAGTTAGGGGTACCGTACGCACATTGGCCCTCATTCCGAGTTGTTCGCTTGGTAAATTTCATCGCATCGCAGCGATTTTCCGCTTAGTGCGCATGCGCAATGTCCGCACTGCGACTGCGCCAAGTAAATTTGCTATGAAGATAGGATTTTTACTCACGGCTTTTTCTTCGCTCCGGCGATCGTAGTGTGATTGACAGGAAATGGGTGTTACTGGGCGGAAACACGGCGTTTTATGGGCGTGTGGATAAAAACGCTACCGTTTCCGGAAAAAACGCGGGAGTGGCTGTAGAAACGGAGGAGTGTCTGGGCGAACGCTGGGTGTGTTTGTGACGTCAAACCAGGAACGACAAGCACTGAACTGATCGCAGATGCCGAGTAAGTCTGAAGCTACTCTGAAACTGCTACGAGGTGTGTAATCGCAATATTGCGAATACATCGTTCGCAATTTTAAGAAGCTAAGATTCACTCCCAGTAGGCGGCGGCTTAGCGTGTGCAATACTGCTAAAATCGCCTTGCGAGCGAACAACTCGGAATGAGGGCCATTATTTTATAGACAGACCAAGTATCCTGGTTAGACGGTGCCTGGGAAGGAGACGACTGTATATACATTTAAACCTTCCTGGGTGTGTTTGAGACACGGGAACTGTTCTATATAAATTTATTCCATATGTGAAAGAAGCTATACTACACATTGGTTGTTTCTCTTTTCATTTCTTTCATCTGTATGAGGCAATCCTTGATTATGAATATACATCAGGAACCACATCTGTGAACAGTGAAAAGAAACCTTGATAGGAGTCTACACTTCTAGTGTCGTGTGAGTTGGGGTACGATACCCAAGTTTATCTTTTAAGAATTAAGATTTCAAGGATTTCAGTATCGTCAAATTTAAAAGAATAAAGATACCTTGATGTGTGTAACCCACTCCTTAACAGCGTGAGTGGGGGTACGCAAATATAAGTCACTTTTCTATATAGGAAAGTCACTTTATTGTCACAATCCTCATTGCCCTTTCCCATGCGCCAAAGGGATTAATTGATCCTACTCTGCTCTAGTTTTGTGTATATAATTTTGGATGAGGGTTGATATCCAATTGGATCATTTTTTTCCATAGGTAGCATCTTTCTGCGCCAATCTGTGTGGTTTTCAAAAAAATTCCTTTTTGCATCTTATCCTGTCCTGTCCTGAAGCTTCAGAACCTTCTCTGAAGACAAGAACAAATGTTGGTGGTGTGTCCAGTAATGCCCCCAGGTGCACCATGCTCTGAACAGGGACCAGCGAGGATTTCTTCCAATTGATGAACCACCCTTGGGCTTGTAGGAATTGGACCGTCAGTTCCAGATGACGGAGGAGAACCTCTGGGGAATTCGCCAGGATCAGCAAGTCGTCCCGATACGGCAGGATCATGATGCCTTGACGACGGAGAATGGCAGTCATGACTGCCATGACCTTGGTGAAGATCCGAGGAGCTGTAGTCAGTTCAAAAGGCAAGGCTTGGAATTGATAATGTAGGTTGCCAATAGCAAACCGCAGATAGTGCTGATGCGACATAGCAATAGGTATGTGTAGGTAAGCATCATGTATGTCCAGGGATACCATATAGTCCTTGGGCTCCAAAGCTAGAACAATAGAGCGAAGAGTTTCCATGCGGAATTTGGATACCTTCACAAATTTGTTCAAAGATTTGAGGTTGAGAATAGGCCGGGAGGATCCATTCGGTTTTTTGGAACTAGGAACAGAGTTGAATAGTACCCCCTGCCTCTCTGAGACTGAGGCACAGGCACTATCATTCTTGTGTCCAGGAGGGGTTATACAACCAAATGTAGAGTTTTTGCTTTTAACAGATCCGAAGGAATAACAGTCGGGCACAACTGGCAAGGGGGACGTGTCTTGAAAGAGATAGCGTATCTTTGAGAGACGACTTCCCGCACCCAGGCGTCTGAAGTGGTCTGTAACCATACCTGGGCGAACTGCAGAATTCGGCCTCCTACCCTGGGGTGCCCCAGGGGGAGGCCCGCCCCATCATGCAGCAGGCTTGTCTGATTTGGAAGCAGGCTGACGGGCGGCCCAGGAATGTTTAGATTTGGGCTTAGAGGTTTTGGAAGCGCGAGCTTGTCTCGGGTACGCCTGACCCTTTGCTTTATCTGGAGGTCGAAAGGAATGAAAGGTGGTACTCTTAGCCTTCGGAGCGGAAGGATTAGTACTTGGGAGACATATAGTCTTGGTAGACGCCAAGTCAGTCACAATCTTGTTCAGATCTTCCCCAAATAGTATATCTCCCTTAAAAGGGATCACCTCCAAGGTCTTTTAGAGTCCAGGTCCACCGACCAGGACCGCAACCACAGAATCCGGCGAGCACGAATGGATGTAGTAGACGCTTTGGTCGACATAACACCGGCATCAGAGGCTGCCTCTTGAATGTAATGGGAGGCTGTGGTAATATATGATAAACACTGTTTGCCATTATCAGGAAAACTCAGAGGTAGCTCTGCCTCAACTGCTTGAACCCAGGCTTCAATATCTTTTGCAGCCCAAGAGCCTGCCATAATGGGTCTATGTACAGCACCTGTGAGAGTGTAAATAGACTTCAAGCAGCCCTCCACATGCATCAGAGAGGTGACGGTGATGACAGGCAGAGTAGATGACACCACAAGACGGGCTACATGCGAGTCCCTCAGGGTACAGAATATAGGGATAGCAATACGTGTGAGATACACTGAATGTAAACCACACAGCAGCTATTGGCACACACAGTCACATGTACAATGCAGAAATTATTACATACAACAATAAAACTGCACTGGACTAATAATACTACATAAAGCTATGTATGTATACAGATATAACAATGCACAGTAAACACTGGATGTATATCACAGAATACTTGTACTAAATATTAATACAGTGTACACTTGTTCTTAACTAACACTGTCTAAACATGTAGACATGTAGCATATTCAAGCGTCCTGTAAAAGCACAGCGCTGATGAGGCAGGCGGCTTTACCGAGGAGACAGTGCTCAACAGTCCCAGAATCAGCGCAGCTCTGTGTAATGGCGCCCAATCGCTGACAGGGAGTTTGGGAGAGAGAGAGATGCAGCTCCAGAGTGGGAACATCTGCTGTAGATGGTGCCTGGGGCTGGGGGAGGGGCTACAGGTCAGCACCTTATCCCCTCTGCTGGGCTTCACCACCGGGTACTATGGAGCCTATGTGAAACAGATTTTAGTAAATCCGACCTGTGCTCCTTGCCCTGGTGGATATAGTGAAGTCCCTGCACGGCCACAGTGTCCCGCATCCGGATCGTGATTTCAGCGGGTCCCACCTGGGGGACCCTCTTACCTCCTCCCTAGATTTGCGACCACGCGATCCAGGAGAGCAGCGGCAGTATGTGTGTGCCTGATGAAACCGGAGCGCCTCCGCTGTAAGTACCCAACAACCAGGGCGCAGGAGTATACAGCGCCGCTGGGGGAGGTGAGGTATCCGCAGCACGTTATGTCAGCATGACATATAGCAACTAGTGCCTGTGCTGCGGCCCTTGAAGTCTTCTTTCTTCTCAGAAAAGCTCTTTTTAGGGCTGCTTAGAGCAGCCCATCCTGTTAGCTGCCTGCACTGCAGGCACCAACTTACAAACTGAGCTCCAGTGTCTGGAGGCGGGGCTATAGAGGAGGCGGTGCAGTGCATCCTGGGAACAGTCAAAGCTTTAGACTGTTGGTGCCTCGGATCAAGATCCAATTCTACACCCCGATGTGGAATACCAGTGTACACCGCTGCAGAAAACGTACCTTTCCCAAAAGACCTAGTGGTGATGCAGATAAGTCAACACAACATTTTGTCATCTGGTCAGGTCTAAATTAATTGCCCAGCATTTGTGACACCTCTACCGTAACTCCATCTGATACGGTCACTATCCATAGAATGGTGGAGGATTATTTTCATGATACCATGAAAATAGGAATGTCACAGAGTCCCTTTGAGTACTGGAAGGAAAAAAAAAGGCAATTTGGAGGCCCTTGTACAAACTGGCTTTGCATCACTTAAGCTGCCCACCCTCCAGTGTGTATTCGGAGAGAGTTTACAGCACAGCCGGGAACCTTGTCAGCAATCGGTGTAGGAGGCTACTTCCTGAAAATGTGGAAAAGATTATGTTCATCAAAACGAACTGAAAAATTCCACAAGGACAACCTTTCCTGGCAATTATCTCAAAGTACACAGACTTCTGTAATGGTAGATTCCAGCGGGGATTAATTAATATTGTGTGAGGAGGATGTACACACTGATGAGGGTAAGAATGGCAATGACAACTAGCCACTGTAGAGCTGGTAGCTTGTTTTGTGGGAGCCCAAACAAACCAAGCACTTCTTCCACAAAAGCTGCAGTCCCTGTCGCTGGAGGGCTTGGTTTGTTAAAGTGTACATGTCCTTTTTAATATCCAACATAAGGGTGGGTTTGAAGCGCCCAAGGACAATTCCATCTTGCACCACCGTTCATTTCTCCCACTGCTGTGTTTCAGTGTTTTATAGATATGCCATAAACTGCTGCAAGTTTGTGCAGCTGCACTGTCGCCTAGTAAACCAGCCAGCTCGCTACAGACTTTAACCTAAAGTGGATGAAAACAACATTGTGAGCTGTAAGGTGGTCAAAATTGTCTGGAAATGAATGTTATTGAGGTTAATAATACGCTAGGTACAAAAAAGGCCCAAATTAAGTGATTTTAGGCTTTTTTTGTACATTTTTAAAAAAAAATCCAAATCGAAAGCCAAAAATGGTCCAGCACACATCTCTAGTCATATCCTGATCAGGGGCATATTAAGAGAGGAGGAGGCCCATGTACAAACTTCATTTGGGCCCTCTCCTCTCTAGCAGGCAGCGGCAGTTACAGTGACTCAACAGGACAGCAATAGGTGGTGCACAGGTCACCGGGAAAATGATGCAGCATACATTTTCCCAGTGATTTTTCTTACTGTGCATGCGCAAAATGCTGGAAAAATGTCCACCACGTCATTTTCCTGGAGAACTGCGCACCATCTACTGCTCAAAGTCACTGTCACTGCCGCAGAACTCCGTAGAGGTATTAAAATAAATGGGTGCATGATATGAGATGTGGGTCCCTCTGGACCCATGTGCACCGCACAGACTGCACTCATTATAGATACACCACTGTTCCTGATATAGAGGCACTGCGTAATTGAATGTAACCTTTAGTACCTTCTTCCAACATCAAATGGGACTATATGGTGCATACATCCCAACTGTCCTGTATTTAGTAGGATAGTCCCACTTTTAGGAGACTGTCCCACTATCACAACCAAAGGTTGCAGTGTCCTCTGGTTGCATTTCCTGCAAGGGCACACACCTTGACACAAGGCCATACCCCCTTTTTCAGAACACATAAATAGGATTTGCGCTCAACTCCAAGAGAGTTGGGAGGTATGATTGTGTAGTGACTATCATCTAGCACAGGCATTTTTTTTTCCTGAAAAAACTTTTTATTTTGATATAATATTCACTGAGAGGTTACTAGAGTGTTCATCTTCACTGACTTTTCTCCGTATGCTGTACTGTGTACATGTAAGATTTTATACCCATACCAAAACTTTTAGTACCAGTATTTGGTTGCTGTGACATGACTAAAAGTATATAACCGGTGTTGGACAGTATAAAGCTTTTTGTGAGGTCCATGACACCCATAGGAGATTAAATCCAGTGGCAAGCGCAGCGAGCCACCGTGCCTGCAGTGTGGCGAGTGCAGCAAGCCTGCAAGGGGCTTGCTAGCGCTTGCCCCGATGCCGGCATACCAGTGGCCGGGATCCCACTGTAGGTATACTATAAGGATTGTATATCCCCTCCACAATGTGTCATTGCTTCCAAACATTTCCTATTCTGCCTGATGTAAGACTAGGCAATGTGACAAAAAGGTCTGCCAACCCCATATCCTTCGTGGGTAAGATAAATAATTAATGGAACTGATGACTCAAAATGCATACCTCCAGCATTTGCTAAAGGATCGGGACTTCTGCCTGTGCAAAGGACATGGCCTCTTTACAAAGTGGTATGGCTTCACAGGATGTACCCATGAGCCACGCCCCTCCCCCCATCATCACTCTGGGGCAGTGGTTTCCAAACTTTTTTGAATCACGGCGCCCTAGAATATCAGAATTTTTTTCACGGCACCCCTAGGCCAAAAATTTCTTATTGAGAAATTTAGAAAGGAATATTCCATTAAGTAGATTGCATTTATATGTCATCCTTAGTGTCAGTTGTGTGGTGAGGGACAAGATTTGCTTCTGTTTGGCCACATATTTTATGACTGGCAGCCACCAGCACTGGTTTTGCCTATTATATTGACCATGAATAATTTGAATTGGTCCTGGGCCACCAACCCAGGGCACCCCCGCAAGTGTTCCGAGGCACCCGAGGGAGCCATGGCACAGTTTGGGAACCACTGCTCTGGGGGCATGCCCAATGTCATGATCCAGGCTATTTCAAGTAGAAATAGGCCTGTTAAAATCAATGTATGTGTTATTAATATTCTGACCGATGTATCAATATACCAGCATGTGATAACTGTCTTTGCATGTCAAATGGTAGCAGCTTGATTAATCTGCTGGTATTTAATTGTAGCCACAGAGCTCAGAGACACACTGACTGCTTAGGTGTGAAATTCCTTGTGACCAGAGCTAGTAATAACCCCAGGACCAGAGTTAGGGCCAGAAAGGTGTTAAGCGCTTCCTGGTCTGTTTCCTTTTAGAACTAGCCATCTGTTTACACAAGAACCATGGCCAGAGCTTCAAAGGAGAAGATAAGGCCATTCGCCCCTGAGCGAGTGGCTGGGAAGCCCAGTATGAGCTGACACTCAATACCTTCTCTGACTTTGGATGGGTTAAAAACAAACTCTTCAGAGGGAGGGGAGCTGAACGGGCAACCTGAGTTTTAAATAGGAGAAACACAGGCTGCAAAGCATGCAATTATCAAAGAGGCGAGTCAGGAGAAGCATCCTGGCTCTGTAATGTCCTGAATATCTGAAGAGGCTTCACTTCATCCCATCATTCCACTCTGCATGTGCTAGGATCGGTGGGTTTTTATCTCCCTATTTTTATTTTTCTGGAAATTGTCTTTTCTGATGTAACTTTGACTTTTTATCATTATATTCTTGAAACTTTCTTTTTTCTGTAACATAAGCTTTGAAGTGTTTTACTTAAATTAAATAATCAATTTTAGCTCTGGTTTTCTGTTGTGTATCCAACCCAACTCTCTGAAAGAGGCGTTACCAAAATATTAATAATTCTGTGTGCAGTCAAAAGCCATAAGTTTGCCTTGTGACATACCCTAAACGTTTGTACTTTGGCTGGTGGCAGTGACCCCGCGTTGAAATTAACACACATGCTCAGGTATCCAGTAACGGTGTCACGTGGCAGGGATTAGCTGATTGGCGTATCTGGGGAATCGCCGTGCCTAGGATCGTGACACCCAGAGCTTCAGGACTGCCTCCCAATCCCTCTATCACCATAAAATCTGCACATGGCATCTATTCACCACTTGCTCTGTTAAGCAGAGTAGGAGTGAGGGAACCTCCCAACTTCTCTCCCCCCCAGGTATGGCAAAATGGCTGCTTCACCTTTGTAATGCATACATGTTTTTGTTTTTTTTGTTTTTTCTACAAACGTAAACCTCTGTATTACATACACGCAGTAGTGGATCTTGCTACGGGCACACAGAATTTTTGCCCGGGGCGCCGCCGCAGCAAGATCCGCTACTGGTGGTGCCCCTCGGTGCTGTGCTGTCACAGCTGTGCAGTGCACGATACATCGCACGGCATTGTAGAAATAGGCCGCACATAGACACTAGGGGGTAAATTTACTAAGATGGGAGTTCTATTTAAGATCAGCTTCTACTTCTCATTTATCTAGCACCTTCTAGAAGATAATACCTAGAATCTGATTGGTTGCTATGGGCAACATCCCATCTTAAATAGAACTCCCAACTTAGTAAATTTACCCCTAGGGGTCATAACTGACCTCTAGTGTCTATGCTGTGCTATGGGAGAGACGTCATGACGTCTCTCCCATAGATCAGAGGAGCGGCGCCGGCAGCCAGAGATTGAGTTAAGCAGCGGTCGGGAATTAGGAGCGGGGATGATATTAATTTTTTCTTTTTTTGTAAGTGGCACAAACGGGGAACAACTCTACAGGGGGCATACCTGACCACGCCCCTTTATGAAGCCATGCCCCTATTTCCGCCCAGGGCGCCACAACGGCTAGAACCGGCCCTGCATACATGGTAATATAGTAAAATACAAATACTTTTGAATCCTAATGAATAAAAGCTTTATAAATGAATTCTAATAATATTAAGAAGAAGTAAATGGATGATGCAACTTGGCAGGTGTCACTGTGTAACGATGTAATTCTTATCATGAAAATTCCAGCACCGCCAAATAGATGATTCTCCAGATGGAATCTCTCAGCACCTGCCGCTTACATGGCGCCGCTGCAGGCAGCGGTTCGT
This sequence comes from Pseudophryne corroboree, assembly GCF_028390025.1. Taxonomy (NCBI): domain Eukaryota; kingdom Metazoa; phylum Chordata; class Amphibia; order Anura; family Myobatrachidae; genus Pseudophryne; species Pseudophryne corroboree. Next base: position 554,236,607 of record NC_086449.1, on the reverse strand, counting down.
ACAGGTGTGCAGGGTCAAACAAGTAGGAAGGTTCGGCAGGAGCAGGGCAAGCTGTGAGCACACGGAAGGAGACACCGGGCTAGCTGTTGGTCACATGACATTGTGCGGGTCACATGACGGAAGGTTTAGTCCCGGGATGATCGCACACCGTATCGCCGCTGAAGAGAACCTGCAGCGACGGAAGCAGCAGCTCCCGTCTCCCACCTTCCTCTCCCCGCAGCCCGGTCCATGCAGCGCTCTGCCCGCAGGCAGGCGGGAGGCAGATCTGACGGAGGAGGAGCAGGGAGCCCATTGCCTGCTGCCTCTCCCAGCCGCCGGCCGCCTGCTGTAATATGCTCACTCGGGTAAAATCTGCTGTGGCCAATTTCATGGGAGGAATCATGGCTGGCAGCGCCGGCTCTGATCATGCCAGTGCCTCTGACTTGCCTATGAGGTTCCCATATGTCAGACCCGAGTTCCTGGGACTGTCGCAGGACGAGATCGAGTGTTCCGCCGACCACATCGCCAGACCCATCCTCATCCTGAAGGAGAGCAAGCGGCTGCCCTGGAGCACGGGCTACGCAGAGTGAGTACCGGCCTGTGCACGCAGCGCCCCACTCCGGCTGCAGCTCCTCGCTTCTCATCAAGGTCATAGCTGTCTGTAGCCGGGGCAGCTGTGCATGGGGCTGCCAGGTATGATGATGATGGCAGTGACAGCGGCAGGGCTGTGGGTGCTCCCTGGGTGGGATGTGTGTGCTCAGGGCGTGCTGACTGCATCTCAGCTGCTGCTCCAGGCCTAGGGGGATCTGTCTCTGCTTCCAGGTGAATGAGAATTGTGTCATTTACTCTTCATACTGTAGTTACCTTCCTGCTGCATTATACAGGGAAATAGTGATGTGCTGCTTGTGTGCATTTGCCTGTGAGATTTTGGCTAGCAATCTCACATGACTATAGAGGCAGCGAGTGACAGGGCTGGCATTGTTGGGATAAATGGTGTCAGTAATAATACTAGGACAATAATATTTTGGATGATGGGGCACCGAAGGGTGTTAGAGACAGACAGTGGACTGTAGGTAGTGCTGAAACTTTAGGACTTCATTTGTGATTTAGAAACTTGGCCTATGAGCTCGTTAGCTGTCATCATTAAAGTGGGACAGTATACAGATGGTGAAGGCCTTTGCAAACATAAATGCTTGTAGGGGGGGAGGGGGCACAACATTTGGGTAACTGGATGTTGGTAATTTGGGGAAGGTGAGCACATTACAGCTCCTAGGGAGAGTGACGGATCAGTGTGGTGCCATATTTTTATTTAGAGAGGCATTTTTCTATTCCTTATCGAATGCGGTTTAAACTAAATCCTTCATAAATCTATTGTGAATCATAAATATGTAATTCTTCTTATTATGTGTCTCTCCACGTTGATTCATGTCTTTTTTTAGTTCCTTTCAGAGATGTTTGTGAGTACTTTTATATTAGTTGGACTGTATGGTGTTCTGGATAATAGTAGTTTACTGTAATTTGGACCTCAATGTTTGATATGTCCTAAAGTTCATTTAACAACCCTAATTTGTCACCATGCTGGTCATTATTAAATAATGCCTGAGGAGAGGCACACAGTGATCCTTCCTTCTGTATATGGCATGATCAGAGTAGCTGTACAGCTTTACCTTGCTTACTTTTTAGTTTTTCAGAACTTTATGGAAGAGGTTTTCCAGCTAATAATCCCCTGTCTGTAGCTTAGGCAAAAATACTTCTTATTGTGCTTTTCTCTAGTGTCCCTGTGTTGCCATATGGCCGTAATGAGTGCTGCTTGGACACATCAGCCTAGTACCTTCACAGCACACTCTAAGCTTATGTTTCTGCTCTTTTATTAAGTTTAGGAAGTCGAAGGATAAAATGTGACGAAAATCACGCTGCCAATCTAGACAGCATATTTTTATTGCTAACATCTTCAATCCCTATTTAGCTTTTGTTTGTTTGTTTGTTTGTTTGTTTTAAGAACTACTGTAGCCTTTTGGTTATTTCCATCATGTTTCAATTGCACTACTGTATTATCCTCCACCAGCTCAACAATATACTCTTGTAAGCATTCCGCACATTTCCCATAACATGCTATACTCCACTTTTAGGGTATGTCCTCTTGTTCTGATACTTCTATTCCTATGTGGAATTCTTTCCTCTTGTACCTTTTTAAATATTTTAATCTTCTCATCTAACCCCACCCCACTCCCTTTATTCTGTACTCTAATGCATATTGACGTCTTCTATTCTTTCCATGTAAGTTTTATGTGTTGTAGTGCTAGGCAAGCCACATTACCCTTAATATCAGGGATTAAGGCTTGGACCCAAATCGACTGTGACATCCTCACATTACTTATCTCAAAATGCATACCCCATGTGCTCCAAAATGTTACCATGTACCCTGCAGACCTCCCGCATGCTCCAAATGTACTTAAAATGCCACAATCCTTGTGATGCTACACACACTCCAAAAACCCTACACATGCTTTAGTACTTTTTTTTTTTTACATTGACTTGCCATACTTTCTTGACCAGTTATCTAATCTAAGTGCTTTTGTCACTCACCTTGGTCCCAGTGTTTCTGATGCTATATATTTTGTCATATGCAACAAGACACTTTTCTATTTTAATACTAGTAATAATTGGCCCTATGAAAGATATTATGGTCCAAGTACAGATCTTTAGCATACTAATTCTATTTGTTACACTCTATTGTCTATCCTTGAACCAAGTACTATTAATTTATCAGTCTTCAATCTGTGACAATGTCCAAGCCCTTCCTAAAGCCTATATAAACTACACCTATGGCTCCACCGTAATCTATTACCTCAGTCATACAATAAACATTGAGATTTATTTGATGTGATTTCCCCATGGTAAATCTTTGTTGCTTTGGATCTTGTGAGTTGCTGGATTAGAATTATTCTACAAGTCTTTCTATCAGCACTGTTTCCAGTCATTTCCTCACTACTGATGTCAAGCTCACTGGTTTGTAGTTGCCAGTGTCTGCTATACTTCCCCTTTTGTGAAGTGGGATTATACTTTTCCAGTCTGGGACTAGAGTTTTTGAATTTATCATATATGGCTCCACTGACTTATCTAATATCAGTATTGTGAGCGCTGTACGGATATGCTCCTCTTCACTTGGACTCTTGTCCTATCTTTGTCTTCTCTGCGTCCTATTCCTACGACGTAACTGAAGACCCTTCCTTCCTACACTACAAATTCTTATTTAGCTCTACTATTACCCTCAACTTATTTCTCCTGCCACTTAAAGTTCAGGTCCACCCTTGGCTTTTAAGTACATCATGTACAATATCTCCTGAAAAAAGAAATGTAGTAAAATAGCTTTGGTCATTAGACACTCACGTTTGGCACATAAGAGCTAAGAATAAAACAACAACAAGTAGCTTCAATGTTTAAAAAGGACACTTTTTATTCCGTTACTTTGTCAAAATGGTGAAGACTAGAGAGCTGTCTGAAAGCATCAGAGGTGCTATTACCGCCAAACATGAAAACCTCTAAAGGGTACAAGCCATCTTCAAAGACCTTGGCATCCCTGTTATAATAGTATGCAATGTTATTAAGAAGTCTGCTACTCATGGGGCTGTGAAGAATCCCTCTGGACGTGGTGGAAAGAGGAAAATGAATGAGTGAAGTCTTTGAAGGTTGATATGTAAAAAAAAGACACCACATAAAATATCCAAACAGCTGTAGGAGGACCTAGTACAATCTGGATAGATGGTTTCAACTCGTACCATAGACTGCACAGTAACCCAAGGAGGGCTTCTAAGGGTTAAGGCAAAGGAGGATACCACTGCTGAAAAAAGTGAGCAAAAGGAACATCTGATCTTTGTCAAAGCATACCTGACAAACCACAATCCTTCTGGGAACATGTTCTGTGGACAGAGAAAACAAAATACAATTATGTTACATGTAAGTTAAAAAGGATTTTTTGTTTTAGTTTTTAACTATTGAAATATTCTGGTACCTCTTCATTCATCTCTGAAGATATTCTCAAGGCTGTATTTAAAATTGAAGGGTACCAAAAATGTTGCCCACGACAACTGTACTTATTTAAAAAGTTTTATCTTCCATACTTGATATTCAGCATAAACAAATGTACATCTGATATCTTCTTTTGCTTACCTAGAATTTCTTCTTTATATTCGTTCTTCTGAGTTTTCATTTATTTGCTAAGTGATGTTTTTGGGTTTTACAAAGATTACTTCATCCTTTGAGTACAGGGGGGTACACACGTACCGGTGTGTGCTGAGCGATCTACCACAGACTGCTCAGCACACATCTCTCCCCCCGCTCAGCACACAGTGTGATGTATGCTGAGTGAGCGTGTGTATGCCCCATAGCGCTAGCGATGCGCGTCGCTTTCACCGGTTCAAGATTGGCCTAGAAGATCGCTCACTTCAGTGCTGAGTGAAGTGAGCGTGTGTCGTCCGTCCCCCCCTTCCCAAGGCACACATCGCATTGTGTACTGACCGGGGGGGGGGATACAGTTGTGCTCATAAGTTTACATACCCAAGAAGAATTTGTGATTTTCTGGCCATTTGTCAGAGAATATGAATGATAACTCACAAACTTTTCTTTCACTCATGGTTAGTGGTTGGGTGAAGCCATTTATTGTCAAACAACTGTGTTTACTCTTTTTAAATCATAATGACAACAGAAACTACCCAAATGATCCTGATCAAAAGTTTACATACCCCATTTCTTAATACCGTGTATTGCCCCCTTTAACATCAATGACAGCTTGAAGTCTTTTGTGGTAGTTGTGGATGAGGCTCTTTATTTTCTCAGATGGTAAAGCTGCCCATTCTTCTTGGCAAAAAGCCTCCAGTTCCTGTAAATTCTTTGGCTGTCTTGCATGAACTGCACGTTTGAGAACTCCCCAGAGTGGCTCAATGATATTGAGGTCAGGAGACTGAGATGGCCACTCCAGAACCTTCACTTTAGTCTGCTGTAGCCAATTACAGGTCGACTTGGCCTTGTGTTTTGGATCATTGTCATGTTGGTCCGTCCAAGTACGTCCCATGCGCAGCTTCCGGGCTGAAGAGTGCAAATTTTCCTCCAGTATTTTCTGATAACATGCTGCATTCATCTTGCCATCAATTTTGACCAAGTTTCCAGTGCCTTTGTAGCTCACACATCCCCAAAACATCAGCGATCCACCTCCGTGTTACACAGTAGGAATGGTGTACCTTTCATCATAGGCCTTGTTGACTCCTCTCCAAATGTAATGTTTATGGTTGTGGCCAAAAAGTTAAATTTTGGTCTCATCACTCCAAATAACTTTGCTCCAGAAGTTTTGAGGCTTGTCTCTGTGCTGTTTGGTGTATTGTAAGCGGGATGCTTTGTGGCATTTGCGTAGTAATAGAAAGGAGGGATTACTCTGCGCTTTAAATCACTTTAAATGTTATCTTATAAATTATCACTGTGCAGTTCACCATCGAGAGTAATTGACTCAGTGAGACTTGAATATAGGTAGACAATTTATCAGAAAAAATTATATAACATACAAAAAACATAAAATTTAATAATTTAATTAATCACTGTATACCAAAAGCTGTTGGTTAGCAGACATAATTTAAAATATAAGCAGTAATTAATTTTTAGCTCTCTCAGATTATGTATTAATACTCATCAAAAACACTGGCGTCCCAGTGTGTAATGAAATAAATGTCCCGCAATAAATGTCCACAAACACAATTGATGTATTAATAATAAGATGGTGCAGTCTGTAATAGTTACCCACGTGCTGGTTCCTGTGGAAAATGCAAACAGGGTTCTTTCAGATGGTAAGTTTGCACGTGGAGTGAGTAATATATTGTCGTGTGACTGCTGCAATTCAATATCGGCCGCTCCGTTTAGGGGACACTGCACGTCTCCAAAGAAGTGATAAACGCTGGCCGCTGGTGTTAAGAAAAACGTCCATATATCCCTTTGTGATTGTCGGGTGATTGGACTTTGCTGGGGGGCTCTGGCATGAGGCACCCGGTAATGAACAAAGATGTCACACGACAAAGTGCTGGAATTTGTAGAGCTCCGTGAGCTGTGTGAACTTGCGGGTAACGGCACCTGGAGAGCTCTGTAGGAGAGAGTGTGGGCATCAACGCGTTTCGTCTCCTAGCAACCGGAGACTTCCTCAAGACTTCCTCGTGATTTAAAGCGCAGAGTAATCCCTCCTCTCTATATTCTAAATCAGTTGCAACTTAGCAAGCTGCTTTTTTCTCTCAGCTGCTATTAATCACTATTATACATCGGTATATCGATATTTATAAATTATAGCGCCGGATTATAAATCGGTGAGTAATATCCCGATTTATTTACCTCTATTACATTTGCGTAGTAATGGCTTTCTTCTGGCGACTCGACCATGCAGCCCATTTTTCTTCAAATGCCTCCTTATTGTGCATCTTGAAACAACCACACCACTTTTTTTTCAGAGAGTCCTGTATTTCAGCTGAAGTTATTTGTGGATGTTTCTTTGCATCCCGAACAATTTTCCTGGCAGTTGTGGCTGAAATTTTTGTTGGTCTACCTGACCGTGATTTGGTTTCCGCAGAATCCCTCATTTTCCACTTCTTAATTAGAGTTTGAACACTGCTGATTGGCATTCTCAATTGCTTGGATATCTTTTTATATCCATTTCCTGTTTTATACAGTTCAATTACCTTTCCCGCAGATCTTTGACAATTCTTTTGCTTTCCCCATGACTCAGAATCCAGACACGTCAGTGCAGCACTGGATGAAAGATGCAAGGGTCTTTCAGGAGTCCAGAAACTCACTGACCTTTTATACACACACACTGATTACAAGCAAACAGATCACAGGTGAGGATGGTTACCTTTAGTAGCCATTCAAACCCGTTTATGTCAACTTGTGTACATGTTAGGCCAAAATCTCCAGGGTATGTAAACTTTTGATTAGGGTCATTTGGGTAGTTTCTGTTGTCATTATGATTTAAAAAGAGTAAACACAGTTGTTTGACAATAAATGGCTTCACCCACCCACTAACCATGAGTGAAAGAAAAGTTTGTGAGTTATCATTCATATTCTCTGACAAATGGCCAGAAAATCACAAATTCTGCTAGGGTATGTAAACTTATGAGCACAACTGTATGTGTGCTGAGCAGTCTGTACCAGATAATTTTTTTTCCCTTGTGTTTTATTTCTGATCTGTCTGTCACAAAGTTCTGTTGCTTTAGAATTGTACCCTTTAAATGTTTCCAATGCTCCTGCGCTCCTTTGATTTTGTGTGGAATGCGTCTTAAGGCCCCCATCTACTAGTCCGATTTGGGCACTTTTCATCAGATTTCAACGCATCTGACCGAAAAATCTGATGAAAAGTGTCACATTGGACAGCTCCGATCCGGTACACTTTTTATTTTTTTTGTTATCTGTTATACTGAGTTATTTGTAATTGTAGGTAAAATGTTGGGCACTTCTGGTGAATTTGCCCATTGCACTAGTTATCTACTGTAAAGGGGGGGTATGGACGGGAGAGATGTGTGCTGAGCGATCTTAACTCAGACCGCTCAGCACACATCTCTCTTCCCGGGGGGAACGACGACGGGGGGGGACAGACGCTCACTTCACACAGCGCTGAAGTGAGCAACTCGCTAGATTAAGCCTGCATACAGGCTAAATCTAGCATCGCTATCGCTGGGGGGCATACACACGGCAGATCCGTGCTTAAAATCTAAGCAATCTAGTCAGATTGCTTAGATTTTAAACACTGATCTCTCCGTGTGTATGCCCCCTTAAGTCAGAGAACAGTAATTTGGCCTTTGCAGGTTATTAGTGTAAACATAGCTTTTCTCTGCACCATTGGTATTTGCTTAGTCTGAAAGTTTGGAACCTTGTTAGTCAGTACTTGAAAACACTTCAGCTTCCACGTTACTTGTAGACAGTTAAGAGTACTTATTTGTTTGGGTTTAGGAATTTTTCTAGTTAAGACATATTCTTAAATCTTTTATTTATAATATTTAAGAATATAAAGACCATTGCAAAATGTAATTCCTTTGTTCTTGTATTTACTTTTGCACCAGCCAGTCAGCTTCTAACTGTCATTTTTCAAACCCAGCCTGTATCATGGAAGTTAGGAGCTGATTGGCTGGTACGTTATCACCTTCCACTTTATCACTTCACCAGGCTTAATAAATCTGCCACTGTGTGCCTAGGCACCCTGAGGTGCCTCAGGGAGCTTTTGGGGGTGCCTTGGATTGGTGGTTCAGGACCAATTCAGATTTATTTATGGTCTGTGTATTAGACAAAACCAGAGCTGGTGGTTGCCAAACAGAAGCAAATCTTGCCCCTCACCACACAATTGAACCTAAGGATTACATATAAACACAATTTACTTAATTTAATATTTTTTTCTAAATTTCTCAATAAGAACCTTTTGGCCTGGGGGTGACGTGAAAACATATCTGATACTCTAGGGCGCCATGATTAAAAAGAGATTGGGAACCAGTGTTCTAGGATTCATTGCTATTTAGGTGACTTGTCTCCACACAAAATATTTCCTGGGCGACTGGTTTCCATTAAATTATAACAGTTGATCCATTTCCATGGTTAGTGACTGAAAAGGGGTTCTTTCCTCTAAGATGTATCCTTTTGGGTTTCATCTCGCCACAGTACTTTATTATACAGCAGAAATTCACTTTTGTTGTGAGGCTGTAATACAGATCTGACTACTCTTCCATCCAGACCGCTTTGGTATAAATGGCCACTACTCTGGTGTCAGCTAGGACTTTAAGATTTTACAGTTCCCTTTAACTTCAAATTTATTAATGATAGAGACATCTCAAACTGGAATAATTTAGTTGTTTTTTTTTTTTTTTAATAACCTTTCTCCTGCTTTGTAACACATATTTGGAGAACTGTAATAGCTTGTACGCTTCTGGGGACTCTGTCTCTTGTTTATTTGTATTTTTTTAATTTTTTTAAAGACAAATAATTTAAAAGACAAGAACAACCTGGTTTTGCCTTTTAAGTTATTGGCACTTTAAAAAACAAACAAACAAACAAACTGATATACTTGCCAGAATCACGCCGATGGTCTTCATCCACAGTTGACTCAAGGAAGGACTAATAAGATGTAAATCCTGTAGTTCTTATTCTCCAGTTTATTTGTGTGTCTACACATTACAATTAAACCCCCAAATAAGTTTTACTCACTTAATTCAGCACTCTGCATTAAATTAAGGTTTCTGTTCATCACGTAGGACTAGGAAAGTGCAGCAGACCTGTACAGAGGGCATCAAGGGATTGGTACTTGTCTTATTGTAGAGCAGTAAAGACCAGTTCTATAGTAATGCAAGTACAGTACAACAATGTATTTGCATCAAGATGGAGCTGTCATTCGCCCAGCAGAAATGGATAGATTGTTCTGGTTGCTTTCTAAATCTAGTAAGATCACTTAAATGTGGTGTTCTTCTTAATAAACAAGTATTTCTTAATTCAACAAGTTAACTATAAATGTGACCGTTTTTATTGTTTTATTTTGCTACTTACTAATTTTACATAATTGTTACTAAAATGGTACTTTAATTTATGTTGGAAGTTTCAAATGCATCCAGGACTGCTTTAAGAGATTAGGTGGTTTACAGCAGTAAATAAGATCCGATGTTCCCAAAGCTCTTGAGATAATCAACTGTATTCCAAAGCTCTAGCATAGTGTGCTCTCTTCAGAAAACGGAACCTTTTACTATGTTATTTTAAGAACTACATTAGGAACTCTATTAGGAGTTTATAGGTTTGTGGCTGGATCTAGTTTTAGAATTAGGACCCACAGTTGGTTTGGGTTAAGCCTTGGGATAATATACAAGCAAGACTAATTCTAGGCCTAAAATTAAAACTTAAGAACTTGGCTAATGTCACTATATCATGGATGTTATTAGTACATTTAGGGATTTTTTTCTAGCAAATAAGTGTTCTCGTCTTCTCAGGACACTGTCTTGGTAACCTCAGGGTGGTGGCTCAGAGCTTAGTTATAATTACAGGTTGAGTATCCCATATCCAAATATTCCGAAATACGGAATATTCCGAAATACAGACTTTTTTGAGTGAGAGTGAAATAATGAAACCTTTGTTTTCTGATGGCTCAATATACACAAACTTTGTTTAATACTCAAAGTTATTAAAAATATTGTATTAAATGACCTTCAGGCTATGTGCATAAGGTGTATATGAAACATAAATGAATTGTGTGAATGTAGACACACTTTGTTTAATGCACAAAGTTATAAAAAATATTGGCTAAAATTACTTTCAGGCTGTGTGTATAAGGTGTATATGTAACACAAATGCATTCTGTGCTTAGATGTAGGTCCCATCACCATGATATCTCATTATGGTATGCAATTATTCCAAAATACGGAAAAATCCCATATCCAAAATTCCTCTGGTCCCAAGCATTTTGGATAAAGGATACTCAACCTGTATAACATATATATGCATATATATATGCCCAGTAGTCTTTTTATTTATTTTACAAAACCACATTTGATGAGGAAATGATTCCACTTGTCATAAGGTGAGCAGAAATCTGCACCAGGACAACTTACTGTATGTTATTCTGCTTTTCTGTATAATAGTCACTCTGCTACTCTGCTACATACACATATTGTTTTAGGTTATCTGAGTAGGTCATGTTTTCAGAATTATGTTAATCATGCAGAGATGATTTAATTAGTTTTGCTGGTTCAGTAATTATCCCAGCTGTTATACAGACAGCAGTTCTGAAAACATGACCTACAGGTAGTACTTGAGGACTGTAGTTCAAATTCCCTCTACAAGCTTTAAATGGACCCGTCACCAGGTTTTTTTGTGTGTTTGTTTATTTAATTTACTATGTAGTTGTCACAACTGAGGGCCTGAGCTGACGGGAGGCAGCCTCAGTTGTAGGGGCTGAGATGTACCGGAACCTGGGAGGTTGTATCAGACCCCTGGACATGTAAGTAACATGAATAATAACTGCCCGAAGGCGTGACCACGACAACTTGGATAAAAGTCAATGATGTTTATTATGACAACTCCGTAACACAGCAGCAGTAAAAGAAAACGTAAAAGTCAGCAAATAATAAATACAGTTCCTGGGTACTACAGGATGGCAGGAGCCACAGGGCACTGGTAGTGTGAGATAATTCTTATGATCTTCTAGATTGAAAGTCCTTACCAGGCCCGACTGTAGCAGTGGAGATAACCCAGGATTGTGCCAGCTGGTGTTCCAGGAAAAGCTGGGTTGCTGAAGGTAAAACAGCTGCTGTGGATACTGGCTGGAACCAGACTGTTGTTAGCACGGAGTGGATACTGGCTGGAACCAGTTAAATAATAAATGAACTTGGGAGCGATGAAATATGAACTGAAATGTAGAACTTGAGAGCGGAGAAATAATAATACCGGTGGAGAGTGGTAAAGTGTAGAAAGGACACCGGCCCTTTAAGGGAAGCTGTACTCTGCTGGAAGCTGAGCTGGAAGCAGGTAATGTTGTAGCTGGAAACAGATGAATCCACAATGGATTGGAGAGTCAGGCTACACCGCAGGTGGAATGCTGGTGCGGGTCTCTATGGTGGAAGTCTTGAGACAGGAGCTGGAACCTGGAAGACAATCACAGGAGAGAGACAAACAGGAACTAGGTTTGACAACCAAAGCACTAACGCCTTCCTTGCTCAGGCACAGTGTATTTATACCTGCAGCAAGGAAGGGATTGGCTAGGCAATTATGCAGATTAACAATACTGACAACAGATTGGAGGAAATGATCAGCTGACAGAATCCAAGATGGCTGCGCCCATGCAGACACTTGGAGGGAAGTTTGGTTTGTAATCCATGTGGTAATGAAAACAGTAATGGCGGCGCCGGCCACTGGAGACAGGAGACGCCAGGCTGACAAGTGCACATCCAACCACGCGGACACAGCGGAGGCCGCGGCTGACGTAATCGCCACTCTGACACTCTGCATGCAGAAGCTCAGGGACGGCGGCGGAGGCCGCGGGAGACGCCATGCCAGATGTAATAAGGCGTTACTGTGACAGCGTCTCAGAGAGACAGGAGAGGATGCAGGAATGTGAACATTAGGATAACAGATGGGATCCGGTCCTGGAGCGCTGAGCCAGCCTTAGGAGGCATCTGATGGGTAAGAAATGGCGTCCAGATACCCGGATCGTGACAGCACCCCCCCCCCCCCCCTTTAGGAGTGGCCCCAGGACACTTCTTTGGCTTTTGAGGAAACTTGGAATGGAATCTCCGGACCAAGGCAGGAGCATGGACATCAGAAGCATTGGTCCATGAACGTTCCTCAGGACCATAACCCTTCCAGTCAATAAGATATTGTAGTTGACCGTAACGGTGACGTGAGTCCAGGATCTTGGCCACTTCATACTCAACGCCTCGTTGAGTTTGGACTTTCGGAGTTGGAGGAAGTGAGGAATGAAACCGATTCAAGATCAGCGGTTTCAACAGGGAAACATGGAATGTCCTGGGTATTTTTAAGAAGGGAGGCAACTGGAGTCTGTAAGCAACAGGATTGATGACTTGTTCAATCTTGAAAGGACCGATATAGCGAGGTGCAAACTTCATACTGGGAACTCTTAACCTCAAATTCTTCGTGGATAACCATACCCGATCACCCACCTTGAGAGCAGGAACTGCTCGACGCTTCTTATCCGCAAACTTCTTGTACCTGAACGATGCCTTGAGCAGAGCTGATCGTACGCTCTTCCAAATATTGGCAAACTGATGCAAGGTGATATCCACTGCGGGAACAGAAGTTGCTGGAAGCGGTTGGAACTCAGGAACTTTAGGGTGGAATCCAAAGTTAGTGAAGAATGGTGTTGAAGCAGATGAAGAATGATACTGGTTGTTATGACAGAACTCGGCCCAGGGAAGTAATTGAACCCAGTCATCTTGAGAGGAGGACACATAGATGCGGAGGAAGGCCTCCAAGTCCTGATTCACCCTCTCGGTTTGACCATTGGTCTGAGGATGGTAAGCCGTGGAAAACTTTAGCTTGACTTGGAGGACTTGACATAAACTTCGCCAGACTTTGGCTGTGAATTGAACTCCTCGATCTGAGATAATTTCTTCAGGAAGACCGTGGAGTCGGAAGATCTCTTGTATGAATACTTGAGCCAACTTGGAAGCTGACGGAAGACCGGTGAGAGGAATGAAGTGTGCCATCTTGGTGAACCGGTCAACTACCACCCAGATGGTATTGAACTTGTTGCACATGGGTAAGTCTGTAATGAAATCCATCGACAAGTGGGTCCATGGTCGACGGGGAACGGATAGTGGAACCAGTTGCCCCGCAGGCGACTGGCGGGATACTTTATGTTGGGCACACTTTGGGCAAGATGCAATAAACTCCAAGACGTCCTTTTTCAGAGTTGGCCACCAATAGGACCTAGAGATAAACTCCAGGGTTTTTTGGATACCTGTATGTCCGGCAAAACGGGAAGCATGGGCCCAATGCATGAGCTTCTTCCTTAGCATCGGCTTCACAAAACTTTTCCCTGATGGGGGCGTAGAGTCCATCCCTACCGTGGAGAATGCCAACGGATTTATAATAGGATGCTTGTCTGAAGACTCTGACTCATTTTCTTGCTCCCATGAGCGGGAAAGGGCATCGGCCTTGCGATTCTGAGAGCCCGGACAGAACTGGAGTTTAAAGTCGAACCTGGAAAAGAAAAGTGCCCATCTGGCCTGACGAGGGTTGAGACATTGTGCGCCCTTCAGGTATAAAAGGTTCTTGTGGTCTGTAAGTATGGTGATTAAATGAGAAGCTCCCTCCAACAGATACCTCCACTCTTCTAGAGCGAGCTTGATGGCTAGCAACTCCTGGTCGCCAATGGCATAGTTGCGCTCAGCTGGGGAGAACTTCCGGGAGAAGAAACTGCAAGGATGTAAATGGCCATCTTTAGCCCTCTGAGATAACACCGCTCCTACTCCAACGGAGGAGGCATCCACCTCTAGGATGAAAGGAGAGTCGATGTCAGGCTGTTTCAGGACAGGCGCAGAGATGAACCTCTGTTTTAAAAGATGAAAAGCTTGCATGGCTTCTTCAGACCACTTGGACGGGTTAGCACCCTTCTTGGTGAAAGCAGTCATAGGCGCCACAATGGTGGAAAAGTCTCGTATAAACTTTCGGTAATAATTGGCGAACCCTAAGAACCTCTGGACCCCTTTGAGGGTTAAGGGTACCGGCCAATTCTGAATTGCTTGTAGTTTCTCAGGATCCATCTCTAGTCCGGAACCGGACACAATGTACCCTAGAAACGGAATGGACTTGACTTCAAAGACGCATTTTTCTAATTTGCAATAGAGATGATTGACACGGAGACGGGACAGAACCTCTTTAACCCAAAAACGATGTTCCTCTAAATCGTTGGCAAAAATGAGGATATCGTCTAGATAGACCACGACATGACGGTATAGAATGTCTCTGAAAATCTCATTGACAAAATGCTGGAAGACAGCTGGAGCATTGCTCAATCCGAAGGGCATGACGAGGTACTCATAATGTCCGTCACGGGTGTTAAAGGCGGTCTTCCACTCGTCACCCTCACGGATCCGGATGAGATTGTATGCACCTCGCAAGTCCAGCTTTGTAAAGATGGTAGCTCCGCTAACTCTGTCAAAGAGCTCAGTAATCAGGGGTAAAGGATAACGGTTCTTGATGGTAATGTCGTTCAAACCTCTGTAGTCGATGCACGGCCGCAGACCACCATCTTTCTTTTTTACAAAAAAGAAGCCTGCGCCGGCTGGGGAAGAAGAAGGTCGAATGAACCCCTTTGCTAGGTTCTCTTTAATGTATTCCTCCATAGAATGCGTCTCAGGCAGTGACAACGGATAAGTTCGGCCTCGAGGTGGAACCTTCCCTGGAACGAGATCAATCGGGCAGTCCCATTCTCTATGAGGAGGAAGGATATCAGCAGAAGCTTTACTGAACACATCCGTGAAATCTTGATATGGAGGAGGTGGAACATCAGACGACCTGGGGGAGGAAGAACAGACAGGCAATACTTTAAACAAACATGTCTCTGCACAGGAGGAACCCCATGCCAGGATTTGCGTAGTCGTCCAATCAATTGTAGGATTGTGAAGACGGAGCCATGGAAGGCCCAGGACCACAGGATGTGTGGCTCTTGGAATCACTAAAAGTGAAATAAGTTCGGAATGAAGAACTCCCACTCTCAGACGAACTGGTAGAGTCCTTAGAGCAATAACAGTATCAAAAATTTTACTGCCATCCACGGCAGTTAAGGAAAAGGAGGAAGGAAGTCTCTCGGTGGGTAGGGACCACCGTTTAACATAGGCTTCAGTAATAAAGTTCCCAGCTGCTCCGGAATCAAGGAGAGCAATGACGTTCCGATAACGTTGAGCAACTTGAAGCGAGACTGGGAGATTACAATCATGAGGAGATGGAGAGGAGATCATTACTCCTAGCCGGCCCTCTCCTGGGCGAGCTAGGGTTTGGAGTTTTCCCGGACGTTCGGGACAGGCATTGATGGTGTGAGACGGAGCTGCACAGTAAAGACAAAGAGACTCAGAGAGACGTCTTCGGCGCTCAGCAGGAGTTAAACGGGAACGGCCAATTTGCATGGGCTCATCTTTAGATGGTGACAGTTGACGAGGAGGAGGAGCAGAAGATTTTGGAGCAGATGATCTTCCACGCTCAGTTGCTCTCTCTCTGAAACGTAAATCAACTTTCGTGCAGAGTGAGATTAGCTCATCTAACTTAGAAGGTAAGTCTCTGGTAGCTAACTCATTTTTAATAAGCTCAGATAAGCCATGCCAGAATGCAGCATACAGGGCCTCGTCGTTCCATGCCAGTTCGGATGCCAGGATCTGGAACTGTATCAGATATTGTCCTACAGTACGTGACCCCTGGCGTAAATGGAGAATCTCGGATGAAGCTGAGGTTACCCGGCCTGGCTCGTCGAAGATGCGCCTGAATGTTGACACGAATGCAGTGTAAGAAGATAGCAGGGTGTCGGACCTCTCCCATAACGGTGATGCCCAGTCAAGGGCGGAGCCACTGAGAAGAGAGATGATGTAGGCAATTTTTGTACGGTCACTGGGAAAATTGCCAGGTTGTAGCTCAAACTGAATCTCACACTGGTTGAGAAATCCCCTGCAGAATCTTGGAGATCCGTCAAATTTTGCTGGCGTTGGAAGATGAAGACGTGGAGCAGAAATGGGTAAGGTGGGTGGGGTTATAGCTGGAGTCACTGTGGTTGACGCACCAGATGCGCCTGATCCACGGAGAGTTGTCTGAATCCCATCCAGCCGAGTAGAGAGATCCTGGAGACAGCGGATGATGTGGCCCTGTGCAGCCTCCTGATGTTCTAGTCGGGCTTCCAGTTCTTGCATCGGCCTGGCCGCTTGATCCTGGTCTCCGGCTGGATTCATTAGGTCAGTGCTTACTGTCACAACTGAGGGCCTGAGCTGACGGGAGGCAGCCTCAGTTGTAGGGGCTGAGATGTACCGGAACCTGGGAGGTTGTATCAGACCCCTGGACATGTAAGTAACATGAATAATAACTGCCCGAAGGCGTGACCACGACAACTTGGATAAAAGTCAATGATGTTTATTATGACAACTCCGCAACACAGCAGCAGTAAAAGAAAACGTAAAAGTCAGCAAATAATAAATACAGTTCCTGGGTACTACAGGATGGCAGGAGCCACAGGGCACTGGTAGTGTGAGATAGTTCTTATGATCTTCTAGATGGAAAGTCCTTACCAGGCCCGACTGTAGCAGTGGAGATAACCCAGGATTGTGCCAGCTGGTGTTCCAGGAAAAGCTGGGTTGCTGAAGGTAAAACAGCTGCTGTGGATACTGGCTGGAACCAGACTGTTGTTAGCACGGAGTGGATACTGGCTGGAACCAGTTAAATAATAAATGAACTTGGGAGCGATGAAATATGAACTGAAATGTAGAACTTGAGAGCGGAGAAATAATAATACCGGTGGAGAGTGGTAAAGTGTAGAAAGGACACCGGCCCTTTAAGGGAAGCTGTACTCTGCTGGAAGCTGAGCTGGAAGCAGGTAATGTTGTAGCTGGAAACAGATGAATCCACAATGGATTGGAGAGTCAGGCTACACCGCAGGTGGAATGCTGGTGCGGGTCTCTATGGTGGAAGTCTTGAGACAGGAGCTGGAACCTGGAAGACAATCACAGGAGAGAGACAAACAGGAACTAGGTAAAGCACTGACGCCTTCCTTGCTCAGGCACAGTGTATTTATACCTGCAGCAAGGAAGGGATTTGCTAGGCAATTATGTAGATTAAAAATACTGACAACAGATTGGAGGAAATGATCAGCTGACAGAATCCAAGATGGCTGCGCCCATGCAGACACTTGGAGGGAAGTTTGGTTTGTAATCCATGTGGTAATGAAAACAGTAATGGCGGCGCCGGCCACTGGAGACAGGAGACGCCAGGCTGACAAGTGCACATCCAACCACGCGGACACAGCGGAGGCCGCGGCTGACGTAATCGCCACTCTGACACTCTGCATGCAGAAGCTCAGGGACGGCGGCGGAGGCCGCGGGAGACGCCATGCCAGATGTAATAAGGCGTTACTGTGACAGCGTCTCAGAGAGACAGGAGAGGATGCAGGAATGTGAACATTAGGATAACAGATGGGATCCGGTCCTGGAGCGCTGAGCCAGCCTTAGGAGGCATCTGATGGGTAAGAAATGGCGTCCAGATACCCGGATCGTGACAGTAGTGATTTGTACAGCAAAGCAAACATTTGAAGTGCCCCCTTCCCCCAAAAAAGTTAAATCTTTTCACCTGGGAGAAAACCTTTAGGAGCTCATGTACATTTGGATGTAAATGCATGTTACGCCTTTTTGTTTTTTTAGCAACAACTGCAACTTGTTTCTACTGTGCATGCTCCCTAAAAATAATCTTATTGCATCCTTAGCCATGCATTACTACTGTGATATTTGCAACTGGTTCATGGCAATAAAGCAAATTTCCATTTGATCTTTATGAAAGGAAAGGCAACAGATGTGGGTGTTGATGTGGTCCATTATTTTGTCATTGGGTCTTTTCTAATTTCCTTTTACATTGTGTATATGATTTTACTGTTAACACTGTCTGGCCATGTGTGTGTGTGTGTGTGTGTGTGTGTGTGTGTGTGTGTGTGTAAGAGCTATGTACTGTATTTTTAGCATTGCCTGATACCAGTGTGAAGCCACACCTCCTGGAGTATATCAGACGCATCTGCTTCTGTTCTCTCCAGAAGTAGAGCAGGTGCATACACTTCCCTTGCTGAGCTGGCCATGTTATGCTTATACAGTCAACCTATAATGACTAGTGCATTTTTTTTTCTTTCAAGGCTATTTTGTACTTGTGATTGTAGATACAATTTCTGTCCAACTGTACATGGGACCATTATTATGCATTCTTTTTGTTATCTGTGCTCTCCCAAACAGGCTGCCTGCAAGCTGCACAGAGTAATAGCTATGACCTAAACAAGTATAAAACCCGGTAATGAGGACTCTAGTTCTAATAGCCTGGTTCCAGTTCCAAATCCGGCTGTTGGAATCCACTGTGATTTTTCCCAGGCCAGCTATCTTTATACTGTATCTTGTGGTCAAACTGCTGTTTTGGCTTAAACAAGATATAATACGTGGAGAGCCCAAGTAATTTTGATTTTACAATTATTTATGTACATATGAGTCTTTTGTAGAACTGTGATTTAACAGCGAAATCTCGATCAATGGTCTATATAACTTGGGAAAAGCCAATTATTCCAATAATGGACATGTCTTTTGTCATTTTACAGCAATCAGTGTGAAATCTACACATTGTTTGTGTGAGATCAATAATTCTTTATGACCATCAATAACCACTTGCATAGTACTTGTTACATTGGGCATATCCAAGTTGATGTTAAAAATATGGCTCATGTAGAGGCTGAAAAGTGCTGTAAAACTATTTAATAGTGCAGCATAAATCTATTGCTATTACAGCTAGTATATTGTCCTGCTTCTGTATTTATTGTATGTATCAGCTTGCAATGAATCAACCATGCTCTTAATCCACTTAATCAAATAAAATAAAATGTTTCAGCACTGAGAAAAATTTTTTTTCTGCTAGAAAGAAAGAAAGAGAAAGAAAAATAAACAAAATATTTTGTAATAGACTTACCCAGTAAAGAAAATGTTGGGACTAGGTAAACACGTAAAGAAACCGTCTGGTTTTTTTTTTCCCCTGTAAGAGAATTGTATGCAAGTAATGCTGCTTTCACATCGCAAACCCTGCTTTTGAAACGGTTCTTTAAACTGTTCTTAAAACGGGTCTGAGGAGTTAAACCCCCTTCACATCGCATGTTGTAACTGGTATATTACCATTTCATTACCGTTTTGGTACCTTTCACACTGAACCCGTCTCTCCCATAGAAAACAGTGGTTGTCATTTTAAATGGACTTGGCTAGTCGTACAATGGAACCCAGCAGCTTCAAGCATCTTTACCATGTTTTTGTAGATTACTGCATCCTTCACTGTCCCAGTGATTTGTCTAGCAATTTCTTCATCCCCTCTCATCCTAAGCAGCTCCCTAACCTCCTCATCACTCCAATTTGCCATTTTAAACTGTATTCTGTGTAAAAAATAAAAATAAAAAAAATGCTTCTTCACTCTCATGCGTTTCCTCCAGTTTATTTCCTGCTTCTGCCTGGTGACATCACGCATGGAGACAGCCTATCACCTTCTGTGGTTTGGAAATACCGTTTCAGAGCCTTTCACACTGCACAATGAAACGGGTCTGCACCGTGTAGGACCCTGCTTTTTAACCAGTTTGAATTTACTGGTTACAGATTACTGGTATTTTAAAAGTGGCCCTTGCACACCGCAGCTAGAACCGTTTTGGAAGGCTTAAAAAACTGCAATTTACTGGGCTATAGCTGCGGTGTGAAAGGGGTATAAAAGAGCCAGCTAACATCTTACACCATTTATCTCAGATAATATCATTGCAATGACTATACAACAGCTAACAAATTTGGAAAATTACTGAACTTTTTATTTTCTGTTACGTTACCTGAAGAGTATTAACTTACTTGCTTTGTCGAATTGCGTGACAGGATTTGTATATTTCGCAATTATTTGCAGTCATGCTTCCTACCTTTTTATTCAACATAAAACTGGGACTTGGAAAGAAATAATTCAGTGCCTAGGAAATCATGCCAAACTACACTTTACAGATGTATAATTCTTGTTTTTTCCAACCAGGATTACTGCAAGTACATTTGATAATGCTATAACACATGAATGACCGTTATGTAATACTCTTTCTAAATTAACACATCTTGCAAATGTCTATTTGCTTCCCTAACATCCTTGTTACGTACATTTGAATGAATCCATTTTCTGGACTGTAGAGGTGGCTTCATGGCTTCTACATTCGCAGTTCTTTCATTTTATCCTTTATGTTGGAATACTTCATGTGATAAATTAATTTTTGTTTTTTTAATAAAATTCTATTGGATACACTTTAAATAAATGTTCTTAACCTAATTCAGTCTTAAAAAACCTGCCAATATCTGAGTGTTTTAAAAAAAAAAATACTAGTCCGTTAATGCCCCTTTCAGACCGCCAGTAATAACCCTGGTTATTGCATATGAGCACTCGGTAACCCTGGTTGCTGGGCAGTCTGAAAGGGGCCAGGGGAAATAACCCGAGTCGAGTGACCAGGGTCGATTACAGCTTCAATCCAGGTCGCTGTGCGGTGTGAAAGGATAAGCAGGGGCGATGCGACATGTTACCCGTTCACTGTATAGGAACAGGCCTCCAGTATGCGTCATCCGTAACGTCACCAACCCAGCAATATGCCGAGTTGGGGATGCTGTCTGAAAGGGGTTTCAAGCTGGTCACACCCGGAAAGGAGCCGCCATGTACTGGTCCTGGGTGCAACCATCTTATACCGTGTGAAAGGGGTGTAAGTGGTTAAACACTGACATGGTGCACCACATAAGAACATGAACATTGTAATGGTGAACATACAGTAAATACTGTATGAATAAAGGACTCCGCAGCAACGTTATAGAGAAATCTTGCTCCTTTCTAAGCTTGAGAAAAGATAGAGAATTTTCCGAAACATATGCTGGGCATACACGGTCAGATGTAATACCTGTCAGATCCATGATAGATCATGGGAATACACTGTAAGATATCTCCTAGTGTATTGCCACAAAATACCTGGTTTACTCCGCTTGGGAGGAGACCTTTCCCCGTTCCTTTTGCTATGGAGTAACAGGGGAAATGTCCGTCGGTTGGTTGCGGCAGTGCATACACTACCTAGTACGGCCAACCTGGACCTTAAAAAATATTGCATCATACGGACTTGCTGGCGATTTGGCGTGTCCGACCTACCAATATTTTTGGATTGATTGCACTCATACACTGTACATTTATCTCTAGGCTATCCACTGATTGCCCAGATAGTTGTATAATGTATGCCCAGCACAAGCTGGAGAAAACTGTCAATAATATTTTTAGATGTGGCTTTATACCTTAATGCAGGTGTAGGCAACATGTGACACGTGTGAGGTGGAACTGCACATTCCAGCATGCCTGAATGCAGTTTTAGCATGCCCTAGCAGTAAAGCTGTTGCAGGGAATGCTGAGATATGTGGTTTCACAGTGGCTGGAGTGCCACACATTGTCTATCCCTGTGTGTGATTACAGATGGCATACAGTATGTCACCTTGAGTACTAGCCCCTAGTCAAGCTGATGTGGGGTATGTTATCATCTCCTATATAATAGCCCAGATCTGTGACTTTGTGCCTCACCACCACCCACAGCACCTCCAGACCCCCTCCACCATCCACCCCCCCAACACTGGGCGGAGTTAGTCAAATGAGTCACAGATCTGGGCAAATTTATAGGAGACTAGGAGCAGAAGCAGATGGTATGGGCATGGCACAGGCAGGGGTGCATACCTCCCAGCTTTCTTCAGGCAGACAGGGGGTGCATACCTCCCAGCTTTCTTCAGGCAGAAGGAGGGTCACGCGCGCCGAAAAGGGTGCGTGGCCAATCAAAGGGGCGTGGCTTCACGGGAGGACCGCGACCGCGAGCCACGCCCCCATTTTCATCAGTGAGGAGGCATGCCCAGCGCTCTGTGAGCTGCTGGCATGCCCCCAGGAGCGGATTATGAGTCCGGGGGGCCCAGGGCACTTGAGACAGGGGGGCCTATCTCATTGCTGTGTCTGCTGTGGGTTTGGGGGCGTGGCCTAATCGTGGTATGCGTGGCCATGCCCCCTTATGCAAATTCCGGGAATTCTTTATTTTATTTTTTTATGGGATTTTGGCCCCTCAGCTAGGGGTAAATCCAGAGGGGGTGGTCACTCCCCCCTACACACCCGCACAGGCAGAAGAAAGCAGGGAGGCTGCTGCCTCCCTGCAACACTACAGACCTGCCAACACGCAGCAGCGTGTGCTGACTGTAGCACAATGCTGCTGCTGTTGCTGGCAGGACGGGGGAGCTTCAGAGCTGGGACAGAGCTACTCCAGCCGGGGGGCCCCCTAAAACTGTGGGGCCCACGGTACGTACCCCCTGGCCCCCCCTTTAATCCGGCTCTGCTGCCAGACTCCCCCTGATGCCCCTTCTCCCTCTGTCTCTACTAAATAGACGTCTATTCACCGCTGCTCTGCTAAGCAGAACAGCGAGTACAGGAGCTTCCCAACTTCCCCCCACCGCTGGACACTGCGGCCCGCGGGTGGGACAGCAGGACAGACCCAAAAAAATGGGACTGTCCCGCGAAAATCGGGACAGTTGGGAGGTATGGGGGTGTGTGAGGGGGTATGCCGTACAGACAGACGGGCACCGGCTCACTGTGTGCTTGATCCCCCACATCAGCAAACTCAACAGGGTCTCTCTGGCGCGGAGGAGCGTCACTTTCTGGCACACTCCACGCTTCTTAGCTACAGTTTTGTGGGGCACCTGCCGCTGTGCAGGTTCCGTACTGCCTCTATTATTTCCAGCCCCGGCAACACCGCTGCTAGCTGCAGCGCTGCCGCCCGCAGTGAGGTGCGCCCAGCTCCTTCACACACTTTAGCCGGCGGGCAGCGCTGCAGAAGTCCGCGCTGCTTGCAGGCTCCGACCCCCTCCTCCCTCCATCCGCAGAGTCTCCTGGGGACTAACCAGTCACTCCCAGTCGCCCCTTACCACAGTGCCAGGCAGCCGCGCGAGGTCTGCGCCACGTGCATGCTATGACCCCCTCCTCCCTCCAGCCGCAGCGTCTCCTGGGGGCTAACCAGTAACTCCCAGTCTCCCCTTACCACAGTGCCCGGCAGCCGCGCGAGGTCCGCGGTGTGTGACTGAGGAGTGGGGGGGGGGAGGGATGCGGACGGGCAGAGGAAGCAGGACTCCAGCCTGAGAATGTCATCCATGCCAAGTCTCCACCAGCAGCAGATCCCAACAGGTTGGAGTGGAACAGCAGCAGCCAGCAGCAGTGACTCTGGTAAGACGCATCTGTCTGTCACCACTGTTTTGTCCCTAATACCAATCTCTCCCGTGCCCTGTGTTCTGTCATGTCCCTGTCACCCTTATCCTGGCCCTGTCACCCTTATCCTGGCCCTGTCACCTTTATCCTGGCCCTTTCACCCTTATCCTGGCCCTGTCACCCCTGTCCTGGTCCTGCCACCCCTACCCTGTCCCCCCTACCCTGTCCCTGTCCCCCCCTATCCTGACCCTGTAATTTCTGTCCTGGCCCCCTTCACCCCTGTCCTGGCCCCGTCACCACTGTTCTGACCCTATAACCCCTGTCCTGGCCCTGTTACTGCATACCCTCCAACTACCTTTTTGGCAGGTACAGTACCCGCAGCGACTCCAGACCCCTCACCAATGCACCACACCGCCGCACCTTCCCCTCCACCACATGCGGCACTCCAGCCCTCCCCCACACGCTGTGTCTTCAGACCCCCTACACCACCCACGGCTCCCACTCCCCCGCCCCTCCACCACCCACAGCACCTCCAGACCCCCTCCACCATCCACCCCCCATATATGTCTCCCCCACACATCTGCCCCCCCCCCCTCCACCCGCAGCATCTGTAGACACCCTCCTCCATCCGCGGTGTCCCCCCCTCCCCCACCCCTCCCCCACCCATGGCACCCCCGCACCTGCCCCTCCACCACCTGCAGCGCCTCGGGACCCCCTTCCCCATCCGCCGCACCACCCGCGGCGCCTCCGGACCCCCCGGCACCCCCGCCCCTTCCCATCCCACAGCACCCATCCGCAACATCCCCGCACCTGCCCCTCCAGACCCGTGGCACCCCTGCCCCTCCCCCACCTGCAGTGCATTCGGACCCCTCCCCCATCTCAGCCCCCACTCCTCTGCCCCTCCCCCACCTGGAGCACCTCCCGGTCCTTCCCCATCCGGGCCCCCCGTATCCGCCCCCCACACCCTGCAGCATCTACAGATACCCTCCCCCATCTGCAGTCCCCCCCCCCCCCCCCCCGCACCCGCTACATTCTGTACATCGTGCCCTGCAGGTGCTGTTCACGCCGTCGCAAGGGGATGCGCCTCCTTCACCATTGCACGCCCTTTCATTGTGCAATATTTAACCACTAACAAAGGAATGCAGGTAATACTCCATATAATACAAATATTGAACTTCAGATAGGCATGCACGGGTTAAGGGGGCGTAGCCCCTTGCGACGGTGTGAAGAGCGCCCGTAGGGCGCGATGAAGCACCTAGTGTCTTTGATATTACTTGTACAGATATTCACTTCTTTTAAATGTATATTTTCAAAGCATGTCTGCTTTGAAAATGGTACAAGCTTCATATACCTGAGGGCTGCAATTCCATTTTACCAAAAATAGGGCAGTGCAATTTTAAAGAATATTTTCTATTTTTAAACACGCAGAAGATGAGTTGTTTTGTATGAAAGCTTGTCTTGTGCCTGGTCCATGTGACTCAGTTCTGAAAACAATGATTCCATCTCTGGAAACAGCTCGGTATGACTGTACAGGAGTTTCATCTCACTTGCTTCGTAATCCTGCCACACACACTGCAATATCGCAGCAGGTAGCAAGCTGCATAAGGGCCCCTAAGAACCAATTTACTTGATAACCGTTCAATAGTAATTGATCAGGTTATTATCAAATGTGTTGTGTTTGTAAGAACGCTGTAATCTGCCTGAAACTGAAGAAAAGTTGATCTTTGACTTGTAAGAGATTCTCTTTTCTGTTGTACACAATTGGATTCACAGCTGCATGCTCATTGCATACATATTCCATCATACAGATGTGTCTTCATATATCTAGCCCCAAAACGCCACGCAACTGGAGATGCCTGCTGT
Organism: Pseudophryne corroboree; assembly: GCF_028390025.1. Lineage (NCBI taxonomy): Eukaryota > Metazoa > Chordata > Amphibia > Anura > Myobatrachidae > Pseudophryne > Pseudophryne corroboree. The sequence continues at coordinate 554,211,269 of NC_086449.1, read as the reverse complement.
GAAATCCTGTGCAACTCTGCTAGCGTCAGGCGTCTTTTTTTTTTTTTTTTTCTGAAACAGCGTCTTAATCGCAATGCGATGCGACTAGGATGCACCAGGAGACTGTTGACTAATTTGATATGAGAAACTTGTGTATCTGTGTGTGACTGAGTCTGAATCTGTGTACAGAGTGCTACGATGCGACTGGCTGTCTTTTTTTTTTTTTTAATGCCAAGCCCATTGTGCTTCGTATACAGACTCAGTTGCACACACATATACAAGTGTCACATATCAAATTAATCAGCACAGTCACCTGGTGCATTTTGTCAACAAAAAGACATCCAGCGCTAGCAGAGTCTTGTGGGACCTGGCCCGCTGATATAGGCGTAACTGCAGTAAGGATGTATGAGGACACATCTGTGTCTTCTTTTAGCATGCACATTAAAGCCAGTTCCATGCTTACATATTGTATAACATCCCTATAAGGGGTTTTCAGTTTAAAGAACACCTGTACTTAATTGCCTAAATTCCCCTTAATACTACTTTGTTCGGTTCACACGAGTGTATTGTTGTGCAGCTCAAAGAATATGTAGCTTTACATTTTTTTCAAGTATGTTCTACTCTGAGGGACCAGCGGTCTTCAGTCATGCAGTTCCAATCGTGTCTCTATTTGCTTTAAGAAATTTATTTTGGTTTGCTAATGTACGAAATACATTGACTATGTGTGATGTAGGCAGCCCTGAAAGTGCCAGATAGGGGTCTATTCTATTCAAGTGTGGAGAAGTGAGCCAGTGGAGAAGTTGCCCATGGCAACCAATCAGTGTTGAGGTAACATTTATAAAATGCAGTCTATAAAATTATAAGTAGTGGCTGATTGGTTGCCATTAACAACTTCTCCACTAGCTCACTTCTCCACATTTTTCACTGCTTCATGAATATGGGGGGAATTCAGATCTGATTGCATCAGCAAAATTGTTATCTAATGGGCAAAACCACACGCACTGCAGGTGAGGCAGATATAACATTTGCAGAGAGAGTTAGCGTTAATGACTTTGGATAGTCTATTAAATGCAGCTTGGTTCTTACTTGCACTGAATACGTTTTTTCAATACATATATGTATATCCAAAAGAGGTCTGTAACTACACATTGAAGCTAAATTCTAGGAGCATATAACATAGGAACTCTTTATAATGAAAATGATGTATAGACACATCTAAAGTACCGGGAGAAGAAATGCACACTCCCGTACATAGGGGGTCATTCCGAGTTGTTCGCTCGTTTATTTTTTTTCCGCAACGGAGCGATTAGTCGCTAATGCGCATGCGCAATGTCCGCAGTGCGACTGCGCCAAGTAAATTTGCTATGCAGTTAGGAATTTTACTCGCGGCATTACGAGGTTTTTTCTTCGTTCTGGTGATCGTTGTGTGATTGACAGGAAGTGGGTGTTTCTGGGCGGAAACTGGCCGTTTAATGGGAGTGTGTGAAAAAACGCTACAGTTTCTGGGAAAAACGCGGGAATGGCTGGAGAAACGGAGCAGTGTCTGGGCGAACGCTGGGTGTGTTTGTGACGTCAAACCAGGAACGAAACTGACTGAACTGATCGCAGATGCCGAGTAAGTCTGGAGCTACTCAGAAACTGCTAAGAAGTGTCTATTCGCAATTCTGCTAATCTTTCGTTCGCAATTTTGATAAGCTAAGATTCACTCCCAGTAGGCGGCGGCTTAGAGTGTGCAAAGCTGCTAAAAGCAGCTTGCGAGCGAACAACTCGGAATGACCCCCATAGGGGGTAATTCTGAGTTAATCGCAGCAGGAATTTTGTTAGCAGTTGGGCAAAACCATGTGCTCTGCAGGGGGGCAGATGTAACATGTGCAGAGAGAGTTAGATTTGGGTGAGGTGTGCTCAATCTGCAATCTAAATTGCAGTGTAAAAGTAAAGCAGCCAGTATTTACCCTGCACAGAAACAAAATAACCCACCCAAATCTAACTCTCTCTGCACATGTTATATCTGCCTCCCCTGCAGTGCACATGGTTTTGCCCAACTGCTAACAAAATTCCTACTGCGATCAACTCAGAATTACCCCCATACTCGTATACATATAAAAACATGCATGCACATATATGCACGAAGGCACATCCCCCCCCCCCCCCCCCCCCCCCAGGCCCAACATAATTACATGCATGGAGTGAGCACTGTGGGACTGATTGTTCAAAACTGCTGATGTAAAGGATATGGCACATTCTCTGAGATCATTGAACTGTATTTGGGGCAGTAGGGCACAAAATTATACCGATGAAAAATCCACCGATAATATCAGTTTGTTGTGGGGAAATTTTATATCCGTGTATTAAAGTGTTAGTATTGTATTAAAGGGGTTGTGCTGGAACACAGATGAATAGGCCCTATGGCCACTAGGGTCACGTGGGGTGCGTGTGCCGCAAGGGTGAAGTGTGAAGATACGTGTGTAAGTGCATGTGCATGTTGCTTCATGGGATATATAGGTGTGAAATTGACCTATCAATTGGATCACAAAATGTGCTTAAGGGGAAAATATCGTGGTGATTGGCCTTCCTAATAGGAAAGAGGGAATTAGACAGAGGATGGGAGAGAGATGGTAACAAGGTAAACTACTACACTGCAAACGTGTGTACTCATGGGGAGAAGTGAGATGTGCTGAGGCTGCAAACAACTTTGTGTAAGAACAAGGAGAGGCAAGGAAACATATAGGTAAGAGAGAGTATGTACCTGCCAGTGAAAAAACCTGGCATGGTTGTGTGTGGTGACGACTGTGTATAGGTGGAGGCGCTGATGAGCAGGGGATGGAGGTAAAAAGCAAAGCTAATTTTTAATCTGGGGGATTGACAGAAATATCGGTCAATGCCACCAGAGATTGACATTTGAAATTATTCCAGAAAGGCACTATAATTAATATATCCGTTCAGACCAGATGGTTTTAGGCATTCCAACAGAAAAGTCCACTCGCTCTCCTTTTTAATCAGCTCTCTGCTGAGGTCGCCTCCTCTTATTCCTAGATGAATTCTGTCTAGTCCAAAGACTTGCATTTCCTTCGGAGAATCTTGATGTTTAGCGTGGTAATGTCGTGCCACAGACGTGAGTTTTTTTTTTTTTAGCTCTGACTAGATCCAAGGAGGCATTCCGGATTGTACCCATATGTTCCAATATCCGGGTTTTGAACTTCCTGGTGGTCATTCCAACGTATCGTAGGTTGCAACTGTACGTGATGCAGTACACTACCCCTTGTGTCTCACAGTTGAAAAAGTGTTTGATGGTGATATCTTGTCCCCTTCTGTCTTTTACCGAGTTGGTCTTTAAGATCTGTGGTCAGGCCTTGCACCATCCACATGGGAAGGACCCAGTCACGCTGCTGGTTCTAGTTGTCTCTCGGGAGAAATTACTCTGTACTATTAGATCTTTCAAGTTTCTTGATCTACGCCAACTCAGTTGAAGTTTGGAATCAAGCAGGAGGGACAGGTCCGTATCTAAATGAAGAATTAGCATGTGTTTCTGAATTACGTCCCGTAGGGATCACCACTCAGGACAAAAAGTGCCCACGAATCGAATTTTGGCATTGTCTCTCTTATTCCTGGATTTGTCTTGAAAGATAAGGGGTTCCCTTTTCATCTGGAGGACTGAGTGTTGTGCCCGTTTAAGTGAGTGATTGCTGTAGCCGCGTGCTTCTAGGCGTTTGGATAGTTCCTGGCTCTTCTGTTTGTAAATGTTATCCTCAGAGCAGTTACGCAGAAGTCGGAGAAATTCCCCTTTAGGGATGTTTTCAATAGTGGGGGGGAAAGCGGGAACTGGTCTGCAACAGAATAGTATTATTTGCTGTTTCCTTACGGAAGAGTTCAGTGGCCAATGTCCCATCCTCGGTTTTGTAAATGCTCAGATCCAAGAATGATATCCTCTCCTTGCTGAGAGTGTGAGTAAGTTGAATACTGAGATTGTTAGTGTTAAGTATATTGATAAAATCAAGATATTACACTTGTAAAATGGCTGAATGAATCTGGAGTGCATAAACACAAGTGACTTGTGTGTTTGCCAACCTGGTATAATTGGCAAACAAACACAAATCTGGCCCCTTCTGTTATTGGCAACTTGTTCCATTTTGATGCATAATTCTTATTTCCCAGGGAAGACCCCAGTAAGTACATAAATGCCACAGGAAGGAGCTCTGTAATGCATAATAACACTGTCCCCTGTAGTCTCATTAAGAAGGTTTATTTCAAGACCTGTGAAATCTGATTTGTTGGAGCTAGCTACATTGGTCTTCTACCACTGGCTGGGCTACTTTACAACACTGTATCATTTCATGTCTCATTGTACTAAGATTTATTGACTCTCATGCTGGTATCAGACACTGGGCAATAGATGCGCTTTAAATTATAAAAAATCTTGGCTAGTCCCATGCTAGTTTGTGTGTGTTTTGTTTTTTTTCTTCTCTTACCCTGGTTGGCCTAGTACTACAGCCCTGCTAATTTGGCACTAAGAAAAGAAAATATATGGTCTTTTATAACCGTGGAAAGAGCAACTGCATTTAAATTGTCTGGCTACAGTAGACTAATAAAAGTTGATGAGATTTGCTCCCACAATATAAAGTTGTTGACTGTCATAGTTCTTTTTCCAGAAAATGAGACCTGTTGTTCCTCTAACATCTATTGTTTTGAATGAAGGCTTAAGTACAAGGATTAAAGAAATGCTTTGTACCAGTTTATTAAAGATGTATTTTCTGCATGTGTGTGGGGTAGTGGTGGTGGAGGGTATTTGCTGTTTACCATATAACAACCCCCTCATTCCTGGTATACAGTATGCATTAAATGGGTCTTTTATGAAATCTTAACAAATCCTTGTCAGAGTCTTCCATAAACAATGGTATAAATTAAATGGATGTTTTGATGGTTCAAATAAAAGGATTACCAATAGAACAGCAGAATTTAGCTGGAACTAGAGATTATTTTAAATGAAGCAAAAACACAGTTGGGTAAATTAATAATATAGTTTTTGTATTTTACATTTTCAAAAATCTTTCACCAAGTTTTCAATTACAGCAATTTCCCCAATATGGAGTAATTGTCAAAACAAGTACAGTATTGCAGTGGAAAAATGTAGTAAAATGGAAAAAGGCATTAATGGCAGACCACAGTTTCAGCAATTAGTTGAAGTGAGTGAAATAAATTTAAGTCATTCACTTTGCAGTATTTCAGTGAAAATAGTGGATAACAAAAAGCCTGGTCAAAGTTCTCTGTAATACACTTATAGGTGAATTTTCACAGCAGGAACTGTCCTGAAGCACCACTTAAGTATTTATTAGGCTAGAGTTTTGCAAACATTTTTGAATCGTGTCACCCTAGAGCAGGTATTCCCAACTTCGGTCCTCAAGGCACACTTACAGTGTAGGTTTTAGTGATATCCAGGTTTCAGCACAGAAGGTTAAATCAAAATAACGGCGGTACTAACTAGATCCCCTGTGTTACACAGAAATTCAGGAGCAGATATGAAATGAAATAAGTTGTGTGTGTTTACATCCTTAGGTTCAGTTATATGGTGAGGTACAGGGTTCGCATCTGTTTGTCCACATATTTTATGCCATAAGCACTGGTTTCACCTATTACATTGACCATAAATAATTTGATTTGGTCCTGGACCACCAAATCAGGGCACCCCTGCAAATGGGCCGAGGCACCCCAGTTTGGGAACCACTGTAATAGGCTCTGTAAAAAATCTTACAGTCTGTCTCATCTTTCGGGCATCCGGGAGACCTATGCTGGGTACACACTAGTAGAAATATCTGCGGATCAATTGATCTGCCGATATATCTATAAACGGAGCATACACACTGCCTGATCCGTCGGGACTGACGTCACGAACTGGGCGTGCGTTTACACGCGCCCGTCCAGTTCAGCTGTCAATCACCGCCGGCTGCTGCTGCATGTGTGCGGGCGGTCGCCTGACCGCACTTACACACATCGATGCACCAATATATCGGTTGATATATTGGTCATCGGCTGAGTTGCGGGGCCGACGCAATATGTCTGTGAGTGAAGGCGTTGACTGACATCGTTTGTACACACTGGCCAACAGACCCGCGATATATATCGGCCGTTCAATAAAACGGCGGATATATCGACCAGTGTGTATGCACCATTATGCTGGGTATACACTTGTAGATATATCTGCAGATCAATTTAACTGCAGATATAGCTACAGATACACGGACCACTGGCTGTGCTGCGGGGCCTACATGATATCTCTGTGAACGTCGGCGTTCACAAACATATCGCTCGTACACACTGACGGTGTGGCCGACGGACCTGTGATATATATATAGAACGGTCGCTATATCGGCAAGTGTGTAAGCACCTTTAAGCTGGCAGATTTATCTGCAGATGGTGGTTGTTCATACACACAGAAAGATGCACCAATATATTTACAGATATTTTGGCCATCTGCTGTGCAATATATCTGTGAAAGACGTCGTTCAGACATATTGCTTGTACAAACCTGCAGATCAGAAAAAGATATATTGGCCGATCAATTGCTTGGCCAATATATCTGCCAGTGTGTACCCAGCATGACACAGTGTTACACTTGTGATCTTGACTTTCATCCAGCTCTGATGCAAACTGTGATAGGTGTAAAGGTGCATACACACAGAACGATTACAGCCACGATGTGGGCGTTCCAGATCAAATGGAATGACAGATCGTGCACATTGTTCCATGTGTATGACCGATACCAATGGCGATGCGCGCACCCGCGGGTCGCTAGCGACGGCCCCTGATCTTTTGAAGATGCAAGAAGATCTGGGGCTGTCGTTAGCGATGCCATGCTGCCGAATGCACTTGCCGGTTCTGGCCTCCGGGTCCTTTCGCTGACTATTTTTAATAGTCACGTGTGTACCCACCATAAGGTGCTTTTCTATCATTGCGTTTTTAATTGACAACCTTTTCAAATCCTTTCATGCCACATTGCAGTGTTTGAATGCTCTGCTTTTGCATCAAAAAAAGTGCAGCTTTCGTAAGAACTGAATTGCTCCTGTAGTGGGTAATAGTCTCAGAGCTCCTGTTGTAACAATTTTCAGATGTCTTGGAGCACTTATATCTTATTGACTAAGCTAAAGTTCTTAGTCCCTGCTTCAGAGATGTGACATCATTCTGGTCACAGGAGGTTTTCACGTGTGTAGATACAAGTAAAATTACTTTTAAGTCCTCATTAGAATCTAAAAGTTTTGGACAAGCCCAAATTATATATTTGCAATTTGTAAATACCTAGTCAGTATAGATCATCTTTTTACTTAGTACTAGCTGAATACCCGTGCTTCACTGTGGAATTTCAGGTATAATTGCAAAGAGATGAAAAGCGCTGGTATTTAAGCAAATATAATACTGCTTTTCAATTCTTTACATATATGTTTGTCAGTCCGCACCTCCAGGCCGGCTTTTCCCGGTTTGATGCTGTCAAAAGGCTGGTGCTGAGGAGAATAATCTGCCTCTTTCTCTGCCCTGTCCCGCTGGGATGACAGGCCAAGCTCCGCCCGCTGTATGTTAAATATGAAAGTCCCTTCCTGCCTCAAAAGGTCTACTATAGTCCCGGTCCCCAAGAAACCCACTATCACGTACCTGAACGACTACAGGCCGATAGCACTGACGTCTGTGGTCATGAAAACGTTTGAGCGTCTGGTTTTGAATCACCTGAAAACTGTGACTGGCCCCCAACTAGACCCCCTGCAGTTCGCCTATCGCTCAAATCGGTGTGTCGAGGATGCAGTCAACCTGGGCCTGCACTACATTCTACAGCACCTAGACATTCCTGGTACCTACGCGAGGGTCCTGTTTGTCGATTTCAGCTCGGCCTTCAATACAATCGTCCCCAGCATCCTCCACCCCAAATTACTTCGCCTAGGGGTCCCAGAAGCTACCTGTTCCTGGATAATAGACTTCCTGACAGATAGGACACAGGTGGTGAAAGCGGGGGAATTCACCTCTCAAGCGCGGTCCATTAGTACAGGGGCCCCTCAGGGCTGTGTCCTCTCACCCCTGCTCTTCTCCCTGTACACAAATGACTGTACCTCAGAGGCGCAATCAGTAAGGATCATCAAATTCGCCGATGACACCACCGTCATCGGCCTCATCAAGGATGGGGACGAATCGGCCTATAGACGGGAAGTAGACCGGCTGGCCCAGTGGTGCATCCACAACAACCTCGAGCTCAACCCCCTCAAAACTGTCGAGATGATAGTGGACTTCAGGAAGAAGTCATCTAGTGCACCTCCGCTAACGATTGCTGACAGTGTGGTATCGCTAGTGGACTCCTTCAAGTTTCTAGGGACCACAATCTCCCGGGACCTTAAATGGGGGTCCAACGCTGACGCCACTGTTGGGAAAGCGCAGCAGAGGTTGTTCTTTCTCAGGCAACTAAGGAAGTTCAACATCCCACAGAAGCTTCTGCTCCTCTTCTACTCCGCGATTGTGGAGTCGGTACTGTGCTCCTCGATACTCGTATGGTACAGCTCCGCCAGCGCGAGGGACAGATGCAGGCTCCAAAAGCTGGTCAGAACCGCAGAGAAGATCATCGGGGCCGACCTTCCCTCAGTCCAGGACCTGTACTTGTCCAGAGCTAAAAAGCGGGCAATGAAGATAGTAAAAGACCAGCTACACCCCGGCCACAGCATGTTTAACTTGCTTCCTTCAGGCAGGCGTTACAGGGCCGTCCCCGCCAGGTCCGCCAGAAGCCTCAAAAGTTTCTTTCCCCAAGCGGTCCGCCTGCTGAACTCCTGAACATTGACTGACTAGACGTACATGTAACTCACTTGTGTTCCTACCGTATACCCTATCTGTGTGACTTTGCTTACCCCCCCACCTGCTTATCTGTTACCTACTTGGCTGTTGTAAAGCAAACCGAAGACAAATTCCTAGTATACGCAAGTATACCTGGCCAATAAACCTGATTCTGATTCTGATTCTGATGTGGAGTTTGCAGGGATAGGCTGACTCTATTCCAAAGGGTCCTAGGTCTCATTGCTTAGCTTCTATCTCTTCTTAGGGCTCCTCCTTTTGAAGTAAAAAGGTAAAGACTTTTGCGCAACACCTAAGGTCACTGGGAGAGTTGTCGGTACCCTTTACACAGCAGATAAGCAGTTGCTGACTATCAAGCTTTCATTTAATGCATTTAAAAGTCAAAATATTTGTCTCTCCTTTCCTCCTATTGCTTTCTGAGAGGTTCAGCAATGTTTAGTTCAAGTGACAGGTTAACCTCTGACAATTGAGACACTATCCTCTCCTGACTGGAAATAGGTTGGTTAAGTACTTTTATCTTGAATATATATATATATATATATATATATATATAAAATATATATATATAAAATATAATGCAGCAATGGCTTCGCACTACGGACAACGTAGTCATATATGTGGTGCCCTCCCCATATGCATGGATAATAGCTGGATTCTTACAAGTAAGAAAAAAGGGCGGCACTTCAGTATTTAGATGAAAAAGTATTCCTTTAGTGAATGTTCATATTAGGCGTCAACATTTCAAGGCCCTCAGGCCTTTTCGTCAGGACGTTTATAAGTGTGCAGATGCTTTGTATTCACTATTCTGCACATTTATAAACGTCCTGACGAAAAGGCCACAGGGCCTTGAAACGTTGTCGCCTGATATGAACATTCACTAAAGGAATACTTTTTCATCTAAATACAGCATATATATATATATATATATATATATATATATAATATGTATGGCAAATACGACTGACTCATCACAAAATCTCCTGAACCATAAGGATTGACTTTCTTACCAGTGGCAGTTACAGAGCAGTCCATTATTCAAATAGGGGAGCCACACCCAGCGATGTTTGACAGTGTTTAGGGGTGGCAGTTGATGTGGCTCCCCTATTTGAATAATGGACTACTCTGCAACTGTCACTGGCAAGGAAGTTCTGGAACAGAGCATTGTGTCCTCCCCTCTCCGTGACTTGGTATCGCCGACACCATGCATTCTTTATAGCCCCATCTGGCTGGGCTGTCTTAACTCTCTTCTGTGAGGTCGGAATTCCCAATAATCATCTCACCCCTTTCAACCCCTTTGTGGGTTGAATTGTGAAAAATCCCCCCTTAGTGGGTGCCTATTTTTATTTATTTTTTGTTAAATTAATTGCAATTCCTATTAAACATGGATACTGCTTTGTTGTCATAAAATGGGTTTATATTGTGAAATAATTTGGGTGCTGTATGGTATAAAGTTTACATTTTTTTTTTTTTTCATTCTATTCCCCTTATGTCTTAGTGTGCTTTTTGTGGTAGTGATACAATGGCTGATACCACCGTCTGTTTGCATTTCAGAACAGCAATGTACATTGCATGAGAGAATTTCTTTTTTTTTTTTTCCTCAGTGAAGCTTTTGCTGGGAGAGCACATCCTGCAAAATCCCCCAGGCTGCATCTGATGATCTAATAAGGGATGATTAGAGAGCCAAATGTATCTCCGAGACTATCTATGAGCCATCGCTGCCGCTCGCCAACATGCCATGCACACCAATCTAATCCATTGTTCTCTTTTTTTTTTTTTTTTTTGTAGCAGTTCATTCTGTGACCTACGTATGCTTAAATGGATGTAACTACAGATAAATCACTTGTGCATAATTAATTACATTTGTTAAAAGCTTTTTTTCTGTTTGTTGTGTTATTCGTCTATGTGATGGTGATATGTTTTGCTACACTACAGTCCCAGAAATTCACTGTATGTAAAAATATTTGAAGAAACTTAGAAATTTGGTGGGGTCCACGTCTGCCCCGCTTCTCTTGAGTCAAGTTTGTTTACAGTGGTACTAGATCCTGATAAAACTAGGTAAGAAAATATTTCCCCATTTCTTGGTAAGAAACAGGAAATACAAATAGACTACAGCTAGGTACTTACTATACAATCATCAGACAGAACAGCTGAAATTTGTATGATATGCCTGATAATTGTGTAGTGGTGGGTGCAAGAGCGTCACAGGAGCATCAGCTGCTTCAAACCCTCCTGCAACGGGTCAGATCAGGAAGTTGGGATTTTCTGTCATTCTTAAAAATTCTGATAAAGTACTCCGTAAGCCATAGGTTCTTAAACTCGGTCTCCAGGACCCCAAACAGTCAATGTTTTCCAAGTAACCCAGCAGTTGCACAGGTTTGTTAATCACTGACACCATTTTAAAAGGCGGAGCTAATTATTTCATTTGTGATTCGGTGAGGAGACCTGCAAAACATGCACTGTGTGGGGTCCTGAGAACGTGTACTAAGCTACAATCTGAATAATCACTCTGTTGGGTGCACTCAGTTTAAGAGACACCAGTGCCTAAAGTTTGCCGAGTGTCCTGGCTGCGCATGTAATGGGGAGTAAACACAAGCCACAATAGTAAATGTAAAGTGCCTATGCTGGCCCTCCTATATAGCTAAGGAGCTCGTCCCCTGTCCCTTGCCATGTGTCCAATTTGCCAGAAACCCTTCTCCAGCTAAGGGCCCATAGGTGGCTGTGTAGTTAGCATTCACAGTTGGAGAGTGACCGGTCAGGCCAAAGTACACCACTGGGAGTAGGGATGACCCAGAAGCTATTTTATTTCTTACCCAGTCCTTTTGATATCAATGAACTCCAACAAACATATTTTGCTTGAATCTAAGTAACTTTCTATTCTGTTAATATTCATAGTAATATGCACATGACCCCTGCTCTTCTACTTGTGTGGTTTATGAGGAAGGTGGGAGTGATTTCTTGGAGCTATACAGCATTTCCATTTTTGCCTTGTAAATGCTGATTTTATTGTGCAGTGATCTCCCCAGAGAATTTTTCTAGGTGGTTGCATCAAGAGGAAGCTGTGTGGGGTCCTTTGTAATAATAAAATGTTGAATTCCTGATCTTACATTGATTTAAACTTGAGATTAATATTTTATATATTAATTCTTCTCTTCATCTTAATAGCCCAGCTGTCTGCAGATTTTCATCAAAGTCTGTAGGATCTGGTTCCTCTAGTGAAATCAGCATCGTATTAGTGTGCTTTCCTTTATGCCATTCCTTAAACAGGGTTTAATTAGTTTTATAGTAGAAATTGCTCTTAGAGTGACCCGAATACTGCCCCACTTGCTTTTTGGACACGCATACATTTTTAAGAGCATCCCAGATACTGCCCCACTTGCTGGCTACACAGAAGCACCCTAGTAACAAACGTGTGGATGCAGTCAGTCCACTGTCTCACTGGTCACCGGCGACTGTTCCCATCGTCCACCGCACCCTTCCTTTTATACTAGGGGAGAGACCTGCTCTGCCCTCCAGTCTGCCACCACCTGGCACAGTGATGCTTAAGTCGCACTGCGCTGATGTTTATATGAAATGACAGCATGACGTTCGATGCGTTACTGCTCTTACTGCCTGAGCAATAAAACATGGGTAGGACACTGTTGTGTCCTTTATGTTACACTTTTTTCTCTGACGTCGTAGTGGATGCTGGGAACTCCGTAAGGACCATGGGGAATAGCGGCTCCGCAGGAGACTGGGCACAAAAGTAAAAGCTTTAGGACTACCCGGTGTGCACTGGCTCCTCCCCCTATGACCCTCCTCCAAGCCTCAGTTAGATTTTTGTGCCCGGCCGAGAAGGGTGCATTCTAGGAGGCTCTCCTGAGTTTCTTAGAAAAAGTTTAGTTTTAGTTTTTTTATTTTCAGTGAGACCTGCTGGCAACAGGCTCACTGCATCGAGGGACTAAGGGGAGAAGAAGCGAACCTGCCTGCTTGCAGCCAGCTTGGGCTTCTTAGGCTACTGGGCACCATTAGCTCCAGAGGGACCGAACACAGGCCCAGCCTCGGAGTCCGGTCCCAGAGCCGCGCCGCCGGCCCCCTTACAGAGCCAGAAGCAAGAAGAGGTCCGGAAAAATCGGCGGCAGAAGACATCAGTCTTCAACAAGGTAGCGCACAGCACTGCAGCTGTGCGCCATTGCTCCTCAGGCACACTTCACACTCCGGTCACTGAGGGTGCAGGGCGCTAGGGGGGGGCACCCTGAGCAGCAATGTAAAACACCTTGGCTGGCGAAAATACACCACATATAACCCCCAGGGCTATATGGATGTATTTTAACCCCTGCCAGAATTCACCAAAAAGCGGGAGAAAAGGCCGCCGAGAAGGGGGCGGAGCCTATCTCCTCAGCACACGGGCGCCATTTTCCATCACAGCTCCGCTGGAAGGACGTCTCCCTGACTCTCCCCTGCAGTCCTGCACTACAGAAAAGGGTAAAAAAGAGAGGGGGGGGCACTAATTTGGCGCAGTTTTGATAATAACAGCAGCTATAAAGGGAAAAGCACGTTATATAGTGGTATTCCTGTCTATATATAGCGCTCTGGTGTGTGCTGGCATACTCTCCCTCTGTCTCCCCAAAGGGCTAGTGGGGTCCTGTTATCTATTAGAGCATTCCCTGTGTGTGTGCTGTGTGTCGGTACGTTTGTGTCGACATGTATGAGGAGGAAACTGATGTGGAGGCGGAGCAATTGCCTGTAATGGTGATGTCACCCCCTAGGGGGTCGACACCTGAGTGGATGGGCTTATGGAACATGAGACAGCCGGCTACTCAGCTTGGGCCTGTCGGGGCGTCTCAAAGGCCATCAGGGGCTCTACAGCGCCCGTTACCTCAGATGGCAGATACAGATGCCGACACGGATACTGACTCCAGTGTCGACGGTGAAGAGACGAATGTGACTTCCAGTAGGGCCACACGTTAAATGATTGAGGCAATGAAAGATGTTTTACACATTTCTGAGATTACAAGTACCACTAAAAAGGGTATTATGTTTGGTGAGAAAAAACTACCCGTAGTTTTTCCTGAATCTGATGAATTAAATGAAGTGTGTGATGAAGCGTGGGTTTCCCCCGATAAAAAACTGATAATTCCTAAAAAGTTATTGGCATCATACCCTTTCCCGCCAGAGGATAGGGCACGTTGGGAAACACCCCCTAGGGTGGATAAAGCGCTCACACGCTTGTCAAAACAGGTGGCACTACCGTCTCCTGATACGGCCGCCCTTAAGGAACCTGCTGACAGAAAGCAGGAGAATATCCTAAAATGTATATACACACATACTGGTGTTATACTGCGACCAGCAATCGCCTCAGCCTGGATGTGCAGTGCTGGGGTGGCTTGGTCGGATTCCCTGACTGAAAATATTGATACCTTGGATAGGGACAGTATATTACTGACTATATTGCATTTAAAAGATGCATTTTTATATATGCGTGATGCACAGAGGGATATTTGCCGACTGGCATCAAGAGTAAGTGCGCTGTCCATTTCTGCCAGAAGAGGGTTATGGACGAGGCAGTGGTCAGGTGATGCGGATTCCAAAAGGCATATGGAAGTATTGCCTTATAAAGGGGAGGAGTTATTTGGGGTAGGTCTATCAGACCTGGTGGCCACGGCAACGGCTGGGAAATCCACATTTTTACCCCAGGTAGCCTCTCAACATAAGAAGACGCCGTATTATCAGGCGCAGTCCTTTCGGCCCCATAAGGGCAAGCGGGCAAAAGGCTCCTCTTTTCTGCCCTGTGGCAGAGGAAGAGGAAAAAGGCTGCAGCAGACAGCCAGTTCCCAGGAACAGAAGCCCTCTCCCGCTTCTGCCAAGTCCTCAGCATGACGCTGGGGCTTTACAAGCGGACTCAGGCACGGTGGGGGCCCGTCTCAAGAATTTCAGAGCGCAGTGGGCTCACTCACAAGTGGACCCCTGGATCCTTCAGGTGGTATCTCAGGGGTACAAATTGGAATTCGAGACGTCTCCCCCTCGCCGTTTCCTAAAGTCTGCTTTACCGACGTCTCCCTCCGACAGGGAGGCGGTATTGGAAGCCATTCACAAGCTGCATTCTCAGCAGGTGATAATCAAGGTACCCCTCCTGCAACAGGGAAAGGGGTATTATTCCACGCTGTTGGTATACCGAAGCCGGACGGCTCGGTGAGACCTATTTTAAATCTAAAATCTTTGAACACTTACATACAGAGGTTCAAATTCAAGATGGAGTCACTCAGAGCAGTGATCGCGAACCTGGAAGAAGGGGATTATATGGTGTCTCTGGTCATCAAGGATGCTTACCTCCATGTCCCAATTTACCCTTCTCATCAAGGGTACCTCAGGTTTGTGGTACAGAACTGCCACTATCCGTTTCAGACGCTGCCGTTTGGATTGTCCACGGCACCCCGGGTCTTTACCAAAGTAATGGCCAAAATGATGATACTCCTCCGAAGGAAAGGAGTTTTAAATTATCCCTTACTTGGACGATCTCCTGATAAGGGCGAGATCCAGGGAACAGTTGGTAGTCGGGTTAGCACTATCGCAAGTAGTGCTGCGGCAGCACGGTTGGATTCACAATATCCCAAAATCGCAGCTGATCCCGACGACACGTCTTCTATTCCTAGGGATGATCCTGGACACAGTCCAGAAAAAGGTGTTTCTCCCGGAGGAGAAAGCCGGGGAGTTATCCGAGCTAGTCAGAAACCTCCTAAAACCAGGCCAAGTCTCAGTGCATCAATGCACAAGGGTCCTGGGAAGAATGGTGGCTTCCTACGAAGCAATCCCATTTGGCAGATTCCACGCAAGAACATTCCAGTGGGACCTGCGGGACAAATGGTCCGGATCGCATCTTCAGATGCATCAGCGGATAACCCTGTCCCCAAGGACAAGGGTGTCTCTCCTGTGGTGGTTGCGGAGTGCTCATCTTCTAGAGGGCCGCAGATTCGGCATTCAGGACTGGGTCCTGGTGACCACGGATGCCAGCCTGCGAGGCTGGGGAGCAGTCACACAGGGAAGAAATTTCCAGGGCTTGGGGTCAAGCCTGGAGACATCACTTCACATAAATATTCTGGAGTTAAGGGCCATTTACAATTCTCTAAGCCAAGCAAGACCTCTGCTTCAAGGTCAGCCGGTGCTGATCCACTCGGACAACATCACGGCAGTCGCCCACGTAAACAGACAGGGCGGCACAAGAAGCAGGAGGGCAATGGCAGAAGCTGCAAGGATTCTTCGCTGGGCGGAAAATCATGTAATAGCACTGTCAGCAGTGTTCATTCCGGGAGTGGACCCGACCTCCACCCGGGAGAGTGGGGACTTCATCCAGAAGTCTTCCACATGATTGTGAACCGTTGGGAAAAACCAATGGTAGACATGATGGCGTCCCGCCTCAACAAAAAAACTGGACAGGTATTACGCCAGGTCAAGGGACCCTCAGGCAATAGCTGTGGACGCTCTGGTAACACCGTGGGTGTACCAGTCGGTGTATGTGTTCCCTCCTCTGCCTCTCATACCCAAGGTACTGAGAATTATAAGACGGAGAGGAGTAAGAACTATACTCGTGGCTCCGGATTGGCCAAGAAGGACTTGGTACCCGGAACTTCAAGAGATGCTCACAGAGGACCCGTGGCCTCTGCCTCTAAGAAGGGACCTGCTCCAGCAAGGACCCTGTCTGTTTCAAGACTTACCGCGGCTGCATTTGATGGCGTGGCGGTTGAACGCCGGATCCTAAAGGAAAAAGGCATTCCGGAGGAAGTCATCCCTACCCTGATCAAAGCCAGGAAGGATGTGACCGCAAAACATTATCACCGCATTTGGCGAAAATATGTTGCGTGGTGCGAGGCCAGGAAGGCCCCAACGGAGGAATTTCAACTGGGTCGATTCCTGCATTTCCTGCAAACAGGAGTGTCTATGGGCCTCAAATTGGGGTCCATTAAGGTTCAAATTTCGGCCCTGTAGATTTTCTTCCAGAAAGAACTGGCTTCAGTTCCTGAAGTCCAGACGTTGTCAAGGGAGTGCTGCATATACAGCCTCCTTTTGTGCCTCCAGTGGCACCTTGGGATCTCAATGTAGTTTTGGGGTTCCTCAAATCACATTGGTTTGAACCACTTAAATCTGTGGATTTAAAATATCTCACATGGAAAGTGGCCATGCTGTTGGCCCTGGCTTCGGCCAGGCGCGTGTCAGAATTGGCGGCTTTATCTTGCAAAAGCCCCTATCTGATTTTCCATTCGGACAGGGCGGAATTGAGGACTCGTCCTCAGTTTCTCCCTAAGGTGGTGTCAGCGTTTCACCTGAACCAACCTATTGTGGTGCCTGCGGCTACTAGGGACTTGGAGGACTCCAAGTTGCTAGATGTTGTCAGGGCCCTGAAAATATCCTGTATGCACCCAACAAGCTGGGTGCTCCTGCTTCTAAGCAGACTATTGCTCGTTGGATTTGTAGTACAATTCAGCTTGCACATACTGTGGCAGGCCTGCCACAGCCAAAATCAGTAAATGCCCATTCCACAAGGAAGGTGGGCTCATCTTGGGCGGCTGCCCGAGGTGTCTCGGCTTTAAAACTTTGCCGAGCAGCTACTTGGTCAGGGGCAAACACGTTTGCAAAATTCTACAAATTTGATACCCTGGCTGAGGAGGACCTGGAGTTCTCTCATTCGGTGCTGCAGAGTCATCCGCACTCTCCCGCCCGTTTGGGAGCTTTGGTATAATCCCCATGGTCCTTACGGAGTTCCCAGCATCCACTAGGACGTCAGAGAAAATAAGAATTTACTTACCGATAATTCTATTTCTCGTAGTCCGTAGTGGATGCTGGGCGCCCATCCCAAGTGCGGATTGTCTGCAATACTTGTACATAGTTATTGTTAACTAAATCGGGTTATTGTTGTAGTGAGCCATCTTCCTAGAGGCTCCTCTGTTATCATACTGTTAACTGGGTTCAGATCACAAGTTGTACGGTGTGATTGGTGTGGCTGGTATGAGTCTTACCCGGGATTCAAAAATCCTTCCTTATTGTGTACGCTCGTCCGGGCACAGTATCCTAACTGAGGCTTGGAGGAGGGTCATAGGGGGAGGAGCCAGTGCACACCGGGTAGTCCTAAAGCTTTTACTTTTGTGCCCAGTCTCCTGCGGAGCCGCTATTCCCCATGGTCCTTACGGAGTTCCCAGCATCCACTACGGACTACGAGAAATAGAATTATCGGTAAGTAAATTCTTATTTTTTACATGCATTTAAAAATCTATCTGTTTATACATAATTGTGCATCTTTAGCTATTTAGATTGTAAGCTGTCAAGGGCAGAGTATCTTGTATCTACTTTGCATGTACTTATTCTGTTATTTAAATGTGACCTGTTATACCGACTGTCCAGTGCCGTTTAAACTATGATAATGATTTTCAGCTCCATATAAGGCGATTTTGAAATAGTCATTTGCCCTCACAGCAGTAGTGGATGGCAAAATAATTCCGATATACCATACCAGAAATATTTCACTTCAGTCTACTATATTAGTAGAATTATTTACTGTCTGGTTTATGATACTGGGGGACCTGGCGGAGGTGTAGCAAACCTTCTATAGAGGGCAGGTGGAGGGATTAGCCATAGTACACAGCTTGTAGCTGTCATTTATCAAGTACAGTCTATAAAATGATTGATGGAAGCTATTTTGTTATGGGCAACTTCTCCACCTGTCCTCTATAGTAGGTTTGATACATCTCCCCCTTGAGTGAAGGAACTGAAAGTCCCCTCTCTTCCCCATCCGGACACCTAGAGACATTGTGGCACACTTGTTTGAATGAGGGGTGATCAGTGTTACCCACTACGTTTTCCATAGATGAGGAGGGCACTAAATCTCCCCCATGCTGAAACCTGCGCCAGTGGCACCCTTATTGGAAAGATTATATAGTGTAGTGTTTGAGTTGTGTGAGATAATTTGCAGTGATGTATATAAATAGAGCAAATCCTCTTTGAATTATATTAACTAGTGTGCATTTGAAAACTTCTTGTCGCAACAGGAATTCTTAATGGACCCCAGAAAAGTAACTTTGACCAAGAATAAACAGGGAAGAAAAAGCTTCTTATATGGAGGTATAAAAGTACAGGTGAACACTGCATGCTCCCTGTGATGGAATGTGCACTTCGGAGGTCCTCTACTAAATGTCGATTCATCTTTTGTTTTATTTTTTATATGATTTACATATATGAAAATTCAATTCTTTTACGTGCTGGTAGCCACTAGATGGCGCCCAACTGAGATATTCAATTGTTGCTCCTGTCGGGTGCAATGGCTGCCAGCACTGACATTTTAGCTTGCACCCCCCGGGGTTAAGAGCTGATAAGTGTGAAGAGTGGCCTGTTTGGCCGCCCAAATTGCACTTTTCGTGATCGTGCCCATTAGTGTAGTCAGGTTTAGCGGATTTACGCGGCTAAACCCGGCCCTAATGGGCACGATTGGAGCAATAATGGATATCAATAGAATATCACCCATGCGATCTCCCGTCACTTTAGATGGGAGATCGGGCGACAATGACAATTGAATTCCCCCCCCATAGATTTTGTAGTAGCCAAATCTTCAAACAAATGAATTTGATAAAAAAAAAAGCAATTGACAAATGTGTGATATTCAGATAATTCTTTGTGATAGTCGTAGACTAGGTAAAATTATGAAAGTCCATTAGCTCTGCTGGGGACTTCAGATGCACACAATAAACCAATTTGTTTTGTAATGTAAAATGTTCTAGACTGAGCTGCTTACATTACTTTCAGTGTGCCAATCATTTGAATAAAATTTTAACATGTAGCAAGTACATTTGAAATCAGTTTCTCTTAAGATTTCAAAACATTGCTGTTAAATTCATAGTTTTGAACTTGAAGGAAATTGATCCTTCAGATATATTAGGCTTGGGCCAAAAATCCTGTGGGTTGCTTTCTATTTTTCCTTGAAATTTCAAATTAATTAGTTGGAAAAATCGACTTTTAGTAGATTTCCCACCCTTTTTAGTCTTATGGAAAATCAAATTTATTTGTGTACACTAAATGATATAATCTGATTAAGTGCATGCAGTTAGACATTTTTCACAATTCTACCAAATTTTATTAAATGCGCACAGTAGTCCATGTTGCTAGTTCTCCATGTTTTATATTGTAATTAAATGTGTATATAATATACTTAAGCCAGAGGTTTTCAAATGCGGTCCTAAAGGCACACCAACGGTCCAGGTTTTAGGTATAGTCATGGCTCAGCACAGATGGTTAAATCAAATTGACTGAGGTGCTAATTACAGGGCCCTACACACTTAAAAGATTATCTGTCCAATCTTTCTGGTTGGAACAAAAATCTGATAATGTACGGGAGCAAATGACAATTGACCATTTGCTATCAAACACTGGAAAACAGACAGAAATGGACTTTCAGACAAATTGGTTAAGGTTGTTTCATTAAACCAATTTATCTGAACAACCGTTTTTGTCCATTTTCTGGATTTTGGGAGCAAATGGTTGATTGTCATTTGCTCCCAGACATTGGCAGATTTTCTTTCCAATCAGACAGATTGGACAGATAATCTTTAAGTGTGTAGGGCCCCTAAGTCGCCTGTAGACAAGCATGGATAAACTTAAAGCTTGGACCGTTGGGGTGCCTTGAGGACCGCATTTGAGAACCTCTGACTTATACCATTATGTGTAGTGCATGCCAAGCTTATGTGTGTGAGTTCAATAAGTACATGCATTTTGTATCATTGTAACTAATGATAATGTGCTATATTAAGGTAAATATACAGTAAAGTCCATATATATTTGGACACTTAAAATTGGATAAACAATGGCCCACCACAACGGATTTGAAAGTTTATAATGAAGATGCAATTGAAGTACAGACTTTCAGCTTTAATTAAAGGGGTTGAACAAAAATATTGTATGAAACGTTTAGAAATTGCATCCATTTTTATACTCAACCCCCTATATTTAGGGGATCAAATGTAATAGGACAAATGAACATAATCGTAAATAAAATGTTAATTTTGAATACCTTGTCGAGAATTCTTTGCAGGCAATGACTGCCTGAAGTCTGCAACTCAAGGACATCACCAAATGCTTAGCTTCCTCCTTTGTTATGCTTTGCCTGGCCTTTACTGCAGCTGTCTTCAGTTGTTGTTGTTGTTGTTGTTGTTTGTGGGTCTTTCTGCCTTAAATTTTTTTTCAACAAGTGAAATACAAGCGAGCCTGGGTTGCGATCATGTGATTGACTTGGCCATTGCAGAATATTCTACTTCTTTAACTTAAAAACTTCTGGGTTGCTTTTGCAGTTTGTGTTGGGTCATATGGCGGTTCTCCGTACTGATGGACAATCAACTTTGACTGGCTGCTTCTGAGTCTGGCACATCATCAATAAACACTAGTGACCCAGTGCCATTGGAAGCTATGTATACCAATGCTATCACACCGCCTCCACCATGTTTCACAGATGATGTGGTATGCTTGGGATCATGAGCCATTCCTAGCCTTGTCTAGTCATTTTTCTTCCCATCATTCTGGTACAGGTTGATCTTAGTTTCATCTTTCCAAAGAATACTGTTCCAGAACTGGACTGGCTTCTTTAAATGTTTTTTTTTTGTAAAGTCTAACCTGACCTTGCTTTTCTTGAGGCTTATAAATGGTTTTCACCTTGTGGTGAACCCTCAGTATTTGCTCTTGTGAAGTTTTCTCTATTTATGGTAGACTTGGATAATTATGCGCCTACCTTCTGGAGAGTGTTCTTCACTTTGCTGGATATTGTGAAGGTTTTTTTTCTTTACAACGGAAAGGATCGTGCGATCATCCACCACTGTTGCCTTCCCTGGACGTCCAGGCCCTTTTGTGTTGCTGTGCTCACCAGTATCTTCTCTTTTTTTTTTTTTTTTTTCTCAAAATGTACCAAATTGTTGATTTGGTCACTCCTATGGTTCCCACTATCTCTGTGATTTTTTTTTGTGTGTTTCATTCAGCCTTATGGTGGCCTGTTTAACGTGCACTGAGAGTTACTTTGACCACGTTGTGGGTTAATAGCAACAGCTTTCAAATGTAAATGCCACACTTGGAATCAACTCCAGACCTTTTACCTACTTAATTGATAAATAATGAAAGAACAGGTTATACCTGTCCATGAAACAGCTTTTGTGTCAATTGTACGATTACTTTTGGTCCCTTGAAAAAGAGGGGCTACATATTAAACAGCTGTGATTCCTAAACCCTTCCTCCGATTTGGATACTGATACGGATACATTTATTGTCCTTATCAAACAAAGTTGACAACGAAATTCAATTTGTACAACACACCAAAGACATAGTTATAAAAAAGTGTACAAAAACACACATTAGAGATGACACATTAATCGCAATGAGTGTTTAGCATGCGCACGGCAGTAGGAAGGAAACCAAGCTGATCTGTCCACATGTAGTCACTTTCTGATATATGCGTATACACTGGTGAATTAGATATCTTGTGCATGGTTACATTTAATGAATGGTGTCCTTTCCAGCTCAGGTTTAGTAGGACAGGGGCTCATTTTAATGGGTGTAATAAGGGATCCCAGCATTCAGGATGCTGGCGGCCAGAATACTGACACCGGCATCCGGACAGTGAGAATCCAGACAGGTCTTTATAAAGAACGCAAGCCTAAGCCTAACCCTCCCCTCCCGATACCTAACCGTCCACGCACGATACCTAACCGTCCACGCACGATACCTAACAGTCCACGCACGATACCTAACAGTCCACGCACGGTACCTAACAGTCCACGCACGGTACCTAACAGTCCACGCACGGTACCTAACAGTCCACGCACGGTACCTAACAGTCCACGCACGGTACCTAACAGTCCACGCACGGTACCTAACAGTCCACGCACGGTACCTAACAGTCCACGCACGGTACCTAACAGTCCACGCACGGTACCTAACAGTCCACGCACGGTACCTAACAGTCCACGCACGGTACCTAACAGTCCACGCACGGTACCTAACAGTCCACGCACGGTACCTAACAGTCCACGCACGGTACCTAACAGTCCACGCACGGTACCTAACAGTCCACGCACGGTACCTAACCCTCCACGCACGATTCCTAACCCTCCACGCACGATTCCTAACCCTCCACGCACGATACCTAACCCTCCACGCACGATACCTAACCCTCCACGCACGATACCTAACCCTCCACTCCCGGAGCCTAACTCTAACCCTCCCCGGCATACTTAAGTTCGGGATGTTGGCTGTTTGTATTCCGGCGTGTGTATTCTAAGCAGTGTCGGGATTCCATTGCTGGTCTTCTGTCCGCCGGTATCCTAAGCGTCTGGATGCTAACTACATCTCCATTTTAAAACTGTGATAATACTGACTTTTATCACACTCTCTGGCCCATCTCAATTAAAAGCTGGATAAAGGAGGTGTAAGTTACGAATGGTGATACGTTTATTTCAACAACGATCTATCAAAAAATTCAGTCGATCAGTAACAATTCTCTTATTAGTCACTGGCCATATTGAGACTATAATTCATGTAAATCCACAATAGCAAGCTCTCTTCACCCACAGAAAAGGCAGAGACGGCGTATAAATGGGATGCAGTTAAGTTGCTGATGGTCAGAATATCGACGCGGGGATCCCAACTGTTGACAATGCCGACAGGGGCTATTCCCACTTGTGGGAGGGAGCTGTCGGCATACTGGCAGCCGGGATACCGTTGTTGGTATCCTGCCGGCCGGCATCCCAGCCGCTTGTATATCATACTGAACCCATATACACTACGCCACATAGCTACAGTAATCTAATCAGAATGAGATGGAAGGTGCTGCTTACCCCAAAGCGAGGGCTCTCAATAACAAAAGTGTATTTTAACAACAATGGTGTAGTATAAAAATATTGCATTTACAATCCAGTGCTGGTTGTTAGGTTGACATTTAAAAATATTAACAGACAAAATTTAGATGGGCAAATTGTTGACACGATCGCAGGCTGAAGCCCTGTGCCGCATGTGCACACGAGATGCGTTTTTTCGCACATCTACGATCAGCTCTGAATTAGGCCCATGGTCACTGTCAACATTTCGTACAAGACCCTTCTTATAATGTGCCAGAAAGATTGCATTGAAGCTCTATGGGCTGTCTCTAGCTACACACCACCGATAGCAGAAGGATAGGCATTACTATGTAAATTTGAAACTAAATAGATTTTCTAACTCTGTGTATCGCAAGTCTAAATCGTACGACGTACACTAAAAGGGCTTTGATATACGGACGATAGAAGAAGATGTGGCTGTATCCACAGACCCTGTTCGGTGCAAAAGGGTCGACGTGAGTCGTGCATCCCGGGTCACTATAGGGGTTATTCCCAAGACCGACGCGGGTCGGCTGCAGTGTGATAGGCATGATCTGGGTTATATCTAAAAGGCTGCTGATAGGCGAGAGCGATTGGAGATGACGTCCTCTCCAAGCGTCCTGTGTGAACAACGACGGACCAGGAATAACCCAGGTCCCGACGGCGGTCTGGGTAAGTACATCCGAAACCCCGACTCCGGCCAGTGTTCAGTATCCCGGATCAGACACTGGTTGGAGCCGGGGCTTCTGTATGAAAGGTGTATCCGTGGCAGTTTGCAACTGATCTCTACCGTTGTAAGTACTTAATTCTTTACTTTTGGGGGCTGTATTATATGAAGTTGTGGACTTCCCTTCACATTACTTATTTGTGTATTTAATTGTGTTATTAAACACAATTTTTATCTGTTTGGCACCTACATCTTTTTTTTCTTGTTTCTTTTCTACATCTTGTTGTATCCCAGTGGCCTTTGCATTATGACCAACACCATTGTAGACCCCAACCAGTGCTGCAAGTACGGCGGTACGGCGTACCGGTAATAAATTCCCAGCCTGTACAGCGTACTGCCAGGCCGTCCACCATACCTGCATCCCGCTGCTGTGTGAGGGAGGAGAGTGCAGCGCCTCTCCTGCCCCTCAGTTCTCTCTGATATTCGGTCTCCAGCGGTGGTGGGGTGAATCTCAATAAGGCACTTGTTTGCTAGCCAATCAGAGCTTGCGAGCTCTGATTGGCTAACGAACCGGCGCCTCATTTGAGATATCCGCCGCCAGAGAGAGATCTGGCACAGTGGGGCGTTGCATATCTGGCACAGTGGGGCGTTGCATATCTGGCACAGTGGGGCGTTGCATATCTGGCACAGTGGGGCGTTGCATATCTGGCACAGTGGGGCGTTGTATATCTGGCACAGTGGGGCGTTGTATATCTGGCACAGTGGGGCGTTGTATATCTGGCACAGTGGGGCGTTGTATATCTGGCACAGTGGGGCGTTGTATATCTGGCACAGTGGGGCATTGTATATCTGGCACTGTGGGGCAATTTATATCTGGTACTGTGGGGGCATTTGTGTATCTGGCACAGTGGGGGCATTTGTGTATCTGGCACTGTGGGGCAATGTATATCTGGCACTGTGGGGGCATTTGTGTATCTGGCACTGTGGGGCAATGTATATCTGGCACTGTGGGGCAATGTGTATCTGGCACTGTGGGGCAATGTGTATCTGGCACTGGGGGGCATTTGTGTATCTGGCACTGTGGGGCAACTTGTATCTGGCCCCCCCATATGTGTTGCATGCCCCCATTTTCATTAGCCATGCCCCATCCATTTTTGGCATACAGTACCTATAAGACATTTTTTCTACTTGCACCACTGATTCCGACGGTGGAGCCTGTAAGTATTTGAACTCCTCCAGGGATAGTGGCTAGGGCTAACTCTCAGGTGGTGGTGGCTAGGGCTAATCCCCCTCCCCAGGGCTAGCCCCCCTTCCCTTAAACTAGCCCCCCTAACCCTAAACTGCCCCGCTCCCCAACCCTAACATACTCCCGGATACTTACCTTCGGGATGTCAGCGGTTGGTCTTCTGACGCCAGTCTTCCAAGTGGTGTTGAGATTCCGGCGTTGGTCACATCGCTTACATCATTCTGATTCACAATAAATTTATTTTTTATTTGACAGAAATGTTTCAATTCCTTGGTTATTCAAGTGATACTGTTTAGTGTTAAATGAGTTACATACAATAATTTCCTAATCTCTGCTTCTTTCTACTTTTTCCTGTGGAATATTATGAGAACTTTTCTGTGCGGCAGTCGTTTAAATATAAATTAATACAAACACTAATGCTCATGTTACTAGTGATTTATTTCATATTTTTATACTGTAGTTTACAAACTCCATACAAGGGATCTGGAAACGATACCTGTCTTAACACCTTCTTTTGTAATGTAATCTGTGTTTGTATTGTGAAAGTTACTGACAAACACATTACAGACTTATAAAAGGGCATGGAAAGCAATTATAAAAGAAAAGGTGTAGTAAAATTTGATGGGAAAGGGCGGGCAGGGTGGATTTGTTAAAGACAGGTTTTAGGTGTTCCAATGGTGTGTATTGGTAACAGCCCAACAAATCCTGTATCCTGCAAAAACGTAAGAGATTTATTAAAGAAGAAGTCTCATGCGCTGTAAAACACAGTAGTATACTCTGTTTTTAACGTGTCGTTCAATGTGAACATAAATTAAACTGAAGAATAATTGAATAGTTTGTATTTTTCTCCGCATCAGAAAGAAATTTGCAATATTTGACTGTTTGTTATTCTACTATCACTGTTTAATTATTAACGCTAGTTATTGTGATTATAAGAGGAAACATGCGTCAGTTGTTTATCTCATTTCCAGACTGACTTTCTCTTGAGATGGTTTCAATTAACTAAATGATTCTTTAAACATTGTCACAAATCTTGAAAACGAAGGGTAATTTACCGTAAAAGCAAAGCTTTCTAATGTAATCTTGCCTTTTCCATTTGTCTTCTTTCTAATAAACCTGTCATTATCTGCTAGACGGGAGACATTCAGTTCCAAATGGTGACATATCTAAAAATTATTTTGTAGGTTTGAACAAAAATGTTCTTTAGTCTGTAAAACTACTTTCATAAGCCAGTGTGATAACTAAATACTCTCTAGCTTTGTGCGATTTTTAGATCGATATTTAAAAGACAATAATTTTTCTTGGAGAATATCCTGTTACTATCTGGCACAGTTTAATTTTAAAAAGGGAAAGAAAAAAAGAGGTATTGCATCTTTCTAAAATAAATAAGCAGATACAAACTTTCATGCAGATATAATAAAATAGATAATTGGCATTCAGGGGTTTTAGAGACATTAATTTATCAAATGATGTGCCCGCTTTAGCAGCTCGGGTCGGGTGATCACTAGACAATATTGCCCAGGGCAATGGAAACAAATAGTTTTCCTTAGATGGGGGAAAGACACATTGGGGGAGATGTATGAAAGTGCGCTATGTGCCTTTGTGCGCATAACGCACGCCAAGTACTGCTGTCTCCTCTTCTCCATGATGTAAGAACCGGCTGTCAGTGTAGTTTTAACGAATACACACAGCGCTCAGGACTGTAACGTATCCCGCGCTGTGTGCATAGGAAGACGTACCATACCTAATGTATGAAGGGGGGACACTGCACTTTTCGCCACGTTGTGTCTCCCTGCACTCTTCGCCTCCTCCAACCTGGTGTTGTAGGCATTTCCGTGTTCTTTCTGCCTATCCTGTTTTTGTTTTTTTTTGTTTTTTAAAGAGTTTGAATAAACTTTATTGATTGTCCCCATCATGTGCGTATGTGCAAACGACCCGGCGGGGAACAGGGCATGTGTGCACCTACAACAAAGTGACCCAACGGACCAGGAAGACATTGCCGCAGGGCTGTCATAGCGCATCGCTATGACAGCTCTCCAGCGGGACATACATTCAGGTGATCTGCGCAGGCAGATCACCGCAAAAAATAAGTGAAGTGCCACAGCGCTCATAAGGGATGGTAAGGAGATGTTAATACATCTTCCTCAGTGTGCCCTATGTCGCCGTTATTGGCCTGCACACACACGTATTGAAAGGCGGGAGTATCCTTTTTCAAACAATATGCCCCATTAGTAGTTTATTGTCTGGAGACCAAATAATAACTGAATCAGTGGGTAGAAGAATAAGTAATCACTGTATCTGCTTGCTGAAGAGAATGTATATTTTCTTGTAGTACTCCTATTCAGAGCCGGCCATAGCTATAGGCAAACTAGGCAATTGCCTAGGGCATTTGATATTCCTAAGGGCATCAGCAGCTTCTGCTGATTAAAATGATATGCGGCATGCCTATATTCTGTATAGCATTTCATATACAGATACAGCCACACTCTCACACAGTATATAGGCATGCTGCATATCAGTTTAATCAGCAGAAGCTGCTTGTGCATCCTAGCCACATAGCAAAGCAAATAAGATGCATTTTCATAAAAAAAGGTGCCCGACGTTAGCATTGAGGCAAGATTTGTGAGGACACATCTGTATCCAAGCAGAGGCAGAGGTCACAGTGTTAGTGGCAGTGTGAGTGCTGTGTGCATGTGAGTGGGTTGGTTGTGCAGTAGTGTTCAGAATATGTGTAAGGAGCATTATGTGTGTCATGTAAAAATGCATTAATAATGTGCAACATATGTGTAAGGGGCACTATGTGTGTCATTATGTGTATAAGGGCATTAATAATGTGCGGCATATATGTAAGGGACATTATGTGTAAAAGAGCATTGATAAAGGTTGTCATAATGTGTAAGGCACATTATGTTTATAAGGACATTAATAATGTTTAAGGGGCATTACTGTGTGGAATTATGTGTATAAATGCATTACTAATGTGTGGCATTATGTGTATAGGGTGCTCTACTGTGTGGCATTGCGTATAGAAAGGGCACTACTGTGTCATCTAATATGAATAAAGAGCAATAGGGTGTGGTGTAATGTGAATAAGGAGCAATTCAATGTGATGGTATGTGAATAAGGGGCTCTACTGTGAGGAGTAATGTTTATAAGGTAAAGTGATACTACTGTGGGATGTAATATGAATTATGGACACTATCGCATGATCAAATGTGAATGAAGTTGCAGTACTGTGTGGCGTAATTGGAATTGGGGTTACTATTGTGTGGTCATGCACCTTGCCACCAAAAACACACCCTTTTTGGGCTGTGCGCCAAATGTGCGAACTGTTCCTATTTAAAATATAGGGGGTACAAACACCAAAATAAGGACTGCTATGGGTGAGGAGTGATGGTGCTGGGAAAGAGGTGCAACCAGTGGTGGTGCTAGGGGGCACCAGCCAAAATCTTGCCTAGGGCATCATATTGGTTAGGGCCGGCCCTGGTTATGTATTTGTTTAGAAGATAATGTGATATGTTATCTATAGGCTGGGAAGTGTGCAGTTTATGTTACAAGCTGTTAAAATCAATGAACTGTGATGTAGTTGATCTAAACATTGTCTCTTATTCTACACTTACCAGTTTTTCATTTTATTTTTAAACAACTATTACTATATGTAAATAACATTACGTATATGTTGCATAAGTAAAGGTGCATAAACAATTTGAACTACTGGTAAGGACTATATAGTCCATGTCGGTATAAAACATATCACACTGTGTGTATACAGCTTGCGATGCTGATGCGCGCTCCTGCGGGGTCGGTAACACAAGAATAAATAGACTGTGCAGGCAGGTGAATTTTGACTAGAAAGTGTACAATCTAGTTTCTAGCATAGTCAAAATTGCACATAGCCATAATTGCACCATGTGTATAGTCAATATCGGTGGTTCTGGGCTCCAGGGAGTTCAAGACAAATCGTGAAGTCAAAATCAGCCTGCTGGCATAATCGAACCGTGTGTATGCACCTTAACTTACAAGACAGCTGAGAGCACTGTAGAGATGCCAAATGTGAAAGTGACTGTTTGGCCACACAGAGAGTCCTTAACCAGAAAGCTGGGTTTATTGGGAAACAGCAGGCAGAGCCGGCCATAGGCATAGGCAAACTAGGCAATTGCTTAGGGCATTTGATATGCCTAGGGGCATCAGCAGCTTCTGCTGATTAAAATGATATGCAGCATGCCTGTATTCTGTGTGTAGCATTTCATATGCAGATACAGCCACAGTCTCACACAGTATATAGGCATGCTGCATATCATTTTAATCAGCAGAAGCAGCTTGTGCATCCTAGCCACATAGCAATGCAAATAAGATGTATTTTCATAAAAAAGGTGCCCGACGTTTGCATTGAGGCAAGATTTATGAGGACACATCTGTATCCAAGCAGAGGCAGAGGTCACAGTGTTAGTGGGAGTGTGAGTGCTGTGTGCATGTGAGTGGGTTGGTTGTGCAGTAGAGTTCGGAATATGCGTAAGGAGCATTATGTGTGTCATGTAAAAATGCATTAATAATGTGCAACATATGTGTAAGGGGCACTATGTGTGTCATTATGTGTATAAGGGCATTAATAATGTGCGGCATATGTGTAACAGGGTACTACTGTATGTGTGTCATTATGTGTATAGGGGCACTAATAATGTGCAGCAAATGTGTAGGGGGCACTATGTGTGTCATTATGTGTATAAGGGCATTAATAATGTGTGGCATATGTGTAAGGGACATTATGTGTAAAAGGACATTAATAAAGGTTGTCATAATGTGAAAGGCACATTATGTTTATAAGGACATTAATAATGTGTCTCATATGTGTAAGGGGCATTACTGTGTGGAATTATGTGTATAAATGCATTACTAATGTGTGGCATTATGTGTATAAGGTGCTCTACTATGTGGCGTTGCATATAGAAAGGGCACTACTGTGTTGTCTAATGTGAATAAAGAGCAATAGTGTGTGGTGTTTTGTGAATAAGGAGTAATTCAGTGTGATGTAATGTGAATAAGGGGCTCTACTGTGAGGAGTAACGTTTAAGGTAAAGTGATACTACTGTGGGATGTAATATGAATTATGGACACTATCGCATGATCAAATGTGAATAAAGTTGCAGTACTGTGTGGCGTAATTGGAATTGGGGTTACTATTACTACTAGCCAGCAAAAACACACCCGAACTGTTCCTATTTAAAATATAGGGGGTACAAACCCCAAAATAAGGACTACTATGGGTGAGGGGTGATGGTGCTGGGAAAGAGGTGCAAAGTCAGAGGCGGAACCAGGGGTTGTGCTAGGGGGCACCAGCCAAAATCTTGCCTAGGGCATCATATTGGTTAGGGCCGGCTCTGCTCCTATTCCTGGTAAATGAAGCTTACTGTGTTGCCTCTATCATGTTCTATGTGATGATAGGAATAGTGTAATCGCACTGTGCTATTTCCGTTGTTTTTCTCTTCCTGCCCGACTTCAGAGACATTGCTATACTCTTGTTGTCTTATTATTACGGAGGTTTATTACATATTGAGAATCTACACCTGTGCTGTCCATTTTTCTGGTTCAGGTGAGAGTCCATGTTTGAATGCTATGTCCACCATTCTTTCTTAATTGTATATTGTAGTATATTCTAGTTGCAGCTTCTCTGTATAGCAAGACAGTGGTGACCGACCCTGCCACCTACATCTGGTGCATGCAGCTTTGAAGTGGTGCATGATAATGTTATACAAGCCCACCAGTGAGCTGGGGTCACCCCTTCTGGTGGATGTGCTTTACCGCCAGGTAGAATAGTTGGGAAGTAATTGTACTTGAGAGATAATAATACTTTATGTACTGGCTTCAGTTGTCTAGGAGTGCTTCTCTTACAATTATCTTGCACTACTGAGCCATCATCTCCTGAACTTTGCGTAGTTTGTACTGTTTAGCTGTGAGGTCTTTGCAGCGTGCCCCTACTTCTTGAGTAAAGTAAACAGCAGTGATGGTGCTTTCAGCTGGGATGGTCTCTTACAATTGCATCACATTTTCTGTTCCAGGAATTAGTCTTGGCTAATTTTCAGTTGTATTTGCCATGTATAACTATCTACATTTTGAAGTTGTTTATTTTGTTAAATATTTCATGTTATTAAGTGGTCATTGTAAGATTTTTGATCTTGCAACATGTTAAATCTCTTACCTGTATGAAAGACCTTTAGTCACTTGTTGGCTACGTACCATATGGAATCAGTGATGTTTGGTAATCCTACGCTGCAGTTTTAAAGTGACAGGCAGAAAATGGCATCTGACATAAGTGAAAATACCAGGATCCACCTAATTACTTTCCTGGTGCCTAAACCATAGCGCATGGTATTTCAAATTAATGTGTCATACTACAGACAGGAAATCCTGTGATGTCACTGTATCATATCTCTGTTGTCAGCCATCACTGTTGGATACACAAATATGGAATCTAATAGAAGCCTTAGTTCCAGTTTACACGGAATCCATTAGATCTGATACATTGGCAGCAATTCAATTCAGCATGATATGGAAGGAGATCCAGAAGCTATTCAATTGACCGCGCTGTTAAGCCCAACTAGATTATTTCTGCTTGCATCCCTACTGAGGGGATGTGGTTAAGATGCTGGCTTTGGGGATCCTGTCAGTCGGAATGTCAGTGCCGGAATCCCCGACAGTCGGAATGCCGGTGATGGAACCCTGACGGCCATCAGAATTCCGACGCCAGAATCATGGCACGATCAGGAGACGGACGCCAGAATCCCAACAGCCGGCATCCCGACCTTAAGTATAGCGGACGGGTAGGGCCGAAGTAGGGGATTGGATTTAGGCGTCTCCCGGGGTGGTTAGGGTTAGGTTGATTTGAGGGGGGATTAAGGGTTAGGTTTAGGCACTAAGGGGGGAGGATTAGGCTGTAGGGCTGGGGGGGACAGGTTTAGGCACCACCGGGGGGAAGTTAGGGTTAGGCTGCGAAAAGGGAGGGTTAGCGGGGATTGGACAGGGGGAAAAGTCTTACTTTCCCCCTGTGTGAAATTTAAGTCTCTGTATGCCGGCATCCCGTACGCCAGCAAATCATATTGAACCCTCCTGAGGTGCGAGCAGAAATCTGATTAAACTAGAGCTGCAATGCTGTTTTCTACCTTAGCGGGTGCTCAAACAACATCGCTGCTGGAGAATGCTGTTTACCACGACTAAACACCCGGGTTAAGGAGTAGTATCCAGGATCTCCCAACTAAGTGCAGGGCACAGTGGGGACATTTAAATAGCTCCGGGACCTCCTTCCCAGTGCTATTCATATGGTGCTGAATTTGAATGTCCCCATTGGGAGACAAACCTGTTTCTTGCCAGGTTATAAATAATTTAACAGTAAAGCTTTTACTTACAGCCTCTTATTTTAAATATAAAATAAGATGCATGTTTGGTATTGTTATACGCAAAATAGAGAACAGATTACACGTGTACGGTAGGTGAATTAATGGGTTGTACAAGTTACAAAAAACAACACGTTACATAAAAAAAGTTCTCTCACAAATTAGACTATTTTTCTGCATGTGATGTACTGAAAAATAGTTATTAATATATGATACAAAAAACTTCTTTTGAGAAAAAGAATAAAATATCTTAAACAAAAATGTATTTTATGACAAAATGGACACACCCCAAATTAAAAATAAATAAATGGGCTTGGTCGTGAAGTGACAATGGTTTGATCAATAATTTGTGACAATGGTTTAATCAATAAAAAAGTACAGATATGTCATCTTACATTTTTGTTCCGTGTGCTAAAATTCGCGTTCGACATAACGCATGAGTGCCATGTGACTTGGTAGCGCCGAGTGTCTTTTTTTTGCATGTTT
The DNA here is from genome assembly GCF_028390025.1 of Pseudophryne corroboree. Taxonomy (NCBI): domain Eukaryota; kingdom Metazoa; phylum Chordata; class Amphibia; order Anura; family Myobatrachidae; genus Pseudophryne; species Pseudophryne corroboree. Next base: position 554,177,840 of record NC_086449.1, on the reverse strand, counting down.
TCACGAAAATGCATCTTAGGTGCAAAGTAATGTCGTAGCACACACGAGCAACTTCTGCTGATTAAAATGATATGCAGCCTATATTCTGTGTATATACTATTAGTGGTCTTGCGCTAATCTCCGTGCACATATGTCTAAATTAAACACACAATGCCTGTATTATGTAGACACCTGTATCTTATTGCTTCAATTGCATGTAAATACAATGTTTCAGTTTTATAATAAAATATCTTGTTTAACAATAATAACGTACATATCCACAAACATAAACGCAGGTCACCCATACCTAACGCGTATTACCCACTGACTGGTTCTCCTTCCGGCATGGCTCGCTGTTATGCAAGGTTGTACTTGGTGCCGCAGTCTCCATCATGCAGCAGCTCGTCTCCCTGCTGCATACCCCCCTATGTGCTGGTTCTCCAGCAGTGAATGAGAGTGATGCTACCATGTCCGGTAGAGGTGCAGCTCGATATGAGGGGGCGGTGGAGCACAGGGTTGGTTTCCAGTCAAATCAGCTCTGTAGACAAAGTCCTCAAAGATGACAAAAATCCTTTGTGAAAAATTATACTAAAGCAGGTAGATCCCTTACATGTTTCGCACCAAGGTGCTTTTTCAAAGAGATTTGTGAAAACCATATGGTGAATATTGTCCTTTTTTTCTTTTAAAAAAAGGGAGTATTTGGATATTAAATATTTTTCTCTAGCATCTATAAGGGATATTGGGGACACATTAGTACGATGGGGTATAGACTGGGTCCAAAGGAGCCAGTGCACTTTAAATTTCTCTAACGTCCTAGTGGATGCTGGGGACTCCGTAAGGACCATGTGGAATAGACGGGCTCCGCAGGAGACAGGGCACTTTAAGAAAGAATTAGGAATACTGGTGTGCACTGGCTCCTCCCTCTATGTCCCTCCTCCAGACCTCAGTTAGAATCTGTGCCCGGCCGAGCTGGGTGCACTTTAGTGAGCTCTCCTGAGCTTGCTAATAAGAAAGTATTTTGTTAGGATTTTTTATTTTCAGAGAGATCTGCTGGCAACAGGCTCTCTGCTACGTGGGACTGAGGGGAGAGAAGCAGACCTACTCACTGTGGATAGGTCATGCTTCTTAGGCTACTGGATACCATTAGCTCCAGAGGGATCGAACACAGGAACGCACCCTTGGTCGTCCGTTCCCGGAGCCGCGCCGCCGTCCCCCTCGCAGAGCCAGAAGCCAGAAGCCGGTGTGAGAAGCAAGAAGACTTCGAAAGCGGCGGCAGAAGACTCCAGTCTTCATATGAGGTAGCGCACAGCACTGCAGCTGTGCGCCATTGCTCCCACATTGAACCCGCACACTCCGGTCACTGTAGGGTGCAGGGCGCAGGGGGGGGGCGCCCTGGGCAGCAATTAAGTACCTCTTGGCATAAAAGAGCATATATACAGTTGGGCACTGTATATATGCATAAACCCCTGCCATTATTTTACACAAAATCGCGGGACAGAAGCCCGCCGCTGAGGGGGCGGGGCTTCTTCCTCAGCACTCACCAGCGCCATTTTCTTTCCACAGCTCCGCTGAGAGGAAGCTCCCCAGGCTCTCCCCTGCAGATTCACGGTAGAAAGAGGGTAAAAAGAGAGGGGGGGCACATAAATTTAGCGCAATATCAGTATATACAGCAGCTACTGGGTAAACACTAAGTTACTGTGTAATTCCTGGGTCATATAGCGCTGGGGTGTGTGCTGGCATACTCTCTCTCTGTCTCTCCAAAAGGCCTTGTGGGGGTTCTGTCCTCAAATAGAGCATCCCGTGTGTGTGTGGTGTGTCGGTACGCTTGTGTCGACATGTTTGACGAGGAAGGCTATGTGGAAGCAGAGCAGGTGCAGATGAATGTGGTGTCTCCGTCGACGGCGCCGACACCTGATTGGATGGATATGTGGAAGGTGTTAAATGATAATGTAAACTCCTTGCATAAAAGGTTGGATAAAGCTGAAGCCTTGGGACAGTCAGGGTCCCAACCCATGCCTGATCCTACAGCGCAGAGGCCGTCAGGGTCTCAGAAGCGCCCACTATCCCAAATTGTTGACACAGATATCGACACGGATTCTGACTCCAGTGTCGATGGCGATGATGCAAAGTTGCAGCCTAAAATGGCTAAAGCCATCCGCTACATGATTATAGCAATGAAAGATGTATTGCACATCTCAGAGGAAAACCCTGTCCCTGACAAGAGGGTTTATATGTTTGGGGAGAAAAGGCAAGAAGTGACTTTTCCCCCTTCACATGAGTTAAATGAGTTATGTGAAAAAGCTTGGGATTCTCCTGATAGGAAAATGCAGATTTCCAAACGGTTACTTATTGCGTATACTTTACCGCCAACGGACAGGTTACGCTGGGAATCCTCCCCTAGGGTAGACAAAGCTTTGACACGCTTATCTAAGAAGGTAGCCTTGCCGTCACAGGATACGGCCACCCTAAAAGATCCTGCGGATAGAAAGCAGGAAGGTGTCCTGAAGTCCATTTATACACATTCAGGTACCCTACTAAGGCCGGCAATTGCGTCGGCCTGGATGTGTAGTGCTGTAGCAGCATGGACAGATACTCTGTCTGAGGAGCTTGATACCTTGGACAAGGATACTATATTGCTGACCCTGGGGCATATAAAAGACGCTGTGCGGGATGCCCAGAGAGACATTTGCCTACTGGGCTTTAGAATAAATGCAATGTCAATTTCTGCCAGAAGGGTCCTGTGGACTCGGCAATGGACAGGTGATGCCGACTCAAAAAAGCACATGGAGGTTTTACCTTATAAGGGTGAGGAATTGTTTGGTGCCGGTCTCTCGGATCTAGTTTCCACAGCTACGGCTGGGAAGTCAAATTTTTTGCCATATATTCCCTCACAACCTAAGAAAGCACCGTATTACCAAATGCAGTCCTTTCGATCACAAAGAGGCAAGAAAGTCAGAGGTGCGTCCTTTCTTGCCAGAGGCAGGGGTAGAGGAAAGAAGCTGCACAATACAGCTAGTTCCCAGGAACAGAAGTCCTCCCCGGCTTCCACTAAATCCACCGCATGACGCTGGGGCTCCACAGGTGGAGCCAGGAGTGGTGGGGGCGCGTCTCCGAAATTTCAGCCACCAGTGGGTTCGCTCACGGGTGGATCCCTGGGCTATACAGATTGTGTCTCAGGGATACAAGCTGGAATTCGAAGTGATGCCCCCTCACCGTTACCTCAAATCGGCCCTGCCAGCTTCCCCCATAGAAAGGGAAGTAGTGTTAGCGGCAATTCACAAATTATATCTCCAGCAGGTGGTGGTAAAGGTTCCCCTCCCTCAACAGGGAAGGGGTTACTATTCCACAATGTTTGTGGTTCCGAAACCGGACGGTTCGGTCAGACCCATATTGAATTTAAAATCCCTGAACATTTACCTGAAAAGGTTCAAGTTCAAGATGGAATCGCTCAGGGCGGTCATTGCAAGCCTGGAAGAGGGGGATTTTATGGTGTCTCTGGACATAAAGGATGCTTACCTGCATGTCCCCATTTATCCGCCTCATCAGGAGTACCTCAGATTTGTGGTACAGGACTGTCATTACCAATTCCAGACGTTGCCGTTTGGTCTGTCCACGGCACCGAGAATATTTACCAAGGTGATGGCAGAAATGATGGTGCTTCTGCGAAAACAAGGAGTTACAATTATCCCATACTTGGACGATCTCCTCATAAAGGCGAGGTCCAGAGAGCAGTTGCTGATCAGCGTAGCACACTCTCTGGAGGTGTTACAACAGCACGGCTGGATTCTGAATATTCCAAAGTCGCAGCTGATTCCTACGACGAGTCTGCCCTTCCTGGGCATGATTCTGGACACAGAACAGAAGAAGGTGTTTCTCCTGGAGGAGAAGGTCCATGAGCTCGTGACTCTGGTCAGAGACCTCTTAAAACCAAAACAGGTGTCGGTGCATCAATGCACGCGAGTCCTGGGAAAGATGGTGGCGTCATACGAAGCCATTCCCTTCGGCAGGTTCCATGCGAGGACCTTTCAGTGGGATCTGTTGGACAATTGGTCCGGATCGCATCTTCAGATGCATCGGCTGATCACCCTATCCCTCAGGGCCAGGGTGTCTCTTCTGTGGTGGCTGCAGAGTGCTCACCTTCTCGAGGGACGCAGGTTCGGCATACAGGACTGGGTCCTGGTGACCACGGACGCAAGCCTCCGATAGTGGGGGGCAGTCACTCAGGGAAGAAACTTCCAGGGGCTGTGGTCAAGTCAGGAGACTTGTCTGCACATCAATATCCTGGAACTTAGGGCCATATACAACGCCCTGAGTCAAGCGGAGCCTCTGCTTCGCAACCAACCGGTGCTGATTCAGTCAGACAACATCACCGCAGTGGCTCATGTAAACCGCCAGGGCGGCACAAGAAGCAGGGTGGCGATGGCAGAAGCCACCAGAATTCTTCGCTGGGCGGAGAATCACGTGCAAGCACTGTCAGCAGTGTTCATTCCGGGAGTGGACAACTGGGAAGCAGACTTCCTCAGCAGGCACGACCTCCACCCGGGAGAGTTGGGACTTCATCAAGAAGTCTTCACACAGATTACAAATCGATGGGAACTGCCACAGGTGGACATGATGGCATCCCGCCTCAACAAAAAGCTACAAAGGTATTGCGCCAGGTCAAGAGACCCTCAGGCGATAGCTGTGGACGCACTAGTGACACCGTGGGTGTTCCAGTCGGTTTATGTGTTTCCTCTTCTTCCTCTCATACACAAGGTGCTGAGAATCGTAAGGAAAAGAGGAGTGAGAACAATACTCATTGTTTCCGGATTGGCCAAGAAGGACTTGGTATCCGGAACTGCTAGAAATGCTCACAGAGGACCCATGGCCTCTGCCTCTCAGACAGGATCTGTTGCAACAGGGGCCCTGTCTGTTCCAAGACTTACCGCGGCTGCGTTTGACGGCATGGCGGTTGAACGCCGGATCCTAGCGGAGAAAGGCATTCCGGATGAGGTTATTCCTACGCTGATAAAGACTAGGAAGGACGTGACAGCAAAACATTATCACCGTATATGGCGAAAATATGTTGCTTGGTGTGAGGCCAGGAAGGCCCCTACAGAGGAATTCCAGCTGGGCCGTTTCCTTCACTTCCTACAGTCGGGAGTGACTATGGGCTTAAAATTAGGGTCCATTAAGGTCCAGATTTCGGCCCTATCCATTTTCTTTCAAAAGGAACTGGCTTCTCTTCCTGAAGTTCAGACGTTTGTAAAGGGAGGAGTGCTGCATATTCAGCCCCCTTTTGTGCCACCAGTGGCACCTTGGGATCTTAACGTGGTGTTGAGTTTCCTAAAATCTCACTGGTTTGAGCCACTTAAGACCGTGGAGTTAAAATATCTCACGTGGAAAGTGGTCATGCTATTGGCCTTCGCTTCGGCTAGGCGTGTGTCAGAATTGGCGGCTTTGTCATGTAAAAGCCCCTATCTGGTTTTCCATATGGACAGGGCAGAATTACGGACTCGTCCGCAATTTCTGCCGAAGGTGGTGTCATCCTTTCATTTGAACCAACCTATTGTGGTGCCTGCGGCTACTCGTGACTTGGAGGATTCCAAGTTACTGGATGTAGTCAGGGCTTTGAAGATTTATGTAGCCTGAACGGCTGGAGTCAGGAAAACTGACTCGCTGTTTATCCTGTATGCATCCAACAAGCTGGGTGCTCCTGATTCAAAGCAAACTATTGCTCGCTGGATCTGTAACACGATTCAGCAGGCTCATTCTGCGGCTGGATTGCCGCATCCAAAATCAGTAAAAGCCCATTCCACAAGGAAGGTGGGCTCTTCTTGGGCGGCTGCCCGAGGGGTCTCGGCATTACAGGTTTGCCGAGCAGCTACTTGGTCGGGTTCAAACACTTTTGCAAAATTCTACAAGTTTGATACCCTGGCTGAGGAGGACCTTGTGTTTGCTCATTCGGTGCTGAAGAGTCATCCGCACTCTCCCGCCCGTTTGGGAGCTTTGGAATAATCCCCATGGTCCTTACGGAGTCCCCAGCATCCACTAGGACTTTAGAGAAAATAAGATTTTACTCACCGGTAAATCTATTTCTCGTAGTCCGTAGTGGATGCTGGGCGCCCGTCCCAAGTGCGGACTTCTTCTGCAATACTTGTATATAGTTATTGCTTAAATAAGGGTTATGTTATGGTTGCATCAGGTTTGTCTGATGCTCTATTGTTATTCATACTGTTAACTGGGTAAGTTTATCACGAGTTATACGGTGTGATTGGTGTGGCTCGTATGAGTCTTACCCTGGATTCCAAAATCCTTTCCTTGTACTGTCAGCTCTTCCGGGCACAGTTTCCTTAACTGAGGTCTGGAGGAGGGACATAGAGGGAGGAGCCAGTGCACACCAGTATTCCTAATTCTTTCTTAAAGTGCCCTGTCTCCTGCGGAACCCGTCTATTCCCCATGGTCCTTACGGAGTCCCCAGCATCCACTACGGACTACGAGAAATAGATTTACCGGTGGTGAGTAAAATCTTATTTTCTTCAACTGGGTGTACTGGCTCCTCCCTTCTATACCCCCTCTCACAGGCAATTTAGAAAAAAGTGCCCTCAGGAGAGGATGCACACTCTGCAAGCTCCAGAGTTTCCTTCAGTTTTATTTCAAAACTTTTATTGTCGGTATGCTGTTTGGGCAACAGCATACCTGCGCCGTGGGAGTTAAGTGGGGGGGGGCGATCACTGGCCTCGCGAGGTGCCAGAGCAGCTTCCCCTCTGCAGGACCACCATCCTGAGAGGTTGTTTGTTCAGCGGTGCACTGCGCCTTAGCTGTCGCAATCGCAGCACGCTGCACACCCCTAACCTAAGCCTGAAGGTGACAACAGTGGTGAATACAGACTGGGGGCCCCGCTAGGGGGGTACCCTGGTTCATTGTGTGGCTGACGTGCAGGGGAGGCATACGGGACCCTCCTGGGGGGGACCCGCTATAGCCCCCTGTGTAAACTGGCTAGCAGAGGCTTAACCTAACACCATACCACCCAACTGTCCCGATTTTCACGGGACAGTCCCGTTTTTGGTGGACTGTCCCGCTGTCCCACCCGTGGGCTGCAGTGTCCCGCAGTGTGGGGGGGTGGGGGGGTGGGGGTCTGCAGTTGGGAAGCTCTGTCTCTCGCTGCCCTGCTATTCACTGGAGTCAGAGGGAGAGAGGGCATGCCAGCGGCTCACAGAGCGCTGGGCATGCCCCCTCAGTGACGAAAACGAGGGCGTGGCTCGCGGGTCCTCCGCAAAGCCACGCCCCCTTTCCTTAGGCCATGCCCCTTTTCGGGACCGCATGCGGTGCGTGTGTCCCTCTTACAATGAGAGCAAGTTGGGAGGTATGCTAACACTTGTGTGACGTTTTAAGCACTTTTGGGAGACTTTGCCAGTATAAAGATATCAGTAGCTCTGGCGCCATTGGGGGGCGGGGGGGGCTGAGCTACCTCGGAGCGGGCTCAGCAGCATGTTAGCACCTTCCTCTGCACAGCAGCAGCAGTAGCCTCACACAGCTCCTCCAGACGCTGGGACACACTGGATCACTGGTACAGGGTGTAACTCAGGGAGAGACGCTATTGTGCACATTCCTACATCCCATTAGGGAAGATAGATCTGTAAATACAGTGTTTCACTGAGTTACAGCTAGCAGCCTCACTGAGGCTATATAGGCTGGTGCCTTCTCTATCTCCTCTCACATACAGTGAAGCAGGCCTACATTATATTGTCTGTTTTGTATTGTCAAAGTCAGAAAAATATCACGCTACACACTGCCATATTTGCACCTCATGCGTGTCCCCGCTGCGCGTGCATGAGCTCTCCCGTGCGTGCGCATACTCGCTGTTGCGTGCACCCGTGGGCGCACGGTATGCGCATTTACGGTAGAGTTTGTATACGTCTAGCGTGCGACTCAATCGTAACATATTTTAACCATATAATGTATTTTGTAGATTATGGTCCCTTTGATAGAATCAGAAAGTTTAGTTAATGTAGCATGTTCATAGACAAAGAGATCCCTCTTTGTTTGATACGAAGGGTCAGACAGGGGTTATACAGTGCTGTTTAGTATCCATCGGAAGAGTATTTAATTAGCAATATTCCGGTGTTGGTTTGAAGCGGATTAATCGCTCGTGCGAATAGTTATGGACATAAGAAGTTTATGAACATTTACTGTATTTGCACTTTATTACCCATGCGGCGGGAAACCCAGTTTCCCACCCACCTGAGCAGTTAGGAATAGTCACAGCCCACCTGTATGAATCAACCTACGACCTTTTGTTATAATGCGAAGACGAATTCCTGTGTCCAATGAACAATAAGAATGTAGGGGCCATTGTACTGTATTGTGTGTAGTGTATAAAAGGACAAGCCGATCTGGGCCAGCTCTCTATTCTCTTCAACGGTTCTCATCACTGATAATCGGGAGCTGGACATCCAGAAGGCGCATGCGATTGTTTCCCTTTGTGCGTAAGTTTCTCTGCAATCATATTGTCTTCATTGTTATAAGCCATTCTCTCTCGTTCTCTCTCACTTTCTCTCTCTCACTCTCTCCCCTTCCCCCTTTTAAAAGTAATTGTATCTTTATTGTATTTTATGTGTAGTTATCCGGTTAGGTATTTTATGTTATCTTGGTAGTGTATAACTTGTATTGTATTATTCTTTTGCAATTGAACGTTCATTCATTTCCTTAAAAGGCGTTAGACCCTTAGACCGGTATTTGAGTGTTTATTATATTGCTAAGGGGTTCTCAGAGCGTCACATACGCTCATACAGCTTTTAAACTAACAAGGTTACACTGTGTTGCATTTACACCTTATCGCTGCACAAGGGTTTACAGTATAAGTATATTGTTCATGGTATAGTTATAAAGGTTTAACACTGTGAGCGTCAGCGCCGCTTCTGATCTCCTCGTGGTCTCAAGCGTCCGCTACGCTGATAGCGTATCATTACGTTAGTCGGCAGCCTATAGCGTGCTTGCCTGTACGCTCTAAGCCGTGAGCGAACGTGCCGCTCGTGCGTCTCGACCACGGCTAAGCGTTTGATACGCAACGTGCGTACTCTTACGGTATTCCATACGTCAATTGCGTACTGTGTTCTTTAACCTTTTAGAGTGTTTTAAATAAGATAAATATTAGGCTTTATCAGTATGTATATGTTGGTGTATTACTGTCATCATGGTAAAACACAAGTTATGCAGTGTGTGTAACACTAGATTCTCCCCACTTTATTCTTGCTCCATTTCTTGTGGGACAATGTAGTCAGTCCTTACAAAACATTGAGGAGACTGTGGGGGAGTGTCGAGCATCCCTGGCTCTGTGCCATCAAAACTATTACCCCTTTTCCACTAGCTGTTTTTACCCGTGTTTTTGCACGGGGGTGCGCATCAACACGGATTTTTAGTAGGTGGAAACGGGTCAACACGGGTTGAGTGACCCGGGAATCCAACCCGGCTATTTACCTGGGTAGAACACGGTAATGACACGGATAGCGGTGCAGTGGAAACGGTCATTACACGTGTTTTCAGACCCGAGTAACGCTCTGAGACGCTGATTGGTGCTTCTGGGGCACTGGAAGATGATGTCATCCCTGGGAGACACGCTGGGCACATGCAGGCATTGAGGCAGCAAACAAAACACTCTGAAGTCGCGCTGGGTACATACAGATCTTTTTATTGCAGCAGCTTCCAAACAAACAGACAATATACAGCAGCAGAAGCTCCAGCACAGCAACATGGCTAGCCATATCTGGTCAGACACAGAGATCAAGGAGCTGCTTAATATTCGGGGAGAGGAAGAAATAAGAAGGCAGGTGACTGGAACAGTTAAGGATGCTATCGTCTACAAGAACATATCCCTTATGCTGGCAGAAAGGGGCATCCAAAAAACCCAGCAACAAGTCGTTAACAAATTGAAGGCACTACGCAGACAATTCACCAAAGTACACGACCATAACCGCAAGAAAAGTGGTGCTGGGCGTATGGAATGGCCATATTATGACCTATGCTATAGTGTCTTCGGCAAAACTGCGATAACAAATCCCATAGCACTATCGTCATCCAGCTCTGCCAGTCGCCAGATGTCAGTCGACGAGGACTGTGACGAAACACAGCACAGCCTTCCCAGCTCACAATGCAGCCCATTATCCCCGCTGCTTATATCGGACAGCAGTTTTGAAGACTCGACCGTCAATGATGATTCCATCAGTGCCACTATTGAGGACGTACCACAGTCTCAGGCGGAGACGTCGCAACCCCCCAAGACCACGACTTTGCGCTCAAATAGTAAGTATTACCATTACAAATACAGTTGCAGCAGTCCCTATATGTAAAGGCATGGTAATGTTGCAGAGTATAGCTAGTGTGCAGGTGGGAGAAGGCCACAAACACGTATATGCTACCACTGCTATTTTTTAATAGAATCATGGTAATGTTGCAGAGTATAGCTAGTGTGCAGGTGGGAGCAGGCCACAAACACGTATATGCTACCACTGCTATTTTTAAATTGTTGCTTACATTCTGTTTCATCTCCTTCACAGTCTACAACGTTCCACAGCGGAAAAAGAAACTGAACAAAACAGAACAAACGGTCAAAGCAATGAAGTCCATTATCTTGGATCACCTGCGTGAGGCAGATAGTGAGCTCAATGCCCAGGAAGATGCACGGCTTGAGAGATTCCTTGCGTCAGAAAAAGAAATGCATCAAACTTTTATGAGTCAGTTAATGACCATGCATGATAGGCAGATGACATTTTTTGAACGCACGTTTGCACGTACCATAGGGAATACCACACAAACACAACAGCAAGACACAGCCTACCCACAGCACCCATATGGTCCATACAACTATGAGCCTCCCTCAAATCCCCCAACACAAATCCCGCAGTCCTCAGAATTTCGGGTATATAGACAACTGCCCTAGAGCAGCGGGTTATAAAACAATGTTTGTGTTTTAAGGTTATGTTTGCACTGTATCCTCAACCCTGATACCTACAAATGCAAACATTATTTTGATTTTACAGAGTGCCCTGTTGGCTCTTTAAAGTTTTATAGTGTTACCTCAGAAAATGGGCAGTGGGATCCAGATATTTGGGCTACCTTTTTATATTGTTACCTCAGAAAATGTGCGGCAGTGCGATCCAAATATTGGGGGTGACCCGATATCTGCCAAACCAAACATTAGGGTTTTTTTTATACAGAGTGCCCTGTTTGCACTTTACTCTTTTACCTCAGGGCAGGTGTCTTCACCATGTGGCCCTCTAGCTGTTGTGGAAACACATAGCAACACATGCTGGTACATGTTGTTCCACAACAGCTGGAGGGACACATGTTGAAGACCCCTTGCGTTATGTGGAATTTTACATGTTTGCACTTAAATATTTTATAATGTTACCTCAGAAAATGTGCGGCAGTGCGATCCAAATATTGGGGGTGACCCGATATCTGCCAAACCAAACATTAGGGTTTTTTTTATACAGAGTGCCCTGTTTGCACTTTACTCTTTTACCTCAGGGCAGGTGTCTTCACCATGTGGCCCTCTAGCTGTTGTGGAAACACATAGCAACACATGCTGGTACATGTTGTTCCACAACAGCTGGAGGGACACATGTTGAAGACCCCTTGCGTTATGTGGAATTTTACATGTTTGCACTTAAATATTTTATAATGTTACCTCAGAAAATGTGCGGCAGTGCGATCCAAATATTGGGGGTGACCCGATATCTGCCAAACCAAACATTAGGGTTTTTTTTATACAGAGTGCCCTGTTTGCACTTTACTCTTTTACCTCAGGGCAGGTGTCTTCACCATGTGGCCCTCTAGCTGTTGTGGAAACACATAGCAACACATGCTGGTACATGTTGTTCCACAACAGCTGGAGGGACACATGTTGAAGACCCCTTGCGTTATGTGGAATTTTACAGTGACATGTTTGCACTTAAATATTTTATATTGTTACCTCAGAAAATGTGTGCCAACTGTTTAAAAGGAAAAATATAATAACAACTTTTGAACCAAATTTTTATAACTGAAAAAACGAAATAAACAAAAATTGTTTGCACACAAAAACTTGTCTGTTTTCTCTACTGCAACATTGTTTGAAGATTAGCTGCAATGGTGGCCCTTATGCACTCGCTGGCAGCGTCATGCCCCCCCACCAAGCCTGGTGCATCATGTACAGTGACCCCCGCCCCATGATCATGTACATTCCACTCGGGGAGAAAGTTTTCCTTTTGTATCTCACATATGTTATGGAGAATGCAGCAGGCCGCTACTATATCTGGCATTATTTTCAAGTCCACATCATTCCTCTTCATGAGGCAGCGCCAGCGTCCTTTTAAACGCCCAAACGCATTCTCCACTGCCATACGGGCCGAACTTAGGGCATGGGTATATGATGTCTGTTCGGGGGATAAGTGAACATGCTGGGTGTAGCCCTTCATTAGCCAGCGCTGTAATGGGTATGCTGCATCACCAATGAGATGGACCGGGATGTCCACACCATGTACGATCACCGATTTCTGTTAATAAAACATTAATATTATTACAGGGGTAAAACTTGACTATTGGTTTATGGGCGAACATTAGTTTAAGTAGTAAATAATCTTACCTCTCGAGGGAAAAGCCATCCACCAAGCTTGTCCTCAGCAATACTGTAAAGATCGGAGTTGGCGAGAACCCTTGCATCATGTGACCGTCCGGGCCACCCTATGAAGACATCTGTGAAACTAAAAATAAAGGTTTATTCATTATCATAAAACAGGCCAAGCCTATTTCAAACACATTAGTGAAACAGTGCTTACCAGTATTTGTGGTCCACTACAGCTTGCAGAACAATGGAATGCCAACCCTTACGATTGTAATAGTCTGCTGGGTTGTCATGGGGGGCGATGATGGGGATGTGGGTCCCATCTATGGCACCAGCACACTGTGGGTAGCCACGCTTCTTAAACCCTTTTATAGTCTCATCTAGCCGCTGTCCTTGTGGCAAGGAAATAAAGCGATGGTACATGGTATCCAGCAATGCCCGCGTGACCTGGTAGACAATCTTGCAGACCGTGCCAATCCCTACTCCAAATAAACTGGAAACTGTGCGATACTCTCCAGGGGTAGCATACCACCAGAGAGCAATCGCTAATCTCCTGGCTGGCTCAATGGGCTTACGGAACCTGGTGGTCTGCATGGTTATTGCGGGGGACAGTAGTTCTAAAACATACTCGAATGTAGCGCGAGACATCCTGAAGTTTGACATCCACTGCTCCTCCTGATATGCTAGAATAGTCTGCATGAATGCTTCCCCATGTCTGCGATCTCTCATCCACATTCTTCGGCTTGGTGTACAGTTCATTGTTATTAAAGAAATAACAACAGTGGATGATATACGCGCTCTCCTCCTTTTCAAATATTTGCGTCGATAGGTAGCCCTCTCTGCAAAGAATTGAGCTCTCCTTCTCCAGCTCTGCAGTAGGTAGCACAAGGTGAAAAGCTGCATCAAGCTGTCTGTAGCAGAAAGCAGCAGTAAACTGCAAACAGTCTGCGACTCCATGCTAGACACAGCTACTGCACCGGTGTCCATTGCTGCAATGCTGTGAGCAGGCCCCACCCCTCCCTTTTGGTCCTTTTGATGACATCATCTTGATGAGACAGTAAAAAGTCCATTTGTAATGACAGCAATAGGCTTTTACAGAGCTTACCCGGGTTAAGTGGAAACAGATCAGACACGGGAATAACCCGTGTCGAAGTGTAGTGGAAACGGGGGAGCCGACACGGGTTGTAGCCATGTTAAACATCCCGGATCGGACACGGTACGTAGGTGGAAAAGGGGTATATGATGTCTGATATGTCATCTCAGCTCACTGCAAATGCCCATAAAACATTAGAGTTGCAGCAAGCTGTTGCAAATTTAGCTGCTAGGGCTGATGTTCCCCATTCCCCCCTTTCTGCTGCAGGTCCACAAAAACATGCGTTACCTGCGTTACTATCAGACTCTGATGAGGATATGTAGGAGGATAGGGACGATGTGGACCTCGTAAGTGGGGACTCCACTCCTACATAGGGTATTGAATCCCTCATTCTGGCTATACGGAATGTGTTAAAAGTCCCTCTGGAGGACACTGCAACACAGCAGTAGTTTTTCTTCACACAAAACAAACGGAGTGTCACCTTCCCGGATTCTAAAGAATTAGATGACTTATTTAAGTTAGCCTGGAAAAATCCAGATAAGAAATATCAGGTGTCAAAACAGTTTTTGCATAATTTCCCTTTTGCCCCTGAAGGCAGAAAATTCTGGGAAGAATCCCTGGCTGTAGACTTCTCTCTCACCTCTCTAAGAAGGCGGTACTCCCTGCTCTGGGCGCCTTTACCATGAAGGACCCCGGGGATAGGAAAATTGAGACCACTCTGAAATCTGTCTACACAGCTGCAGGTATATCTCAAAGACCGCTCATAGCAGGTTGCTGGATTGCACATGCTATTCATACGTGGGCTACTCAAATTCAGGAGGGCCTCTCTGAGGATATGACCCTGGTTACTACAGTGACTCTCTTAAAACACATTCAGGACGCGGCACGTGTCCTCTGTGACTCGCTCAAAGAGATTGAAAATATTAATGCTAGGACTACTGCTATGGCAGTGTCAGCACGCAGGGCCTTGTTGTTGCATCAGTGTATTGCGGATGCAGAATCCAAGCGACATGTGGAATCCCTTCTATTTACAGGGGAATGACTCTTCGGGGGTGAATTGTACACGTGGATCTCTAAGGTTACTGCTGGAAAATCCATGTTTCTTCCCTCAGGGGCCCCGCCAGCTAGACGTACCTATCTGGGACCGTCTACTCAGTCCTTTCGGTTCACCAGATTTCGATCTAGGATCAGAGAGGCCTCCATCGCAGCTTGAGGCACCAGAGGTAAGCCTAAGAAACTAGCTGTTGCCGGCTCTCAGGAACAGAGCACCAGTTCAGCTTCCACTAAAGCCTCAGCATGACGGTACCCGCCCACCCCGAGGGTATCTCGAGGTGGGAGCTCGGTTGCGTCACTTCAGCCACATCTAGGAGAATTCCTGTCAAGATGCCTGGGTAAGGGACCTCATCTCTCAAGGATACAAGCTGGAGTTCGACGATGCTCCCCCACAACGATTTTTCAAATCAAGCTTACCAGCCTTGGAGGATATGCGTGTTACGCTGCTGGGTGCCATTAACAAGCTGGTTCAGTACCTGGTCATTGTTTCAGTACCACTGCAACAACAAGGACAGGAATACTACTCCAATCTGTTCGTACGGGTCAGTGAGACCCATTTTGAACCTAAAGTCCTTGAACCCTTACCTGAAAGTTTTCAAGTTCCAGATGGAATCTTTGAGAGCAGTAATTGCAGGCCTGGAAGAACAGGAATTCCTGGATATCAAGGACACCTATCTCCATATCCCGATTTGGCCTCCTCATCAGGCCTATCTGAGGTTTGCCATGCTGAACGATCACTACCAGTTCCAGGCGTTACCCTTCGGCCTGTCTACGGCTCCGAGGGTGTTCACGAAGGTGATGGCGGAAATGATGTTCCACCTTCGGGTCCAGGGGGTCAACGTGGTGCCTTACCTGGACGATTTCCTGATAAAAGTAAGTTCCAGGGCGCTTCTATTGCTCCATATAGATTGCACTATCCAACTTCTGTCACGCCGTGGGTGGATCCTCAGTCTACAGAAGTCCCACCTGGAGCCATCTCAGGGGCTCCTGTTTCTGGGAATGCTACTGGATACTGCAGCACAGAAAGTGTTCCTCCCAGAGGTCAAAGCAAGGACACTCCAGGAAATGGTTCGCATGGTTCTCCGACCTGCTCGAGTATCAATTCATCTTTGCATAAAATTGTTGTAAAGATGGTAGTCTCGTACGAGGCGATCCAGCATGGAAGGTTCCATTCCAGACCTTTTCAATTGGATATCCTGAACAAGTGGTCCGCATCACATCTTCTGATGCACCGGATGATACAACTGTCACCCCAGGCCAGGATTTCACTACTGTGGTGGCTACAGTCTTCCAATCTCTTGGAAGGTCGATGCTTCAGGATTCAGAATTGGATCCTCCTCACGACGGATGCAAGTCTGAGAGGATGGGGAGCTGTCACCCAAGGGGCACAGTTCCAGGGCAGGTAGTCTGCCCAAGAGGCCCTACTTACGATCAACATTCTGGATCTTCGGGCTATTTACAATGCTCTGATTTAGGCCTCCCCTCTGCTCAGGGATCATGCGATCCAGGTACAGTTGGACAACGCCACGGCTAGGGCGTAAATCAATCGACAAGGAGGGATGAAAAGCAGGGCCTGCATGCAAGAGGTGGCAAGGATTCTCCTCTGGGCGGAAAGAAGTGCACGAGCACTGTCCGCAATCTTCATTCCGGGTGTGGACAACTGGGAAGCAGACTTCCTGAGTTGTCACGATCTTCACCCAGGCGAGTGGGGACTACACCTTCAGATGTTTCAACAGATCGACAGGTGGGGATGTCAACAGATCGACATGATGGCGACTCACCTCAACAAGAAACTTCGCTGTTATTGCTCGCGAATCAGAGACCCTTAGGCGAGCGCAGTGGATGCACTGACGTCGCCTTGGCCTTACGCTGATCCCAAGGGTGCTCAAGAGGATCAGACATCAAGGAGTGCAGGCAATCCTGATTGCCCCGGAGACCTTGGTACATGGATCTTCTGGGCATGTCCGTAGAAGACCTTTGGCCTCTGCCAATAAGAAGGGATCTTCAGCAAGGACCGTTTGTCTACCTGGACTTACGGCGGCTTCGTTTGACAGCATGGAAGTTGAGCGGAACATCCTAGTTCACAAGGGACTTTCCAAGAAGGTCATTGCCACCATGGTGCAAGCCAGAAAGCCTGTGACGTCAAGACACTATCATCATATCTGGAGGAGATATGTGCGCTCCTCGCACAAGGAGACATATCAGCCTGCAGAGTTCCACTTGGGGAGGTTCCTCCGTTTCCTGCAGTCTGGTGTGGATAAATGCTTAAGGCTGGGTTCCCTAAGAGTCCAGAATTCAGCTCTTTCAATCCAAAGAAGTTGGCTGTGTTGCTTGAAGTTTAGACCTTCTTGCAATGGGTGCTTCACAAACAACCTCCGTTTGTGCCGCCGAAGGCACCTTGGGATTTAGATGTGGTGTTAACATTTCTACAGTCCTCCTGGTTTGAACCTCTGATGACGGTAGAAGACAAGTGCCTCACGTGGAAGGCGGTGGTGTTGCTGGCCCTGGCTTCTGCTAGATGTGTCTCAGAATTGGAGGCCTTATCGTGTAACAGTCCCTACTTGGTCTTTTAAGAGGACAGAGCGGAGCATTGGATGCTGTGCGAGCCTTGAAGATCTATGTCAAGAGGATGGCTCGGATCAGAAAGACGGATTCCTTGTTCGTACTATATGACGCACAGAAAAAGGGTTTCCCTGCTTCAAAGCAGTCCATTGCTCGTTGGCTTAGGCTCACTATTCAGCAGGCCTATGTGTCAGCAGCCTTACCTGTTCCACATTCTCTGAAGGCCCACTCTACAAGATCAGTGGGGTCTTCCTGTGCGGCTGCACTTGGAGTCTCTGGCCTGCATGTGTGCCGAGCTTCTACCTGGTCAGGGAAGAACACCTTTGTGACGTTCTACAAATTTGATACCCTGGCCAAAGAGGATACCCAGTTTGGGCATGCGGTGCTGCAGCAGTCTCCGCATGTTCCCGCCCGTTCTGGAAGCTTTGAGACATCCCCATCGTACTAATGTGTCCCCAATATCCCTTATGGATGCTAGAGAAAATAGGATTTTAATACCTACCGGTAAATCCTTTTCTCGTAGTCCATAAAGGATATTGGTCACCCGCCTCTGGGGGTAATTCTGAGTTGATCGCAGCAGGAATTTTGTTAGCAGTTGGGCAAAACCATGTGCACTGCAGGGGAGGCAGATGTAACATGTGCAGAGAGAGTTAGATTTGGGTGTGGTGTGTTCAATCTGCAATCTAAATTGCAGTGTAAAAATAAAGCAGCCAGTATTTACCCTGCACAGAAACAAAATAACCCACCCAAATCTAACTCTCTCTGCACATGTTATATCTGCCTCCCCTGCAGTGCACATTGCTTTGCCCAACTGCTAACAAAGTTCCTGCTGCGATCAACTCAGAATTACCCCCTCTGTGCGGTGACTTTCTGCAGGTTATCTTATATGGTTACCTGTTGAGCTGTTGCTGTTTGTTTGCCAGCCGTTGCTGGCCAAGTTTTGTTGTGGTGTGCTGGTATTTAAATCTCACCACTATTTGTAGTTTAGTTCCTTCTCTCATATATGTCCATTCTCCTTCGGGCACTGTTTTACCTATAACTGCCTGTGGGAGGGGGCATAGAGGGGAGGAGCCAGCACACCCAGTTGAAGAAATTTAAAGTGCACTGGCTCCTTTGGACCCCGTCTATACCCCATCGTACTAATGTGTCCCCAATATCCCTTATGGACTACGAGAAAAGGATTTACCGGTAGGTATTAAAATCCTATATTATTTTTTTATATTTGTGGATCTAGGTTTAGTATCCCTTATCCAAAATTCGAAATCCCACATTTTTGGGTCCCATACTGAGATAATGACATATATATTATATATGTAATTCATCTACATATATCTACACATATAATATATATATATAATATGTCATTATCTCAGTATGGGACCCAAAAATGTGGGATTTTGGATAAGGGATACTCAACCTGTATGCACATTATTATTGTGAAACTACATATTTTATTATAAAACTGAAACATTGTATTTACATGCAATTGAAACAATAAAATACAGTAGTCTATATAATGGTTCCGGTATGAATGGTCGACCATGTTATGGTCGACAGTCATTAGGTCGACCACTATTGGTCGACATTGACATGGTCGACATGGACACATGGTCGACACATGAAAGGTCGACACATGAAAAGGTCGACATGAGTTTTTTTAACTTTTTTGGGTGTCCGTTTTTTGCGTAAAGTGACTGGGAACCCCAATTAGTGCACCGCGTCCCCTCGCATGGCTCGCTTCGCTCGCCATGCTTCGGGCATGGTGCCTTCGCTCCGCTACCGCTTCGCTCGGCACAGATTACCGTTCCAATCGTAGTCCACGTGGATCGTAAACTATGGAAAAGTTCCCCAAAAGAAAAAAGTTAAAAAAACTCATGTCGACCTTTTCACGTGTCGACCATGTGTCCATGTCGACCATGTCAATGTCGACCAATAGTGGTCAACCTAATGACTGTCGACCATAACATGGTCGACCATGTGAACGGATACCCTATATAATACAGGCATTGTGTGTTTAATTTAGACATATGTGCACTGAGATTAGCGCAAGGCCACAAATAATATTATAGTCTCTCTTTCGACCAGTGGATCTTAGAAATATATCGGCTGATCAATATAGGATTGTGTGTACACAGACACAATCGTGTCATTGCTGCTGGATAGATTTAAAATATATATAATCATTGTTACTATTTATTGAAATAAGCGCCTGAATCAAAACTTCAAGATTATATTCTGTGTGTGACTGTGACTGTCTTTGCATACAAAATACTATGCTACAGTATTTTCCTGGAAATATATGGCATTTCGGATACAGATAGAGCCACAATTACACACAGAATATAGGCGTCTGCATATCATTTTGATCAGCAGAAGTTGCTTGTGCGCCCTATTACATTACTTTGTGTCTAAAGGCCCGTACACACTGGTCGATATATCGGCCGTTATCGCGGGACCGTCGGCCAGTGTGTACGGCCGATACGTCTGTGAACTCCGTCGTTCACAGACGTATCGCGTCGGCCGCGCAGCACAGCCGACAGCCAATATATCTACCGATATATTGGCGCGTCGCTGTGTGTGTGTACGGGGCGGTCGGCCGTACACATGCTGCGGCGGCCGGCGGTGATTGACAGCTGAACTGGGCGGACTTGTGTACACGCCCGCCCAGTTCATGACGTCAGGCCCCGACGGATCGGGCAGTGTGTATGTTGAACACACTGCTCGATCCGTCCATAGATATATCTGCAGATCAATTGATCTGCAGATATATCTACTAGTGTGTACCCACCTTAAGACACATTTTCGCGGAAAAAAACACAAAGAAAGACACTCTCTGCTACCAAGTCACACCATGCATGCGTGACTTCAAAGGCTATTTAACCGAGCGTGACTGCAGCAATATATAGGCTATAAGAGGCCACATCTGTAGTAGAGGTATTCCTTTTATTATCATACTTTTTCTAGTTGGTAATTATGCAAAAAATAAGCCTGTGTGATTTTGCATAATGTCATCTCAGATATAAATTACTGTTCTTCTTCCTATTATTATTATTATTATTATTATTATTTCTGCTACTATTTTTTCTTCTTTTTATAGGAAAATGTTTGTGCTCCCAGAATGTAAGCAATATGACTAAGTAGCAGAATGACTCTTAATTGCATAAAATTGATGTGGGTAAAGAAGTACACTATGGCCCTCATTCCGAGTTGATCGGTCGCAAGGCGAATGTAGCAGAGTTACACACGCTAAGCCGCCGCCTACTGGGAGTGAATCTTAGCTTCTTAAAATTGCGACCGATGTATTCGCAATATTGCGATTACTAACTACTTAGCAGTTTCAGAGTAGCTCCAGACTTACTCTGCCTGTGCGATCATTTCAGTGCTTGTCGTTCCTGGTTGACGTCACAAACACACCCAGCGTTCGCCCAGGCACTCCCACCGTTTCCCCGGCCACTCCTGCGTTTTTTCCGGAAACGGTAGCGTTTTCAGCCACACGCCCCTGAAACGCCGTGTTTCCGCCCAGTAACACCCATTTCCTGTCAATCACATTACGATCGCCGGAGCGAAGAAAAAGCCGTGAGTAAAATTACTTTCATCATAGTAAAGTTACTTGGCGCAGTCGCAGTGCGAACATTGCGCATGCGTACTAAGCGGATTTTCACTGCGATGCGATGAAAAATACCGAGCGAACAACTCGGAATGAGGGCCAATGTCCAGCTGAAAGAATAAGCCACAAGCAATAGAGCATAAGGGATCCACATATGTAGCTACAGTATATCATTTAAATCCATGACTGTTTCACAGACTTTTGACTTAATGGAATGCCAGAAGCAATCTTTTGTATACTGTGGTAATGTTTTTTTGTATTTTAATGTTTTCAATATTGGAACAGAACATTATTACAAAAAGCGCCATAACAAAGCACTTAGATTTCGCTTTGAGCCAATTGCACATTTTCATTTTGTGATTGAAAGTTTGTTGTATAAGTTAGTGCAAAGCAAAATGTGTAACATGCCCATCTCCTCTAAAAAAAGAAAAAATATAAATTCTCAAAAAACATTCATATATAAGAGATCAACATTATAGTAATTGTACCAGACAAATTGAATGTATTCCAGTTTATGGAAGGACGTACCTAATCTACACAATATAAAGCTTCCTATAAATTCCTCTGCAGGCTAAAACTTACCCATGTAAAAGAGTTGAATTTCATCATCTTTACTGACTAGCAAAGATCTGATTAATAAAATATAAACGATCGACGACAAAATTAAGAAAATATTCTGGTATCCCCAAAAGTGCATGTATCTTCCTTAGTAACACATTGCACCTGCTGCTGAGGAAGAGTTGTCACCTTCTCCTGTCTCTGCTCTTTCTGCATAGGGACATTACATTCAGAATCTTGCAATGGGATCCTGGTTGTCTCTGAATTAAGTGTTTTTATAGGACTGATAATATTAGGATTCATCTTTTAGATTTGTCTCTAAGATTAAGGAGTCTATTCAATTGTTGTCTGATCCTTTCCGACGGAAAGGATCCGACATTTCAGTATTCAATTTGCGGTAAAATCTGACAGGTTTTGGCCATTCCCGAAAATGCCAATCTGACTTTTTTTAAAGTCGTATTTATATTGTCAGAAACGGGGCTAAGCTGACAAAATCCGTGGATCCACGACTAATACGTCGATCCACGTGGTTTTTTCTCGACAAGTCGGAATTTCTGACTTGTCGGATAAACGTCAGTTTGATTGGAATTCCGACTTGAATTGAATAGACCCCCTAAGTGTCCTTGAATTTCTAATAGACTTTCATTGGCAATAGGGGTGTTTTTACTGTCCAGCTGGTCATCAGCGGCTTTGACAGTGAATTTAAATCAGACTTGCTAGCATTTATTTCTATTGTCGTTTTCAATCCATCAGCCATAGCTTTCTCTCAGTAGCTTCAACATCCCACCAGTTAGTAAATATACCACATAGTATCTTTTTTTTTTTAAAGAATTCTTTATCCTTTTGCCTTATAATACACTATGTAGACAAAAGTGTGTCTTGTCGTTGTCGTCGTCCCCTTCACCCCCCAAACTAAGTGATGTGCTCTTGCAGCAGACACATGTCTGTGAAGGCATAAAACAGGTAGAGGGGCACTGATTAGATAATTTGCTAACAAAATAGCCGAAAGAAGCTAACAGAGTTTTTTTTTAAAGGAGATCATTGTAGCTGGACTAGTATACAGAAAATTTGGTAACCCCATGGACTGGCTTGCTCAAAGTCCATATCTTAACCCCATTGAGAACCCCTGGGCAGGATTGGATTGATGGGTCTGTTATAAACCAACTTGATCATCTTCTGTGTCACCAGTTGGTCACTGTCCTTCAGGTGAAATGGCATTTTGTATAGCGTCGGGATTCTGACTGTCCCCCCTCCCGTACCCCCTAATCCTCCCTTTCTGCAGCCTAAACCTAACCTCACCCTTATTGCCTGACCCTAACCTCCACTCTGTGGTGCCTAAACCTAACCCTCCATCCTTAGTGCCTAAACCTCCTCTCCCCCCATCCTTAGTGCCTAAACCTCCTCTCCCCCCAGTGGTGCCTAACTATAACCACACCCCACCCCTAGCAACTCTCCCTCCCGCAGTCTAACCCTAACCATCCCCTGGTGGTGCCTAACCCTTGCTGTCGGGGTTCCGGCGTCTGCCTCCTGATCCTGTCGGGATTCCGGCATTGGCATTCTGACCTGAGGTGCCGCAGCCCTAGGGTTGCAGTAATAAACCTTTAATTGGGATGATTATGAATGATAAAGGTTCTGTGGTTAATTCATTTGTGTCCTTGATTAAAGAGATATTATAGCAGCCCTAGGTGACACACACTTTGGGAACTTTAGGCAAGGGCTGTTGGATTGCTCTAACGTTGATTTTGGGGTACTTTACATTTGTTCACTGGCATGTGAAGTTTAGTATTCACTTTTTTAAAATGTGATTTATGTGGCCAAAGTGGAGAATAATTCTCATTACATTACATCTCATTAATTTGAGTTACATCTCAATAAATTGAGTTGCAGGTTTTGTAGTGCTGATTCTCTGGGCTGTAATGAGAGGATATGACTGACTGTTACTAGGAGGTTCTGCAGCTTTATGGTAATTTTAATCTGCTCTTGTACATAATTATTGCATGACCATATGTTTTGTAGTAATGTACCAAGTTTAATACCCGTAAATGCCTTTATCAAAATTGTTCAGTAGTTCTAAACTTTGAGGGTTTTCCTAATAAGTATTGTTGCAGTTTAATTTGTTCTTGCAAATATTTACATTTCATCTGTGTCTCAGCTTTGGTTCCAGGTCACTGTGTGAAAGTTGCCTAACAAGATTTTATTCAAATTCTTTTCTGACTGGCAGCCAATGTTTTATGTTAGTTCAGGATAAAATATTCTAGTAGCAAATAATTCACCTCGTTGTGACTGTTAGAAAAAAATAACTGCTGTCATATTCGTGGAAATATCTTAATTTAAAATTAGACCTTATTTTTATTGAACTCTCTCTACTGTCTACTGTATATTCCTTTTTCTGATAAAGGTCTGACAGAGTGCATGCGTTCTTTACTCCCCAGGCACCTGTGAAACTGGAGGGTTTGAACTCTGTCAAACAATGTAGGTTTAACATCTTATAACCGGGACCAGTTCTTAGTGGCCAAACATAAGTGGTTGCAGAAATCCGGTAGATATGGATATTGTCAATAATAACAGAAGTAGCTGTGGCAATTGTCATAGTAGAAAAGCTATTTTTAA
This sequence comes from Pseudophryne corroboree, assembly GCF_028390025.1. Taxonomy (NCBI): domain Eukaryota; kingdom Metazoa; phylum Chordata; class Amphibia; order Anura; family Myobatrachidae; genus Pseudophryne; species Pseudophryne corroboree. Next base: position 554,153,795 of record NC_086449.1, on the reverse strand, counting down.
TAGCTGTACGTAGCAGTTCCACAAATGCCCTCTGTGGTTTACGAGGGAACCCCAAGAGGTCACAAATTGAAGAGTGTATGGGCACAAATGACCACTGATCAAGATCTGAGTTGGATCTTTTAGATTTTTATCAGGATTTGTATAAAATTCTGCAGAATGCAGTCTATAATTGTACAATGTATGTGATTAATGTATGACTGCACTAATTGTGCCCTATAGCTCTCAATTCTGTGCAACTGAATCTTTCTGACTGGAGATGAATTCATAGCACTGGTTGAGTTGCTGGTCCTAATGTCCGTGGTCACCATTTATGGGCTGCAGAGTCTAAATTGCCTGCAAAACCATTATTTTATTTTATTTTGTGTCACTGGCCCATAGTGACTATATATCTGCTGTAAAAGTAATGTTATATTATTTGTATTTTATTATCCCCTAACAGTGAATTGTGGAGGTTTGTCCTATTATTATCAGAGTTGTGTTATGAAATGATATTAGTGAGCTACTCCACAAGCAATAAAAGGAATAATACATTTTGCTCAATGTCGGAAATATACGGATAGCATAAAACTCATACACCAAGTGAACATTTGGGGGCACTTCTGGTTTCATCAGCCAACGACAAAGTGGTGGACCTACATTTTTGAGGTCCTGAAGCCTGAACTGTTATGGGGGCCCCTTGCAACCAGCAACATCCAACAATCTCCAATTTGCTGAAAGGATTGTGTCACTGTACACGCTATTCCGATCTTTGGCAGACTGGCTGCCACTCGCACACACAAAGCACCTGTCCAAGATTCATTGAGTTTTTATAAGGTAATAATTGGTTAGATTTATATAAAATAAAGACTTGTGTGGTGCCTCCTCACAAATTAATAACCAGCCCCGAACCTCTGAGGCTGGGCTGGTATTTTAACATAGGAGTAAAAACCGGTGTGGGCTTTGCCCTATTTTCTGTAGAACCACAAGTAGCAGCATGCCTGTACAATAAAGGCCTGCTAGCGCTTGTAGCCCGCCTGTAAACAACAATAGTATTTAACATTGGACCCTTACACAGAATTTGAAAGCAAGGTGCAAATTTTTTTTTTTTTACTCAACTGTGATGGGTAACACTTATAATTCATACTGAAAAAATGGTGATCTTTTGGCTATACCTTACTTTTGTCTCAAAAGCTTAGATCTTCACATAAATTGCATATTGAGTATTGTGCAAATATTCAGAAAATGTATATTTAAGGTATGATTCAGTGTGTTTTTACTTTAACCTATTTTCACTTAAATGGGCTATTGTACAGTAGTATCTATCTTTTAAAGTTTTCTGAATAAAGCTGCACCATTAAAAAAAGAAAAATTGTTGTATTCTGGGTATATTGTATATCTGAAAACACTAAAGTCATTTTCAACTGTTAAATACATGACCCTTTGCACAACAGTTCTCCATGACCGTGGTATCCCGACACCGGAGGGAGTAAATTTTTACTCCCTCTGAGTAATAGTAAGAGTAATTTTTACCCTCCCCAACCCTAACCCTCTGGCGGTGGCAGCTAGGGCTAAATACCACCCCCTCCTTTCCCCCAGGCCATCTAAAGTGACTGGAGATTGGGGGCTGATTTTCTATTGTTTATTTGTATTGCGCTTGTCGTGCCCGTGGTGTGATGCAAAAAGTTCCATTTCAGCACTTAAATGGGTAACTTTTCGCTTATTTTAGCTCACCAGCTCTAGGGGGTGCGAGCTAAAATGCTGGCGCCAGCAGCCAATTGCACCCAAACGGAGCAACATTGAATAGCTCCTTTGGGTGCCATCTAATGGCTGCTGGAGCTCTAAATAATTGAATATCGCCCTATGGATGCATTTGGTTTCGGTCTTGTCCCCTTTTACTTGCTCAATGTATAGAGCAGTGCACGCGCCAAGGATCTTTGCATAATCATATATATTACCCATCTGGGTTATCGGCTTATCATGAAGAGGAAAAACCGCACTGCAAATATTATGGCTACCCCCACTTGGAACCAGAAGAATAAAGCACAGTGACGCCACCTCTAACACCCACTAACTACAGAGATTGAACATATTTGTGAGCACCGCAATCTGATGGTTCCATATCACTGAATGATCAGATTGTACTGGTGCTTGGCTGATAATGCATGCTTTCAGTTGCTTCCTGTAATTATAACTTGAACAATGATCGCAAATAAGAAATGAAAACTATTTTAATGATAGCCACAGTTTAGTCAGATTATCATCTATAAAACTCCAAAAGGCATTTATTGCTTTATGTCACTTGTGTTTAAATGTATATATCATTATTAGTATTATTAGCCTTAATAAGTAGCACAGTGAATGCCAGACTCCATGTGATTTATTTGTAAGATGTTTTGCCAACCTTTTCCTCCATGCTGAGTTGACCTTCTGGCAATAAAGAATGTTTTCTCAGATTTTTACACTTGAATGCATTTTTACATTGCAGTTACTGTACTTGGATATATCGGTACTAGAATTTTCCATTTTGTCTGTAGTGTGTTTATAGGTGTGCTATAAACATATGAAGCTTGTCAAAAATTCCCTTGCAACACGTTTGCAAAGGTTTCACACCATGCAGAATTTTATTTTTATTTTTCTCTTACGTCCTAGAGGATGCTGGAGACTCCAAAAGGTCCATGGGGTATAGATGGGATCCGCAGGAGACATGGGCACACTATAAGACTTTGAATGGGTGTGAACTGGCTCCTCCCTCTATGCCCCTCCTCCAGACCTCAGATTCTGTGCCCAGAGAGACTGGACACACACTAGGGGAGCTCTCCTGAGTTTCTCTGAAAAGACTTTGTTAGGTTTTTTATTTTCAGGGAGACCTGCTGGCTACAGGCTCCCTGCTTCGTGGGAGTGAGGGAAGAGAAGTCAGACCCACTTCTTCTGAGTTAAAGGCTCTGCTTCTTAGGCTACTGGACACCATTAGCTCCAGAGGGTTCGATCACTTGGTGCGCCTAGCTGCTTGTTCCCGGAGCCGCGCCGTCAACCCCCTCACGGAAGCCAGAAGAAAGAAGCCGGGTGAGTATATAGAAGAAAGAAGACTTCAGTGACGGCAGAAGACTTCAGTAACGAGGTACTGCGCCCCATGCTCCCACACATACTTCCAACGGCACTCACAGGGTGCAGGGCGCAGGGGGGGGTGCCCTGGGCAGCATGTTACTGAGGCATTATAACTGGCAAAGAGACATATTATAAGTGCCTAGGCACTAAATATAAGCCCCCGCCAGTATAAATATTTGAAATTGAGCGGGACTACAGCGTGCCGAAGTGGGGGCGTGGCTTAGCCCTCACAGCTTACCAGCGCCATCTTCACAGACTTGCAGAGGCGCTGGCCCGGACCTCCACTCCCCTTATCAAGTACAGGGGGCAAAACGGGGGGGGGGGGGGGGGGGAGGGAGGCACAGTAATTTGGTGCTATTATAACAGCGCACTCATCATATATTATTTTTCAGTATTATATGGGCGCTGGGGTGTGAGCTGGTATACTCCCTCTGTTTTTCTCTAACAGGCTTCCCTGTGGGTCTGTCCCCTATAGCCAGTGTGAGTGTGTGTGTGTCGGTACAGTGTGTCGACATGTCTGAGGCTGAGTGCTTCTCCCCGGAGGCAGTTACTGGGGGCGCAGAGAAGGATTTGGGAGTGACTCTGTCGGCACCGCTGCTGATTGGGTGAATATGTTGAGTACATTGAATGCAAATGTGGCATTATTGTCTAAAAGGCTGGATAAATCTGATTCTCAAACACAAACATGGAGAAAATCCATGGAGGACGCCTTATCCCAGGTACAGGCCCCCTCAGGGTCACAAAAGCATTCATTTACCCAAATAGCTGATATGGATACTGACACGGACTCTGACTCCAGTGTAGACTATAGTGAGGCCAGTTTACATCCAAAAATGCGGCGAGGGATATTGGCCTCTTGGGATCAAGGGCCAATGCCATGGCAGTCTCGGCCAGGAGAGCGCTGTGGATTCATCAATGGAATGCTGATGCCGACTCCAAGAAAGCTATGGATGCTCTCCCATATAAAGGTAGTGTCTTGTTTGGTGATGGCCTCGCTGACCTGGTGTCTACCGCTACAGCGGGTAAGTCGCCTTATGTTCCTGCACAACAGAAAAAGGCACCCCATTATCAGATGCAGTCCTTTCGGCCTAATAAATACAAAAAAGGAAGAGGCTCGTCCTTCCTTGCTTCAAAAGGTAGAGGAAGGGGAAAAAGGTCGCCTGCTGTGTCAGGATCCCAAGGACCAAAAGTCCTCCCCGGCTTCTGCCAAGTCCACCGCATGACGCTGGGGCTCCCCTACGGGAGTCTGTGCCAGGGGTGGGGGGTGGGGGCGCGTCTCCGACTCTTCAGTCAGGTCTGGTTTCACTCGGGCCTAGATCCTTGGGTGTTAGATATAGTGTCCCAAGGGTACAAACTGGAGTTTCAGGAGGTTGCCCCCCACCGATTTTTCAAATCAGCCTTGCCAGTTTCTATCCCAGAAAGGGAAGTAGTGAGTGCTGCGATACAAAAGCTGTGTCAACAGAGTGTCATTGTCCCGGTACCCCCGTCCCAACGGGGAGAGGGGTTTTATTCGAGCCTCTTTGTCGTGCCAAAGCCGGACGACTCGGTCAGACCGATCCTGAACCTAAAATCCCTCAAACTGTATTTGAAAACTTTCACGTTCAAGATGGAATCTCTTCGAGCAGTTATCTCCAGTCTAGAAGGGAGGGATTTTATGGCGTCAGTCGACATAAAAGATGCCTACTTACACGTCCAGATATATCCTCCACATCAAGCTTTCCTGAGATTTACGGTGCAGGATTATCATTGCCAATTTCAGACGTTGCCGTTTGGGCTTTCCACGGCCCCGAGGGTCTTCACCAAAGTGATGGCGGAAATGATGGTACTCCTACGCAAGCAGGGTGTCACAATTATCCCGTACTTGGACGATCTCCTGAGAAAGGCGAGATCGAAGGAGCAGTTGCTAAGAAATGTGGAACTCTCCCTGACTGTTCTGCAACATCATGGTTGGATTCTAAATTTGCCAAAGTCTCAGTTGATTCCGACAACTCGGCTGCCTTTCTTGGGCATGATCCTGAACACGGAACTGCAGAGAGGGTTTCTTCCAGCGGAAAAAGCTCTGGAAATCCAATGCATGGTCAAGGAGATTCTGAAACCGGCAAGAGTGTCGATTCATCAATGCACTCTAGTGCTAGGGAAGATGGTTGCGGCTTATGAAGCCATTCCGTTTGGCAGGTTTCATGCCCGGGTGTTTCAGTGGGACCTGCTGGACAAATGGTCCGGGTCTCACCTGCACATGCACCGGAAAATAAGTCTATCTTCCAGGACTAGAATATCTCTCCTGTGGTGGCTGCAAAGTTCTCACCTTCTAGAGGGACGCAGGTTCGGGATCCAGGATTGGGTCCTGCTGACCACGGATGCAAGTCTCCGAGGCTGGGGAGCAGTCACACAAGGAAGAAGTTTCCAGGGAAAATGGTCAAGCCAGGAAACTTGTCTCCTCATAAACGTTCTGGAGTTAAGAGCCATTTACAACGGCCTTCTGCAAGCGGAACACATTCTTCGAGGTCTACCTGTCCTGATTCAGTCGGACAACGTAACAGCGGTGGCGTACGTAAACCGCCAGGGCAGAACAAAGAGCAAGGCAGCGATGGCGGAGGCCACAAGAGTTCTCTGCTGGGCGGAAAAGCACGTGAGCACTCTGTCAGCAGTTTTCCTTCCGGGCGTGGACAACTGGGAAGCAGACTTCCTCAGTAGACATGATCTCCATCCAGGAGAGTGGGCTCTTCATCAAGAGGTGTTTGCAGAAGTGACAAGTCGTTGGGGAATTCCTCAAATAGACATGATGGCGTCTCGCCTCAACAAGAAGCTTCCGAGGTATTGTTCCAGGTCATGGGACCCCCAAGCCAGTGCAGTGGACGCCCTGGTAACTCCGTGGGTGTTTCAGTTGGTATGTGTGTTCCCTCCACTTCCTCTCATTCCAAAAGTGTTGAGGATCATAAGACGAACAAGGGTTCCGGCAGTACTCGTCGTTCCAGATTGTCCACGGAGGGCCTGGTATCCGGATCTTCAGGAATTGCTCATAGAAAGAAGATCCTTGGCTGCTTCCTCTCAGAGAGGACCTGTTACTGCAGGGGCCATGCGTATTTCAAGACTTACCGCGGCTGCAATTGATGGCGTGGAGGTTGAACGCCAAATCCTAGCTCGAAAGGGTTTTCCCGGGGAAGTCATCCCCTTAAGGAGAGTCTTAAGGCTAGAAAGGAGGTCCCGGCGATGCATTATCACCGTATTTGGAGAAAATATGTGTCGTGGTGTGAAGCCAAGAAAGCTCCTACGGAGGAGTTTCAGCTGGGTCGTTTCCTCCATTTTTTGCAGGCAGGCGTGGATGCAGGCCTGAAATTGGGTTCCATCAAAGTGCAGATTTCGGCTTTATCTATTTTCTATCAAAAAGAATTGGCCGCCCTTCCTGAAGTTCAGACTTTCGTGAAGGGAGTGCTGCATATCCATCCTCCGTTTGTGCCACCCGTGGCACCGTGGGATCTTGACGTGGTGTTACAATTTCTTATGTCTCACTGGTTTGAACCTTTGCGTAAGGTTGAGTTGAAATTTCTCACTTGGAAAGTGGTCATGCTTTTGGCCTTGGCGTCCGCCAGACGGGTGTCGGAGTTGGCGGCTTTGTCTCACAAGAGCCCATATTTGATTTTCCATGTGGATAGAGCGTAATTGAGGACTCGTCAACAATTTCTGCCGAAGGTGGTTTCTTCGTTTCACATAAATCAACCTATTGTGGTGCCTGTGGCTACGGATGCCGTGACGGTGCTAAAATCTCTCGATGTCGTAAGAGCTTTGAAAATTTATGTCGCCAGAACGCTTCTTGTTAGGAAAACAGAGGCTCTGTTTGTCCTGTATGCTTCCAACAAGATTGGAAATCCTGCTTCCAAGCAGACTATTGCACGCTGGATTTGTAATACGATTCAGCACGCTCATTCTATGGCTGGATTGCCGTTGCCGAAGTCAGTGAAGGCCCATTCTACCAGGAAGGTCGGCTCATCTTGGGCGGCTACTTCAACTTTGCCGAGCAGCTACGTGGTCGGGTTCAAACACTTTTGCTAAGTTCTACAAGTTTGATACCCTGGCTGATGAGGACCTCATGTTTGCTCAATCGGTGCTGCAGAGTCGTCCGCACTCTCCCGCCCAGTCTGGAGCTATGGTATAGACCCCATGGTCCTTTTGGAGTCCCCAACATCCTCTAGGACGTAAGAGAAAATAGGATTTTAATACCTACTGGTAAATCCTTTTCTCCTAGTCCGTAGAGGATGCAGGGCGCCCATCCCAGTGCGGACTGTTACTTGCAGTTGTATTGTTAGTTGTTGTTTTCGGTTACACGAAGGTTGTGTATCGGTTATGTTCAGCTTGTTGCTGTTTTTCGTTCCTACTGTTATCTGGTATTCCTGCTAATCCAGTTGTATTGTGTGTTTGTGGTGTGAGCTGGTATGTTTCTCACCATTAGTGTAACAAAAATCCTTTTCCTCGAAATGTCCGTCTCCCTGGGCACAGTTCCTATAACTGAGGTCTGGAGGAGGGGCATAGAGGGAGGAGCCAGTTCACACCCATTCAAGGTCTTATAGTGTGCCCATGTCTCCTACGGATCCCGTCTATACCTCATGGTCCTTTTGGAGTCCTCAGCATCCTCTACGGACTAGGAGAAAAGGATTTACCGGTAGGTATTAAAATCCAATTTTTCTCAAAAGCAGTTTTGCTGCGATATTCTTTTAAATGCAAGACTTTTTCAGACCATTTTTTAATTGTTTGTCCTATGTTTTTTAAGCCCATCAACTTTTCATTATTGGAGCTATGCTTCCTACCATCTTTAGAGTTTAATTTTCAATGTTCAGCTTCAAGCGCCACTAACGCTGGGTACACAGTAAAACGGTCTCAGACTGATAGGTAGTTTTCGGCCAAATCGGAACAACATATTGGCTGGATCGTTCAATGTGTATGCCCAATCTCTGTACACCTGCGGTCGCATGCCATATATTTTGGTCAGCCATGCTGCATGGCCATTCAGAAGATATCGTATGCGACCTGGTGCAGTTTAATGAAGGACAGATCAGTGATCGTTCCATGGGTAGTTACATCGTTTTGATTTGTACCGCAGATACGATATATCGGCATCGTCCTGATGTGTAACCGGCATTGCACTAAATTTCAAAACCTACAATTCAGGCCTCTGCATGTGACCCTTAACACATCTGTCTTTGGTTATTTGGTATCTTGCTTTGGTTTTGCACTTATCTAGTGGCTGACACTGTTTTTGTTATTTGGTTCTGAGACTTTTTTTTATATTCCCTAGTCCTCTGTATGTATATTGTTCATTTAATCTTTTGAGGAACATTTGAGCCAGTGACTTACAGTACAAAACAATATAGGACAAGCACAGGATATATTAACATGTTGCATCAGCAGACGACACTGTAATAAGTATCAGTGCTAGAAAATCGAGAGATTTGGTGATGGTATAAGTAGGAGAAGGAAAATAACATGAGTGAAGAGGGCCATGCTCGTGAGAGCTTACATTTTATAGGGGAAGGGCAGACAGAAATGGACATACAGTATGTCATTGGTAATTCTAGTCCCAGGTAGTGGGGGTTAAATTAGAAGTGTTATGAGCTGTGTGAAATTGACTGGAAAGCTATTGTTAACTCCTTTTCAAAACTAATGTTCACAAAATGACAGCAGGCCATATTGTCTTCATCTCGTGGCCTGTATAACTGGGTATATGGCCAGCTACAGCTAGCGCGTTGCCAGGTCCAATGTTCATTGGACTTTGCAGACAGCCAGCTCCAAAAAATGAAAGATCAGAGTAGCTGCAATTATCACTGTGCTTTACATAAAGGGAAATTGTTTTCTAAAAATGTGCTGCTGAGGGCCACTCCAGTATTTCTGTCCCCATTAGTCCTGACACTGTTAAGTCCTAGATAGCAAATGGAGCCACTGACTTCACTGCCCACTGTCATGTAAGCTAGAGCAGCTGTTCTGGCTATGACTATTACCCCTTTCACATCGCAAAAATAACCCGGTATATTGCCGAGTTTGAGCCGTGTCAACCCGGTTTGAGGTGCAGTGTGAAAGCGCCATTATGAATTTACCGTGTCAAACAACCCGGTATTTTAACCCGTGTAAAAAGAAGGATCCTACACGGTTCAGAACCGGTTCATTTGGCAGTGTGAAAGCCTCAGACCCGCTATATTCAACCCGGTAATCTTAAAAAGGAGGTGATAGGTTGACTCCCTGCATGATGTCACCTGTCTGAACCCGGAAATAAACAGGCAGCACGCTTTAAACAGTGTGTTTTTATTTATACTACATTCACAGTGCTGCATTGCTACAGTGCTTGGAGAATATGGCAAACTGGAGTGAGGATGAGGTTAGGGAGCTGTTACGGATAAGAGGGGAGTCGGAAATCACCCACCAAATGACAGGGACTGTTAAGGATGCAATCACGTACAAAAACATAACGAAGATGCTTGCAGCCTCTGGATTCCACCGTACCTCCCAGCAGGTAATCAGTAAGGCTGAATCCAAGAGCAGTACAGCAGAGACTATCACAAAGTCTATAGAGACATGTGCTGTGTCGGCCATGATTGCTGCACTACTGAGCACTCCCCAGCCCCTCCTTGTAATACCTTTCAAACCTCATCAATAGGAGACAGAAAAGTCCATTTATAATGACATCACAAATGTTTTCAAAGGGTGAACCGGGTTCAGTGTGAAAGGCACCAACCCGGGAATAACCCGGTAATAACACGGCTCCAAACTGCGATGTGAAAGGGGTATAGCGTGTTCAGACCCGGGTCGGAAGCATGTTCAAAAGCCGGTTCTTTACCGGGTTAGCGATGTGAAAGCGGTATATGTTGTGTGGTATCATAAGACACTACTCTTCACATACAGCATAGTGGTCTGTTGCTGCAGTGGGGCACGTGCTGAAGGCCTATTGACTGCAATTTGTCATGTTAGGTATAATGCACTTCTGTTTTCTACATTAATTATTTAGGGACCTGTATTTGTCATGCTTCTGGCTTCTCATTTATTGAGGAAAATTCTCTTCTCAGATGAAATGATATATGCCAATGATGCAACTTGCAGTATAGAATGATTCAGAAATCTACTCTGCATTATTACTAAATGTCAATTTAAATGTTTTAGAATTGTGCAGTTGTTCTGTTTTAATTAAGGAATCCAGTATACATCAGCTTCAGTGGGCATTCCAAATAACAATGATCCACGTGTATTGTCGGGAACGCGGCCAAACTCCACAGGTTTTAGCCCTGTTTCCGACAATGTCAATCCAACTTTAAAAAAAGTCGGAATGACGTTGTCGGGAACGGACCAAACCTGTCGAGTTTGGCTGAGCATTGAATACTCACGTGTTGGATCCTTTCTGTTGGAAAGGATCCGACATGAATTGAATATACCTTGATGTTATAAAAACACAGATCACTTAAATCCAATGAAAAGACCAGTTGATCAAATTACCTAGTAATACTTCAGTAAAAGCAATTGAAATAGTCTGCAATAGTGATCTGAATAGGGTTACCTGTTGATGAGAAGGAGAGAGGAGTCCATTTGCAATCGATATCAGTTGAAGATGTAACTAATTACATGCAGGTATAACGCTGCTATTAATTCTAAGCTGGCACTTTATAATAGGTACTTTATATATAAGGCACTCTAGCATCCTAAAGAACTGGCATCCAAACCCTTATAATTAAGCATCCCACTCTCACGATTAAAGGCGCGCTGCCTAGTGTCTTTATGAATTCAGTTATGCTACACTTAAATAATTGCTTTCTAAATTTCATATGTTTATTTTATTTTCCAGGGTGATAAATGCAGGTAAGAGCACACACAATGAGGATCAGGCAAGCTGTGAGGTGATGTTTGTGAAGAAGAAACCTGGTGTCCAGTCTACCCCCAACAAGGCCACTACAAACAAGAGAAGATCCTCTCTACCCAATGGAGAAGGCTTACAACTAAAGGAAAACTCGGTAAATGCCATAATGAGTTTTGGGGGCTGATTCAATTGTTTTTATTCCCGTTTGAGCTCCCAAAGCACGGAGTACATGAACATTTCAGCTCGCACCTCATGAGGCAGCTAGCTGAAATGTTTCCTCAGCTGCATGAGCGCCCAAACAGAGCAACAATTGAAATGCCCTGTTGGCCGCCGTCTAGTGGCGTACGGGGAGACCAACAATTGAATATGCCTCTTAGAATGCAGCATATTAAGTAGAGTGAGTTATGATATGCCACGTTTACAGTTTGATGATATTTTAAAATGTCATGGGACAGTTTGTGATGGAACAAGTTTAGATGGTTTTATGGACCTTCTTGTATTACAATCATTATCATGTCACTTTAATGGATTAATCCCCTGAAAGAATTAAGTTGTTAACATAAATCATTGTGGCAGACTAGAAGAAGCAGCTTGGTAATTACCCCTTTTCATCTTCGTTTGATTTATCAGTCAGACTGCGAAGTGATTACAGTACTTCTGTAGATTTTTTTTTATTACTTCAATAATTTTTTATTTTAAAATAGAACAGCTTCAAGTTTCAGGGGTACAGAAAGGGGAAGGGGTACAGTGCAGGTAGGGGGGCACATCAACAATAATGTAAATAAAATACATTCAGACTGTAGACCGTAATAAATTCACAGATGCATGTAAGAAGGTAGGTGGAAGGGTGGGACACGATTTAGTGACCCGGACTTGGGGTGAGGTCTGGTTCGTTCAGAGGAAATTGGGCTGAATCAGAGCCGGTGGGGTCGGCAGAGGCCTGGGTCCGCACTCTAGATTGTTCATAATCCCCCCCCCCCCCCAAAAAAAAAAAAAAGCGGCTAAACAGGGACAAGAGCCAAAAACGTGATCGACATCGCCAACTTCCCCACATTGCCGCCAACAAAATTTAGAACAGGACGGCCAAAACAGGTGGAGTCTATTTGGGGTCAAATACAGCCTATACAGCAATTTTGTATGCATCTCAGTGTGACTAAGACATTTGGACATATCGTAAAATGACATGTAGATGTTATTCCATTGAGAATCAGACAAAACAACTCCTAAGTCCTTCTCCCACTTAATTTGCGCCTTAACTTTGGGGTTGGGTAGTAAGGCAATAAGTAGTTTATACCAAAAGGAGACCTCGCGGTTAGAATCAGTTCTATACAACCTAGCGTAAACCTGTTGAGTGTGCGGGTTAAAGTCTTTGGTAGTAGAGGGGAGCGTGCTCCACCAGTGTCTAAGTTGGTAGTAGCTTAATCGTGCCAATTCTGATAAGTTAAATGTACATTGCAGGGTGGGGAAGGGCAATAGGAAAAGAGGGGAGAGAGACTCTTTGTTGGGGCACTCTTAGTCCAAGAGTGGACTAAGAGTGCCCCAACAAAGAGTCTCTCTCCCCTCTTTTCCTATTACTTCAACTTATTGACTCTGGGAGCACCACCGACAAGTGATCAGCACTCATAGTGCATATAATTACTCCTAAGTCGGTCACAGATAAAGACCTGACGTTGGTCAATATCTGTACAAACAACCTGTTGCGGAACTACCCCTTTGTAGATTAACCAGGGTGGGGAAGGGCGTCAGAACTGATCCGTCAAGCAAATCACTCAAAAAGGAGAGTCCATAGAGGTGCCAATGGGAAACATTCAAATTCAGAATCCGTTTTACCAGAGCGCGGAGAGATAGAGAAGTGAAGGTCGGCGGAACAACCGCTAGTTTCGCCGCCAATTTGTCCCATACTTGTAACGATGCACGGGTAGAGGGGAGTAGTGGCAAAGGAGATGGTCGAAGGCTCCTAGGAGTTTTTAAGATACCTTCTAAGTGGACGTACATGCCGCTCTCTCCAGACACGCCCACCCCAGATCAGGATTAGCAACCCCATATGCCTTTAGGTGTGCGAATACGCACGCTTCATGATAAAGAGTGAGATCAGGCAGGGCCAGTCCACCCAGGAGCTTGGGTGGAACCATCCTTGAGTGGGCTATTTTAGGGGTCCAGGATGCCCATACATATTTGGTCATAATGGCTGAAAATGTATCCAAATATCGTTTAGTGAAGGAATAGAGTATAGTTTGAAAGAGGTACATTAATTTGGGGAGAAGGGACATTTTAAACGCTGCGAGGCGCCCTAGCCAGGAAATGTCATACAGCGACCAGGATCTGGTCAAGGAGGACAGCGAAACAAGAAGGGGTATAAGGTTGTTATCAAACACTGCATCTATATTAGCAGAAATATACACGCCTAAATATTTAATGGACAAGGTTTACCAATTATAAGGATACATTGATTGTAGAGTAGCAAGAGAATCAATAATGTTGAGTGGAAGGGCATCCGTTTTTGACGTGTTAAGTTTATAGTAAGAAGCCTTGCTATAACTATCTAAAATTAAAATGCAGATGTAGGAGGGACACCACGGGTTGGTTACAAATAAAAGAACATCATCGGCAAATAAACATAATTTATGTGGGCGGTTTCCAAGAAAAACACCTGGAAGTAAAGGGTCAAGGTGAATCTTGGCCGCCAGGGGTTCAATAGCCAATACAAAAATGAATGGGGACAGGGGGCAGCCCTGCCGTGTTCCATTAGTAATAGGAAACACATCTGACAAGAAGCCAGTACTGAATCCCCCGGCCGAGGGGCAACTTTACAATGCTAACATAGAGGTGAGTATCCGGCCGCAGAAACTAAATCTTAAAACTGATCTCATATACGGCCAACTTAACCGATCAAAAGCCTTCTCTGCATCCAGGGACAGCAAGAGAAGGCCCTGATCAGTTGTCAGGGAGTCTAGCAGGTTGAAGACCCTGCGAGTATTGTCTGATGTTTGCCTTCCGGGCACAAACCCGACCTGGCCCGGGTGGATCAAAGCAGGTAAAAGGAGCTTAACTCGATTGGCTATAATCTTGGCGTACAATTTAATATCCCCATTCAACAATGCTATGGGTCCATAATTTTGGCAGGAGGATGGGTCTTTCCCGGGTGTGGGTAATGTCACCACCTCTGCCTCCAGCATTTGGAGGGACACCTTTTTCTGTTATAGTATTAAAAACGTGTGTTAATGGGGATGTCAAAAGCCCTTGGTATACTTTGTAAAAGTCATTGACAAAACCATCTGGTCCCAGGGTTTTACCATTGGGCAGGGATTTGATCGCCTTAGTCCAAGGAGCGTTTAAGAGCTCCACTTGGGTTTCCGTCAAAGAGGGGAGATGAATGGAGTCTAAAAAGTCATCAATAGATGACGCTGACGGTTGGGGGGTAGTGAGATCAGATGAGAGGTTATAAAGCTGGGCATAACAACAGGCAAATGGGGAAAGTTAAAAATGTTATCCTATTCCGAGCCTGTTGGGCCCGTAACTTCCGGGCTAGTAATTTACCTGGTCTATTGCCAGATGTAGAAAATCTTCTACGCAGTCTATTTAATGCTTCCTGGGTGCCTGCCATTAAAAGTTTTTGCAAGTGAGCCTGTGTACTGGCTAGGTCCTTACGGATAGACGGAGATGGGAGCTGCTTGATTTGATCCTCAAGACGCTTCAATTTAGTTTCTTGATCTAATTGGCGTTTAGTTGATTGCCGTTTAAGGAAAGCACCCGCTTGAATGGCTACCCCTCTAACTACCGCCTTCAAGGCGCACCAGTGATTTAGGGTGGACGTATCTGAAAGAGCATTAGACGATAAATAACCCGAAATTCTATCCTCAATCATCTTCCTAGCAGTGTGGTCAGAGGGTAAGTAAGGGAGAGAGACGCCATGGATGGGGTGGGAAATGTTGACGGTTCAGATCCCAACGGCACATTATCGGGGCATGATCCGACCACATGATGGGAGAATGTCTATTGAGTTTATATGTTGTAGGGTCCATGGGTCCATTTGTCACATCGTGAGTATGAGTTATGTACAGGGGAGTAGTAAGTGTAGTCTCTAGCGGAAGCGTTCTGAACCCTCCATGCATCATATAAATCGTATTCATTCAATAGGGACCGAAACCCAGTGGAGGACATGGATGGAGGGTCCGATCTCAGCGTGGCAACTCGTGGGTACCTATCTAATGTGGGGTCTAAAACCATGTTAAAATCTCCCATGAGCACCAGAGTACCTTTGCCAAAGGCCTGTATCTTAGCAAATAGTTTCCGGAGAAATGGAACCTGGTTAGCATTAGGGGCGTACACCAAGGCTATAGTGACCAATTTATCTGCTAGAAGGCCTTACACAATCAGAAACCGGCCTTTTTTATCCGCTAATTGTGATTGCAGCACAAAGGGTGTTCAGGCGCTAAACAAAATCGCAACCCCATTACGCTTAAACGGGCCATTTGCAAAGTACCGTTGGGGATACCTCTGGTAAAAACTGGTGGGCCTGAGAATGAAAAGTGAGTTTCTTGTAAAGCGTCAACGTCTGCTTTCTGCTTAAAAAAAAAATAGGTGAGGGCCAGCCTATGTTTATTGGGGGAATTGAGTCCCTTAATGTTTAAGGATAGGGGTGGTCATTCCGAGTTGTTGGCTCGCTAGCTACTTTTAGCAGCAATGCAAACGCAAAGTCGCCGCCCTCTGGGAGTGTATCTTAGCATAGCAGAATTGCTAACAAAATATTAGCAATTCTGCTATTAAGTATTTCCTTGCAGTTTCTGAGTAGCTCCAGACCTACTCCTAGATTGCGATCACCTCAGTCCGTTTAGTTCCTGGTTTGACGTCACAAACACACCCAGCGTCCAGCCAGCCACTCCCCCATTTCTCCAGCCACTCCTGCGTTTTTATCTGGCACGCCTGCGTTTTTTAGCACACTCCCGGAACCACCGTTACCACCCAGAAACACCCACTTCCTGTCAATCATTCTCTGATCAACAGAGCCACTGAAAAGCTTCTTTTGCCCGTGAGTAAAATTGCTTAGCGCGTGCGCCCTGCGGTGCATACGCATGCGCAGAACTGCCGGATTTTAGCCTATTGGCAATTCTGCTAAAATAGCAGCGAGCGAACAACTTGGAATGACCACCAGGGTCTGGACCATGGGATATAGGTGAAGTGTGTATTAATGACCCAAGCAACATTATACAGAACCACCTTGTAAAAAAAACAGTACAGAACAATGTGTTCCCAAAAAAGAACATATAGGCTAAAGAAAAAGAAAACAAGAACAAAAGTGCAGTAAAAAACCCCAAAACAAAATACAAGCCAAGGGGGGAAAAAAACAAGACGACCCTGTATATCGGGCCCGCATAGCTATTGCAAGGGGAAGACAAATTCAGTAGTATAACTAAGGGGGTAAATGTGGCCTTGCGCCACCACTCATAGTATATATTCATAAACAATGAGGGCAAACTGAGAGTCGCCCGCATAGAACATGCACTCAATAAACAGATTTAAAGCAGCCAACAACTTCAACAGAGGCAACAAAACATAAAGAACCGGTGAGAAAAGAACATAGAGATACAACATACGGTTCAAATTACGGAAAGCATATCGTAAAACACATATGTATGCTAGTGCATAACTCACGGATTCCCAGGGGATAGTCCCAAACAAACAGCATAGAGCAATGCGGAGCAACTTGAACTCCTCAAGCAACAAAAGTGATCCGAACTCTCAGGTCGTGGCCCATTCAGTGCGGGGAAGAGGACGAGCACTAGGCCGCTGAGGTTGTTTGACGGAAATGTCCCAGTCTGACATCAGCTTGACCCCGGCGTCCAGGGAGGCAACAACATAGGAGGACCCCTCGTAAGAGATGATGAGCTTTACCGGGAAACCCCACCGATAGGGTATGTCGTACGCACGGAGGGCCGCCGTTATCGGAGCTAGGTTCTTTCTCTTCGCTATAGTCACTGCTGAGAATCCGGAAAGATTTGGATCCCTCCAAGGACATCGGAATCCCCCGCTGCTCTAGCCGCTCTGAGGATCTTCTCTTTAGTGGGAAATAAATGGACGCGGAGAAGGGTGTCCCTAGGGAGATCAATGGGTACCGTGCACGGAAAGCGGTGAATTCGGTCAATAAGCAAGTCCCGATCGTCCGCGTCCGATAGCAACTTACGGAAGAGGGCCATGGTATAGCCTTCCAATTCTGAGATGGCCACTGAGTCAGGGATGCCCCAGATCTTAATGTTTTTTGTCTTGAGCAGTCCTCCATATCTGCCATTTTATCCCTAAGGGTATCCAGATCGGTCCTTTGCTGGTCATGTGCAGTAATGAGATCATTATGAGATGCTACAAGCTCCTCCATCTTGCTCCAAATGATCTGTGCGATTTCCAACCTCAGCTAGGTCCGACTTCACCTCCCTGACTGGCGCCATGAGATCAGCTTGCCAAATCAGATTTGAATGCCGACCTGGCATAAAGATTTCACTGTCAAAGGGGCCTCAGAGTCCACATCTATGCCAGAAATGGACAGGGAGGACAGCGGGCTGCCTGATTTCACCAGGCCCGATGAGGTACCGGAAGAGTCGTCCAGGAATGAGGGAGGGGCAAGCGTCGTCTTCTGCACGGGAGAGGACACCTTGGGTGGCAATGCCCCTTTCAACTTTTTAGGGGGCATGATGGTAGGAGTCGTAGAATGATGTAAAAGAACAGTATAGATTGTACGCCAGATATCAGTAGGTAGGTGACCAGGAGCTCAACACTGAATGTCATCATCCAGCAGGGCTGCATGTTGCTGGAAAGAATACCCGGCCTGGGTCTGCTACTAATTTGGAGCTCCCCACTAAAGCTACATGCCCCACAGGACTGGGTGCCCAGATGTGCCAGTTGCCAGATATCTGTGGTTGACGGACAGGGCACAAGCCTAAATCTGACAATGGGGAAGGGAACCAGAGCAGCACCAGTGCTCTAGCAGCAGGCTCCCCTGGATCACTACAGCAGGGCTAGTGCAACAATTGAGCTCAGAATATGCCCAGAGCTCCAGGTAGCGGGTAAGGGTCTGGGACCAGTAAACCTGAGCAACAGCTGCCACTCAGGGGGCGAGATCCCGGGGCCACTGATAAGGGGAGAAGCAGGACTCATAGAGGGAGCACAGTCCCAGGTGCAGAGAGGGAAGCCTGGCCTATCCCCAGCGCACTCACTTGTAAGTAGTGGTGGCCACCGCTAGTAGAGCCGGCCGGGGAGAGCTCAGTAGAGTCAGAGGGGATCGGGCAGGGAGACTCGTGGCTTACTTCCGGCAAGCAGCGGGTCCCGTCCGGCTACGGCAGTCACAGGCGCCGGCCACTCTTAACGCTAGGTCCGGCTTGAGGGAGTGGGGAAGGCCACAACCACCGGGAGTGCTGGAAACACTCCCCGGCTCCACAGCACGATCCCTGCCAGTCTCCGAGGGTATACAGGGAAAACGGGGTACAGGTTAGTCCCCAGAGAGTTAATTAAGGTGCAGCCCAGCAAGAGCTCACTTTAGGACACATCCTGCTATCTCCGCCGCCAAGCCACACCCCACTTCTGTAGATTTGTAACAGTGTTCTGTGACTGCCATGAAAACACAAGCACATGATAGTGTAGTGAGCAGAGAGACTATAGAAATGTATCCTTAGCTCTGTTTCACTGTGGTGTCCTCCCCTTCCTACCTCACATGACAGTCTGAAAGCTTGCGTCTGTGTGGCAGATTATGGGGCTAATTCAGGTTGGATCGTAAATAGCGGGGAGCGGCAATGCTCCATTTCCAAGACTGAGCATTGTGGGGGGCGGCGACTGAGAAACTGGGGTGGTGCCATTCAAACGGTGGGCATGAGCAAGGGAAGCTGCATGGCGTCACACATAGCCGCTGCAGTCACAAAAATGGTGGCGGGCCTCCTGCGGCTGTAGTCAGGCAGGAGGCTATCGATTTTTATTTTTTGTTTTTGCGGTCACGCTGAAATTGCGGTGTGACCTCAATTTTAGCGTAATCAGGGGGGGGGGTTAGTATGATGGGGGCCTTGCCCTATGATGGGCGGTCCTCAGCATATGATCCAGAGGATTGCAAATTCTGCTACTTAACAGAATTTGCAATCCTTACTGAATCAGATACTATAATCCATATGTAATAGCCCGCGATTTGCAGGGGGAGCCAGCGCGGTTCCTGCAAGATAGTCATGCTGGCTACCACAAATCACAAGCTATTACATTTGGCCATATGTGTGTCAGACAGCCAATGTGTTTTGTGTCTGTCTTGCACACTGTGACATTCTCTCTCTCCTTCCCCCTTAGCCATCACATGACCTGCTAAGGGATGTGAGCATGTTGAAGCCATATTTGTTTTCCCTTCGGAGAATGGTATTGAAATGAAATTTGTAGAATTATAGTTAACAATGATGGCTGTCAGATGCATGCTTAATAGACACTTGCTATTTAAAAAAAAGAAGAAAAATCCTATGTAGGGTTGCTGCATTATCTGAGCAAGCTTATAATGTGCACTGTTGGATCTTAAATAGCTCTCATTAATAAGTAGACTTAATAATGCCAATGTAATTAGACATGTATTCACTGAATAAGAGAGACTGTATTGTGCTATTGATCAGTATGGAAAAATAAATACATTCCCAGGGACAAATCTTTAACACTTGGAACTGTGCCTGGAAATTGGAGACAGATGACTATGAGTTTGTTGATGACAAATGTTTAGGAAAAAAAAAGTTTATTGTTTTCTGTGAATTTCTAATGTGTTCCTGAATATTTTACCACCTCCCGATATGTTTCTCAATTCTACTGTATTTTGAAAAATGGGAATTGGCTAATGCGTGTTAACCCATAGGTCCCAGGTTAAGCTACGGAATTACCCCTCGCGGTAAGCCCCGGTGGGTACACAATGCAGCTTTTTACTTGCATATATCTTTTTGTCATTTGTAGTAGCTTTATCCCCTGAGTTTGATTTTATTCCTTCCTCATACATGTGGGCATTTTTTGTTTTTAAAACCTGTCAAATACCCCTTGATGTAGACATTCCAAAAATAATGTATGAAAAGGCACCTGTACACACACAAACAGAATTGAGGAAAATATAATGAAGTGATACAGAATCGCTTATCACATACATCGTTGAAGGGCATCGGGCATCCCAGGGGCCACATACTGCCCTCCAAGCCTTCACTTAACGCCTCCAACTTATTCCTACTTTGTTGTCATAACAGTTTATAGCTTATGTTTTTTAAAAGGCCTGCTGATATATTGTTACAGATAGGGGTATCTTTCATTGATCAAATTTATCTTGCTACAGAGATGGAGTAATGTTAGACCCCCTTTGAAGGTTAGACAGCCACCTAATGGGCCATCAAATTCTATCAGGTTTCCTATCACTGAAGTACAATAGTACACTATACTGCGGGGAGTCTTTAAGAAAAAACAACTAATGCTTTGTTAATAGTGAGGACAAAGTAAATGGCTATAAGCAGCATTTCTCAACACATATGTTAACATGCATCCTTTAGGATCTGTAGTCATAAAGGAAACTTCATTCTTGCAAATATTTTATTATTTAAATCATTATACACCACACTCAGATACTGCATATCATATAGAAGTTTGCCGTTTCATTTTGTCATCTAAATCTGAAAACTTTTAAAAGGTTGATCATGAACGCTTTTACATTTTGTAGTGTTATAATAATATCTTTGATTTCAAATGCAAAGGGACTGATTAAGTACACAGATGAAACTGCATGTGTAACTGGTGAACCATGCTATGAACTAACAACCCCGTAACCTCTGAAATTGAGATAGGAACTGTTTATTCATGGCAATTAACTGAAGTACCAGAATTACATGTACTGTATTGTAGTTTGGTAATCTTCAATAGAACATTTGAAATTGCTAGGGACCTCTGGGTCATGGAAAGCTGCATTTTGTTAATAGCCTATAGCCATTAAATTATCTGTATATCTGTATTTTAAAATGGCATACGGTCTAATGTAAAGTGTGACATCAGATGCTAATGTTTCTAATGCAGGTACTGGTCAGTTGAATGCCTGTTAGCGTGCACACTTGAGACATTAGATATGCTGCTGGGGTCCACATTCCACCATCTGGAGCCTGTCTTACAGTATGAATCTGAGTGTACATTAGACAGTGCTTTGTGAGTTCCCATTGAGAGCATTCATGGGGAGGTAACGGGGCTAGTCAAATGCGGGCGTGTCACATCCATAGGGTAGAACAGAAGTTCTGTGGTGTTACTGATGTGCACCCAATGCTGCATCTGTGTACGCAAGTGGTGGATTAGAGACTCAGCCTGTGGGCGTCTTTGTACCAAATACAGTGGCTGCGGCATTAGCATCATTTCTCAGGTCCGCTGAGTACAAAGACGACATCATGAGGGGATTTTCGTCCACCCCGGAATCAGTTCAGAATCACAAGTGAAGTAATTGGAACCACCTGTGGATCTTTTAAAATGGGTCAGTCAGCAATGCCTACACCTGTGCTGAAGTATGGAAACCTGCACTGTTAGGATCCCCGTGGACTGGAGTTGGGAAACACTGCACTTCCCCAACATGCCATCTATATAAGCCATCAAAATAAAATAAAAATTATGTGAATGTCAATGCACATGGTTTCCTTTTTTTGCGGGGTGTGGTCTCATTTTTATACTTCTGTGGTTTAATGCACAATTACAATGTATCTGTGCTGAAAAACACACATGCATTGTTTATACAATCTCCTTATACTAAGAACATTTACCTAAAAAAATAATAAATAATCATTGATCTGACAGAGCTAAATTTCTTTGTCGTATAAACAACCCTTAATGAAGTCTAAGAACACAGTACGCTGTTTACTTAAGAAGTACCGTAAGGGTACGCTAGTTGCGTAACGATCGCTTAGCCGTAGGCGAGACGCTCAAGCGTCACGTTCGCTCACGGCCCAGTGATCACAGGACAGCAAGTTATTGGTGATGACTAGAGTAATGATTCGCTATGGCGTAGCGGACGCTCGAGACCACGAGGAGATCACCAGCGGCGCAGACGCTCACAACGCTATACCTTTATGTCTAAACCTTTTATCAATGAAATACACAGAATACCTTAATGTGAATACAGGGTGTAAGTGCAACCTTGTGTAACCTGACTAACTACAAAGCTGCTTGAGCGTCACCGACGCTCAAGTGAACACTTAAAACTATAGGAAATACACAGATACTGGTTTAGGGTCCAAAGCCTATTATCTGTATTATAACTATTATACTTGCAAAAAGAATCACAGTACAAATGATACACTACAATATAACAGAGACTTCCTAACCGAATAACTATACAAGAAATACAATACAATACTATGCTGATCTAATACAATACAATATTAGTCAATGGGAGATACGAGAGAAAGAGAAGGGAGAGAGAGAGAGAGAGAGAGAGATTGGCTCACAGTAAGACAATATGATTACGGAGAAAAACTTACGCACAAAGGGTATGATCGCATGCGCCTCTGGACATCCAGCTTCCCGATTATCAGCAATGAGAACCGTTTGATGAGAAGTGCAAGCTGGATGCCACAGGCCCGTCTTTTATGCTACTCACACAATGCAATCTAATGGTCCCTACAACCTCATTGTCCATTGGACGCAGGAATTCGGCTTCGCACTATAACAAAAGGTCATAGGGTGATTCATACAGGTGGGCTGTGACGATTTCAAACGGCTCAGGTGGGTGGGAAACTAGGTTTCCCGCCGCATACCTGAGTATGAGTAAATAATAGAAATGGACATAAACTTCTTATGTCCATAACTATCCGCACGAGTGATTAATACGCTCCAAACCAACACCGGAATATTGCTATTTAAATACTCTTCCGATGGGTACCAAACACTGCTGTATGATTCCTGTTAGACCCTTAGCACAATACAAAGAGGGATTCCTCCGTTCAGGGACATTCCATATTAACCAAACTTTCAGAATCTATCAAAGGGACCATGGTCTACAAACTACATTAATTGTGAAAATATGTAACGATTGGGTCGCACGCTACGACTACATACTCTTTACCGTAAATACGCATACCGATGCGAGCGGGTGCACGCATCAGCGGGTATGCGCTATCACGGGAAAGCGCACGCATGCGCAGCGCGGACCAGCGTGAGGTGCAAATATGGCAGCGTGTATAGGGATATTTTTCTGACTTTGACAGTCCACCCTTTGGCAGTCAATAATAACTGCCACCTTCAAAACAAAAAAAGGAGAAAAATATAAGTCAGGGGTTAATTCATTTCCATGGTTGGGTAAGGAAGAAGAGAGGAGTAGGTGTGAAGAGGGTATGACCTAGTGAGAAAGCAGAAGCATGTGTGTATGAGTCCATGTTTGGAGGGTCATGTATCATCGTGCCGTACGTGTGGTAAATCAAGCTTCGAGGTATTGCGAAGTATACATTTGAATTCCTTCTTATCCCGTGGTACAGGTCTGTGGATGGGCTGTCAAACTTTACCGAGCTCTTTTCGGCTTTTGAACAAAATGGGGAGCACATTTTAGTTGATGATACATGAATGGGGGAATATGTGATTGCTGATATCTGTGCCTGTATTCCCTATACTATGTGTGTTATTACCTGAGGGTTGTAGAGATGAGGATGAAGAACACTTATGGAAAATGCAATGATATTCTATGTCAGGTAAATGTACATCTGTCGTTGAAGTTTTGTTCGGTATCTGTTGAGAGTCGTCTTCTTTGCGCTGTATTGCTCCTTGGGCATGAGCAAATAGCTTTGTCAGTGCCATCAGATTTACAAAAATGTTGGGCTAGCGTGAGTTTAAAAATACTAGGGAAACTGGGGATCCATGGCAAAGTTCATCAAATGTCCATTTCTCAAGTGGTCAAAACTTCATCTTTGGTGCTTGTCTGTTGTCTGTATAGCGTCTCGTCAACTTCCTCGTCCAAGGGGGTCTTTGTATCTTGGAAAAAAGCAGAAAAACAGGTGAAAGAAACGGACCGTATAATCGCATTTTTCATCACATCCTGGTTTCTATCATTGGGTCATAAATCAAATCCAGGTTAATTACAGTTTCCTCACTCCTCAAGCTCATCACTTTTGTACTTTGTTTGCACCTCATTAAAGCCTGCCCGCATCTAAATATCAATCCAATAGATATAATAACACCTAAGATACATAGGAGAAACTTTCCAACATCCATTATGACTCCTTGAGCCCAGTCTCCTAAACCGGAGAACCAATTTCGCGGGTTCAACCATGACACCCAACTAGTCAGCTCATTACCTACAGCGGCAAGGGTGAGATTGTGTTTTCGGCGAAATTCCCATTTTAATTGGAGAATATCGTCCATCTTTTGGTCTATGACCTCTACCGGATCCTCGGTGCTATTTGTGATATACGTGCAACACTTTATGCCGTACTGTGTTGCCAATGTAACACAATATCCGCCTGTTACTGCTGTAAGATAATTAAGAACCATCCTATGCTGAACTAGTTCTGTTTTATAAGCTTGAAGTTCTCTTCCAGTGTATCTGAACGTGTCATCATACATTTCAGTGATATTATCTAACAAATTGGCGAGTGCGGAAATGTATCTATAATTCATCACTCCCCGAGCGGTGCGAGTGAAATCTAACGCTACCAGAACCTGAATCCCGGTGGATTCATGGATAAGATCAGAGGCCGGATGCTCTAACCTTTCTGACAGTTGTCTTTTAACTCGGTGCTTGTAATGAGTGTGAGTATAAGGAGCTTGGGCACCACGGTGTATGTCCTTCATTTTGTCATGTGTAACAGTCATCACTTCAGGCAATACCTTTCCAATATAACACAATCCTTCAGAGTTTGGGGCAAGCCACTTGTACGCCTTTCTCCCGCATATGAAATATGCATCATCGGGGAGAACATATGGGACGGAGAAGGACATTACCATATTACAAACCTTCCAGGTGAAATCTCCTGACCCTAATTCTTCCATCTGCTTAATGCACGTATCAGACTGTACGATATGTGCACAGTATCCTGGTGATACTTCTCCAACTCTAGTAATTCTATTTCCTAGGGTGTATCTATACCGGAAAGATTTTCCTCTACTGGCTATGTGGCGTACAAGCTCTGTATCTGTAGGCATTCTATCTGCTCTGTGTGAGAAGGTCATGGTAAGGTTGCTCCATGACACTTCCCAATTTCCCGGCTTACGGGGATTGGAGATATTAAAACATAAGAGGGACCTATCCACATGGTATTGGTGGAGCTTCAAACTAGGAGGGCTGGAGATGTTAAACCTCCGGTCCACCGGTCTCCCACCACTTAGCTCAAGTACCTCCCCTAACGTTAAAGGAAATGGTACTAGCCCTGATTTGCTATGACCCTGAGGTACTTGAGAGCATACCCAACAATCTGTTTGGTTTAATACGTTACCCACTAAGGAGTGATAGTCACTCAATGGATGCCGGTCCATATGGATATTAAAACTGGATTGGCATTTCTTTATGCACCCATCTTCAATCAAATTGTCACAGAGCCTACAGATACAGTTTTCTTCAGCTAACAATCCATCACAATTTCTTCTATCGGATCGTTTTCTGATACTCGCCTTTGCTTGTTGGTTTGGTTGATCTTGGAAAACGACGCCTCCATCATCATAATCGGAACCCATTCCAGAACCTCTCTCGACCTCTATGGTACTCTCGCCGGAACAGACTGCTCTGGTCAACATCATGGTTAACATCAAAATCCGGATCACAGTCTCTTGGGGCAAGTCCATCTTCGAGGAGGAAATAGAGAAGAATGAGAAGGGGGAAAAAGAAATTTTAAGGGAGAGGGGATGGGAAGTGGAGAAAAACAATAAAAGGGGGAAGGGTGTCAACAACTGCTTTCGGTCTTCAAGGCTCAGGTGCCGCCTCAGTCCTCCTGGAACAGACACTCCAGTGATACAACCTCTACCGTCTGTTCCTTATCACGGGACCTCTCTCTCAGCAATCTTCAATGCTGTGGTGCTAGTCAATAAGACCTGGTATGGTCCTTCCCATCTATCAATAAGACAACCTGAGCGTAGAAAATTTCGTATCATTACATAATCCCCAGGTTCAATGTCATGACAATTACTATCTGGTAAATCAGGAATCACCAACTTCAGATTATCATTTTGATTCCTCAACTGCTTACTCATGTTAATCAAGTATTTTACAGTTACTTCATTGTTATATTTCAAATCATCCTGAGGGTTAATCATGACATGCGGTTGTCGACCAAACAGAATTTCAAAAGGGGACAGGTTAAGAGGGGACCTGGGAGTGGTTCTGATGCTATACAAAACAATGGGTAAAGCTTCTGGCCACGTCAATCCTGTCTCTGCCATTACTTTACTCAATTTATTTTTAATAGTGCTGTTCACTCTTTCGACCTTCGCACTCGCCTGTGGACGGTACGGAGTGTGCAGCTTGCTATCAATACCCATTAATTTACACATTCCTTGAAAGACATCACCGGTAAAATGGGTACCCCTATCACTTTCAATGATTCTAGGGATACCATATCTACATACAAATTCCTGCACAATTTTCTTAACTGTAAACATAGCGGTATTTGTAGCTGCTGGAAATGCTTCGACCCAATTCGAGAAAACATCTATACAAACAAGTACATATTTCAAATTTCGACATGGGGGTAATTGAATGAAGTCAATTTGTATTACCTGGAAAGGGCCGCCGGCAGGTGGGATATGGGATGGTTCTGTAGGTATTGCTTTTCCAATATTCTTTCTCAGACAGGTAAGGCATGACATTGCTCTTTTACCCGCATGAGAGGAGAATCCTGGGGCGCACCAGTATGCTCTTACCAATTTGCACATTCCCTCCTTGCCTAGATGAGTCAACCCATGAGCTGCTTCAGCCAGACATGGAAGATATGCTCTGGGGGCCACTGGTTTACCATGTCCATCCGTCCAGAGCCCTGAGGACTCCTGGCCATATCCCTTTGCCTTCCAGACTGCTCTTTCCTGTGTGGAACACAAATTCTGCATCTCACACAACTTCTGTGTGTTGATGGTATTAAATACCATCAGTTGTGTGGTGTCTGTCTGTATGGGGGTAGCAGCTGCAAGCTTAGCTGCTTCGTCTGCTCGGCTGTTACCAAGTGACACTGGGTCTTGACTATATGTATGTGCTTTACATTTGATAACAGCCACTCTGTCGGGTTCCTGTATCGCTGTTAGAAGCCTTTTTATATAAGCTGCATGCGCTATCGGTGTACCAGCTGCCGTCATGAAATTTCTGAGGCGCCATAGGGCTCCGAAATCATGTACTACCCTGAAGGCGTATCTAGAATCGGTGTAGATATTGGCTGACTTACCCTTAGCCAATTCACATGCTCTGGTTAGGGCGACCAGTTCAGCAACCTGGGCTGAGTGAGGTGGACCTAGCGGTTCCGCTTCTATGGTGTCTTGGTCATCTACGACTGCGTATCCAGTACACAAGTCTCCCGAGTCTGACTGTCTATGACAACTACCGTCAGTGTAGAACGTGAGTTCTGCATCTTCCAGTGGATTGTCACTGATGTCAGGCCTTGCGGTAAAATTTTGGGTCAAATATTCCATACAATCATGTGTGTCTTCCTTTGTATTAAATTCTCCTTCCCCACCACTCTCACCTTCCACCCTTTGTGTCTGACCAGGCACACCTGGGAGAAATGTTGCAGGGTTTAATGCGCTGCATCTCCTTATGGTGATGTTTACTGGGGCCATTAATGCCAATTCCCATCTTGTAAACCTTGCTGATGAGACGTGTCTGGTTTGGGCAGAATTCAATAAGGCAGATACTGCATGTGGTGTATGGATTGTGAGGTTGTGGCCTAGCACGACATCTTCGCTTTTTGTCACTAGCAATGCTATCGCCGCAACGCTACGCAAGCATGTGGGGAGGGATCGCGCTACCGTGTCTAGCTGAGCGCTGTAGTATGCAACTGGCCTGCTGGCATCACCGTGTTTTTGGGTTAGTACACCTGCTGCGCAACCAGCACTTTCTGTTCCGTATAGTTCAAAGGGTTTCCCATAGTCTGGCATACCTAGTGCTGGTGCCTGCGTTAGGCACTGTTTGAGTCTCTCAAATGCTGTTTCGGATTCGTCTGTATGCGAGATCCTATCAGGTTTGTTTGAGGAGACCATTTCCTGCAAAGGTAACGCCAATATGGAAAACCCTGGGATCCAATTACGGCAATACCCACACATTCCTAAAAACGTCCTGATCTGTTGCTGGGTTTGTGGCAGTGTCATGTCTCTAATGGCTTGGATTCTATCAGCGGTCAGGTGTCTCAGTCCTTGTGTTAGACAGTGTCCCAAATATTTTACCTTAGGTTGGCATAATTGCAACTTGTCTTTGGAAACCTTATGTCCTGTGTCTGAAAGATGAAACAGGAGCTGTTTCGTATCCTTCAGGGAAGTTTCCAGCGAATCTGAACACAGTAGTAAATCATCTACATACTGTATCAATACTGATCCACCCTCCGGTTGGAAAGACTGTAAACAATCATGCAAAGCCTGAGAAAATATACTTGGACTGTCTATGAAACCTTGGGGTAACCGAGTCCACGTGTATTGGACTCCTCTGTATGTGAATGCAAACAAATATTGGCTGTCAGGGTGCAGAGGTACCGAAAAGAATGCGGAGCAGAGGTCAATAACAGTGAAAAATTTGGCAGTGGGAGGAATTTGCATTAGGATGACAGCTGGATTTGGCACTACGGGGAACTGACTCTCAACTATTTTGTTAATCCCCCTTAGATCCTGCACTAGCCTGTAACCCCTCCCCCCACTCTTTTTAACAGGGAAGATGGGACTATTTGCTGTGCTGGACGTTCTTACTAGAATGCCCTGTTGTAGCAAGCGCTCTATTACTGGGAAAACTCCTAACTCCACCTCTGGCTTCAGAGGATACTGTGGGATTTTTGGAGCTATCCTACCATCTTTTACTTGTACAACTACTGGAGCTACGTTTGCCATTAATCCAGTGTCCTGTCCATCTTTTGTCCAAAGTGACTCTGGTATCTGAGATGTCATCTCTTCTATTTGGGATGGATTCCTATTTGTCATAATGGGATGTGACATTAATTTTGATGGGGAGTCTAACATGTCTCGTACTTCCTGAGCGTGATTCTCAGGAATGTCCAAGAATACACCTTCAGGAGTACAATAAATGACGCAACCCATTTTACATAGTAAGTCTCTTCCCAGGAGATTGGTTGGTGCCGATGCAGCTAGCAAAAATGAATGCTTGGTATGCAAAGGCCCTATTGTAATCTCGGCTGGTTTGCTAACAGGGTAGTGCTGGACTACTCCTGTTACTCCCATGGCTGGAACTGTCCTACCAGTGGTTCTCATGCCCACTGTCGAATTTATCACTGACTTGGCCGCCCCTGTGTCTACAAGAAAGTTTAAGGTTTTACCAGCTACATTGATTGCAATCTCTGGTTCACTTCCAAGACTGGCAATCAATTTCACTGGCTGCAGATTACAGGTATGGCCACACCCCTATTGGGTATGCTGACCTCCCTGAATCCCGTTGGCAGCAACTACTTGTGGGGGAGTTAGCTGGGAACTACCAGAGGCATGCCAATCTCTGTTCGGGGGGTATCTTTTTGTTTCCCCTGTATGTGGCTCAAAACTCCGCCTCTGTGGACCCTGATCCCAATGTCGTGTGTCGTGTCGTTGTCTAGGGGGTTGAAAAGATCTTTGTACACTCTTTGTTCTACAGTCTCGTGCATAGTGTCCCTGTTTGTTACAAGAAAAACATGTTATTACACTTGACTTACCCACAGGATTCGGTGGTACATACGCAGGCTGCCTTGTGGTCAGCGCCTGTATACTTACTGCCATCAACTTATCACTTTGCGACTCCCTGTGTCTAGTGATGTTTCTGTCGTGATCAATAGCAGCCTCTCTCAATGTGGACACCGACAGACCTCGCCAACATGGTTGCGTGGTCTGAACCCTAGTCTTTAATGTTTCCTTTAAACCATCCATCAGTACAGATACTGCTACTTCTTGGTGGTTTGGGTTGGTCCTAATGTCTTCTATTCCAGTGTACTTTGCCATTTCTAATAGTGCCCGATGAAAATATTCTGTTGCCGTTTCGGACTCTTTTTGTCTAATGGAGAATATTTTGTTCCATTTAACAACGGCTGGGAAATACTCCTTTAGCTGTAAATTTATCCTTTTTACGTTATCTTTGTTGTACACATCTGAAAGTGGTACATCTTTATCTAGTCCACAATCAGCTAAGAATTGAACTGAGTCGACATTTGAAGGTAAACAAGCTCTTAGCAGTATCTGCCAATCCTTGTTGTTGGGTTCTACAGTGTTACCTAGATCCCTGATGTATTTTTGGCTAGCAACTAAGTCTTTCCTGGGGTCAGGAAATTCGGACACTATTGTTCTTAATTCCATTCGGGAAAATGGAGTGTACATGGCAATGTTCCTTATGGGAGTAGCTCCTGATACATCTGTTTTCCCATTGGGAACTGCTATTACTCTAACAGGGTTGACTCTAACAACCTCATTCTGTGTAGATTCTACAACTTGTGGTGAAATTGTTTCAGTATAATGCATGGTGCCGTACTTACCCGTTGACACGACCTCACCTATCCCTCCGCTAGGGGCCTTCGCTAATCTCGTGGGTGTTGCTGTGCCTACTGTGGTCTCTGCTATGGTGGCCGCTAGAGAGAGAGCTGAAATTGTTGCTGGATCGTCTTCTTGATCACACTCCTGAGGAAAGTTCAAAACAGGGTACAACTTGCACGGGTTAATACTTGCATGAGTTACTTGGTTAACATCATTAACATTTACAGGGTTACTAAGTGTTTGTGTTTTACAACCCAGTGCGTTTCTCTCCGTAACCAACTTCTCTCCTGCTATGTATGGTGGTGGTGGGGCTGTGGCTATCAGTTTCCTGGCTGCCCCAGATCCCGCCGCCAGAGCCAAACCTCTCTGTATCTCACCTTCCTGTTGCCACAACTGTAAATAATCATGATGCTGAATTCGTCTCTTTGTTGATTTTATGAGACATATCCTCCTCCTTAAATTTTGTAACACTTCTGGACTGAAGCTACCTATTCTTGGGAATTTCTCCCTGTCTTGTACAGTCATTCTCTCCCATTCATCACATAAAACCTCTGTGTGACTTCCGTATTTTTCACACATGATGTATCTTGCCGACCCGACTGGTCGGTTCTCTGAATCAACCCGAACCGAGGTTGATCGCCCCCTACCTGAACAATTGGCCCCCATAATCTGCAGGTGTTGCTTATTCCTCCTTGGATCTTTATATCAAGGTTTTCAGCGAACCCTTACAAACAAACCAAGATGTCCTGGGCAGGCTGGCGGTGGCGGTTTACCAAGTACCCCACTCACTTCTCGCCCACGTTGGCCAGTACTGCAATCACTGTATCCAGAGCTGCTGTACCCAACTCAGGGCCCCTGTGAACCTTTATTTACTGGAACATATGAGGGTTACCCGCAGGACACTTACTCTTTCCAGTAAAGGTGAGGTTGTTAGATAGTTCCTGAGTGACCAGCGAACTTCCCTTTAAAAATAAAAAATTACACAAATCACGTCAGAATGTACAAATAGCGTTTGTGACCACTTTACTCTAATGGTATTAGGTCAGATTACTAACTACTGCACACAATTACGTGCGGTACAATCGTTCAGTACATAAGCACTACCTGTTATGTACTGAGAGATCAATGGAATCGAAAATTGCGGCTGCGAATTCCTTCAGCCAGAGCTTCCAATGGCCTATATGGGTTTTAGCACCAACCCCCGGGGTTGTGCTTCTTGTACCTTTATAGCGGACCTTCTTGTACCTTATGACCTCCTGGTCTTGTTACCTTGTGACCTCCTGGCCTTGTTACCTTGTGACCTCCTGGCCTTGTTACCTTGTGATCCGCTATACTCTAATGCTCATATTTTATTTAACCAAGGATGCCTCCTTAGCCACCGTATATGTCACTTACACGTATGTCCTACCCGATTTCTTTTTGGTTCAACCTCTAAGTTATATAGCTTATGTAATAATAAAAACACACTCACTCACCACATGTACACTTTTGCTTCTATTTCTATTTCTGCGCAGAAATTTTCTTTAGCCCAGCTGTGTTACCAATTAGGAGCAGGATCTGTTAAACTAAATTTCAAATTTTCCAAAAATAGATTTGCGTTATTTACCGCGTCGCGTTATCTACCGCTGTGCGTTACTTATCGCCTTTGCGTTACTTGAGCTACGTGGGCGTAACCGGACGCTACGTTGCGTAATGAACGCTGCGTGCGTCGGCCTTTGGATTGCGTACGCTAGTCTTTGTTAGAGACACGTGTACGCAAAACAAAGATCCACCGTAACACAATATACTTTTATCAATGTAAATGATCCCTGATCATCTATCGCGTACCCCACTGGCTTTGCCTTATCTCCCAGGCAAACCTGTGTGTTTGTCTACACTTTTAACTATTACCTCTATTATGAAATAACAGCAAATCTTTTTTTAGCACTTTCTATCAACTATAAAAATTGGCAAACAGGAATAGTGATATACGAAATTTAAAAAGAAATGCAGATATATATGTATGCGTGCGTGTATACGCAAGACAGAAGAGAAATAAACAGTTTTAAAAGACACAAGCGTTTTGTTCTTACTTCCGGTTCCCGGATTCCTTCAGCACTCTTTATCTAAGTGAAGCAGACGCTTATCCCGTCAGCACTGCGAGACAACCTCCCACCCTTTGCTGGGGGATAATGTCTGCTGATCTACCTAGTGCAGATATGAGAAGGACAGGACGAGTCCCCCAATTGACAGAGCTAAATTTCTTTGTCGTATAAACAACCCTTAATGAAGTCTAAGAACACAGTACGCTGTTTACTTAAGAAGTACCGTAAGGGTACGCTAGTTGCGTAACGATCGCTTAGCCGTAGGCGAGACCCTTAAGCGTCACGTTCGCTCACGGCCCAGTGATCACAGGACAGCAAGTTATTGGTGATGACTAGAGTAATGATTCGCTATGGCGTAGCGGACGCTCGAGACCACGAGGAGATCACCAGCGGCGCAGACGCTCACAACGCTATACCTTTATGTCTAAACCTTTTATCAATGAAATACACAGAATACCTTAATGTGAATACAGGGTGTAAGTGCAACCTTGTGTAACCTGACTAACTACAAAGCTGCTTGAGCGTCACCGACGCTCAAGTGAACACTTAAAACTATAGGAAATACACAGATACTGGTTTAGGGTCCAAAGCCTATTATCTGTATTATAACTATTATACTTGCAAAAAGAATCACAGTACAAATGATACACTACAATATAACAGAGACTTCCTAACCGAATAACTATACAAGAAATACAATACAATACTATGCTGATCTAATACAATACAATATTAGTCAATGGGAGATACGAGAGAAAGAGAAGGGAGAGAGAGAGAGATTGGCTCACAGTAAGACAATATGATTACGGAGAAAAACTTACGCACAAAGGGTATGATCGCATGCGCCTCTGGACATCCAGCTTCCCGATTATCAGCAATGAGAACCGTTTGATGAGAAGTGCAAGCTGGATGCCACAGGCCCGTCTTTTATGCTACTCACACAATGCAATCTAATGGTCCCTACAACCTCATTGTCCATTGGACGCAGGAATTCGGCTTCGCACTATAACAAAAGGTCATAGGGTGATTCATACAGGTGGGCTGTGACGATTTCAAACGGCTCAGGTGGGTGGGAAACTAGGTTTCCCGCCGCATACCTGAGTATGAGTAAATAATAGAAATGGACATAAACTTCTTATGTCCATAACTATCCGCACGAGCGATTAATACGCTCCAAACCAACACCGGAATATTGCTATTTAAATACTCTTCCGATGGGTACCAAACACTGCTGTATGATTCCTGTTAGACCCTTAGCACAATACAAAGAGGGATTCCTCCGTTCAGGGACATTCCATATTAACCAAACTTTCAGAATCTATCAAAGGGACCATGGTCTACAAACTACATTAATTGTGAAAATATGTAACGATTGGGTCGCACGCTACGACTACATACTCTTTACCGTAAATACGCATACCGATGCGAGCGGGTGCACGCATCAGCGGGTATGCGCTATCACGGGAAAGCGCACGCATGCGCAGCACGGACCAGCGTGAGGTGCAAATATGGCAGCGTGTATAGGGATATTTTTCTGACTTTGACAGATCAATTAAAGTTTTCTTTACATAGCCCTTCAGATGTTGGCCATACCAACCTGTTCCGCACAGAAATTAAGGCGGGGACTGCCATGTAAATTTTTTTACTCATGCTGACAAAACCTATCCTTCACCAACATCACACAAAGCCAAAGCACGAGCTTAAGTCATGCACTAAAAAGTGGTGGGGCATTTATTTAAAAGAATTACCCAGAATCTTTTATTAGTATATTTATCTAATATAAAAACAAAGAGCTAGGTCTGTCATAATAATCTCACTACAGGACCCTAGCTTCTATATAGCTGTTAACAAATCCATTTGTCAAGTTAAACGTACCAGAAAGTCATTGTCTTAGTCTCTGTTCATAATCCCATGAGTATGACGTTAAAGAAGGAGAGTGAGGCAGCACGGCTTGAGGGGGTAGTATCCCTTATAAAAATAGTTTTTAACCCTGGAACACTAACCTTAAAAGAAAAATTGCTAACCATGGGTCTGAGAGAGGGTTCGGTATATGTGACTGTCGGACAGGATGCCGGCGGTCACAATACCAACGCTGGCATCCCGGTGTTTGAAATCCAGACAGGGAAGGGATAACTATGACATTCCCTCTACCATGCCCCTATCCCTAACTCTCCCTTCCTGCAGCCCCACCCTATCCTCCCCCCCAATAGTTCCTAACCCTAACCTCCCCCCCGTTGGTGCCTAAACTTAACCTCCCCTCTCACTGCAGCCTAACCTTAACCCTCCACCCTTAGTGCCTAAACCTAACCTCCCCTGGTGGTGCCTAACCCCCCCTCCCCCTTCCCCCGCAGCATAACCCTAATCCCCTGTGTGGCGCCTAAACAACCCCCCGCCCCCTGGCCCTAACAGTAACCCGGTCGCTATACTTACGGTCGGGACTCCGGCGTCTATCTCCTGACCCTGTCAGGTTTCCTTCAAGCATCTGTCTCCTGATCCTGTTGGGATTCCGGTGCCAGCATTCTGACGGGTGTTAGGATTCTGACGTTGGTATTACGACTGATGGCATCCTCATGGCCGGTATCTTAACTGCATCGCCTGAGAGACCCAACTATTTAGACCCACGTTGTTCAGAAATGAATCAATAAATATTTATTTTAATAACAGACGCATGTTTTAGAACTCAGTGGTACACCATAAATTACACATATTGTTTGTTTATTTTGGCTGCAGTGGTTAATAGTTCACAACTGGTCGAATGTGTCCACTCCTCCTTTAGTGGTGTTGTACAGTATGTGGTTTCTCAGTTGTAGGAGTGATGTCTTTTACAGAGTGCATTGTAGATAGCAAGCCAACAAACTTTGGCCGCTTCGGATGTAATGAAACCAAGGGTAGCTTGTTGTCAAACTGTTTTAAACTATTGCTAACCATGCTTGCGAGAGACCCGACTTCTGTATAACAGCTAAACTAGCAACATTCCCAAAAAGTTCATATTATGGCTGATATAGGCCCTCATTCCGAGTTGTTCGCTCGTTATTTTCCTTCGCATCGGTGCGATTTTTTGCTAACTGCGCATGCGCAATGTTCGCACTGCGGCTGCGTCAAGTAAATTGGCTAAGAAGTTTGGTATTTTACTCACGGCATTACGAGGTTTTTTCATCGTTCTGGTGATCGGAGTGTGATTGACAGGAAGTGGGTGTTTCTGGGCGGAAACTGGCCGTTTTATGGGTGTGTGTGAAAAAACGCTGCCGTTTCTGGGAAAAACGCGGGAGTGGCTGGAGAAACGGGGGAGTGCCTGGGCGAACGCTGGGTGTGTTTGTTACGCCAAACCAGGAACGAAACTGACTGAACTGATCGCAGTGGCAGAGTAAGTCTCGAGCTACTCAGAAACTGCTAAGAAATTTGTATTCGCAATTTTGCGAATCTTTCGTTCGCAATTCTGAAAGGCTTAAGATTCACTCCCAGAGGGCGGCGGCTTAGCTTGTGCACTGCTGCGAAAAGCGGCTAGCGAGCGAACAACTCGGAATGAGGGCCATAGATCTAATATTATAGTAAGGTAATGAAGATATCCGATTAAAATAAAATGTTGCTTTGTGTTGTCTACAATTGTGAAAAATGTTCGGTTCTGACAAGACCTATGGTTAGACGGGGTGCACACGGAGAGATCCGTGCTTAAATTTTAAGCAATCTCACTAGATTGCTTAGAAATTAAACACGTATCTCTCCGTGTGTAGGCTGCCGGCGACAGCGATAGGCAGTCCCGCGTGTCGCTATCGCCGGCTCTAGATTTGGCATGCATGCATGCCAGATCTAGTGAGAATGCTCATTTCACCACTGGGTGAAATGAGCGGTCCCCTCGCGCTGAATACTGAGCGGGAGGAGAGATGTGTGCTCAGCGGTCTTTGATAGATCGCTCAGCACTCATCTCCCCCGTGTGTACGGGGCTTTAGTGTTCCAGATTTATAAGAAAGATATACTTCCTAAAGAAACCTAAATTGGTGGTTCTTACATTGGGGATATATCTGACTAATTAGTGACATTATTTTTATTGATAGTATACAGGTCAGTAATATACATAGTAACATAGTATCTAAGGTTGAAAAAAAGACAATTGTCCATGGGTTCAACCTATTTGTGGTCTCCTATGCACGATTATTTTGTATAAAATTTTGACTGAAGTTGATGACTGCCGTTACATTATACCCCTCTTTTTTTATAATAACCATAGTGCGTGACTGTGCCCCGTAACCCTGGATATCATTATCCATTAGGAATTTATCTAACCCATTCTTAAAGGTGTTGACTGAGTCGGCCGTTACAACTCCCTCAGGCAGGGGATTCCAAACACGTATCGTCCTTACCGTAAAAAAGCCTTTACGCCGTATTGTGTGGAATCTCCTCTCCTCTAACCTGAACGAGTGTCCACGAGTTCTCTGTGTTGATCTAACCAAAAACAGGTCCTGCGCAAGATCTTTATATTGTCCCCTTATATATTTATAAATGTTGATCATGTCCCCTCTTAATCTCCTCTTTTCCAGTGTAAACATGCCTAGTCTTGCAAGCCTTTCCTCGTATTCCAGCGTCTCCATACCCTTAATTAGTTTGGTCGCCCGCCTCTGAACCTTTTCTAGCTCCAGGATATCCTTTTTGTAGTAAGGTGCCCAGAATTGTACACAGTATTCAAGGTGTGGCCTCACAAGTGATTTATATAACGGGAGTATAATACTCTCGTCCTTATCATCAATTCCCCGTTTTATGCATGCTAATATCTTATTAGCCTTCTTTGCTGCAGTCCTACTTTGGGTACTACTGCTTAGTTTGCTATCTATGAGGACACCTAAGTCCTTTTCCAGTACAGAATCCCCTAATTTTACCCCATTTAGTAGGTAGGTGTTATTTCTGTTCTTGTTACCACAGTGCATTACCTTACACTTGTCTGTATTGAAGCGCATTCTCCATTCCGCTGCCCAAGCTTCTAATTTAACTAAGTTGTTCTGAAGCGAATCAGCATCCCCCTCCGCATTTATAACTTTACACAATTTGGTATCATCTGCAAAAATTTACACCATGCTCTCTAGACCTTCTGTTAGGTCGTTAATGAAAATATTGAACAATAGCGGTCCTAATACTGAGCCTTGCGGCACACCACTTAGCACTTCAGTCCAATTTGAAAAAGATCCATTAACCACAACGCGCTGCTCCCTATTATCTAACCAGTTTTTGACCCAAGTGCATATTGTGCTTCCTAGCCCTGTTTCTTGTAGCTTGTAGATAAGTCTCATGTGTGGTACAGTGTCAAATGCTTTGGCAAAATCTAAAAAGATTACATCCACCTCTTTACCCTGATCTAGGTTTGCGCTTACTGTTTCATAAAAGCCAAGTAAGTTGGTTTGACAGGATCTGTCCTTCATAAACCCATGTTGATTCCTTATAATGACCTTATTGACTTCAAGGAACTTCTGAATACTATCTCTTAGAATACCTTCCAATATTTTCCCCACTGTAGATGTAAGACTAACTGGTCTATAATTACCTGGTTCAGCTTTATTTCTCTTTTTGAATATAGGCTCTACTTCCGCTATACGCCAGTCTTTGGGAACCATACCTGATATTACTGAATCCTTAAAGATCAAAAATAGCGGTTTTGCAAGTTCAGAGTGAAGCTCCATTAGAACCCTTGGGTGAATACCATCGGGACCTGGTGATTTTTAATCTTTAAATGTTTTAATCGGTCACAGACTACTTCCTCGCTTAAATAAGTACCTATCAGTGGGATATTCTCATTATTGAGATTGTGTTAGTCCCTGAATTGGGTCCTCTCTAGTAAATACTGTTGAAAAAAACTCATTTAGTGTGTCCGCTATGTCATTATCATTTTTGCTTAAGACTCCCAACTTGTCTTTTAAAGGGCCTATACTCTCCTTCTTTAATCTCTTGCTATTAATGTATTTAAAGAATTTTTCTCTAACGTCCTAGTGGATGCTGGGGACTCCGTAAGGACCATGGGGAATAGACGGGCTCCGCAGGAGACATGGGCACTTTAAGAAAGAATTTAGGTTCTGGTGTGCACTGGCTCCTCCCTCTATGCCCCTCCTCCAGACCTCAGTTTGATACTGTGCCCAGACGAGCTGGGTGCTTTTCAGTGAGCTCTCCTGAGTTCGCGGAGAGAAAGTATTTTGTTAGGTTTTTTATTTTCAGGGAGCTCTGCTGGCAACAGACTCCCTGCATCGTGGGACAGAGGGGAGAGAAGCAGCCCTACTCTCTGAAGCTAGGTCCTGCTTCTTAGGCTACTGGACACCATTAGCTCCAGAGGGATCGTACGCAGGATCTCACCCTCGCCGTCCGATACCAGAGCCGCGCCGCCGTCCCCCTCGCAGAGCCGGAAGACAGAAGCCGGGTGAGTATTTGAAGCAAGAAGACTTCAAATCGGCGGCAGAAGACTCCGTTCTTCACTGAGGTAACGCACAGCACTGCAGCTGTGCGCCATTGCTCCCACACACCTCACATACCCCGGTCACTGTAAGGGTGCAGGGCGCAGGGGGGGGCGCCCTGGGCAGCATTTGGATCCTATTTTTGGCAAAAGTACACGTATATACAGTTGGGTACTGTATATATGTATGAGCCCCCGCCAAGAAAATGCATATTTTAGCGGGACAGAAGCCCGCCGTCGAGGGGGCGGGGCTTCTTCCTCAGCACCCACCAGCGCCATTTTTTCTCCATAGCTCCACTGAGAGAAAGCTCCCCAGGCTCTCCCCTGCAGATTCACGGTAGAAGAGGGTAAAAAGAGAGGGGGGGCACATAAATTAGGCGCAAAAAACACAATATAAACAGCAGCTACTGGGTTAACATTAAGTTACTGTGTTATTCCTGGGTTATAGTGATGGGGTGTGTGCTGGCATACTCTCTCCCTGTCTCTCCAAAGGGCCTTGTGGGGGAACTGTCTTCAAAAAGGGCATTCCCTGTGTGTGTGGTGTGTCGGTACGCTTGTGTCGACATGTCTGATGAGGAAGGCTATGTGGAAGCAGAGCGGGAGCAAGTGAATGTGGTGTCTCCGTCAACGGCGCCGACACCTGATTGGATGGATATGTGGAAGGTTTTAAATGATAATGTTAATTCCTTGCATAAGAGGTTAGATAAAGCTGAAGCCTCAGGACAGTCAGGGTCCCAACCCGTGCCTGATCCTATGTCGCAGAGGCCGTCAGGGTCTCAGAAGCGCCCACTATCCCAAATTGTTGACACAGATACCGACATGGATTCTGACTCCAGTGTCGATGACGATGATGCAAAGTTACAGCCAAAGTTGGCTAAATCACTCCGATATATGATTATAGCAATTAAGGATGTTTTGCACATCACAGAGGAAACCCCTGTCCTTGACACAAGGGTTTATATGTATAAGGGGTGGTCTTCTGTATGCCGAATGTCGGGATACCGGCGCACAGTATACCGGCGCCGGAATCCCGACACCCGGCATACCGACAACTATTCTCCCTCGTGGGGGTCCACGACCCCCCTGGAGGGAGAATAAAATAGTGTGGCGCGCGTAGCGCAGCAAGCCCGCAAGGGGCTCCTTTGCGCTCGCCGCGCTGTCTGTATGCCGGCGGTCGGGCTCCCGGCGCCGGTATGCTGGTCGCCGGGAGCCCGAGCGCCGGCATACCGTACGACACCCTGTATAAGGGAAAGAAACCTGAGGTGACTTTTCCCCCCTCACACGAACTGAATGAGTTATGTGAAAAACCTTGGGAATCTCAAGAAAAATTATGCAGATTTCCAAACGGATTCTTATGGCGTATCCTTTCCCGCCAACGGACAGGTTACGATGGGAATCCTCCCCTAGGGTGGACAAAGCTTTAACACGCTTATCCAAAAAGGTAGCCCTGCCGTCACAGGATACGGCTACTCTCAAGGATGCTGCTGATCGCAAACAGGAGGGTAGCTTGAAGTCCATTTATACACATTCAGGTACCTTGCTCAGACCGGCAATCGCGTCGGCCTGGGTCTGTAGTGCAGTAGCGGCATGGACTGATACCTTATCAGAGGAGTTGGATACCCTAGATAGGGATGCTGTTTTATTGACCCTGGGGCATATTAAAGACGCTGTCCTTTATATGAGAGATGCTCAAAGAGACATTAGTCTGCTGGGTTCTAGAATAAATGCTATGTCAATTTCTGCCAGAAGGATCCTGTGGACTCGGCAATGGACAGGTGATGCCGACTCAAAAAGGCATATGGAGGTTTTACCTTACAAGGGTGAGGAATTGTTTGGGGAGGGTCTCTCGGACCTGGTCTCCACAGCTACTGCTGGAAAGTCAAATTTTTTGCCATATGTTTCCTCACAGCCTAAGAGAGCACCGTATTATCAAATGCAGTCCTTTCGATCACAGAAAAACAAGAAAGTCCGAGGTGCATCCTTTCTTGCCAGAGGCAGGGACAGAGGAAAGAAGCTGCACAACACAGCTAGTTACCAGGAACAGAAGTCCTCCCCGGCCTCTACAAAATCCACTGCATGACGCTGGGGCTCCACAGGCGGAGCTAGGGCCGGTGGGGGCACGTCTTCGAAATTTCAGACACAAGTGGGTTCACTCCCAGTTGGATCCCTGGGCAATAGATATTGTGTCTCAGGGATACAAGCTGGAATTCGAGGAGATGCCCCCTCACCGATATCTCAAATCGGCCCTGCCAGCTTCCCCCCACGAGGGGGAAATAGTGTTAACTGCAATTCACAAATTGTATCTTCAACAGGTGGTGGTCAAGGTTCCCCTCCTTCAGCAGGGAAGGGGTTATTATTCGACCATGTTTGTAGTCCCGAAACCGGACGGTTCGGTCAGACCCATATTGAATTTAAAATCCCTGAACATATACCTGAAAAGGTTCAAGTTCAAGATGGAATCGCTGAGAGCAGTCATCGCAAGCCTGGAAGGGGGGGATTTTATGGTGTCTCTGGACATAAAGGATGCATACCTTCATGTCCCCATTTATCCACCTCATCAGGCGCACCTCAGATTTGTGGTACAGGATTGTCATTACCAATTTCAGACGTTGCTGTTTGGTCTCTCCAAGGCACCGAGAATATTTACCAAGGTAATGGCGGAAATGATAGTACTCCTGCGGAAGCAAGGAGTCACAATTATCCCATACTTGGACGATCTCCTCATAAAAGCGAGATCAAGAGAGCAGTTGCTGATCAGTGTAGCACTTTCTCTGGAAGTGTTACGGCAACACGGCTGGATTCTAAATATTCCAAAGTCGCAGTTGGTTCCTACGACTCGTCTGCCTTTCCTGGGCATGATTCTAGACACAGACCAGAAAAGGGTTTATCTCCCGATGGAGAAAGCTCAGGAACTCATGACACTGGTCAGGAACCTATTAAAACCAAAACAGGTGTCAGTGCATCACTGCACTCGTGTCCTGGGAAAGATGGTGGCATCATACGAGGCCATTCCCTTCGGCAGGTTCCATGCGAGGACCTTTCAATGGGACATACTGGACAAGTGGTCCGGATCACATCTTCAGATGCATCGGTTAATCACCCTATCCCCCAGGGCCAGGGTGTCACTCCTGTGGTGGCTGCAGAGCGCAACGCCCTGCGTCAAGCGGAGACCCTGCTTCGCGACCAACCGGTTCTGATTCAGTCAGACAACATCACCGCAGTGGCTCATGTAAACCGCCAAGGCGGCACAAGGAGCAGAGTGGCGATGGCGGAAGCCACCAGAATTCTTCGCTGGGCGGAGAATCACGTAAGCGCACTGTCAGCAGTGTTCATCCCGGGAGTGGACAACTGGGAAGCAGACTTCCTCAGTAGACACGACCTCCACCCGGGAGAGTGGGGACTTCATCAGGAAGTCTTCGCGCAGATTACAAGTCGGTGGGAACTGCCACAGGTGGACATGATGGCATCCCGCCTCAACAAAAAGCTACAGAGGTATTGTGCCAGGTAAAGAGACCCTCAGGCGATAGCTGTAGACGCCCTGGTGACAACGTGGGTGTTCCAGTCGTTCTATGTATTTGCTCCTCTTCCTCTCATACCCAAGGTGCTAAGTATAATACGAAAAAGAGGAGTGAGAACAATACTCATTGTTCCAGATTGGCCACGAAGGACTTGGTATCCAGATCTGCAAGAACTACTCACAGAGGACCTGTGGCCTCTTCCTCTAAGACAGGACTTGTAGCAACAAAGGCCCTGTCTGTTCCAAGACCTACCGCGGCTGCGTTTGACGGCATGGCGGTTGAACGCCAGATCCTAGCAGAGAAAGGCATTCTGGATGAGGTCATTCCTACGCTGATAAAGGCTAGGAAGGACGTGACAGCTCAACATTATCACCGTATATGGCGAAAATATGTTGCTTGATGTGAGGCCAGGAATGCTCCTACGGAGGAGTTCCAGCTGGGCCGTTTCCTTCACTTCCTACAATCCGTAGTGAATTTGGGCCTAAAATTGGGTTCCATTAAGGTCCAGATTTCGTCCCTATCCATTTTCTTTCAAAAGGAGTTGGCTTCTCTACCTGAAGTTCAGATGTTTGTAAAGGGAGTGCTGCATATTCAGCCCCCTTTTGTGCCTCCAGTGGCACCTTGGGATCTTAACGTGGTGTTGAGTTTCCTGAAATCCCACTGGTTTGAACCACTCAAAATGGTGGAGTTGAAATATCTCACGTGGAAGGTGGTCATGCTATTAGCCTTGGCTTCAGCTAGGTGTGTGTCAGAGTTGGCGGCTTTGTCACATAAAATCCCCTATCTGGTTTTCCATGCGGATAGAGCAGAATTGCGGACCCGTCCACAATTTCTGCCGAAAGTGGTTTCAACTTTTCATATAAACCAACCTGTTGTGGTGCCTGTGGCTACTACTGACTTGGAGGATTCCGAGTTACTCAATGTGGTCAGGGCTTTAAAGGTTTATGTAGCCAGAACGGCTAGGGTCAGGAAAACAGAGTCTTTGTTTATCCTGTATGCTTCCAACAAGCTTGGTGCTCCTGCTTCAAAGCAAACTATTGCTCGCTGGATCTGTAACACGATTCAGCAGGCTCATTCTGCGGCTGGATTGCCGCTCCCGAAATCAGTTAAGGCCCATTCCACTAGGAAGGTGGGCTCTTCTTGGGCGGCTGCCCGTGGGGTCTCGGCATTACAGCTTTGCCGAGCGGCTACTTGGTCAGGTTCAAACACTTTTGCAAAGTTCTACAAGTTTGATACCCTGGCTGAGGAGGACCTTGTGTTTGCTCAATCGGTGCTGCAGAGTCATCCGCACTCTCCCGCCCGTTTGGGAGCTTTGGTATAATCCCCATGGTCCTTACGGAGTCCCCAGCATCCACTAGGACGTTAGAGAAAATAAGATTTTACTTACCGGTAAATCTATTTCTCGTAGTCCGTAGTGGATGCTGGGCGCCCGTCCCAAGTGCGGACTTCTTCTGCAATACTTGTATATAGTTATTGCTTCAATAAGGCTTAAGTTATGGTTGCATCAGGGTTTGACCGGATGCTCTGTTATTTGTCATACTGTTAACTGGTTATCACTTGTTATACGGTGTGGCTGGTATGAATCTTGCCCTGGATTACCAAAATCCTTTCCTTGTACTGTCAGCTCTTCTGGGCACAGTTTCTCTAACTGAGGTCTGGAGGAGGGGCATAGAGGGAGGAGCCAGTGCACACCAGAACCTAAATTCTTTCTTAAAGTGCCCATGTCTCCTGCGGAGCCGGTCTATTCCCCATGATCCTTACGGAGTCCCCAGCATCCACTACGGACTACGAGAAATAGATTTACCGGTAAGTAAAATCTTATTTTTGGGATTCGCTTTGCTTTCCTTTGCTACTGGTTTTTCA
Organism: Pseudophryne corroboree; assembly: GCF_028390025.1. Lineage (NCBI taxonomy): Eukaryota > Metazoa > Chordata > Amphibia > Anura > Myobatrachidae > Pseudophryne > Pseudophryne corroboree. The sequence continues at coordinate 554,109,362 of NC_086449.1, read as the reverse complement.
GTTTCTACTTTAGCCGCTCTTTTTTCCTTTTTGCAAATTTTGTTACATTCCTTATAGTGCTGAAATGACTCTGCTTCCCCGTCAGATTTGTATTTTTTAAATGCTCGCCTTTTCTTGCCCATAAGTTCCTTTATCTTTTTGTTAAGCCACATCGGTTTATGGTTTTTATTCCTTTTTTTGCTGCTCATAGGAATAAATTTGAGAGTATTTTTAGCTAGCAGGAATTCTAGTACCTCCCATTTCTCCGTAGTATTTTTTCCTAAAAACAAACCTTCCCATTGAATATCCCTGAAAAATACCCTCATCTTTTCAAAATTCGCTTTGCTAAAGTTTAGAGTCCTTGTTGAGCCAGTATAGGGATGTTTATGAAAACTGATATTGAATGTGACCATATTGTGGTCGCTGTTTCCTATGGGTTCCCCTACTATAATACCGGATACCAAATCCCCATTGTTTGTTAATACCAGGTCTAAGATTGCATTGTACCTAGTTGGTTCCTCAATTAATTGAACTAAGTAGTTATCATTAAGTGTGTTTAAAAACCTATTGCCCCTAGCAGTAATCACATGAATCGTTTTTCCAGTTTATCTCTGGATAGTTAAAATCTCCCATCACTACTATGTCTCCTACTCCTGCTGTTCTTTCAATTTGCCTTAGTAACAATTCCTCATCAGATACGTTGATACCAGGCGGCCTATAGCATACACCCAATACTAACTTTTTTTATTCCTTTTTCCCCGCATGCAATTTCTAACCATAATGTCTCGACAGTGTCTACAGTCCCCTCCTGAATATCTTCCCGTATATCAGGTTTTAAAAACGGCTTTACGTAAAGACACACCCCTCCACCCTTTTTATTTAGTCTGTCTCTCCTAAACAGTGTATAGCCCTCTAGATTGACTGTCCAATCATGAGATTCGTCCCACCAAGTTTCAGTAATGCCTATAATATCATACTGTTTGCTTGCTGAAAGTATTTCTAGTTCGCCCTTTTTACCAGTAATGCTTCTAGCGTTTACATACATACAACTAAGATAAGTATTTTCCCTTGCGTTAGGGACATCTTTCACCTTATGTAACAATGATAACCTGTAATTGTCATTGGTTAGTGCTTTGGTAAAATCTCTTTTAGTACTCATTTTAGTAACCTTACCGCCTGCGCTTACCCTCCCCCCAACATCTCCCCCATTTTGTTTACTACCGCCATCCCCACTATTCTCACTGCACGACCTGTAGTTTCTAGCTAAACCCTCCCCCCAGGCTCCTAGTTTAAAATCTCCTCCAACCCTCTAACCATCCTTCACCCCCCCCCCCCCCCCAAGCACCGCTGCCCCCTCCTCAGTCAGGTGCTATCCGTCACGACAAAAGAGATGGCGCCTGACTGAGAAGTCTGCCCAGTGTTCCACACATACCCCTCTTTCCTGCACCAATCCCTAAACCACACATTTACCTCCCTAATCTCCCTCTGCCTCCCTGGACTAGCGCGTGGCACGGGTAATATTTCGGAGAATATTACCTTAGATGTCCTTGCCTTAAGTTTCTTTCCTAAGTCCCTATAGTCTTTCTTAAGGACATCCCACCTTCCGCTAACTTTGTCATTGGTGCCAACGTGCACCAAGACCGCCGGATCTTTCCCAGCCCCTCCCAACAATCTATCTACCCGGTCCGCGATGTGCCGTACCCGAGCACCCGGGAGACAACAGACTGTACGGCGATCAATCTAGCTACCCGGTCCGCGATGTGCCATACCCGAGCACCCGGGAGACAACAGACTGTACGGCGATCACGGTCCCGGTAGCAGATTGCCCTATCTGCCTTCCTGATGATAGAATCCACCACCAAATGACTAGGTACCTCACTATCTTTTATCCCAACTGCGCCAGAGGATGCTAGAGGGAGCAGTCTCCTCCGGCACCGTAATTTCTTCACTATAATCCTCCGATTCCTCGTCCAGTCGGGCAAATTTGTTCGGGTTTGATAGTTTGGAGATGTCGAGCCTCTTTTTCTTCCTTCTAACTGTCACCCAGCTGGCTACCTGATCATCATCCTCTTCTACCAGTGACCCCTCCCGCAACTCCACCACCGTTCTGTCTAAACTTCGCTCGAGATTGTGAATTTCCCTCAGTCGCGTAACGGTTTGCTCTAGATTAGTTACCTGGGCTTCCAGGGCAACCGTTCGCACACACCTCGTGCAGATGTAATCACACTGGGCCAGTAGCTCCAGGTGTGCATACATCTTGCACAACATGCACTGAGTGAGGTCCCCAATCACAGCCCCTCCCATATTGTTTGTAAGGTCTAACTCCCTGTTACACTCAAAGAAAAAGAAGCAAAAAGAAAAAGTAGAAGACAAACAATCTGGGCAAACACTCACTTATACAATAATTAAGCTGGCTTATACTTATCTATCTTTGTGCGGTTCTTGGTGCTTCGCTTTTATGCAGCCGTAGTACTCCAGTGCCCCCTCTGAGTGGGACCCCTCCTGCGGCACCGATACTCCACTTAGCAGTTGCAGTTGTTCCAGCTCACTGCACCTCCTTTTCACTCGGCTTCCAGCTCCTGCTTCTGCTGATTCCAACTCACATACACTTACAAATCCAAGCAACACTTTAAAATACAAGCCCTTACAATGATCAAGCTCCAATTAGTCTAATCACTGATTATATAGGCTCAGCCAGATGCTTTAGTCAGCCCCTCCTCCTCCTGATTACTCACCTATACTGGTATGATAAATTGTGTAAAGGGCCGTACACATGGGGGGAGATGTGTGCTGAGCGATCTAGCACAGACCGCTCAGTGGTGAAATGAGCGATGACACTAGATTGTGCCTGCATGCAGGTCAATCTAGCACCAGCGATAGGGCCGCGCATCGCTATCGCTGTGGGGCATACACACGGAGAGATCAGTACTTAAAGGGGGTACACACGGAGCGATGTTCACTTAGTTTCTAAGCAATCTGACTAGATTGCTTAGAAATTAAGAACACATCGCTCTGTGTGTAGGGGTGCCGGTGACAGCGATGCGCGGCCCTGCGCGTCTATGTTGCCGGGGCTAGATTGGCCTGCATGCAGGCACAATCTAGCAGGCCGCTGGGGGAAATGAGCGCCCCCGTCCGTCCCCCCCTCGCTCAGCTCACATCGCGGTGTGCTAAGCGGGGGAAGAGATGTGTGCTGAGCGGTCTGTTCTAGATCGCTTAGCACACATCTCACTCCACATCTCCCCATCAGTACGGCCCTTAAGTTCTAAGCAATCTAGTCAGATTGCTTAGAATTTAAGCACATATCTCTCCGTCTGTACACCCTTAACAGACAAAGGGAACTGTAGTCACTGCCCCAAGCAGCAAATGATTTGACACACTGATACATAGCACTTTATCTACTTCCATAGCACCCTGACAGAACAATTCTTGTGTGATAAACGTCTTACATTATCTTTTTGGCATGTTTTCTAGCAGCAGGGGCATTATCTGATATAATTGGTGTTTGCAGATAAAGTGTGACAAACTAGAGATGAGAGAGGTCAATCAAAGGGGAAACAGAGCCACCTAAATGTGCCCATAGCTCGTACACAGAGAAACATAAACCAAGTCTGTAACACATGCATTTTAATGGGGTGTAGTATGGTATGCGGGCGGCCGGGCTCCTGGCGACCAGCATACCGGCGCCGGGAGCCCGACCGCCGGCATACCGACAGCGTGGTGAGGGCAAATGAGCCTCTTGCGGGCACGGTGGCACGCTACGCGCGCCACGCTATTTCATTCTCCCTCCAGGTGGGGGGGCTCGTGCACCCACACGAGGGAGAAAAAGTGTCGGTATGCCGGCTGTTTGGTGTTAAAATGCAGTTTTTGCAGTTAAGATCTCTACTCCATCTGTTCCTATGGAAATTTAAATCTGGGTCAGAATATTCTCATTTACAGTCCATCCTGTGGATGAAGAACATGACGTTGCACCTAAGTTAATTAGAGGTGTATTGTATCAAAAATAGTTTTTTACAGTCCAAATATCCCAATATGAAAGGAAACAACAAATTCAAAATAAAGGAACATGGAACCAGTGTTAAAATCAGTAAAATAAAATGGGCAGAAAAAAATGCACCCTTTATCAAGCATGTGCACAAACCTTGCCGATAGATGCCTTATACCCCTTTTACATTCACACAGCCGGGTCACTCCCGGGATGCATTCCCGGGACTGACCCCTTTCACACTGCACTAAGACCTGGGATCGACCCGGGACAGCCCCATTTACACTGATCCCGGGATATCCCTGCAAATGCATATGTATGTCATTACATATGCATCCAGGATGCTCCCCTGGGCTCTGAAAGATGACATCATCTTTTCAGAGCCCAAGAAAGCTCCAATCCGAGGCCTTTTAACAGTCCAGGGTAGTGAATCCCGGACTGACCCCTTTCACACTACACAGCTTCCTGGGACGGTCCCAGATTTATCCCTGGTCGAGACCTGGGATGAAATCCCGGGATGCTTGTCCCGGGAAATTGTCCCTGTACCCTTTCACACTGAGCAAAATTCCGGGATGATGCGCGTTCATGTGCAATATCCCGGGATTTTTTTGCGAGTGTAAAAGGGGTATCAGTCTTTTGGAGATGTAGGGCCTTATTCATGTTGGATACCTTATGTGCATGTGCACAACAGGTCCTGCAATCTCCTCTGCCTGAGTGACAGGCACAGGCGGTCGCAGGGAAAGGCAACAACGACCGGCGTTTGGGAAAACAAAGGTCGCTCCTGTTTTTTGGGAGTGGTAAGGCCGAGGACTGTGATGCTGTCGCGGTTTCCTTGGCGTCTCTAGCCTCCCCGCGATTTCAAGTCTGAGTAAGGTCAAACCCCAAAGCGTCACACTAGTGAGGAAAGTGAAGTGTATGAGAAAGTTGGATCTCCCTAGCACTCCCTAGCATTTTTATTGTTTGTTTTTTATATATGTAACATTTTCACAATTTTTTTTCACCCCTGTAACGCTAACACATGCAATATCTGCTCTTATCTCTCCAACTGTCTCACACACTTCACTTTCCTCACTAGTGTGATGCTTTGGGGTGGTTCTGTCTGGGGTGTTTTTGGGGGTGCCCCACGCCCTAGACTTGAACCCTTAGAATGTTAGGGACTTACCCGACTATGAGGTTACCGTGAAGTGGTGGGTAAGACCGTAATTTTGGCCAAGATTATGCGAAATGCCTCATATTGCAAAATTTATTATTTGAATTAGTAATGTTTGAATAAGGCACCTGCACTCGCTCTCTTTATGTAAGGTCAGACTTACTCAGACTGCAGTTGCAAATATACATCGTGACCGATGGTCGCAAAGTTCGTCCCGAACTACGATAGCATCGCAATTTCTCTGACGTCCTAGTGGATGCTGGGACTCCGTCAGGACCATGGGGATTAGCGGCTCCGCAGGAGACAGGGCACAAAAATAAAAGCTTTAGGACTAGGTGGTGTGCACTGGCTCCTCCCCCTATGACCCTCCTCCAAGCCCCAGTTAGGTTTTTGTGCCCGTCCGAGCAGGGTGCAATCTAGGTGGCTCTCCTAAAGAGCCGCTTAGAAAAAGTTATTAGGTTTTTTATTTTCAGTGAGTCCTGCTGGCAACAGGCTCACTGCAACGAGGGACTTAGGGGAGAAGAAGTGAACTCACCTGCGTGCAGGATGGATTGGCTTCTTAGGCTACTGGACACCATTAGCTCCAGAGGGATCGAACACAGGCCCAGCCATGGAGTCCGGTCCCGGAGCCGCGCCGCCGACCCCCTTGCAGATGCCGAAAAGTGAAGAGGTCCAGAAACCGGCGGCAGAAGACTTTTCAGTCTTCATGAGGTAGCGCACAGCACTGCAGCTGTGCGCCATTGTTGTCAGCACACTTCACACCAGCGGTCACTGAGGGTGCAGGGCGCTGGGGGGGGGGCGCCCTGGGCAGCAATGATAATACCTTGTTCTGGCTAAAAATACATCACATATAGCCCCTGGGGCTATATGGATGTATTTAACCCCTGCCAGGTCTCACAAACACCGGGAGAAGAGCCCGCCGAAATAGGGGGCGGGGCCTATCTCCTGAGCACACAGCGCCATTTTCCTGCACAGCTCCGCTGCGAGGAAGGCTCCCAGGACTCTCCCCTGCACTGCACTACAGAAACAGGGTAAAAAAACAGAGAGGGGGGGCACTTTTTTGGCGATATTGATATATTAAGCTGCTATAAAGGAAACAACACTTCTGTAGGGTTGTTCCTATATATTTATAGCGCTTGGGTGTGTGCTGGCAAACTCTCCCTCTGTCTCCCCAAAGGGCTAGTGGGGTCCTGTCTTCGATAAGAGCATTCCCTGTGTGTCTGCTGTGTGTCGGTACGTGTGTGTCGACATGTATGAGGACGATGTTGGTGTGGAGGCGGAGCAATTGCCGGTAATGGTGATGTCACCCCCTAGGGAGTCGACACCGGAATGGATGGCTTTGTTTATGGAATTACGTGATAATGTCAGCACGTTACAAAAATCAGTTGACGACATGAGACGGCCGGCAAACCAGTTAGTACCTGTCCAGGCGTCTCAGACACCGTCAGGGGCTGTAAAACGCCCTTTACCTCAGTCGGTCGACACAGACCCAGACACGGACACCGAATCTAGTGTCGACGGTGAAGAAACAAACGTATTTTCCAGTAGGGCCACACGTTATATGATCACGGCAATGAAGGAGGCTTTGCATATCTCTGAAACTGCAAGTACCACAAAAAGGGGTATTATGTGGGGTCTGAAAAAACTACCTGTAGTTTTTCCTGAATCAGAGGAATTGAATGAAGTGTGTGATGAAGCGTGGGTTAACCCCGATAGAAAACTGCTAATTTCAAAGAAGTTATTGGCATTATATCCTTTCCCGCCAGAGGTTAGGGCGCGCTGGGAAACACCCCCTAGGGTGGATAAGGCACTCACACGCTTATCAAAACAAGTGGCGTTACCGTCTCCTGAAACGGCCGCCCTCAAGGATCCAGCTGATAGGAGGCTGGAAACTACCCTGAAAAGTATATACACTCATACTGGTGTTATACTGCGACCAGCCATCGCCTCTGCATGGATGTGCAGTGCTGGGGTGGTTTGGTCGGATTCCCTGACTGAAAATATTGATACCCTGGATAGGGACAGTATTTTATTGACTATAGAGCAATTAAAGGATGCTTTTCTTTATATGCGAGATGCTCAGAGGGATATTTGCACTCTGGCATCGAGAGTAAGTGCGATGTCCATATCTGCCAGAAGAAGTTTATGGACGCGACAGTGGTCAGGTGATGCGGATTCCAAACGGCATATGGAAGTATTGCCGTATAAAGGGGAGGAATTATTTGGTGTCGGTCTATCGGATTTGGTGGCCACGGCAACAGCCGGGAAATCCACCTTTTTACCTCAGGTCCCCTCCCAACAGAAAAAGACACCGTCTTTTCAGCCGCAGTCCTTTCGTTCCTATAAGAACAAGCGGGCAAAAGGACAGTCATATCTGCCCCGAGGCAAAGGAAAGGGTAAGAGAGTGCACCAAGCAGCTCCCTCCCAGGAGCAGAAGCCCTCCCCGGCTTCTGCAAAGCCCTCAGCATGACGTTGGGGCTTTACAAGCGGACTCAGGGGCGGTGGGGGGTCGACTCAAGAATTTCAGCGCACAGTGGGCTCACTCACAGGTGGACCCCTGGATCCTGCAGGTAGTATCTCAGGGTTACAGGTTGGAATTCGAGAAGTCTCCCCCTCGCCGGTTCCTAAAGTCTGCTCTGCCAACGTCTCCCTCAGACAGGGCGACGGTATTGGAAGCCATTCACAAGCTGTATTCTCAGCAGGTGATAGTCAAGGTACCCCTCCTACAACAGGGAAAGGGGTATTATTCCACACTATTTGTGGTACCGAAGCCGGACGGCTCGGTAAGACCTATTCTAAATCTGAAATCTTTGAACCTGTACATACAAAAATTCAAGTTCAAGATGGAGTCACTCAGAGCAGTGATAGCGAATCTGGAAGAAGGGGACTTTATGGTGTCCCTGGACATCAAGGATGCTTACCTGCATGTCCCAATTTGCCCTTCACATCAAGGGTACCTCAGGTTCGTGGTGCAAAACTGTCATTATCAGTTTCAGACGCTGCCGTTTGGATTGTCCACGGCACCTCGGGTCTTTACCAAGGTAATGGCCTGAAATGATGTTTCTTCTGCGAAGAAAAGGCGTATTAATTATCCCTTACTTGGACGATCTCCTGATAAGGGCAAGGTCCAGAGAACAGCTGGGGGACGTAGTAGCACTAACCCAATTAGTGCTGCAACAGCACGGGTGGATTCTGAATTTTCCAAAATCTCAATTGACCCCGACGACACGTCTGCTGTTCCTGGGAATGATTCTGGACACGGTTCAGAAAAAGGTGTTTCTTCCGGAGGAGAAAGCCAGGGAGTTATCCGAACTTGTCAGGAACCTCCTAAAACCAGGAAAAGTGTCTGTGCATCAATGCACAAGAGTCCTGGGAAAAATGGTGGCTTCTTACGAAGCGATTCCATTCGGCAGATTCCACGCACGAACTTTTCAGTGGGATCTGCTGGACAAATGGTCCGGATCGCATCTGCAGATGCATCAGCGGATAACTTTGTCTCCACGGACAAGGGTGTCTCTTCTGTGGTGGTTGCAGAGTGCTCATCTGTTAGAGGGCCGCAGATTCGGCATACAGGACTGGGTCCTGGTGACCACGGATGCCAGTCTGAGAGGCTGGGGAGGGGTCACACAGAGAAGAAACTTCCAGGGAGTGTGGTCAAGCCTGGAGATGTCTCTTCACATAAATATACTGGAGCTAAGAGCGATTTACAATGCTCTAAGCCTGGCAAAACCCCTGCTTCAGGGTCAGCCGGTGTTGATCCAGTCGGACAACATCACGGCAGTCGCCCACGTAAACAGACAGGGCAGCACAAGAAGCAGGAGGGCAATGACAGAAGCTGCAAGGATTCTTCGCTGGGCGGAAGATCATGTGATAGCACTGTCAGCAGTGTTCATTCCGGGAGTGGACAACTGGGAAGCGGACTTCCTCAGCAGACACGATCTACACCCGGGAGAGTGGGGACTTCATCCAGAAGTCTTCCACATGATTGTGAACCGCTGGGAAAAACCAAAGGTGGATATGATGGCGTCCCGCCTCAACAAAAAACTGGTCAGGTATTGCGCCAGGTCAAGAGACCCTCAGGCAATAGCTGTGGACGCTCTGGTAACACCGTGGGTGTTCCAGTCAGTGTATGTGTTTCCTCCTCTGCCTCTCATACCAAAAGTACTGAGAATTATACGGCAAAGGGGAGTAAGAATGATACTCGTGGCTCCGGATTGGCCAAGAAGAACTTGGTACCCGGAACTTCAGGAGATGCTCACGGAAGATCCGTGGCCTCTACCTCTAAGACGGGACCTGCTTCAGCAGGGACCGTGTCTATTCCAAGACTTACCGCGGCTGCGTTTGACGGCATGGCGGTTGAACGCCGAATTCTAAGGGAAAAAGGCATTCCGGAAGAGGTCATCCCTACCCTGGTAAAAGCCAGGAAGGAGGTGACTGCACAACATTATCACCGCATTTGGAGAAAATATGTTGCGTGGTGTGAGGCCAGGAAGGCCCCGACGGAGGAATTTCAACTGGGTCGATTCCTACATTTCCTGCAAATAGGATTGTCTATGGGCCTCAAATTAGGGTCCATTAAGGTTCAAATTTCGGCCCTGTCGATTTTCTTCCAGAAAGAATTGGCTTCAGTTCCTGAAGTCCAGACTTTTGTAAAAGGAGTACTACATATACAGCCCCCGGTTGTGCCCCCAGTGGCTCCGTGGGATCTTAATGTAGTTTTGGATTTTCTCAAATCCCATTGGTTTGAGCCACTCAAATCGGTGGATTTGAAATATCTTACATGGAAAGTAACCATGCTACTGGCCCTGGCTTCAGCCAGGAGAGTGTCAGAATTGGCGGCTTTATCGTATAAAAGCCCATATCTGATTTTCCATTCGGACAGGGCAGAACTGCGGACGCGTCCTCAGTTTCTGCCTAAGGTGGTTTCAGCGTTTCACCTGAACCAGCCTATTGTGGTGCCTGCGGCTACTAGCGATTTGGAGGATTCCAAGTTGCTGGACGTTGTCAGGGCATTGAAAATATATATTTCAAGGACGGCTGGAGTCAGAAAATCTGACTCGCTGTTTATACTGTATGCACCCAACAAGCTGGGTGCTCCTGCTTCTAAGCAGACGATTGCTCGTTGGATTTGTAGCACAATTCAACTTGCACATTCTGTGGCAGGCCTGCCACAGCCTAAATCTATCAAGGCCCATTCCACAAGGAAGGTGGGCTCATCTTGGGCGGCTGCCCGAGGGGTCTCGGCATTACAACTCTGCCGAGCAGCTACGTGGTCGGGGGAGAACACGTTTGTAAAATTCTACAAATTTGATACCCTGGCTAAAGAGGACCTGGAGTTCTCTCATTCGGTGCTGCAGAGTCATCCGCACTCTCCCGCCCGTTTGGGAGCTTTGGTATAATCCCCATGGTCCTGACGGAGTCCCAGCATCCACTAGGACGTCAGAGAAAATAATATTTTACTTACCGATAAATCTATTTCTCGTAGTCCGTAGTGGATGCTGGGCGCCCAAACCAAGTGCGGATTGTCTGCAATACTTGTACATAGTTATTGTTACAAAAAAATCGGGTTGTTATTGTTGTGAGCCGTCTGTTCAGAGGCTCCTACGTTTGTCATACTGTTAACTGGGTTCAGATCACAAGTTGTACGGTGTGATTGGTGTGGCTGGTATGAGTCTTACCCGGGATTCAAAATCCTTCCTTATTGTGTACGCTCGTCCGGGCACAGTATCCTTACTGAGGCTTGGAGGAGGGTCATAGGGGGAGGAGCCAGTGCACACCACCTAGTCCTAAAGCTTTTATTTTTGTGCCCTGTCTCCTGCGGAGCCGCTAATCCCCATGGTCCTGACGGAGTCCCAGCATCCACTACGGACTACGAGAAATAGATTTATCGGTAAGTAAAATCTTATTTTTTAGCACTCGCAAATGCAGAAAGGAGGTGGGATGTACCGCCTCCTGCATTTTCATTGCTAAGGATCGTAATTCAAAACTGCTAAGAGCAGCTTTGCAATTACGATCCAACCTGAATAAGGCCCGTAGTCTATAGACAATCATATGACTGCCTGACTGTCTCGCGCATCTATCTCGCTTTTCCTGATAATCTTAGTGGGTTAGTTGATGGCATTTCCTTCATAATCATTTACTCCCATGGAAAGAGCTGGAAATGACAGTGGGCTCCTGATTAGTAGAGAATTGAGTTCAATTAATTTGGAGTTGACGATCAGTTCTAGCTGTGTTTCATTGGTTGCCCAGCAGAATTCCTAACTACTTGAGTTGCCTGGTAATGTTAAATTGAGTAAGTGGGCATGGCTTCAGTTCTACTGTGGCGGATTGCGGAGGTATGAAAAAGTCAATAAAGTGTTTGATTTGAGAGTGCTTTAAAGACCCTATTATTGTAATTTTTTATTTACAAATCTTTCTGTTTATTTATTTCATCTCAGGAGGTTGATGGAATAACATTTCAGTACTGGGCATTATTTGATGGACATGCTGGAGCAGGAGCTGCTGTTGTAGCATCAAAACTTCTTCATCACCACATCTCCGAGCAACTACAGGACATTGTAGACATACTGAAAAACTCAGCAGTTTTACCTCCCACCTGTTTGGGGGAAGATCCAGAAACTACTTCCAACAATAGCAGGACTCTGACTAGAGCTGCATCATTACGTGCGGCTACTGGTGCACCAGGCTCACCAAGCACACCTCAAACACGCTTCTTCACAGAGAAGAAAATTCCACATGAGTGTCTCATCATTGGAGCTCTGGAAAATGCATTTAAGGAAATGGTAGGAAAAATATATAAATATGTCATTTTTAGTTCATTTTCCTGTATATTTGGAGTTTTGCTAATCCATTTTATACATCCCTGTGCATCATTTCATATTGACAGTATGGACCTTATATTGAATATTTTAATGCACACTTATTATTTTACTGTGGAAAGTGCAACTTTTGCTGTAGATGTAGCTTATATAGTCTTTAGTAAGGCTTTTGACACTGTCCCACACCGCAGACTTTTAAATAAACTTGAAAGCTTGAGATTGGAGATGCTTAAATGTTTTGGTTGCAGGATAGAAATCAGAGCGTTGTAGTAAATGGAATGCATCCACCGGAGGGGTTTGAGCTGAAATGAGAGAAAAAAGTGACCCAAACGGGACTTTTTGCTTGTTGCACCCATTACTGCGGTCTAGTTTAGCCGATTCACACAGCTAAATCCAACCCTCTGTGGGTGCGATAAAAAACAACAATTGAATATTATCATCCGATTTCCCATCACTTTAGACAGGAGATCAGGCACGATAAAATATTTGAAGCTAAAATGCAAAATCATGCACTTAGGTCTCAAAAATTCAAAGGCTAAATATAGTATTAACGGCACTATAATGAAAACTACTGAGGAGGAAATGGATCTAGGGGTCACTGTTTCAGGGGCTTAAAGGCAGGTGAACAATGTAACAAAGCAATGAGGAAGGCAATCAGTAGCAGAAAGAAAGAAGTAATAATGCCACTGTATAGGTCATTGGTACGGCCTCATCCAGAATACTGTGTTCAGTTCTGGAGGCCATATCTCCAGAAGGATATTAAAACTTTAGAGACTGTACAAAGAATGGCAACTAAATGTTGCATGGCCTACATCACAAAACTTACTCGGAAAGACTAAAAGATCTTAATATGTATAGTTTGGTGCAGAGAAGGGAAAGGGGGGATATGATAGAAACTCTCAAATATATCAAGGTTTTCTCCGGCTGGGTCCACAGGTTATCCACAGGATAACATTGGGATATGCTTGAGCGTCAGCGGATTGGCACCAAATCGATGACAAGCTTTGTGGCCTCCCAGGATGCACCGGGATCGTCCATATAATCCCGCCCACCGACTCAGTCAAATCCGTTTTTTGTTTGGTGCGGCAGGAGTCGGACCATGGTCACAGGGCTGCTGTGTTTGGCAGCCCTAAGAGCTTTTTTTAAATGTATTTTTATAGTCTTAGCTTTTTTTTGAGTGAACTTTCCTAACAGTGTCTTACACGCATATTCCAACAACTCTCTGCCGGGTCGCAACAACGCTTACCCACGATACAAGTGCTGTCTCGACGGGCGTCTGTGTTGGATGTTGCTAGCAGGTCCAGCAGACGTGAACCGGCTGTGGCCGGAGCACGGGGAGAAGGTAAGGCATCGGTTCCGCTTAGAGGGGGAATACGGACACAGCCGCACTGATTGGGGAGGAGACTACCAAACAGTAGCTGGCGCGCCACCACCACAGGTGCTCTAGCGCTAGGATTTAGGGATTAGAAGGCGCCAGGAATAGTTTGAGACTGCGATCCCTAGGGTTGATGCCAGCAGTGGGGAGTCAGACGTTCTCCTGGTCGCCCCTCCCCGCAGTTCATGACCAGTTTCCGAGCGTCTCCCGCCATGAACTGATTGCCTCACTTCCGTCTCATACGCTACCACGAGGGAACTCTGTCGCAGCATGGCGCTGCGTCTGTATACACTAAAGTTTGGCCGCTAAGAGACTGGGTCGCAGACAGAGCGTCTGCATGCACTAACGTTCACTGAGCGTCTGTGTCCAATAAAAATACTGGAGCGGATGTGTACACTAGTAGCGTCTGGATCCACTCAGCGGTTTGCTAACGTATTGATGGATCCTGGAAGTGGGGTGAGTCTCCCTGTATCCCACTCTACAGAGTAAGGGTTATACAGCACTAAAATTCTATCTACTATGTTAGTATGAATAGTTAAGTTTAGTGCCTATTGCATATGAGTTTTTGTACAATGCTGTAGTTTTCTCCGCAATTGTGTCTGAATACATTAAAATAACTGTATAATACAGAAAACAGTAAATGTACGCCTACATACTTGAAATGTGTTTGTAGTTGATGATAATATGCTCATATGACTAATAATATCATGTGGCTGACTGCTAGTGTGATTGCTGACTATATATATATGTTTGTCAGTGGGTTTTTTCTGAACCTCAATGCTGGTGCTTGGGTTGGGGATCAGATTGATATCACTTTTTATGCAATATAAAGTGTTTTCAGTCACAGATTGTGTAGTACTGTGGATGAGTTGATTATTTCTGCTGCGGGGTACATTGGGCTCTACAAGGATGGACGATGGGGGGTGTAGAGTAGGATCTTGATCTGAGGCACCAACAGGCTCAAAGCTTTGACTGTTCCCAGAATGCACAGCGCCGCCTCCTCTATAACCCCGCCTCCCTGCACAGGAGCTCAGTTTTGTAGTTGGTGCTGCAGTAAGCAGGCACATAACAGAGGGGCTGCTCCAGGCAGCCCTAAGAAGAGCTTTTTTTTGAAGAAAAAAGTAAAGACTTCAAGGGCAGCAGCGGTGGTAAATGTCAGAAGACATTCACTGCTGCAGCTACAGCTCTCCCCAGCAGCGCTGTACACTCCCGAGCCCTGGTTGCCGGGTAACTACAGCAGGAGGCTCCGGCTTTCTTCATGTCAGGCACACACGACGGGGGCTCTCCGGGATTGCGTGGCCACGCTTCGGGAGGTGGTGAGTGGGTCCCGCTTGTGGGACCCGGTCTTTATCGCGATCGGCGCGGTCAGTGGGAGGCGGGCCGCGCGCACTGGCGGTGGACACTGTGGCAGTACAGGTGATCCCACTAGATCACCAGGGCATGGGTGCAGGTCAGGTTTTCTCTCTAAACCATTTTCAGTAGCCCACAGTACCCGGTGGTTTTGCCAGCAGGGGGATAAGGCTTAGAGCTGAAGCCCCTCCCCCAGCCCCAGGGCGCCATTTCCCGCAAATGTTCCCGCCCTGTAGCTGCATATCTGTCTCTCCCTCACTCCCTGTCAGTGTCTGGGCGCCATTATCTCTCAGCTTCACTGTTCCTGGGACTGCTTGGGCAAATCCTCCTGTGTAAAGCCGCCTGGTTGTCAGCGCTGTGACTTTACATGACACTTAAGTATTCTACCTGCCTTTTTAGACAGTGCTATTTAAGAAAGAGTGCATTTAGTCATGGTTTACTAGTACAATTACCCTGTGATATACATCCAGTTCTTACTGTGCAGTGTTATATCTATTGACTATATAGCTATATATATAAGCTAGTCCAGTGCAGTATTATTGATAGTTACAGTTTGTACAATGCAGAGGTTATTACTATCTGTGTGTGCATTAGATATCTGAGTGGTGTCCATTTCGTGTCTTTCACTCAACTTGCTATCCCTATATTCTATAACCTGAAGGGGCTTGGTGCGTCAGGTTTTATATTGATATAGGATTTTCACAAAGATATACTTTAATACGTATTTTTCTCTGTGATTTAGTCACCATATCTCTCCTTTATCTCTGCTAGTGCTGAATACACTGCGCAGTGGTTTGGGTAAGAGGTATTGTGCTGCTGCCAATTGTACTGTGTTACCTGATACTGCAAGTTATATCATGTCTGCTTCTGGGGGTAACGATTCTGGGGCTGAACACTGCCGATGTTGCTGAAGCCACAGATCCCTACGGGGAGAATATAGCAGCTGTGGGCTCTGGTTCTGGGGGCTCCTTGCCCCCCAGTGGAACTGTGGCAACGGAGGTACATAATGACCCACCGTGGGCCGCTTTTTCCACGCTTCTACATACGCTAGTTCATAAACTAACACCCCCTATGGACCTCCAATGCCGGTACAACTGTATGTGGTCCCTGCAGCTAACCCGCCGTGGGCGGACGATTTATCTGCTCAATTGAAGAAGTTAAACCAGTCCCTGACTACAAAAAAGTCTGACCATCGCTCGCCTAAGTCCAAGGGGTCCTCTAAGCGCTCTCCTCACAATCCACTGCTGTCACTGACACCTCGTCTGATGAAGACGGCACTTACACTGACCCCACAGGTTCTGACTCAGATGCTGCTGATGGGTAGGGTAGTTCACATGTGGATTTTCCTGATCTTTTGGAGGCTATTAAATTAATTCTACAGATTACGGATGATCCCAAGCCATCCGTCCCTCCTAAGAAACCAGATAGGTTCAAGCGTCAGAAGGTGGTTAAAGAAGTTTTACCTCACTCTGATCACCTAGTGAATATACGTCAGGAACCCTGGGAAAACCCGAGTACGAAGATTGTGCCTCAAAAGAAGATGCTGGCTCGCTATCCCCTCGCGCCAGAGCTGTCTAAGAATTGGGAAACGCCTCCTCCAGTAGACTCACATGTGGCTAGGGCGGTGGTTTCCTCAGCTCTGCCTGTCACTACCGTCACGTCTCTAAAAGAGCCTACGGATAAACGTGTGGAGGGTTGTCTTAAAGCGATTTACACCCTCACGGGTGCTGCACAAAGGCCCACTATTGCAGCAGCATGGGCTGCAGAGGCTATTGAAGCATGGGCCTTGGAGTTAGAAGCTGAAATCTCTTCTGACCATGCTAGACAATGCTTGTCATCTATTGTCACAGCTTCTCGCTATATTAAAGAGGCGGCTTCTGATGCTGGTATCCTAGCAGCCAAGGCCTCTACTACGTCAGTCCTGGCTCGCCGGATATTGTGGCTGAGATCCTGGTCTGTGGATCTGGACTCTAGAAAAACCCTGGAGGTACTCCCTTTCAAGGAAGATATTCTGTTTGGGGAGGACTTAAATAAGATAGTGGCTGACTAGGCTACTGCCAAAACTGCCTATCTGCCAAGTACTGCTCCTTCTGTGTCGAACGCTAAAGGTACTACCTTTCGCCCCTTTCGTCCTTCAGGTAAAGCAAAAGGTCAGGCATACAACAAGCAGGCCCGCACTTCCAAACCTGGTAAGCCAAAGCCAAAAAGAGCCTGGGCGGCCCGTCAGCCAGCTTCCAAGGCCAATAAGCCTGCCGCATGACGGGGCGGGCCTCCCCCTGCGGGATCCCAGGGTGGGGGGCCGGCTTCTAGGGTATACCCAGGAATGGTTGAAAACCACTTCAGATGCCTGGGTACGGGAAGTTGTCACTGGAGGTTACGCCATAGCCTTCAAAAACCGACCCCCTCATCGATTTTGCCAGACCAACATCCTGTCGGACCAGACAAAGGCAAACACTCTGCATTCGGTGGTACAGACCCTCCTAGATACAGGAGTCGTAGTACAGGTGCCTCTTGCGCAGAGGGGCCGGGGGTACTATTCTCCGCTGTTTCTAGTCCCGAACCGAATGGGTCCTCCTGGCCCATTCTCAACCTCAAGGCATTGAACAAGTTTGTGAAAGTTTCCAAGTTCCGTATGGAAACCCTTCGCTCTATAGTTCTGGCTTTGGAACCTGGGGACTACATGGTCTCCCTGGACATACAGGATGCTTACCTGCATATTGCTATAGCAGCATCACATCAGCAATACCTGAGGTTTGCTATTGGCAACCTCCATTACCAGTTTCAGGCATTCCTTTTGGTTTAACAATGGCTCCGCGAGTCTTCACCAAAGTAATGGCGGTGATGACGGTGGTACTCCGCCGTCAAGGGGTCAGGATACTGCCGTATCTGGACGACTTGTTAATCCTGGCAAATTCTCCAGAACTTCTCCTACGTCATCTAGATATGACGGTCCGGTTACTACAAGCCCACGGGTGGCTCATCAACTGGAAAAAATCCTCCCTGATCCCTGCTCAGAGCATGGTGCATCTGGGAGCGCTATTGGACACTCACAACCAGAGGTTGTTCTTGTGTCAGGAGAAAGTCCTGAAGCTTCAGGACAGGATTCGTTGCTTCTTTTGTCGTCCGCAAGTGTCGATACATTCGGCGATGCAGGTGCTGGGCCTCATGGTATCAGCATTCGACATGGTGGAGTATGCTCAATTCCATTCTCGCCCCCTCCAGAGGCTGATTCTAGCCAAGTGGGACGGCCTGCCTCACCGGATCAGGTCTCAAATGATCTCATTGACTCCGGAGGTCCGTCTGTCGCTGCTCTGGTGGCTCCAGGACCAACAATTGTGCAGGGGCCGTCCCTTCTGGATATCCAACTGGGTCCTGTTGACGACAGATGCCAGTCTAAGAGGTTGGGGCGCGGTGCTGGAGCAACACTCCCTTCAGGGTCGGTGGACCAAGGAGGAGTCTCTCCTCTCAATCACCATTCTGGAATTGCGGGCGGTCTTCAATGCATTGAACCTAGCCCAGCATTTTAATCACAACCGTCCTGTTCAAATGCAGTCGGACAATGCCACCACAGTGGCGTACATAAATCATCAAGGCGGCACTCAAAGCCGTCTGGCAATGAAGGAAGTCTCACTGATTCTACATTGGGCGGAACGCCATCTACCGGCCATATCGGCAATCTTCATTCCGAGAGTCCTGAATTGGGAAGCGGACTTTCTCAGTCGTCAGGACGTGCATGTCGGCGAGTGGGGCCTCCATCCAGAAGTGTTTCAACTCCTAGTGGAAAAGTGGGGTCTTCCAGACGTAGATCTGATGGCGTCTCGACACAATCACAAGGTTCCGGTCTTCAGAGCAAGGACAAGGGATCCTCAAGCAGCATTCGTGGATGCGCTGGCAGTGCAGTGGAGGTTTCGGCTGCCGTACGTGTTCCCTCCGGTGTCACGCCTGCCCAGGGTAATTCGGAAGTTCAAGCAAGAAAAAGGAATTCTGCTTCTCATAGCTCCAGCGTGGCCCAGACGGCACTGGTTCTCAGACCTGCAGGGCCTATCGTCAGAGCGTGCAATTCTACTTCCACAACGCCCAGACCACCTCGTTCAGGGCCCCTGTGTATACCAGGACCTAGCAGGGCTGTCTTTGACGGCGTGGCTCTTGAAGCTTCCGTCTTGAGGGCTAAGGGATGTTCTGAGGAGGTCATTAAAACTATGTTGCGGGCCCGGAAACCGGCTTCTGCCCGGATTTACCATAGCGTCTGGCATTCCTACTTTGTTTGGTGTGCATCTAACAATTATGACGCTTCCAAGTTTAGTACAGCCAAACTTTTGGCTTTTCTGCAGCAGGGCTTCTGGCTTCCCTCAAGGTTCATATTTCTGCCTTGTTGGTGTGGTTTCAGAGAAAAATTGCGACTTTACCTGATGTTCATACTTTCACTCAGGGTGTGTTGCGTATCCAACCTCCCTATGTCCCGCCTGTGGCTCCTTGGGACTTGTCGTGGTTTTGGAGGCGTTGCAGGAGCCTCCGTTTGAACCCCTTGGTTCAGCTGATCTTAAGTGGCTTTCCCTTAAGGTGGTGTTCTTGCTGGCTATTGCCTCTGCTAGAAGAGTGTCGGATTTGGGTGCCCTTTCCTGTAGTTCCCCATATCTGATTTTTCACCGTGACCGGGCGGTACTTCGGACTCTTCCCGGTTATTTACCGAAGGTGGTTTCCTCGTTCCACCTTAATCAGGAGATTGTGGTTCCGGCCTTTGTCTCTCCTGACTTGACTTCCAAAGAGCGGTCTTTGGATGTGGTACGGGCTCTCCGTATCTATGTGAAGAGAACTGCTTCTATTCGAAAATCTGATTCTCTTTGTTTTGTTTGGATTTCACAAACGTGGCTGGCCTGCTCACAAGCAGACCCTGGCCAGGTGGATTAGAATGGTGATTGCATATGCTTATGTGAAGGCTGGTCTGTCAGCTCCTGCTCACATTACAGCCCATTCTACTCGGTCTGTTGGACCTTCTTGGGCGGCCCAACGTGGTGTGACCCTTGACCAATTGTGCAAGGCGGCTACGTGGTCCTCCGTGAACACGTTCATAAGGTTTTATGCCTTCGATACTGCCGCTTCCCAGGATGCTTCATTTGGACGCCGGGTTCTTGTGCCCGCTATTGTGCGTTTCCTCCCATAAGGACCTGCTTTAGGACATCCCCATTGTCCATCCTTGTGGAGCCCAGTGTACCCCGCAGCAGAAAACGAGTTTTATGGTAAGAACTTACCATTGTTAAAACTCTTTCTGCGAGGTACACTGGGCTCCACAAGGCGCCCACCCTGACGCTCTTAGCTTCTTTGGGTTGGTATGACGTTAGCCGCTGACACTTCTCCTGTCGTGAGTGTGTGGTGTATGTAGCTACTAACCGTTGTCGTCTCTTTTCCTGCTACTGCATTGGGCTGGTTAACTAAAAACTGAGCTCATGTGCAGGGAGGCGGGGTTATAGAGGAGCCCAGTGTACCTCGCAACGGTAAGTTCTTACCATAAAACTCGTTGTATCATGTCTAAGAGCGGCAAAGGTTACGAGGTTACTACAGTAACACCAACACTCAAAACATGTTTATCCTGCAAGGTGGGGTTAATAACTCAATCCTTGGGAAATAATGGATTGTGTGCGAATTGCTTTTCATTTCAGCAGACTTCTAGGCAGATCCCTGTTCAACAATAAATAGATCCGCCCTGGGCCATATTTGCACAGACTCTATCCAGTATAGCTGACAGGTTGGCCCCTGCAGCTCCTCTCGCAGGAATAGGTTACACAGTTAACCCTTACATGCAGCTCCCATCTTATGGTATAGACCCTACAGCTTCTCCAAGTCAACAAGCTGATAAACCGAAGGTAAATATATCATCCAATTCGCAAGCTACACAGGAGGATACAACAGACGATGACTCCATATACTCTACTTCACCTTATAAAGAACACCAGGGTCAGAGGAAAAATAGAGGGCTTCAGCTCAGAAGATATAGCTGAGTTAATTGGAGCAATGAAGGCTATTCTGTCTCTTGAAGATTCAGTTGAGCCCGTAGTAAAAACTAAAGCACCTGTGTTTAAACGTCCCAGAACAGTGAGGATAGAATTTCCAGGGTCAGAGGAACTGACGGAAATTATGGAGGAACCTTGGGCTACGCCCAATAAGAAATATAAAATCCCAAGGAAATGGGATTCGTACTACCCTTTTCCAACTGGGGACTGTTTAAAAAGAGAAGTGCCTCCTAAAGTAGATACGCACGTCATTCGACTGGTGCGAAAATCTGTTTTACCTTTGCCTTCAACATCATTAAATTATGTCACAGACAAGAGAGTGGATGTTTTTTTGAAAAACATTTTTTCCCTGTCAGGCGCAGTCATAAGGCTGGCTATGGCCTCGGCCTGGATGGCAAAAGCAGTAGTTGAATGGGCTGAAGAATTAGAGAATGGGCTTTTAGCACCAACTAGGGCGCAGGAGTCTCATATAGCCCATATGAAACAGGCTGCACTATTTCTAGAAGAAGCAGCAATGGATATGGGTACGATTGCTTCCAAAGCTTCAGCCTTAACGGTAGCCGCTCGTAGAGCAATTTGGCTACGTACATGGAGAGCTGATTCCGAAACCAAAAAGGTTCTGGAAGCTTTGCCTTTTGTTGGAAACATTCTTTTTGGTAAGGAATTGACAGAGATTCTGAATCCAAGAAGGTTAAATTTCCTGCCAGTTATACTCCTAAACCTAGGGGTTCAGATTTTAGGCCATTTCAGTGGCATGGTAAAACAAAAGGTAAGAATGAACCTAAGCAAACCCAGTCTGGTAAAACGAGGAAGCAGTGGGCCACTAGAGGGCCAGCTTCCAAACCAGAACAGAAACCATCAGCCTTGGGGGACTCCAAGGTAGGGGGCCGTCTTCTTCAGTTTGCACACATAAGGCAGCAGTCGACAACAGAGATTTTGGCGCCATCTTTACACAAGTAGCTGCGGCTGATCTCCTGGACTGCAGGGCAATGTCTCCTCTGTAAATCCGTAAATCCGCCTGCCTCATCAGCGCCGTGCATTTACAGTCACTTAAGTAGTCTACATGTCATTTTAGACAGTGTTAGTTAAGAACAAGTGTACTTCTACCTGAATATTTAGTACAAGTATTCAGATGCTTGGGTACAAGAAGTGGTATCTCGGGGTTATGTTTTCTTATTCAAAAAACAGCCTCCTCAAAGGTTTTTTTGTACCAGCCCGTCTCACATAGAGATGAGGGCCAGGGCCAGGGCACTGCAAGAAGCAGTTCACATATTGCTTCAGTCAGGAGTAATCGTGCCGGTACCGAAGGGGTTTTACTCCAACCTATTCTTGGTCCAAAAATCAAATGGTCGTTTTGACCCATTCTCAATCTCAAAATCTTGAACAAATACATTTGAGTACCGAGATTCCATATGGAAACATTACGTTCCATAATTTTGGCCATGGAACCAGGGAATTACATGGTATCTCTGAATATACAGGATGCTTACCTGCATGTGCCAATAGCATTGTCACATCAGTGTTATCTCAGGTTCGCTATACTCCAGCAACATTTTCAATTCCAAGCCTTACCCTTTGGGTTGGCTACAGCCCCCAGAGTATTCACCAAGATTATGGTGGTTATGGCATCTTTTCTCCGTAAACGGGATAAGAATTGTTCCATACCTCGACGATCTTTTAATCCTGGCACAGTCCCAGGAATTGCTTTTGAGCCATCTCCAACAGACAATAACTTGTCTACAAAAACATGGATGGCTCATAAATTGGGCAAAGTCGTCTCTAATTCCGTCACAATGGATGATTCACTTAGGGTTCAGGTCTTCAGAGAATAATTCTACCTGTGGGAAAGATATCCAAGGTGCAGTTGATGACTCAGGAATTGTTGCACAGTCAAACAATATCAGTTCACACGGCTATGCGAGTGAAGGGGTTGATGGTGTCAACATTCGACATGGTGTAATATGCACAATTCCACTCAAGACCTTTGCAACATCTGATCCTAACCAGATGGAATGGAGTACATCAGACAATAAAGAAACAAATGATGGTACTTCCGGTAAAGGTAAAAAGGTTGTTAGCCTGATGGCTACAGACATCCCATCTAGACAAGGGGAGACCCTATTGGATATCAGATTGGGAGATCCTGACAACGGATGCCAGTCTTCAGGGCTGGGGAGCAGTGTCCGGAAAATTATGGTTCCAGGGACAATGGACCAAAAAAAGAAAGTTGCCTGCCAATAAATTTGTTGGAATTACGAGCCACATACATGGCGCTGATTCAGGCAAAGGACATTCTGCAAGGAAAACCAGTCCAGATCCGCTCGGACAATACAATGGCGGTAGCGTACCTCAACCACCAGGGAGGAACTCGCAGCCAAAAAGCAATGGAGGAGGTAAGTCACATACTAAAGTGGGCAGAACTCCATCTTCCAGCATTATCCGCAGTGTTCGTTCCAGGAGTTCTAAACTGGGAAGCGGACTTTCTCAGTCGGCACACCATTCAGGAAACCGAATGGGCTCTACACCCAGAGGTCTTTCAGACTCTAGTAGACAAGTGGGGGTTGCCAGAAAAAGATCTCATGGCGTCCCGTCTGAACCACAAAGTTCCGGTATACGGGTCAAGAACAAAAGACCCCGGAGCGACCCTGATGGTTGCACTGTCAGTGAAATGGGAATTTCATCTGGCATATCTGTTTCCTCCAATCTCCCTGCTACCCAGGGTGGTGAGGAAAATAAAGCAAGCAAAGGGTGCCGTGATTCTAATAGCTCCGGCTTGGCCAAGGAGGCATTGGTAAATAGACCTGCAGAGGATGTCGTTGGATGCACCAATTCTGCTCCCTCACGTCCAGATCTACTAATGCAGGGTCCTTGTTGTCACAAGCATCTGGATCGGCTGACTTTGACGGCATGGCTGTTGAAACCTCTATCCTAAGATCAAGAGGTTTTTCACAACAGGTAATTCAAACAATACTTAGAGCAAGGAAACCCTCCTCTGCTCGCATTTATCACCGAATATGGCAAGCCTATATTCATTGGTGCAGTGAAAGAAATATGGATCCAAAATCTTTCAGAGTATCCAGAATCTTAGATTTCCTTCAGGCAGGAATGGATAAGGGTTTGAAGGTGGCTTCCTTGAAAGTTCAAGTTTCAGCATTAACTGTATAGTTTCAAAAGAAAATTGCTACTTTACAGGATGTGCGTACTTTTTTCCAGGGAATGCTGCGCATTCAACCACCTTTTGTTCCTTCTGCAGTACCTTGGGATTTAAGTCTGGTTCTCAAAGCCCTTCAGGGGGCTCCGTTTGAACCACTTAAGAAAGGGGTTCTTAAATGGTTGACAGCTAAAGTACTCTTTTTTTTTTTTTTTTTTTTCTGACCATGGCATCAGCTAGAAGAGTATCCGTTTAGGAGCGTTGTCGTGTAAGTCCCCTTTTCTGATTTTTTTATCCAGATAAAGCAGTTCTCAGAAGTAAGTCTCGTTATCTTCCAAAGGTGATCTATAAGTTTCACCTTAATGAAGAAATTGTGGTCCCGGCTTTTTTGGTAGCGGGACTATCTGCGGGAGAAGCATCGCTGGACGTAGTCCGTGCATTAAGAATCTACGTAGATCGTACCAGTGCCGTCAGAAAGACAGATTCTCTCTTCATTCTTTACGGATTTCATAAGAGGGGATGGCCTGCTACTAAACAGACGCTAGCAAGATGGCTTCGAATGACTAATTCAGAAGCATACTCTCGTGCTGATCTCCCTGTTCCGGCTAATGTCTCTGCTCACTCTATACGTAAGGTAGGTCCTTCATGGGCAGCACAACATGGTGCTTCAGGAGAACAGATATGTAAGGCAGCCACATGGTCTTCCATTAACACATTCATTAGACATTATGCCTTGGATACCTTTGCCTGTTATGACGCTGAATTTGGACGAAAGGTTCTCCTGTCCAATCAGGAGCGTCCCCACCACTAAAACTTTGCTTTGGGAAATCCCAATGTTATCCTGCAGATAACCTGTGGACCCAGCCGGAGAAATATACGTTATGGTTAGAACTTACCATTGATAACTGTATTTCTCCTATGTCCACAGGTTTCCACAGGTATCCCACCCTGAAGCACCTGATTTGAGAATCTTTATACTGACTAACCTCTTCCATCCTGCGTCGAAGGGTGTGCATGTGTGTTCTTCTCGCCTGAATAGGGTTCAACATAATGCTCCTGCCTAATTGCTTTGGAAACAACTGATTTGACTGAGTCGGTGGGCGGGATTATATGGACGAGCCCGGTGCATCCTGCTTGTGATCGATTTGGTGCCAATCCGCTGACGTTCAAGCATAGCCCAATGTTATCCTGTGGACATAGGAGAAATACCGTTATGAACGGTAAGTTCTTACCATAACGTATATTTTAAGGTACAGGAGGGCAACATTCTTCAAAGGAAGAGAAGTATTAGAACTACCTTCAGGGGAAATTTGAGGAAAAATTACTTTATAGAAAGGGTAGTGGACAAGTGGAATAGTCTCCCATCAGAGTTGGTAGAGACGAATACAGTAGAGCAATTTAAACATGCTTGGGATAGACATGAGGCTATCCTTACAAAAAAATAAATAAAGATCAGATAGTATATGAGGTAACAATATGGTTAAAGGGGTGGACTCGATGGGCCAAGTAGTTCTTATCTGCCATCAAATTCTATGTTTCTGCAGCGGGGTACACTGTGTTCCACAGGTAATACATTAGGGGTATAGAGTTGGAGCTTGATCCAGAAGCTTTGAATGTTCCCAGGATGCATTGTATGGCCTCCTCTATAACCCCGCCTCCGGACACCGGAGCTCAGTTTCGTTAACCAGTTTGTAAGTTGGTGCCTGTGGGTCAATTAACACTTAAGTGACACTTAACA
Source organism: Pseudophryne corroboree (assembly GCF_028390025.1). Lineage (NCBI taxonomy): Eukaryota > Metazoa > Chordata > Amphibia > Anura > Myobatrachidae > Pseudophryne > Pseudophryne corroboree. Next base: position 554,083,811 of record NC_086449.1, on the reverse strand, counting down.
GTGGGGGCTGCGCTAGGCAGCACTGAAAAGAGCTTTTATTAGAATATTCTTCAAGGGCTGTGGCACTTTTATGTCCTAGTGACATACTGTGCTGCGGCTCCAACACCTACCCAGCAGCGCCGCATACTCCCACTGGCCGGGTTCCCGGGTACTTGAGACAGAGGCGCTCCAGTTTCCAGGCACACACCGCTGGCGCTCTCCAGGATCGCGTGGCTGCTCATTTGGGAGGAGGTAGGAGGAAATTGCGTTCCGGTCGCAGTCTTAGGAGACAGACCATGGCGCTGGCATGGACACTGTGGCCGAGCAGGGACCCCACTATATCGACCAGGACAGGGAGCACAGGTCTGATTTCACAAAAATCCTTTTAACAAGGCTCCGCAGTACCCGGTGGTGAGGACCAGCATAGGGGATAAGGCGCTTGACCTGTAGCCCCTCCGCCAGCTCCGGGTGCCATCTACTGCTGGTGTTCCCACCCTGGAGCTGCTTCTCACTCTCCCTCACTCCCTGACAGAGATTTTGGCGCCATCTTTACACAAGTAGCTGCGGCTGATCTCCTGGACTGCAGGGCAATGTCTCCTCTGTAAATCCGTAAATCCGCCTGCCTCATCAGCGCCGTGCATTTACAGTCACTTAAGTAGTCTACATGTCATTTTAGACAGTGTTAGTTAAGAACAAGTGTACTTCTACCTGAATTTTAGTACAAGTATTCTGAGATATACATCCAGTATCTACTGTGCATTGTTATATCTATCTCTCTCTCTCTCTCTCTCTCTCTCTCTATATATATATATATATATATATATATATATATATATATATATATTATATATTTTTTTTTTTACTAGTCCAGTGCAGTTTTATTTGTTTATCTGAAATAACTGCATTGTAACTGTGACTGAGTGTGCCTGTAGCTGCTGTGTAGATTTCCTTCTCGTGTATCACACTTATTGCTGTTACTGTATTCTGTACCCTGGGGGGGCTAGGTGCGTCAAGGACGTGTGTGTGTGTGTGTGTGTGTGTGTGTGTGTGTGTGTGTGTGTGTGTATATATATAATGCTACACAGTATATACTGTTTTTTTGTTTTTTACTGTGTATTTCAGTCACCTCATACCGCTTTAATACTCTGTTTGTGTCCTGTATTTACTGTCACATAAATCAGGGGGTTATTTGCAGGTATTGTGTTTGTCTGGCTATATTGTAATGTTATGCTCTAAGGCTACATTCCCTATAATGTCTGCCACACAGGTCGGGAAATCCGTGCATGCTTCTGCTTCATGCAGTGCTTGCACCAAGGATTTACCTAAGGGGGAAGTTTTAGCTGATGGTTCAGGTACTGGGTGCCATACATCTCCCAGTCAGCCCGCAGCACCCATGGCCAATCAGGAACCACCTTGGGCAGCGTTCTCAAGTATGCTGAATATGCTTGTGACAACAATTAAATCAATCTTTGGTTAGACAAAAGTCTACCCCACGCCCCTCTGGGGTCATCTAAGCGGGCCGCTTCCTCCTCACAATCCACTAATATTTCAGATCATTCTTCTGATGAGGATGGGGAATATACTGATCCGTCAGACACTGATACAGTCACTTCTGACGAGGAACCTACAGCTCAGGTTGATGTTTCTGACCTAGTGGAGGCTATTAAGCCGATTCTACAAATTGATGATGAGGTAGATCCCACTACTGTGTCTAAGAAACCTGATTAATAACCTTCTGATGTTTGAACTTAAGAAGTCTTACCACATTCTGACCATTTAATTGACATACATCAGGAATCCTGGTCGTCTCCAGGAAAGAAATTCTCCCTCTATAAAAGATGCTAGCTCGTTATCCTATCCCTGCGGGGTTGAGTAACAAGTGGGAAACTCCACCGCCAGCGGACTCTCATGTCGCCCATCTTGTGGTGTCATCTACTCTGCCTGTCACCACTGTCACCTCACTGAAGGAACCAATGGATAAGCTTGTGGAGGGATGCCTGAAGTCTATTTACTCCCTTACCGGTGCTGTTCATAGACCCACTATAGCCACCTCCTAGGCCGCAAAAGGAATTGAAGCATGGGTTCAGGCATTAGAGGATGAGCTGCCTCAGGATATTTCTGACACTGACAGACAATATCTTTCTCATATTACCACCGCATCCCACTATATTCAGGAGGCGTCCTCTGAGGCAGGTGTAATGGCGGCCAAGGCGTCTACTACGTCTATACCGGCTCGCCGAATTCTGTGGTTGAGGTCCTGGAAGGTGGACCTAGACTCCAAAAAGACCTTGGAGGTGCTCCCTTTTAAGGGAGACATCCTATTTGAGGAGGATCTGAATAAGATTGTGACTGACTTGGTGACTGCCAAGACTGCGTTTCTCCCAAGTACTAATCCTTCTGCACCGTAGGCAAAGAGTACCAATTTTCCTTCCTTTCGACCTCCAGGGAAAGCAAAGGGTCTGGCGTACCCAAGACAGGCTCGTACTTCCCAAACCTCTAAGCTCAAACCTAAACAATCTTGGGCCGCCCGTTAGCCTGCTTCCAAACAAGACAAGCCTGCTGCATGATGGGGCGGGCCTCCCCCTGGGGGATTTCAGGGCGGGAGGCCGAATTCTGCAGTACGCCCAGGCCTGGTTAAAGACCACTTCGGACGCCTGGGTGCAGGAAGTTGTCTCTCATGGGTATGCAATCTCTTTCGACGTTTATCCCTTCGGATCAATTGAAAGCGTATGCTCTACATTTGGTTGCGCAATCCCTCCTGGACACAGGAGTGGTAGTGCTGGTACCTCTGTCCCAGAGAGGCAGGGGATACTTTTCGATCCTATTTCGAAACCCAATGGGTCCTTCCGGCCTATACTCAACCTCAAATCATTGAACAAATTTGTGAGAGTGTCCAAATTCCGTATGGAAACTCTGCGCTCTATTGTACTGGCCATGGAACCCAAAAACTATATGGTATCCCTGGACATACAGGATGCTTACCTGCATATACCTATTGCCATATCGCATCAGCAATATCTGCGGTTTGCTATTGGCAACCTACATTATCAATTCCAGGCTCTGCCATTTGGACTGGGCGCAGCCCCTCGGATCTTCACCAAGGTCATGGCCGTGATACCGGCCCTTCTCCGCCGTCAGAGAATCAGGATCCTGCCGTATCTGGACAACTTGTTGATCCTGGCGAAATCCCAAGATGTTCTCCTCAGTAGTCTGGAACTGATGGTCCAGTTCCTACAAGCTCACGGGTGGCTCATCAACTGGAAAAAGTCCTCGCTGGTCCCTGCTTGGAGCATGGTGCACTTTGGGGCACTGCTAGACACACACAGCCGAAGACTGTGTCCATCTCTGGAGAAAGTCCTGAAGCTTCAGGACAGAATCAGATGCTTCCTTTCTCGCCCAAGAGTGTCGATACACTCGGCGATGCAAGTACTGGGCCTCATGGTGCCGGCTTTCAACATGGTAGAGTACGCTCAATATCATTCCCGCCCTCTGCAGAGGTTAATCCTTTCCAAGTGGGATGGCCTGCCTCATCGGATCAGGGGGCAGATGTATTAACCTGGAGAAGGTATAAGGAAGTGATAAACAAGTGATATGTGCAAGGTGATAAAGGCACCAGCCAATCAGATCCTAACTATTAATTTACATATTGGAGCTGATTGGCTGGTGCCTTTATCACCTTGCACATATCACTGGATTATCACTTCCTTATACCTTCTCCAGGTTAATACATCTGCCCCCAGGTCTCAAATGATCTCCTTGACTCCGGAGGTTCGTCTGTCACTGAGCTGGTGGCTACAGGACCAACGGTTGGGCAGGGCTGACCCTTGTGGATCCCCAACTGGGTCCTACTAACTACAGACGCCAGTCTGCGGGGTTGGGGAGTGGTGCTAGAGCAACACACTCTCCAGGGTCGGTGGACCAAGGAGGAATCTCTCCTCCCGATAAACATTCTGGAATTGCAGGCAGTGTTCAATGCTTTGAATCTTGCCCTGCCCCTGATACAGAACAGGCCTGTTCAAGTACAATCAGACAACGCCACCACGGTGGCATACATAAATCATCAAGGTGGCCATCTGCCATCAATATCGGCAGTATTTATTCCCGGAGTCCTCAACTGGGAAGCGGATTTCCTCAGTCATCAGGACATGCACGCCGGAGAGTGGAGTCTTCATCCAGAAGTCTTTCAACTCCTAGTGGACAAGTGGGGCCTACCAGATGTAGACCTGATGGCATCTCGACACAATCACAAGGTTCCAGTCTTCGGATCAAAGGCGGGATCCTCAAGCAGCGTTCGTGAATGCACTGGTAATTCCATGGAACTTTCAGCTGTCATACATGTTCCCTACAGTGTCATTCTTGCCCAGGGTACTACAGAAGTTCAAGCAAGAAGGAGGAATACTACTTCAAGTCGCTCCAGCTTGGCCCAGACGGCATTGTTTCTCAGACCTGCAGAGTCTATCGATCAAGCATCCTCTTCTACTTCCTCAACGCCCAGACCTCCTCGTTCAGGGCCCTTGTGTCTATCCGGACCTGGCTTTGATGGCGTGGTTTTTGAAGTTTCACTCCTGAGGGCCAAAGGATTCTCAGAGGCGGTTATCCAAACTATGCTGAAGGCCTGCAAGCCAGCTTCGGCATGGATTTATTACGGGTGTAGTACGGCTGACCGGCGGTCTCCTAACCGCCGGTCAGCTTACCGACGCCAGGGTTCCCGGCAGCATACCGACGCCGGGATCCCGGCAGGGAGGGGCGAGTGCAGCAAGCTCTATTCCCACTCTATGGGTGTCGTGGACACCCACGAGTGGAAATAGTCCCTGTTGGTCGGCATGCCGACCATCGGGACAGTGACCCGTCGGGCTGGTGGAGGAGGTCATGTGACTGTCGGTCAGCTGACCGGCGGTCACATGAATACCACCCATTTATTACAGGGTCTGGAATTCTTACTTCACCTGGTGTGCTGCTAAGAATTGCGATGCATACAATTACAGAACTTCCAGACTTTTGTCTTTTCTGCAACATGGTCTGGACTTAGGCTTTCGTTTGGCCTCCCTTAAGGTTCATATTTCTGCCTTGTCGGTGTGGTTTCAGAGAAAAATTGCATCTATTACTGACGTTCGTACTTTCACTCATGGCGTTTTACGGATCCAGCCTCCCTATGTCCCTCCTGTGGCTCCATGGGATCTGTCTGTTGTCTTGAATGCCCTACAAGAGTCTCCATTTGAACCTCTTGAGTCTGTGGACCTTAAATATCTTACGCTTAAGGTCATGTTTCTGCTGGCTATTGCCTCTGTTAGGAGGGTGTCAGACTTAGGAGCTTTGTCCTGTCGTCCGTCCTTTCTGATTTTTTACAGTGACTGGGCAGTTCTCCGAACTCGCCCTGGTTATTTGCCTAAGGTGATGTCATCTTTTCACCTTAACCAAGAGATCGTGGTTCCGGCTTTTATCTCTTCTGGTTTGTCCTCCAAAGAGTGGCCTTTGAATGTGGTACGAGCTCTCCATATTTATGTGGAGAGGACTGCCTCTCTCCAGAGGTCCGATACTCTTTTTGTACTTTTTTGGTTTTCACAAACGTGACTGGCCTGCAAATAAGCAAACCTTGGCCAGATGGATTAGAATGGTGATTGCACAAGCATATGCACAGGCTGGCCTTCCAGCTCCTGCTGCTATCAAAGCCCATTCTACTCGGTCTGTTGGACCTTTCTTAGGTGGCCCGCCGAGGCGCGTCCCCTGAACAGTTGTGCAAGGCGGCTACGTTGTCCTCAGTGAACACGTTCATTAGGTTCTATTCCTTTGATACGTCCGCCTCCCAGGATGCTTCCTTTGGATGCTGGGTTCTTGTGCTAGCTGCGGTGCTTCCCCTCCCATGAGGAACTGCTTTAGGACATCCCCGATGTATTGCCTGTGGAACACAGTACCCCGCTGCAGAAAAGGAGATTTATGGTATACTTACCATGGTTAAATCTCTTTCTGCGAGGTACACTGGGTTCCACAGGGCGCCCACCCTGATGCACTTAGCTTCTTTGAGTTTGTATGGCATTAGCCGCTGGTCCCTTCTCCTGTCGTGAGAATGGGGTTCTATGTGACTAACATCTGCCTTCTCTTTTACCTGCTACTCCATTGGACTGGTTAACGAAACTGAGCTCTAGTGTCCGGAGGCGGGGTTATAGATGAGGCCATGCAATGCATCCTGGGAACAGTCAAAGCTTTAGCTTGTTTGTGCCTCTGGATCAAGATACAACTCTGCACCCCCGATGTATTCCCTGTGGGACCCAGTTTACCTCGCAGAAAGAGATTTAACTATGGTAAATCTACCATAAATCTCCTTTTCTATGTGAATTCTGTGTTGTAATTATCTACTTAATATGGATTATTATTTTGTTCGGATAGGGTTTGACTGTGGTCAAAGGCAGGGTCATCTTAATGTATAGGCACACTGGGTAGATGCCCAGGGCCCTAATATTCTAGGGTAATTCGAGCAGGCATGGGCTGGGCCAGAAGGCATCTGCCTCCTGTGCTGCCGCAAGACACCGAATAGCTATGTGCTTGCTGACTGTTGGTTGGCTGAAGATACCCACCAATCAGAGTACATCATTCTCTATCTTCCTGCAGCCAGACTGAAAATGGCTGTCGGCTTGCTAATTGGTGGATGGTTGAAGCTATCCAGGAATCAGAGTGCTTACAGCCATTCACTGTATGGAAGCATGTGGAGAGATGGTGCAGGACCGCAGGAGGGGTAACATGAATAAAAAAAATGTATTCCCGTGAATAGGTGGGTGCATTTCTGTCGCCATCCACCCTCCATATTACTTCCCACAAATGCTCCTTAACTGTCGATCACTCTGCAACAAAATCCTTTCTGCAAGCAACGACTGTAATCCCATTGCTGCATATAACAGTGCAACACAGATGCATGTGCAGTACCAAAACCATTGGCTGTGTGCGTAAGCATTGGCATTGGCAAAAAGCTCATCTGACCAAAGCATTGTGTCAGTATGCATTTTAGCAAATTCCAGCTTTTTTAGTTGTGAAGTCCCCCTGGGTCTTTTTCCGGGTTGGGTTTGGGTGACCGCCGCTTGCTGCGCTTGCCACATGTATGAATAGTCCCTGTTGGCATGCCGACTAGTGGGCTGTTAAGTGTTTGGGATCCCAACGGCCGGTCACATAACCGCATCCCCTTTTTCCATGGAGACCACTGCCACTCAGAAAGCTTCGGGTAGTGTGATCAAGCTTTGACGTACCTTGACCTTGGAATTTAGCGTGTATGTATTTGGTCTAATGGTTTAATACGCAGTCGATTTTCCTCTTGCATCTAGGAAGGCTGGCTACATTGCCATGGTTTTTAAACTTATAAATAATTGCAATTGTAGTCACAGGAACATCAAGCTACTGGGATATGGTCTTAGAGCCTTTACCTTTTAACGTGCTTGTCTATAATTTCCTTTCTGATCTCCTCAGACATCTCTCTCCTTTGCTTTCTCTGGTCCATGCTCAGTGTGGTGCAATTGTTAATAACAAACACAGTGATTACTTCTTCTTTAAGTAGGCTGAATGGCTGAATTAGAAGACTGAAGACGTGATGCTAAATCAAGAAATCAATTATTTTGCAATCACATAATCTGTCTGGATTATTTTAGAATATTTTAGGAAAATGAACAATAATTTATCTCTTTTCACAGTGTTGTTGCTTCATTCTATGATATAGAAAAGGCATGTAAGGCAGTAACTTTTAATGTAATCAGTTGGCAGAAGGAATGAAGCATCACTGCTGTAAGGGGGCTACCAACAAATGTGTCCACATGTGTATGTTGCATTAAAACTCTGCATCCGCAACTTGTAGTTTCTAATTGTATTGTAAGGGAAAATTGTATGTGCTATATGAAAATATCCCGTAAAACGTGTATAATGTTAACCAATGATCAGTTCACAGAACCAGCGGCTAATTGAATCGGCCCCTAAGTGGACTTCCAATCTCTTGGTGGGTATGGGCAGTCGTCTTTTAGGTGTCATAAAAGTTTTTTCTGAAATAGCAATAATGTGCAGAGACACAGTTCTCATATGGATAAGTGTATGGCTTGGTGCGTCACGATGGCATTGTTGATACATTTCTTCAAGGTTCCTAATTGTACCAGCCATGAGCAATTTGTATAGGAAGCACATTTATAAACACAAGTATACCAACAGGGCCGAAACTAGGATTTCTGTCACCCGGGGCAAGGTGGTCATTTGACACCCCCCCCCCCCCCCCCCCCCCCGCGCAAAAAATAAATAAAATTATTTTACAATAAATAAATAAAAAGAATAAAATAAATAAATAAATGAATAAAAATATTATATATATATATATATATATATATATATCTCTTTCAGAACTTTTTAACCTGAAAAACTGCCTTTTCTAACATAAATTTCATATCCAGGAAAAAGTGTCCCCATTTTACACATTGCGGCAGGAAAACGTGTCCCCATTTTACACATTGCGGCAGGAAAAAGTGTCCCCATTTTACACATTGCGGCAGGCACGTGTCCCCATTTTACACAGTAAGCTGGCAAGTGTCCCCATTTTACACAGTACGCTGGCAAGTGTCCCCATTTTACACATTGCGGCAGGCACAGGTCCCCATTTTACACCGTACGCAGGCACAGGTCCCCATTTTACACAGTACGCTGGCAAGTGTCCCCATTTTACACAGTACGCTGGCACAGGTCCCCATTTTACACAGTACGCTGGCACAGGTCCCCATTTTACACAGTACGCTGGCACAGGTCCCCATTTTACACAGTACGCTGGCACAGGTCCCCATTTTACACAGTACGCTGGCACAGGTCCCCATTTTACACAGTACGCTGGCACAGGTCCCCATTTTACACAGTACGCAGGCACAGGTCCCCATTTTACACAGTACGCAGGCACAGGTCCCCATTTTACACAGTACGCTGGCACAGGTCCCCATTTTACACAGTACGCTGGCACAGGTCCCCATTTTACACAGTACGCTGGCACAGGTCCCCATTTTACACAGTACGCTGGCACAGGTCCCCATTTTACACAGTACGCAGGCACAGGTCCCCATTTTACACAGTACGCTGGCAAGTGTCCCCATTTTACACAGTACGCTGGCACAGGTCCCCATTTTACACAGTACGCTGGCACAGGTCCCCATTTTACACAGTACGCAGGCACAGGTCCCCATTTTACACAGTACGCAGGCACAGGTCCCCATTTTACACAGTACGCTGGCACAGGTCCCCATTTTACACAGTACGCTGGCACAGGTCCCCATTTTACACAGTACGCAGGCACAGGTCCCCATTTTACACAGTACGCAGGCACAGGTCCCCATTTTACACAGTACGCTGGCACAGGTCCCCATTTTACACAGTACGCTGGCACAGGTCCCCATTTTACACAGTACGCTGGCACAGGTCCCCATTTTACACAGTACGCTGGCACAGGTCCCCATTTTACACAGTACGCAGGCACAGGTCCCCATTTTACACAGTACGCTGGCAAGTGTCCCCATTTTACACAGTACGCTGGCACAGGTCCCCATTTTACACAGTACGCTGGCACAGGTCCCCATTTTACACAGTACGCTGGCACAGGTCCCCATTTTACACAGTACGCTGGCACAGGTCCCCATTTTACACAGTACGCTGGCACAGGTCCCCATTTTACACAGTACGCTGGCACAGGTCCCCATTTTACACAGTACGCTGGCACAGGTCCCCATTTTACACATTACGCTGGCACAGGTCCCCATTTTACACAGTACGCAGGCACAGGTCCCCATTTTACACAGTACGCTGGCACAGGTCCCCATTTTACACAGTACGCTGGCACAGGTCCCCATTTTACACAGTACGCTGGCAAGTGTCCCCATTTTACACAGTACGCTGGCACAGGTCCCCATTTTACACAGTACGCTGGCACAGGTCCCCATTTTACACAGTACGCTGGCACAGGTCCCCATTTTACACAGTACGCTGGCACAGGTCCCCATTTTACACAGTACGCTGGCACAGGTCCCCATTTTACACAGTACGCTGGCACAGGTCCCCATTTTACACAGTACGCAGGCACAGGTCCCCATTTTAAACATTACGGCAGGTGGTGGGGAGAGGGAGGGAGAGAGAGAGAGAGAGAGGAAGGGAGAGGGGCTGACTTACATTTGAAGCGGTTCTCGCCGCTCTTCAGCCGCCTCTCCCTCCTCGTCTGCGCGGCTCCGGGCTCCCCCTTCAGTTCTCCCTCCTCCGGCGGGGTTTCGTTGAATGACGCGTTTGCGCCGTGACGTCACAACGCAATCGCGTCATTCCGCGAAACCCCGCCCCCCGAGCTGGGCACTCGGGAGAAGGGGGTTTAAAAGTGCCGCGGCGGTGTTTGGGGGTCTCGGCGCCCCCTCCAATCCGGCGCCCAGGTCGCCTGCCTCCCTAGCCCCCCCCTAGTTTCGGCCCTGATACCAATATAGTAAAACTATGATAAAGCTGCAAATGTAACATGTCAAATGTTAGACCATACCAAATCTTTTTATTGAAGACTGGAAAAAGGAGTATTTTGGAAGATAAAACATGTTAAAAGTTGTAGTAAATGCAGTGTTGATTTTGTAGACGAAAATTTTGCCTATAGGTATTCATCGACTACAGGCCCTCATTCCGAGTTGATCGCTCGGTAAAAATCTTCGCATCGCAGCGATTTTCCGCTTAATGCGCATGCGCAATGTTCGCACTGCGACTGCGCCAAGTAAATTTGCTATGTAATTAGGAATTTTACTCACGGCTTTTTCATCGGTCTGGCGATCGTAATGTGATTGACAGGAAATGGGTGTTACTGGGCGGAAACAGGCCGTTTTATGGGCGTGTGGGAAAAAGCGCTACCGTTTCCGGAAAAAACGCAGGAGTGGCCGGAGAAACGGAGGAGTGTCTGGGCGAACGCTGGGTGTGTTTGTGACGTCAAACCAGGAACGACAAGCACTGAACTGATCGCAGATGGCGAGTAAGTCTGGAGCTACTCTGAAACTGCTACGAGGTGTGTAATCGCAATATTGCGAATACATCGTTCGCAATTTTAAGATGCTAAGATTCACTCCCAGTAGGCGGCGGCTTAGCGTGAGCAACTCTGCTAAAATCGCCTTGCGAGCGACCAACTCGGAATGAGGGCCACAGTTCATTTCAGGACTAAAATAAAGGCTGAGTTCCACTGACTAAATTTTAACTAAAACAAAGCAAAAGAAAGCTGCTAAGACTGAAACTAAATTTAAAATCCTTTTCAAAATCAAAACTGGAAGTAGGGTTTTACAGTTTTAAAGAACAATTATGTGTCCTAGATATTTGTAGAAAATAAATATGACCTGCTGTGAAGGAAATAGGATTTTGTATTGCACTTGTTTGTTCTAACAAACTTAAGGCATTAATTTGTATGATATATGGGAGCACTACGGTAAGTCAGACTCAGTATGTTACGCATTCTCGGCCTACTGAGCCTAGGTTACTAAACACATAGTTAAAGATATGCAAACTTCTCAAGGGAATTTTAAAGAAATGTTTTTCAGCAAAATCCATTATAGTATCATTAAACTGCAAAAGTAATGACTAAAACATTGACCAAAATTTTGCCAAAATAAAAATGGAGAGCCACTGACCAAATTTTGACTAAAACAATGCAAAATAAGACTAAAATGTGACTTTAAACCAACTACAATTTAAGACTAAAACTAAATTGAAAATCCTGGTCAAAATTAACTCTTCGTAAAGGTGGTGGAAGCAAGTATTCAAATCCCTTATCAAAGCAGCCTGCAGTATTTCATTCTTGTTATGGTATTTTATATCGTACTTACAGTTGTTTCATGCAGTGTTGTACATTACATGTGTCTGGCATGTCTTCCCTGATTAGTAAAGTTTACAATCTACATTTGGCACCTAGTACACCGGATGATACAAATAGCAAGACTGCTATTCTGAGAGAGATCTCATCATAATTCTATTTTGCTTTCCTGTACGGGTTCACTACGATATGCCGGCGGTCGGGCTCCCGGCGACCAGCATACCGGCGCCGGGAGCCCGACCGCCGGCTTACCGACAGTGTGGCGAGCGCAAATGAGCCCCTTGCGGGCTCGCTGCGCTCGCCACGCTACGGGCGCGGTGGCGCGCTACACTATTTTATTCTCCCTCCAGGGGGGGTCGTGGACCCCCACGAGGGAGAATAAGCGTCGGTATGCCGGCTGTCGGTATGCCGGCTGTCGGGATCCCGGCGCCGGTATACTGTGCGCCGGGATCAGTCTGCATACTGAAGACCACCCTCCTGTACATATAGTTTCCATCTTGTGTTCGATATTATTTGTACAGGCTGGTGTTCTGTAATCAGTGCCACACACTAAAATATCCAGGAAATATTTTTCATGCCATTTTATTCAAAGTGTCTCGGGAACCGGTCAGCATTGCGGCGTTCGGGAAGCTGGCTGTTGGAATCCCGACACTAGTGGGAATGTCGATGCCGGGATCCCGAGATAGATGAAAATGCCAGCGCCGGAATCCCGACTGCTGGCAACCCGGACGTAATTATGCCGTGGCTCCTTAGGGACAGGCCTGTGTTGAGGGAGGGGGAGTGGTAGGTTTAGGCTGCAGGGAGGGAAGGTTAGGTATAGGCTGCGGGGAAGGAAGGTTAGGTTTAAGCTGCGGGTAGGGGGGGTTAGGGTTAGGCACCGCTGGGGAGGGTTAGGCTGCAGGGCTGGGAGGGTTAGGTTTAAGCTGTGGGTAGGGGGGTGGCAGTTAGGGTCAGGCTGTGGGAAGTGAGGGTTAGGGGGCTAGAGGAGGATTAGCATACTTACCATCCCACTGTCAGTATTCTGACCGCCAGCATCCCAAGAGCCGGGATCCCAGTACCATCCCTGAGTCTCTATTAGGGCTGTCCACAAGGGTATTTGATGACAACGCCATAGACTTCAAATTGAACTAAAGAAAAAATGCTCTAAAGTACATACACATTGTTTTCTTTGGAAACTGGTTCCCAGTATAAACTTATCTGCATCATTTGCATGCCTGTAAAGAAAAAGGAAACCCAAAACACTCAACCCCTCCATAAAACACTCAAGCACAAAAAAAAAAAAAGTTAAATGCTTACTTTAAACATTTATTGAAATTACTGCATGAAGCCTGATGCAATGTCTTGTAGATAGGTATGGAGAAGGTTTGAAAATAGCAAAAATGTCTTGAAGAGGTCCATTGTCCTTCCACACTAACCCAGATTTTATTTGGATGATGTGCTCTGTCTTTTTGTAGGATTGCCAATTCTAGAAAACTTTAGGGAAATCCATGGAAGTCAAAAGACCTATTGCCAATTGGGCTACCAGGAGCAAATTAAGCAAAAAAAAAAAGAAAAATGAAAAAACAGGAAATCAATATATGAATAAAATTTTCCCCAAAATGTGTTTGTTTTTTTTTGTAATAAAGATATTTTCCCTTTCCGATCCCCTCTATTGCCATCCTGAGATGGTGATAGTAATTGGAGGGCATGGCTACTTACTAAATAGCTAGAAGCTATCACTGTACATGGCTACTTCCAGCAATTCTTGGCGCTAGGCAACACTATATAGTGGTATATAGAAAAAGATCAAATCTGTTTTAGCAGAAAAGGCTTTCCAAGCTTCATAAATAGGTTCCTTAGAGCTTTACAAACAACATACAAAAATGGGAACCAGTTTATCAAAGTACAAATCTAAATTTGCTTGGAATAACCTGAAAAATATAATTGTATCTCTTAACTGTATTCTTTTAATGTGTATTGTAATTAATAATAATAATAATAATAATAATAATAATAATTTTATTTATATAGCACTCTTTCTCCAACAGGACTCAAAATGCTTTACAGACATCAAAAACAATGCACATAATACAGAAGATTTAAGTAATACAGAAATTCCACATGACCTTAAATAGCAAGAAACTCAGATTAAAAATAGGATATTAATACCTACCGGTAAATCCTTTTCTCTTAGTCCGTAGAGGATGCTGGGGATGCTTCAAGAACCAAGGGGTATAGACAGGATCCGCAGGAGACATGGGCACTTTAATAGGGGTGTGAACTGGCTCCTCCCTCTATTCCCCTCCTCCAGACTCCAGTTATAGAAACTGTGCCCAGGGAGACGGACATTTCGAGGAAAAGGATTTATTTAATGTTTTATTTAAAAATGTTAAACTAAGGTGAGATATATACCAGCTCACACCTCAAACACGCCGTACAACATGGCATTCAACAACAACGCATGCAACTGCATGACCAACATCAGCCACAGGCTGACTGTACTTAACACAACATGAGTGTAACCAAAAACTGCGGATACAGCCCGCACTGGAACAGGCGCCCAGCATCCTCTATGGACTAAGAGAAAAGGATTTACCGGTAGGTATTAAAATCCTATTTTCCCATACATCCTAGAGGATGCTGGGGATGCTTCAAGAACCATGGGGTTTATACCAAAGCTGTAGAACGGGCGGGAGAGTGCGGCTGACTCTGCAGCACCGATTGACCAAACAAGAGGTCCACCTCAGCCAGGATATCAAACCTGTAAAACTTTGCAAAGGTGTTTGAACCCGACCAGGTAGCAGCCCGGCAAAGCTATAATGCCGAGACCCCTCGGGCAGCCGCCCAGGATGAGCCCACCTTTTTGGTAGAATGGGCTTTCACCGATTTCGGTAACGGCTATCCCGCCCTAGAACGAGCCTGCTGAATCGTATTACAGATCCAGCGTGCAATAGTCTGCTTGGAAGCAGGAGCCCCAATCTCGTTGGGAGCCAACAGGACAAACAGAGCCTCTGTTTTCCTAATCTGTGCCGTTCTGGTGACATAGATCTTCAAAGCTCTGACCACATCGAGAGACTTCGACTCTGCCAAGGCGTCAGTAGCCACTGGTACCACAATAGGCTGGTTTACATGAAATTATGAAACCACCTTTGGCAGAAATTGCTAACGAGTTCTCAACTCCGCGCTATCAGCATGGAAGATTAAATAGGAGCTTTGGTGAGACAAAGCCATCAACTGAGAAACCTGCCTTGCGGATGCCAAGGCCAACAACATGACTACTTTCCAAGTAAGGAATTTTAACTCAACATACGTAAAGGTTCAAAGCAATGAGATTGCAGGAACTGCAATACCACATTAAGATCCCACGGTGCCACAGGAGGCACAAATGGAGGTTGGATGTGCAGCACACCTTTCACGAAGGTCTGAACTTCTGGAAGGGAGGCCAATTCTCTCTGAAAGAAAATTGATAAGGCCGAAATTTGTACTTTAATAGAGCCTAACTTTAGGCCCGCATCCACACCTGCTTGTAAAAAATGGAGCAAACGCCCCAGCTGAAATTCTTCCATAGGAGCCTTCTTGGATTCACACCAAGACACACATTTTCTCCAAATACGGTGGTAATGCTTCGCCGTTACTTCCTTTCTAGCCTGAAGAAGAATGGGAATGACTTCACTGGGAATCCCCTTTCTGGCTAGGATTTGGCGTTCAACGCCATGCCGTCAAACGCAGCCGCGGTAAGTCCTGATACACGCACGGACCTTGTTGTAACAGGTCCTCCCATAGAGGAAGCAGCCAGGGATCTTCTATGAGCAACTCCTGAAGATCTGGATACCAGGCCCTCTTTGGCCAGTCCGGAACAATGAGTATCGCCTGAACCCTTGTTCTTTTTATAATCTTTATCACCTTTGGAATGAGTGGAAGTGGAGGGAACACATAGACCGACGGAAACACCCACGGTGTCACTAGGGCGTTCGCCGCTATTGCTGGAGGGTCCCTCGACCTGGAACAATATCTCTGAAGTTTCTTGTTGAGGCGGGACGCCATCATGTCTATTTGAGGAATTCCCCAACGACTTGTCACTTCTGCAAAAACCTCTTGATGAAGACCCCACTCTCCTGGATGGAGATTGTGACTGCTGAGGAAGTCTGCTTCCCAGTTGTCCACTCCTGGAATGAAGACTGCTGACAGAGCGCTTG
Organism: Pseudophryne corroboree; assembly: GCF_028390025.1. Taxonomy (NCBI): domain Eukaryota; kingdom Metazoa; phylum Chordata; class Amphibia; order Anura; family Myobatrachidae; genus Pseudophryne; species Pseudophryne corroboree. Next base: position 554,067,842 of record NC_086449.1, on the reverse strand, counting down.
CATGTCTTTCCGCCCAGCGAAGAACTTTCCTGGCCTTGGCCATCGCCACTCTGCTCTTTGTTCCGCCCTGGCGGTTTATGTACGCCACTGCTGTTATGTCGTCTGACTGAATCAAGACTGGCAGACCTCGAAGAAGATGTTCCGCTTGCAGAATGCCGTTGTAAATGGCCCTTAATTCCAGAATGTTTATGTGCAGACAAGCTTCCTGGCTTGACCATTTTCCTTGAAAGTTTCTCCCTTGTGTGACTGCTCCCCAGCCTCGGAGACTTGCATCTGTGGTCACCAGGATCCAATCCTGAATCCCGAACCTGCGTCCCTCTAGAAGGTGAGAACTGTGCAGCCACCACAGAAGGGAGATCCTGGTCCTGGAAGATAGGATTATTTTCCGGTGCATGTGGAGGTGAGACCCGGACCACTTGTCCAACAGGTCCCACTGATACACCCTGGCATGGAACCTGCCATACGGAATGGCCTCGTAGGCCGCCACCATCTTCCCCAGCAACCGAGTGCATTGAAGAACTGACACTTTTGCCGGTTTCAGAATATGTTTTACCATGTTCTGTATTTCCAGAGCCTTTTCCACTGGAAGAAAAACTCTCTGTAATTCTGTATCCAGAATCATACCCAGGAACGACAGCCGTGTCGTCGGAATCCACTGTGATTTTGGCAAGTTTAGGAGCCAACCATGTTGTTGCAGAATCGTCAGAGAGAGCGCAACATTTTTCAGCAACTGCTCCTTAGATCTCGCCTTTATGAGGAAATCGTCCAAGTACGGGATAATTGTAATTCCCTGCTTGCGCAGGAGAACCATCATTTCCGCCATAACCTTGGGGAAAATCCTTGGTGCTGTGGAGAGACCAAACGGCAACGTCTGAAATTGGTAATGACAATCCTTAACAGCAAACCTCAGGTATGCCTGATGTGGAGGATATATGGGAACGTGTAAGTAAGTATCCTTTATGTCGACCGACACCATAAAATCCCCCTCCTCCAGACTGGAGATCACTGCTCGGAGAGATTCCATCTTGAATTTGAATTTTTTCAGAAAGAAATTGAGGGATTTTAGGTTCAGAATTGGTCTGACTGAGCCATCCGGTTTCGGGACCGCGAACAGACTTGAATAAAAACCCTCCCCCCGTTGTGACGGGGGTACCGTGACAATTACTTGATTTTGACACAGCTTTAGTATTGCTGCACATACTACCTCCCTTCCTAGATGAGCAGTTGGCAAGGCCGATTTGAAAAATCGGTGAGGGGGCACGTCTTGAAACTCTAATTTGTACCCTTGGGTTACTTTTTCTAATATCCAAGGATCCAGGTCCGAGTGCACCCAGACCTGACTGAAGAGTTTGAGACGTGCCCCCGCCGGTGCGGACTCCCGCAGAGGAGCCCCAGCGTCATGCGGTGGATTTCGTAGAAGCCAGAGAGGACTTCTGCTCTTGGGAACTTGCCACAGCCTGTGACCTCTTTCCCCTTCCTCTCCCTCTCGCAGCAAGGAAGGAGGACCCTCGTCCTTTTTTGAATTTATTGGGCCGAAAGGACTGCACCTGATAGTGGGGCGTTTTCTTCTGTTGTGCAGGAACATAAGGTAAAAATGACGACTTACCCGTGGTAGCCATAGATACCAGGTCAGTGAGGCCGTCACCAAACAAGACTCTACCGTTAAACGGTAAAGACTCCATCGCCTTCTTAGAGTCAGCATCAGCATTCCATTGATGAATCCACAATGCTCTCCTAGCTGAGACTGCCATGGCATTGGCCCTTGATCCCAAAAGGCCAATATCCCTTACAGCTTCTTTTAAGTATGCTGCAGCGTCCCTGATATGACCCAGAGTCAAAAGTACGCTATCTCTGTCTAGGGAATCTATCTCAGATGACAAGTTATCTGCCCACTTTTCAATAGCGCTACTCACCCATGCCAAAGCAACGGCAGGCCTGATTAGCAAACCCGTAGTGACATAAATGGATTTTAGTGTATTTTCCTGCTTACGATCCGCAGGATTCCTCAGGGCTGCCGTGTCAGGAGACGGAAGCGCCACCTTTTTGGATAGACGCGATAGAGCTTTGTCCACCGTGGGGGTTGACTCCCACTTTTCCCTGTCCCCAAAAGGAAACGGATATGCCACTGGAATTCTTTTGGGAACCTGTTCCTACTTGTCAGGATTTTCCCAAGCCTTTTCAAAAAGAGTGTTCAGTTCATGAGAGGGAGGAAACGTTACCTCAGGTTTCTTTCCTTTATACATACAGACCCTAGTATCAGGAACAGCAGAGTCCTCTGTTATATGCAACACTTCTTTTATCGCCACAATCATGTACTGAATGCTCTTAGCCAGTTTAGGATTCAATCTGGCATCACTATAATCGACACTGGAATCAGAGTCCGTGTCGGTATCCGTATCTGTTATCTGGGAAAAATGCACGTTTCTGTGACCCCGAAGGGGTCTGAGCTTGTGACAATGCATCTTCCATGGATTTCCTCCATGTCTGGTTTTTAGACTCAGATTTATCGAATCTCTTAGTCAACCGAGCCACATTAGCATTCAAAACACTCAACATATTTACCCAGCCGTCACTCCCACAGCCTTTTCTGTCCCCACTCCAGCCTCCTCCTGGGAAGAGCACTCGGCCTCAGACATGTCGACACACACGTACCGACACCCACAACCACACTGGGGATATAGGAGACAGACCCACAACCAAGCCTGTTAGAGAAACACAGAGGGAGTTCTGCCAGCTCACAACCCAGCGCCTATCCCGGTTCTGAAGCGAGTAAAATTACTGCCCAGACCTGATAGCGCTTTTACATTAAATAAACTAGCACCAAATCTCTTGTGCCCCCCCCCCCCCCCCCCCTGTTTTGCATCCTGTTACTTGTACAGCAGTGTGGGAGGCCAGGCTCAGCGTCTCTGCAGCTTCTGTGAAGAGAAAATGGCGCTGGTCAGAGCTGTGAGGGCTAAGCCACGCCCCCTTAAAGGCGCGCTTCAGTTCCGCTTAATTTTAGATCTTTATACTGGCGGGGGTCTGTAATTATTGCCCAGGATATTTATACACTTTCTGCCAGTCGCTAAATTGAGGATTTATGCTGCCCAGGGCGCCCCCCCTGCACCCTGCAGTGCCGTTCTCATGTGGGAGCATGGCGCGCAGCGCGGTACCTCAAAAATCCGTCTTCTGCCGTCACTGAAGTCTTCTGATCTTCTGTTACTCACCCGGCTTCTATCTTCTGGCCCTGCAAGGGGGGTGACGGCAGGGCTTCGGGAACGAGCAGTTAGGCGCACCAAGTGATCGGACCCTCTGGAGCTAATAATGTCCAGTAGCCTAAGAAGCAGAGCCTTTGAACTCAGAGAAGTAGGTCTGCTTCTCTCCCCTCAGTCCCACGATGCAGGGAGCCTGTTGCCAGCAGGTCTCCCTGAAAATAATAAACCTAACAAAGTCTTTTTTCTGAGAAACTCTGGAGAGCTCCTCAGTGTGCATCCAGTCTCACTGGGCACAGAATCTAACTGGAGTCTGGAGGAGGGGCATAGAGGGAGGAGCCAGTTCACACCCTTTTTAAAGTCTTAAAGTGCCCATGTCACCTGTGGATCCCGTCTATACCCCATTGTTCTTGAAGCATCCCCAGCATCCTCTAGGACGTATGAGAAATTTTATTTAAAATATGTCTTAATATGTTAGTCAGTTAATGAAATAAATATATTTTGGTCTTGCTTGCCTTTTATTATTGTACTTTTATTTACAATATTGAACTTCTATATTGTACAACGCCTTAATTTTTTTTCCTGCACATTTAGTAAGCAGCTAATTTATCTTTGTGGCCAGCAGGTGGCAGTGTTGTTTAAAATATCATACAAACTTCTATCTTTGTTCCCTTTTCCTGAGATTTATATTGAACGTACCAAGCTGGGATTTTGCTTTAGTACCATTCGGCATATGATAGAGCACTTTTATGCTTTGCAAGGGGACACGGTGCACTAATTGGGGTTCCCGGTCACACTACGGAGAAAATGACACCACTTTTTTGTTTTTAAACTCATGTCGACCTAGAGACCATGTTGACCTACTTACGGTCGACCTAGACACTGTCGACCTAAGTGTGGTCGACCCTATGATTCACACCCCTAGATGTACACCTGTATGTATCTCAGTCACCATGTTTTAAATGTTTAGTATCATCAAGAGCTTCATGTCTTATCCCTCTTCTCCACTGCAAGGAAGAATATATATAGATATGTTAGTATTATGTTTTCTGACCAAACTTAAGGGATAGATCTGCTACCGTTCTTCCTGCCCTGTCAGTTTTCTGGCTCTAACCACGCCTCCAATCCAAACACAAATAACACTCCTAATGAGGTAGAATATTGGCTGTGCTATTAGGCCATGGCACTGTGGTCAGAGGCATATCTACCAAGATGGCACCCACCAGGGGCGCCAGCCAAGGAGGGGCGCTGTCCAGCAGTGCCACCCGCAGCCAGTGGTAGATTAAATTTTAATGGCAGCAGCTGTCCACTCCCGAACACCACCCCATCCACCCACCAGTAGTTCCTCACCTGCACTGACGCCCAGGAATGACCATAGCAGGCAGCAGCGACAGCTACTTTAATTAGCGCCAAGGTCCGGCACCGCTCTACAGTCAAGAAACTACATAAACTACACCTCCCAGCAGCCCTTGCTGCCGGGAGTTCACTGGGAGGTGTAGTTTATGTAGTTTCTTGACTGTAGAGCAGTGCCGGATCCCTGCACCAATTACAGTGGCTGCCACTCCTGCCTGCTATGGTCTATCCTGGGCGTCTGTGCTGCCTGCTATGATCGTCCGTGCAGGTGAGGAACTAAAGGTGGGGGGATGGTGGTGGACAGCTACTGCCTAGAAAAGTGCTGGCTCTAAAAGTGAAATAACTATAATGTAATTTCTCTGACGTCCTAGTGGATGCTGGGAACTCCGTAAGGACCATGGGGAATAGCGGCTCCGCAGGAGACTGGGCACAAATAGAAAGCTTTAGTACTACCTGGTGTGCACTGGCTCCTCCCCCTATGACCCTCCTCCAAGCCTCAGTTAGATTTTTGTGCCCGAACGAGAAGGGTGCACACTAGGGGCTCTCCTGAGCTTCTTAGTGAAAGTTTTAGTTTAGGTTTTTTATTTTCAGTGAGACCTGCTGGCAACAGGCTCACTGCATCGAGGGACTAAGGGGAGAAGAAGCGAACTCACCTGCGTGCAGAGTGGATTGGGCTTCTTAGGCTACTGGACACCATTAGCTCCAGAGGGACCGATCACAGGCCCAGCCTTGGAGCTCGGTCCCAGAGCCGCGCCGCCGGCCCCCTTACAGAGCCAGAAGCAAGAACAGGTCCGGAAAATCGGTGGCAGAAGACATCCTGTCTTCCACAAGGTAGCGCACAGCACTGCAGCTGTGCGCCATTGCTTCTCAGCACACTTCACACTCCGGTCACTGAGGGTGCAGGGCGCTAGGGGGGGGGGGGGGGCGCCCTGAGCAGCAATAGAAACACCTTGGCTGGCGAAAATGCATCACATATAGCCCCCTGGGCTATATGGATGAATTTTAACCCCTGCCAGATTTCCACAAAAAGCGGGAGAAAGGCCGCCGAGAAGGGGGCGGAGCCTATCTCCTCAGCACACAGGCGCCATTTTCCCTCACAGCTCCGCTGGAAGGACGTCTCCCTGACTCTCCCCTGCAGTCCTGCACTTCAGAAACAGGGTAAAAAAGAGAGGGGGGCACTAATTGGCGGGATATTAACAATACAGCAGCTATAAAGGGAGAAACACTTATATAAGGTTGTCCCTATATATATATATATATATATATAGCGCTCTGGTGTGTGCTGGCATACTCTCCCTCTGTCTCCCCAAAGGGCTAGTGGGGTCCTGTCCTCTATCAGAGCATTCCCTGTGCGTGTGCTGTGTGTCGGTACGTTTGTGTCGACATGTATGAGGAGGAAAATGATGTGGAGGCGGAGCAATTGCCTATAATAGAGATGTCACCCCCTAGGGAGTCGACACCTGAGTGGATGGCTTTATGGAAGGATTTACGTGACAATGTCAGCTCCTTACAAAAGACAGTTGATGACATGAGACAGCCGGCTAATCAGCTAGTCCCTGTCCAGGCGTCTCAGAAACCATCAGGGGCTCTAAAACGGCCGTTACCTCAGATGGTAGATACAGACGTCGACACGGATACTGACTCCAGTGTCGACGGTGAGGAGACAAACGTGACTTCCAGTAGGGCCACACGTTACATGATCACGGCAATGAGAGAGGTTTTAAACATTTCTGATACTGCAAGTACCACTAAAAAGGGTATTATGTGGGGTGTGAAAAAACTACCCGTAGTTTTTCCTGAATCAGATGAATTAAATGAGGTGTGTGATGAAGCGTGGGTTTCCCCCGATAAAAAACTGATAATTTCTAAAAAGTTATTGGCATTATACCCTTTCCCGCCAGAGGTTAAGGCGCGTTGGGAAACACCCCCTAGAGTGGATAAAGCACTCACACGCTTATCAAAACAAGTGGCGTTACCGTCTCCTGATACGGCCGCCCTCAAGGAACCAGGTGACAGAAAACTGGAGAATATCCTAAAAAGTATATACACACATACTGGTGTTATACTGCGACCAGCAATCGCCTCAGCCTGGATGTGCAGCGCTGGGGTGGCTTGGTCGGATTCCCTGACTGAAAATATTGATACCCTGGATAGGGACAGTATATTGTTGACTATAGAGCATTTAAAAGATGCTTTTCTATATATGCGAGATGCACAGAGGGATATTTGCACTCTGGCATCAAGAGTGAATGCGCTGTCCATTTCTGCCAGAAGAGGGTTATGGACGCGACAGTGGTCAGGTGATGCGGATTCTAAACGGCATATGGAAATATTGCCTTATAAAGGGGAGGAGTTATTTGGGGTCGGTCTATCGGACCTGGTGGCCACGGCAACTGCTGGGAAATCCACATTTTTACCCCAGGTCGCCTCTCAGCATAAGAAGACGCCGTCTTATCAGGCGCAGTCCTTTCGTCCCCATAAGGGCAAGCGGGTAAAAGGTTCCTCTTTTCTGCCCCGGGGCAGAGGAAGGGGAAAAAGACTGCAACAGACAGCCAATTCCCAGGAACAAAAGCCCTCTCCCGCTTCTGCCAAGTCCTCAGCATGACGCTGGGGCCTTACAAGCGGACTCAGGCACCGTGGGGGCCCGTCTCAAGAATTTCAGCGCGCAGTGGGCTCACTCGCAAGTGGACCCCTGGATCCTTCAAGTAGTATCTCAGGGGTACAAATTGGAGTTCGAGACGTCTCCCCCTCGCCGGTTCCTGAAGTCTGCTTTACCAACGTCTCCCTCCGACAGGGAGGCAGTATTGGAGGCAGTTCACAAGCTGTATTCCCAGCAGGTGATAATCAAGGTACCCCTCCTGCAACAAGGGAGGGGGTATTATTCCACGCTGTTTGTGGTACCGAAGCCGGACGGCTCGGTGAGACCTATTTTAAATCTGAAGTCTTTGAACACTTACATACAGAGGTTCAAATTCAAGATGGAGTCACTCAGGGCAGTGATCGCGAACCTGAAAGAGGGGGACTATATGGTGTCTCTGGACATCAAAGATGCCTACCTCCATGTCCCCATTTACCCTTCTCATCAAGGGTACCTCAGGTTTGTGGTACAAAACTGTCACTATCAGTTTCAGACGCTGCCGTTTGGATTATCCACGGCACCCCGGGTCTTTACCAAGATAATGGCCGAAATGATGATTCTTCTTCGAAGAAAAGGCGTTTTAATTATCCCTTACTTGGACGATCTCCTGATAAGAGCAAGGTCCAGAGAACAGTTAGTAGTCGGAGTAGCCCTATCTCAAGTAGTGCTACGGCAGCACGGCTGGATTCTAAATATCCCAAAATCGCAGCTGATTCCGACAACACGTCTTCTGTTCCTAGGGATGATTCTGGACACAGTCCAGAAAAAGGTGTTCCTTCCGGAGGAGAAAGCCAGGGAGTTATCCGAACTGGTCAGAAACCTCCTGAAACCAGGGCAAGTCTCAGTGCTTCAATGCACAAGAGTCCTGGGAAAGATGGTAACTTCCTACGAAGCGATTCCATTCGGCAGATTCCACGCAAGAACGTTCCAGTGGGATCTGCTGGAAAAATGGTCCGGATCGCATCTTCAGATGCATCAGCTGATAACCCTGTCCCCAAGGACAAGGGTGTCTCTTCTGTGGTGGTTGCAGAGTGCTCATCTTCTAGAGGGCCGCAGATTCGGCATTCAGGACTGGGTCCTGGTGACCACGGATGCCAGCCTGAGAGGCTGGGGAGCAGTCACACAAGGAAGAAATTTCCAGGGCTTGTGGTCAAGCCTGGAGACAACACTTCACATAAATATACTGGAGCTAAGAGCCATTTACAATGCTCTAAGCCTAGCAAGGCCTCTGCTTCAGGGTCAGCCGGTGTTGATCCAGTCGGACAACATCACGGCAGTCGCCCACGTAAACACAGGGCGGCACAAGAAGCAGGAGGGCAATGGCAGAAGTTGCAAGGATTCTTCGCTGGGCGGAAAATCATGTGATAGCACTGTCAGCAGTATTCATTCCGGGAGTGGACAACTGGGAAGCAGACTTCCTCAGCAGACACGACCTCCACCCGGGAGAGTGGGGACTTCACCCAGAAGTCTTCCACATGATTGTGAACCGTTGGGAAAAACCAAAGGTGGACATGATGGCGTCCCGCCTCAACAAGAAACTAGACAGGTATTGCGCCAGGTCACGGGACCCTCAGGCAATAGCTGCGGACGCTCTGGTAACACCGTGGGTGTACCAGTCAGTGTATGTGTTCCCTCCTCTGCCTCTCATACCCAAGGTACTGAGAATCGTAAGAAGGAGAGGAGTAAGGACTATACTCGTGGCTCCGGATTGGCCAAGAAGGACTTGGTACCCGGAAATTCAAGAGATGCTCACAGAGGAACCGTGGCCTCTACCTCGAAGAAGGGACCTGCTCCAGCAGGGACCCTGTCTGTTCCAAGACTTACCGCGGCTGCGTTTGACGGCATGGCGGTTGAACGCCGGATCCTGAAGGAAAAAGGCATTCCGGATGAAGTCATCCCTACCCTGATCAAAGCCAGGAAGGATGTAACCGTGCAGCATTATCACCGTATTTGGCGTAAATATGTTGCGTGGTGCGAGGCCAGGAAGGCCTCTACAGAGGAATTTCAACTGGGTCGTTTCCTGCATTTCCTGCAAACAGGACTGTCTATGGGCCTAAAATTAGGGTCCATTAAGGTTCAAATTTCGGCCCTGTCAATTTTCTTCCAGAAAGAACTGGCTTCAGTTCCTGAGGTTCAGACGTTTGTCAAAGGGGTACTGCATATACAGCCTCCTTTTGTGCCTCCAGTGGCACCTTGGGATCTCAATGTAGTTTTGGGGTTCCTAAAATCACATTGGTTTGAACCACTCACCACTGTGGACTTAAAATATCTCACATGGAAAGTGGTAATGCTGTTGGCCCTGGCTTCAGCCAGGCGTGTCTCAGAATTGGCGGCTTTGTCATATAAAAGCCCTTACCTAATTTTTCATACGGACAGGGCAGAATTGAGGACTCGTCCTCAATTTCTTTCTAAGGTGGTTTCAGCGTTTCACTTGAACCAGCCTATTGTGGTACCTGCGGCTACTAGGGACTTGGAGGACTCCAAGTTGCTGGACGTAGTCAGGGCCCTGAAAATATATGTTTCCAGGACGGCTGGAGTCAGAAAATCTGACTCGCTGTTTATCCTGTATGCACCCAACAAGCTGGGTGCTCCTGCTTCTAAGCAGACTATTGCTCGTTGGATTTGTAGTACAATTCAGCTTGCACGTTCTGTGGCAGGCCTGCCACAGCCAAAATCTGTAAAAGCCCATTCCACACGGAAAGTGGGCTCATCTTGGGCGGCTGCCCGAGGGGTCTCGGCTTTACAACTTTGCCGAGCAGCTACTTGGTCAGGGGCAAACACGTTTGCTAAATTCTACAAATTTGATACCCTGGCTGAGGAGGACCTGGAGTTCTCTCATTCGGTGCTGCAGAGTCATCCGCACTCTCCCGCCCGTTTGGGAGCTTTGGTATAATCCCCATGGTCCTTACGGAGTTCCCAGCATCCACTAGGACGTCAGAGAAAATAAGAATTTACTTACCGATAATTCTATTTCTCGTAGTCTGTAGTGGATGCTGGGCGCCCATCCCAAGTGCGGATTGTCTGCAATACTTGTACATAGTTATTGTTAACTAAATCGGGTTATTGTTGTAGTGAGCCATCTTTTCTAGAGGCTCCTCTGTTATCATACTGTTAACTGGGTTCAGATCACAAGTTATACTGTGTGATTGGTGTGGCTGGTATGAGTCTTACCCGGGATTCAAAATCCTTCCTTATTGTGTCCGGGCACAGTATCCTAACTGAGGCTTGGAGGAGGGTCATAGGGGGAGGAGCCAGTGCACACCAGGTAGTACTAAAGCTTTCTATTTGTGCCCAGTCTCCTGCGGAGCCGCTATTCCCCATGGTCCTTACGGAGTTCCCAGCATCCACTACGGACTACGAGAAATAGAATTATCGGTAAGTAAATTCTTATTTATATATATATATATATATCACAGAAGCTACTGTGCCTTGTCAAATTTATTAAGTCTCTGTGAGTGCCAGCTATTTGGTGGAGTATATAATCGTATTGGATATGTTTTAAATAAGTGCTCTTAGCTTAATTCGGTCATAAAAATAGGCAAAACTTTATAAGCGGTATTTGGAAAAAATATTAGCGAAAAAATTATTGAGCGATCGTAAACTCATCAAATATTAAGTGCAGGGCCGGCGCTATCACTAGGCAGCTTTAGGCAGCTGCCTAGAGCGCCGGCCGCTGGAGGGCGGCACTTAGCAGCACAACTAGGAGTGAGCAGCCTCCACTTTCCACCGCAACCCACGGCACCGTTTTTTTTTTTAAATATAGTTCTGTGGGTTCCGGAGGGGATTGAGGACAAGTGCCCCCCCCCCTTCCCCCGACAGAAGCAGGCGCGCTATCTTCAGCGCACTGTGCAGTCGGAGCTGGCGGCAGCACCAGGAACAGTGCCTCCCGCCAGCAGCAGCCGGCCGCCCGCCCCTCACCTGTTGCTTTGCACTATGGAGCCGCCGGCAACAGCAGCAGTGAACCGGAAGATGGTGACAGCAGCGGGGAACAGTACAGCTTCCTGGCCAGCGGTAAGATGTCGCCCCCTTTGTAGCGATGGTGGGGCACCCGGGGCAGAGCCGGCCCTAACCAATATGATGCCCTAGGCAAGATTTTGGCTGGTGCCCCCTAGCATCGCCGCTAGTTCTGCAGGAGAAGCCTGGCATGAGTCAGTTGGCAGCTCTGCTAACGTTGGGCGCCTTTTGTTTATGAAAATGTATCTTATTTGCATTACTATGTGGCTAGGACGCACAAGCAGCTTCTGCTGATTAAAATGATATGCAGTATGCCTATATTCTGTGTGCGACTGTGGCTGTATCTGCATATGAAATGTTACATTACAGTGATTTCCAGGACTACATTGCAACATAGCATTTCGTATGCAGATACAGCCGCAGTCACACACAGAATATAGGCATGCCGCATATCATTTTAATCAGCAGAAGCTGCTGGTGCCCCTAAGCATACCAAATGCCCTAGGCATTTGCCTAGTTTACCTATGCCTAAGGCCGGCTCTGACCCGGAGTAGTGGCTGCCTGGAGTCACACCCCGGGGAAGTGGTAGCTGCAAAAGTGTGCACTGAAGGTGGGAGGGGGGTTGGATTTATGCACAGTATGTATGATGACATTATGTGTATATAGATGTATGGAGGCTATGTATGTGTGTATATATGTATGTACATATGGAGGCAGTGTATAGATGTATGTATGGAGACAGTGTATGGATGTATGTATGTATGTATGTATGTATGTATGTATGGAGGCAGTGTATGTATATATGTATGCACATATGGAGGCAGTGTATGGAGGCTGTGTACGTACGTAGGCCGTGTATGAATGTATATATGTATGTATGTATGTACGGACGGACGGACGGAGGCAGTGTATGAATGTATATATGTAGGTTTGTACGTATGGAGGCGGTGTACCGATGTATTGTATATATGTGTGTATGTATGTACGTACGTACGTACGTACGTACGTATGTATGTACGGAGGCAGTGTATGGATGTACTGTATATATGTATAGGGGTAGTGTATGGCTGTATATATGTGTGTATGTATGGAGGCAGTGTATGGATGTATATACGTACGTACGGTGCAGTGTGTGTATGAATGTATATATGTATGTACATATGGAGGCAGTGTATCGCTGTATTGTATATATGTGTGTATGTACGGAGGTAGTGTATGGATGTATGTATGTATGATGGTAGTGTATGGCTGTATATATGTGTGTATGTATGAATGTATATGTGTATGGAGGCAGTGTATGGATGTATATACAGTACGTACGTACGGTGCAGTGTGTGTATGAATGTATATATGTATGTACGTACGTATGGAGGCTGTGTATCGCTGTATTGTATATATGTGTGTATGTATGGAGGTAGTGTATGGATATATGAAGGTAGTGTATGGCTGTATATATGTGTATGTATGAATGTATATGTGTATGGAGGCAGTGTATGGATGTATTGTATATATGTAAGGAGGCAGTGTATGGATGTATATATGTGTGTGTATGTATGGAGGCAGTGTATGGATGTACTGTATATATGTATGGAGGCAGTGTATGGATGTATATATGTGTGTATATGTATGGAGGCAGTGTATGGATGTATATATGTGTATATGTATGGAGGCAGTGTATGTATGTATGTATGTATGTGTGGATGCAGTGTATGGATGTACTGTATATATGTATGGAGGCAGTGTATGGATGTAGTGTATATATGTATGGAGGCAGTGTATGGATGTACTGTATATGTGTATGGAGGCAGTGTATGGATGTATATATGTGTGTGTATGTATGGAGGCAGTGTTTGGATGTATATATGTATGTATGGAGGCTGTGTATGGATGTATAGAGACAGTGTATGTTTATATATGTATGGAGGCAGTGTATGGATGTCGTCCCCCCCCCTCCCCCCGGCGGCCATCTGACAGACGGGATCCCTGCTTCAGTATGGTGACCGGTGGTCTCCCAACCGCCGGTCACCCGATATCAACCCTGTGTGTATGTATGGAGGCTATGTATGTATGTATGTATGTATGTATGTATGTATGTATGAGAGGAAGTGTATGTATTAGAGAGGCAGTGTATGTATGTATGTATGTATGTATGTATGAGAGAGGCAGTGTATGTATATATGTATGAGGGAGGCAGTGTATGTATGAGAGAGGCAGTGTATGTATGTATGAATGTATATATGAGAGAGGCAGTGTATGTATGTATGAGAGATGTAGTGTATGTATGTATGTATGTATGTATGTATGAGGGAGGCATTGTATGTATGTATGTATGTATGAGAGAGGCAGTGTATGTATGAGAGAGGCAGTGTATGTATGTAGGTATGAGAGAGGTAGTGTATGTATGTATGATGGAGGCAGTGTATGTATGTATGTATGTATGAGAGAGGCAGTGTATGTATGAGAGGCAGTGTATGTATGTATGTATGTATGAGAGAGGCAGTGTATGTATGTATGTATGAGAGAGGCAGTGTATGTATGTATGTATGCAGGGCCGTTTCTAGACAATTTGGCTCCCAGTGCAAGATTTCAAAATGCGCCCCCCCCCCCCCCCCCCCATTGCTATAAAAAAAAATTTGCGTGCCCCCCCCCCCCCCCATATAGCCAGAAAAAAAGCATGCGCGCGCCGTAGGCGCGCGCGCTCCCGACAAGGCTGTGTGGCCTGATTGAAATAGGCGTGGTCTCATTACAGTGGGCGTGGCCTCGTCTGATATCACACCCACCACAGGGGGAAAAATAAAAATAAAAAAGTCCCCTTTTTACACATTACACCAGGCAAGTGTCCCCATATTACACAGCGCGGCAGGCAGGTGTCCCCATTTTACAAAGCGCGGCAGGCAGGTGTCCCCATTTTACAAAGTGCGGCAGGCAGGTGTCCCCATTTTACACAGTGCGGCAGGCAGGTGTCCCCATTTTACACAGTGCGGCAGGTATCCCCATTTACACAGTGCGGCAGGTGCCCCCATTTTACACAGTGCGGAAGGTATCCCCATTTTACACAGTGCGGCAGGTATCCCCATTTTACACAGTGCGGCAGGTATCCCCATTTTACACAGTGCGGCAGGTGTCAAGTGGGGGGAGGGAGGGAGAGAGAGAGAGAGAGAGAGAGAATGAATACTTACAACTTGCCGCTCTTCGGGTCCCGCGCGCCGGCCGCCTCCTCTGTCGATGGTTATCTCCAGTGCTCCTCTCCTCCCTCTCTCTCCCCCCGAGCGCTCCTGCTCGGGGGGCGGGGCTTCACGAAATGACACGTTTGCGTCGTGACGTCACGACGCAAACGCGTCATTCCGCGAAGTCCCGCCCCCCGTGCAGGAGCGCTCGGGGGGAGAGAGAGGGAGGAGAGCAGTGGTCACAAAGTGCCGCGGCGGGCGCCCCGTGCGGTTGCACGGCTCGCCCGCTGCTAGAAACGGCACTGCGCCTCACAATCAGACTGCTGGCGTGCTGTGTTTTTTTTTTTCAGGGAGAATTTGTGTCTTTCCAGGGGTAGGTGTGGGGGGGGGGAGGTAGGTAAATGGAGGCTATAAATAGGAGCCTGCAATTTATCCCCCCCCCCTCCACCTCAACCCAAAAAAAAGGGTGGAGAACTACATTGCAGGCTCCTATCTATAGCCTTCATTTACCTACACCCCCCCCCCCCCCCTCCCCCCATCCTCACTGGAAAAAATAAGATTTTACTTACCGATAAATCTATTTCTCGTAGTCCGTAGTGGATGCTGGGACTCCGTCAGGACCATGGGGATTAGCGGCTCCGCAGGAGACAGGGCACAAAAATAAAAGCTTTAGGACTAGGTGGTGTGCACTGGCTCCTCCCCCTATGACCCTCCTCCAAGCCTCAGTTAGGATACTGTGCCCGGACGAGCGTACACAATAAGGAAGGATTTTGAATCCCGGGTAAGACTCATACCAGCCACACCAATCACACCGTACAACTTGTGATCTGAACCCAGTTAACAGTATGACAAACGTAGGAGCCTCTGAACAGACGGCTCACAACAATAACAACCCGATTTTTTTGTAACAATAACTATGTACAAGTATTGCAGACAATCCGCACTTGGGATGGGCGCCCAGCATCCACTACGGACTACGAGAAATAGATTTATCGGTAAGTAAAATCTTATTTTCTCTGACGTCCTAGTGGATGCTGGGACTCCGTCAGGACCATGGGGATTATACCAAAGCTCCCAAACGGGCGGGAGAGTGCGGATGACTCTGCAGCACCGAATGAGAGAACTCCAGGTCCTCTTTAGCCAGGGTATCAAATTTGTAGAATTTTACAAACGTGTTCTCCCCCGACCACGTAGCTGCTCGGCAGAGTTGTAATGCCGAGACCCCTCGGGCAGCCGCCCAAGATGAGCCCACCTTCCTTGTGGAATGGGCCTTGATAGATTTAGGCTGTGGCAGGCCTGCCACAGAATGTGCAAGTTGAATTGTGCTACAAATCCAACGAGCAATCGTCTGCTTAGAAGCAGGAGCACCCAGCTTGTTGGGTGCATACAGTATAAACAGCGAGTCAGATTTTCTGACTCCAGCCGTCCTTGAAATATATATTTTCAATGCCCTGACAACGTCCAGCAACTTGGAATCCTCCAAATCGCTAGTAGCCGCAGGCACCACAATAGGCTGGTTCAGGTGAAACGCTGAAACCACCTTAGGCAGAAACTGAGGACGCGTCCGCAGTTCTGCCCTGTCCGAATGGAAAATCAGATATGGGCTTTTATACGATAAAGCCGCCAATTCTGACACTCTCCTGGCTGAAGCAAGGGCCAGTAGCATGGTTACTTTCCATGTAAGATATTTCAAATCCACCGATTTGAGTGGCTCAAACCAATGGGATTTGAGAAAATCCAAAACTACATTAAGATCCCACGGAGCCACTGGGGGCACAACCGGGGGCTGTATATGTAGTACTCCTTTTACAAAAGTCTGGACTTCAGGAACTGAAGCCAATTCTTTCTGGAAGAAAATCGACAGGGCCGAAATTTGAACCTTAATGGACCCTAATTTGAGGCCCATAGACAATCCTGTTTGCAGGAAATGTAGGAATCGACCCAGTTGAAATTCCTCCGTCGGGGCCTTCCTGGCCTCACACCACGCAACATATTTTCTCCAAATGCGGTGATAATGTTGTGCAGTCACCTCCTTCCTGGCTTTTACCAGGGTAGGGATGACCTCTTCCGGAATGCCTTTTTCCCTTAGAATTCGGCGTTCAACCGCCATGCCGTCAAACGCAGCCGCGGTAAGTCTTGGAATAGACACGGTCCCTGCTGAAGCAGGTCCCGTCTTAGAGGTAGAGGCCACGGATCTTCCGTGAGCATCTCCTGAAGTTCCGGGTACCAAGTTCTTCTTGGCCAATCCGGAGCCACGAGTATCGTTCTTACTCCCCTTTGCCGTATAATTCTCAGTACTTTTGGTATGAGAGGCAGAGGAGGAAACACATACACTGACTGGAACACCCACGGTGTTACCAGAGCATCCACAGCTATTGCCTGAGGGTCTCTTGACCTGGCGCAATACCTGTCCAGTTTTTTGTTGAGGCGGGACGCCATCATATCCACCTTTGGTTTTTCCCAACGGTTCACAATCATGTGGAAGACTTCTGGATGAAGTCCCCACTCTCCCGGGTGTAGATCGTGTCTGCTGAGGAAGTCCGCTTCCCAGTTGTCCACTCCCGGAATGAACACTGCTGACAGTGCTATCACATGATCTTCCGCCCAGCGAAGAATCCTTGCAGCTTCTGCCATTGCCCTCCTGCTTCTTGTGCCGCCCTGTCTGTTTACGTGGGCGACTGCCGTGATGTTGTCCGACTGGATCAACACCGGCTGACCCTGAAGCAGGGGTTTTGCCAGGCTTAGAGCATTGTAAATCGCTCTTAGCTCCAGTATATTTATGTGAAGAGACATCTCCAGGCTTGACCACACTCCCTGGAAGTTTCTTCCCTGTGTGACCGCTCCCCAGCCTCTCAGACTGGCATCCGTGGTCACCAGGACCCAGTCCTGTATGCCGAATCTGCGGCCCTCTAACAGATGAGCACTCTGCAACCACCACAGAAGAGACACCCTTGTCCGTGGAGACAAAGTTATCCGCTGATGCATCTGCAGATGCGATCCGGACCATTTGTCCAGCAGATCCCACTGAAAAGTTTGTGCGTGGAATCTGCCGAATGGAATCGCTTCGTAAGAAGCCACCATTTTTCCCAGGACTCTTGTGCATTGATGCACAGACACTTTTCCTGGTTTTAGGAGGTTCCTGACAAGTTCGGATAACTCCCTGGCTTTCTCCTCCGGAAGAAACACCTTTTTCTGAACCGTGTCCAGAATCATTCCCAGGAACAGCAGACGTGTCGTCGGGGTCAATTGAGATTTTGGAAAATTCAGAATCCACCCGTGCTGTTGCAGCACTACTTGGGTTAGTGCTACTACGTCCCCCAGCTGTTCTCTGGACCTTGCCCTTATCAGGAGATCGTCCAAGTAAGGGATAATTAATACGCCTTTTCTTCGCAGAAGAAACATCATTTCGGCCATTACCTTGGTAAAGACCCGAGGTGCCGTGGACAATCCAAACGGCAGCGTCTGAAACTGATAATGACAGTTTTGCACCACGAACCTGAGGTACCCTTGATGTGAAGGGCAAATTGGGACATGCAGGTAAGCATCCTTGATGTCCAGGGACACCATAAAGTCCCCTTCTTCCAGATTCGCTATCACTGCTCTGAGTGACTCCATCTTGAACTTGAATTTTTGTATGTACAGGTTCAAAGATTTCAGATTTAGAATAGGTCTTACCGAGCCGTCCGGCTTCGGTACCACAAATAGTGTGGAATAATACTAGAGATGAGCGGGTTCGGTTTCTCTGAAACCGAACCCGCACGAACTTCATGTTTTTTTCACGGGTCCGAGCAGACTCGGATCCTCCCGCCTTGCTCGGTTAACCCGAGCGCGCCCGAACGTCATCATGACGCTGTCGGATTCTCGCGAGACTCGGATTCTATATAAGGAGCCGCGCGTCGCCGCCATTTTCACACGTGCATTGAGATTGATAGGGAGAGGACGTGGCTGGCGTCCTCTCCATTAGAAATTAGATTAGAAGAGAGAGAGAGATTGTGCAGAGTCAGACCGAGTTTACCACAGTGACCAGTGCAGTTGTTGTTAGTTAACTTTTATTTATTTTAATATAATATATCCGTTCTCTGCTATATCCGTTCTCTGCCTGAAAAAAAACGATACACAGCAGCAGCCAGTCACACAGTGTGACTCAGTCTGTGTGCACTCAGCTCAGCCCAGTGTGCTGCACATCAATGTATAAAAGGCAAAGCTTATAATAATTGTGGGGGAGACTGGGGAGCACTGCAGGTTGTTATAGCAGGAGCCCCCAGGAGTACATAATATTATATTAATTTAAAATTAAACAGTGCACACTTTTGCTGCAGGAGTGCCACTGCCAGTGTGACTAGTGGTGACCAGTGCCTGACCACCAGTATAGTAGTATATTGTTGTATGTATTGTATACTATCTCTTTATCAACCAGTCTATATTAGCAGCAGACACAGTACAGTGCGGTAGTTCACGGCTGTGGCTACCTCTGTGTCGGCAGTCGGAACTCGGCAGGCAGTCCGTCCATCCATAATTGTATTACAATATATACCACCTAACCGTGGTATTTTTTTTTCTTTCTTTATACCGTCGTCATAGTGTCATACTAGTTGTTACGAGTATACTACTATCTCTTTATCAACCAGTGTACAGTGCGGTAGTTCACGGCTGTGGCTACCTCTGTGTCGGCAGTCGGCAGGCAGTCCGTCCATCCATAATTGTATTATTATTATAATATATACCACCTAACCGTGGTTTTTTTTTCATTCTTTATACCGTCATAGTGTCATACTAGTTGTTACGAGTATACTACTATCTCTTTATCAACCAGTGTACAGTGCGGTAGTTCACGGCTGTGGCTACCTCTGTGTCGGCAGTCGGCAGGCAGTCCGTCCATCCATAATTGTATTATTATTATAATATATACCACCTAACCGTGGTTTTTTTTTCATTCTTTATACCGTCATAGTGTCATACTAGTTGTTACGAGTATACTACTATCTCTTTATCAACCAGTGTACAGTGCGGTAGTTCACGGCTGTGGCTACCTCTGTGTCGGCAGTCGGCAGGCAGTCCGTCCATCCATAATTGTATTATTATTATAATATATACCACCTAACTGTGGTATTTTTTTTTCTTTCTTTATACCGTCGTCATAGTGTCATACTAGTTGTTACGAGTATACTACTATCTCTTTATCAACCAGTGTACAGTGCGGTAGTTCACGGCTGTGGCTACCTCTGTGTCGGCAGTCGGCAGGCAGTCCGTCCATCCATAATTGTATTATTATTATAATATATACCACCTAACCGTGGTTTTTTTTTCATTCTTTATACCGTCGTCATAGTGTCATACTAGTTGTTACGAGTATACTACTATCTCTTTATCAACCAGTGTACAGTGCGGTAGTTCACGGCTGTGGCTACCTCTGTGTCGGCAGTCGGCAGGCAGTCCGTCCATCCATAATTGTATTATTATTATAATATATACCACCTAACCGTGGTTTTTTTTTCATTCTTTATACCGTCGTCATAGTGTCATACTAGTTGTTACGAGTATACTACTATCTCTTTATCAACCAGTGTACAGTGCGGTAGTTCACGGCTGTGGCTACCTTTGTGTCGGCAGTCGGCAGGCAGTCCGTCCATCCATAATTGTATTATTATTATAATATATACCACCTAACCGTGGTTTTTTTATACCACCTAACCGTGGCAGTCCGTCCATAATTGTATACTAGTATCCAATCCATCCATCTCCATTGTTTACCTGAGGTGCCTTTTAGTTCTGCCTATAAAATATGGAGAACAAAAAAGTTGAGGTTCCAAAATTAGGGAAAGATCAAGATCCACTTCCACCTCGTGCTGAAGCTGCTGCCACTAGTCATGGCCGAGACGATGAAATGCCAGCAACGTCGTCTGCCAAGGCCGATGCCCAATGTCATAGTACAGAGCATGTCAAATCCAAAACACCAAATATCAGAAAAAAAAGGACTCCAAAACCTAAAATAAAATTGTCGGAGGAGAAGCGTAAACTTGCCAATATGCCATTTACCACACGGAGTGGCAAGGAACGGCTGAGGCCCTGGCCTATGTTCATGGCTAGTGGTTCAGCTTCACATGAGGATGGAAGCACTCAGCCTCTCGCTAGAAAAATGAAAAGACTCAAGCTGGCAAAAGCAGCACAGCAAAGAACTGTGCATTCTTCGAAATCCCAAATCCGAATTCCGAGCCCACCCGCTGGCGGTGATGCAGGGCAGTCTGGAGCGACTGCTGATGCTGACATCTGGTCCGGACTGAAGGACCTGACAACCATTACGGACATGTCGTCTACTGTCACTGCATATGATTCTCTCACCATTGATAGAATGGTGGAGGATTATATGAGTGACCGCATCCAAGTAGGCACGTCACACAGTCCGTACTTATACTGGCAGGAAAAAGAGGCAATTTGGAGGCCCTTGCACAAACTGGCTTTATTCTACCTAAGTTGCCCTCCCACAAGTGTGTACTCCGAAAGAGTGTTTAGTGCCGCCGCTCACCTTGTCAGCAATCGGCGTACGAGGTTACATCCAGAAAATGTGGAGAAGATGATGTTCATTAAAATGAATTATAATCAATTCCTCCGCGGAGACATTGACCAGCAGCAATTGCCTCCACAAAGTACACAGGGAGCTGACATGGTGGATTCCAGTGGGGACGAATTGATAATCTGTGAGGAGGGGGATGTACACGGTGATATATCGGAGGATGATGATGAGGTGGACATCTTGCCTCTGTAGAGCCAGTTTGTGCAAGGAGAGATTAATTGCTTCTTTTTTGGTGGGGGTCCAAACCAACCCGTCATTTCAGTCACAGTCGTGTGGCAGACCCTGTCACTGAAATGATGGGTTGGTTAAAGTGTGCATGTCCTGTTTTGTTTATACAACATAAGGGTGGGTGGGAAGGGCCCAAGGACAATTCCATCTTGCACCTCTTTTTTCTTTTATTTTTCTTTGCGTCATGTGCTGTTTGGGGAGGGTTTTTTGGAAGGGACATCCTGCGTGACACTGCAGTGCCACTCCTAGATGGGCCAGGTGTTTGTGTCGGCCACTAGGGTCGCTAATCTTACTCACACAGCTACCTCATTGCGCCTCTTTTTTTCTTTGCGTCATGTGCTGTTTGGGGAGGGTTTTTTGGAAGGGACATCCTGCGTGACACTGCAGTGCCACTCCTAGATGGGCCCGGTGTTTGTGTCGGCCACTAGGGTCGCTTATCTTTCTCACACAGTCAGCTACCTCATTGCGCCTCTTTTTTTCTTTGCGTCATGTGCTGTTTGGGGAGGGTTTTTTGGAAGGGACATCCTGCGTGACACTGCAGTGCCACTCCTAGATGGGCCAGGTGTTTGTGTCGGCCACTAGGGTCGCTAATCTTACTCACACAGCTACCTCATTGCGCCTCTTTTTTTCTTTGCGTCATGTGCTGTTTGGGGAGGGTTTTTTGGAAGGGACATCCTGCGTGACACTGCAGTGCCACTCCTAGATGGGCCCGGTGTTTGTGTCGGCCACTAGGGTCGCTGAGCTTAGTCATCCAGCGACCTCGGTGCAAATTTTAGGACTAAAAATAATATTGTGAGGTGTAAGGTGTTCAGAATAGACTGAAAATGAGTGTTAATTATGGTTATTGAGGTTAATAATACTATGGGATCAAAATGACCCCCAAATTCAATGTTTTAAGATGTTTTTTAGGGTTTTTTGAAAAAACCACCCGAATCCAAAACACACCCGAATCCGACAAAAAAAAAATCGGTGAGGTTTTGCCAAAACGCGGTCGAACCCAAAACACGGCCGCGGAACCGAACCCAAAACCAAAACCCGAAAAATTTCAGGCGCTCATCTCTAAATAATACCCCTTTCCCTGTTGTAGGAGGGGTACCTTGACTATCACCTGCTGAGAATACAGCTTGTGAATGGCTTCCAATACCGTCGCCCTGTCTGAGGGAGACGTTGGCAGAGCAGACTTTAGGAACCGGCGAGGGGGAGACTTCTCGAATTCCAACCTGTAACCCTGAGATACTACCTGCAGGATCCAGGGGTCCACCTGTGAGTGAGCCCACTGTGCGCTGAAATTCTTGAGTCGACCCCCCACCGCCCCTGAGTCCGCTTGTAAAGCCCCAACGTCATGCTGAGGGCTTTGCAGAAGCCGGGGAGGGCTTCTGCTCCTGGGAGGGAGCTGCTTGGTGCACTCTCTTACCCTTTCCTTTGCCTCGGGGCAGATATGACTGTCCTTTTGCCCGCTTGTTCTTATAGGAACGAAAGGACTGCGGCTGAAAAGACGGTGTCTTTTTCTGTTGGGAGGGGACCTGAGGTAAAAAGGTGGATTTCCCGGCTGTTGCCGTGGCCACCAAATCCGATAGACCGACCCCAAATAATTCCTCCCCTTTATACGGCAATACTTCCATATGCCGTTTGGAATCCGCATCACCTGACCACTGTCGCGTCCATAAACTTCTTCTGGCAGATATGGACATCGCACTTACTCTCGATGCCAGAGTGCAAATATCCCTCTGAGCATCTCGCATATAAAGAAAAGCATCCTTTAATTGCTCTATAGTCAATAAAATACTGTCCCTATCCAGGGTATCAATATTTTCAGTCAGGGAATCCGACCAAACCACCCCAGCACTGCACATCCATGCAGAGGCGATGGCTGGTCGCAGTATAACACCAGTATGAGTGTATATACTTTTCAGGGTAGTTTCCAGCCTCCTATCAGCTGGATCCTTGAGGGCGGCCGTTTCAGGAGACGGTAACGTCACTTGTTTTGATAAGCGCGTGAGTGCCTTATCCACCCTAGGGGGTGTTTCCCAGCGCGCCCTAACCTCTGGCGGGAAAGGATATAATGCCAATAACTTCTTTGAAATTAGCAGTTTTCTATCGGGGTTAACCCACGCTTCATCACACACTTCATTCAATTCCTCTGATTCAGGAAAAACTACAGGTAGTTTTTTCAGACCCCACATAATACCCCTTTTTGTGGTACTTGCAGTATCAGAGATATGCAAAGCCTCCTTCATTGCCGTGATCATATAACGTGTGGCCCTACTGGAAAATACGTTTGTTTCTTCACCGTCGACACTAGATTCGGTGTCCGTGTCTGGGTCTGTGTCGACCGACTGAGGTAAAGGGCGTATTACAGCCCCTGACGGTGTCTGAGACGCCTGGACAGGTACTAACTGGTTTGCCGGCCGTCTCATGTCGTCAACTGATTTTTGTAACGTGCTGACATTATCACGTAATTCCATAAACAAAGCCATCTATTCCGGTGTCGACTCCCTAGGGGGTGACATCACCATTACCGGCAATTGCTCCGCCTCCACACCAACATCGTCCTCATACATGTCGACACACACGTACCGACACACAGCAGACACACAGGGAATGCTCTTATCGAAGACAGGACCCCACTAGCCCTTTGGGGAGACAGAGGGAGAGTTTGCCAGCACACACCCAAGCGCTATAAATATATAGGAACAACCCTACAGAAGTGTTGTTTCCTTTATAGCAGCTTAATATATCAATATCGCCAAAAAAGTGCCCCCCCTCTCTGTTTTTTTACCCTGTTTCTGTAGTGCAGTGCAGGGGAGAGTCCTGGGAGCCTTCCTCGCAGCGGAGCTGTGCAGGAAAATGGCGCTGTGTGCTGAGGAGATAGGCCCCGCCCCCTATTTCGGCGGGCTCTTCTCCCGGTGTTTGTGAGACCTGGCAGGGGTTAAATACATCCATATAGCCCCAGGGGCTATATGTGATGTATTTTTAGCCAGAACAAGGTATTATCATTGCTGCCCAGGGCGCCCCCCCCCCCCAGCGCCCTGCACCCTCAGTGACCGCTGGTGTGAAGTGTGCTGACAACAATGGCGCACAGCTGCAGTGCTGTGCGCTACCTCATGAAGACTGAAAAGTCTTCTGCCGCCGGTTTCTGGACCTCTTCACTTTTCGGCATCTGCAAGGGGGTCGGCGGCGCGGCTCCGGGACCGGACTCCATGGCTGGGCCTGTGTTCGATCCCTCTGGAGCTAATGGTGTCCAGTAGCCTAAGAAGCCAATCCATCCTGCACGCAGGTGAGTTCACTTCTTCTCCCCTAAGTCCCTCGTTGCAGTGAGCCTGTTGCCAGCAAGACTCACTGAAAATAAAAAACCTAATAACTTTTTCTAAGCAGCTCCTTAGGAGAGCCACCTAGATTGCACCCTGCTCGGACGGGCACAAAAACCTAACTGAGGCTTGGAGGAGGGTCCTAGGGGGAGGAGCCAGTGCACACCACCTAGTCCTAAAGCTTTTATTTTTGTGCCCTGTCTCCTGCGGAGCCGCTAATCCCCATGGTCCTGACGGAGTCCCAGCATCCACTAGGACGTCAGAGAAAGACACAAATCCATCCTAAGAAAAAACCCAGCAAGCCAGCAGTGTGACTGTGAGGCGCCCCCCAGAGCAACATGGAATCCCATAATTTTTTTTTTATTTCCTCTCTCTCTCCCACCCCCCCCCACACAAAGACACAAACCCAGCAGTCTGACTGTGACTGGGTGAGACTGACTCACTGACCGCGCTTATTCTGCAGCCAATAGTCTCTCACAGTGAGAGACTGCTGGCTGCAGAATAAGCGTGGTCAGTGAGTCTGTCAGTGCTACGCTACCTTTGAAATGCGGCCTACAGCTAATCCTCCGCAGCCGCTCCACCATCAGCACACAGCCACTGCCAGCCAAATTACCGTCCTCAGCTCAGCTTGCCCCTGGCGCCTGACGGACTTACAATGGCGCCCACCCGCTCCTCCGCGGCGTCTACCTAAACCGCCGGCGTTTCGCGTCATGACGTCACGGCGTCATGACGTCGGGACGCAATCGCGTCACAATGCATAGCTCCGCCCAGCGAGCGGAGTAAAACGGAGAGGAGGGGGGAATCAAAATACTGAATGCAGCTGCTGGCAGCATGAGCCGCAGTGGGCGCCCCGTGCAAATGCACGGCTCGCACGCCTGTAGAAACGGCCCTGACTACAGTATATATCACTATTGATTATACTTACCTACCAGGGCCGTTTCTAGACAATTTGGCTCCCAGTGCAAGATTTCAAAAGGCGCCCCCCCCCCCCCCCCCCCCCCCCCCATTGCTATAAAAAAAAAATTGCGTGCCCCCCCCCCCCCCATATAGCCAGAAAAAAACCATGCGCGTGCCGAAGGCGCGCGCTCCCGACAAGGCTGTGTGGCCTGATTGAAATGGGCGTGGTCTCGTTACAGTGGGCGTGGCCTCGTCTGATATCACACCCACCACAGGGGGAAAAAATAAAAATAAAAAAGTCCCCTTTTTACACATTACACCAGGCAAGTGTCCCCATATTACACAGCGCGGCAGGCAGGTGTCCCCATTTTACAAAGCGCGGCAGGCAGGTGTCCCCATTTTACAAAGTGCGGCAGGCAGGTGTCCCCATTTTACACAGTGCGGCAGGCAGGTGTCCCCATTTTACACAGTGCGGCAGGCAGGTGTCCCCATTTTACACAGTGCGGCAGGCAGGTGTCCCCATTTTACACAGTGCGGCAGGCAGGTGTCCCCATTTTACACAGTGCGGCAGGTGCCCCCATTTTACACAGTGCGGCAGGTGCCCCCATTTTACACAGTGCGGCAGGTATCCCCATTTTACACAGTGCGGCAGGTATCCCCATTTTACACAGTGCGGCGGGTATCCCCATTTTACACAGTGCGGCAGGTATCCCCATTTTACACAGTGCGGCAGGTGCCCCCATTTTACACAGTGCAGCAGGTGTCCCCATTTTACACAGTGCGGCAGGTGTCCCCATTTTACACAGTGCGGCAGGTGTCCCCATTTTACACAGTGCGGCAGGTATCCCCATTTACACAGTGCGGCAGGTGCCCCCATTTTACACAGTGCGGAAGGTATCCCCATTTTACACAGTGCGGCAGGTATCCCCATTTCTCTAACGTCCTAAGTGGATGCTGGGGACTCCGTAAGGACCATGGGGAATAGCGGCTCCGCAGGAGACTGGGCACATCTAAAGAAAGCTTTAGGACTATCTGGTGTGCACTGGCTCCTCCCCCTATGACCCTCCTCCAAGCCTCAGTTAGATCTCTGTGCCCGAACGAGAAGGGTGCACACTAGGTGGCTCTCCTGAGCTTCTTAGTGAAAGTTTTAGTTTAGGTTTTTTATTTTCAGTGAGACCTACTGGCAACAGGCTCACTGCATCGAGGGACTAAGGGGAGAAGAAGCGAACTCACCTGCGTGCAGAGTGGATTGGGCTTCTTAGGCTACTGGACATTAGCTCCAGAGGGACGATCACAGGCCCAGCTTGGATGGGTCCCAGAGCCGCGCCGCCGGCCCCCTTACAGAGCCAGAAGGCAGAAGAGGTCCGGAAAATCAGCGGCAGAAGACGTCCTGTCTTCAACAAGGTAGCGCACAGCACTGCAGCTGTGCGCCTTTGCTCTCAGCACACTTCACACTCCGGTCACTGAGGGTGCAGGGCGCTGGGGGGGGGCGCCCTGAGACGCAATAATAAACACCTTGGATGGCAAAAAATGCATCACATATAGCTCCTGGGCTATATGGATGCATTTAACCCCTGCCAAAATACATAAAAAAACGGGAGATAAGGCCGCCGATAAGGGGGCGGAGCCTATCTCCTCAGCACACTGGCGCCATTTTCCCTCACAGCTCCGTTGGAGGGAAGCTCCCTGGCTCTCCCCTGCAGTCACTACACTACAGAAAGGGTTAAAAAAGAGAGGGGGGCACAAATTAGGCGCAGTATTAACTATACAGCAGCTATAAGGGGAAAAACACTTATATAAGGTTATCCCTGTATATATATAGCGCTCTGGTGTGTGCTGGCAAACTCTCCCTCTGTCTCCCCAAAGGGCTAGTGGGGTCCTGTCCTCTATCAGAGCATTCCCTGTGCGTGTGCTGTATGTCGGTACTTTTGTGTCGACATGTATGAGGAGAAAAATGATGTGGAGACGGAGCAGATTGCCTGTAATAGTGATGTCACCCCCTAGGGGGTCGACACCTGAGTGGATGAACTGTTGGAAGGAATTACGTGACAGTGTCAGCTCTGTATAAAAGACAGTGGTTGACATGAGACAGCCGGCTACTCAGCTTGTGCCTGTCCAGACGTCTCATAGGCCGTCAGGGGCTCTAAAGCGCCCGTTACCTCAGATGGCAGATATAGACGCCGACACGGATACTGACTCCAGTGTCGACGGTGAAGAGACAAATGTGACTTCCAGTAGGGCCACACGTTACATGATTGAGGCAATGAAAAATGTTTTACACATTTCTGATAATACGAGTACCACCAAAAAGGGGTATTATGTTCGGTGAGGAAAAACTACCTGTAGTTTTCCTGAATCTGAGAAATTAAATGAGGTGTGTGATGATGCGTGGGTTTCCCCCGATAACAACTGATAATTTCTAAAATGTTATTGGCATTATATCCTTTCCCGCCAGAGGTTAGGGTGCGTTGGGAAACACCCGCTAGAGTGGATAAAGCGCTCACACGCTTGTAAGGGCTCTATCCTCTCCTGAGATGGCCGCCCTTAAGGATCCTGCTGATAGAAAGCAGGAGGGTATCCTAAAATGTATTTACACACATACTGGTGTTATACTGCGACCAGCAATCGCCTCAGCCTGGATGTGCAGTGCTGGGTTGGCGTGGTCGGATTCCCTGACTGAAAATATTGATACCCTAGATAGGGACAGTATATTTTTGCCTATAGAGCATTTGAAAGATGCATTTCTATATATGAGTGATGCACAGCGGAATATTTGCAGACTGGCATCAAGTCTAAGTGCGTTGTCCATTTCTACCAGTAGAGGGTATGGACACGTCAGTGGTCAGGTGATGCGTATTCCAAACGGCATTTGGAAGTATTGCCTTATTAAGGGAGGAGTTATTTGGGGTCGGTCTTTCAGACCTGGTGGCCACGGCAACAGCTGGGAAATCCACGTTTGTACCCCAGGTCGCCTCTCAACATGAGAAGACGCCGTATTATCAGGCGCAGTCTTTTCGTGGATAAGCGGGCAAAAGGTTCCTCATTTCTGCCCCGTGACAGAGGGAGAGGAAAAAGGCTGCAGAAATCAGCCAGTTCCCAGGAACAGAAACCCTCTCCCGCCTCTGCCAAGCCCTCAGTATACGCTGGGGCTTTACAAGCAGAATCAGGCACGGTGGGGGGCCCGTCTCAATGAATTTCAGCGTGCAGTGGGCTCACTCGCAAGTAGACCCCTGGATCCTTCAGGTGATATCTCAGGGGTACAAATTAGAATTCGAGACGTCTCCCCCTCGCCGTTTCCTAAAGTTGGCTTTACCGATGTCTCCTTCTGACAGGGAGACAGTTTTGGAAGCCATTCACAAGCTGTATTCCCAGCAGGTGATAATCAAGATACCCCTCCTGCAACAGGGAACGGGGTATTATTCCACACTGTTGTGGTACCGAAGCCGGACGGCTCGGTGAGACCGATTCTAAATCTAAAATCTTTGAACACTTACATACAGAGGTTCAAATTCAAGATTGAGTCACTCAGAGCAGTGATTGCGAACCTGGAAGAAGGGGACTACATGATGTCTCGGGACATCAAGGATGCTTACCTTCATGTCAAAATTTACCCTTCTCACCAAGGGTACCTCAGGTTTATGGTACAGAACTGTCACTATCAGTTCAGACGCTGCCGTATGGATGGTCCACGGCACCCCGGGTCTTTACCAAGGTAATGGCCGAAATGATGATATTCCTTCAAAGGAAGGGAATTTTAGTTATCCCTTACTTGGACGATTCCCTGATAAGGGTAAGATCCACGGAACAGTTGGAGGTCGGTGTAGCACTATCTCAGGTAGTGTTGCTGCAGCACGGTTGGATTCTCAATATTCCAAAATGGCAGCTGGTTCCGACGACTTGTCTTCTGTTCCTAGGGATGATCCTGGACACAGTCCAGAAAAAGGTGTTTCTCCCGGAGAAGAAAGCCAGGGAGTTATCCGAGCTAGTCAGGAACCTCCTAAAACCGAGCCAAGTCTCAGTGCATCAATGCACAAGGGTTCTGGAAAAAATGGTGTCTTCCTACGAAGCAATCCCATTCGGCAGATTCCACGCAAGAACTTTCCAGTGGGACCTGCTGGACAAATGGTCCGGGTCGCATCTTCAGATGCATCAGCGGATAACCCTGTCACCAAGGACAAGGGTGTCCCTCCTGTGGTGGTTGCAGAGTGCTCATCTTCTAGAGGGCCGCAGATTCGGCATTCAGGACTGGGTCCTGGTAACCACGGATGCCAGCCTGCGAGGCTGGGGAGCAGTCACACAGGGAAGGAATATCCAGGACTTATGGTCAAGCCTGGAGACATCACTTCACATAAATATCCTGAAGCTAAGGGACATTTACAATGCTCTAAGCTTAGCAAGACCTCTGCTTCAAGGTCAGCCGGTGTTGATCCAGTCGGACAACATCACGGCAGTCACCCACGTTAACAGACAGGGTGGCACAAGAAGCAGGATGGCAATGGCAGAAGCTGCAAGGATTCTTCGCTGGGCGGAAAATCATGTGATAGCACTGTCAGCAGTATTCATTCCGGGAGTGGACAACTGGGAAGCAGACTTCCTCAGCACGACCTCCACCCGGGAGAGTGGGGACTTCACCCAGAAGTCTTCCACATGATTATAAACCGTTGGGAAAAACTCGACAGGTATTGCGCCAGGTCCAGGGACCCTCAGGCAATAGCTGTAGACGCTCTGGTAACACCGTGGGTGTACCAGTCAGGGTATGTGTTCCCTCCTCTGCCTCTCATACCCAAGGTACTGAGATTGATAAGATGGAGAGGAGTAAGCACTATATTCGTGGCTCCGGATTGGTCAAGAAGGATTTGGTAACCGGAACTTCAAGAGATGCTCACGGAGGATCCGTGGCCTCTACCTCTAAGAAGGGACCTGCTCCAGCAAGGACCCTGTCTGTTCCAAGACTTACCGCGGCTGCGTTTGACGGCATGGCGGTTGAACGCCGGATCCTGAAGGAAAAAAGGCATTCCGGATGAAGTCATCCCTATCCTGATCAAAGCCAGGAAGGAGGTAACCGCAAAAACATTATCACCGCAATTGGCGAAAATATGTTGCGTGGTGCGAGGCCAGTAAGGCCCGACGGTGGAAATTCAACTGGGTCGATTCCTACATTTCCTGCAAACAGGAGTGTCTATGGGCCTGAAATTGGGGTCCATTAAGGTTCAAATTTCGGCCCTGTCAATTTTCTTCCAAAAAGAACTAGCTTCAGTCCCTGAAGTTCAGACATTTGTAAAAGGGGTACTGCATATACAGCCTCCTTTTGTGCCTCCAGTGGCACTTTGGGATCTCAATGTAGTTTGGGTTCCAAAAGTCACATTGGTTTGAACCACTTAAATCTGTGGAGTTAAATATCTCACATGGAAAGTGGTCATGCTGTTGGCCCTGGCCTGGGCCAGGCGCGTGTCAGAATTGGTGGCTTTATCCTGAAAAAGCCCTTATCTGATGTTCCATTCGGACAGGGCGGAATTGAGGACTCGTCCTCAGTTTCTCCCTAAGGTGGTTTCAGCGTTTCACCTGAACCAGCCTATTTGTAGTGCCTGCGGCTACTAGGGACTTGGAGGACTCCAAGTTGCTAGACGTTGTCAGGGCCCTGAAAATATATGTTTCCAGGAGGGCTGGAGTCAGGAAATCTGACTCGCTGTTTATCCTGTATGCACCCAACAAGCTGGGTGCTCCTGCTTCTAAGCAGACTATTGCTCGTTGGATTTGTAGTACAATTCAGCTTGCACATTCTGTGGCAGGCCTGCCACAGCCAAAAATCTGTAAATGCCCACTCCACAAGGAAGGTGGGCTCATCTTGGGCGGCTGCCCGAGGGATCTCGGCTTTACAACTTTGCCGAGCAGCTACTTGGTCAGGAGCAAATACGTTTGTAAAATTATACAAAATTGATATCCTGGCTGAGGAGGACCTGGAGTTCTCTCATTTGGTGCTGCAGAGTCATCCGCACTCTCCCGCCCGTTTGGGAGCTTTGGTATAATCCCCATGGTCCTTACGGAGTCCCCAGCATCCACTTAGGACGTTAGAGAAAATAAGAATTTACTTACCGATAATTCTATTTCTCATAGTCCGTAGTGGATGCTGGGCGCCCATCCCAAGTGCGGATTGTCTGCAATACTTGTACATAGTTATTGTTACAAAAATCGGGTTATTATTGTTGTGAGCCATCTTTCAGAGGCTCCTCTGTTATCATGCTGTTAACTGGGTTCAGATCACAGGTTATACGGTGTGATTGGTGTGGCTGGTATGAGTCTTACCCGGGATTCAAAATCCTTCCTTATTGTGTACGCTCGTCCGGGCACAGTATCCTAACTGAGGCTTGGAGGAGGGTCATAGGGGGAGGAGCCAGTGCACACCAGATAGTCCTAAAGCTTTCTTTAGATGTGCCCAGTCTCCTGCGGAGCCGCTATTCCCCATGGTCCTTACGGAGTCCCCAGCATCCACTACGGACTATGAGAAATAGAATTATCGGTAAGTAAATTCTTATTTTTACACAGTGCGGCAGGTATCCCCATTTTACACAGTGCGGCAGGTGTCAAGTGGGGGGAGGGAGAGAGAGAGAGAGAGAGAGAGAGAGAGAGAATGAATACTTACAACTTGCCGCTCTTCGGGTCCCGCGCGCCGGCCGTCTCCTCTGTCGATGGTTATCTCCAGTCCTCCTCTCCTCCCTCTCTCTCCCCCCGAGCGCTCCTGCTCGGGTGGCGGGGCTTCGCGAAATGACGCGTTTGCGTCGTGACGTCACGACGCAAACGCGTCATTCCGCGAAGCCCCGCCCCCCGAGCAGGAGCGCTCGGGGGGAGAGAGAGGGAGGAGAGCAGTGGTCACAAAGTGCCGCGGCGGGCGCCCCGTGCGGTTGCACGGCTCGCCCGCCGCTAGAAACGGCACTGCGCCTCACAATCAGACTGCTGGCTTGCTGTGTTTTTTTTTTCAGGGAGAATTTGTGTCTTTCCAGGGGTAGGTGTGTGTGTGGGGGGGGGGGGAGGTAGGTAAATGGAGGCTATAAGTAGGAGCCTGCAATTTATCCCCCCCCCCCTCCACCTCCACCCAAAAAAAAGGGTGGAGAAATACATTGCAGGCTCCTATCTATAGCCTTCATTTACCTACACCCCACCCCCCTCCCCCCATCCTCCCTGGAAAAAGACACAAATCCATCCTAAGAAAAAACCCAGCAAGCCAGCAGTGTGACTGTGAGGCGCCCCCCAGAGCAACATGGAATCACATAATTTTTTTTTATTTCCTCTCTCTCTCCCACCCCCCCCCACACAAAGACACAAACCCAGCAGTCTGACTGTGACTGGGTGAGACTGACTCACTGACCGCGCTTATTCTGCAGCCAACAGTCTCTCACAGTGAGAGACTGCTGGCTGCAGAATAAGCGTGGTCAGTGAGTCTGTCAGTGCTACGCTACCTTTGAAATGCGGCCTACAGCTAATCCTCCGCAGCCGCTCCACCATCAGCACACAGCCACTGCCAGCCAAATTACCGTCCTCAGCTCAGCTTGCCCCTGGCGCCTGACGGACTTACAATGGCGCCCACCCGCTCCTCCGCGGCGTCTACCTAAACCGCCGGCGTTTCGCGTCATGACGTCACGGCGTCATGACGTCGGGACGCAATCGCGTCACAATGCATAGCTCCGCCCAGCGAGCGGAGTAAAACGGAGAGGAGGGGGGAATCAAAATACTGAATGCAGCTGCTGGCAGCATGAGCCGCAGTGGGCGCCCCGTGCAAATGCACGGCTCGCACGCCTGTAGAAACGGCCCTGTATGTATGTATGTATGTATGTATGAGAGAGGCAGTGTATGTATGAGAGAGGCTGTGTATGTATGTATGTATGTATGTATGTATGAGAGAGGCAGTGTATGTATGAGAGAGTCAGTGAATATGTATGTATGTATGTATGTATGAGAGAGGCAGTGTATGTATGAGAGAGGCAGTGTATGTATGAGAGAGTCAGTGTATGTATGTATGTATGTATGTATGAGAGAGGCAGTGAATATGTATGTATGAGAGAGGCAGTGTATGTATGTATGTATGAGAGAGGCAGTGTATGTATGAGAGAGTCAGTGAATATGTATGTATGAGAGAGGCAGTGTATGTATGAGAGAGTCAGTGAATATGTATGTATGAGAGAGGCAGTGTATGTATGAGAGAGTCAGTGAATATTTATGTATGTATGAGAGAGGCAGTGTATGTATGTATGTATGTATGTATGAGAGAGGCAGTGTATGTATGAGAGAGGCAGTGAATATGTATGTATATATGTATAAGAGACAGAATAAAATAGAAAGAGAGATGTGTGTGTGGCAGAAATAAAGGGAGATAATATATATGTAAAAGAGAGCGAGAATGAGAAAGACAGAGAAAAAGTAGAGAGTTGTGAAGGAATGAGAGAGTATAAATGTATATATGAGAGAGGCAGTGTATGGAAATGTATGTATGTATGTATGAGAGAGGCAGTGTATGTATGTATGTATGTATGTGGGAGGCAGTGTATGTATGTATGTATGTATGTATGTATGTGAGATGAATGAAATAGAAAGAGATAGGCAG
Source organism: Pseudophryne corroboree (assembly GCF_028390025.1). NCBI lineage: Eukaryota > Metazoa > Chordata > Amphibia > Anura > Myobatrachidae > Pseudophryne > Pseudophryne corroboree. The sequence goes on along the minus strand of NC_086449.1, from coordinate 554,033,939 downwards.
CTGGGTAGGGAGCCAGGATCAGGGAAGGTGGTGCCACTGAGTGTAGCTATGAAATAATTAATTATATCTTTGAGAGATAATGCAGTCAGACGGCTGGGAAATGTATAAGATGCCACCTATGAACTTTCACCTTAGTGACTGGGAAAGTGAGTAACTGATGACGTTGGGGGGCAGTAGGCAGACAATTTGCCTAGGGTGCCAAGAAACCTTGCACCGGCCCTGATTAAGTGGTTATCCTGCCCCTGACATAACCTATATGTATGTCTGTCCTAGTATTAATGTAGGCATGAGAAATTTTTCCTGATGCTTGCTGCCTTCCCTGAAATATCCCAGAGACTTTTTGTCAATCTAGCTAAACGTAGTCCGTGCTGGAAAGCGATGGTTTTACAATGTTAAATGAGACCATTTTTACCATTGTGCTGCAGTGGCAAAGTATTAAGTTGTGTCATTAGGTCTCCACTACCATGTGCATCTCCCTGAAGGGGAGGTCTATCAACTCGAGTAGTATGTTTTACTGTGTGTTTGTAATGGTATCTATTGTTGTGTATCTGTGTGTAATTATTGTTATACCTGTCTGTGTCTATATACTGCTGTGTGTATGTGATGGTTTTATATTGTGTTTCTGTGTGAATTAATATGCATTTTGCCAGCTAAGGAGCATGTCACTTTTTTAAATAATGCATGTCAAAGACAAAAGAATTGCTTTACATGCCTTATATTGTCTATGCTGCTTGTTTATACAGTAATATTTTATAAGGGTACACATATTCCAGCTTGGACAATTGGCTTTTGACTGTACTGGGCCATTTTTCCCTGTTAGCCAATAGCTTACTGAGGCTGTCCAAAGGATGTGATAGGCTGTGTGCACAGTGAGTTGCAGCCGATCCTTCTGGGAAGACGAGCTTGTCCTGTGATAGGTTACAGAGGCTGAAGCCTTCATTCATTAGCCATGTGTCTGAAGAGGACTGGTTGCTATATCCATTTCTCTATATTGACCAACTATGCCCAACACAGGCATAGAGAGATAAAGAGAGATGGCACTGATAGAGAGAGAGAAGGGTGGCTGTGAGGTTTATGGATCACTGGGTCTACCTGGATAAGGTCAACAGTCAATAGGTCGACCACTATTGGCCGGCATGGGAAAAGTGTCGACACTGAAAAAGTTAACACGGAACAGGTCGACACATGAAAAGGTCAACATGAGATTTTTTTTTCCCTTTTTGGTGTTTTTTTTTGCGTAACATTACCAGAACCCCAATTAGTCCATCTCGTCTCCTTGCATGGCTCACAAAAACCCGCTATGTTACGATTCCCAATCGTAGTCCTCGTGTATGGTAAAGTATGAAAAAGTATAAAATAAATAAAAATTGTAAAAAAAGTCATGTAGACCTTTTCCCATGTTAGCCTTGTCCTTGTCGACCAATAGTGGTCGACCTATTGACTGTCAATCTAATTACTATCGACTTACCATCCGGATATCGGCTGTGAGAGAGACGGGCGGAGAGTTTAGAAGTAAAGCAGTGAGAGGCAGACTGAGCACTGAGAGAAAGATAAGGAGGGATACTTCAATAATTCATATGTTATTAGGTAAATACATATCCGAGAAAAATGACACTGTTAAATTTGAATAAATGGTCGTGTGAAGCCCGAGAGGGAAAAATTCCCAAGACTCCCTCAAATATTCACCAATCATAACTCCAGGTTATCAAGTTCAGTATAATTATAGAGACAGAGAAGGAACTACTTGGGTTCTAGTTCACTTACCCAGTTTGGTGTTTTGAGAGATTGAAAACTCACCATATCAGTGTTTTCATCAATAACTTATCCTATATATATATATATATATATATATATACACACACACACACACACACACACACACACACACACACACACACACTAGACATGATGCTCCCTGCGGTGTACAGTATATATAGATTTTTCAAATGCCTGATTTGTATATGGGTCTCAAACACTTATTGTGACTCCGCCTACTGTCATATCATTGCCTGTGCCATTGGCTTTGCCTACTCAATGTGACTATGGGTAGTAGCGTGCTACAATGCCTACTTTTGTGTTGGCCATGCCTACATTTTATTTGGTCCCACCTACACGAGGACGCATTCAGTTACAATGGTTGCAGGAACCGGCCAGCTTGCGTAAACTAAAGGTTGCACAGGCTGGCTAGAATCCGGACCCACCCCCCTCCCAAAAAAAAACCGCTGCATCATGTCAATCATGCTGTGGTTGACAGGGCTGTAAGCGACATAGCAAGACCGGTTCTGCACATGTGTGGAACGGGTCTTGCGCCTGCGCAGACCACCAAACCATGTATATGTGTGCAGACCACTGGGTTTGTGTACAATTATGAGTCAGACCCTGTGCTTTGTGCAGTGCTAGAAGCCTTTTTTCAGGCTGCAACACCATCCTGATTGAGATTTATCTGCCAGCAAGAGGCCTAAAGATTATACAAGTAATAAAAGATCAGGCAATAAGAGTTATGGACTGATGGTGAATATTTGTAGTACAGAGCTTAAAATAGAAGCATTTGCTTTTGTTGATAATATTTTTTAATATATGTCAGGAGATATCGTAATGGTTCATTGTGTCTCACTCCATCATGGTTGGAAGAGCAATGTATTGTAACCACAGTGCACTTAAGGTACATTATGTGGTTTTCATAATAATAATAAGAACGTAATGTTCGTTCCATTCTAGTCCCATCTGCAGAGGAAGGCATACAGTGAATAGGAGCAGGCTGGCAATCATTCCAGGGATTAGGGAAGCGAAACCTGCATGTTATCCTGGGCTTGTGTTGTGCCTTTTGTTGTGTGCCACAGTCAATATGTGATGGAGAAATGTACCCAGCATTGCTCTCTCTTTGGAGAATAATTATTTTAGTGAGAGTCAGTCAATTTTGTGATGTTCATTTTGCAAGTTTTGTTTTGTATGCATAGTGGTGTATAGATGACATCAAAAAATGAAGGTTTTCCCATAAAGGACAGAAAAAACAGAGAGATTTACCTCTTTGTGGGGATACTCTTTGTTGTGATTATAATTAAAACTTAACTTTTAATAGGTATATAGTTAAAAAGTGGAGGTTTGAATCCAAAGTCCCAGAGTAAGCAATTGTTTAACTCTTTTCTGAGGAGTGTGTAAAAACGAATTAAATGGAATTGTCCTTCATACCAGGATGAGGATATAATTAGCTATATAGTTAGGTAGCCAATCGGGTGAAGTATAAGTTACTATGATATAGAGGTTTATATATCAGAGATAAGTATCACCAATAACATTTGTTGAGCACATTTTCAGAGAGAGAAGAAAAGAGAGAACATATAGTATACACCATTTCTATATGTAAAGGCAGCTGAAACACATACACTAAGCATATTACTTTTGTGTTTTTGCACAATGAACTTCTGTTAGAAGAAGATGCTTTAGTTCACATAAGGTTCTTATTTCCTATATCACCCCACTTTAATTGTTAAGTGCTCAAGTATGGCACAGTAAGTGGATAATAATAAACACAAATTTTGCCTTGAGTATAGAGTAAAGCTGTATGTGTTTCAAAGAAGGGATATTGTGGACGCTCGGAGGGGATCGTAATACAACGGCTGCTGGTTTTGTAAATATAAAATTTTGTTTATTGGTAAGAAAATTCTAACAAATAGACATTATGGCTAGAGTGCCATTAGCAATTCATATACACAATTAAATGAGAATAAAAATAAAAATCAAATTAAAACAATGATTAAAAATAATGACTGTGTCCTGGGCCTCAGAACTTGTAAATGTTTAGGTACCAACTCTAGTTAATGTTCTAACATTAACTAGAGTTGGTACCTAAACATTTACAAGTTCTGAGGCCCAGGACACAGTCATTATTTTTAATCATTGTTTTAATTTGATTTTTATTTTTATTCTCATTTAATTGTGTATATGAATTGCTAATGGCACTCTAGCCATAATGTCTATTTGTTAGAATTTTCTTACCAATAAACAAAATTTAATATTTACAAAACCAGCAGCCGTTGTATTACGATCCCCTCCGAGCGCCCACAATATCCCTTCTTTGTTTCTGTTTAGTACGGTGGATACCCAGGTCCACCATTGTGGGCAGCCAGAAGGGTGATACGTTTCTTTTTAATAAAAAAAATATATAGAATTTAAGTATTAATACTATCTTACTTTTTAAGAAAAAACCTTTTCAATCAGTGCCCACTTTTGTCTTCGGACTCCCTCTTTTTACAGTGTATGTGTTTCAGCTGCCTTTACATATAGAAATGGTGTATACTATATGTTCTCTCTTTTCTTCTCTCTCTGAAAATGTGCTCAACAAATGTTATTGGTGATACTTATCTCTGATAGATAAACCTCTATATCAAAGTAACTTATACTTCACCCGATTGGCTACCTAACTATATAGCTAATTATATCCTCATCCTGGTATGAAGGACAATTCCATTTTCATTTGTGTTTAACACACTCCTCAGAAAAGAGTTAAACAATTGCTTACTCAGGGACTTTGGATTCAAAACTCCACTTTTTAAATGTATAACTATTAAAAGTTAAGTTTTAATTATAATCACAACAAAGAGTGCCCTCAAAAAGAGGTAAATATTTCTCTTTTTTTCTGTCCTTTATGTGAAAACCTTCCTTTTTTTATGTCATTGTGAATTTCCCCAGCGGAGCACCACCAACACTCAAATGTTTATGGATTTACCACACAAAATATATAATAATAGTTGGTACACAAACCTGTTAACAACAATTATATCAGGCAGTGCAGGATCACCCAAAACTTTGTGTATATATGTAGATGTTTTATAGAAGAGTAACATCTTCACTGGATAACCACTGCCAATAAAAACACTTATTCACCCGTAAGCGTATCCAATTACATATGCCCAAAGCATTATCCCTGATAAATGCTGGGTATCAGGGCTAATTGGATAGCCCCCGGTGAATCCATTAACTGCGGTAAATTGACACAGCTAATTGGATACCAGCCTGTGTATTAGTTATATAATGCAGTGTATGAAGCTCTGCTAGGTTATTCTGTTTGTATACAGCAGCCTTCGTGGGATCTACAATATGGTGCCCCAACTACTTGTCATACATAACAGAAGATCCTGAGTTACGAAGTTATCATTGTACATTTTCTTGTGCTTTGCGGAGAGTACGTGGCGCCTTTTCTTCCTGTGCATTCTCCAGAAACAAGCGTACACAAGTAGTGTGATGCAGATTCATACACATTTTATGCACATCTCCACTGTGACTGCAGAGATGTAACGGGGCGTTATCACATTGCAATGTTCAGTCAAGGCATGTGTACAGAACGGAGGGTCATGTTCAGTTTGACAGAATCGTACCTGCACCAGTTTCCAGGCGTTCAGTGTAGGCTGGTGTATTTGCATCCTGACAATGACCAGTAGCAAATTAAACCTATGGGTTGGTGCTGGCGGACCACAAAGATACATAGAACACTGCATACAGGTGAAGATACGCACTTACCCATGCACGCCATGCAAGCTAATCTACGGCCAGTTTGTGTTCAGCTCAGCATCAGGCCCCTATGTCTGTTTCCATTGCAGATCAGATGTTCTGCTCAGAAGCTGTATATTTTACATGTCTGTGGTCTGTGTTACTATTGTGTCTACAAATCTAAATTCGTACCTAATATAATTGTTGTACTGTCTTAATGTTTTACCTTCTTACTTTAGGATCTGCAAACTGAGCGAGAAAGAAGCACCTACACTATATCTGGAGGCTGCACAGCACTTGTGGTTGTATACTTGCTTGGGAAGCTCTATGTTGCCAATGCTGGTGACAGCAGGTAAGCCTTCCTTGTTTTATATAACTGGCCTCATTTACTAATAATGTGATAAAGTAGAATTTGGATTCATTCTTGGCCTCCAACATTTTGTTGATAAAAAAATGTCAGGTAGGACTGTGTACTCTCTCTTTTCCTACCCATAACAATCGTCAAACACATTTGAATACTTCATAACTAATGTTTACTATCTAGCGTAACACTAATGGAAATCCAACAATACAGTGTTTGTCATTGAAAGTTATTTTCCTTTTATATAGCAACGAGTCTCTCATGACACATCTAAAGAGTGTTTTGTCATTGCAATTATGAAGAGCAGCTTACCACATCTGGAGATGTCAGCAATGGGATTCTGTATGTGGCAACAAAGCCTTTATGTGCCTCCATTCTAGTAGAACTACATTAAACACTATGGGCCAGATTTATCAAGCCTTGGAGAGTGATAAATTGCACGGTGATAAAGTGCCAACCAACCAGCTCCTAACTGCCATGTTACAGGCTCTGTTTGAAACATGTTAGGAGCTGATTGGTTGGTACTTTATCACCGTGCAATTTATCACTCTCCAAGGCTTGATAAATCTGGGCCTGTGTTTTTTTTACAGTGACTCATTACTTGAAAAAAGAAAAGCCATATGCAACATTTTGTAGCAATGGTACTCTTGTGTTATGATTATAACGTAATAAGGAAAATAATAATAATTTGGTTATGATCCTGTAGTTACTTTAGACCTGGTTTCCAGCAAATCACTGTATGGAAGCACACAAGGGGTTAATGTGTTGTGATGAGTGCTGTAGAAGTCTGCTTTGTGTATACTGTATGTATTTATTCCAAGGTCGGAAAAATAAATCTAATATCTTCTTTAATACAGTTACTCTCTCTGTTTTTTCCTCTTTTAAAATAACCACAAATACTGGGAATAGAATGTGGATTACTAGATTAGAGTTTGGACACACAATTGACTGTTTTGATACAGTGGATTGTGGTGGTTTGATACAGCAGATATTTACTATGCTCTCACCTTTCTGGTAAAAGGGTCAGTGTACTGTAGGCCTGATCTCAAGCACAAGTGAGGAGGAGAGGCTTTACTTCTGTAAAAGATGGACTGTTGCCAGGAACTGTCAGGACAGCTCTGCTGACCATTATTCCTTTATTAAAAGGAAAGAGGACTCCAAATACGTTTCTGCCTGTGAAAGGTCACACAAGCATTTTTGGCTCTGTGTAATAGGTCATAATTACTAAAACATACTTTCTCACAAGCTCTGTCCTTGCATGCGATTATTGATACATCCATGCGATGTATTCAATAATCGCATTGCGGATTGGGATGATGTTATCACTTCACATATGCATCCTCAGATGTGGATTGTGATAAATTGGCCCCATAATCCTTACAGATTATCACTATCCCCGGTAGCAGGTTGAGTATCCCATATCCAAATATTCCGAAATACGGAATATTCCGAAATACGGACTTTTTTGAGTGAGAGTGAGATAGTGAAACCTTTGTTTTTTGATGGCTCAATGTACACAAACTTTGTTTAATACACAAAGTTATTAAAAATATTGTATTAAATGTCCTTCAGGCTGTGTGTATAAGGTGCATATGAAACATAAATGAATTGTGTGACTGTAGACACACTTTGTTTAATGCACAAAGTTATAAAAAATATTGGCTAAAATGACCTTCAGGCTGTGTGTATAAGGTGTATATGTAACATAAATGTATTCTGTGCTTAGACTTAGGTCCCATCACCATGATATCTCATTATGGTATGCAATTATTCCAAAATACGGAAAAATCCCATATCCAAAATACCTCTGGTCCCAAGCATTTTGGATAAGGGAGACTCAACCTGTATATAAAAATGAAGCATATGTTTGCTGCTCAATCACAGCCAAACCTTTAATGTACATGACAATTGGCATAAGAATAGTGTAGAGGCAGTTTAGAACATAGGGCCATGCGTTTTCCGATAGTTTCCACTCACATTCCCGTTTTTTAGTTACTAGCGTGCCAACTCCACATTTTCAGTTCACAACCTGCCACGCACATCACATAATAGGGGAGATCTGTAGAGCAGTTAGTTTGTATCAGAGCGATAATAAGGTCAAGTAAAGAATATATACAAAACGCACACACAGGTTTCAGGCATAGTGCTGCACAGCAGTACGTCTGAGATTGCTTACCACAGAACTTCGGAATGAGTAGCTGCACGTAGTACAATCCACAATGTTAGTAATTTATAGTATGTCGGCATCTTCAGTCAGAATGGGTAGGAGTCTGCTACAATAAAAATGTCATGTCTACTGATTGCTGTTAAGTATAAATAGTCTGCAGCCATAAATTAACATCTACTGTCTGAGGGGGTAATTCAGACCTGATCGCTGCTGTGCATTTTCGCACAGCAGGCGATGAGGTACTAACTGCGTATGCACTGCAATGGGCACATGCGTTGGACAACAACAAAGTGTATCGCCGGTCAGCAACAGGATGGTGCGAAAATATTAATTGCACGGGCATTCGCACGGTGATTGACAGGAGGAATACGTTTGTGGCTAGTAACTGACCATTTATTGGAAGTGTCCAGAAAAAAGCAGGCATTTCCAAGCGTTTTGTGGGAGGGTGTCTAACGTCAGCTCCGGCCCCGATCAGCCTGATGTGATGGCACTGTAGGAGTAAGTCCTGGGCTGCGCACAGACTGCACAAAGTGAATTTTAGCAGCTCGGCGTACACATAGGATCGCACACTTGCACAGCAAATTTACACTCTTCCTGGAGGCGGCGACTATCTGAACACAGGACAGCAAAGTTTGCAGCCCAGCGATCAGGTCTGAATTACCCCCTGAGACCGCTATTCATAACATGCCACACTTCACAATGCAAATAATTTGAAAGCGGCTCCACACCACAAGGACATTTTTAGGAGATGTTGGGATATGTTTTAGAAAAAGTGTAAAAACAGTCCTGGTACTTTGAGCTCCTTAGCATTGCCGTCTGGCAGATAACTTGTAGCTGCAAGCAAACACTATTCTGCCATCCAGGCTCCGCTGTTCACATTCACTTTTGTTTGTACTGAAATACCAACTCCAATGCACATGTGTGGCTTGGGCCCATCCGCGCAGAGCACATAATGAGAACGCAGCACTGACAGGCGCACAGCCATTATCACGTGAGTGTGCAGTGATGACGTACACCCGTTAGGCACAGCCCTTTTGACTTTGTTGAAAACGTCACAGTAAAAAGGAGGACTTCACTACTATTGTGTTTTGTTCTTCATAACTCTGATGATGATAGGTTGCGAACTGTCCTAGGAAATGCCAGGAGCTACAGCTAGTACAAATGTATGTAAAGAGACACTATAGAAACCTGCAGTTTAGCATCAGGAAAACAGCCATCTTTACATTGTGCAACCATGCTGCATTGTGGGAGAGGTGGGAAATTATAACTATGGACATATTTTAGTGGGGGCATGTCCTAGCTCAACTCTTAACACTTTGTAAAAAATAGCTACCAGTATTTGCTTGCTACATACACAGTAGACCAGGCATTCCCAAACTCGGTCCTCAAGGCACACTACAGTCCAGATTATAGTGATATCCATGCTTAAGCACAGGTGACCAAATTAGTACCTCAGTTATTTTGATTTAACCATCTGTGCTGCAGCCTGGATATCACTAAAACCTGCACTGTTGGTGTGCCTTGAGGACTGAGGTTGGGAATGCCTGTAATAGACTACAATTTTAACTGTGTACATAAAAGAATTTGCATTGCAATATGATTAGTCCGGGTGTAAATTTACACTCTTTGGATGGGTTTACTCCCATATTCTCCCACAATTCCTCCATGCATCCCCCCCCCCCCCACCATCCCTTCCTTCCTCCGGTGTTTCACTCTCCTATTTCTCTATTAGTCCCATGTTCTTCCCCCTGTTCCTTCTGTGAGTCTCTTCCCCCTCCCCCTCTGCCTCCTGTGTCTCCGATCCCTTCCACTCCATACCTCCCAGCCTTTTCCTCTGGTGTCTCTCCCTCTTTCTGCCAAGTCTCTCCCCTCCATCCCCGTATTTTTCCTCTCTGTCCTATTCCTAACTTGTGGGTTGGGATTAATATGCCGGCGATTGAAATACTGACCGTGGCATCCTAATGGTTAGGATTCCGATAGGGGCAAGGTAAGTATACTTACTTTACCCCAATGCCCCCTTAACATGAACCCTCTTTGCCCGCAGCCTAACCCTAACCCTCCAATGCCACCACCCCCCTCCCCCTGCAGCCTGACCCTAAACCCTCACCCCCCATTGCTTACCTGTACAACGCTCATTCGGGAGCCAGGCAACCATTGTCGGGATTCCAGCTTCGGAATTTCGACTGCCGAGATCCTGACTGGATCCCCTCCCTTGTATCTTCCTTCTGTAATTCTGTCTCTTCCCACCCCCTATTTCTCCCAGTCTCTCCAGCCTCCTTCCCCCTATTCTTCCCCTGTCTCATCCCTTGTACCTGCCATGTCTTTCTCCCACCCTCTCCCTATTCCTATATATGCTTAATCTTATCAGCTGCCTTTTTTCTCCTACCCCTGAGTTATAAGAATGACACAAGATTCATTCTGCATACATTTCTATGTTTTATGTATGCTTTCAAAGGACAAGATTTGAAAGCGCTATTATTCTATAATGTATTTTCGTAATTATAGGAAAGCCATCAAATGTTGTCATTTCCCATGATTCAGCACGAAGGTCACTTTATTCCTTGTCTGCTAATTGTAGCCGAGTATAACAGCTCTGCTAACTGTGAAAGATGTAGCAACTAAATATCTGTACAGCTGACAACTATCTTGACTTTGTGTCATGTAAATGAATATGTTAGATGACTACTAATTTAGCCATACATCTGCTGCATTTTATTCCCTGCATTCCAATGAGGAAAGCTGTCATTATATCTTCTATTGTCTTTGCTCAATAACGTCTGTTACATTTTAACCTTTGAGTATAAGATTTTCAGCTCAAGTTTACAAGTAACTGAATTTTCAATTTCTAATCGTATTTCTGAAATATGGCTAGTTTATCATTGTTGACGACGGAAATACTTTTAGACATTTCCATTATCTAAAGAGCTCATCTGATTGTAGCAACATTCTTGTTCTAATGCTATGACCTTCTCTACCTTACAGTTTATCTCCTTGACTTTACTGCATGTCTTCCCAATTTGGTTTACCCTCCTATTGGTTTTGTTTACACCGTACTGGACCATTTACACAGAGTATGGGACATTACAATTACAAATTTTGGGGAGAAGATGGAAGAAAATATCTTGCCTGCTTTAAATCCAGAACACAAAATATTAAAGTTCAGCTATAACTTACAGTGCATGCCTGTTGGGAGATCAGGAGTGATTGTATGGATGCTGACTTACAAGTGTTTATTTGCTAAGCTTTTAATTTGTTCTGGTCAAAGAATTTGAAAGGGCGATAATATTACATGCAAAACACTTCTGATTTTGTATTAATATTATTGCTCTTTCAAGTCCTATGGCCAGTACTGCCAAGAAGTGATTGCTTTAAAAATGTACCCTTCAAACTAAAATATGTATGGACATGGTTGAGCTTTGTTTTACTCTAAAGGTGGGTACACACTTAGCGATATAGTGAACTGTGGGGCAGATGTATTAACCTGGAGAAGGCATAAGGAAGTGATAAACCAGTGATAAGTGCAAGGTGATAAACGCACCAGCCAATCGGCTCCTAACTTTTAATTTGCATATTGGAGCTGATTGGCTGGTGTGTTTATCACCTTGCACTTATCACTGATTTATCACTTCCTTATGCCTTCTATAGGTTAATACATCTGCCCCAATATCTCTCATTTTCCCCCTCCTGAGCGTGTATACCGCCGCTGACAAGCGACCCTCTGTCTCGGCCGTGCATGCAGCTCAATTTGGACTCATGGTCCAAAGCTGCATGCTCCGGCTAGTCGCGGCATGACATCACTGTGCTATATCATTAGTGGTATTGCACAGTGTGTTTGTCCGCCTTCGCCGAACACATCACCTAGTGTGTACCCACCTTAACTCCTTTGCTGGTGAGATTTTGCTCAGTTGTGCACTGGAAAAACCATCCGCAGCTAAAGATTTAAGGGGCCTACACACGGTGCGATTCTGCCTAAAGGAAATCTCCGGAGCCCAGAACCACCGATATTGACTATACACACGGTGCAATTTTAGCTATGTACAGTTTTCACTATACTACAAACTAGACCAGGCTTTCCCAACCACGGTCCTCAAGGCACACTAACAGTGCATGTTTTAGTGATATCCAGGCTTCAGCACAGGTGACTTAATTAGTAGCTCAGTTATTTTGATTTAACCATCTGTGCTGCAGCCTGGATATCACTAAAACCTGCACTGTTGGTGTGCCTTGAGGACCGTGGTTGGGAAAGCCTGAACTAGACTGTACACTTTATAGTCAAGATTGACCTGCCTGCATAGTCTATTTATTCTTGCAATACCGACCCTGCGGGAGCGTTCATCGGCATTGCAAGCTATATACACACCTTTCGATATGTTTTCTACCGATATGGACTACGTGTGTATCAGTGACGTGCGGTGGGGTGAGGCAGGTGCTCACCGCACGTCCCTGGTGTGTATGCAGCTTCAGAATAACTTACAACAATATAATTTCCTCTGACTTCTTACCCACAATCTGACTCCTCCTCACCGCTGGGGAGCAGGTAAAAAAAATATTTTTACTTTTTTTTTTTTTTAAGGCTGCTGTTCTTTAAATACCGCCCATCAATTTTTACGGTATGTGCAGATGACGTATCCCAGAAGGTAAAAAGAAAAACTCATTAAGGTGTTAGTATTGCTGCCTCCCAACACTGAGCTTTGTAATGTTATGGCACATAGTAATTGTTCTCCAGTGATCAGTGGCATAATGCCAGTCTACTCAGATCTGCACCATCTTTTGCCTAAATCTTTTTTTTCTTTCTTTTAAATGCATAGATCTTTTCCTGCATATAATTCTAAATGAGCGTCATACTGTCCCAGGCTGTTTGTTACTATTTTGTGCAGTGCGTCATGCAATACAGGGTGATTCTTATGCATGTACGGTATGTTTCCTATACAGTCAGCCATAGCATTGTCCTTTGTCTACAGTAATGCTTTTCATACAACACTTCTGATTTCATACTTTTTCATGTTTAAGTGTTTCATACATACAATTTCCAGGGACAATTTGTATATGCAATTTGTGCGGGAGGTAATTTGTACAAATAGAACATTACTTCTCCATCACACTACTCCACAGGGTACAATGATTATGTAACGCTATTGTATGTTTACTTCTGACAAAAAAGAGAAAAATCTCTTTATTGCTCATTAGTAAAACTATCTGAAAGTACCTGAGGTGGTAAGTGCCAATATAACCACTTATTCCTATGGGTAAAAAGTGTTGTTGCATTCTAAAATATTGTATATGATAAGACTGGATTACATCCTTCAACCACAGCATTCGCAAACAAATTTAATGGCCTTATCGGCAATCCACAGATAATAATTTTCCACCTTCCTCAGATACTAGTCTAGTGCCATAAATATTGTATAATCAAAAATTGTGTAATACAGCTAGTCACAAAGCTATTTCATTTGTCACTAAAAAAAAAAGTTTTAGTTGACAAATGTGACCTGTTGGAATTAGTCATTCAGCCTAGAACATACCATACTAATGTATATGTCAGACACAGTTGCCGTTGGCTCAGAAATACAGCCCTCATGTCCTATTTATTTTACTAACTGTGGAATAATATTTGTAAAATAAGGAATTCAACCATTTTTGGATTCGACACAATTCGACAGTCGAATCCCGGCCGCCAGGACCCGAATTCAACATATTCAATAAAAAACGGATTCGACAGTCCCGCTGTCGAAAAACGGACCGATTGACGAATAGTGTGCGTCCTGGATTCGACTTCATGGACGGCACAAAACTGTAAAAAAAAAAAAAAAAAAACCCTGAAAAAAATTGCGTGGGGGTCCCCCCTCCTAAGCATAACCAGCCTCGGCTCTTTGAGCCGGTCCTGGATGCAAAAATACGGGGGGGGGGGGGGGAAATGACAGGGGATCCCCCGTATTTTAACAACCAGCACCGGGCTCTGCGTCCAGCCCTGGTGCCAAATATATGGGGGACAAAACACGTAGGGATCCCCCGTATTTTTAACACCAGCACCGGGCTCCACTAGCTAGAGAGATAATGCCACAGCCGGGGGACACTTTTATATTGGTCCCGGCGGCCGTGGCATTAAATCCCCAACTAATCACCCCTGGCCAGGGTACCCTGGAGGAGTGGGGACCCCTTAAATCAAGGGGTCCCCCCCTCCAACCACCCAAGGGCCAGGGGTGAAGCCCGAGGCTGTCCCCCCCCCCCCCCCCCCCCAATCCAAGGGCGGCGGATGGGAGTCTGATAGCCAAGTGTCAGAAAAAAGAATATTGTTTTTTGTAGCAAAACTACAAGTCCCAGCAAGCCTCCCCCTCAAGCTGGTACTTGGAGAACCACAAGTACTAGCATGCGGGGGGGGGGAAACAGGCCCGCTGGTACCTGTAGTTCTACTACAAAAAAAAATACCCAAATAAAAACAGTACACACACACCGTGACAGTATAACTTTATTACATACATGCACACCGACACACACATACTTACCTATGTTGACACGAGGCTCGGTCCCCTTCTCCACGTAGAATCCACGGGGTACCTGTAAATAAAATTATACTCACAACAATCCAGGGTAGATCTGTCCTCTTCAGAGTTTGTAATCCACGTACTTGGCAAAATAATAAAACGCAAAACACGAGCCACGCACTGAAAGGGGTCCCATGTTTACACATGGGACCCCTTTCCCGACTGCCGGGACCCCCCCGTGACTGCTGTCAGAGAGGGTCCCTTCAGCCAATCAGAGAGCGCCACGTCGTGGCACTCTCCTGATTGGCTGTGCGTGTCTGAGCTGTCAGGCAGTGCATAGCGCATAGGCGCTCCATTATATTCAATGGTGGGAACTTTGCGTTCAGCGGTTGACCGCGAGTAACCTCGAGGTCAACCGCTGACCGCAAGTTCCCACCATTGGATACAATGGGGTGCCTATGTGCTACATTGTATCTCGAGTGCGCCGTCTGACAGCTCAGACGCGCACAGCCAATCAGGAGAGTGCCACGATCTGACAGCAGTCACGGGGGGTCCCGGCAGTCTGGAAAGGGGACCCATGTGTAAACATGGTACCCCTTTCAGTGCGTGGATCGTGTTTTGCGTTTTATTATTTTGCCAAGTACGTGGATTACAAACTCTGAAGAGGACCGATCTACACTGGAGTGTTGGGAGTATAATTTTATTTACAGGTAACCCGTGGATTCTACGTGGAGAAGGAGACCGACTCTTCGTGTCAACATAAGTAAGTATGTGTGTTTCGGTGTGCATGTATGTAATATAGTTATACTGTCACGGTGTGTGTGTACTGTTTTTATTTGGGTATTTTTTTGTAGTAGAACTACAGGTACCAGCGGGTCCGTTTCCCCCCCGCATGCTGGTACTTGTGGTTCTCCAAGTATTAGCTTGCGGGGAGGCTTGCTGGGACTTGTAGTTCTGCTACAAAAACAATATTCTTTTTTCTGCCACTTGGCTATCGGCCTCCCATCCGCCGCCCTTGGATGGGGGGACAGCCTTGGGCTTCACCCCTGGCCCTTGGGTGGCTGGAGGGGGAGACCCCTTGATTTAAGGGGTCCCCACTCCTCCAGGGTACCCTGGCCAGGGGTGACTAGTTGGGGATTTAATGCCACGGCTGCTGGGACCAATATAAAAGAGTCCCCCGGCTGTGGCATTATCTCTCTAGCCAGTGGAGCCCGGTGCTGGTGTTAAAAATACGGGGGACCCCTACGTCTTTTGTCCTCCGTATTTTTGGCACTAGGACCGGACGCAGAGCCCGGTGCTGGTTGTTAAAATACTGGGGATCCCCTGTCATTTTTCCCCCCCGTATTTTTACAACCAGGACCGTCTCAAAGAGCCCGAGGCTGGTTATGCTTAGGAGGGGGGACCCCACGCAATTTTTTTCAGGAATTGTAGCCCATTCCCACCACTTCCCACTGAAAAACATGCACTGATCTCTCCTATTTTTTTTAGTCAGTTAAAAAAAAATATATATATATTCTTTAAAAAAATCAATTAAATAGTACTTGTGGCTCCTAAATAGACAAACCAAGTAGATAATCCCTTCTAATATAAATAGATATGCTATTAGCAATCAAAAAAACACAAAAACCCCCAATGTTTTAAAAAAAAAATATTAGATCACGACCGCAAAATGAGGTGGAATGAAATTGACGAAATGACTGTCGAAAAGCACTGTTGTCGAATCGACATTCTTCAATTGAATATACTTTTGTCGAAAAGCCGCATTTTTACCATTGCAGACATGTCGAATTTGAGAAATGTCGAATTGCCAAAAGTCGAATCTGAAATGGCAGGTTTTTTGTCGAATAGTACTGTATTACATTGTCGAATCCAATCCGACAGTTTTTTTTTTTTTTTGAAAATGCCCCGTTTTTTCAACATTTCGGCAATTCGACCGCAATTGCATATGGCCCATAGGATTGTAACCCAGAATCTCTTCCTGTATTACAAACTAGTAAAACTGAATCATATTACAGAATACTTTTTGTAATGTTCTGGCTTACGAAATAGGGACTTTAAATATACCTGTCAAATGGACTGAGGGGGTAATTCCAAGTTGATCGCAGCAGGAATTTTTTTAGCAGTTGGCCAAAACCATGTGCACTGCAGGGGAGGCAGATATAACATGTGCAGAGAGAGTTAGATTTGGGTGTGGTGTGTTCAATCTGCAATCTAATTTGCAGTGTAAAAATAAAGCAGCCAGTATTTACCCTGCACAGAAATAAAATAACCCACCCAAATCTAACTCTTTCTGCACATGTTATATCTGCCTCCCCTGCAGTGCACATGGTTTTGCCCAACTGCTAATAAAAATTCCTGCTGCGATCAACTTGGAATTACCCCCCATAGTTGGGATCCCAACAGTGAGGATACAGACAGCGGTATCTCAACAGTCAGAATTCCGATAGATCTTAAAGGTAACTACAGGGCTTAGAGTCAGGCACTGGTTAGTCTGTGGTGGCGGGGGGGGATTAGGGTTAGGCTGGTTAGGTTTACGTTGCTGGAGGGTTGGAGTAGGGTTAAAATACTTATCAGGATCTATTGAGATTTTTTGAACGTCTAGGTGATGCTGTTGCCATTCTGACCATCTGGATACTGACTGCTGGGATTTTGTACCCAAGCCGTCAAATGCTATATAGAACAGAGGTATTATGTCCCCATCTAGATGCAAAGCTTTTGGTATCTTAGACACGGCAAAATTAATTAAAAAATTCTGGTCGGAAGTTCGCTCACATGCTATATTACATCTTTTATGTTTTCTCCCTTTATCGTCAAAGTGGGCGACTTTGAAAATTCCTAGCAAAACTGACAAAGGGCAGAAACTCCTAACCATCGTGTCTGTGGTAGCTAAAAAGTGCATCCTTTACCTCTGGATTCATCAAACCCCATCTTTGATATATGTAATTACTGTACAGTTCTAGCTTTACAACATCTTGCATAAAGAATAAAAAGACGAGATATTTTGTTACATTTAGGAAAGCGTAATTGACACTTTATCTGAAATGTTTATTTACTGTAACAAATTAAGATCTGTTTTCATTTGACTAATTGGTATAAAATGAAATTGCTTATCGGAGATCCACTGATTCAAACATTGCCTCAAAAGAGTCGGCTCAAGTGAATCCTACTAAATGTAAATTTATTTTTTTATGATTGTTTTGTATTATGTACACACTGAAACATCGGCGCTGCTTGTAGATTACATGATAATATAGATTTAGTTGCCTTCCTCATCTTTGTTTGTGATCTGTTCATATATTGTACCTCTACATGGAAATATATATTCGTTTATGTTACAACAACATTTGCAGATCCAATATGAAAATACAGGCCATGGATTCACTAGGAAATAGTGACCTCACAGCATAAATGAGCCAGTTAATTCAGTTAGATTAGCAGCAGTGAGTTTAATGTTGGCACACGCTTCTAGTGACAGTATAGGCTGAATTCCCATCACTTTCATACCAGGAATTGTCTGCATACCTTATATGTAGAACTTAGGGACCTGACTCAGGGATGGAAGCAGCTTGTTTGCGCTTGCGTCTGTGGCTGGACTCGTGGCTGCCAGTATATGCATACGCTAGTATCGGCCTTTTCTCTGGTGTACAAGCCTGTGTCTGACTGTGCAAGAACTGAGACGCCCATTTTCTATGGCTCTGCGTACAGTAATAGCAGGGTGATTCATAAGACGTCACCATTGCTGCACCATCGACACTTACACCAGCCCTATGGCAGGTGCAGGTTCTCAGTCTGACTCTGGCCTCCTACAGCTGTGCATCTGGGAACGCAGTCACTTTCACCCGAATAGCACACACACCCATGAGACAGACCGTTCACTTCTAGCCACCTCCCAGTCACTGCATGGGAACGTTCATCACTTTCCCGCCACATTTCTGATAACATGTCTCTATTTCAACAGCATCTCTGTTTCTTGCATGCGCCATAGGGGATTTTAGAAACGTTCATGCAATTGCTAATCTCTCCACTGCGTGCACACCGGCACCGCGTGCGCCTCTGGATTAGACCGAGGTCGTTTTTTTGTTATACTATATGATCTGGACATTTTATCTGCTGTATGGGAGATGGCACAGAGATCCATTGTTGGGTTTTGAATTAATAACTTATTTCATTTTGACGACTTTATTTGTATCTACGAATTACTTATATTAGTTTATTAAAATATAAATTGAAGGAAACGTTACAAAATTATATAGCATGTTAAATTCTTTTTATTAGTTTTTGGTAACAAAGTATTACAGGGACCTGACCAACATAGAGATGCGTTTCTTTTGCTGCTGACCCCAGTTTAGGTGACAGTATGGGATAAATTATCAAACCTTGGGGAGAGATAAAGTACCAACCAATCAGCTCCTGTCAATTTCCATGCTGTTTGATGAATAACAGAAATTGATTAGTTCGTACTTTAGCACTCTCCAATTTCTCTCTCCAAGCTTTGAGGGGAATTCAAATGTCGGCGATTATCTCGCCTGGACGAATTACACACTTCACGGCAGCAGGCTCTCGCACAAAAGTGTTCGCTACCCCTTTTACCTGCGAATTGCCCAGGTAAAAGGTATGAGACAGGGTGCCATTGGCAGCGTTTAAACGTAATGGCTATGGCAGTTTGCACCCTTCGCCAGCAATTAAATTCCCCCCTTTATCTCTCACCAAGGTTTGATAAATATTCTCCATTGGTTTGCATTTCTTGAATGTATTATGGCCTTTCTGTATAGCTATAATTGGACACAAAATTGTCCTGGGAGTAAATTGCAAGACTTTCTTGTCCTGACAGCCTGAGTTTTTACTAAATTTAACCTTAAGATTTGTTTACAAATGTAACAGATCTGACACTTCTTCAGGGTAGATTTATTAGGAAGTGTGCAATATTTACATAGGGCCTAATTCTGAGTTGATCGCAGCAGCAAATTTGTTAGCAGTTGGGCAAAAACATGGGGGTAATTCCAAGTTGATCGCAGCAGGATTTTTGTTAGCAATTGGGCAAAACCATGTGCACTGCAGGGGAGGCAGATATAACATGTGCAGAGAGAGTTAGATTTGGGTGGGGTGTGTTCAATCTGCAATCTAATTTGCAGTGTAAAAATAAAGCAGCCAGTATTTACCCTGCACAGAAACAAAATAACCCATCCAAATCTTACTCTCTCTACACATGTTATATCTGCCTCCCCTGCAGTGCACATGGTTTTGCCCAATTGCTATCAAAAAAACTGCTGCAATCAACTTGGAATTACCCCCCATGTGCACTGCAGGGGGGGCAGATATAACGTGCAGAGAGAGTTAGATTTGGGCGGGGTGTATTCAAACTGAAAGCTACATTGCAGTGTAAAAATAAAGAAGCCAGTATTTACCCTGCACAGAAACAAAATAACCCACCCAAATCTAACTCTATCTGCAAATGTTATATCTGCCCCCCCTGCAGTGCACATGGTTTTGCCCAATTGCTAACAAACTTGCTGCTGCGATCAACTCACAATTACCCCCATAATCCGTTACCTTAACATTCTTGTATGGTTCCAATTTAAAAAACAAATATCAATGATCTGTTAATGTAATAATTATTTTTTAATGTGAACTTTTTTGTGTTGTCTTTTAGGGCTATAATTATCCGAAATGGAGAAATCCTTCCAATGTCTTCAGAATTTACACCGGAAACCGAGCGTCAGCGGCTTCAATACCTTGTAAGCTACAACCAATGCTATTGTGATCCAGTGTGAAAACGACTAGTTACAGTATAAGATTCTGTCCTAAATTTTGCATTGCTGTGACCTCCTTTAGTGTTAGTACAATTTGTAACTATCATTGCTTGTCCTCTTAATAGAGTAAGGAGTCTATTTACTAAGCCTTAGATGGAGATAAAGTGGACAGAGATAAGTACCAGCCAATCAGCTCCTAACTGCCATGCCACAGGCTGTGTTTGAAAAATGACAGTCAGGAGCTGGTTGGTTCGGATTTTATGTCTGTCCACTTTATCTCCATCCAAGGCTTAGTAAATAGACCCCTATATCATGTAGATCATGCAGCAAGAGGAAATAGGCAAATGCTCATTGTATTGGTCAAGCTACACTATGACTTCCTCCCCAGCAGCTCACTTCAGCAATTCGTATCACCCAATTATTTTACGTAATTTAAAAATAGACTATCATGTCCATGCATTCGGCATTGACAAACTGCTGCCACTTCACCACTGTACCTCTACCACTGTCAGTGAGGAAAACCATGCCCACCCGGCCTGAGGGGCAGACCCAAGTAATGGCCCTCACACACTGGCCGATATGTCGGCCGTTCTAATTGCTAATCATTTACATGGCAAAATCAGTCTGATAATAAATGTATTGACATTAATGCCATTGACTAATCTGTGTTGAGTTTCACCATAATAGGCGTCAAAATGTGACAATGTACCTTAAATCTCGTTCCACCATTTTCACAAACAAATGTTACCACCTTATTATTACTATGATCTTTTTCATCCCCATATAGTTTTTTTTTATATTTACAGTTGACCTGTTCTCCCCTGCTAGCCACACAGTAGTACCTCTTATACACGTTACGCCATACAGTAGTACCTCTTATACACGTTACGCCACACAGTAGTACCCTTATACACGTTACGCCACACAGTAGTATCTCTTATACACGTTACGCCATACAGTAGTACCTCTTATACAGGTTATGCCACACAGTAGTACCTCTTATACACGTTACGCCTCACAGTAGTACCTCTTATACACGTTACGCCATACAGTAGTACCTCTTATATACGTTACGCCACGCAGTTTTACCTATTATACACATTACGACACACAGTAGTACCTCTTATACACATTACACCACACAGTAGTACCTCTTATACACGTTACGCCACACAGTAGTCGTTACGCCACACAGCACGGTGGTAAAGTCCAGCCAATCAGCTACTAACCGCCATGTTACAGGCTGGGTTTGAAAAATTATAGGAGCTGGTTGGCTGGTACTTTTTACCGTGCAATTGATCACTTTTCGAGGCTACCAAGATTTATCTCGGCAATGAGTTAGATCCTTTTTTCCTGCAATCTGACCGGCAGCTTCCCGGGAGCCCTGCGATGTGCTACTTGAGTGTATTTTTTACATGCGACTTATCTCATGCGATCTAACGTTATTAAACCTATTTCTATGCGATTGAGATAAATATAATGGTCAGCCTGTGTGATCTGCGACTACGATGCAAGGCACACAGAAATGCACCTCACATCACAATCGCATGAAAAGGACATGTGGTGTGACACTTTTCATGCAGTCCGTCTCAGTAATTCGTTTCAATCGCATAAAAAGAGCCCGTATCGCACTAGTGGATGGGGGCCTTTAGTTCATCTGGCCCTATAGTCTTTGTGCGTCTGCGACTGTATCTGCAGACAAAATGTAATGTTAGTGTTTAGTAGGAAAACTCTGTAGATTACGATTTCGTATGCACGGTCGCACACGGGATATAGGCATGCCGCATATTGGGGGTCATTTCAACCCGATCGCACACTGCACTTCTTCGCAACCGTGCGATCGGTTTGGAACTGCGCATGCGCGGGCACCGCAGTGTGCCGGCGCATGGCAGTCATCGTTGCCTAGCGATTGCCTCTGAGACAGGAGGGGGCTGAACGGCAGCGTTTAGCCGCCATTTAGGGGGAACGGTCCGGCCAACGCAGGCGTGGCTGGACCGTTGGGGGGGAGGGCCGCGGCGGCTGCGACGAGTAACTCCCGGCCAGCCGCAGGAACTGCGCTGGCCGGGAGTTACTCTTCAAATACAAAGGCATCGCCGCTGTGTGATGCTTTTGTATTTGTGCGCGGGGCGGCACAGACATGCGGGGCGGGCTAGCCCTGTGCTGGGCGTCCCCCCGCATGTCTGAGTTACGATCGTAGCTGTGCTAAACTTAGCACAGCTACGATCAACTCGGAATGACCCCCATTATTTTAATCAGCATAAGCTACAAAGTTACGCCACATCATGGGCTGTTTAACTTACCAGGAGGATAGATGTGTTTGGACACATCTGTGCCTGTTACTAATCAGGGTCTCGGTTCTTGCGATTTGCTGTTGCAACAGCAGAGACAGCAGGTCCCAGGTGTGTGAGGGGGAAGAGCCAACAAAGGAGGGAGGGGCCATGTACTACAGCATATGCCCTGCCCCTTTTATTTAAATTGGTGCAGTTTCCTTGTTGGATATCCATCCCTAGGCTGGGATGGGCATCTGGGGTAGGGGCCCTAGGGGAGGGAGAACTGCAGCACATGCCCCCTGGGCTCCCTGCTTATTCCTGCTCTGTGGCGCATAAAATAGAACTGGAGAAATGGAATAGATCAGAGTGCCCCCTTTCATGGCTGGTGCCTGGAGAGGAACTGCTGCCACTGTCTCCTGTATTTATGCCCCTGCATCATATCAGTTGTAAAACACACATAGCAGTTGGCAAATCCTCTGAATAAGAACACTGTCTCTGTAGGGTGTACTATTTAAATGAGTGCTAATTAATGGCAGTCTGGTGAATGCAGGGGTTATCAGTAGTGTGATAAGGCCAGGATCTATCCTACCGTATTCAAACACAGTCTTGTAATCTTGATCCCTGTTTAAGAAGTGTAGTGCCGTCCTTGCTGAACGATGTAGCGATGGTGCTTTCTGCCGGCAGACACCTGTCCGTTTGGCTCCGTTGTATCTTCCTCCCGGGCGATATACGGAGCGGGATCGATTGCTCCGCGATCTACGCGTTTCACCTAGTAAGACTTCGTCAGGATTGCGGTGACAGTGTTCTTATTCAGAGGATTTTGTTTCCCGGTGGGGTAAACCGCAAGCAAGTGTACCCACAGGGATTGCTTTACATGTTTGTCTTGTCCTGTATGTTTTGTTTGTCCATTTAATACCGGTATTAATTAATTAAGCCTTTTAATATTTTACAAATCTATTCTTGTTAAACCATATAAATCACAGAGTTTACTGAAATTACAACTGATGTGTGATTATATTTATCCCTTATAATGTGAATATCTAAGTTGTAGTACACATAGAATTCTTTCACCCATACAGACTTTGGTGAGCGCTGAACTATATTGTTTGGAAGCTACTTTATCATAGAAATCTGGTGTGGATTATTAGATCTACACTAAAAAGGTCTACCACTAATGGTAGACATGCATTAGGTCGACAGGGTCAAAAGGTCTACGCAGGCAGTAGAAAAAGTTGACAGGGTTTAAAGGTCGACATGGAAATGGTTGACACAAAAAAGTAGACTTTTTTTTTTTTTGGGGGGGGGTGTTTTGTCACACTACTGCTACAAACATTTATCATTTATGCTGTGAGGTCACTATTTCCTAGTTTGAGAGTGTGGGCTGGCTCTATGCCCCTCCTACCAGACTCCGTTTAGAAAATGTGCCCAAAGGAGCCGGTCACAGCTAGGGGAGCTCTACAGAGTTTCTCTAGTAAAGTTTGTCTTAGAGTTTATGATTTTACAGGGAGGCTGCTGGAAACAGCCTCCCTGCTTCGTGGGACTAAGGGGGGGAGTAGTGTCCGTCCTGTGGGGTCTGAGCCACTATCTCCGCTGACAGGACACTAAGCTCCTGAGGGGATAGATCGTTCCCCGCCACAGGGGATCGCTCACCCCGGCAGCATGCCGCCACCCCCTTTCAGAGCTGAAGATTTGTGGCGCGTGAGTTACCGACCCCCCTAGCAAGCGGGGGGGCCGGTGTGAAGATGGCGGCATCAGGGTATGGAGCGCAGTATTTACTGCGCTCCGGAGGCTCAGCGGTATATAGTGCGGCGCTGTGAGGGGCACTCGGAGCCAGCGCCTACACCCTACACTGGTCACACAGCCTGTCGGGGTCCCCGGATCTCAGCCAGCACAAATCCTCAGGTCAGTATAATCCTATGAAGAGCGGGAAGACAGCGACATTTTGGGGGCGGAGCTTCTCCTCAGAGCGGACCCAGCAGCATTCAGCGTCATATTCCTGCCTGCACAACGCTGTCAGTGAAGAGCAAGTCCCTCCACAGCAACTCCAGCTATCTATCACGGCACCAGGGGGTTGTAGAAGGGGGGGGAGGGGGGTGCTGCAAAACGACTGTGTAACCTAATAAGGTGCACAGTCAGTGCTGATAGGGGGTCTCCCTTTATATTAAAAGCGCTGTGTGTGGGTTGGCTCCAATCTCTGTGTCTCTCTTGCCATTCTTGGGGGTGAAACTCTGTCTGCCCACCCGTGTGTGTGTGTGTGTGTGTGTGTGTGAGTGAAGTGTCTGTGGTCTCCATTAAGCAATGTCTAAAGACTCTGTGTCATATGCTGCAGAGCATATGTCTCAGGATGATCCCATTCCATGTAATCAGGATTGCACTGGTTTAGCACAGATTCCAGCAAGGGAGCCTGAGTGGTTATCCTCTATCAAATCTATGATTTCTCAGATTTAAAATAGGGTTGCACAAAATGAATCTGCAACTCAGGCTTTACAGAACTCTATGGCAGTCTGGCCCAGTTCTGGTACATCAGGGCTCCCTGCTGTATATTCACATAAACATGCTCTTGCTCAGATCATACAGGATGATACCGTTACCGATTCTGATACTGCAAACGGTGACGGGAATGTGTGGCGGGGGGGCTGCATCTCTTGCTAAAGGGGTGCAGTTGATGATAGAGGCTATTAGGGATGTGTTGAATATTGCTGATACAACACCTGAGCAGGTTGAGGAGGCTTACTTCACTGAAAATAAGAAAGCCTCGCTAACCTTCCCTGCGTCAAAGGAATTAAATGCTATCTTTGAAAAGGCTTGGGAAAACCCGGATTCAAAAATTCCAGATACCTAAAAGGGTTCTGGTAGCGCTTCCTTTTCCGGTAGAGGATAGGAAAAAATGGGAAAACCCGTCTATTGTTGACGCGTCAGTATCCAGAGTCTCAAAAAAGGTGGTTTTAGCTGTTCCAGGATCTATCGCCTTGAAAGAGTTTGCTGATCGTAAAATTGAGAATACGCTTAACTCCATGTACACGGCTTCTGGGGCAATCCTACGTTCCACTATTACCAGTGCTTGGATTGCCAAAGCTATAGTAAAGTGGTCAGGCACGTTACTTGAGGACTTGGATACTATAGAGAAATGTGATGTTGAATTGTTTTTACATAACATTAGGGATTCGGCAGGATTTCTGGTAGAATCCATGAAAGACCAGGGTTCCATGGCTGCAGGGATTTCCTCCATGTCAGTATCAGCTCGTCGAGGACTGTGGTTGCGCCAGCGGTCTGCCGACGCGGAATTCAGGAGAAGTGTGGAGACCCTACCCTACACAGGTCAGGCTCTCTTTGGGGAAACGTTAGATGCGTGGATCTCCACGGCTACAGCTGGTAAGTCACTATTTCTTCCCTAAGCTACACCTACTCCGAAGAAACCCTTTTCTTCAGTTACATCACAGCCCTTTCGGTCTAACAAGCCCAGAAAGGCCAAGCCATCCAACGCCTTCTTTCGGGGAGGTCGGCCCAAGTTCAAGAAACCTGCGGCTTCAGGTTCCCAGGAACAGAAACCTGCTTCAGGTACACCAAAGTCCTCCGCATAACGGTGGACTGCACGCCCCGGAGGTGGGGCCGGTGGGAGCGAGACTCAGACATTCAGTCATGTCTGGGTGTCCTCCGGCCTGTACCCCTGGGTGCAAGATATTGTGTCCCAGGGGTACAGGCTGGAATTTCAAAATCTCCCTCCTCACCGATTTTTCAGATCAGGCTTGCCAGCTCTGCTGGCAGACAGGACTGTCGTGCAAGAAGCCGTCCAGAAGTTGGTGGAGGCACAAGTTATTGTGCCAGTACCTTCTCATATGCAAAACAAGGGTTACTATTCTAGCCTTTTCGTGGTACCGAAACCGGATGGTTCGGTCAGGCCCATTCTGAACTTAAAATCACTAAACCCCTTTCTGAGGAAGTTCAAGTTCAAAATGGAGTCTCTAAGGGCAGTGATATCAGGTCTGGAGGAGGGGGAATTCCTAGTATCCCTGGATATCAAGGATGCGTACCTCCAAATTCCGATATGGCTGCCGCATCAAGCTTATCTTTGATTCGCATTGTTGGACTGTCACTTTCAGTTCCAGACCCTCCCATTCGGGCTCTCCACAGCACCGAGGGTATTCACCAAGGTGATGGCGGAAATTATGATTCTCCTCCGCAGACAGGGGGTGAACATAATTCCGTATCTGGACGATCTGCTGATGAAGGCATCGTCCAAGGAGAAGCTGTTTTGGTCCATAACACTCATGACCCAGCTTCTCAGGGAACATGGTTGGATCATGATTCTTCCAAAATCACAATTGGAACCAACCAGGAGGTTGGCCTTTCTGGAATGATCCTCAACACGGAGGTGCAGAGGGTGTTTCTTCCAGAGGAAAAAGCGTTGGTGATACAAACGATGGTCCAGGATGTCCTGAAGCTAGCCCGGGTGTCAGTTCATCAGTGCATTCGCCTTCTGGGGAAAATGGTGGCCTCTTACGAGGCTCTGCAGTACGGGAGGTTTCACACTCGGTCCTTCCAACTGGATCTCCTGGACAAGTGGTCGGGATCCCAGCTACACATGCACCAGAGAATACGTCTGTCGCCAAAGACCAGGATTTCACTCCTCTGGTGGCTGCAATTACCTTACCTTCTGGAGGGCCGCAGGCTCGGGATTCAGGACTGGATCCTTCTAACCACGGATGCAAGTCTCCAGGCTGGGGCGGAAGGTGGTCAAGTCTGGAAGCCGGCCTGCCAATAAACATTCTGAAACTAAGAGCCATCTACAACGGTCTTCTCCAAGCGGCCCATCTTCTGAGAAATTGGGCCATTCAAGTACAGTCGGACAATGTGACAATGGTGGCTTACATAAACCCAACAGAGCGGAACGAAGAGCAGAGCTGCAATGGCAGAGGTAACCAGAATCATCCTCTGGGCAGAAAAGCATGCATTGGCGCTGTCAGCAATCTTCATTCTGGGAGTAGACAACTGGGAAGCGGACTTCCTCAGCAGACACGATCTCCATCCAGGGGAGTGGGGCCTCTATCCGGAGGTGTTCAAGGAGGTAACAGATCTTTGGGGCATACCCCAGATCGACATGATGGCCTCTTGTCTCAACAAGAAGCTTCAGCGATATTGTTCCAGGTCGAGGGACCCGCAAGCAGTGGCGGTGGACGCCCTAGTGACTTTGTGGGTGTTCCAGTCAGTGTACGTGTTTCCTCTCGAGTTCTAAAGCTCATAAGGAGAACAAGGGTTCAAGCGATCCATTGCTCCAGACTGGCCAAGAAGGTCTTGGTACGCGGATCTTCTGGATCTACTGCAAGAAGAGCTGAGGCCTCTTCCTCTTCGGGACGACCTGCTGCAGCAGGGGCCTTTCGCCTATCAAGACTTACCCCGGCTACGTTTGATGGCATGGAGGTTGAACGCATGATACTAGCTCAGAAAGGCATTCCGAACAAGGTTATTCCTACCCTGATACAGGCTAGGAAAGGAGTAACGTCTAAACATTACCATCGAATTTGGAAAAAATATGTATCTTGGTGTGAGTCCAAGAAATTTCCTGCGGTGGAGTTTCAACTGGGACGGTTTCTCCATTTCCTACAAGCTGGTGTGGATATGGGCCTAAGGTTGGGATCTGTGAAGGTCCAGATTTCAGCCCTATCCATTTTCTTCCAAAAGCAATTGGCTGCCCTCCCTGAGGTTCAGACTTTTTTGAAAGGGGTTCTGCACATCCAGCCTCCCTTTGTACCGCCTACGGCGCCTTGGGACCTTAACGTGGTGTTGCAGTTCCTCCAATCGGACTGGTTCGAGCCTCTACAGGAGGTTGAGGTCAAATTTCTTACGTGGAAGGCTGTCACGTTGTTAGCTTTAGCTTCTGCTAGACGCGTGTCGGAGTTGGGGGCTTTGTCCTGTAAAAGCCCATACTTGATCTTCCACAAAGATAGAGCTGAGCTCCGGACATGTCATCAGTTTCTTCCGAAGGTTGTGTCGGCATTTCATATCAACCAACCTATTGTGGTGCCAGTGGCTACTGACTCCTCAATTTCATCAAAGTCCTTGGATGTTGTAAGGGCTCTAAAAATCTATGTGAAGAGGACTGCTCGTCACAGGAAACCGGACTCTCTGTTTGTCCTGTATGATCCCAAGAAAATTGGGTGTCCTGCTTCTAAGCAGACGATCTCTCGCTGGATCAGGTTCACTATCCAGCATGCGTATTCTACGGCAGGCTTGCCGTGTCCTATGTCTGTCAAGGCCCACTCTACTCGAAAGGTGGGGTCTTCCTGGGCGGCTGCCCGGGGTGTCTCGGCGTTACAACTTTGCCGAGCTGCAACTTGGTCTGGGGCGAACACGTTTGCAAAGTTCTACAAGTTTGATACTTTGGCCTCTGATAATCTGAATTTTCAGTCAATCAGTTCTGCGGGAGCCTCTGCGCTCTCCCTCCCGTTCTGGGAGCTTTGGTACATCCCCATGGTACTAATGTGGACCCCAGCATCCTCTAGGACATAAGAGAAAATAGGATTTTGGTTACCTACCGGTAAATCCTTTTCTCGTAGTCCGAAGAGGATGCTGGGCGCCCGCCCAGCGCTTTGTTTTCCTGCAATTGTTATCTGGTTCAGTACAACTTTGTTCTTAGTTAAGTACTGCATTGTTACTTGGTAAGTAATGTTTTCAGCGGTTGCTGAGTTTTCAAGCTAAGTTAGTTTGATGTGCCTTGTATGTGTGAGCTGGTATGAATCTCGCCACTATCTGTGTTAAATCCTTCTCTCGAAGATGTCCGTCTCCTCGGGCACAGTTTCTAGACTGAGTCTGGTAGGAGGGGCATAGAGGGAGGAGCCAGCCCACACTCTCAAACTCTTAAAGTGCCAATGGCTCCTGGTTGACCCATCTATACCCCATGGTACTAATGTGGACCCCAGCATCCTCCACGGACTACAAGAAAAGGATTTACTGGTAGGTAACCAAAATCCTATTATGAAGAGTAGTGAAGAGCTCCTGGGTATTAAGTTTAGTCCTTCTTCCTAGTTTTTAAGACGGGGAAGCAGTGAGGATCCCGGCAATAACAATGCCGACGCCAGGATCCCGCGCAGTGCTACAATCCAGGAGCCGGAATCCCGACGCTACAGGCTTTGCTCCCTCTATGGGTGTCCACAACACCAATAGTGGGAGAATATAACCTGTGGCGAGCGCAGCGAGCCACCGTGTCCGCAACGTGGCAAGTGCAGGGAGCCCACAAGGAGCTTTCTAGTGCTCGCCCCGCTGCCGGCATCCTGGTAGCCGGGATGCCGCTGACGGTATACTGACAGCCGGCATTCCGGCCATCGGTATTATAGACTGAACCCTGAAGTTCTATGTAGAAGAAAAGATTGGAAACGTCTCAGATGAATTCATCTGTAGTTGTGGCAGTGTGCAGTTGTGTGTACATGCCCTGTAAGCACACATTCCTTGGTTGAGGATCGGTCTCAGGGCAATTAAGACATCTGCCAGTTAGTGCTTAGAGGACCAAACGATCACTCTTGACTATGAAAAAGAAGAGTTATTTTTCCATCACAAAGAGAAGCCCCTAGTGCCAGTGGCAAAACAACTGCCATCGCAATAAAGATCTGGGGGTTTATTTGCTAAGCACTGGGTTCTAAAACCAGATGCTTAAAAGGGCAATGATTTTACTAGCAAAACACAGCTCGTAAAAGCATTGCTCTTTCACATTTTGGGCATAAACATAATTGGAAGCGTTGGTTTTTAGAGGCTTAGTAAATAAACCCCAAAGAGTTTTAAAATCAGCGATTTCCAGTTTTGCATAAAAAGGTGCAAATCTGATTGGTATCTGTCACTGCTGAATATTTTTATTTTAAGATAAGTATAAAATACATCATGCTTAGCATACAAAGCCATAAACTGATGACTAAACACTTCAGACAGCAGAGATGTTTGTTTTCTATGGTGCCTTCAGTGTTGGCTGCTTATCCGTCTATGCTGCTGTAGTGTTGGCAGTGAATGCACAAGGGGAGGGTGTGTTTGGGCGCTGCTGGGGTGTTAGGCTGGGTACACACCAGACGAAGTGGTTGTCTGCCGACGGGATGATCAATCTACTGGCCATCCTGTACACAGAGAATGATGTATTGCACGATCGCATGACATATCGTTCAGTGGCCACATCCAGAAGTGTGGTGTCATTCAAAATATCTTTGATCAGACTCTATGAAGACCCGTGGGAAAACTCAGTAGTCCGTACACACTGGACGATATGCACAATATATCTTTCCAATTCACCGGATCGGGCGATATATCGTCTAGTGCACAGGTTCTCAAACTCGGTCCTCAGGACCCCACACAGTGCATGTTTTGCAGGTCTCCTCACAGAATCACAAGTGAAATAATTAGTCCCACCTGTGAACCTTTTAAAATGGGTCAGTGCGTAATTAATACACCTGTGCACTTGCTGGGTTACCTGCAAAACATACACCGTGCGGGGTCCTGAGGACCGAGTTTGAGAACCCCTGGTCTAGTGCATAGGCCTGCAATCTCTGTCCTCATTACACCACACAGTGCATGTTTTGCAGGTAACCCAGCAGGTGCACAGGTGTATTAATTACAGACACACTTTAAAAGGTCCGCAGGTGGAGTTAATTATTTCACTTGTGATTCTGTGAGACCTGCAAAACATGCACTGTGTGGGGTAATGAGGACCGAGTTTGCAGATGTGTGTACCCAGCTTTAGTAGTGAATGCAGGTGGAGGAGAGTGTGTCTGGGTTATGCTAGGCCAGGTGCTAGTAGTGAATGCACGGGTAGGGTGTGTATCTGGATCATGCTTGCCTACCTGACCCTCTCCATGAGGGAGAAAATGCTCTGTTCCTGGTAATGTATGATTGCCATCACCTGTGGTGAAACGCCTTTCTTATCAATTAACTAGCTCACCACAGGTGATGGCAATCATACATTACCAGGAAAGTCCAGGAAGAGAGCATTTTCTCCCTCATGGAGAGGGTCAGGTAGGCAAGTATGATCTGGATGCTCCTACGGTGTTAGTATTGAATGCAGGGAGGGGGTATGGGTTCTCCTGGAATGTTGGCAGTGAATGCAGGGTGGGTGGGTGTGTGATGTGTGTCATGGTGCTGCTTGAGGTGTCGACAGTGAATGCAGAGGGGAGAGTGTGTCTTGATGCTGCTGTGGTATTGGAAGTAAATCATACTTGACGACTTCAAAAATATAATACAGGTGGCCATTAATGGGGGTGGGGCCCCTCATGGCAAAATGCAGCAAATTGCATGTCCTCTAGATGAATCTGTACTTTGTTGTATTATTCTGCCCACTACGCTAGGAAGAGTGTGCATCTGGTGCCAGTGGTGGAAGTAGATAGTGGAAGGCCCCCATATTTCGGATAGGAATAGCACACACCAAAGGCGCATGGCAAAAAAAATTGGGTGTGGTCTCATTGAGAGGGGGCGTGGCCATGTAATAGTACCCTCATTCAAATTACTCCACACAGTAGTGCTCCTTATACACATTACGCCACACAGTAGTACCCCTTATACACATTATGCCGCCGCACAGTAGTGCTCCATGTAAGATGTGCTTGCTCCCCCTTGTAAGATGTGCAGATTCCCCCGGTCAGTGTGTGAGGCTGTGGTGAGTTTGGGGCACAGGTAGCTGGCGGCAGCATACAATGAGTCAGTGTGACTCATTGTAATGCCAGTGGCTGTGGGCCCCTTCACTGCGGCTAGTTCTGCCACTGTCTGGTGCTGCTGGGTTGTTGGAAGTGAATGCACGGGGAGGGGGATAAATGTCTGGGTGCTGCTGGGGTGTTAGTAGTGAAGGTGAGGGTGACTGGGTGCTGCTGGGGTGTTGGTAGTGAATGTGGGTTGGGGGAGTGTTAGTCTGTGATTGGGGTCTTGGTAGTGAATGTGAGCGGAGGGGGGTACCGACAACAAACTCGCCTCTGGGGCTCCTGGTATGAACTTACAGCCATGGTATGATGCTTAGTGAATTAAAGCAGAAAGCAGTAGTTGTAATACATTTTTAATTAGCAAGTTAATTACTTTTTAAGCAAGCATCCGAATTAAAAAAAATTAAAAGTTTCATGTACAAGTCATCTCCTTTTCTAAATCTCTTTGGAGTGAAAACAAGTTTGCCTGACACGGTCTGTCTACTACACAGACACAGGTACAAAGCTTCTCAACATGTCAAGTTTCCTTGGAAATATCTGCTTAATTATCAGTCAGTAATAGCAGTTTGGTGAAGCAAAGCAAAGAAAACTGGTAAATACAAGCATTCCTATACCCTGACACAGTGATTTCTGTTAAAAAAAAAAAAATCTTTAAACAGAATAGCATAACGAACAACTAAATTGCAATAAAATCCTTTTAGCCACATTTGCAAAAAAGTCCTGAAAATGTCCAGGATTTGATGTACATTCCTCTAACACATCTGTGAGTAATGTAAGCCTAACAATTACAAAATGAAAAAATAAATAAAAAATGTATGTAATACATAGCTTTTATACAAAAGATATGAGATGAATGCAGTATTTAATAACTCATTTCATTATGCCATCTAAGGCACAGAAAGCACAAAACAATCATCAGGGCCATGTATTAGCAATGGACTGCTTGCTTTGTGAGCATACTGTATATGCTTAATGTGTTGCATTGTGATATTACCCATGAATGACAAATCAAAATACATTTCTAAGTCTGTGTCTCATGCGCAGTTGCCCTTTTAAAGGCCAGGTGGCAAAGATAGGACAAATTGATTTTTCTGTACATATTTGCTTCAATGGATAAACCACGTTAAGCTGTATAAAATACCTTCTGTAAAGTAAGAATTTACCTCCCACTGAGATCCCACATATCTCTCATACTTTACCCTTACAGTCTTTTTTTAATTTAATATCGAGACATGATGGAACTTTATTTGCATTACTAACCGAACATAGGGGGTCATTCCAAGTTGATCGCTCGCTAGCTACTTTTAGCAGCCGTGCAAACGCATAGTCGCCGCCCACGGGGGAGTTTTTTTTTGCTTTGCAAGTGTGCGAACGCCTTTGCAGCCGAGCGCAGCAAAAACATTTTGTGCAGTTTCAGAGTAGCGTTAGACTTAATCGGCCCTTGCGATCACTTCAGTCTTTTTGGTGGCGGAATTGACGTCAGACACCCGCCCTGCAAACGCCTGGACACGCCTGCGTTTTCCCAACTACTCCCTGAAAACGGTCAATTGACACCCATAAATGCCCTCTTTCTGTCAATCACCTTGCGTTCGGCTGTGCGAATGGAATCTTTGCTAAATCCATCGCCCAGCACCGATCCTCTTTGTACCAGTACGACGCGCCTGCGCATTGCGGTGCATGCGCAGTTTTGCCATTTTTTACCTGATTGCTGCACTGCGAAAATAGGCAGCGAGTGATCAACTTGGAATGACCCCCTTAGTGCTGCCCTGTAGCAATACACATGTTTAGGTGTGGAAGAGAATATTTATATTTAATACTCATTCAGCTTTCCTATTATAGTTTCACTTTTTCGTGTTTTTCTTTCTAATTATTGTAATTGCTTCCTTTTAACCTTCCACATAGATATAACTCTGACATAGCATTCTCAGTTAGAGCATTCCATTTGTTTAATTTCAGCTTTTAAACAGGAGCAGTAAAGTATGTTCTCCAATCCACTTTCCAAATGTGCCGGTAACACGGCATGAGGTCTTATACTGGAAACTCCCATTGCATCAGAATGTGATTTGTAGGGACTGAGTTGACTGTTGACATGAATAGCTATTACAGTATTTTGTTTTATTTCAGCTTACAGGTTAGAGGAAGACTTAGTAGATAGTGCTGTATGGACATAGCCAAGACCACTTTGTATTGACAAAGTGGTGATGTACAAGACTGGGGTGTCATTGTTTTCACTTTAGAATTTACTAGACATTCCTTAAATTGAAAGCTAGTGAAACATTTCTTCAACAGTTTAAGAAATTCATTTGAGAAAACTACAAAGCAAGCATATTATGTACAAAGAAGTGTGACAAGATTGTGTTCAAAAGAAAACTAGACCACATATGGGCAGTACTAGGCCCAGATTTATCAAGCATTGGAGAGTGATAAATTGCACAATGATAAAGTACCAATCAACCAGCTCCTAACTGTCATTTTTCAAACACAGCCTGTAACATGACAGGAGCTGGTTGGTTGGTATTTTATCACTGCAATTTATCACTCTCCAAGGCTTGATAAATCTGAGCCCTAGTATACTATACTTTCCAACTAAACTGCATGTTTTCCAGAAACTATATGGTATATCTTGTGCTATATAGCCTCTCTATTTTAGGTATTTTTTAGTTGGTCTCTTAGAAATGCTTATGTCATAGCTGCCATCTCTAAGACATTGCCAAAATGGTTGAACGCAGTGTGAGGAAGATGCAGAGTTGTGCATGTGGAAACATCTTGCGTGTTTTAGTACTGCGCATACCATGCAGCCGAGTAAGTCTACTACTTGTGATGGAGAGTGCTCAACTTGGCTGTATTACCACTTGGGTGTGACTCAGTGATAAATATGCATTTGCACTTACTGTATTCTAAGGTCAGTGAGGGCACTTTGATGGAATTGGAGGCTGTGCAAAGAACTGCAGAATTTTGTAATTATGCCTGTTTTCATAAGTAATCTTTGCACGAGAGATGAGGCTGGTGAATGTGTGCACTGATAAAGACGATAGCTATTAAACCAAGAGTACAGATAGGGTAGTCCGGACACAGAGACGTGTACAGCTTTGTATGTGGGAGAATAAACACCTTTAGTTCCATGCAGGCAGTGTGGGAGCATTTTCTGTTGGACTTGCATTCAGCTCTGCATCTACCCAAGTGTGCTCAGTCTGTGCAGCCCAAGTGTGCTCAGTCTGTGCAGCCCAAGTGTGCTCAGTCTGTGCAGCCCAAGTGTGCTCAGTCTGTGCAGCCCAAGTGTGCTCAGTCTGTGCAGCCCAAGTGTGCTCAGTCTGTGCAGCCCAAGTGTGCTCAGTCTGTGCAGCCCAAGTGTGCTCAGTCTGTGCAGCCCAAGTGTGCTCAGACTATGAACAATGAAACCATACTGCACACCTATAACTATAACAGGAAAGCTGAATGAGTAAATATAAATATTCTCTTCTACACATAAACTAAATGTGCTTTCAGTTATAGCCCATTTGCACCTTTTAGTGTTATTGTTAGTTATATACCGATAATACAGATTTTTTTAACGCTACAGAGATAGTGACACCTTTGTTTTTAAAAACTTTGTTTAATCCACAACATTATAAAAAATATTGTATAAAATTAAACTTCAGCCTATGTGTATAAGGTGTATATGAAACACAAATATATTTTGTGTATAGACTTGGGTCCCATCCCCAAGATTCTCATTATGGTATGCAAATATTCCTAAATACTTCTGCCCCCAAGCATTGGAGACTCGGACTGTAATGCATATCTGTGGCCTCTTTGGTACAAATTATTGGAAATCGCAATGGAATGCTTGCACAGCTGTACAATGCAATAGCATTGAAACAACTCATTTTAACGTGGAACCATAGTTTCTAAGACTAGGGGGCAGATTTATTAAGCCTGGAGAAGTGATAAAGCAGTGATAAGTGGAAGGTGAAAACGCACCAGCCAATCATTACAGGTTTGAAAAATGACAGGAGCTTATTGGCTGGTGCAATATCACCTTCCACTTATCACTGCTTTATCACTTCTCCGGGCTTAATAAATCTGCCCCTAGATGTATAATGTGGTACGACAAGTAAAATATATGTATAATGCCTGTTTAAAAGTAGAAATGAGCGGGTTCGGTTCATCGAGTTCCAACCCGCCCCCCCCCCCCCCCCCCCCCCCCCCCCCGAACTCCACGTGGTTTTCACGGGTCCGAGGCAGCCTCGGTACTTCCCGCCTTGCTCGGTTAACCCGAACGAGGCCGAACGTCATAATCCCGCTGTCGGATTCTCGAGAGATTCGTATTCCATATAAAGAACCGCGCATCCCTGCCATTTTCACTCGTGCATTGTAGATTGAGCGGAGAGGACGAGGCTACGTTCTCTGCCCTGAAAAGATCAATATCTGTGCTCAGTGTGCTGCATTGTGGTGACTACCAGTATAATAGTAGTACAGTGCAGTAGGCCATTGCTGTATCTTGCAGCTCCGTGTCGGACTCAGTTCTAGTATCCTGCTCAGTGCTAAATATCTGCTGCATTGTGGTGACCAGTATATAGTAGTACAGTGCTGCATTGTGGTGACCACCAGTATATAGTAGTACAGTACAGTAGGCCATTGCTGTATCTTGCTGCTCTGTGTCACTTCTAGTATCCTGATCAGTGCTCAATATCTGTGCTGCATTGTGGTGACCACCAGTATATAGTAGTACAGTGCTGCATTGTGGTGACCACCAGTATATAGTAGTACAGTACAGTAGGCCATTGCTGTATCTTGCAGCTCCGTGTCAGACTCAGTTCTAGTATCCTGATCAGTGCTCTATATCTGTGCTCCATTGTTGTGACCAGTATATAGTAGTACAGTGCTGCATTGTGGTGACCACCAGTATATAGTAGTACAGTACAGTAGGCCATTGCTGTATCTTGCTACTCTGTGTCACTTCTAGTATCCTGATCAGTGCTCAATATCTGTGCTCAGTGTCAGTGCTGCATTGTGGTTACTAAAAGTCCAGTGTCTTGTGCTGCATCTTGCTGCAGTAGGGTGCTGTGGTAGATCCTGTCACTGTGCATAGGTCGTCATCATTCCAGTCACAGTGGTATCTGGTATCTATAGTGGTATCTAATTCCAGACATTACTGCCGTCTAATTCCAGATATATTACTGGCATATAATTCCACACATTAAAAAATGGAGAACAAAAATGTGGAGGGTAAAATAGGGAAAGATCAAGATCCACTTCCACCTAGTGCTGAAGCTGCTTCCACTAGTCATGGCAGAGACGATGAAATGCCATCAACGTCGTCTGCCAAGGCCAATGCCCAATGTCATAGTAGAGAGCGTGTAAAATCCAAAAAGCAAAAGTTAAGTAAAATGACCCAAAAATCTAAATTAAAATCGTCTGAGGAGAAGCGTAAACTTGCCAATATGCCATTTACGACACGGAGTGGCAAGGAACGGCTGAGGCCCTGGCCTATGTTCATGGCTAGTGGTTCAGCTTCACATGAGGATGGAAGCACTCATCCTCCCGCTAGAAAAAGGAAAAGAGTTAAGCTGGCAAAAGCACAGCAAAGAACTGTGCGTTCTTCTAAATCACAAGGAGAGTCCAATTGTGTTGGTTGCGATGCCTGACCTTCCCAACACTGGACGGGAAGAGGTGGCTCCTTCCACCATTTGCACGCCCCCTGCCAGTGCTGGAAGGAGCACCCAGAGTCTAGTTCCTGATATTCAAATTGAAGATGTCACTGTTGAAGTACACCAGGATGAGGATATGGGTGTAGCTGGCCCTGAGGAGGAAATTGACAAGGAGGATTCTGATGGTGAGGTGGTTTGTTTAAGTCAGGCACCCAGGGAGACACCTGTTGTCCGTGGGATGAATATGGCCATTGACATGCCTGGTCAAAATACAAAAAAAATAACCTCTTCGGTGTGGAATTATTTTAACAGAAATGCGGACAAAAGGTGTCAAGCCGTGTGTGTTGCCTTTGCCAAGCTGTAATAAGTAGGGTTAAGGACGTTAACCACCTAGGAACATCCTCCCTTATACGTCACCTGGAGCGCATTCATCAGAAGTCATTGACAAGTTCAAAAACTTTGGGTGACAGCGGAAGCAGTCCACTGACAACTAAATCCCTTCTTCCTTTTGTACCCAAGCTCCTGCAAACCACCCCACCAACTCCCTCAGTGTCAGTTTCCTCCTTAGACAGGAACGCCAATAGTCCTGCAGGCCATGTCACTGGCAAGTCTGACGAGTCTTCTCCTAACTGGGATTCCTCCGATGGATCCTTGAGTGTAACACCTACTGCTGCTGGCGCTGCTGTTGTTGCTGCTGGGAGTCGATCGTCATCCCAGAGGGGAAGTCAGAAGACCACTTATACTACTTCCAGTAAGCAACTGACTGTCCAACAGTCCTTTGCGAGGAAGATGAAATATCACAGCAGTCATCCTGTTGCAAAGCGGATAACTCAGGCCTTGACAACTATGTTGGTGTTAGACGTGTGTCTGGTATCTGCCGTTAGTTCACAGGGACTTAGAGAATTTCTTGAGGTAGTGTGTCCCCGGTACCAAATACCATCTAGGTTCCACTTCTCGAGGCAGGCGATACCGAGAATGTACACAGACGTCAGAAAAAGAGTCACCAGTGTCCTAAAAAATGCAGTTGTACCCAGTGTCCACTTAACCACGGACATGTGGACAAGTGGAGCAGGGCAGACTAAGGACTATATGACTGTGACAGCCCACTGGGTTGAAGTATTGCCTCCGGCAGCAGCAACAGCAGCAGCGGCACCAGTAGCAGCATCTCGCAAACGCCAACTCGTTCCTAGGCAGGCTACGCTTTGTATCACCGCTTTCCATAAGAGGCACACAGCTGACAACCTCTTACGGAAACTGAGGAACATCATCGCAGAATGGCTTACCCCAATTGGACTCTCCTGGGGATTTGTGACATCGGACAACGCCACCAATATTGTGCGTGCATTACATGTGGGAAAATTCCAGCACGTCCCATGTTTTGCACATACAATGAATTTGGTGGTGCAGAATTTTATAAAAAACGACAGGGGCGCAATGGAGATGCTGTCGGTGGCCCGAAGAATTGTGGGCCACTTTCGGCATTCAGCCACCGCGTGCCGAAGACTGGAGCACCAGCAAACACTCCTGAACATGCCCTGCCATCAGCTGAAGCAAGATGTGGTAACGAGGTGGAATTCAACCCTCTATATTCTTCAGAGGATGGAGGAGCAGCAAAAGGTCATTCAAGCATATACATCTGCCTACGTTCTAGGCAAAGGAGGGGAAATGCACCTGACTCAAGCGCAGTGGAGAATGATTTCAACGTTGTGCAAGGTTCTCCAACCCTTTGAACTTGCCACACGTGAAGTCAGTTCAGACACTGCCAGCCTAAGTCAGGTCATTCCCCTCATCAGGCTTTTGCAGAAGCAGCTGGAGAGATTGAAGGAGGAGCTAAAATGGAGCGATTCCGCTAGGCATGTGGGACTTGTGGATGGAGCCCTTCATTCGCTTAACCAGGATTCATGGGTGGTCAATCTGTTGAAATCAGAGCACTACATTTTGGCCACCGTGATCGATCCTAGGTTTAAAGCCTACGTTGTATCTCTCTTTCCGGCAGACACAAGTCTGCAGATGTTCAAAGACCTGCTGGTGAGACACTTGTCAAGTCAAGCGGAACGTGACCTGCTAACAGCTCCTCCTTCATTTTCTCCCGCCACTGGAGCTGCCAGGAAAATAATCAAATTTCCAAAACCACCTGCTGGTGGTGATGCAGGGCAGTCAGGAGCAAGTGCTGACATCTGGTCTGGACTGAAGAACGATTACTGACATGTTGTCTACTGTCACTGCATATGATTCTGTCACCATTGAAAGA
The DNA here is from genome assembly GCF_028390025.1 of Pseudophryne corroboree. NCBI lineage: Eukaryota > Metazoa > Chordata > Amphibia > Anura > Myobatrachidae > Pseudophryne > Pseudophryne corroboree. The sequence goes on along the minus strand of NC_086449.1, from coordinate 553,993,879 downwards.
ATGTTGGAGGATTATATGAGTGACAGCATGCAAGTAGGCATGTCAGACAGTCCGTACGTATACTGGCAGGAAAAAGAGGCAATTTGGAGGCCCTTGCACAAACTGGTTTTATTTTACCTAAGTTGCCCCCCCTCCAGTGTATACTCCGAAAGAGTGTTTAGTGCAGCCGGTCACCTTGTCAGCGATTGGCGTAGGAGGTTACTTACAGAAAATGTGGAGAAGATGATGTTCATCAAAATGAATGATACAGGTTGAGTATCCCATATCCAAATATTCCGAAATACGGAATATTCCGAAATACAGACTTTTTTGAGTGAGAGTGAAATAGTGAAACCTTTGTTTTTTGATGGCTCAATGTACACAAACTTTGTTTAATACACAAAGTTATTAAAAATATTGTATTAAATGACCTTCAGGCTGTGTGCATAAGGTGTATATGAAACATAAATGAATTGTGTGAATGTACACACACTTTGTTTAATGCACAAAGTTATATAAAATATTGTCTAAAATGACCTTCAGGTTGTGTGTATAAGGTGTATATGTAACATAAATGCATTCTGTGCTTAGATTTAGGTCCCATCACCATGATATCTCATTATGGTATGCAATTATTCCAAAATACGGAAAAATCCGATATCCAAAATGCCTCTGGTCCCAAGCATTTTGGATAAGGGATACTCAACCTGTAATACATTCCTCCGTGGAGACATTTACCAGCAATTGCCTCCACAAATTACACAGGGACCTGTGATGGTGGATTCCAGTGGGGGCGAATTAATACTCTGTGAGGAGGGGGATGTATACAGTGAAAGGGGTGAGGAATCGGACGATGAGGAGGAGGTGGACATCTTACCTCTTTAGAGCCAGTTTGTGCAAGGAGAGATTGATTGCTTCTTTTTTGGTGGGAGCCCAAACCAACCAATCATTTCAGCCACAGTCGTGTGGCAGACCCTGTCGCTGAAATGATGGGTTTGTTAAAGTGTGCATGTCTTGTTTATACAACATAAGGGTGGGTGGGAGGGCCAAGGACAATTCCATCTTGCCCCTCTTTTTTTTTTTTTTTTTTATCTTTGCATCATGTGCTGTTTGGGGACTATTTTTTTAAGTGCCATCCCGTCTGACACTGCAGTGCCACTCCTAGATGGGCCAGGTGTTTGTGCCGCCCACTTGGGTCGCTTAGCTTAGTCATCCAACGACCTCGGTGCAAATTTTAGGACTAAAAATAATATTGTGAGGTGTTCAGAATAGACTGGAAATGAGTGGAATTGATAGTTATTGAGGTTAATAATACTATAGGATCAAAATTACCCCAAAATTCTATGATTTAAGCTGTTTTTGAGGGGTTTTTGAAAAAAAACACCCAAATCCAAAACACACCCGAATCCGACAAAAAATTTTAAGGGAGGTTTTGCCAAAACGTGCCCGAATCCAATACACGGCCGCGGAACCGAATCCAAAACCAAAACACAAAATCCGAAAAATGTCCAGTACACATCTCTATTTAAAAGGCATGTATAAAAGTGGAACCAAACAAGTGGAATACACCTAGCTTGAATTCGCCAAAGTGGCGTGAGACGCCTGGCGCGAGTGAGCAACCAGGTCCTGTGCGACTTTGCTTCCACAGAGCATCTTTTTCATGTCCGGAAATACGTCTTTGTTGCAATATGCTGCGACTAAGATGCATCAGTAGAATGTGCTGATTAATTTGATATGCAAGATTTGTATATCTATGTGCGAATGAGTCTATATACGAAGCACAACGGAACTTGGTGTGGGAAAAAATTTGATTGCTGCTTCAAAGCTCTTCATGTACAGATTCAGACTCGGATGTACACAGTTATACAAGTGTTGCATATAAAATTAATCAGTGCGTCTTAGCCACATTGCAACTAAGACACATTTCCGAGCTAAAAATATGCTCGGCACAACCAGAGTTGCACAGTCTGTTTGGTGCGACTGCAGCAATATTGTACAAGGACACATCTGTACATAGAACCAGATTGGACCCATTGCTTCAAAGGCAGATTAGCAATAACAGCTTGGAACCAACCTAACCAATTATCTGGAGAGCATTGACCAACACAATTGAATCTTGTGGCTCCAGTTCAGCAAATCTTTAATTATTAGTACAGGAAACCCCAGAGCCAGCAAGATGTGGGCAGTGTAGTTAGCTCACACTGTGAGAGCCAATCTCGATCTTCCTCTTGCTCATCAAGCTCAGATATCAGTGACCACATGATCCACAAGTAGCCTGACCTTTAAAACTATGCAGTCACCTTTTACTGCTCCTAAGCAGGCCTATAAAAAAAAAACTTTTGAGAGAGAAGTTTGAATTTTTTTTTTGTCCCAATGTCTTAGAACAAAAATTAAATTAAATATAATTTTATTTAGTTTTTTAGGGAAATAAGGCAAACAAATGCAACAGAAATGCAGTGGGTGGTAGTGAAGGCTGTTAGATCATCTCTAGACTGTAGATGGTACTGTATCTTTTTTTGTACATTAAAAACTAAATGCTTGTGGACTATAAAAAGTAGAACTGTATAACCAATAGGTGAGGAAGGGATCTTCTCACTTGAAAAATAATAAGCTGCGTCATATGGCCGGCACTGTGACAACACCATGTGACACCATCCTTCGGGAGCAACGTGAGTGAATGCTGACAATGTCTCTGAAAATGTCCAGGCTTCCAAAGATTATTGCTGCTAAGTAATAGCTGTGGTAACCTGTTTCAGGCCCAAATGGTTAGAATGTCATCATCATTAATGTTGATACCTGCAAAATGTCAACACAGACAGAATGTTAATATCGACATGATGACCTTTCATTATGTCAACATTTCAGTTAAGGTTAAGAACAGAGCAACAGAAAAAATAGTATGTTGACATTCTAATAACAATGTTGACATAAGCTGAATGTCAAAAGGAAGGAACGATTAGGCACCAGGAAAATCAGAGAAAGTAGTAATTAATTACCAGCCCGGGACAATCAAAATACAATCTGTATTAATTTTAGTATGTCCACCTGGTGGTGCGCCCTGAGTCCGAAAGGAGTATACAAACATATACAGAGCAAGAAAAGAAGACTCTTTTTGTGGGCGCACTCTTCACAATTTTCCGGTGCTCTCTCATTAGTGTTCATACCAGTTCAGTAACTCTACTACCATACCACACCCAACATGCCCTATCTCGTCTGATCTTGGAAGCTAAGCGGTTTTGGGCTTGGTCGGTACCTGGAAGGGTGACCTCCAAGGAATACCGAGTGTTGTAGGGTTCTATAGAACCACTAGGACGGTATAACTAGCACACACTAACAGCAGAAGCACTCTACTCTTCCTTCTTTACTTATCCTCAACCAACATCATTGTTTTGCTCAAATATTAGGTACCGTATATACCCAAGTGGGGCTCCCTGGTATGCCCGGCCCATTGTGGCCTCACTAATACAGTTCCTCTGTACTGGTCAAGGCGGAAGGATGCAGCTCGATTCATGACTGCAAACCTGCAATTCATAATGAATGGAAATTGACCAGAACATACACCCATTCTTCTAGTAATATTAATTTTAGAATACGCGTATGAGCGTATCATTATCAATCTAGAAACCAGTGGTGTGAAGCTGTATTGTGTTTGTATAATATTTGTGCATGTCTACTTTCCCACTTTGTACATCTTTTACATCTCAGACATCTCCAACTAGTCGTAGTGAGTCACTTAACTATTTGAATGATAATTCATTAAAAGTTACGTTTTAAAATTTACATATAACATACGGTATTTACCGATTGTGAAGAGTGTGCCCACAAAAGAGTTTTCTTTTCTTTCTCTGTATATGTTTGTATAAGCTGAATGTCGACATGTTCTGTCAGCATTGACATAAAAGTAATACCAGGTAAGACACACCTGTAACTGTTTTACACTATGATGTCGGCTGATTTCTTCCTTGTTTGTACAGTGCCTGCCATGTTCCCTCTGCCTAGCCCACCAGTGTTCTTTTGTTATCCACCTTCCTTCAAGAGATCAATGCAACATAAAGTAGAACCAAAGATACTTTGTTTTCTCAGTTTTGTACAGTACATGAGTGCCTAAGTAAATGTATACAGTATATTATTGCTTATGTAAACTATATGGAAATGCCAGACTGAAAAGCTTATAAACCACCACAAGGCAAGATAATACTCCTAAACTACTTTATAATAGTCACATAATAAATCTTTTCTTTGTTCATACCTAATATAGAGTAACTGTTCTTTAGTGGGGGGGTTTTGTACATAAGTATAGCTTACCATTAGTGCTATCTAGGTTGGAACCATCCGTCTGTGATATTCCTCCAGTTCCTGCTCCGTGTTACATTGATTTCAGTTGTACTGTATGCGCATCTCCATTAAGATGTGGACTGTTCACTCCGCTCAGCTTCCTGCTGACTTGGTAACAAGGTTCTCCATTGCCTTGCATAGGCTTCTGCAGACACAAGTGTTTTTAAACATGAACATGAGCAGGACATGATTTACCTAAAGCAGGGGCGTATCTAGCTATTGGCCAGGATGCCACTCGCCAGGGGCGCCGGCCAAGGAGGGGGTGTCGCCACCCGTGGCCATGGACGGATTACTGCTCAGCACTACTCACCATCCACCACCCGCATTGCCCGCCTGTAAGGTATAATAGTAGTACTCTGCCCGGCTTCTTCTCTGCCAGAAGCACTCCTACTAATATACGTTGATTACAATGGGCAGCGTTGCACATGTCACTCCTCCGTAGGCTCTGCCCCTCTCCCCGTCTCCTGACGTGTCTACAGGGACTTCCGCCATGCACAGGAGGGACTTCCCATAGGACAGTGTGATGGCTTACCTTGACACTCCAGCTGTTGTTGAACTACACATCCCAGCATGGCCTGCAACAGTTTTGCTATTTGGCCTTGCTAAAACTGATGCAGGGCATGCTGGGATGTGTAGTTCAACAACAGCTGGAGTGTCAGGGTTAGCCATCACTGCCATAGGAGCACAGGAGCCGTTTGCAGCTAGGATTGAGCCACATTGATATGGGGGCACAGGGAATATGAGCTGGGTCCCCTTTCTCTCTTATGGGGCTGCAGTCCAGACCAGTTTTACTTCTTCCTCTTTCTCCCTGTCACTCCCCTCCTCTGTTCTTCCAATGGCCAGATCATTTAGAAAGTAATAAAGGCAATAAGACGTTTCCCATTTGTGCCACTTTCTCTCTCTACATCTGTGCCTTTTCCGCACTCCATAATCTGTTCTCTTGCCTCCTTCCATTATCAGTGCATCTGCCCCCACTTCTTTATCTGTGCCTCTTCCACCTACACATCTCCATTATCTATACTTGTGCCCCCCTTTATGATATATGCATCTGCCACCCCTTCATTATATGTAACTCTGCCCCTTCTACAGTTATCTGTGCCTCTGCCCCCCTCACCTTATGTCCCCTATCTCCATCTGTCTCTAACCCTCCTCTTACCAGTGCCTCAAACCTCCCCCCCCCCCCCCCAAATTGGTGACAGGTTACTGGTGATCATGGACAGGCTGCTGCTGATCATGAACGTGGTGTCCTGCAGTGCCACTGAAAAGGTTTGGTCCCTCTGAGTGCAATGCCACAGTATATAATATACACACTAGTATAATGGCTGGCCCCATTCATGTCTCTGCCCCTTCATCACGAATCTCCAATACTTACCTCATTCACGGCATTCCAGACGTGAGTAAGGGGACTACTGTGTCGTGTAATGTGAGTAAGGGGCACTTCAATGCTGTATAATGTGAGTAACATGGACTACTGTGTGGAGTAATTCAGAATAGCGGGGACTACTGTGTGGTGTAATATGAATAAGGTTGCACTACTGTGTTGCGTAATTTGAATTGGTACTAATGTGTGGACGCGCCCTATCTCCATGAGGCCACACTACTTTATTTTTGGCGTCGCACCATGCTTATTTAAAATATAAGGGGGTGTGCCAGTCCCTTACTTTGCCGGGGGCGCTCCGACCCCTAGATACACCCCTAACCTAAAGAAACACACATGGTACAGAGCTATAAAGGCGTGGCTCATTTTTGATTAAAAGTAATTTATTTAAAATTTGTGTTTATGTTTTATTTATGTGAATTGTTACTAAATGCAGCTTTACAAACCCATCCTAATTAGCGGTGCAATTAATCCAGGATGTGCTTTGCAATTTCACTTTAACCCAGAAACTTGTAGCAACATGCAAATTTGAATCCTCCTTATTCCCCATAATTTTTGAAAGATGTCACTTTTCCGGGAACTAAACTGACATTAGATTGAGCATTTACGCACCACTGCTTAGTGGAATATGCAAAATATGGCTCACATTCAGTTTAACGCATCCCAGATCTTTATAATGTATAATAAATATTCTATATTCTAAGTTCCTATGTTTCTGTTTTTTTATTGTCTTTCAGGCTTTCTTACAGCCCCACCTGCTCGGAAATGAGTTTACACATTTAGAATTTCCAAGGAGAGTGCAACGCAAGGAGCTGGGCAAGATGATGCTGTACAGGGACTTTAATATGACTGGCTGGTGAGACATTTTGTATTGTATCTCTTATACGAGGAGCCATGTAATCAGCATTTGCTATTTGTCTGTAAGATGATTTTCCCATTAGGTAGTCTAGCAGGTTTAGAACACAGAAAAAAATATTTCTTGATAGAGCCCCTAGGAAAATGACTTGAAGAACATTGTGTGGTCCTGAGAAAAAAATATAAGGAGCTTCCCAACCGCCCAAAGACAATATGAAAAAGCTTCTCCCAGCACCTAATTCTAATAATAAACTTATTCAAGGTAGATAAACCCTGGACCAGTCGTGAGACAGGATTTGAGAACATTTTGAGCAAGGACATATTTTATCCTATAGTAAGTAAAACATTGTATTTGTTCTGCCTGAGGAAACAGATATATTCCTTGAAAAGCAAAAAACTGGATACATTTTACTTTCATCTTGGACTTTTAAGTTTTAGGCTTTATTTTTAATTGTATGCTTATTTTTTTTTTTTAATCGGACCTTTGGTATTGCTCATTCTATCATACATAAGTGTAATTTTTTTTATAATTTTTCAGATATCTTAAGCTCATTAAAGGATAAAATATGTTCTTAATCAGGAGTGCATAAATCTATGACAAAGTACTTCTATCATGTTATACTTTTGCAAAAATAAAGAAAATTATAGTTTGAACCCAGCGATGAAGTTTGGACACTAATTTAACTCACTTAATCTATGTGATTATTTCATTGTTCCCAATTGGTTCAGGACCTTTCCACCTTTAAAAAGGTGTTTATTGAACTTTAGGATTGCTCCAGAAAAACTTTTCTTATCAATTTTAGTAGGTTGGTTAAAGCTGAGTTGCAATAAAAAATATTCTTTTAATAAGCAACATAAACCATATTGTCACAAATTTTATAGAATTTGTTTTATCACATTGTGTTCCATATACAGTATTCTATCTTGCATGCCTAATGCTCACTTAACTTTCTAAGGTGGACCTAGCCATAATGGGACCTTGTTTTACTTAACATTAATATTTGTTTTAGTGTGAGATACACTATAAAACAGAAATAATGCCTTTTATCTACCAACAAGCTACAAGGCACTGGAAGCAATTCATGCCACGGCTTGGTGTAAATACCTCCTAATAAGTATTGAACCAATTGGTGAAAGTCCATTGCTATACATTGCATTTTAATTAACATAAAACACCATAAAAAACTGTAATTATTCAGATGTTTCTGTAGTAAGCATTCACTTTTGTGCATCAAGAGTATGTTTCCCCTTTTAAACTAAACAATCATTTAGACTTCTTCAACAAAAATATAATTTTGTAATCGTAAGCCACATTTGCCCTCCTCCTCTCTCCATCTCTGCTACTATAAATCTAGCTACTACTTCAGTTCACCTCCTACCTAGCCTTACCTCCCTAGTTCAGAGGATAAAGTTCTGCTTATGATGCTCTCCAAAGACTTATACTCCTGGCCCCCTAACATACCAGAAGGTATAACATTGTGCTCAAAATAAAATCTATTTGTCCCAATATTCAACTATTAAATCCTCTTTGACCTATCACATATGGAATGACTGAATATTAGGTGACACAACAAATTCAGATATTTTTTCTTATTGTGTCCTGCATACAATGACCTATTGTTTGATCTTATTACCCAATATAGCTTAGTTGTGGCGTATGTAGTACCCGAATCAATAAATGGTTTGTTGGCATGCGTGTGATTCACCTTGCCCTACTAAAGGAAACCTGTGTTTATAAATGGAATGCTAATCTATAAACAATCTAAGGATTCAGCTAACTTCCTGTTTCAGTGTTTCCAATCTTTTGTATATTATTATGTAGCATTCAGCATGGATTGCAGAACTGCGATTTCAGCGCTCGCCGCTGTGTACACGTGCGAGTACTTACTGGGATCACAGTCCAAATCCCAGCGGGAACAGGGAGTCCATGCAGCATTTTGTAGGCATCAACGTGCTGTTTGGGGAGCGCAGTCCAGACAACGGTGTGTCCGGACTGTTTGTGGGGCGGTAGCGGTGGCTGCATGACATCACACGCAGCTGCTGTGACCCGAATCATGGCTGCCCAGCGACTGCCTTCTGCCCCTTTTTACCGTTATTGGCCGATAACACGTGGGATCTGTGATAACATCACATGCCCATGTGTTCAGGTCCGATAACGAGTCTCCAAGGCTGGTCATCGAGAGATTCTATACCACATGCCTGAGGCGATAAGTGCCGTCTTACGGGGGCTAATAGGACAACCCCGCCAGAATCATTTAGCTGCGATAACTCACCGCAGCCAATAGGATATCTGCCTACGGCTGTTTTAAATATTAATACCTATATCACAGCATTGTTGCATTTCTTGGTGAACGCTAGAAATACTTATTTCATTTAAGAGGAATGATAATACAGGTTGAGTATCCCTTATCCAAAATGCTTGGGACCAGAGGTGTTTTGGATATCGGATTTTACCGTATTTTGGAATAATTGCATACCATAAGGAGATATCATGGTGATGGGACCTAAATCTAAGCACAGAATGCTTTTATGTTACATATACACCTTATACACACAGCCTGAAGGTATTTTTAGACAATATTTTTTATAACTTCGTGCATTAAACAAAGCGTGTCTACATTCACACAATTCATTTATGTTTTATATACACCTTATACACACAGCCTGGGGGTCATTTAATACAATATTTTTAATAACTGTGTGTATTCAACAAAGTTTGTGTACATTGAGCCATCAAAAAACAAAGGTTTTACTATCTCACTCTCACTCAAAAAAGTCCGTATTTCGGAATATTTGGATATGGGATACTCAACCTGTAATATATAAGATCCTCTTTCAAGATTGGCTCAAGGTTGCTCTCAATATTTGTGTGTGTGTGTGTGTGTGTGTGTGTGTGTGTGTGTGTGTGTCTTTTTGAATATGACATAGAATACTAGTCTGGTATACAGTATTAATACTAGGTATAGTAATAGTTTTCTGTATCTTTATCCTATATAATTAAAGGCTAATGCTGCTCTTCACCTCTGTGGGGGGGAAGTCAAGTGTGTTGCATGCCAGCAGCCAGTAGATGGCACCCGACACTGCAATTCAAGTGTTCACACAGCTGTTAGCGCTGACATTACTGTTATGTTGTTCTGTCATTTTGACGTGCAGGTAACTAGTTGCTATATAATAGTTTAACAGTGTAAACCCCAGGGCTTAAAGTGGTCCTGGAGAGGTGGTGGAACTCATTTACTCTGCCACCTACCCCCCCCCCCTTCCCCCTCCCATTAAGCGGAGTCAGGGCCAGTGCTAGTGGTTTCGTCAAACAGCCCACCCCCGTAAACTATAAATTAGTGCCCTATTTCATGCCCAAACTTTATAAAGGGTCAATGATCTCACAAAGAAGCAGCGTGGTCACACAATAGAACCCCTAATTCAAATTACACCACACAGTATCACAATCTTATTCACATTACACCTCATGTAGTGCCCCTGATTCACATTAATGCCCCTTATTATGGTTACATCACTCAGTAGTGCCCTTTATTCGCATTGTGCTACACAATGGTAACCTTTATACAAGTTATACCACACAGTAGTGCCCCTTATATACATGCCTGCAGTAGTGCCCATTATACACAACTCATACAGTAGTAGTGCCCCTTACACATAATGCCTACAGTTGTAGTGCCCTTTACACATAATGACCACAGCAGTGCTGCTTATACACATAATGCCCACAGAAATGCCGCTTATACACAATATGCCCACAGTACTAGTGCCGCTTATATACAGAATTCCCACAGTAGTAGTGCCTCTTACACATAATGCCCACAATGTGACAGGGGAGGGGATCAGTGCTGTCCAACAGACACACCAAGTGTGAGTACCAGGAGGGGTGGTCTGTAGATGGAGAAGGACAATGGAGCCATCAGAACCTGGGGAAGGGGGAGATGGCTGCATCTCATCAGTAACACTAGCATAACCTGCATCATCGATTAACGTAAGTGATGGGATGGGCTTTTCTGTTGGAATTACTGTGCAGGGAAATGGAGGTGGTGGAACTAGTTCCCCCTACCATTATAGGTGGTGGAACTCAGTTCCACCTTGGAACTCAGTTCCACTTTAACCTCTGGTAAACCCTAATTATACTGGTTATATAACCAAACTTGACAATATCAAGTCAAATCACTGACACACTTGTTTAATCGTGCAGGAAAAAGGGCAAAATTGAAGTATGTAAGATAGGGGGTCATTCCGAGTTGATCGCACTTAACAACTTTTTGCTGCTCCTGCGATCAACTAGACGCCGCCTATGGGGGAGTGTATTTTAGCATAGCAAGGCTGCGATCGCTTGTGCAGCCCTGCTATGCTAAAAAAAAGTTTGAGTGAAACAAGACCAGCCCTGCAGTTACTTACCCTGTGCGATGGATCCAGCGATGAAGGTCCCGGAATTGACGTCATACATCCGCCCAAACACCTGGACACGCCTGCGTTCGCTGCTCCACTCCCACAAAATGGTCAGCTGACGCCCCGAACGCCTTCCGCCTGTCACTCTTTTTGCTTTCTTCGTTATTCTTGTCGTTGCCCAGCGACTACAACGATGCGTGTGCGCATTGCGTCCGGCACACATGCGCAGAACCGACCCGTTCGCACCGTTGCGAAGAACCGCAGCGTGCGAACGGGTCGGAATGACCCTCATAGTATCCTCATTGGTCAATATATAATAAGAGATCTTCATAATTCCAATTTAATATAACCTTGTAGTTACGCAGACAGGTAATGGTCTCTAATTTAGGGATAGATACTTAATTTGATCATCAACCTCAATCCACCATTATAGCATATGTCCTCTACTTACAAAGCTGGTTCATTGTACCAGTACAATTTTGTTACAATACTCTACAGCTGCAACTTTTTCCACAATCAATGCAAATTTGTAACACTATGATGCTGTTTAGCAACCATAACCAGTCCAAGAATTGTTATGTAATACAGCTTTAAGCTGGCTACACACTGGGACAACGGACATTCGGTCCAACATCGGCACGAATGCCCATCAACCCAGATCACCCATACACGCTACAGCAAAGTTAATGAAGGACGGAACGATCATGTTCTGTTCTTCATTAGCATAAACAAGGAACTAGCGATATTGCTAGATTTGATGTGCAGCATATCAAACCTAACGATATTGCTAGCAATCGCAGGAGCGTGCATATCGGGCATGCACACTGCCCGATATGCTCCGTTTTGAACGCTGTGCCGTCTGATCCAGTGGATGGGAGTGGAATATTGCTCAATGTGTACCTAGCTTTATACACAATTGTTTTGTACACACACCCTTGGATATTTCCCCCTCATTATATTTTTTATTATGTGATATGATAATACAGGTTAAGTTTTAATTCTACACTAAAATTCTTATGACTATAAAGAGCCCCCAATCTCTTCTCCATTTGTATTATGTCATATACCTGACTCTGGGAAGCACCAGCAACCCACTAAATGAAAGCAATTCTCCATTAGCGGCAAAGAAAACTTTTGAAGTTGGTTATTAAACATTTCAAATTCCCCCATACCCATTCTCAACCATTCTGGGCTGACTTGAGTAAGGGGGGAGTATCTAGTGCAGACTCCATTCCTTTGCTTTTTATACTTATTGCAGATAAGCAAGTGGGTAAACGGGGATAATGTGTGACCTAGTGATGAGAGATTCCTTTCCCTCCTCAGGCAATCAGGCACAAAAAGAGGTGAAGATTTTAGTGGGATATATTCCGTCAAGATTCGGCAAAGATATATTTCGGCAGAGAGAGAGGTATGGGTAAGGCATATGTCTAGAAGGAAGTGAATTGAGGCTGGAGGGAGCAGAACATATCAGGGAACACAATGCGGAGAGATTAACAGTAAACAGAAAATAGTGGGGGTATAGCAGTAGAGAACACCAAGGCCATGGGACAGGATAGGAGCTGTTGTTGATCAAAACAGTAATAAAAAATGGGTTAGCATATTACAATTGAGAGAGCAATAAGTATGTGACAAATGAGGCATAGAGGCAGCATTAAGTGTAGAGCAATAAGGCGTGACTGGGAGTAAGGGGTCTATTTACTAAGCCTTGGATGGAGATAAAGTCGCTGGAGATAAAGTACCAGCCAATCAGCTCCTAACTGTCATTTTTCAAACCCAGCCTGTGACTTGTCAGTTAGAAGCTGATTGGCTGGTACTTTATCTCCAGCGACTTTATCTCCATCCAAGGCTTAGTAAATAGACCCCTAAGAGAGATACTGTCAGTGTGTCAGTGCAGTTCTAGAGAGATACAGTATAGTGACTGCACAGAGATACATAAGGGGATGGTGAGAGGAACAGTTTATAGGGAAGTAAGAGAAATGGAAAATGTAAATTAAGCAGATTTTTATTTTAATGTCAAGACCTATTTTAATGAACTGTATGGAGAATAACACATATTTCAACTAATGATATGCATATTCAACTAATAATATGAATATTCATAAATAGCTTTGCATCCCTATTGTAAAACTATACCTTTGTAAGTGGTTTTATTTATACTGAATAGATGGGCACCGGGAAGGTTTACCTCTGGGCATGATTCATTTGATTCCATTTCATTAAATAATACTAGTATGCAGAATATATTCTCCTTCAGCTGAGCCTTTGGAGCTCTGCCATGCCGCTAAGCATTAGGGAATTATTCCCTCTTTTAACAAAAAAAGGTCTTTCAGTCTTTGAGGATCTGATTAAAAGAGACTTTACCTTAAATCCATTTCTATTGCTCCGCAGTGACCTTTTTCTTTTATTGTGAGAGTTTCTGGTTCCTCTTTATTGAAACAAAAAAGTGTTTATTATTCATTGTTAGAATTATAAAGCAAGAAGAGGAAAACATATATTAGCCAGCTTTCAGTTGTGATTTACCATTTATATGTATTGAATAGATTGTGGTGGCATTTTTTTAATGTGTTCAATATAAAAAAAAAATTACATGAGCATCAAAATAGAGAAATTCTAATGGGTGCTATAGTGATCCAAATCTTTCACAATCCTTCCAGCAATGAATAGAAAATTTGACTAACAAGACAGGTAGTTAAGTCCCCAATATATGACCTACCTTTCTTGGTTCTTTCCAGTAGTGCATTATAATAAACATAAGCTGGTGATTGCAAGGCCTTCAGAAGGTCACTTTAGCTTGATTTAATGGTGAGTGCTCTTCAGTAAAGTGCATTGCTTGTGGTGTTGAATCTTCCAGTCTTTAGTTGAAGCCTATTTAAAAAAAACAAAAAAAACCAAAAAACTGATGTTTAGAGACTAAAGGGGGGTGCTCACGGGAGAGATGTGTGCTGAGTGATCTTAACACAGACCGCTCAGCACACATCTCTCACCCCGCTCAGCACAGCGCGATGTGCTGAGCGAGGGGGAAAGCCAATGGGGTGCCGCTCACTTCACACAACGGTGAAGTGAGCGACCCGCTAGATTGAGCCTGCATGCAGGCTCAATCTAGCACCGGCGATAGCCGCATCGCTATCGCTGGAGGGCATACACACAAGATTGCTTAGATTTTAAGCACGGATCTCTCCGTGTGTACCCCCCTTTACTTCGTACAGCATCCTCGCTTCCAACACATTTTTCATTCCTTATGCCAAAGTTTCCCAAACTCTGCCATTGCAGTCGAGTTTTTAAGGATAGCCATGCTTTAGCATAGGTGACTTAATTAGTACCTGAGTGTATTTGATTTAACTATTTGGCCACCTCTGAACCATTTGGATATCCTTAAAACCTGAACTGTAATGGTGGAGAGAAACTCTGACTTATGCGCTCTGTTGGTATTCTGTACAATTCTTTTTTAATTATAGGTTTTACTTTCAGCAGTCCCTTTTCCTAATAAACACATTTGTACATGGTCATTTAATACTCCTAAATGGTGTTATAACCAACATATAAAGTAACCACTTAATTGACTATTGATTTTTTCCCCAAAAAAAGTTAACTTATGTATGTAAACTTATCCAAAAAAAAAAAATTAAATTTTTTTTTTTCTATCTCTAAAAAATCGGTTTTGCAGACATCGTAAAATTTGCCACCATCATAACTTTAATTTTTACAGCCCCGCAGCTACCAGGTAAAGCACATGCTGTCTGACTGGTTGCATCCTTTGTGACCAGATCAGATAAGGCACTTGCCGGTCTGGTCGCATCTGATGTGATCATGCCAGACAAGTGGTTAAGAAGTGTCAGAAAAGCATGGAAGAAAACCGGAAATATAAAGCGTATCAGCAAAAGTTGCAGGAGGTGATGTACAAACCAGTAAATCCTCGGAAGGCAGTCATCCCCTTTTAACTAGTTTTACAATATCCGTTGAGTTTTACAGATGCATACATATGCACCTATCCCTTTTGCACCATATGTTGTAAGATGCGGTGCAATTCCCGTGCTGCATACTATTTCTTCCATTTTACTACTTCCAACTGCTTTTTTTTCTCCGTTATGTGTCTTAGCTCACAAATAGTGTGCTAGTTTTTCATGTCGCAGTGGAATCGGTGTAAAGAACGTGTCTTGTGTAGTTACTGATTTTTTCCCTCTTACGTCCTAGAGGATGCTGGGGACTCCGTAAGGACCATGGGGTATAGACGGGCTCCGCAGTAGACATGGGCACTATAAAGAACTTCAGAATGGTTGTGCACTGGCTCCTCCCTCTATGCCCCTCCTCCAGACCTCAGTTAGATCCTGTGCCCAGAGGAGACTGGGTGCATTACAGGGGAGCTCTCCTGATCTTCTCTGAAAAAGAATTTTGTTAGGTTTTTTATTTTCAGGGAGCACTGCTGGCAACAGGCTCCCTGCATCGTGGGACTGAGGAGAGAGAAGCATACCTACTTAAATGATAGGCTCTGCTTCTTAGGCTACTGGACACCATTAGCTTCAGAGGGTCGGAACGCAGGTCTCACCCTCGCCGTTCGTCCCAGAGCCGCGCCGCCATCCTCCTCGCAGAGCCGGAAGATAGAAGCCGGGTGAGTATAAGAAGAAAGAAGACTTCAAAGGCGGCAGAAGACTTTAGATCATCTCTGAGGTAACGCGCAGCGGTAACGCTGCGCGCCATTGCTCCCACACACAACACACACTGCATGGCACGGATGGGTGCAGGGCGCAGGGGGGTGCCCTGGGCAGCAATAAAAGACCTCTAGGACTGGCTAAAAGGCATATATAAGCTGAGGTGGCAATATATATTAAATACCCCGCCAGCATTAATCAAAATGAGCGGGACCGAAGCGCGCCGCTGAGGGGGCGGAGCTTGATCCCACAGCACTAACCAGCGCCATTTTTCTCCACAGCACATGCAGAGAAGCTGGCTCCCCGGACTCTGCCCTGCTGAACACGGTGACACAGGGCAAAAAAGAGGGGGGGGGGGGCACTTGGAAGGCGCAGTGAGTGTAAAGGTATATACAGATAATCATAAAAGCGCTGTTATCTGGGAATTTTGTTCCAGTGTCAGTTGGCGTTGTGTGTGTGCTGGCATACTCTCTCTCTGTCTCTCCAAAGGGCCTTATTGGGGAACTGTCTCCATATAAATATATCCCTGTGTGTGGCGGGGTGTCGGTACGCGTGTGTCGGCATGTCTGAAGCGGAAGGCTCATCTAAGGAGGAGGTGGAGCAGATGATTGTGGTGTCTCCGTCGGCAACGCCGACACCTGATTGGTTGGACATGTGGAATGTTTTAAATGCAAATGTGACTTTGTTACATAAGAGATTAGACAAAGCACAGGACAGGGTACGGTGGGAGTCCTCGCCCAGGGTGGACAAGGCTTTAACACGCTTATCCAAGAAGGTGGCGCTACCGTCTCCAGACACGGCAGCCCTCAAGGATCCTGCTGATCGCAGACTAGAAACGACTTTAAAATTAATATATACACATACAGGGGCTTTACTCAGGCTGGCGATAGCATCGGCGTGGGTTTGTAGTGCTGTAGCATCTTGGACAGATACCTTGTCCGCTGATTTTGATACCCTAGATAGGGATACCATTTTATTGACCTTAGGTCACATTAAAGACGCAGTCTTATATATGAGAGACGTTGGGCTTCTAGGTTCGAGAGCCAACGCCATGGTCATTTCTGCTAGGCGAACGCTGTGGACCCGCCAATGGACGGGTGATGCTGATTCAAAAGGCATATGGAAGTTTTGCCTTACAAGGGTGAAGTTTTATTTGGGGAAGGTCTCACGGATCTGGTTTCAACAGCTACCGCGGGTAAATCTACCTTTTTGCCTTACGTTCCCCCACAGCAAAAGAAAACACCACAGTATCAAATGCAGTCCTTTCGGTAGCATAAGTACAGAAGAGGTCGGGGATCTTCCTTCCTCGCCAGAGGTAAAGGGAAAGGGAAAAGAATGCCTGCTACGGCTAGTTCCCAGGAGCAGAAGTCCTCCCCGGCTTCTACAAAATCCACGCATGACGCTGGGGCTCCACTGAGGGAGTCTGCGCCGGTGGGGGCACGTCTTCGACTTTTCAGCCACGTCTGGGTTCAGTCGGACGTGGATCCTTGGGGGATGGAAATTATATACCAAGGCTACAAGCTGGAATTCGAAGACGTGCCTCCTCGCCAGTTCTTCAAATCGGCTTTACCAGCTTCTCCCCCAGAGAGGGAGATAGTTTTAGCTGCAATTCAAAAGCTGTGTCAACAGCAAGTGATTATCAAGGTTCCCCTAAATCAACAGGGATAGGGATACTATTCAACCCTGTTTGTGGTCCCGAAACCGGATGGCTCGGTCAGACCCATTCTAAACTTAAAATCCCTGAAACCTGTACTTAAGAAGGTTCAAGTTCAAGATGGAATCGCTCAGGGCGGTTATCGCAAGCCTGGAAGGGGGGGATTTTATGGTGTCACTAGACATAAAGGATGCATACCTTCACATCCCCATATATCCTCCTCATCAGGCATACCTGAGATTCGCTGTACAGACCTGTCATTACCAGTTGCAGACATTGCCGTTTGGGCTTTCCACGGCCCCGAGGGTTTTCACCAAGGTAATGGCGGAAATGATGGTGCTCCTGCGCAGGCAAGGAGTCACAATTATCCCGTACTTGGACGATCTCCTGATAAAAGCGAGATCAAAGGAACACTTGCAGAAAAGCGCGTCGCTCTCCCTGAGAGTGCTGCAACAACATGGCTGGATTCTAAATCTACCAAAGTCACAGTTGGTTCCTACGACTCGGCTGTCGTTCTTAGGCATGATTCTGGACACAGAACAAAAGAGGGGTTTTCTCCCGATGGAAAAAGCCCAGGAACTCCAGAACATGGTCAGAGACCTGTTAAAACCAATGAGAGTGTCAGTACATCAATGCACTCGAGTCCTGGGGGAAATGGTGGCGACCTACAAGGCCATCCCCTTCGGCAGGTTTCATGCGAGGACTTTTCAGTAGGACCTTCTGGACAAGTGGTCCGGGTCCCATCTTCAAATACATCAGAAAATAACCCTGTCCCCCAGGGCCAGGGTGTCTCTCCTGTGGTGGCTGCAGAGTGCTCACCTTCTAGAGGGTCGCAGGTTCGGCATTCAAGACTGGGTTCTGGTGACCACGGACGCGAGCCTCCGAGGATGGGGAGCAGTCACACAGGGAAGGAATTTTCAGGGACTATGGTCAAGCCAAGAGGCTTGTCTACGCATCAACATACTGGAATTAAGGGCCATATACAACTGCCTTCGACAAGCGGAAAATCTTCTTCACGACCTACCGGTTCTGATTCAATCAGACAACGTCACAGCTGTGGCTCATGTAAACCGCCAAGGCGTGACAAGGAGCAGAGTGGCAATGGCGGAAGTCACCAGGATTCTGCGCTGGGCAGAAAATCACTTAACCCCTCTGTCAGCGGTATTCATTCCGGGAGTGGACAACTGGGAAGCAGACTTCCTCAGCAGACACAATCTCCATCCAGGAGAGTGGGGACTTCATCAAGAAGTTTTTGCAGAGATAACAAGTCTTTGGGGACTTCCTCAAATAGACAGACATGATGGCGTCACGCCTCAACAAGAAGCTTCGGAGGTATTGTGCCAGGTCACGGGACCCTCAGGCAGTAGCAGTGGACGCCCTGGTGACACCGTGGGTGTTTCAGTCGGTCTATGTGTTCCCTCCTCTTCCACTCATCTCAAAAATACTGAGAATCATAAGACGAAAAAGAGTGCAAACAATACTCGTTGTTCCAGATTGGCCTCGCAGGGCCTGGTATGCAGAGCTTCAGGAAATGCCCACAGAGAATCCGTGGCCTCTTCCTCACAGAGAGGACCTGTTGCAACAGGGGCCCTGTCTGTTCCAAGACTTACCGCGGTTGTGTTTGACGGCATGGCGGTTGAACGCCGAATCCTAGCTGGTAAAGGCATTCCGGAAGAAGTCATCCCTACTCTGATAAGGGCTAGGAAGGAGGTGACGGCGAAGCATTATCACCGTATCTGGAGAAAGTTTGTATCTTGGTGTGAAGCCAAGAATGCTCCTGCGGAAGATTTCCATCTGGGCCGTTTTCTCCACTTTCTACAGACAGGAGTGGATATGAGCCTAAAATTAGGCTCCATTAAGGTACAGATTTCGGCCCTATCGATTTTCTTTCAGAAGGAATTGGCTTCTCTCCCAGAAGTCCAGACTTTTGTAAAGGGAGTGCTGCACATCCAGCCTCCTTTTGTGCCTCCAGTGGCACCATGGGACCTTAACGTAGTGTTACAGATCCTGAAATCTCACTGGTTTGAGTCTCTTCAAACGGTGGAATTAAAATTTCTCACTTGGAAGGTGGTCATGTTGTTGGCCTTGGCATCTGCAAGGCGGGTGTCTGAATTGGCGGCTTTGTCTCACAAAAGCCCCTATCTGATTTTCCATGTGGATAGAGCAGAATCCTCAATTTTTGCCTAAGGTGGTTTCATTGTTTCATATGAATCAACCTATTGTGGTGCCTGTGGCTACAGGGGTCTTGGAGGATTCCGAGTCCCTTGATGTAGTCAGGGCCTTAAAAATTTATGTAGCCAGGACGGCTTGGGTTAGGAAAACAGAGGCTCTGTTTGTCCTGTATGCAGCCAACAAGGTTAGCGCTCCTGCTTCTAAGCGGACTATTGCTCGCTGGATCTGTAATACGATTCAGCAGGCTCATTCTACGGCTGGATTGCCGTTACCAAATTCGGTTAAGGCCCATTCCACTAGGAAGGTGGGCTCTTCTTGGGCGGCTGCCCAAAGCATCTCGGCATTACAGCTTTGCCGAGCGGCGACTTGGTCAGGGTCAAACACTTTTGCAAAGTTCTACAAGTTTGATACCCTGGCTGATGAGGACCTACTGTTTGCTCAATCGGTGCTGCAGAGTCATCCGCACTCTCCCGCCCGGTCTGGAGCTTTGGTATAATCCCCATGGTCCTTACGGAGTCCCCAGCATCCTCTAGGACGTAAGAGAAAATAAGATTTTAAACCTACCGGTAAATCTATTTCTCCTAGTCCGTAGAGGATGCTGGGCGCCCGTCCCAGTGCGGACTATCTTCTGCATGACTTGTATATAGTTTGCTTACATAAGGGTTATGTTACAGTTTTGATCAGTCTCGGGCTGATGCTGTTTTGTTTCATACTGTTAACTGGTTCGTATATTCCATGTTATACGGTGTGGATGGTGTGGGCTGGTATGAATCTTGCCCTTAGATTAACAAAAATCCTTTCCTCGTACTGTCCGTCTCCTCTGGGCACAGTTTCTCTAACTGAGGTCTGGAGGAGGGGCATAGAGGGAGGAGCCAGTGCACACCCATTCTATAGTTCTTTATAGTGCCCATGTCTCCTGCGGAGCCCGTCTATACCCCATGGTCCTTACGGAGTCCCCAGCATCCTCTACGGACTAGGAGAAAAAGATTTACCGGTAGGTTTAAAATCTTATTTTTTTCTTCATCTTGCATCTTACTTCGCACATATAGGGGCTGGCTCAGTTACCAGTGCACGGCTGCAGCACTGCCCTGAGCTGTTCAGTTACTGCCACTGCCCCACACAGTAAGCCCAGAAGGTACACTTAACATGGATTTTTTGTTGCAGCCTCAGCAGCTGTGAGAATATATCCACATTAAAGTCACCAAGTTTTGCTTACGACATGGGGTAACTCCATAGCTCTGGGCACTTAACCTGAGAACTAGGGATTAATGCATGTTAGCTGCAGGCTTACCGAGCATGGAAACTGGCAAGTCATTGAGTAACTCCAAGAGTCAAACCTGTAGCTGTAGCCGTGCAGGAAGTCCCGTGGCTAATTGATCTGCCCCATAGTGTACCAGGTGTTTTGTCACAAAGGAATTAGTATAAAGTTGTGGATTATCCACATTTATGCATGGTGGGGGTCACTCTGTTGGACCTGTCTTTTCTACTTTTTCCTCAACTTTGCTAATTCTCCGTCATTGTGCTATTTTTTCTTTAATCTTCCATCATCGTTCACAAACAGTATACTACTGTAGGTACCTAGGATTAGTGTTTTGGTGTGGATAAGGTGCAAAGTTTGCGGAGTGATCAACATGGCTATTTGGTGTAGTTTGAGGATAGGTGTACGTGGACACATCTGTGTATAGTCTGCTATTCAGCAATACCGATATAAAAGTGTTTAGTAGGTCTTGTTATGATTTGAGATATATACAGTGTGTGTGTGTGTGTGTGCTGCACTACCTGAGCCACTTGTGTGGGTTGTAGACTCCGTCTCATGCTACCACTAGAGTGAAAGCACCGTCAGCTTTCAAAAGTGACCAAAACATCAGCCAGAAAGCATAGGAGCTGAGAAGTGGTCACCACCTGCAGAACAACTCCTTTATTGGGGGTGTCTTGCTAATTGCCTATAATTTCCACCTGTTGTCTATTCCATTTGCACAACAGCATGTGAAATTGATTGTCAATCAGTGTTGCTTCCTAAGTGGACAGTTTGATTTCACAGAAGTGTGATTGACTTGGAGTTACATTGTGTTGTTTAAGTGTTCCCTTTATTTTTTTTGAGCAGTATATATATATATATATATATATATATATATATATATTATTTTTTTACACACACTGTATATGTCGAATTGTGACAGGACCTACTAAACACATTTACAGCGGTACTGCTGGATAGCAGACTATACACAGATTATATTTGTATGTGTATATATGTATATATACCCCATTTCATTTTGAGACTAGTAAATTCAGTTTTCTACAAATAAAAAATAACCTGGTTCATTAGCAAGGTTTTTAATAGGTGTCTTTTCTTTGAACTCAGATTATATAGATGTATTGAGCTGTCACACAAATTTTGCTACTCAAACATAATGGAGCACAAATGCTCTACGTTAAATGTCAGAGCCAAACTGAGCAGGTCTGAGCTGGCTAACGTTGTCCTTGAAGGGTACTTATGAAGCAAAAAATAGTTGACACACCATATGTTCTATTAACGTTGGCAACAGTATGCAACTTGATTTGTGCAATATCACCAAGATTTCTCCCAAAGCGCATACGTTTGTGGAGTGAGATGTTGGCATTCATGAAGGAGAGCTGATTGCATTTAGGGAGTACATTGCACATTAGTGCACCTAATTTTGCGGAGAAGTCTTTAAATGAGATCCAATTTTGTGGAGCATGATTATTGAAAAGAGGTGGAGAAGATGTGTTTTAGGGCCATTTTCTGCTGCTGAGGATTGCTTTCATGTTTTGATTAATACTATAAATGAGGAGCAAAATATATATTTAATTAAACGCGTAGTAGTAGTACAGTTGTATGAGACTGAAGAGCAATCAGGCGCTGAGCCATCGCGTTTGCTTTGCAACTGAGGACCATTGCATGTACAGTTAGACATAAGAATAAAGACAAAAAAAACTTTAGCTAGTAGCTATCTCACGTTATGATACAACAATTAAACACACCAATATACAAAGAAAAATCTAAATTAAACACACCAATATACAAAGAAAAATCTAACTCAAAACTCATGTAGTTGATAAGATGTGGTTTAAAAAGAAAGGATAAAACATTCTTGCTGTGGAATTGTGAGTCCATGTAACATGACAAGCAGGATGGGTTATTAGCAACATGTAAGTACCAGCCCAACTGTAATGTACAGGACTATACATTTTATTTAATGCTTTAGGGTACAATTTCATTTCTGTCCCAAATAGTGTTCTATAAACTACTGTGCTACTTCCACTTTATTATAATGCTAATGTTATTCACTTAGGATTTAAGCCCTGTAGTATAATTGGTAAATGGAATGTATTTAGTGTACCTAAGGTGGTGCTGTACTGTGGCTGTGCTATGATAATGTTACACTTCATCCTCTGTAGTGTTTTGTTCAGATGTACAGAAAGTGTTCCCAGAGCTCCATTAAAACATTTCCATCTACCTGTCTTACTCGTCACTTATCTTTCAGTGCTTTGTAGAACAAAGAATTTTTGAATCAGGCAGAATGAAGTTGTACTCAAGGACGAGCAGTACAACCTCCAATAATGACTGCAATGGCTGAATGTTAGCTGAAGGTCACATCATTTATGTGCTTTTTAGTGTTTCACTGCTCAACAATGCTCTTTGTGCCACTTGTATACCATGATTTCATATAAAAAGTTTTATTTTAACATTGCAGCTATGTTATTATTATTATTATTATTATTATTATCCTTTATTTATATGGCGCCACAAGAGTTCCGCAGCGCCCATTTACAGAGTACAATAATACTAATAATTACCTTAACAATTTATAATGATTGATACAAACAATGAAAACGAGCATATGGTTTACACTGTATATCTTAGTGAATAGTTTTAACATCACAAAACTAGGTTTTATACATAGCCAGATGTGTACGATTTATTGGTATAAATTGTTTCTTTAAAACGCAAATACTTGCAGACTGCACAACTGGGGCTACTTTGGTATAATAAAGAACAAATCAACAATGTATGAGATTAAAATCAACAATGTATGAGAGACGGTTCAAGGTATAACAACAAGCATTTTTTTAAATCGCAATATATAAAAAAAAGTCTCAATATATGCCACAGTTATGTCAGAGATTAAAATGTGTGTGTGTATATATATATATATATATATATATATATCAGACCTGATCGCAGCAGCAAAATTGTTCTCTAATGGGCAAAACCATGTGCACTGCAGGGGGAGGGGGGCAGATATAACATGTGCAGAGAGAATTAGATTTGGGTGGGGTGTTTTTAAATTGAAATCTAAAGTGCTGTGTAAAATTAAAGCAGCCAGTATTTACCCTGCACAGAAACAATATAACCCACCCAAATCTAAATTTCTCTGTACATGTTACATCTGCCCTCTCCTGCAGTGCACATGGTTTTGCCCATTAGAGAACAATTTTGCTGCGATCAGGTCTGAATTAAGCCCTATATACACACACAATACACACACGGTCGAGTCACATTATTATGACCACCAGCTAATAGCCAGAGTAACCGCCGTGTGCAGCACGGACAGCAGCTAGACGGGCTAAACTGTCATTTTAGACACACGTCTGGTAGCCCCCAGGTTACTTTTGGCGGTGAGCTGCTCCACTCTAGTGTGTCAGTCGGCCCTTACGCACCATTGTAGCCGATGTTCACCTCTCGCATCAATGGCACATGGTGCTCCGCAGTTTCCACGTTGTTTATTTGCAGTGGTGTAATTTGTCCAGTAACGATACACCTTCGCCACAGCAGCACGCGAACAGTTCACAACCTGCGCAGTGTCAGAAATGCCACCCTTTGCCCTAATGCCGACAACCATCCCTTTTTGCAACTCTGATAAATCTCCCCTTTTACCCATGACCGCAACGAGTGATACTGTCTGTGTGCAGACAGCCTATCGCACACCTTATATACCCCACCAAGCCAACGCACGACATGTGACGTACTTCATGGGCTACGTGCTGCTGATGTCAAATGTAGGAGATGGCAGCCGGCGGGCTACTGGCCGAAACATATGTCTGATGTAGACAAATAAATATTCACAGTAACCTAAGTTTCGTGAGTGCCGCCTGCATCTAAATACGGGACCAAATTCCCTAGGAGGGCACCAGCTCATTATACATTATCGCATTATACATTAAAAGCAGCGGGGAGACAGGGGAGAACAGCGGCTACAGCGCAGCAGGAGGATGGGGCACCGCCGCCAGACCTCACGGCAGCGTCCACCCGGCTACAGCAAGTGAGGTCCCGCTTGCTGGAGCCAGGTGGACGCCGCCATGAGGTCTGGTGGCGGTGCCCCCATCCTCCTGCTGCGCTGTGCTGTAGCCGCTGCTCTCCCCCGTCTCTCCGCTGCTCTCCCCATCTCCCCGCGGCTCTCCCCGTTTTCTCCTCTCAGGTCCCTCATCTCAATCCGACTTTTCTTAAAGTCGGATTGAGATGGTCAGGAACGGCCAAATCCTGTCGGATTTGGCAGTTCATTGAATAGCCCTTGTCGGATCCATTCCAACAAATGCATGTCAGAATGGATCCGACTTTAATTGAATATACCCCTATGTCTGGTGCATGCTTGTTTTTATGAAAACAGGTTTATAGAGCAAGAATTATGTATCTTGTGGTGCTTAGTAGTTACAGTATGTGATATGCTTACTTACTGAATTGTTTATTCATTCATTATTCCTGCATAGGGCCTACAAGACAATTGAAGATGAAGATTTAAAGTTCCCTCTAATATATGGAGAAGGAAAAAAGGTAAGATTTTTGTCATCTACTTTAATAGAAGATGGGTTACTGTAGTATACTTGCATAGCAGCACAAGCTGGTCATATCTTGGTGTTCCTAGCTGAGTGTAAGATAAGTGAACTTTTGGTTTCTCCTTTCAAATGCAAAAATCATTTGACTGAAGTACAAGTGGCGAAGGGGGCACATTTAGGGGTTCTTTTCTTAGTTTAGCAAGTCCTGCTAAAGGGCTTTTACAGGTGCTACGGCGGTGCCAATGATCTGTGGCTTTCAATGGAATGTCATTTTCTTCCCATTGAGGTTCTTTTTATACCGCAAAACATATTTTTATTGATAAAAACTTAATTAAATGATGCAGTAATTACTATGTAAAGAGGTGACACAATAAAGACTATCTCCTTATGCAATTTTAGGGGTAGATTAGTTTTATAAACGGTTATTATGGAACAACTGTAAGATAAAAGCTAAATAAAGTTATATGTGGGCATGTTGGGCAAAATGGAAAATAGGTGCATAAAATGTGCTGTATTTTTGCCACTTTTCATAATACCCCTTTTACACTGCTACACTGACCTGGGTTATTGCCGAGTTGTCCCGGGTCAGGCTCAGTCTAAAAGGGGCCCTGAAAAATAACTGGGGTACAGTGACCTGGGTGTCCAATCCAGGGAGCGAACAGGGAAGGACCTGGGTAACAGTGCAGTGCAAACACCCTGGTGCTGTTACAAGCTTATGGAGTGTGGACAGAGGGAAGCTCTGGCAATAACCCTGGTCCATGTTGTAGTTTAAACGGGGTTTCAAGCTGCTGTGACACGGATTGAAACCGTTTTCAGTGACCCGGGTTGGCAGTGTGAAAGGGACATAAATAACTGTTGTGTTTTCAGGAGCCATTTCAAGTCATCTCCACACAGTATAAGCTTTCCTGAACTAGATAACCTGTAATAATCACACCTCTACCCCTTTCACACTGCTATGCCGGGTCACACCCAGGATTTTGTATGCAGGTCCATCCCGGGAGCGACCCGGTTGAGACCCCTTTCAGACTGGCGGCCCGATCTGCCTTGATTGCTGGGTTGGTAATGTCACCTTCAACACTTCCCAAACCGGCGTTTCTAGATAAGATCATCTCCAAGCACCAGCTCTTACTATGGTGTCTACAAAATTTAGATCTGCCTAAGCTCTGCAATAGTACAAGGCTAATAATAAAAGCTCCGTGGTCTCATGTCATTGGAGCACAAATACAAACTGGTTGTGGAGAGAATACCACAAATAACATCTGAAATACTGTTTCAATGTAAACGCTTGCAATTTCCAGAACGATTAAGTTTTGCCATGTCGATCAATAAATCCCATGGACACTTAAAAGTTGTGCAGCTTCAACTACAAGACGACTGCTTCTCCCATGGTCAACTGTATGTAGGATACTGTAGAGTAGGAACAGATACAAATCTTTATGTACACTCTCCTTTAAAAAAAAAACCTTGCAATATTGTATATAATGTCCAGAAATTCTAATTTTACTTTAAGCTTTGTTTCTAAATTAGTACTGTATAAGGTACAATATAAGTATTAGTACAAATATTAGCACTAAGCATTGTTAAAATTAAAGAAATTAATATAATGTTTCTCTAACGTCCTAAGTGGATGCTGGGGACTCCGTAAGGACCATGGGGAATAGCGGCTCCGCAGGAGACTGGGCACATCTAAAGAAAGCTTTAGGACTATCTGGTGTGCACTGGCACCTCCCCCTATGACCCTCCTCCAAGCCTCAGTTAGATCTTTGTGCCCGAACGAGAAGGGTGCACACTAGGGGCTCTCCTGAGCTTCTTAGTGAAAGTTTTAGTTTAGGTTTTTTATTTTCAGTGAGACCTGCTGGCAACAGGCTCACTGCATCGAGGGACTAAGGGGAGAAGAAGCGAACTCACCTGCGTGCAGAGTGGATTGGGCTTCTTAGGCTACTGGACATTAGCTCCAGAGGGACGATCACAGGCCCAGCCATGGATGGGTCCCAGAGCCGCGCCGCCGGCCCCCTTACAGAGCCAGAAGACAGAAGAGGTCCGGAAAATCGGCGGCAGAAGACATCCTGTCTTCACCAAGGTAGCGCACAGCACTGCAGCTGTGCGCCATTGCTCCTCAGCACACTTCACACTTCGGTCACTGAGGGTGCAGGGCGCTAGGGGGGGGCGCCCTGAGCAGCAATAAAAACACCTTGGCTGGCGAAAATACATCACATATAGCCCCCAGGGCTATATGGATGAATTTTAACCCCTGCCAGAATCCATAAAAAAGCAGGAGAAAAGTCCGCGAAAAAGGGGCGGAGCCTATCTCCTCAGCACACTGGCGCCATTTTCCCTCACAGCTCCGTTGGAGGGAAGCTCCCCTGGCTCTCCCCTGCAGTCACTACACTACAGAAAGGGTTAAAAAAGAGAGGGGGGCACTAATTAGGCGCAGTATTAACAATACAGCAGCTATAAGGGGAAAAACACTTATATAAGGTTATCCCTGTATATATATAGCGCTTTGGTGTGTGCTGGCAAACTCTCCCTCTGTCTCCCCAAAGGGCTAGTGGGGTCCTGTCCTCTATCAGAGCATTCCCTGTGTGTGTGCTGTATGTCGGTACGTTTGTGTCGACATGTATGAGGAGAAAAATGATGTGGAGACGGAGCAGATTGCCTGTAATAGTGATGTCACCCCCTAGGGGGTCGACACCTGAGTGGATGAACTGTTGGAAGGAATTACGTGACAGTGTCAGCTCTGTATAAAAGACAGTGGTTGACATGAGACAGCCGGCTACTCAGCTTGTGCCTGTCCAGATGTCTCATAGGCCGTCAGGGGCTCTAAAGCGCCCGTTACCTCAGATGGCAGATATAGACGCCGACACGGATACTGACTCCAGTGTCGACGGTGAAGAGACAAATGTGACTTCCAGTAGGGCCACACGTTACATGATTGAGGCAATGAAAAATGTTTTACACATTTCTGATAATACGAGTACCACCAAAAAGGGGTATTATGTTCGGTGAGGAAAAACTACCTGTAGTTTTCCTGAATCTGAGAAATTAAATGAGGTGTGTGATGATGCGTGGTTTTCCCCCGATAACAACTGATAATTTCTAAAATGAGATTGGCATTATATCCTTTCCCGCCAGAGGTTAGGGTGCGTTGGGAAACACCCCCTAGGGTGGATAAAGCGCTCACACGCTTGTAAGGGCTCTACCCTCTCCTGAGATGGCCGCCCTTAAGGATCCTGCTGATAGAAAGCAGGAGGGTATCCTAAAATGTATTTACACACATACTGGTGTTATACTGCGACCAGCAATCGCCTCAGCCTGGATGTGCAGTGCTGGGTTGGCGTGGTCGGATTCCCTGACTGAAAATATTGATACCCTAGATAGGGACAGTATATTTTTGCCTATAGAGCATTTAAAAGATGCATTTCTATATATGCGTGATGCACAGCGGAATATTTGCCGACTGGCATCAAGTCTAAGTGCGTTGTCCATTTCTACCAGTAGAGGGTTATGGACACGTCAGTGGTCAGGTGATGCGTATTCCAAACGGCATTTGGAAGTATTGCCTTAATAAGGGGAGGAGTTATTTGGGGTCGGTCTTTCAGACCTGGTGGCCACGGTAACAGTTGGGAAATCCACGTTTGTACCCCAGGTCGCCTCTCAACATGAGAAGACGCCGTATTATCAGGCGCAGTCTTTTCGTGGACAAGCGGGCAAAATGTTCCTCATTTCTGCCCCGTGACAGAGGGAGAGGAAAAAGGCTGCAGAAATCAGCCAGTTCCCAGGAACAGAAACCCTCTCCCGCCTCTGCCAAGCCCTCAGTATGACGCTGGGGCTTTACAAGCAGAATCAGGCACGGTGGGGGGCCCGTCTCAATGAATTTCAGCGCGCAGTGGGCTCACTCGCAAGTAGACCCCTGGATCCTTCAGGTGATATCTCAGGGGTACAAATTAGAATTCGAGACGTCTCCCCCTCGCCGTTTTCCTAAAGTCGGCTTTACCGATGTCTCCTTCTGACAGGGAGACAGTTTTGGAAGCCATTCACAAGCTGTATTCCCAGCAGGTGATAATCAAGGTACCCCTCCTGCAACAGGGAACGGGGTATTATTCCACACTGTTGTGGTACCGAAGCCGGACGGCTCGGTGAGACCGATTCTAAATCTAAAATCTTTGAACACTTACATACAGAGGTTCAAATTCAAGATTGAGTCACTCAGAGCAGTGATTGCGAACCTGGAAGAAGGGGACTACATGATGTCTCGGGACATCAAGGATGCTTACCTTCATGTCAAAATTTACCCTTCTCACCAATGGTACCTCAGGTTTATGGTACAGAACTGTCACTATCAGTTCAGACGCTGCAGTATGGATGGTCCACGGCACCCCGGGTCTTTACCAAGGTAATGGCCGAAATGATGATATTCCTTCGAAGGAAGGGAATTTTAGTTATCCCTTACTTGGACGATTCCCTGATAAGGGTAAGATCCAGGGAACAGTTGGAGGTCGGTGTAGCACTATCTCAGGTAGTGTTGCGGCAGCACGATTGGATTCTCAATATTCCAAAATCGCAGCTGGTTCCGACGACTTGTCTTCTGTTCCTAGGGATGATCCTGGACACAGTCCAGAAAAAGGTGTTTCTCCCGGAGGGGAAAGACAGGGAGTTATCCGAGCTAGTCAGGAACCTCCTAAAACCGAGCCAAGTCTCAGTGCATCAATGCACAAGGGTTCTGGGTAAAATGGTGGCTTCCTACGAAGCAATCCCATTCGGCAAATTCCACGCAAGAACTTTCCAGTGGGACCTGCTGGACAAATGGTCCGGGTCGCATCTTCAGATGCATCAGCGGATAGCCCTGTCACCAAGGACAAGGGTGTCCCTCCTGTGGTGGTTGCAGAGTGCTCATCTTCTAGAGGGCCGCAGATTCGGCATTCAGGACTGGGTACTGGTGACCACGGATGCCAGCCTGTGAGGCTGGGGAGCAGTCACACAGGGAAGGAATATCCAGGGCTTATGGTCAAGCCTGGAGACATCACTTCACATAAATATCCTGAAGCTAAGGGCCATTTACAATGCTCTAAGCTTAGCAAGACCTCTGCTTCAAGGTCAGCCGGTGTTGATCCAGTCGGACAACATCACGGCAGTCACCCACGTAAACAGACAGGGTGGCACAAGAAGCAGGAGGGCAATGGCAGAAGCTGCAAGGATTCTTCGCTGGG
The DNA here is from genome assembly GCF_028390025.1 of Pseudophryne corroboree. Classification (NCBI taxonomy): domain Eukaryota; kingdom Metazoa; phylum Chordata; class Amphibia; order Anura; family Myobatrachidae; genus Pseudophryne; species Pseudophryne corroboree. The sequence goes on along the minus strand of NC_086449.1, from coordinate 553,963,462 downwards.
CGGAAAATCATGTGATAGCACTGTCAGCAGTATTCATTCCGGGAGTGGACAACTGGGAAGCAGACTTCCTCAGCACGACCTCCACCCGGGAGAGTGGGGACTTCACCCAGAAGTCTTCCACATGATTATAAACCGTTGGGAAAAACTCGACAGGTATTGCGCCAGGTCAAGGGACCCTCAGGCAATAGCTGTAGACGCTCTGGTAACACCGTGGGTGTACCAGTCAGTGTATGTGTTCCCTCCTCTGCCTCTCATACCCAAGGTACTGAGATTGATAAGATGGAGATGAGTAAGCACTATATTCGTGGCTCCGGATTGGCCAAGAAGGACTTGGTAACCGGAACTTCAAGAGATGCTCACGGAGGATCCGTGGCCTCTACCTCTAAGAAGGGACCTGCTCCAACAAGGACCCTGTCTGTTCCAAGACTTACCGCGGCTGCGTTTGACGGCATGGCGGTTGAACGCCGGATCCTGAAGGAAAAAAGGCATTCCGGATGAAGTCATCCCTATCCTGATCAAAGCCAGGAAGGATGTAACCGCAAAACATTATCACCGCATTTGGCGAAAATATGTTGCGTGGTGCGAGGCCAGTAAGGCCCGACGGAGGAAATTCAACTGGGTCGATTCCTACATTTCCTGCAAACAGGAGTGTCTATGGGCCTGAAATTGGGGTCCATTAAGGTTCAAATTTCGGCCCTGTCAATTTTCTTCCAAAAAGAACTAGCTTCAGTCCCTGAAGTTCAGACGTTTGTAAAAGGGGTACTGCATATACAGCCTCCTTTTGTGCCTCCAGTGGCACTTTGGGATCTCAATGTAGTTTTTTGGGTTCCAAAAGTCACATTGGTTTGAACCACTTAAATCTGTGGAGTTAAAATATCTCACATGGAAAGTGGTCATGCTGTTGGCCCTGGCCTGGGCCAGGCGCGTGTCAGAATTGGCGGCTTTATCCTGTAAAAGCCCTTATCTGAATTTCCATTTCGGACAGGGCGGAATTGAGGACTCGTCCTCAGTTTCTCCCTAAGGTGGTTTCAGCGTTTCACCTGAACCAACCTATTGTGGTGCTGCGGCTACTAGGGACTTGGAGGACTCCAAGTTGCTAGACGTTGTCAGGGCCCTGAAAATATATGTTTCCAGGACGGCTGGAGTCAGAAAATCTGACTCGCTGTTTATCCTGTATGCACCCAACAAGCTGGGTGCTCCTGCTTCTAAGCAGACTATTGCTCGTTGGATTTGTAGTACAATTCAGCTTGCACATTCTGTGGCAGGCCTGCCACAGCCAAAAATCTGTAAATGCCCACTCCACAAGGAAGGTGGGCTCATCTTGGGCGGCTGCCCGAGGGGTCTCGGCTTTACAACTTTGCCGAGCAGCTACTTGGTCAGGAGCAAATACGTTTGTAAAATTCTACAAAATTGATACCCTGGCTGAGGAGGACCTGGAGTTCTCTCAATTGGTGCTGCAGAGTCATCCGCACTCTCCCGCCCGTTTGGGAGCTTTGGTATAATCCCCATGGTCCTTACGGAGTCCCCAGCATCCACTTAGGACGTTAGAGAAAATAAGAATTTACTTACCGATAATTCTATTTCTCGTAGTCCGTAGTGGATGCTGGGCGCCCATCCCAAGTGCGGATTGTCTGCAATACTGGTACATAGTTATTGTTACCAAAAAATCGGGTTATTGCTGTAGTGAGCCATCTTTTCTAGAGGCTCCTCTGTTATCATGCTGTTAACTGGGTTCAGATCACAAGTTGTACGGTGTGATTGGTGTGGCTGGTATGAGTCTTACCCGGGATTCAAAATCCTTCCTTATTGTGTACGCTCGTCCGGGCACAGTATCCTAACTGAGGCTTGGAGGAGGGTCATAGGGGGAGGAGCCAGTGCACACCAGATAGTCCTAAAGCTTTCTTTAGATGTGCCCAGTCTCCTGCGGAGCCGCTATTCCCCATGGTCCTTACGGAGTCCCCAGCATCCACTACGGACTACGAGAAATAGAATTATCGGTAAGTAAATTCTAATTTTTTGTTAGACTTTTATAAAATAATTATTGTTATAAAAATGCAAAAATAATAAATCTAGATTATTATTAAATCATAGCTGAAATAATATGAATTTAGTTTTACTGAAATAACATTTTGTTTAGTTAGATTTTTATTTTATTTCTGTAATTAGAGCTTTTGTATAGTTTCTAAATAGCATTTTTGGCATTACCCAAATAATATGCTAACGTTAATGCTACACGTTACAAAATGGACCCGCGCAACATCGGGTGACCCATCTTGTATGTGCATTATTTTATATATATATATATATATATATATATATATATATATATATATATTGAGCTTGCATATGCGTAGAAAAGTTAAAAGAAACAAAATTGACCAGTAGAAATTGGTACTTGCATCAAACATTGGTGCCAGCACAAAGCGTAATACTATTGCACATATATAACAAAGATATTGTCTGGTTGTCCTTGTAAATAATTGATCGCCACATTGGTAAACTGATAAAGGTAAAATTACATGTCTTTAAGACTTGCAATGCAACATACAGTATGTAGTACCATTTGTATTTTTGCAAATTATAAGATTTTGTACATCTGTGTTAATATTTACTGTACACGTTTTATTTTATTTCCTTTTCACAACTTTGGCCTAATATTTAAATATATGGAACTAATTAGAATGCCTAAAACTTTTGGAGGACATGGTAAAAAAAAAATGTTTTAAAGATTTACGTAACAAATGTATTTGAATAAGACAGTTGTCACAACGTATTTATATCTTTTTCACGTTATCCACATTTGTTTTAACACAAGTTGAATTTTCTTTGTACACAGGCTCGTGTAATGGCAACAATAGGTGTAACCAGAGGACTTGGTGATCATGATTTGAAAGTCCATGACTCCAATATTTACATTAAACCCTTTCTCTCTTCAATTCCTGAGGTAAGTGCCTCCAACCTCTGTTTCTTCTCTGTTTTTAGCTTTAACGCTAACTGGGAACAAAGTGAAACTATGTTCACTTTGAAAAATGTGTAGTATGTTTTACACCGTAATTCCCCAACTGCTATCCTAAGTGCAATGTTCACCCCCCTTGCCCTCTTTGCTTAATGTTGTAGTACAGTATGTCCCCCTCTATCTACTCTGCTGCAGTGTTTCTACGAACTGCTCTCTATCCCAGTGCAGCAACAGCACATACTGTAGCTTGCCTCACATCCACTGAAACGCACTACTACTTTAACTGAGGCTCTTCTCACCCCTGTGCTGAACCTCCTTTAGCCTTTTTATGCTATGTGCTACCAAGAAATTCTTCGTCTTTTCTGAAAGTGCAATAAGTACCGTAGTATTTACATAAATTTTTAGATTAAAATCTGCACTTTAATATCATACCGCATTTCTGTTTACTTTTTCCTAGTTATGAGATATAGAATGAAATGCATACAGTGTGTAAGGACAATATGGCTGACCAGCACTAGAAAATTAGAAAACCTACCACATCCAATGAAATGACTTCTGTAGTTATATAAACAAAGATGGGAAAGATCTGGGTATTAGAAAGTCTCCTGTCCCCATTTCTGAAAAACTTAATGTTTTATATGGTGTAATGTAACACACAATGACTACTTATACCGCTTTTAGACCTAAATAGCGGGTCGCAGCCGGGAGCCTGACACAGGAGCTACCTGGCTGCGACCCGCGTCAGCCCCCATTTAGACCGGAGTCGCGCGATCCGGCTCCCATTTACACTGAACAGTTTGCTGGGTTGAACACGTGTTCATCCCCGCAAACTACCCGAGTTGGAATAACGGGTCACTCGACCCGGATTATTCCAACTCTGCCCTTTTACACCGAGCAGCAACACGGGTTATGCGCGTTCATGTGCAATAACCCATGTTATATGCTGCCGGTGTAAAAGGGGTATAAGGGAGGCACATTAGGGCAAATGTATTAAGCCTGGAGAACTCAAAAGTGGAAGGTGAAACCTGTAATGATTGGTTGGTGTGTTATCACCTTCCACTTATCACTTCTTTATCACTTCTCCAGGCTTAATACATCTGCCCCACTGTTTGAAAGAGGAGGCTCCCCTCTTTCAAACAGTGGTGATCCAAATGAGCAGGTGAGTAGTAGGATTTATCATCAACATTTTTAATGTACAGTACTCACTGAATAACACTTGTCCTGAACAATGATTAAACCGCAATCCCATGTTATTTTTTTCTTTAAACAGCAAGTTGAATATCTTTTATGTATACCTTTGACCATTTTTCTTTTCTGTCCTACTACAAATCATTATTTACTTTTCAAATTCTCTCTGGAGGTCAAACCAGTATGGCTGCAAGTCACAGTCACATACATTTGCTGTACTAAGCATGTCATCTAAGGCAGAGCAGGAATAGAATTATTGCAGGCATAGCCGTTCCAAAGCCTCTCTGCTCACTACGTCACGTGCCATGTGACACTTGTTGCAGTGCAGTGACGTGCGGTGAGGTCATTGGCTGGGGAGGCACTGATATATATTTTTATATATATATATATATATATATATATATATAGTGTTTGAAGTGGAAATTTTGAGGTGGGGGTATGCAACAGTTAAGGATGCAAGTATGTGCGCGCCGAAGGCGCGCACGCTCCAGAAAGGGGGGCGTGGTCACCCAATAGGTGGCGTGTCCAGTGTAGTAGAACACCTTATACTATCTAGTACTGGTGCCCCTTTTACCTTGTAGCACACGGTAGGAGCCGAAATTCACATTATAGCACATGGTACGAGCCGAAATTCACATTGTAGCACACTGAATGAGCCGACATTTACATTGTAGCACACTGAATGAGCCGACATTTACATTGTAGCACACTGAATGAGCCGAAATTCACATTATAGCACACTGAATGAGCCGAAATTCACATTGTAGCACACTGAATGAGCCGAAATTCACATTGTAGCACACTGAATGAGCCGAAAGTCACATTGTAGCACACTGAATGAGCCGAAATTCACATTGTAGCACACTGAATGAGCCGAAATTCACATTGTAGCACACTGAATGAGCCGAAAGTCACATTGTAGCACACTGAATGAGCCGAAAGTCACATTGTAGCACACTAAATGAGCCGAAATTCACATTGTAGCACACTGAATGAGCCGAAATTCACATTGTAGCACACTGAATGAACCGAAATTCACATTGTAGCACACTGAATGAGCCGAAAGTCACATTGTAGCACACTGAATGAGCTGAAATTCACATTGTAGCACACTGACTGAGCCGACATTCACATTGTAGCACACTGACTGAGCCGACATTCACATTGTAGCACACTGACTGAGCCGACATTCACATTGTAGCACAATGAATGAGCCGACATTCACATTGTAGCACACTGAATGAGCCGACAGTCACATTGTAGCACACTGAATGAGCCGAAATTCACATTGTAGCACACTGAATGAGCCGAAATTCACATTGTAGCACACTGAATGAGCCGAAAGTCACATTGTAGCACACTGAATGAGCCGAAATTCACATTGTAGCACACTGAATGAGCCGAAATTCACATTGTAGCACACTGAATGAGCCGAAAGTCACATTGTAGCACACTGAATGAGCCGAAATTCACATTGTAGCACACTGACTGAGCCGACATTCACATTGTAGCACACTGACTGAGCCGACATTCACATTGTAGCACAATGAATGAGCCGACATTCACATTGTAGCACACTGAATGAGCCGAAATTCACATTATAGCACACTGAATGAGCTGAAATTGTGATAGCAGGGAGAGCCAGAGTGACGACAGGGAGAGCCAGAGTGACGACAGGGAGAGAGAGTGACGACAGTGACAGCAGGGAGAGAGAGTGACAGCAGGGAGAGAGAGAGTGACGATAGTGACAGCAGGGAGAGAGAGTGACGATAGTGACAGCAGGGAGAGAGAGTGACGACAGTGACAGCAGGGAGAGAGAGTGACAGCAGGGAGAGAGAGAGTGACGATAGTGACAGCAGGGAGAGAGAGTGACAGCAGGGAGAGAGAGAGTGACGATAGTGACAGCAGGGAGAGAGAGTGACGATAGTGACAGCAGGGAGAGAGAGTGACGACAGTTGACAGCAGGGAGAGAGAGTGACAGCAGGGAGAGAGAGAGTGACGATAGTGACAGCAGGGAGAGAGACGACAGTGACAGCAGGGAGAGAGAGTGACAGCAGGGAGAGAGATTGACGACAGGGAGAGAGAGTGTGACAGTAGGGACAGGGACAGTAACGACAGGGAAAGAGGGTGACAGCAGGTGAACATTACCTGACTCATTTGTTGCGGCTGGTGGCGGTGAGTGGCTGGCGGCGGTGAGCGGCTGTGCGCTCTACACAGCCGCCGGCCGTCAAGCAGGGGCTTCTGTCTGAGAGAGGGCGGAGGAGGAGAGCACCGGGCGCCGCTCAATTCACGCTGGGTCTGTGGCTTTCCACCGCTGTCGCCGTGCACATTAGCCAGCGTTTGGGCCAGCGGGGGACATGGAACACACTTTAGCTAGTAGGGGGAGGGGGGTACATGGCACACACACATTAGCTAGTAGGGGGAGGGGGGGACATGGAACACACACATTAGCTAGTAGGGGGAGGGGGGACATGGAACACACACATTAGCTAGTAGGGGGAGGGGGGACATGGCACACACACATTAGCTTGTAGGGGGAGGGGGGGACATGGAACACACACATTAGCTAGTAGGGGGAGGGGGGGGACATGCCACACACACATTAGCTAGTAGGGGGAGGGGGGACATGGCACACACACAGTAGCTAGTAGGGGGAGGGGGGGGACATGCCACACACACATTAGCTAGTAGGGGGAGGGGGGACATGGCACACACACATTAGCTAGTAGGGGGAGGGGGGGACATGGAACACACACATTAGCTAGTAGGGGGAGGGGGGGGACATGGAACACACACATTAGCTAGTAGGGGGAGGGAGGGACATGGAACACACACATTAGCTAGTAGGGGGAGGGGGGGACACGGAAAACACTTTACCTAGATTACAGTAGGAAGATCTTCCGTTCCGCTCTCCCCCTCCTCCCTGTACCGCTGCTGCTGCACTCACTGTCTTCAGGCTCTGCCTGTGTGTGACAGGCACCGGACCAGCAGCGGCAGCAACAGCAAGGACACTGTGAGTAAGGAGGCAGGGAGGGGGAGCTGCACTTAATGAAGTCAGCCCCGCATGGACTCCTGGGCATCCCGGCGCCGCCGCAGCTGGAGCAGTATGACTGGTCCCGGCGCCGCTTCTCCCGGCCGCGTCTATGTGATTGGACCAGCGGATCCAGCACTGGATCCGCTGTCCAATCACAGGTGCCTCGCTAGCAGGGGCGTGCTTTCCCTGCCAGCGAGGCACTTGTATAAGTGCCGCATTCTAGTCTTTTTGTAATGGGCTTTTCCAGCCCAGCGCATGGCCCCGCCCCCCCGCTTTGTCCCGTTATCACTAGCTACGGGAGGCACTAGCTGCCAGTGCCTCCCAAACGTATTAGATGGGCTAAAATGATTAAATTAATATAAAGAGGGTACAATACATATGACACAGAATATGTCTTATGTATCTTCTTTCTATTATTTTAATCATAATGACAGGGGAGGCACTGCCACCCCTGACTGCACGTCCCTGTTGCAGTGGTAGTCACATGACACAGTGGAAAATGCAGGATTTATAAATCATTAATAGCAGCCTCAAGAAACAAACCAGGGAAATGGTAATTACAGTACAATGTTTTTTTTTTTTTTTTTGTTATAGCCACAAAATGTATGCTTAAAATAAAACAACTAATTTTATCCTTCTATACTCCATAGTAGACATTGCAATGGATAGACTTCCTTCAAAGGGCCTAAATAATGTTTGTATGCAATGCCAATGTTCACGCAACTGAGCGATAATGATCGCACTTCGTATGTGCCAATGTACTTTTGTGAATATCCCACTCAGTGAAATTTTTAATGCAGAGTGAATGACAGAAAGCGACCATTTGGGGTTGGTAACTGTGAGTGTCGGCAAAAATGCAGGCGTGTCATGGACGTTTTCAGGGAGTGTATCTGCCTTTAGCTGCGATCATGTACACAGAGAAACGTAGCACCAGCGTCGGTACTGCTGCGGCCAGTCTGCTTGATCATACTCTCTCGAGGAGTCGATGTTCCTCATAATTGCGTCAGTGCTGCATATGTGTACGCAGTTACTGAGGACTCTGCAAAGGCTCTGGTGGTCATCTATATTTTCTATGTGCCAGCTTCATTTGTAATGATTAGCAATTCCATAGCCTGAAGAATCACAGCTTGTAGGCATGTGCTTACAAACATGAATTAGGCCCTAAATTAGAACAGCCTACCACGAATGGTATATAATGCATCTCCTCCTCTTGTCCTAGGTGGGTTTATCATGTCTCTAAGCAATAGGTAGAGTAGGGTGAGTAGCAGTTTATTCTTGCAATGCAGAGGATTGTCTTCTCATTGGTCCCAGCAACAGCTACAAACCAAAGGTAGTGCTGGCTACCTAGGAAACAACAGTCTGCTAATCTGGCAGCAGATCAGGTTCTAAGTTTCAAAAACGCATGTGATATAAAATGCCGGCGTACTGGGAGTTTGTATCCACTGCATCATTTTAAGAAAATTCCACACTTAGAACATTTAGGTTGGAAGGGAGTCAGAAAATCTCAGAGTGTTCCCTAATGCTAAAACACAGTGCTGGTGCATGCTTAGAAAAGAAATTGCATCCATAAGCAACATCAGACATCAGGCCTTCACCATTGATTGTAAAACCATCAACTGCAAGCCATCAGTGGTTCCTGGACATTGGTGCTCGATGCAAATCCCTACAAGGAGCTTAAATACAATAGAAGGTATATGTTCCCATTCAGAATTGGATTCTACAGGAGCATTAGAGGTTTCATTTAGGAAATGTAATTTGAATAACATAAAACTCTTGCTTAAACAGATATATGACTCCAACGGGATAATGAAACAACAATAAGATAAGAAGATAAGAATACTTTAGTGTCACTACAGCATGAAGCATGTATAGCGAAATTACATACAGTTCACTCAAATCATATAAAAATTCATCAATAGATGAAATTAGCTAAGATTTCAAGCTAACAATCAGAGGGGAGGAAACTATTCCTCAGCCTACTGGTTCAGCATCCCAGACACCTATAACGTCTCCCTGGCGGCAAAAGGGAAAAGAACACATTACGTGGGTGGCTACTATATCCAATCATCTTATTTGCCTTGGACAAACTCCTAAGCATATCGGTACAAAAATCTTGTTTTGATGAGCACATTCTTAAAAACAGAATCTTTCCAGCACATCAGACAGTAAAAGATTGAATCCATTAGGAAAGGGCACAGGTATATGTTAAAAAAAATGAATGTATACATTTGTTTGATGATGAAGAAATGCTGAAATGGAGTCTGGTCCATAAATAGATGGCAGCCTTATCTAGTATGTCTGCTAGGACCACAGTTCTTCTTGAAGATAAGATCCTCTTACAGACTCCAGAGATGGGAAAATATAGAATTCTTCCAAAAAGCTTAATATTTATTAAGGAACAGCATTCAAATCACTTATAGCCATGACCTCAATGCCAAAAGTCTACGATTTTAGGAGGACGTCCTACAGACATCTAGGAGAAGGCAATTACTGTTAAGTATGGAAATCATATAGAGAGGGATAGAGGGGATGGGCATGAAATTATGACGGTCGGGATGCCGACAGTCACATGACCGACCTCTGCATCCTGACGGCGAGAAGGCCGACACCAGACAGGGGCTAAATATTTTACCCTTCCCGTGCCCTAATCCTAACCCTCCAGGGGTGTCTGCTATGGTTATCTCTCCGCCCCCCCCCCCCCCCTCCCTGCCGTGCCTATCCCTAATTCCCACCACGATACTCAACTCCAAGATGTCAGTTTTCATTGTCCTGGCGCCAATCTTCAGAAGGGGAGTCAAGATGATTGACAATGGCGGGCGTACAGGGGGTGGCGTTTTGGCATTGTGGGGGTGTGGCATCCGAAACGGGGACGTGACGTGAGCATTTTTGGGGGTGCTGCATGGCGTCAAACGTAGCTGCTCCAATAGAAAAAATGGCGACGAACCGACTGCCAGGGGTCGACCATAAATCGATGCGTCCGCAATTAAATTGTGGACGCATCGTGAGGCAGCGCCACACACATGCTAGGCGGTCCCCAGCATGTGAGGATATGGACGCAGATCTTGCTGCGGGAAGCAAGATCTGCATCCGTCTCTGAATAACCTCCCTAAATATCTGAGGATAAGGTAGTTCTGAGAACCAATCCATCTTTTGTACCAATAGTAATGTCTACATTTATATTAAGCAGGAAGTTGTGTTAGCAGTAGAGATGAGCGGGTTCGGTTCTCCGAGATACGACCCCCCCCGAACTTCACCTATTTTACACGGTTCCGAGGCAGCCTCGGATCTTCCCGCCTTGCTCGGTTAACCCGAACGAGGCCGAACGTCATCATCCCGCTGTCGGATTCTCGCGAGATTCGTATTCTATATAAAGAGCCGCGCGTCGCCGCCATTTTCACTTGTGCATTGGAGATTGAACGGAGAGGACGTGGCTGCGTTCTGTCCCTGAAAAGCTCCGTAATCTGTGCTCAGTGTGCTGCAAATATCTGTGCTCAGTGTGCTGCAAATATCTGTGCTCAGTGTGCTGCAAATATCTACGTTCTCTGCCTAAAAACGCTCCATATCTGTGCTCATTGTGCTGCAAATATCTGTGCTCAGTGTGCTTTATTGTGGGGACTGGGGACCACCAGTATATAATTATACTTATAGTAGTACAGTACAGTAGGCCATTGCTGTATCTTGCAGCTCTGTGTCACTGCAAGTATCCATTCCATATCTGTGCTGCATTTTTGTGAGCAGTATATATAGTATTACAGTGCAGCATTTTGGTGACCAACAGTATACATATATAGTACAGTACAGTACAGTAGGCCATTGCTATTGATATATTACTGGCATATAATTCCACACATTAAAAAATGGAGAACAAAAATGTGGAGGGTAAAATAGGGAAAGATCAAGATCCACTTCCACCTCGTGCGGAAGCTGCTGCCACTAGTCATGGCCGAGACGATGAAATGCCATCAACGTCGTCTGCCAAGGCCGATGCCCAATGTCATAGTAGAGAGCATGTAAAATCCAAAAAACTAAAGTTCAGTAAAATGACCCAAAAATCTAAATTAAAAGTGTCTGAGGAGAAGCGTAAACTTGCCAATTTGCCATTTACTACACGGAGTGGCAAGGAACAACTGAGGCCCTGGCCTATGTTCAGGGCTAGTGATTCAGCTTCACATGAGGATGGAATCACTCATCCTCCCGCTAGAAAACTGAAAACAGTTAAGATGGCAAAAGCACAGCAAAGAACTGTGCGTTCTTCTAAATCACAAATCCCCAAGGAAAGTCCAATTGTGTCGGTTGCGATGCCTGACCTTCCCAACACTGGACGGGAAGAGGTGGCGCCTTCCACCATTTGCACGCCCCCTGCAAGTGCTGGAAGGAGCACCCACAGTCCAGTTCCTGATAGTCGAATTGAAGATGTCACTGTTGAAGTACACCAGGATGAGGATATGGGTGTTGCTAGCGCTGAGGAGGAAATTGACAAGGAGGATTCTGATGGTGAGGTGGTTTGTTTAAGTCAGGCACCAGGGGAGACACCTGTTGTCCGTGGGATGAATATGGCCATTGACATGCCTGGTCAAATTACAAAAAAAATCACCTCTTCGGTGTGGAATTATTTTAACAGAAATGCGGACAACAGGTGTCAAGCCGTGTGTTGCCTTTGTCAAGCTGTAATAAGTAGGGGTAAGGACGTTAACCACCTAAGAACATCCTCCCTTATACATCACCTGGAGCGCATTCATCAGAAGTCATTGACAAGTTCAAAAACTTTGGGTGGCAGCGGAAGCAGTCCACTGACAATTAAATCCCCACTGACAACTAAATCCCTTCCTCTTGTACCCAAGGTCCCGCAAACCACACCACCAACTCCCTCAGTGTCAGTTTTCTCCTTAGACAGGAACGCCAATAGTCCTGCAGTCCATGTCACTGGCAAGTCTGACGAGTCCTCTCCTAACTGGGATTCCTCCGATGGATCCTTAAGTGTAACGCCTACTGCTGCTGGCGCTGCTGTTGTTGCTGCTGGGAGTCGATTGTCATCCCAGAGGGGAAGTCGGAAGACCACTTGTACTACTTCCAGTAAGCAATTGACTGTCCAACAGTCCTTTGCGAGGAAGATGAAATATCACAGCAGTCATCCTGCTGCAAAGCAGATAACTCAGGACTTGGCAGATGTGGTGGTGTTAAACGTGTGTCCGGTATCCACCGTTAATTCACAGGGAATTAGACAATTTATTGAGTTAGTGTGTCCCCGTTACCAAATACCACCTAGGTTCCACTTCTCTAGGCAGGTGATACCGAGAATGTACACAGACGTCAGAAAAAGAGTCACCAGTGTCCTAAAAAATGCAGTTGTACCCAATGTCCACTAAACCACGGACATGTGGACAAGTGGAGCAGGGCAGACTCAGGACTATATGACTGTGACAGCCCACTGGGTAGATGTATTACCTCCCGCAGCAAGAACAGCGGTGGCACCAGTAGCAGCATCTCGCAAACGCCAACTCGTTCCTAGGCAGGCTACGCTTTGTATCACCGCTTTCCATAAGAGGCACACAGCTGACAACCTCTTACGGAAACTGAGGAACATCATCGCAGAATGGCTTACCCCAATTGGACTCTCCTGGGGATTTGTGACATCGGACAACGCCACCAATATTGGCCCTCATTCCGAGTTGTTCGCTCGCAAGGCGATTTTAACAGTATTGCACACGCTAAGCCGCCGCCTACTGGGAGTGAATCTTAGCTTCTTAAAATTGCGAACGAAAGATTCGCAATATTGCGATTACACATCTCGTAGCAGTTTCAGAGTAGCTTCAGACTTACTCGGCATCTGCGATCAGTTCAGTGCTTATCGTTCCTGGTTTGACGTCACAAACACACCCAGCGTTCGCCCAGACACTCCTCCGTTTCTCCAGCCACTCCCGCGTTTTTTCCGGAAACGGTAGCGTTTTTTCCCACACGCCCATAAAACGGCCTGTTTCCGCCCAGTAACACCCATTTCCTGTCAATCACACTACGATCGCCTGAGCGAAGAAAAAGCGGTGAGTAAAAATCCAAACTTCATAGCAAATTTACTTGGCGCAGTCGCAGTGCGGACATTGCGCATGCGCACTAAGCGGAAAAACGCTGCGATGCGAAGAAATTTTCCGAGTGAACGACTCGGAATGACCTCCATTGTGCGTGCATTACATGTGGGCAAATTCCAGCACGTCCCATGTTTTGCACATACATTGAATTTGGTGGTGCAGAATTTTTTTTAAAACGACAGGGGCCTGCAAGAGATGTTGTCAGTGGCCCGAAGAATTGCGGGCCACTTTCGGCATTCAGCCACCGCGTGCCGAAGACTGGAGCACCAGCAAACACTCCTGAACCTGCCCCGCCATCATCTGAAGCAAGAGGTGGTAACGAGGTGGAATTCAACCCTCTATATGCTTCAGAGGATGGAGGAGCAGCAAAAGGCCATTCAAGCTTATACATCTGCCTATGATATAGGTAAAGGAGGGGGAATGCACCTGACTCAAGCGCAGTGGAGAATGATTTCAGCGTTGTGCAACCCTTTTAACTTGCCACACGTGAAGTCAGTTCAGACACTGCCAGCCTGAGTCAGGTCATTCCCCTCATCAGGCTTTTGCAGAAGCAGCTGGAGAGATTGAAGGAGGAGCTAAAACGGAGCGATTCCGCTAGGCATGTGGGACTTGTGGATGGAGCCCTTCATTCGCTTAACCAGGATTCACGGGTGGTCAATCTGTTGAAATCAGAGCACTACATTTTGGCCACCGTGCTCGATCCTAGGTTTAAAACCTACGTTGTGTCTCTCTTTCCGGCAGACACAAGTGTGCAGAGATGCAAAGACCTGCTGGTGAGACACTTGTCAAGTCAAGCGGAACGTGACCCGTCAACAGCTCCTCCTTCACATTCTCCTGCAACTGGGGCTGCGAGGAAAAGGCTAAGAATTCCGAGCCCACCCGTTGGCGGTGATGCAGGGCAGTCTGGAGCGAGTGCTGACATCTGGTCCGGACTGAAGGACCTGCCAACGATTACTGACATGTCGTCTACTGTCACTGCATATGATTCTGTCACCATTGAAAGAATGGTGGAGGATTATATGAGTGACGACATCCAAGTAGGCACGTCAGACAGTCCGTACGTATACTGGCAGGAAAAAGAGGCAATTTGGAGGCCCTTGCACAAACTGGCTTTATTTTACCTAAGTTGCCCTCCCTCCAGTGTGCACTCCGAAAGAGTGTTTAGTGCAGCCGGTCACCTTGTCAGCAATTGGTGTACGAGGTTACTTCCAGAAAATGTGGAGAAGATGATGTTCATCAAAATGAATTATAATCAATTCCTCCGTGGAGACATTCACCAGCAATTGCCTCCAGAAAGTACACAGGGACCTGAGATGGTGGATTCCAGTGGGGACGAATTAATACTCTGTGAGGAGGATGTACACCGTGAAAGGGGTGAGGAATCGGACGATGATGAGGAGGTGGACATCTTGCCTCTGTAGAGCTAGTTTGTGCAAGGAGAGATTGATTGCTTCTTTTTTTGGTGGGGGCCCAAACCAACCAGTCATTTCAGCCACAGTCGTATGGCAGACCCTGTGGCTGAAATGATGGGTTTGTTAAAGTGTGCATGTCCTGTTTATACAACATAAAAGAGGTGCAAGGACAATTCCATCTTGCACCTCTTTTTTTTTTTAATCTCTGCATCATGTGATGCTTGGGGCTAATTTTTTTAAGTGCCATCCTGTCTGACACTGCAGTGCCACTCCTAGATCGGCCAGGTGTTTGTGCCGGCCACTTGGGTCGCTTAGCTTAGTCATCCAGCGACCTCGGTGCAAATTTTAGGACTAAAAATAATATTGTGAGGTGTTCAAAATAGACTGGAAATGAGTGGAAATTGTGGTTATTGAGGTTAGTAATACTATAGGATCAAAATTACCCCCAAATTATATGATTTAAGGTGTTTTTGAGGGGTTTTTGAAAAAAAACACCCAAATCCAAAACACACCAGAATCCGACAAAAAAATTTCAGGGAGGTTTTGCCAAAACATGTCCGAATCCAAAACACGGCCGCGGAACCGAATCCAAAACCAAAAACACAAAACCCGAAAAATTTCCGGTGCACATCTCTAGTTAGCAGACACTGCATTCACTAAATCTGAGAGCAGTCTCTATGTATTTATCCAGAATAGAAGATATCAGGAATACAGAACAGTTATTTGTGATTCCGCCAGGATGTCTGAAATGTCATGCCCCTTCCAAGCAAGCCATTTTTACATCGATTTGAGAAATAATCATACGGTCTTGTAATAAAGATTGGGGATACGGTCCTAGAAATATGGAGACCCCACTCCGCTTTAGTGATGGCGACCTTTTGGGGTAAATAGGGTTCAGGACTTGGTGACAGAGCTCTACAAGGTGGTAGGATGGACAGCTATTATTATTCTCTACTAGTTGATCACGCAGCAAATGTGGCTGAGCTTTTGGGTACATGCCATTGTAACAGCTGCCACGGAGGATTGCAGGAAGACACAGCTATTATAACTACCAGTAATTCCTTTTTTCTTTTTTTTTTCTTTTTTAAATGCTCTATGGCAGTCAGATTTATGTCTCATGTTTGTAATGATCTATATTTTCAGAGACATCTTGGAAAGTTACTCAGAGTCCCCAAATAGCTGCTCAATATTTATCATCTCACGGGATATAACTTAGGTCTCCCCTTAACAAAATCTTCTTGACTTCAATTTAAAAAAAATGAAGACTAGCCTTAATAACTCTTAAAGAACATCACTAAATGATAAAACGCAAGTCACCACCAACTAGATCTGCTTGACAAGAAGATGTAGAGCCTGTAATATGTATGTTTTTTCCAAAGTGACAATTTTTCTGCAATTTTGCCACAAAATTTAAAGCTGCTGTTTTTTTTAAGCTATTTATTTAGAACAAGAACAAAAGGTTCATACAAAGAAGACGAACATACAGAATATGTATGGTCCCCTAATGTGGTGGAGATAATAAAATACAGTAAAAGTACGAAACATATGCATGGAAGGGAAACAACAAGCCAAAATAAAAAAAAGATGCTGTTGAGGGATGCTGTTGGGTTTTTGTATAATTTCTCTTCCCTTACCCCATCACAAAGAGGGAATGGGGGAAAGAAGGGCCTCTGGAGCTCGAGCAGTTTGCCAAAAAAAGCTCCATTATTTTTAGATGCAAAAACAGGTTGTCTGGTTCTTAGCTATTCTTAGCTATGATCACGTCATGGAATCAGCACAGATTCAGTTTGGAATATTACACCTTTAATAAAGAATAACTATACCTCCCAAGTGTCTCCATTTAGGAGCAGCAGTCCTGATTTGAGGACTTTGTCTCGCCTTCCTGATCAAGACTGCATTGTCCCATGGTGGGAAAGTTGGGAGGGATCTCTACATAGCATCTGTGCTCCAAGTGCAGTACTGTGCTATTCAGCTGCATGTGTGTGTTTTTCAGCATTTGACTGACAATTACCTCCACTCAGGACAGAGATTCTGTTATTTGGTGTAAGCTTATCCTTACTGCAGCCTCAGATATTTATAATGATTCAGCAGCTAGAGGTGGTCAGCTATTGCAGCTAAAGCCGATCAATGGTTTGGTCACAATATACGTGGAGAAACCATACTGTATGGACGCTACTCCCTGGCAGCAGATTCACCCAGTGGTGACAGATCATTTTACATGTGTTAGATGTGTATCTTCATGAACAATAGTGTTGACTATCATGTGGATAGTGCTGATGAGAGAGATACTGAAATGAATGCAGTCAAATAGGATGAACAGTTTATTATTAGGTCTAAAATCATTTCATCATGTTCCAAGGCAATTGGAAATCTACCAAACAATCAAGAAAAAGAAAAAAAGATATTATATTAATATAGTAAATGCTAATTAACTCTGATCATCATGGAAAATGATAACATCAGTTTCTTATTATTTTGATGTAGCACGTAGGAAGTTAACGTTCTCCAAATACGCTTTAGGATGTTTGTGTTTGAAGTCAGAGCTGGGTGATCCCACCTGGAAAAATACTGAAGGCAGCATTCACTGCACAGATGGAACACAGAGCACTGGGGGATTGAAAAGACAAAAGGGATTGAAAGGAAAGAGACCTTAAAAGGAAGAATCAAAAGGAAGGGGATCTGCTTGCAATCAAACCACATTTCTTAAGTTCCTGTGTCCTTTCTTTTGTCAGCGTATCACTTAAATCAGGCTGAAATGTAGCCGTATTGTGCTCCTACATATTGCATGAGCACTCTTCTTACTAGGTAAATTGCAACATGGAATCAGCCACCATTACATTGTTTGCACCTGATGGTAATTGTGCCCATGGGAAGGACCACAGATATAACCTGAGACGTACAGCTTTGGAATTTCCCTGTGAAAGTGTATTTGTTTTTCTTTACATATACAGTAGAAATGTGGTTAGTGAGGCCTTGTCTATTAATTAGGGCTTTATTTCCAGCTTCTCCATCACTAGTCTGTCCGCACATGTGTAACATAGCTGAAAGCCCAGACTTTGGCATTCAATTCCACTAATAAAGAACAAATACTAATATCATATATCAGTATATAAGAATAGACATAATGTTATCTGTTGACAATTGAAAAAATATATACTTTATTCAAACACAAGTGTTTTCTTTTTTTCCATAGTTTTTTTTTCCATTATAATGAGATGAAACAGAACAGGGTGTACAGCAGTATGTGAACACACCCAGTGGGGCTTTTTGACATTTAATAGAGTTCAAACTAAAGGGGGGTACACACGGAGAGATCCGTGTTTAAAATCTAAGCAATCTGACTAGATTGCTTAGATTTTAAGGACGGATCTGCCGTGTGTATGCCCCCCAGCGATAGCGATGCGCCGGTGCTAGATTGGCCTGCATACAAGCTCAATCTAGCGGGTCGCTCACCTCACCACTGTGTGAAGTGAACGGCCCCCGTCCGTCCGTCCCCTCGCTCAGCACATCGCGCTGTGCTGAGCGGGGCGGAGAGATGTTTGCTGAGCAGTCTGTGTTAAGATCGCTCAGCACACATCTCACCCGTCAGTACCCCCTTTTAGGGGTCTATTTACTGAGACTTGGATGGAAATAAAGTCCCAACCAATCAGCTCCTAACTGCCATGTTAAATGCTGTGTTTGAAAAATGACAGGAGCTGATTGGTTGGTAGTTTATATCTGTCCACTTTATCTCCAACCAATTATTTATAGTCCACTACCATATTTCAATATCTATTTCCAAGTGGACTTTGTACTTTTATTTCTTTAAGAATAACAAAGGCATACTACACTATTTAGTCAGAATCCGTTTATGCTATCTGCGTGTCTTTGGAACAGAGGTGGCTTCTGGAGTACCCAGTGGCAACACCCACAAAGATGGGGAGAACATGCAAACTCTCTGTTACTGCTGTTTCAACAACTGGTTTTATATATCATTGGCTTTTAAAAGGATTGTCTATTTCAGACATATGGGGCAGATGTATTAAGCCTGGAGAAGTGATAAAGCAGTGATAAGTACAAGGTGATAACGCACCAGCCAATCAACTCCTAACTGTAAATTTACATATTGGAGCTGATTGGCTGGTGTGTTATCACCTTGCACTTAACACTGCTTTATCACTTCTCCAGGTTTAATACATCTACCTCACTGTCCCCTCACATGCAGAAAGGAGGAGCTTATTACTTCCGACCAGCACCCCAGTTACCCTATACTGAGAGTCTGCAGGGCAGGGGGGCCTCGGTCAGCCCAGTAGTGTTTTATAAGCAAGAAATTAATATTTCTATTTGACTTTACCCTATCAGACTTGATGGATTGAAACGGTCTGCTCTGTGATTGAGCTGCAGTGGCTGTATTCACGTACATTGCAGAATTCTACTTAGGAGTCAGATCACAGTGGATGTCCCTGGGAAGGGCTCCACCACATTTTCTACATAGTGTGCATGATATAAACGAAAATCTTTTTAACAGCACGCTTTCACGTATGTCCTTGTCATGTCCCTGTGATGGTGTACAGTACAGTCTACTAGGCAACTTAGTTTTACAAGATAAACATGCAACAAACAATTGGGCTTCAAGCCACGTATTTATATACTCCTTGATTTTGTTATACTTTTGCATCAACAAGCGGGTTACACCAATTTCTGATGGAATCTAATGGTGGGTACACACTAGAGCGACGGGGACTCGTTCCGACGTCGGAACGAATCCCCTTCGGCCCTAGATTGTGTGTACACACAGGGGCGATGCTAATGATGGTCGGAACAAACATGTTCCGTCCACCATTAGCATAATGCAGGACGCTAGCGACAACGCTTGGTTTTACGTGCAGCACACAGAACCAAGCGTCCATCACTAGTGCCCGCGGGAGCGCGTAATCGTGCATACCCACTGAGCGATATTATCACAGTGTCGTTACGAAATGACATAATGTGCCGACATCGCTCTAGTGTGTACCCAGCTTAACTCCAATCACAGAAAGAATATATCTTACAAAAATTGTGGCTTGCTAAAAAATAAGATTTTACTTACTGGTAAATCTATTTCTCGTAGTCCGTAGAGGATGCTGGGGACTCCGTAAGGACCATGGGGATAGACGGGCTCCGCAGGAGACATGGGCACTTTAAGAAAGAATTTAGTTCCTGGTGTGCACTGGCTCCTCCCTCTATGCCCCTCCTCCAGACCTCAGTTAGAGAAACTGTGCCCAGAGGAGATGGACAGTACGAGGAAAGGATTTTGTTAATCCAAGGACAAGATTCATACCAGCCCACACCAATAACACCGTATAACTTGTGATAACTACCCAGTCAACAGTATGAAAACAACATATCATCAGTTCAAGACCGATGCAACTATAACATAACTCTTATTGAAGCAATAACTATATACAAGTATTGCAGAAGAAGTCCGCACTTGGGACGGGCACCCAGCATCCTCTACGGACTACGAGAAATAGATTTACCGGTAAGTAACATCTTATTTTCTCTAACGTCCTAGAGGATGCTGAGGACTCTGTAAGGACCATGGGGATTATACCAAAGCTCCCAAACGGGCGGGAGAGTGCGGATGACTCTGCAGCACCGATTGAGCAAACATGAGGTCCTCCTCAGCCAGGGTATCAAACTTGTAGAATTTTGCAAAAGTGTTTGAAACCGACCAAGTAGCAGCTCGACACAGCTGTAGTGCCGAGACCCCCCGGGCAGCCGCCCAAGAAGAGCCCACCTTCCTAGTGGAATGGGCCTTGACCGATTTTGGTAACGGCAAACCAGCCGTAGAATGCGCTTGCTGAATCGTGTTACAAATCCAGCGAGCATTAGTTTGCTTTGAAGCAGGGGCACCAATCTTGTTGGATTCATACAGGACAAACAGCGCTTCAGTTTTCCTGACTCTAGCCGTTCTGGCTACGTAAATTTTCAAAGCCCTGACCACATCAAGTAACTCTGAATCCTCCAAGTCACGTGTAGCCAACGGCACCACAATAGGTTGGTTCATATGAAAAGATAAAACCACTTTTGGCAGAAATTGCGAACGGGTCCGCAATTCTGCTCTATCCAAATGGAAAACCAAATAGGGGCTTTTATGTAACAAAGCCGCTAATTCAGACACTCGCCTAGCCGAAGCCAAGGCTAATAACATGACCACCTTCCACGTGAGATATTTCAACTCCACCGTTTTAAGTGGTTCAAACCAGTGTGACTTTAGGAAACTTAACACCACGTTAAGATCCCAAGGTGCCACCGGGAGCACAAACGGAGGCTGAATATGCAGCACTCCCTTTACAAAAGTCTGCACTTCTGGGAGAGAAGCCAATTCTTTTTGAAAGAAAATGGATAGGGCCGAAATCTGGATCTTAATGGAACCTAATTTAAGGCCCAAATTCACTCCAGTTTGTAGGAAGTGAAGGAAACGGCCCAGATGGAATTCTTCCGTAGGAGCATTCTTGGTCTCACACCAAGAAACATATTTTCGCCATATACGGTGATAATGTTTTGCTGTTACTTCCTTCCTAGCCTTTATCAGCATAGGGATAACCTCAACCGGAATGCCTTTTTCCGCTAGGATCCGGCGTTCAACCACCATGCCGTCAACCGCGGCAAGTCTTGGAACAGACAGGGTCCCTGTTGCAACAGGTCCTGTCTTAGAGGAAGAGGCCATGGATCTTCTGTGAGCATTTCTTGCAGATCTGGATTCCAGGTCCGTCTTGGCCAATCTGGAACAATGAGGATTGTTCTCACTCCTTTTCTTCTTATTATCCTCAACACCTTTGGTATGAGAGGAAGAGGAGGAAATACATAGACTGACCGGAACACCCACGGTGTCTACCGCTACTGCCTGAGGGTCTCTTGACCTGGCGCAATACCTCTTTAGCTTTTTGTTGAGGCGGGACGCTATCATGTCTATCTGTGGCAGTTCCCACCGACTCACAATCTGTGCGAAGACTTCTGGATGAAGTCCCCACTCTCCCGGGTGTAGGTCGTGTCTGCTGAGGAAGTCTGCTTCCCAGTTGTCCACTCCCGGAATGAACACTGCTGACAGTGCGCTTACATGATTCTCCACCCAGCAAAGAATTCTGGTGGCTTCCGCCATTGCCACTCTGCTCCTTGTGCTGCCTTGGCGGTTTACATGAGCCACTGCGGTGATGTTGTCTGACTGGATCAGAACTGGTTGGTCGCGAAGTAAGGTCTCCGCTTGACGTAGGGCATTGTATATGGCCCATAGCTCCAGGATGTTGATGTGAAGACAAGTCTCTTGATTTGACCAAAGACCCTGGAAATTTCTTCCCTGTGTGACTGCTCCCCAACCTCGGACGCTTGCGTCCGTGGTCACCAGGATCCAGTCCTGAATGCCGAAACTGCGGCCCTCGAGAAGGTGAGCACTCTGTAGCCACCACAGTAGTGACACCGATGCATCTGAAGATGTGACCCAGACCACTTGTCCAGTAGGTCCCATTGGAAAATCCTCGCATGGAACCTGCCGAAGGGAATGGCCTCGTATGACGCCACCATCTTTCCCAGGACTCGAGTGCAATGATGCACTGACACCTGTTTTGGTTTCAATAGGTTCTTGACCAGAGTCATGAATTCCTGGGCCTTCTCTATCGGGAGATAAACCCTCTTCTGGTCCGTGTCCAGAATCATGCCCAAGAAGGGTAGACGAGTCGTAGGAACCAACTGCGACTTTGGAATATTGAGAATCCAGCCGTGTTGCTGTAACACTTTCAGTGAAAGAGATACGCTGTTCAGCAACTGCTCTCTAGATCTCGCTTTTATGAGGAGATCGTCCAAGTACGGGATAATTGTGACACCTTGCTTCCGCAGGAGCACCATCATTTCCGCCATTACCTTGGTGAAAATCCTCTGGGCCGTTGAGAGACCAAACGGCAACGTCTGAAATTGGTAATGACAATCCTGTACCGCAAATCTTAGGTACGCCTGATGAGGTGGATAAATGGGGACATGAAGGTACGCATCCTTTAAGTCCAGTGACACCATAAAATCCCCCCCTTCCAGTCTTGCGATGACCGCTCTTAGCGATTCCATCTTGAACTTGAACCTTTTCAAGTATAGGTTCAGAGATTTTAAATTCAATATGGGTCTGACCGAACCGTCCGGTTTCGGGACTACAAACATGGTCGAATAATAACCCCTTCTCTGTTGAAGGAGGGGAACCTTGACCACCACCTGCTGAAGATACAATTTTTGTATTGCGTTTAACACTATTTCTCTATCGTCCTAGTGGATGCTGGGGTTCCTGAAAGGACCATGGGGAATAGCGGCTCCGCAGGAGACAGGGCACAAAAAGTAAAGCTTTAGGATCAGGTGGTGTGCACTGGCTCCTCCCCCTATGACCCTCCTCCAAGCCTCAGTTAGATTTTTGTGCCCGGCCGAGAAGGGTGCAATCTAGGTGGCTCTCCTAAAGAGCTGCTTAGAAAAGTTTAGCTTAGGTTTTTTATTTTACAGTGAGTCCTGCTGGCAACAGGATCACTGCAACGAGGGACTTAGGGGAGAAGAAGTGAACTCACCTGCGTGCAGGATGGATTGGCTTCTTTGGCTACTGGACATTAGCTCCAGAGGGACGATCACAGGTACAGCCTGGATGGTCACCGGAGCCTCGCCGCCGGCCCCCTTGCAGATGCTGAAAAGAGAAGAAGGTCCAGAATCGGCGGCAGAAGACTCCTCAGTCTTCTTAAGGTAGCGCACAGCACTGCAGCTGTGCGCCATTGCTCTCAGCACACTTCACACGGCAGTCACTGAGGGTGCAGGGCGCTGGGAGGGGGGCGCCCTGGGAGGCAATGTAAACCTATTTTTTGGCAAAAAATACCTCACATATAGCCTCCGGGGGCTATATGGAGATATTTAACCCCTGCCAGAATCCGTTGAAGAGCGGGAGACGAGCCCGCCGAAAAAGGGGCGGGGCCTATCTCCTCAGCACACAGCGCCATTTTCCCTCACAGAAAGGCTGGAGGGAAGGCTCCCAGGCTCTCCCCTGCACTGCACTACAGAAACAGGGTTAAAACAGAGAGGGGGGGCACTAATTTGGCGTTAGAAATATATAAAAAGATGCTATAAGGGAAAACACTTATATAAGGTTGTCCCTATATAATTATAGCGTTTTTTGGTGTGTGCTGGCAAACTCTCCCTCTGTCTCTCCAAAGGGCTAGTGCAGGCCTGGCCAACCTGTGGCTCTCCAGCTGTTGTAAAACTACAAGTCCCATCATGCCTTGCCACAGTTTTGCTATTAGGGAATGCTAAAACTGTGGCAGGGCATGCTGGGATGTGTAGTTTCACAACATCTGGAGAGCCACAGGTTGGCCAGGCCTGGGCTAGTGGGTCCTGTCCTCTATCAGAGCATTCCCTGTGTGTGTGCTGTGTGTCGGTACGTGTGTGTCGACATGTATGAGGACGATGTTGGTGAGGAGGCGGAGCAATTGCCTGTAATGGTGATGTCACTCTCTAGGGAGTCGACACCGGAATGGATGGCTTATTTAGGGAATTACGTGATAATGTCAACACGCTGCAAGGTCGGTTGACGACATGAGACGGCCGACAAACAATTAGTACCGGTCCAGACGTCTCAAAAACACCGTCAGGGGTTTTAAAACGCCCGTTTACCTTAGTCGGTCGACACAGACACGGACACTGAATCCAGTGTCGACGGTGAATAAACAAACGTATTCCTTATTAGGGCCACACGTTAAGGGCAATGAAGGAGGTGTTACATATTTCTGATACTACAAGTACCACAAAAGAGGGTATTATGTGGGATGTGAAAAAAACTACCTGTAGTTTTTCCTGAATCAGATAAATTAAATGAAGTGTGTGATGATGCGTGGGTTCCCCCCGATAGAAAATTATTGGCGGTATACCCTTTCCCGCCAGAAGTTAGGGCGCGTTGGGAAACACCCCTTAGGGTGGATAAGGCGCTCACACGCTTATCAAAACAAGTGGCGGTACCGTCTATAGATAGGGCCGTCCTCAAGGAGCCAGCTGACAGGAGGCTGGAAAATATCATATAAAAGTATATACACACATACTGGTGTTATACTGCGACCAGCGATCGCCTCAGCCTGGATGTGCAGAGCTGGGGTGGCTTGGTCGGATTCCCTGACTAAAAATATTGATACCCTTGACAGGGACAGTATTTTATTGACTATAGAGCATTTAAAGGATGCATTTCTATATATGCGAGATGCACAGAGGGATATTTGCACTCTGGCATCAAGAGTAAGTGCGATGTCCATATCTGCCAGAAGATGTTTATGGACACGACAGTGGTCAGGTGATGCAGATTCCAAACGGCACAAAGGTGTATTGCCGTATAAAGGAAGAGGAGTTATTTGGGGTCGGTCCATCGGACCTGGTGGCCACGGCAACTGCTGGAAAATCCACCGTTTTTACCCTAAGTCACATCTCTGCAGAAAAAGACACCGTCTTTTCAGCCTCAGTCCTTTCGTCCCTATAAGAGTCATATTTGCCCAGGGATAGAGGAAAGGGAAGAAGACTGCAGCAGGCAGCCCATTCCCAGGAACAGAAGCCTTCCACCGCTTCTGCCAAGCTCTCAGCATGACGCTGGGACCTTACAGGACCCCTGGATCCTACAAGTAGTATCCCAGGGGTACAGATTGGAATGTCGAAACGTTTCCCCCTCGCAGGCTCCTGAAGTCTGCTTTACCAAGGTATCCCTCCGACAAGGAGGCAGTATGGGAAAAAATTCACAAGCTGTATTCCCAGCAGGTGATAATCAAATTACCCCTCCTACAACAAGGAAAGGGGTATTATTCCACACTATATTGTGGTACTGAAGCCAGAAGGCTAGGTGAGACCTATTCTAAATCTAAAAAAATTTGAACACTTACAAAGGTTCAAATCAAGATGGAGTCACTCAGAGCAGTGATAACGAACCAGGAAGAAGGGGACTATATAGTGTCCCGGGACATCAGGGATGCTTACCTCCATGTCCCAAATTTGCCCTTCTCACTAAGGGTACCTCAGGTTCGTGGTATAGAACTGTCACTGTCAGTTTCAGACGCTGCCGTTTGGATTGTCCACGGCACCCCGGGTCTTTACCAAGGTAATGGCCGAAATGATGATTCTTCTTCGAAGAAAAGGCGTCTTAATTACCCCTTACTTGGACGATCTCCTGATAAGGGCAAAGTCCAGGGAACAGTTGGAGGTCGGAGTAGCACTATCTCGGATACTGCTACAACAGCACGGATGGATTCTAAATATTCCAAAATCGCAGCTGATCCTGACGACACGTCTGCTGTGCCTAGGGATGATTCTGGACACAGTCCAGAAAAAGGTGTTTCTCCCGGAAGAGAAAGCCAGGGAGTTATCCGAGCTAGTCAAGAACCTCCTAAAACCAGGAAAAGTGTCAGTGCATCATTGCACAAGGGTCCTGGTAAAAATGGTGGCTTCCTACTAAGCAATTCCATTCGGCAGATTTCACGCAAGAACTTTTCAGTGGGATCTGCTGGACAAATGGTCCGGATCGCATCTTCAGATGCATCAGCGGATAACCCTATATCCAAGGACAAGGGTGTCTCTCCTGTGGTGGTTACAGAGTGCTCATCTTCTAGAGGGCCGCAGATTCGGCATTCAGGATTGGATGCTGGTGACCACGGAGGCCAGCCCGAGAGGCTGGGGAGCAGTCACACAAGGAAAAAATTTCCAGGGAGTGTGATCAAGTCTGGAGACTTTTCTCCACATAAATATACTGGAGCTAAGGGTAAATTTATAATGCTCTAAGCTTAGCAAGACCTCTGCTTCAAGGTCAGCCGGTATTGATCCAGTGGGAAAAACATCACGGCAGTCGCCCACGTAAACAGACAGGGCGGCACAAGAAGCAGGAGGGCAATGGCAAAAACTGCAAGGACTTTTCGCTGGGCGGAAAATCATGTGATAGCACTGTCAGCAGTGTTTCATTCCGGGAGTGGAAACTGGGAAGCAGACTTCCTCAGCAGGCACGACCTCCACCCGGGAGAGTGGAAACTTCATCGGGAAGTTTTTCCACATGATTGTGAACCGTTGGGAAATACCAAAGGTGGACATGATGGCGTCCCGTCTGAACAAAAAACGGGACAGGTATTGCGCCAGGTCAAGAGACCCTCAGGCAATAGCTGTGGACGTTCTGGTAACACCGTGGGTGTACCAGTCGGTGTATGTGTTCCCTCCTCTGCTTCTCATACCTAAGGTACTGAAAATTATAAGACGTAGAGGAGTAAGAACTATACTCATGGCTCCGGATTGGCCAAGAAGGACTTGGTACCCGGAACTTCAAGAGATGCTCACAGAGGACTTATGGCCTCTGCCGCTAAGAAGGGACTTGCTTCAGCAAGTACCATGTCTGTTCCAAGACTTACCGCAGCTGCGTTTGACGGCATGGCGGTGGAACGCCGGATCCTAAGGGAAAAAGGCATTCCGGAAGAGGTCATTCCTACCCTGGTCAAAGCCAGGAAGGAGGTGACCGCACAACATTATCACCACATGTGGCGAAAATATGTTGCGTGGTGTGAGGCCAGGAAGGCCCCACGAAGAAATTTCAACTCGGTCGATTCCTGCATTTCCTGCAAACAGGAGTGTCTAGGGGCCTCAAATTGGGGCCCATTAAGGTTCAAATTTCGGCCCTGTCGATTTTCTTCCAGAAAGAATTGGCTTCAGTTCCTGAAGTCCAGAAGCTTGTCAAGGGAGTATTGCATATACAACCCCCTTTTGTGCCTCCAGTGGCACTGTGGGATCTCAACGTAGTTCTGGGATTCCTCAAATCACATTGGTTTAAAACCAGTCAAATCTGTGGATTTGAAGCATCTCACATGAAAAGTGACCATGCTCTTGGCTCTGGCCTGGGCCAGGCGAGTGTCAAATTGGTGGGTTTTTTCTCAAAAAAGCCCATATCTATTTGTCCATTCGGACAGGGCAGAGCTGCGGACTCGTCCCCAGTTCTCTCCCTAAGGTGGTGTCAGTGTTTCACCTGAACCAGCTTATTGTGGTGCCTTGCGCCTACTAGGGACTTGGAGGACTCCAAGTTGCTGGATGTTGTCAGGGCCCTGAAAGTATAGGTTCCAGGACGGCTGGAGTCAGGAAAACTGACTTGCTGTTATCCTGTATGCACCCAACAAACTGGGTGCTCTTGCTTCTAAGCAGACTATTGCTAGTTGGATGTGTAATACAATTCAGCTTGCACATTCTGTGGCAGGCCTGCCACAGCCAAAATATGTAAATGCCCATTCCACAAGGAAGGTGGGCTCATCTTGGGCGGCTGCCCGAGGGGTCTCGGCTTTACAACTTTGCCGAGCGGCTATTTAGTCAGGGGCAAACACGTTTGTAAAATCCTACAAATTTGATACCCTGGCTAAGGAGGACCTGGAGTTCTCTCATTCGGTGCTGCAGAGTCATCCGCACTCTCCCGCCCGTTTGGGAGCTTTGGTATAATCCCCATGGTCCTTTCAGGAACCCCAGCATCCGCTAGGACGATAGAGAAAATAAGAATTTACTTACCGATAATTCTATTTCTCGGAGTCCGTAGTGGATGCTGGGCGCCCATCCCAAGTGCGGATTATCTGCATTACTTGTACATAGTTACAAAAATCGGGTTATTATTGTTGTGAGCCATCTTTTCAGAGGCTCCGCTGTTATCATACTGTTAACTGGGTTCAGATCACAGGTTGTACAGTGTGATTGGTGTGGCTGGTATGAGTCTTACCCGGGATTCAAAATCCTTCCTTATTGTGTACGCTCGTCCGGGCACAGTATCCTAACTGAGGCTTGGAGGAGGGTCATAGGGGGAGGAGCCAGTGCACACCACCTGATCCTAAAGCTTTACTTTTTGTGCCCTGTCTCCTGCGGAGCCGCTATTCCCCATGGTCCTTTCAGGAACCCCAGCATCCACTACGGACTCCGAGAAATAGAATTATCGGTAAGTAAATTCTTATTTTCCCTCTCTTGGGGGGAAGATGGTAGGGCCGATTTGAAATACCGGCGAGGAGGCACCTCTTCCAATTCCAGCGTGTAACCCTGAGACACAATTTCTATTGCCCAAGCATCCACCTGGGAGTGAACCCACATGTGGCTGAAATTCCGAAGACGTGCCCCCACCGGGCCCGACTCCGCCAGTGGAGCCCCAGCGTCATGCGGTGGATTTTGCAGAGGCCGGTGAGGACTTCTGTTCCTGGGAACTAGCTGTGTTGTGCAGCTTCTTTCCTCTGCCCCTACCTCTGGCAAGAAAGGACGCACCTCGGACTTTCTTGTTTCTTTGTGAACGAAAGGACTGCATTTGATAATGCGGTGCTCTCTTAGGCTGTGAGGTAACATAAGGCAAAAAAAAATTGAGTCGGCATCACCTGTCCATTGCCGAGTCCACAGGACTTCTGGCAGAAATCGACATAGCGTTTATTCTAGAACCCAGTAGACTAATGTCTCTTTGAGCATCTCTCATATATAGGACAGCGTCTTTTATATGCCCCAGGGTCAATAATACAGTATCCTTATCTAGGGTATCCAATTCCTCAGATAAGGTATCCGTCCATGCCGCTACAGCACTACACACCCAGGCCGACGCAATTGCCGGTCTTAGTAAGGTACCTGAATGTGTATAAATGGACTTCAGGGTAACCTCCTGTTTGCGGTCAGCAGCATCTTTGAGGGTAGCCGTATCCTGGGACGGCAGGGCTACCTTTTTGGAAAAGCGTGTTAAAGCTTTGTCCGCCCTAGGGGAGGATTCCCATCATAGCCTATCCGTTGGCGGGAAAGGATACGCCATAAGAATCCGTTTGGAAATCTGCATTTTCTTATCTGGAGATTCCCAAGCTTTTTCACATAACTTATTCAGTTCGTGTGAGGGGGGAAAAGTTACCTCAGGCTTCTTTCCCTTATACATATACACCCTCGTGTCAGGGACAGGGGTTTCCTCTGTGATGTGCAAAACATCCTTTATTGCTATAATCATATATCGAAGGGATTTAGCCAATTTTGACTGTAACTTTGCATCATCGTAATCGACACTGGAGTCAGAATCCATGTCGGTATCTGTGTCAACAATTTGGGATAGTGGGCGCTTATGAGACCCTGACGGTCCCCGCGACAGAGGGTCAGGCACGGGTTGAGACCCTGACCGTCCCAATGCATCAGCCTTGTCAAATCTTTTATGAAAGGAATTAACATTATCATTTAAAACCTTCCACATATCCATCCAATCAGGTGTCGGCGCCGTCGGAGGAGACACCACATTCATTTGCTCCCGCTCCTCTCCCACATAGCCTTCCTCATCAGACATGTCGACACAAGCGTACCGACACACCACACACACACAGGGAATGTCCTTTCTGAAGACAGTTCCCCCACAAGGCCCTTTGGAGAGACAGAGAGAGAGTATGCCAGCACACACCCCAGCGCTATAATATCCCAGGAATAACACAGTAACTTAATGTTAACCCAGTAGCTGCTGTATGTATAGTTTTTGCGCCTAATTATGTGCCCCCCCTCTCTTTTCAACCCTCTTCTACCGTGTATCAGCAGGGGAGAATCCGGGGAGCTTCCTCTCAGCGGAGCTGTGGAGAAAAAATGGCGCTGGTGAGTGCTGAGGGAGAAGCCCCGCCCCCCGCGTCGGCGGGCTTCTGTCCCGCTTATACAGTAATTTTGGCGGGGGCTCATACATATATACAGTGCCCAGCTGTATATATGTGTACTTTTACCAACATGAGGTCCCAAATGCTGCCCAGGGCGCCCCCCCCCCCCCCCCTGCGCCCTGCACCCTTACAGTGACCGGAGTATGTGAGGTGTGTGGAGCAATGGCGCACAGCTGCAGTGCTGTGCGTTACCTCTAGTGAAGATCATGAAGTCTTCTGCCGCCTGTGAAGTCTTCTTTTCTTCTCATACTCACCCGGCTTCTATCTTCCGGCTCTGCGAGGGGGGCGGCGGCGCGGCTCTGGGACGGACGGCGAGGGTGAGATCCTGCGTACCAATCCCTCTGGAGCTAATGGTGTCCAGTAGCCTAAGAAGCAGGACCTAGCTTCAGAGAGTAGGGCTGCTTCTCTCCCCTCAGTCCCTCGATGCAGGGAGTCTGTTGCCAGCAGAGCTCCCTGAAAATAAAAAACCTAACAAAATACTTTCTCTCAGTAAACTCAGGAGAGCTCACTGAAAAGCACCCAGCTCCTCTGGGCACAGTTTCTCTAACTGAGGTCTGGAGGAGGGGCATAGAGGAAGGAGCCAGTGCACACCAGGAACTAAATTCTTTCTTAAAGTGCCCATGTCTCCTGCGGAGCCGGTCTATCCCCATGGTCCTTACGGAGTCCCCAGCATCCTCTAGGACGTTAGAGGGGGGGGAAAGAAGAAGGGGAGAGCACTTATTTTTTGCACATATTCCTACTGCACTTATGATGGTCTTCTCCAAATGCCTTTTCAGTAGGTGTTATAACAGTTTCCCCAAAATTACTATACAGTATTTTTATTTTGTGTTACTCTTTTATATTTAAAGGTTCGCTTTTTTAACATTAGACATAGCTTTAAGAGAGAACTTCCAAAGCTTTGTTTATTCATAAAGGATAAACTTTCTAACAAACTCGCAGATGTAAAAAGAAAATTTTGCCCAACGTGATTTAAAAGCCACTAATTGTTTGAATGGTTACATACACTCTGCGTTTTTTTGATGCAGCTTAAAATAGAAGTAAAAAAAACAAACATGCATTGTGTTTATGTATACATTTAATATGTATTTCACATGCAAATACAGGTGTGCTTTTAACACTGCATCAGTGACAATAGGAAGTCATCTTGTTCAAGCCAATGCATGTAAACAAAAATATATATATTTATATATACACACACACACATAAATATTTTTTAAACATCTGTGTTTACAGTGCACTTCTGTTTACATAGAAATAAAAAAGCATTAAAGATGTAACATACGGGGGGCGTGGCCACGGCGGTGAGGGAGTAAGCAGCGGATCCCGGGAGCTCCCCGATATTATAGATCCTGCACCTATCCTGTGTCCCTCCGGAGCGTCTACCCCCCGGTGCTGGTCCCCCCTCGCCTCCGAGCAGCGGCGGGCACCTTTGTCCGGGGTCTCTGGGCGCTGTCTGACCGCGGCGGACGACTTCCGGTTTTGAGGCCTGTGACTCCTCCGGACCCCCCCGGCCTTGAGTTTGGCGCTCCCGGCCGCGCGGCTCCAGGACCCTCACGACGGACGGACGAACGGACGGGCGGCGCTGGCTAGAGCTGGGCACACTGCAGGGGATATTGCAAGCCCTCCTGCCCTCCTATACCTGGCTGATGAGGACCTGAGACTCCTGACTGCACAATAAGACACAGGTACTCCAGTGGAGGGATGAAGTGATCACAAGCCCGGTGGCCATTTTGGGTGCAGTTCAATAGATAGTCTCAGCACACAGACATCCCTGCCTACCCTGCAAGGACTGCATGCACACTGCAACTCAATGCACTTTTGTGTCACATTAATAAATCACAGTGTGACACACAATCATACTCTGCTTCTACCTGGAATTCACTGCTGGACATTCTCCCCTCAATAACATCATTATCATTTACTACTTTTTATTTTACACAAAGCCTGTGCTCTTGTCCATTGATATTTGGAGCCAAAGATCCTTCCCGGCTTTAAAATCATACAGCCTGCTGTCTCCTAACTATACTTTATACTACAACTCTGCTCGGAGAAGTGGGTGACCGACATTTATCAATATGGTTGGGGGAGGCCGGAGCGCGGCCGCGGCCAAACTGGAAAGATTTACAAGGAAACCCAACCCCAGGGGCTCATCGGCTCCACCTCAGGGTGCCTCTCCAGTACACTCAAGTTCCCCTCCAGCGTCTGTCACCAACTCCCCAATGACAGCGGAGGCGCCGTCTATCCAGCAGGTGTTGGAAGCTATAGCGGGCAGTGAGCAGCGTCTCTCCGATAAGATGGAAAAAGTGCAGTGCGACCTCTCCTTACTACGACAAGATGTCCAACGTATACGGGAGAGAGTGGGTGAGGCGGAGACGCGTGTTTCCAACTTGGAGGATGTGTGTGGCCCCCTTAAGCAATCCGTGTCCGCAGTGACCCAGCAGGTCTCATCTCTCCAAACCAAGCTCCTAGATATGGAGGGTCGGCTACGCAGAAACAATGTCCGATTTGTGGGTCTGCCGGAGAAAGAGGAGGGCTCGCAGCCGGAGGACTTCCTCGAATCCTGGCTCAAAGAGATATATGGAGCTGAGTCCTTTACTGCACAATTTACGGTGGAGCGAGCGCACAGGATACCATCTCGGCCATTACCTCCTGGTGCCCCTCCTCGCACCTTCATCGCCAAATTCTTGCACTATAAGGATCGGGACTCGGTCCTCCGCCTTGGCCGTACAAAGGGCCCATTGGTCCGCAACGGAGTCAGAGTGTCGGCCTTCCCGGACTTTGCCGCGGACGTTCAGAAGGACAGGGCCCAGTTTATGCCTATCAAGCGACGCCTGCGGGACCTCAACCTCTCATATTCCATGCTGTTTCCCTCTCGGCTCCGAGTGGTGGCAGATGGGGAGACCAAGTTTTTTAATTCTCCTAGAGAGGCGGCCCAGTGGCTGGACGGATATGCGCCGGGTGCTCGTCAGCTAGCTCCGGACTGACTTCCCGCGCTGAAGATACTGGGATCTTGACCACCGGAGGAGACGACCACAATTCGGGGAGCCCCCCACCTTTTGCATTGGTGGCTCAAGACTTTTCTAAGTTCACTACTGGTTTGGAGGGTTTAGGTTAAGTTGAGAATCTGGGCCTTCTTAGCATTTGGTAGTTGGATTTGGCGTTTTGAGATATAAGTATGCCGGAGTTCGGGGTGGTGTACGGGGAGGGGAGGGAAGGTTGGGAAGCTGCTAGTTGCGGCTCTTCTTGTTGTTTTTGGTTTCTTTTCTTTAGTTTATTATTTTTCATATCTACGTTTTTTCTGAAACTAGGATGTTTGATATACCAGGTATTGTGGCTTATAACGCAGAGCTCCTATGAGATATATGTCGCTATGGGTAACGGTGCTGATGTTTGGATATATATTGTGCGATTTCTATCCGTGTGGTACATAGAATATACCTGGGGTCATGAGTAACTTGAAATTCCTGGCATGGAATGTCCGGGGACTAAATAACAAAATTAAGCGTTCTTTGGTTCTAAATACGATTAAGAAATATGACCCGGACATTGCATGTCTTAGCGAGACCCACTTGCAGGGAAATAGGTTGTTATCTCTAAGACGGGCCTGGGTGGGATGGGCTTACCATGCCTCTCATTCCTCCTTCTCCAGGGGAGTATCTGTTCTGATTAAGAAAACGGTGCAATTTGAGTTAATATCGGTCAAAACTGACACGTATGGCAGATTTGTGTTTCTAGAATGCAAACTAAGTTCCCAGCCATATTACATTTTAGCAGTGTATGTCCCCCCTCCTTTTTCATACGCTGTACTGCAGCAAGCTGCATCTTTTATAGCTTCCTCCCCTACCACTCCGGTGATATGTCTGGGCGACTTTAATAATATATTAGATGTCTCTGTGGACCGATGGCGGTCTCCGAATGATGTGATGGTGGGTAGTGGGTATACAAAATTTGCTGATTTTTTGAATAATCTTCAATGGGTTGATGTGTGGAGGCTTCGCCACCCTGCAGTCCGTCAGTTCTCCTGTTTCTCCAGCACACATGGCTCCTTTTCTAGAATAGACCTGGTACTGGTGTCCCCCGCCCTTATCCCTGCGATCACTGACGTACGTTATGAGGCCCGAGGGATCTCTGACCATTCCCCCTTGCTGATGACTCTAGCTGTGAAGGGTCAGAGGGGACACTCTTATTGGAAGCTGCACCCATCTTGGCTGACTCAACTGAGTGACTGTGGGGACCTGGAGACTCAGTGGGAGGGTTACTTTAGCGACAACACAGGATCTGCCCCGGGAACTATGGTATGGGATTCATTTAAGGCTTTTCTGAGGGGCTCTTATATAGGACGTATAGCAGCTCACAAAGTGTCCTCTAGAGAAAGGGAGAAGGCCCTGGAGAGTGACGCCAGGGATTTAGAGTCTCAATATTTGCTTGATGGTACCCCTACGACGAAAACACGATGGCTGGTGGCCCAGTCGGCGTGGCTTGCCCACCTGACCGATAAAAACTCACGGTCCCTCCTTTTTAGGGCCACTAATATTTATATGCAGGCTGATAGGACGGGTGGCCTCATGGCTCGGCTGATACATCAGGATCGCCCTGGGACTGTAATTACACAAATGTCCGATGGGGATGGGTCCTTTGTTGACACCACACCGGACATTGCGCAGCTATTCCGATCCTATTACACCAAAGTTTACAGTTCACAATTGACGTTCTCCACTAGGGATCTCTCCTACTATTTGGCGGGTATCTCACTACCCGTGCTCCCCCCCGAGGCCCGTGTGGCACTGGAGGCACCCTTGACGCTCGCGGAGGTGACTGCGGCTATTGGTATGTCTCCCAGTGGCAAGGCCCCGGGGTGTGACGGAATTCCCTCAGAAGTTTACAAAACTCATGTTGATTTTTTCGGGCCCAGGCTCCATGCCTTATTCCTAGATATATTTACCAATAACGAACTTCCCCCCTCTATGTCAGAGGCAATTATAATAGTGATCCCGAAGCCCGGTAAAGACCCTAGGTCTCCGGATTCCTATAGACCAATATCCCTAATTCCCACCGACGCCAAGATCCTGGCAAAGATATTGGCAGTACGACTTAATACAGTGATCACCTCCCTCATTCATCCTGATCAGACTGGCTTCATGCCTGGGAAGTCCACATCTATCAACCTGCGTAGACTGTATACCATTTTACAACTCCCACGTGACTCCCCTTCTGACTCGGCTGTGGTCTCGCTAGACGCGGCCAAGGCCTTTGACAGTATTGAATGGGCCTATTTATGGGAGGTGATGTCTTGTATGGGCTTTGGGCCCAACTATATCAGATGGACTAAATTACTGTACCAGCATCCGAGTGCCAGGATCTTGGTGAATGGTTATGTATCCCCCTCCTTTCAATTGTCCCGGGGTACCAGACAGGGCTGTCCCCTATCCCCCGCACTGTTTGCCTTGGCCATTGAGCCCTTGGCCTGTTTGATACGATCACACCCAGATATTGTGGGAATTTGCACGGGCTCACGCGAGGATAGGATAGCACTTTATGCCGACGACATGTTATTATTTCTGCAAGACTACGCCAGGTCAATGCCCGTTCTGCTGCGTGTGATTGAGGACTTTGGTGCTCATTCGGGTCTTCTGATCAACTGGTCTAAATCATATATTATGCAAGTCATAGGCCTCCCTCCTACTGTTCCAAAAATTTCCCTACCATTATGCTGGACAACACAATTTAAATACCTTGGAATCCAAATAACTAATGATCCTTCTGATTTCATCCCTCTGAATCTGGACCCGACCATGCAGCAGATCGTGTGCAAATCTAAAACCTGGTGTAGGCTCCCATTGACGGTGTCTGGCAGGGTTAATCTCATTAAAATGATCATACTGCCCAAACTCCTATATATTATACTTCAATCCCCCGTATATATCTATCCAACATTCTTTAGGAAACTGAACAGTATCCTATCCTCGCTTGTTTGGGCTAACAAACGACCTAGGATACAATTAAATACTCTTACTAGGCTGCGCTCGGATGGCGGCCTAGCCTTGCCTAATTTCCAGATGTATTACTACGCTGCCCAGCTGACTCATATTAGTGAATGGGTGCGGGATTCTGGTGATGACACCTTGCAATGTGAGTTTATCCGCTGTTATTTTCCTCACCTTTCTCCTGTACAGCTGCTGCTGAGTGGGAATGGGGCCCGGTTCCTTCCCCCTATTATTTTTCAGGCCTTAAAGATATGGCGGGCCCTGAGAGACCTCTTAGGGTACGACGACCTGGACCCAGACACCCCCCTTTGGTACTCTGACTGGCTTCCTGAGCTGCATGCGCTTGAGGGACGGGAGGTGTGGGCCCCTAGAGCAGTGGTCTCTATTTCCCAACTCTACCTAAATGACTCACTCAAATCCTTCCAGCAACTGAAAGATGAGTTTGGCTTACCCAACTCATTTTTTTTCAGATACCTTCAACTTCGACATGCCCTCCAGTCCCAGTTTGCGGATTCCCCCCCGCGAATCCTCCCATTTCCCATCAAGACTTTTGTAACTACATTGGGTCGAACCAAGATGGTTTCCCTTGCGTATGGATATCTTCTCACCAAAATCCATGCGGACCCGCTGACACGTCTCCGTGGAAAATGGGAGGAGGATGTAGGCCTTATGGGTGAGGAGGACTGGGCTCTTGCTCTGGAATACCCCGCCACGGTCACCAAGTCCCTCAGATACCAACAGATTCAATTTTTCATTCTACATAGGACATATATGACTCCAGCTAGACTGGCCTCTTTTGGGACTGGTAGATCTGGTCTCTGCCCTAAGTGCGAGGCGGATATGGGAACATTTTGGCATATGGTGTGGGATTGTCCAAGGCTGAGGGTGTTCTGGTCGGGGGTTAGATCGGTGCTGGAGAGTACGGGAGTGACTGGCGGACTGCTTACCCCACAGTTCTGCATTTTGGGGATAGGAGGCTCTACTTCTGAGACTGGCCCAGTTGATCTGTATGCTCGCAATGTATGTGCCTTGGCTAGGGTGTGCATTGCGAGACTATGGATGGCCCCTAGCGGTCCTTTAGTCTCTGCATTCAAGACCTTGGTTAATGACACAATACTTAAGGAAAGATATATTTATATGAAGCAGAACGCATCGGCCAAGTTTGAAAGAATTTGGTCTCGCTGGCTGGAATCTCCCCACTCCCACCTAGTCCCTTGATCATAATTGATACCGAAGAGCTATTGTGCCACTGATCTGATCTAATATATAATGATGTATATCTAGAGGGCTGACAGCGTAGCTCTGCGGGCTTGCCTTAATACATATGCGACTGATAAGGTCCTAGTTCAGATGACATTACGTCCTTCTTATGTTTCTTATTTCTCTTTCTTTTTCTTTTCTTTTTACGTACCCTTATGTGGGTTAGTTTAAGGGTAAAAATTAAAAAATCGATATGTTGATTCATATATTGGATGCAGATGTTGCAAGTGCAGACGGGCTGACAAAATGTATGGTAAAGAAGATGCGATTAATGTGATGATGCGATATGCTGATGATATGCAATGTCTGTAACTCAATCTACATATTATTGAATAAAAATTACTTTATTAAAAAAAAAAGATGTAACATACAAATATTTCTGATCTCATCCGGTACAATGATTTTTATTGTGAGACCTTTTTAACTTGGATTTTACATGAATTTTATATGCAGGATTTTTTTTACAAAGGTTTATGTAGCCTAAATCTAGTTGCAATCAGTATAGTGTGTATTTCATTCAGAACTCTATACTGTTCAGGTAATTACACTATAAAGGTTAGTTTACATGCTTGATAACATATGAAAGCAAGAGAATTATTATATATATTTTTATTTTATATCCTAGAATAAAACGTGTATTTGTCCATTTCTTTAGCCTATTTCTTGGATTATCAGTGCTAACACTGTTACTATGCTGCAAGAACGCACATTGGACAAATGTTAACGTGTAGAAGTCCTTTCCTCTGCAGTGCTGCCTATAGGATGATATATTTAATAGGACTCATGCACACATATATTCTCTCTGTGTGAGCTCTACCTTTGTACTGTACATGGCACAATCACAGCTTGAAATACGGATATTTGATCTCTGTGCTAAACATAGGGCCCATTCAGATGGACTTTAGAGAGAGCTAGACTGAGCCTGGATAGAAATTAACATGAAACATCATTGCTCACAGCTAAGATTTGTGAGTTTTACAGTTTTGCAGTACGTATAATTCCCAGCTACATTTGTGCGTTGGGTGTTGGTCCAGTTTTCCATGAACAAACATCTAGTTCATATTAATGTGGAATCTAATAAACCTTTATAGATCCACACTTATGATTGTGGACTTGAACCCACTCATTGCCCGGGATCTAACAAAGGGCGAAAAAGCCCAGTCATATGTTTTGTCAAAGGGAAGATGCACGTTTTGCATATCACGTGACGCATTTTTTTCTATGTACTCAAAAATAGACTCTGCCTATTTGCTTATGGTAATCATGTTCCACGAGGGAGTATACAACAGTATGTTCCACGAGGGAGTATACAACAGTATTTACAACAGAACACATTTAATCAGCTACTGCAATTAGTCTTCTTCTGAATCCCACTGATCAGCTAAAAATATTAAATAATACAACATTGTACTGCCTCAAAAAAATGTTTCTCTAGGTTGATCTATATTCCCTCAGGGTTTGGTATGAAAAGGTAATAATCAGCATTTCCACAGGTTCTGAATGTCTACCGTTACATAGTTCTTGAGGTTGAAAAAAGACAAATGACCATCGAGTTCTACCTGTATTATAAAATGTTATATCATTTAAATGTTGTATCCTTGGCTATTTCTTTCAATTAGGAATTTATCTAGTCCATTTTTAAACTTATTGATTGAGTCCACCATTACTACCTTCTCTGGCAGAGAATTCCAAATCCTTACTGCTCTTACTGTGAAGAACCCTTTTCTCCGTTGTGTATGAATTTTTTTTTTCTTCTAGCCTCATGTAGCTTTTTTTGATAAACATCATCTGATAAATCCTTGTATTGTCCCTTTATGTATTTATAAATATTAATAATGTCCCCTCTCAGTCGCCTCTTTTTCACTGTAAACAAATCTAACTTTTTAAGTCTTTCCTCATAATTCAGTGTTTCTAACCCATTAACCAGTTTGGTGGCTCACCTCTGAACCCTTTCGAGTTCCAAGATATTTTTTTATAATGTGGTGCCCAGAACTGTACACAGTATTCCAGGTGTGGCCGTGCCAATGATTTATACAGTGGCAGGATTACACTCTCATCCCTTGTCTCCATACTCCATTTTATGCATGCAAACACCTTATTTGCTGTTGTTGCTGCATTTTGACATTGCGTACTGCTACTAAGTCTATTATCGATGAGCAACCCCAAATCTTTTTCAGCTACCGTTATCCCTACATTTTCCCCATTTAGTTTATAGGCTGCCCTATTGTTCTTTGTCCCAAAGTGCATAACTTTACATTTGTCTATATTAAACCTCATTCTCCATTTGTCTGCCCAGACCTCCAGTCTAGATAAATCATTCCGTAGAGACTCAACATCCTTGTCAGAATTAATTACTCTACATAGTTTTGTATCGTCTGCGAAAATTGACACTGTGCTTTCTAGGCTCACTCCTAGGGCGTTAATGAATATGTTAAACGGCAATGGCCCGAGTACTGAACCCTGCGGTTTTCCACTGAGCACTGAGGCCCATTCAGAGAACATCCCATTAATCACCACTCACTGTTCCCTGTTGTACAGCCAATCACTCACCCAAGTACAAATAGAATGTTGACATGGTCAACAATATATCGACATTCAATAATGTCAATATTGTTACAATTCTGACATGTTCCTAATAGGTCAGGATGTGAAGCAAAAAACGGTCAACATGCTTGTGTCAACATGGTTAATGTGGTATTATGAACATGCTGACATTTTAATCATATCGACATTATTGAATGTTGATATATTGATTGTCAACCTAAAGTCCATGTCAACATTCTTTTGTCATTCTGACTGGATATCCTCTCTCATTGTAGCCATAGTAAAATCCTTATCAATATGTGCATATATGTATCTAGTTTTTCACAAGCACGTTTAAGGCGTTATGGTAATATCATTTACGCAGTTGGGCCACAAAAGCAAAGGAAACTTCCGGTAAGTTGGTGGTAGCTGACACGGCTAACGCACAGGGTATGGTAGATAGATAACTTATTTTTGTCACTGACACATTGAGCAGGTACTAAGTGGCAATACAGTTCTCTGCAGTAGCTACAAAGTGCCTTACGCAATGGTTGTGGAAGACACTTCGGGCCTAAGTCATATTTGTACGCACTTGCCTACGCAGCTGCAGATTTTTAGTCCATAGAATTGCTAATCATCGTAAGTGAAGCTGCCACCCAGGAAAGAATAGAAACGCCTACAGAGCCATCACAAACTCATTCACTGCTGCATACACATGAGCAGCCTATACCCAATAACGAGGAACATTGACTGCTGTGGTAGCCCCATGCCATGAAACTGCGTTTTTTCTGCTACACCCTGTTACCCACCCAAACGCTCCCTTCCTGTCAATCACTGCATTTAGAATCTCACTGCAACAGCAAAGGTACCTTGGCACATGCGCAATGCGATGACGTACATGCGCAGACTGCTGACAATCGCTCCATTGGGAGAACCGCATTACGTACAAACATGAATTAGGCCCTTTGTGTCCAGGAAGACATTTTTTGCTTTCACCTGTAGAGGTTTGAGGAAAATTAACAGTGTTTGGCTACCTTAATACATGATGATGTACACAGCCAAACATTGCGGCAGCACATTACAGAGAATTGAATCCCCCTCCCTTACAGCATCACTCCCATGCAAAGTGAAGACAGTCACCCTAGGCACGGCACCCATCACTGCAGCCCCCAAACGGCTACATGGAATGCTGGGGTCTGTGTGACTGTGTAGACTAATAAACTTTACTGACGTATACTGCAGCGTCACACTCCCCTTCGCAGCTACGCCAAGTGGTGACCTTAGGAGTCTTGTGGGTGCTTTATTACTGGTACAGGATTGTGTTTCTGCAAGCAATTCCCAAGGCTTTAATAATGGGAAGTGAGCTGCTCCCATTC
The DNA here is from genome assembly GCF_028390025.1 of Pseudophryne corroboree. NCBI lineage: Eukaryota > Metazoa > Chordata > Amphibia > Anura > Myobatrachidae > Pseudophryne > Pseudophryne corroboree. The sequence goes on along the minus strand of NC_086449.1, from coordinate 553,921,987 downwards.
CGTAGTTTCTCTGACACAACATTATTTATTAAGTTATTCATATAGCACATGCATATTACGCAGTGCTTTACAGAGAATATTCCAGTCATTCACATCAGTTCTTGTTCCAGTGGAGATTCTGTATCACATGGACACATACTGTATACACACTGGGGTAACTTTTATTGTCACACTGGAGCACCCGGAGGAAACCTACACAAACACAGGATAATGTACAAACCCTACACAGATAGTGCTTTGTTCATACCTTTTGGCCACGAGTCAGTAATGCTAACCACTATGCCAACTGTGCTGTTATTTATGTGGACACAGCAGCGATTCCCAAGCATTGAGTGGGAATAGAACCTGTGGCGAGCGCAGCAAGCCCGCAAGTGGACTCTTTACGCTCGCCCCGCTGCTGGCATACTGGCGGCCGGGATGCTGTTGACGGTATACTGACAGCCGGTATCCTGGCCGCTGTTAAATCATACTGATCCCAGCATATGTGTGGTCAGGCAGTCGGGGACTCTCATCTGCTTCTTGCAGGGAATGGACATTTGTAGTGAGTTACATGATAAACACCATTCCCCTAAACTTGTATCACATCTAGAAAGCAGACTACATTTTAATGCTCTGTCTTTTGCTGTTAATGTGCCATATACACACTTTGTAATACATGCTGCAGCAGTGTTACTACAGGTCAGAAAAGCTTGTGATATATTACTTGTATATAAATTATGTCACTGAATTAAAAGTAAATAGAAAGAATTGTGCTTTTCAGGCAAAGATTTGACAGACTGAAATGTTGTTGCTAGCAGACTCTGGTTATTTTAGAAACATTCCTCTTCCAGTGAGTGAGGAATGCAGAGGCATATTAAGGCATCCCAGCCGTGTAGCTCTGCCAAATACAGTGCATGTTTACACCAGTTTGCGGACCACAGATGTATCATTGAAAGGATTAAGCAGCAAGTCTGACCAGGCGTACTATTTCCAAATTGTAATCCAGAATATAATTTTCTTTTGGATGCCTTTGCTAAAGCCGTCATGCTTCTTTTAAATTACTTCTGTTCCTTAGGTTAATTAAAGTGTTCTGTCTGATGGCTGTAAGGTTTAGATGGGTATACAAGAAGTGTGCAGTGACAGCTGGACTGCCGGTCCAAAGGGAGCTAAGTGGATGTTCAACAAAAGATTCATTTAAAAACTTGGAATGATCTCCAGTTTAGGACAGACACTGTCTCTGGATTGTGTAAAGGCCACCAGTCAATGCTTTAACCCAATTTATAAAATCATACCATCATTGGTACATGCACACTGTCTGCTCCTAGTAATGTTTCACTTGATCTATGAACTGTCCAAACAACAGGGTACAGTGTGTCCTACAATACAGTTTGAGTTTCAGTTCATTCTAATCATATTTTCATTCCAGAGAACTTCAATACACAGGGATAATTAATAACATACTTAAGAGGGCTTTCTTGCTATACAGACACTGCCACAACATAGACTTCAGGGAAAGGTCATTTACATGGCATCCCTTTTAAAACCATGGTTTTACCAATTAGGTTTATATAGCATAATGGCCTCATACATAGAATATGAACAGTACAACAGCCTCTTTTGTCAGTGTAGGGTAATATTTCCTGGTCAACATGTTGGCCTAATGGCGATGGTAAACGTTTTCCCCATCGATGGAAGGTCACAGAGGGTATAACATTGGTGGCCACCTCCAGATGGTGACTACCAGATTGCTAAGCACACATGTGGCAAGGGATGGGGCTACGTACAGACGCTGGAATCCTGAATGGTGAACAGCCCGACAGTCTGCATGCCGACCAACAGGGACTGTGGCAAACGCAGCAAGCCACCGAGCCCGCAATGAGATCCGTTGTGCCCGCATCCCCCCACCCCGCTAGTAATCTAAAAGCCGGGATCCAGCAATCGGTACGGTGGCCAGCGGTCTCCCAACAGCCAGTCACAACATGAACCCAACCCATGTGGCAATTCACCTGCACTTGCACATAGCCCCACCATCTTTGGCTCACTATCAATGGCTAATTACTGATGTTGGAAAGATTGTTGACCATCGATAGGAGAGCTGTTGATGGGCATCACTAATGTGAAGTGAAATTGCTCACGAGAAAATGAATGGCTTATTATAGTCCCCTCCAGTTCTGATATGATAGATCAGATTCAAGTGTAAAATAGTACTTTCCTTGAACGCATGTTCGTATTATATTCTGTTGTCCTCAGGGGCACACAGAGCGACTATAATAGTGGATTTATACAGGCTCCTCTAATACTGTACCTGAAATGCTGACAGTGACTTCTCATTGCTTTTTGTGATATCCTTATTTCACTGCTGTACATGTAATGTAGAACATGCTTCTAAGCTTTGGATGTTTTCCCACTTTTTCACTTTGTTTTACCATAGGTACGCGTTTACGACCTACTGCAATATGAGCACAGTGCAGATGATGTCCTAATACTGGCAACAGACGGCCTGTGGGATGTCTTGTCCAATGAAGAAGTGTCTGAAGCTGTTACAAATTTTCTGTCATGCTGTGACCCTGACGACCCTCACAGGTCTGTATGTGTTATTACACGGTTTGTGGCTTTGTGGTAATACATGAAGCATATGCTTGTCTGGAGCACCGCGGGCCTAGAACAGTCATATAGAAGCTGTTCATAGCTGTAAACATTTATACTGATTGTATTATTGCTTAGCATTTATATGTTAACCCATTTCTGGCACTTATGCATGCAGTACACACGTTTGCTAGTATCAAGGCATTTATTGGGAATACATGATAATGGCAAAATAAATGAAAGCATACAATGACAGTGCCATAATGCTACTACGAAAACTGAAATCACATATATTTGCCACCTTTTAATCTCCTAAAGCAAATAAGCATGCAATTATTTATTAGAAAAGAAACTGCTAGGTAGTGGAAAGACACAGAACCTGTCCCTACAGCCATGCTCACCACGTGTTGGTCCTCCTAGCATACACCATGGATGCGTGGCTGTGTGTCCATGGCAGACTCAGGATGCTCCCACTCCTTCCACTCAGCTTATGTAGTGATTACAGCATGTTCAGACCTATAGCCTTGTTGCATTGTTTCTCTGTGGCTATAATGTATGAGAATTGATAAAGCCTCCTTACAGCCAGGAACATCTTAATGTATAGGCACTCTGGGCAGCTGCCCAGTGGCCCACAATGCTATAAGCCTTGGTGCAGGTGGTGCTCACACAATCAGCATTCTCTACCTGTCCTCCCAGCCTGCAGCCAGACAGTGAATGGCTAGCAGCATGCTGACTGGTGCATGGCTGGAGCTATCCACCAGAGTGCTGACAGCCACTCACTGTATGGAAGCATTCGGAGAGACCGCGGGTGACCGCAGGAGTGGCATGTTATGTTTTTGTATTTTTTTAAATGAGTTCCCGTGAAAAGGCGGTTAGGGACCCCAGTGCATTGCTTTGCCCAGGTCCTAGCTGTTAAGACTGCTTTGCTTGCAGCCTAATGTACAGTTAATGCATGCCCTTTTGGAACTCCTTTGTATTGTGCTGAGTGTGAACACTTCTGAGCATTGGCAATATCAAAATTGATGTGAAGTGAAACAATTTTATATCAGAAACTGGTACGCTTCCATTCACTTCCATTATTCTTTGGACTTTGTGTCATAATGCATTTAGAAGGCGGGTGACGTATAGTGAGGCCAGTGGCTGGGGAGGCACCTGCTAGCATCAGTGCCAGATATACACACAAACACACATATATATATGATTTGATGGGGAGTTTTGACTATAAACATTATTCAAATAATACAAAGATTGTATGAATAATACAAAGATGATTTTTATAAGGTGCATAAATACGGTGAGATATTGTCTGTGCCCAATTTTGACTATGCGATTTCCCCTGAACTCCCCCAGAGTCTAGAAGCACCGATACTGTCTAAACACACGGTGTGATATTGGCTAAGTGCGATTTTGACTATGGCATACTATGAACTAGATAGTCAAGACCGACTTGCCTGCACAGTCTATTTTTTCTTGCAATTCTGATCTTGTGGGGCCGCACATCGGTATTACAAGCTGTGTACACACGGAGTGATTTGCAGTAACTTTCATTACGATTTTGACTATATAGTCAAAATCGTAAGGTTACATCGCACCGTGTGTATGCACCTTTACAAATATCTTCTTTGTATTATTCTAATCATTTTATAGTCAAAACTGGAGTGTGATTCGTGAGGCATTGCCTGGCTACCCTGACCTTAGGTGCACATTACTGTGTATGAGCTCTAATAGTATTGTTCCTTGCATGTAACAGTAACATGTATTTACATTTTTATTAAACCATTTAGTGAGTTTGCTGTCTAGTCCCAAATCAATTAGTAAACGTGTTTTATCCATTGTATGTAAAAAGTTTTAGGCAGCTATGGTAAAAATGCTGCAATATAAGAATTCTATTCATACATAGAAGTGTTAATTGTTTTGTTTTTTCTCTGACGTCCTAGTGGATGCTGGGAACTCCGTAAGGACCATGGGGAATAGCGGCTCCGCAGGAGACTGGGCACAACTAAAGAAAGCTTTAGGACTACCTGGTGTGCACTGGCTCCTCCCTCTATGACCCTCCTCCAGACCTCAGTTAGAATTTTGTGCCCGGCCGAGCTGGATGCACACTAGGGGCTCTCCTGAGCTCTTAGAAAAGAAAGTTATATTTAGGTTTTTTATTTTCAGTGAGATCTGCTGGCAACAGACTCACTGCTACGAGGGACTTAGGGGAGAGAAGCGGACCTACCTGCTTGCAGCTAGCTTGGGCTTCTTAGGCTACTGGACACCATTAGCTCCAGAGGGATCGAACACAGGCCCAGCCTCGGTCGTCCGGTCCCGGAGCCGCGCCGCCGTCCCCCTTGCAAAGCCAGAAGCAAGAAGATGTTCCTGAAAATCGGCGGCAGAAGACTTCGGTCTTCATTAAGGTAGCGCACAGCACTGCAGCTGTGCGCCATTGCTCCCCATGCACACCACACACTCCGGTCACTGATGGGTGCAGGGCGCTGGGGGGGGGGGGTGCCCTGGGGCTGCAATAAGAGTACCTTACTGGCAAAATAACACATAATATAGTCATTAAGACTATATATGTGTAAAATCCCCTGCCATATATTCCATTAAAAAAAGCGGGAGAAGCCCGCCGAAAAAGGGGCGGGGCTATCTCCCTCAGCACACTGGCGCCATTTCCTCTCACAGCTCCGCTGGAAGGACGCTCCCCAGGCTCTCCCCTGCAGTTTCCAGACTTCATAGGGTAAAAAAGAGAGGGGGGGCACTAAATTTAGGCGCAGTATCTGTATATAATAGCAGCTATAAGGGAAAAATCACTGTATGTATAGTGTGAATCCCTACATTATATATAGCGCTCTGGTGTGTGCTGGCATACTCTCTCTCTGTCTCCCCAAAGGACTTTGTGGGGTCCTGTCCTCGGTCAGAGCATTCCCTGTGTGTGTGCGGTGTGTCGGTACGGCTGTGTCGACATGTTTGATGAGGAGGCTTATGTGGAGGCGGAGCAGGTGCCGATAAATGTGATGTCACCCCCTGCGGGGTCGACACCTGAGTGGATGGTTATGTGGAAGGAATTACGCGACAGTGTCAACTCCTTACATAAAAGGTTTGACGACATAGCAGATGTGGGACAGCCGGCTTCTCAGCCTGTGCCTGCCCAGACGTCTCAAAAGCCATCAGGGGCTCTAAAACGCCTGCTACCTCAGATGGCAGACACAGATGTCGACACGGATACTGACTCCAGTGTCGACGATGATGAGACTAGTGTACATTCCAATAGAGCCACCCGTTACATGATTACGGCAATGAAAAATGTGTTGCATATTTCTGATATTACCCCAGGTACCACAAAAAAGGGTATTATGTTTGGGGAGAAAAAACTACCAGTGGTTTTTCCCCCTTCTGATGAATTAAATGAAGTGTGTGAAGAAGCGTGGGCTTCCCCCGATAAGAAACTGGTAATTTCTAAAAAGTTACTAATGGCGTACCCTTTCCCGCCAGAGGACAGGTCACGTTGGGAGACATCCACTAGGGTGGATAAAGCGCTCACACGTCTGTCAAAGAAGGTGGCACTACCGTCTCCGGACACGGCCGCCTTAAAGGAACCTGCAGATAGAAAGCAGGAGGCTATCCTGAAGTCTGTATATACACACTCAGGCATTATACTGAGACCAGCTATTGCTTCAGCATGGATGTGCAGTGCTGCAGCTGCGTGGTCAGATTCCCTGTCAGAAAACATTGATACCTTAAACAGGGACACTATATTGCTAACCGTAGAGCACATTAAAGACGCAGTCTTATACATGAGAGATGCACAGAGGGATATTTGCCGGCTGGCATCTAAAATAAACGCAATGTCCATTTCTGCCAGGAGAGGATTGTGGACTCGGCAGTGGACAGGTGATGCTGATTCTAAAAGGCACATGGAAGTTTTGCCTTACAAGGGTGAGGAGTTGTTTGGGGATGGTCTCTCGGACCTCGTTTCCACGGCTACAGCTGGGAAATCAGCATTTTTACCCCATGTTCCCTCACAGCCAAAGAGAGCACCGTATTATCAGGTACAGTCCTTTCGGCCCCAGAAAGGTAAGCGGGTTAGAGGCGCGTCCTTTCTGCCCAGAGGCAGAGGTAGGGGGAAAAAGCTGCAGCATACAGCCAGTTCCCAGGAACAAAAGTCCTCCCCCGCTTCCTCTAAGTCCACCGCATGACGCTGGGGCTCCACAGGCGGAGCCAGGTACGGTGGGGGCCCGTCTCAAGAACTTCAGCGACCAGTGGGTTCGCTCACGGGTGGATCCCTGGATTCTACAGGTAGTATCTCAGGGGTACAAGCTGGAATTCGAGACGTCTCCCCCTCGCCGTTTCCTCAAATCTGCCTTGCCGACGGCTCCCTCGGACAGGGAGGCAGTGCTGGAGGCAATTCACAAGCTGTATTCGCAGCAGGTGATAGTCAAGGTACCCCTCCTTCAACAGGGACGGGGTTACTATTCCACAATGTTGTGGTACCGAAACCGGACGGTTCGGTGAGACCCATCTTAAATTTGAAATCCTTGAACACTTATATACGAAGGTTCAAGTTCAAAATGGAATCGCTCAGGGCGGTTATTGCAAGCCTGGACGAAGGGGATTTCATGGTATCACTGGACATCAAGGATGCTTACCTGCATGTCCCCATTTACCCCCCTCACCAGGAGTACCTCAGAGTTGTGGTACAGGACTGTCATTACCAATTCCAGACGTTGCCGTTTGGTCTGTCCACGGCACCGAGGGTATTTACCAAGGTAATGGCAGAGATGATGATACTCCTTCGAAAAAAGGGAGTTATGATTATCCCGTACTTGGACGATCTCCTTATAAAGGCGAGGTCCAGGGAACAGTTGCTGATCGGAGTAGCACTAGCTCCGGCAGTGCTACAACAGCACGGCTGGATCCTGAACTTTCCGAAGTCGCAGCTGGTTCCTACAACGCGTCTACTGTTCCAGGGGATGGTTCTCGACACAGAACAGAACAAAGTGTTTCTCCCAGAGGAGAAGGCCAAGGAGTTGTCATCTCTAGTCAGAGACCTCCTAAAACCAAAACAGGTGTCGGTGCACCACTGCTCGTGAGTCCTGGGAAAGATGGTGGCTTCTTACGAAGCAATTCCATTCGGAAGGTTCCATGCAAGGATCTTTAAGTGGGATCTGTTGGACAAGTGGTCCGGATCGCATCTTCAGATGCATCGGCTGATAACCCTGTCTCCGAGGGCCAGGGTGTCGCTGCTGTGGTGGCTGCAAAGTGCTCATCTTCTAGAGGGCCGCAGATTCGGCATACAGGACTGGGTCCTGGTGACCATGGATGCCAGCCTTCGAGGTTGGGGGGCAGTCACACAGGGAAGAAATTTCCAAGGACAATGGTCAAGTCAGGAGACTTCCCTACACATAAATATTCTGGAACTAAGGGCCATCTACAATGCCCTAAGTCAGGCAAGACCCCTGCTTCAACACCAGCCGGTGCTGATCCAGTCAGACAACATCACGGCGGTCGCCCATGTAAACCGACAGGGCGGCACAAGAAGCAGGATGGCGATGGCAGAAGCCACAAGGATTCTCCGATGGGCGGAAAATCATGTGTTAGCACTGTCAGCAGTGTTCATTCCCGGAGTGGACAACTGGGAAGCAGACTTTCTCAGCAGACACGACCTCCACCCGGGAGAGTGGAGACTTCATCCAGAAGTCTTCCAAATGATTGTACAACATTGGGAAAGGCCACAGGTGGACATGATGGCGTCCCGCCTCAACAAAAAGCTAAAAAGATATTGCGCCAGGTCAAGGGACCCTCAGGCGATAGCTGTGGACGCTCTGGTAACACCGTGGGTGTACCAGTCGGTGTATGTGTTCCCTCCTCTGCCTCTCATACCCAAGGTACTGAGAATAATAAGAAGGAGAGGAGTAAGAACTATACTCATTGTTCCGGATTGGCCAAGAAGAGCTTGGTACCCAGAACTTCAAGAAATTATCTCAGAGGACCCATGGCCTCTGCCGCTCAGACAGGACCTGCTGCAGCATGGGCCCTGTCTGTTCCAAGACTTACCGCGGCTGCGTTTGACGGCATGGCGGTTGAACGCCGGATCCTGAAGGAAAAGGGCATTCCGGAGGAAGTTATCCCTACGCTCATTAAAGCTAGGAAAGAAGTGACCGCAAACCATTATCACCGCATATGGCGGAAATATGTTGCGTGGTGTGAGGCCAGGAAGGCCCCAACGGAGGAATTTCAGCTAGGTCGATTTCTGCACTTCCTACAGTCAGGGGTGACTATGGGCCTAAAGTTGGGTTCCATTAAGGTCCAGATTTCGGCTCTATCGATTTTCTTCCAAAAAGAACTGGCTTCACTACCTGAAGTTCAGACATTTGTTAAGGGAGTGCTGCATATTCAGCCCCCTTTTGTGCCCCCAGTGGCACCTTGGGATCTCAACGTCGTGTTGGATTTCCTAAAGTCGCATTGGTTTGAACCACTTAAAACCGTGGAACTAAAATATCTCACGTGGAAAGTGGTCATGCTGTTGGCCTTGGCTTCGGCCAGGCGTGTGTCAGAATTGGCGGCTTTGACTTGTAAAAGCCCTTATCTGATTTTCCATATGGATAGGGCGGAATTGAGGACTCGTCCCCAATTTCTCCCAAAGGTGGTTTCAGCGTTTCATTTGAACCAGCCTATTGTGGTGCCTGCGGCTACTCGTGACTTGGAGGACTCCAAGTTGCTGGACGTAGTCCGGGCCCTAAAAATCTATGTTTCCAGGACAGCTGAAGTCAGAAAGACTGACTCGCTATTTATCCTGCATGCGCCCAACAAGTTGGGTGCGCCTGCTTCAAAACAGACTATTGCTCGCTGGATCTGTAGCACGATTCAACTTGCACATTCTGCGGCTGGACTGCCGCATCCTAAATCTGTAAAAGCCCATTCCACGAGGAAGGTGGGCTCTTCTTGGGCGGCTGTCCGAGGGGTCTCGGCTTTACAACTTTGCCGAGCAGCTACTTGGTCGGGGTCAAACACGTTTGCTAAATTCTACAAGTTTGATACCCTGGCTGAGGAGGACCTAGAGTTCGCTCATTCGGTGCTGCAGAGTCATCCGCACTCTCCCGCCCGTTTGGGAGCTTTGGTATAATCCCCATGGTCCTTACGGAGTTCCCAGCATCCACTAGGACGTCAGAGAAAATAATATTTTACTCACCGGTAAATCTATTTCTCGTAGTCCGTAGTGGATGCTGGGCGCCCGTCCCAAGTGCGGATTGTCTGCAATACTTGTATATAGATATTGTTTAACTAAAGGGTTATTGTTGAGCCATCTGTTGTGAGGCTCAGTTATATTTCATACTGTTAACTGGGTATTGTATCACGAGTTATACGGTGTGATTGGTGTGGCTGGTATAATCCTTCCTTATTGTGTCAGCTCTTCCGGGCACAGTATCCTAACTGAGGTCTGGAGGAGGGTCATAGAGGGAGTAGCCAGTGCACACCAGGTAGTCCTAAAGCTTTCTTTAGTTGTGCCCAGTCTCCTGCGGAGCCGCTATTCCCCATGGTCCTTACGGAGTTCCCAGCATCCACTACGGACTACGAGAAATAGATTTACCGGTGAGTAAAATCTTATTTTTATCAATTAACAAAATACAAAGGGAATGAACAGAAAATAAATGTAAATCAAATTATATCATCACTTCCAGGAGTCCTGGAAGTGATGATACGGCCCCCACAGAGCCCTGATCTCAACATCATCGAGTCTGTCTGGGATTACATGAAGAGGCCACAGAAGATTTGTGGTTAGTTCTTCAAGATGTTTGGAACAATCTCCCTGCTGAGTTCCTTCAGAAACTGTGTGCAAGTGTACCTAGAAGAATTGATGCTGCTTTAAAGGCAAAGGGTGGTCACACCAAATATAGATTTGATTTAGATTTCTCTTCTGTTCATCCACTTTGTATTTTGTTCATTGATAAGAATAAACTATGAATGCTTCTGTTTTTGAAAGCATTCTTACTGTGCAGCATTTTTTCCACACCTGCCTAAAACTTTTGCACAGTACTGTACGTCTGTTTCTTATGTGTGCTACATGTTCCAATTCCATCCTGAAACTGCTACATATAAAAAGGCAGCTGTTGTGTATCAAAGATAAATACAATAAGTTATACAGCAAGTCTTTGATTTTTTCAATATTGATTTTGTATTTTGGGGTGTAGTAGGGTATGCCGGCGGCCGGGCTCCAGGCGACTAGCATACCGGCGCCAGCATACCGACAGCTGGGCGAGCGCAAATGAGCCCCTTGCGGGCTATGCGCACCACGCTATCTCGTGGACCCCCAAGAGGGAGAAAAAGTGTCTGTATGCCGGGTGTCGGGATTCCGGCGCCGGGATCCCGACAGCCGGCAAACTGAAGACCACCCTGCATTTTGTATTGTATTTAGCAAAATTGTATTTTGGTTTTGAATCCCAATATAAATGATATTGTAAGTCCTATGAAATGATGTGAGCTATATAAGACTTATTCTCATGAAATAAATTGTCATGTGGGAGGATTGTGCTGTGCATGCAATCCATGGAATGTTTCCTTTCTGTAATAACATAATGACAGTCTGGGCATTGCTTTGTAGACAGTGTTTAGTCTTCTCAGCAGTAATTACCACTGTTCTTATGGAATTGTATTGACCAAATGTAATCATTTATATTTATATCCAGAATGTAGAAATGTGCATGAATGTTTTAGTTCTTAAATAATAAATGTTGCAGTTAATCTTCTAAGTGCTAATGTGATGTGATTGTTGCTGTACTTGTGCAGATACACACTGGCAGCTCAGGACCTGGTGATGCGGGCCAGAGGGGTACTGAAAGACAGAGGATGGCGAATATCCAATGACAGGCTGGGCTCAGGGGACGACATCTCTGTCTACGTCATCCCATTAATACATGGCAATAAACTGGCATGAGTGTAATTGGCATGTACTGTTCTGATGTAAGAGGACAGGCGTAGAGATGTCACTACTGAAATAGGGCATTGCACAGTCTCCCAAGTTGTGTGTTTGGGATCTCAGAGCATATATTTAAATGCTGCTAATGTTGTATGACTTCTTGTGCTGTACACTAAATTGCCCTGAACATGTTTTAGCTTTGTTATACTGAAATGTAATTTATTTCCACTACAGTACTGTCAGGAAACACTTGGAACTACCCAGTGCATATTGCTCTAAACATTTGGCTTGTAGGGAAATGTATAGCTGATAGTGTGCACTATTTTTATGCAGCCCCAGCCTTTTACGTCTTAGTTTGCACCCATCAGCCACATTCCACTGTGTTACTTTCACATATCTGCAGTAATGCAGACTTATATATAGCCTCATGGGTGACCCTCCCCATCATTCTTTACCTACAACTCAGGTTTCTTACCATATCTTTGGCTTCACTGGATACATTGTGCATGTAAGTATGGAGAGATGGCGGACACTAAGTTCTGTGCTATTTGTCCTCTGACTGTCACTGAGCTCTCTCGCTATTGCATGTACAGCGCCCTCTATAGGCCACTTTGGCGTAACAACACCTTTATCAATAGTGCTTGATACTGTATGTAAGAATAAGTAGTAGTACAACAAGGTGTTTTAGGTCCTGCATCTCTACGCTATAAGATATGTAGCTGTAACAACCCTAATATAAATGTTCCCCCTCTGACACTCACACATAGCAAATTGTTGTTTGTGCCATAGCATTTTATGTTGTCACTTCTTTATTCTTGTATTAATCCTTGTCTGCCTATGGCGGACAGAGAAAGTCTATTTAAGGTTCCCATGCAGAGGGAGAACATCAAAGTCACAGCCATTCAGAGAATATAAGAGACCTGGCCGGTGAATGTACGGATTCACAAGCCGGCCATTGAAGCCTATTTAAGCTTCATCTTGGACGAGACGGCTGATCATATTACATGTATTTTGCATTAATCATTTCTGTGGTACAGTTAGATTAAATTGATGTGAATGTAGCATATTCTCTGTACTTGTCGTGTTGGATCGTAACTATTCCCAAATTCAGATCATCCACCTCTTTGTAATGTGAGAGAGTGAGCCAATAATTAAAAGCTGAATGACAAATGTTGCATATTTTCAGTACTTGAAAATTATTTCCTGAATATATATTCTATTTTATATAGAGAGGGGATTGTAATACAAATGAGTTGTTACTCTGGGAATGATGTTCGAAAGCAATATACATAGATACTTTTAACTTTGTAAAACAGTGACTTATATTGTCCACACATGGGCTGGCGTTTGGCTTCAGTGGCGTCTGTTTCTAATTTGGCAAGTTGGACAGATCCTGCCATTTGGAGCTGGGGTTGAGCAGCCTGATGACATGGAAGCCCGTAAGAGCGGAGAGCAGATGAATGCACACACTCGCAGGCTGCCAGCGGGCATCTTCCGCCAGTCCATTTAAATCACAACATCATTTTCTGTCCCCACACACACACATGCTGCTGTCGGACCGGTTTGCAGATTTTGTAGTTTGTATGGCTAGTCTTATTTACCCTAAAAGCCTTTTCTCTTACTGTAAGCAATTTAAAGTGACCAATATTGTCTACAGCCTAGTAGATTTTGCTGCACTGTTCCCCTTATTGCTTTTTCTTAACCTATCCTTACTGTACTACAATTGATCAGATTGTATAGACATTAATAATCTCACACAAGAGCCCCTCTCTGAGCTATGGTTAGTTGTAAAGTCCTGGGTAATGGTAGTAACATACATTTAAACCGATGAACCTTGCTCTGGTTAAAACGTCATCCAGAATCTTGTGGCTAGAGTCCAGTATTTCTTTTCCCATGTTTTCATATAGTTGGAAGGTAAAGTAAATCAGAGATACGAGCACAGTTTTGAAAAGTCATCATTTTCCATTCCGTAGTTTCTGATTGATGTGACGTCTCAACCAATCACATTCAGAGAACTGTGTAAATAGAGATTTTGGACATCAGAAAAATCAGAAATGTATTATTACCGCCAGGGGGTAGATTTGCTAAAGCTTCTAAAACAGATAAGTGGCGGTGTTGCCCTTAGCAACCAATCAGATTAATCAGAGAATGCAATAGAGAAATACTAGCTAGAATCTGATTGGTTGCTATGGGCAACACCAGCACTTGTCTGTTTTAGAAGTTGTAGTAAATCTACCCCCAGGAGTCCGTTTTGTCACTGAACTTGGCAAATTGGCGTTGCATACTGTGCAATCTTTTGGTATACAGATGTTAAATATAAAAAATTTTTTTCGAAGGAACTAAGGGGTAACTGTATGAAAGGTCATAGTTGGGGGGAAGTGGTATCAGCGCACATTATGTGTACTGATACCACCCCATGTTATTACAGCAGCGGTGTGTGCCCAGTTACAGGGGCAATATGAATTATCATTATCGGCACTGCTATCTAAAAGCTAGCACGCTGATATGCGGGGACAGTGTAAGAACACCTGCAGCTATCAATTTCGACAGCAGCAATTGTCGATGTCCTATCTCCACAGCAGGGACAGAGCTGTCCCCGGCTGTGGCAGGTGCCAGCTTCGGGCTCCATGTGACATCTCGCTTGAGTATTGAGATCCCGCGCATGCACAGTGGAGCCGGCAGGGAGACATAGCGCATCAGCATTAAGCTGTGTGCTAAGACAGGTATCGTCGGAGGGGGGAGTTTTCACAAGATGATCATACATCTTGTCAGAGTGGCGTCCTGCTTCACCTCGGTAATGAAGGAAGTGTCATAGCGGCACGATCCACGCTGCTACAATACATTCCCCCCCTATGGGGTCTATGTACTAAGCCTTGTGGAGAGAAATAAAGTACCAGCCAATCAGATCCTGATTGTCATTTTTCAGACACAGCCTATAACATGGCAGTTATGAGCTGATTGGCTGTTCCTTTATCCCAGGCCACTGTTTCTCCATCTAAGGCTTATTCATGAAGCAGTGAAAAGAGTGGAGAAGTTGCCCATGGCAACCAATCAGCTGGTCTGTATAATTTTGTACTTTGCAAATTAGAAATGTTACTCCAACGCTAATTGGTTGCCATGGGCAACTTCTCCAATTCTCATTGCTTCATAAATAGACCCCTACGTTATCTAATTATTAATGGGAGAAAAGCCCTGTTTCACTATCAATACGGCTTTGCCCTAAATAAAAATGAGTTGCTGCTGGTTAATTCAGTGATAAGAGGTTAGCCAGGTCTCACCAGTGAAAGCTACCCCTGTCAACAAACATTGTGGTAGACTGTATAGAACTACAATACTTGACCTGTAATCGCCGTCTCAGGTAGCTGTTAACAGATGAAAAGCAATAAATTAATTGCTTTTTTTACTGCAAGTTTGTGCATGCCTGGAAATAACGTTGCGCATCTTTTTGTATGCCCGTCCTATTGTGAGTTGGATGAAACTTGGCTAGATCAGTTTTTTTTGTGAAATAAGACGTTTCAGAGTGGAAACTGGTCTGTGACAAAAGCAATCACACATAACCACCCTGACTTGTGGGTTTGTTGTGGGCATGAAATGAAAGCCCCGTGTTATTCTGGGCTACATGTACTGGAAGGTAAGCCTGTTTCAGACGGATCTCTTGCACCTACCCCTGCATTAGTTAATTACATATTTGCATTAGCATTGAGTAGTAAAGCAAGCTTCCATAGCTGCCCGCAACTACATCCACTTTGCCTGCAACCTAATGTCTGTAATAAGTTAATACTGCATTTAGTCAAGGAAATCTGTAATATATCAGCAGGAATTGTCATGTAAGGTGTAACACGCTATAGTCGATAAATCTAACATTTTAACGTGATTTACGGGCAAGTTAGGTGTAAGGTTGGAAGAGATGCAACATCATTTTCCGGAGCAGATTCCATTAGCAACTTGTGTATGTGGAACCAAGTAAAGACCCCAATTAGCAGCACACTGACAGATAATAAGGGCTTTACTAAAAATTCCTAACCTTGCTTTAAAGAAGTCAGCAGGAATCATGCAGCTGCGTAACCTCACTGCACCAAGTAATGCAGACGTTGGCTGTGAAGGCAAGACAATAAGGTCAGCCTTACTCTCTATTTTGTGACCTACACATACTGTCTCAGAGCTTATTGGGCATAAAGCAGGAAAGATATGGGGCCTAAAGGTGAAGGCTACTAGGGTCACAGGTGGCCTTTAGTGATCTGGACTAGCTAAGCACAAGTCTGTGGTAGCTATTGTTTTACATTCGTAGATTTCTTTACTTCTTAGAGGAGAATTCAATGATCCGTGGTAAATTTTTCTGCAGTTTTTTGCCTGATGTTTTTTTTTTGGGCAGTTCAAGTAATGGCTTTTTTTTTTCATAGAAACATGTACCCCTTCCGTGCTAAAAACACAGGATGTTTCCGGGTCCATGTATATTCGCGATCGTGGCAACAAAAAAAACACAATTGTCAGGGATTTTGTTTCTCCTGCCTCCAGGCAGATGAAACAAAATCCCTGATAATGCCAGCTATCTGCGTCAATTGAATTACCCTACCTCCACCCCCCCCCACACCCCCCACACACACACACACACATGTAGTTTCTTACTACTTGTTCATTACTAACCATCTAGTTCTGCCAGAATATAATAATTTTATTCATATTGTGCTCTTTCTCCATAAGAGAATGGAGTTCTTGGATAATGTAGCACATGCTTGTAATAGGCCTTATAATGCCTAGGAGTGCATCAGACCTCTATATACCGATTAACATTGGATTTGGAGGTTTTGCTCAGGACTTGGCCTTGGCTCATTGGGTGTAAAGGTGAAATAGAAGTGTTCCTTTTTATTTTCAAAAACATGCCTTAAAATTGAGATATATATTTATCTAACAAGTCTAAACCTATAACTGAAAGATTAAGAAGTATGAAGGGTGTTTAATTATTTCAAATCTGCTTTAGCTTATAACACTCTGCAATGTTCTACTGGACCATCCAAACAAAGCTAAATGTGCCCCATATTAACAGCCAGACATGTTAATGTGGCCAAGAACTGTGCACAAGGCTTTTCTCATCACGTCCTTCATTGTTGAAAATGGAAAATAGATTTCATTAATCAAATTTGATTTTCTTTTATTTTTATTAATCTTATTTTTGTAAGTTGTCTTTGTACTTTGCATTTCATTGCTAATGCTGTCAATCATTTATTTTATTATAAATTCAGTGTGCGCTGTTAATGCCTTGTGTTTCAAAGCGCTAGCCTGGGAGAACACTGCTGAGCATATTAGGATTTGGAATGTAAACCAGACGGACAGTGCTGTTTAATACTGCTTTACAGAACAGCTGCATAGCACAACACATTGTTACCACAAATATCATCATACCCCCCAACTGTTCCTGTTCCAGCGGGACCGCCCCATATTCGGACATTGTCCCACCTGCGTGCCGCAGGGTCCTGCGGGCGGGGGAGTAAGGTTGTGAGCCTTTGCTCACCGCTGCTTTGCACAGCAAAGCAGCAGGGGATTTCTGAATGGATGCTGTGCGCATGTACAGCATCTAATCCGTGCAGGGAAGTGCTGAACAAACCCTCCAATTGAGGGTCCTGACTACACTCAGACACATGTTGGGAGGTATGCAATATGCACATGACAAACATGGCCTAATAAATGACTGTACATGAGGGTACAATATTAGTATGGTTATGTTTCATCATTTGTTAGTGAGCAACAGCAAATCTGTGCACAGTATGCCTAAGTCAATATCTACATTGCTATGTTCTTTATGAAAACAAAATATTTAATACAGTATTTTTCTTCTATCAATAATAAGTTTGTCCAGCTGTTCTTCATTCTCTATCAATTGATACATCCTTATAAAGTAACCATAATTTAGCATCCTGTGGCTAAAGGTGGGTACACACTGATAGATATATCTGCAGATCAATTGATCTGCAGGTATATCTATGGACGGATCGGGCAGTGTGCTGTGCATACACACTGCCCGATCCGTCGGGGACTGACGCCATGAACTGGGCGGGCGTGTACACACGCCCGCCCAGTTCAGCTGTCAGTCACAGCTGGCCGCCGCAGCACGTGTGGGGGCGGCCGGCTAGTCAACCGTACACACACAGCGATGCGCCAGTATATCGGTAGATATATTGGCCATCGGCTGTGCTGCGGGGCTGACACAATATGTCTGTGAACTCAGTCGTTCACAGACATATCGCCCGTACACACTGGCCAATGGACCAGCGATATATCGTCCGTTCAGGAGAATGGTCGATATATCGGCCAGTGTGTACCCACCGTTACGGTAGAGAATGCTATATTGCTTTCTTAAGCTGTTTACACACTAGGCTATATATTGGGTTTTGTGATATATCGGCCATTTGAGACGATATATCGGAAGCCCGATGGCGGGTATGTACATCCGATACGTCTGAACGATTTTATTCACAGTCCTATCTCGTCAGCTGTGCAGCACAGCCGATGGCCAATATATCAGAAGACTATGTGTATGCCGACTGCCCAAACATACTGCAGGGGCTCACACACAGCTGGGCGGCTGAATTCAAATGCCCACTCAGCTGGATGAGAGAACCAGTAAGTGTGTATGCTTAACTGAATCAGCCGCTCAGTCAGTGCAATGGCAGGTGCACCAACATATCTGTCTGGTGTGTACCCAGCCTAACCAAACCATATATATATTGGTTTATCTCGAATCAAATGTTAAAATATCATTTAAAGCCAATAAACTTGTAAAATGCCTTTCAAGCTGCTGACTTGTTGGCATTTTCAGATTAAAACCAGATATTAAAAAAAAAAAAAGGTTTAGATTCTGCTTTGCATAGTTAGTGCTCATACAGTTAAAAACTATTTAAAAAATAAATCTTCCAATGTGCGTTCCTCCACATGTTCCCCTTACTGCGTGTAGGCTGAGTTACTGTATGTTTTACATTTTCCACAACTTCTGGAAAATGTTTAAGCCAGCTGCATAATGTCTTCCAGGGAAATCTTGGAATTGAATTCTGAAACCCATTATTTAGTAGAGCTAGCTTGTATTAGGATGAGGCGTTTCTTCTCTCTGTAACTCTCCGATGTGCTCGTGTTGGGGATCTCTTTGCAGCACAGAACACATGTATCTCTCATCTTCTGGCAGTCACTGTCTCTGCCATCCTTATACAGCTATAATATGATTTCTTAGGACGCTTGCATTACAGTATGTGATTATTTCATCCCCCAAATGCCTTCCACTCAGCGCAAATGTACAATATGTGCAGACCTCTGGCTGGCTAGATACAGAGTGTTGAGAAGTGTATAGTACATAGGAACATTCCCATCAGCACACGGTACATTAGGAGATATAAGGCCTGATTCAGAGGTGGACATCCCATCACTGCTGCGTCTTTATCTTCTAAATTCCACTGTATACATACAAATGCCACTGTCTTTTATACAGAGACACCCACCACCGGCGTCTCATCATCAGACAAACATCGGTCGCACCATCGAAGTTCTCAGCATCCCTTCGGTTGCCAATTCTTTTCCTTGGAACTGAGATGCCGGTGTCAGTACCACTGTGTACAGGGACGTAGATGCTAGCTCTGACATTGCCCGGAATGGTCACAGCATATCTGCGTTTTACTCACCACACCCTGTTACCTCACACAGATGTTCACTACCTGTCAAACATTCTGCGTCCAACTCCACACTACGAGCTCTGTCATATCTCCATTACCGCACATGTGCAGTGGGACTCAGATTGGCCAGCAGCGATAGATAGAGGGACATCTAATAATAATGAACCGAACGTTTGTGGTGGAGGCAGAAAGTATATTAATTGGAAATTCAGTTTAAGTCCTTTGTAAATGGAAGCCGACTACAGAATCCTTAATTTCTGGATTTCCCACTCTACTGGGACAGAGAGCAAATCTCATATTTTTATAACCGTATTGGGTACTCTGTAGTTTTTGTTGTTATTCAGTGATCAAGCTTTCCTTCTGTCAGCTATTGCTGCATCATCATACCTTTCCCCAATTTGATTTCCGACTTGGCTCCTTTGGAAATGTTTGTGTACAGTACTGTATGTACACTAGTGCTCTGCAGAGTGGCCAGTCGGAGGTATTATATCTATTGCTTTAATATTCATGCAATGTTTTTAAGGAATGATTCTGGTTTACAATTATTTTTGTCCATAAACCTTTTTTCCCCTTAATTCCTTTATTTGCGTTGACCAAAACTGTAGATGGTGGTTGTATTTTAAATGAAGTCTCTTTGTAAATGTATTATGTACCAAAAGGTAAATCGATAAAAAAAATTGTCTGTTGGATCTAAATGAACAAACTAATGGTTCAACCTTTGTATGTGACTGTGACATGTTGTTGTTTTTTTGTAGACTGGAAAAAGAAGTTTAGTACTTGATGATATATTTTATGTGTTTAGAAATGTATTTAATGTAATGCAATGACAAAAGATGTAACAAAGTTTAAAAAAATATATATATCTATATATATAAAGAATAAATGTATATAGTTAAATCTTACCGAGGCCTGTTTTTCATTATTTGTGAATACTTGTTTACAATATCTATTTATCCGAAACTGCAAATGTCAGGCTGACGTGATCATGGAGGCAGTAAATAATTGCTGCAATATGGGTGTTGAAAGTAGAAATAGGAAAATAACCACATGCACACCACACCCTGTTCCGTTACAGAAATGATATTAATTTACATGCTTCTATATAAAGCAAATAATTTCTTTTATAGAGACCATGGTTATATTGAACACCTTTTTAAAATCTACAAAAATGGCAGCTATTGGCAATGTAAATGTGGTATTTATATTGCTTTCCCTGGTGGGCGATATTGCGAAGGTAAATAAGTGTACAGTAACTATAAAAATGTTACTGAGAGCAGTTGGACTACCACATAAGGATGATGGCACACAGCTGCTTTCTGTGCCCATGTATTAGGTGTGGGAATGCTGTTCCATGGGTCAGTTTGCAAATGAACAGGAGATTTTATAACAAGGTGTCCACTACTGTCTGGAGCAAAAAGTGGTCCTGGCTGTAAACAGGATAGAAAACGAGACAGAAGTCCCAGGTGGGCAACTGCACCAGAGGATCAGAGGATCTGCAGTTTGAGAAACAGTTGCCTTACAGGTCCCAAATTGGAGTCTTCCTTGAATTGTACAAGCCAAATATCTGTATCATCTGGCAAAGTGAAAAGATGGCTTTGGGATGTCTGAAATGGGAAAAATAACACATACATTGGATGGTAGATGACTGGAAAAGAATATTATGGAGAGGTAAGGCTAAGTTTGAGGTGTTTGGCTCAAAGAAGAGCAAGGGCGTAGCTACCATAGGTGCAGAGAGTGCAGCTGCTATGGGGCCTTGAGCTGATAGAGACTACTTTCCTTGTCAAAGTTCTAAACATTATTCACCATTGGGAGGTACTTACTTTACAATCTTCATGTAGCTTTGTTTATTTACCCTGTACTTGTCCTATATTGACTTCAACTGTAAGTCACTGTTGTCCATTTTGATTATTCGCAGTGGATCCTTGGCGCCATATATATAAAGGATAATAATTATAAAATGAACTGAAACTGGCATTATAGTGTTACATAATATGAACTGGGGCACTGTAATGGAGTACAATATTAACTGGGGAAATGATGTCATAATGTGAATTGGGGGCACAAGCTGTGTCGCACAGCACCTGCGCCAAGGATGGATGTTTGGCGCAACTGCAGAAATACTGGATGAGGCGACATCTGTATACTACAGACAGCATTAGTGCCCATCATAAAAAAGTACAGACAGCATTAAACTTCTAATTACATCCCTCAGTCTAAAAAAAAACAAAACCTATTCCTATCTAACCCCGTTAATTAATTTACCCCTTACTATCCGTTATTCGTACTATTGCCTACCATACTACTATACCCAACCACACACCCTCTATACCCTAACTTACCTGTTGGATATCTAATTTGCTGAATCTGTCCCCCTCCATTTGCAGCTACACAGCAGTGCCCAGGAAGTAGCTGCCTGTCAGGTAGGTCCTGCAGAGGCTACTGCTGTCAGTGAACTGGAGGGGGGGGGGGGGGGGGTGGCCATAGCAGAGATGGGCCATGCAGCCTTTTGCTGTAGAGCACAGCCCCTTGGAGGACGATAACTGCTGACCTAGCCCCATCCCTGCTTTCTGGCATCACAGCTGAATCTCTGGATCCACTGCTGAACTCCTGAGTTACCCTAAGCTATGCATAAACTATTTGGTGAAGAAACAGGAAGCCAGATGACTTTGAAGGGCTGGCACAGTCATCCGATTTCAACCCTATTGACCTGTGGAATGTGTTGGAATGTAAGGTCATGGAAAAATGCTTTCTAAAAGCCAGCCAATTATGTTGTTCGTCAAACAATCCCAGGGGACTGTCCCTGTAAATTAGGGACAGTTCCACAGTAATTATACTGAAACCGCTGATTCTGCTATTTTGTGCGTCTCTGGCAGGGGAAGTTTTCAGCGGAACAAAAATCATCACTAAAAGATTGCTTGAAACAGCAGAAATGTAAAGAATGTATAAATAAACTTTGTATATGGCAACAAGTGATAACTGGACTGATTTATATGCTATAATCCTGCCTATTTATTTTATTTCTAAACAAACAGAATTGGCCATTAAAAGTACATTGACTTAATGTGGAAAAAAGAATAGCACAGATAATATTCTAAAATTACAAGAAATCAAAGATACGTTGTTGCAGCGTATTTCAGGCAAAGATTGTAGCATGCAGTGGAACACTGTTTTAATCTATCTCTGCTGTAAACTATATAAATGCTATTATTTTTTTTATTTCTCTTCTGTGGATAGAACATTTGTACTTGTATCTATAAATCGTCAGTTTCGCATAGTTTTTCATTTCTTCAGCACTTTTCCACACACTATCCCCCCGGTCCCCATCCTTCTCCCCCACTGCACAGCTTTGTCTCCTTCAGGGGTGAGGAGGAGGAGCACGGGGACTCCCTGCACGTCACCTCCCGAGGCTGGCAGGTGACGGAAGCCGCCACCAACCCTCTCCTGCGGACTATCACTGATCGCAGGACACCCCTGGCATTGCTTTGAGATACTAATCGCATATGTTAGTACATATGCGATTAGCATCATTGCGATGACCCGTGATCATTGATCGTACATCCTGCCCTAAGTGCTAACTCTGCCTCCTGGTCCTGCTGACGTCTCCCAGGCAACAGGAGAAGGGAGTGTTACTACCCGTCCTGTTAATGCTGAAGGGGTTAATTGAAGCTCAGCAAATTAGTGAACCTTACTCATGTCTTATCCAGTCCGACAGTTGCCAGCAATGTACACCCTTTGTAATACAAATTAAGAGGGTCCAGTTCAGAGTGTCACATATGAACTTTATTTTGAATAACTGAAAGTCAGGGTATTGAAGCAGATCTCCACAACTGAACAATGGAGGCTTTAGTAGCGACCAGAATGTGGCCTAAAGTGTGTCTATATCCTGGAGATAAAGGTAAAGGTGAAATAATGCATGCACCGGATCTGCAGGAACATCCATTCTAATCACTTTAATGACCATAAGACAGACTTCACTCCAGATCGGCCCCAGGAAAGGACACCTCCAAAAGATTTGAAATATGTCACCTACCCCACCATAGTCCTCCAACAAAATTGAGATGGAAGGCCAGACTTTGTGTTGTCGCTCAGGCGTGAAGTATGCTCTCTGGATCAACTTGTAAAACGATTCAGAGTGATACAGTTGGAGAGTTTAAAACAAGTTTTTACTCACTTTACAATAAGGAGAGTCCTATACCCTTTTCATACCAAAATCCCAGGTCCAGCCTGGGTCACTGAACACGGGTTTCAAGCCATGTCACAGTGGCTTGAAACTAGTTCACACCGCAGGCTGGATCCGGGTTATTGTTGGGGTATCATCAACAGAGGCGTAACTAGGGTATTTGGCGCCCAAGGCAAGATGGAGGACGTCGCCCCCCCCCCCAAAAAAAAAGCCGAACAAAAAACACACAGAAATATAAAGAACATATGTGCATGCGCCAAAGAAGTGGGCATGGCCACATGCCAGAAGGGGCGTGGTCACTGAAAATAGGCCGTGCCAATATGTCTCTCGTCACTATGGGAACATTCCTTTCCATTGCATACAAACCTTACCTATATGATGGTTTCTCACAATGTGGAACCTCTGAAGAAATGCATCCTCCTTGGGAAGAAGGTTGTCTTCAATTGGTATTCACTATTCATGTAAGTCACATCGCCTGGAAGATACCTGTTTGTTTAGGAATATTAACAAGGTCATCATCATACAATAGCGGTTCAACCAGACCCGTGCCCTTCCCCCCCGTTTTACCTCCTGCCCCCTGTGTCTCTCAGCTGCTATACCATCATCTCCTTCCTGCATCTCTCAGCACACTATCACCTCACCACTGCGTCATTTCTCAGCACACCATCACCTCCCCACTGCGTAATTTCTCAGGACACCATCACCTCCCCACTGCGTCATTTCTCAGCATACCATCACCTCCCTGTCTGCCGTCTCTCAGCACACCATCACCTCCCTGTCTGTCATCTCTCGGCTCACCATCACCTATCGCCTGTGTCGTCTCTCTGCACACCATCACCTATCCCGTGTCGTCTCTCAGCACACCATCACCTCCCCATCTGTCGTCTCAGCACACCATCACCTCCCTGTCTGTCGTCTCTCAGCTCACCATCACTTATCCCCTGTGTCTTCTCTCAGCACACCATCACCTCCCTGTGTCGTCTCTCAGCACACCATCACCTCCCCCTGCTTTGTCTCTCAGCACGCCATCACCTCCCCCTTTTTTGCCTCTCAGCACACCATCACCTCCCCCTGTGTTGTTTCTCAGCACCTTATCACCTCCCTGTGTCGTCTCTCAGATCACCATCACCTATCCCGTGTCGTCTCTCAGCACACCATCACCTCCGCCTGCGTCGTC
Source organism: Pseudophryne corroboree (assembly GCF_028390025.1). Lineage (NCBI taxonomy): Eukaryota > Metazoa > Chordata > Amphibia > Anura > Myobatrachidae > Pseudophryne > Pseudophryne corroboree. Next base: position 553,897,511 of record NC_086449.1, on the reverse strand, counting down.
TCTGCACACCATCATCTCCCTGTGTCATTTCTCAGCTCACCATCACCTATGCCCTGTGTCGTCTCTCAGCACACCATCACCTATCCCCTGTGTCATCTCTCAGCACACCTTCACCTATCCCCTGTGTCGTCTCTCAGCACACCATCACCTATCCCTTGTGTCGTCTCTCAGCTCACCATCACCTCCCTGTCTGTCGTCTCTCAGCACACCATCACCTCCCTGTCTGTCGTCTCTCAGCACACCATCACCTCCCTGTGTCGTGTCTCAGCACACCATCACCTCCCCCTGCGTTCTCTCAGCACATTATCACCTCCCTGTCTGTCGTCTCTCAGCACACCATCACCTCCCTGTCATCTCTCAGCACACCATCACCTATCCCCTGTGTCATCTCTCAGCTCACCATCAGCTATCCCGTGTCGTCTCTCAGCACACCATCACCTCCTGTGTCGTCTCTCAGCACACCATCACCTATCCTCTGTGTTGTCTCTCTGCACACCATCACCTATCCTCTGTGTTGTCTCTCAGCACACCATCACCTCCCTGTCTGTCGTCTCTCAGCACACCATCACCTCCCTGTCTGTCGTCTCTCAGCACACCATCACCTCCCTGTCTGTCGTCTCTCAGCACACCATCACCTCCCTGTCTGTTGTCTCTCAGCACACCATCACCTCCCTGTCTGTTGTCTCTCAGCACACCATCACCTCCCTGTCTGTTTTCTCTCAGCACACCATCACCTCCCCCTGTGTTGTCTCTCAGCACACCACCACCTCCCTGTCTGTCCTCTATCAACACACCATCACCTCTCTGTCATCTCTCGGCACACCATCACCTCCCTGTGTTGTCTCTCGGCACACCATCACCTCCCTGTGTTGTCTCTCGGCACACCATCACCTCCCCCTGTGACGTCTCTTGGCACATCATCACCTCCCCCTGCTTTGTCTCTCTGCACACCATCTCCTCCCCATGTGTTGTCTCTCAGCACACCCTCACCTCCCCCTGCTTTGTCTCTCAGCACGCCATCACCTCCCCCTTTTTTGTCTCTCAGCACACCATCACCTCCCCCTGTGTTGTTTCTCAGCACACCATCACCTTCCCCTGTGTTGTTTCTCAGCACACCATCACCTCCCCGTGTTGTCTCTCAGCACATCATCAGCACGCATCATCTCCCCCTTCATTCTATGGGGGGTATCCAGTTACCCACTGACAATGAACGCTGGGGTAATTTTATCGCCGGGGGCTATCCAATTAACCCGCATCTGAAGCATAATCCACGATAAGTGTCCTGCCGGAGCTGCAATAACACATGGGATTGGGGATTTATCCCTGTTCCCATGTATTATCGCACGATCGAGGGTCCAATTTTGGCCAATAAAAACGGCCTGTAATTGGATACCGTGATAATGACCATTGGTCATTAATTGCGATAACCGGCTGTTTTTATCGTCCAAAACGGCATCGGGGCTAATTGGATATCCCCCTATGTCTCTCTGTGTCCCTTCCCCACCTTCATTTTTTGCTTCACTGTGTCCCCCCACCCCTTATTCTATACTCTGTGTGTATCCCCCCTTCCCCTTCTTGCTTTGCCTCTCTGTGACCCTTCACCCCTTATTCTATGCCTCTCTTTCTGTATAACATCCACCCCCCTTATTCTATGCCTCTCTGTGTTTCTAGATTGATTCCCGCCCTTCCCCCTCAACTCTCAAGCTCACCTCTCAAGCCGGCGGCGACGATTAGGACTGGCCGCCGTCAGGTCAGGGAGCATAACGCTGGCATCGTGGTCACGCTCCCGGCAGCAGCCCTAGCAAGGAGGGAGGCTAGAGGTGCTGCTGCACGCTGCAGTAACGGTGGAACTTGCTCAGCTGCAGAATTGTGTCAGGTGCAGGCGGTGGCGGCTGCAGCGGGGGGGGGGGGGGAGTTACGGGCGGGCGGTCAGGTGGCGGCGGGTGCGATGCCCTGGCCAGAAGCGCCCCCCTCAGCTAGGCCTGCTACAGCGCCCAGGGCACGCACCCTGCTCTCCCTACCCTTGTTACGCCTCTGATCATCAGATGACATAATCGCCAAGCACTGGTAAGCTGGCTCTCCATAGATTGTTAACAGGACCCAGATCAGATAACCCGGATTACCTGTTCACCTTGTACATCACTGCGATTACTCTAATGAGCACTATCCGTTTTTTTTTTTTTTACAAGAACACAATTCACTAATTTGTCCACCTTTTCATTTCTCCATTCGAATCCTGCAGCCTCCACAGGTTTTAATGGCGGACGCGCACAGCCTGTAGGTCGCTCAATCTGACAAGATATGATTGCGCGGCCGTGGGACACTGTGCAACTAATGTTTTATTGTTTTTAATCTAGCATAGTGGGTATCTGCAATCTTTGTCATTTTTTGCACATTATTTTTAGATATTTATGATAATCATTTGCTCAGGCAGTGTGTGCGCTAGCCTGTCTTATAATAATTGATACGATTCACAGTCATTTGTTCACTCAGTAATGTGGTGTTATTGTTGTTGACAGGCGTATCCTGGCAACATTCCCCCACGCCCCCTTGACACGGCCTGGTGAGCGGGTATCCGGTCATGTGACCGTGTCCGGGACCGGAAGCCTGGATCCCGGAAGCCGAACGGAGGCGCGGCGAGGACGGCCAGAGAGGCGCCAGGTAAGGTATTTAAATTGTTGTATTGTACTTTGTTCACTGTGTGTGTCCTGAAGACGGGGTCCCGAACCCCGAAACGTTGAAGTAAAGCACCCGTTGGTTTCACCGATTCATTGTCTCCTGAGTGCCGCCTGGTTTTCATGTTTGTGTATATACAGTATATATAGAGAGAGAGAGATAGGTGAGAGAAGTGAAGCTTCTCTTCCTGCTTTTCTCCGCTGCACCAGCTGCCTCCCTCTTCTCCACCCCCTTCTCCATGGCTGTCTCACTCTTCTGTGCCCGTGGCAAGCTCCCTGTCACTGATGCTGATTGGCGTATGTGCTAAGCATGCAAACATCTTTCACAGTTGCAAAATATTTGCAGAATCTCGTCCCTGGGACAGTCCTTTTCTGCAAGGAATGTCTCGGCACTTCAAAATATAACTAAGTAGACAAAGTGAAAAGAGACAATTTTTTGTGCCACTTTTCGCTTCATTTTTTTAAATAGACCCCTAACTAAGCATTACATTTACACTATGGAAATCATCACCCTTATCGGCAGAGCTTTGATAATGTGACAATGTATAAACTAGTAATTTTTTCATCAACAGTTCCAGAGTATAATTCTGGTCAGCAATGTCACCATTGCGGGGGCATATTAAGAGAGGAGAGGGCCCCTCCTATCTAGCGGGCAGTGACTTTCCTACTGCGCATGCTCAAAACACAGAGAAAGTAGCTATCACACCATTTTCCTGGTGATTTTACAGCACTGCTGCAGTGGATGTGGCTCGCAGTGAGTGCCTTCAAAGACCATATTGACTATATAGGCTGCCCAGCTTTGTAAATGGTAACTACAGTATTTACTAATAAGATTCTCTGAGAGCCAGATTTAAGATAGAGACCCATTCCATAATCAATTCTGGGTAGATAAGCTCTTTAGGATACCTCCTGCTTTATCCATGTACAGATGAAATCCCATTCCCCATCACCTACATTTTGCACTAAATAACGTATTGCGGCCCTCATTCCGAGTTGTTCGCTCGTTATTTTTTTTCGCTACGGAGCGATTAATCGCAAACTGCGCATGCGCAATGTTCGCAGTGCGTCTGCGCCAAGTAAATTAGCACAAAAGTTTGGTATTTTACTCACGGCCTAACGAGGATTTTTCATCGTTCTGGTGATCGTAGTGTGATTGACAGGAAGTGGGTGTTTCTGGGCGGAAACTGGTCGTTTTCTGGGAGTGTGCGAAAAAACGCTGGCGTTTCTGGGAAAAACGCGGGAGTGTCTGGGCGAACGCTGGGTGTGTTTGTGACGTCAAACCAGGAACGAAACTGACTGAACTGATCGCAGTGTAGGAGTAAGTCTCGAGCTACTCAGAAACTGCTTAGAAATTTCTAATCGCAATTTTGAGAATCTTTCGTTCGCAATTTTGCTAAGCTAAGATTCACTCCCAGTAGGCGGCGGCTTAGCGTGTGCAATGCTGCTAAAAGCAGCTAGCGAGCGAACAACTCGGAATGAGGGCCAGTGTGTTAAGAGCTTTGCAAACAGTGGGTTAACCGGCATTAGGAGCTGGCTCCTAATTTTCAGCAGCAACCAAAGCAGATCCAGATAAGAGGAACAAGTGGTAACAGAATTATTACTGACCGATGGTCAGCCAGTGTGATATTTCTACACAAACACATGTAAAGAGGCAACACTTTATGTGTAATATCCAGCTTACAAAAAAAAAAAAAGAATCGTTAAGGGTTAGTTGAGGACATCACTGCAAAAATACATTTTTGCAGCCTTACTGATAATTGTAAATTATCTTTTTAAATAGCAGTAATTAATATTATATTTAATTTATATAGCACCAGCACAGCACTTAGCGCTGTACAATGAGGAATCATGCCCTATTACATTGCCTTTATCTTTTACTGACAGACAGTAAATATACTGGACCCAAAGTGTATGTTTATGTCTGCAATTGTGAGAAATACCAACATATTGATTTATTACATTCTTAATAAAATATTGGAAGTAATATACAATACAATAACCACTTCAAAGCACCTCCCCTATCCCCTTCAATGTTCACCTCACAGCAAATGTGGACTTAAGTGCATACAGTTCTGACTCATCCTCCACACCTAGAGATCTGTGGCTCTTTCTCCTCAGCTACCCTCCTTATGATCTTCATAAAGCTCCCATTAAACTGTTGTCCCATGTCCTGGTTGCTGCTAAAAGTCTTCTAACCCGTAATTAGAAGAGTACCCACCGGCCTTCTCTCTGCCTTAAAATCACAAATTTGGCACATAGTGTTGATGGAAAGTATTACCTACTGCCTCAATGACAGGGGCCATATGTTAACTTAGGTGTGGGCCCCTTGGGTCTGCTATGAGGGTACTTCATCACCACTGTCTGACCCTTGCATGATTGGATGATGTGATCTCCTCCTTTCTTGGTGGACTTCTTGTGCTCAACACTGATCTTCACCTCTCTTCTTCTCCTTCTACTATACATGGCAATCCCTTTGTGGTATTCTCTCTACAACCCTTAATATTCTTCCTGGCATTTCTCTTTTTCCTGTTACCCTTGTATTCCCTTTCCTTCCCCGCCCCTCTTCCCTATGTGTTCTGCCCCCATTTGATTTGTGCATGTTTATTATTGTATTTTTAAAAAAATCTTGTAAATGTTTATTGAATAATAAAACATATACATATGAAATGCAGCAAACAGTAATGAAAACATATATCACATATGTCATCAAGTACATTACTTTGTTCAGCGTTCAAAACCATTGCAATGGAGGTGGAAGAGGCTTTTCTATGAGGACAGTGTGAGAACATAGCTGACGTGGACACCCCTAAACGTTCGTCAAGAATGTCTGATGGTTCTGATTCTGAATGCGCAGTTTGTCTTACTGCCTCTGCAGCTAACTTTCCTTTTAATTTTGTTTTCTTTACCACTGTAAAATTAAATGATTTTACATACCCTGATTTAAGCCCTCTATGCCCCTGGGCATCTGATTTAGCAGATTATGTTGACGGACTTGCATTGTCAATGTCATGACCAGTGGCAGCCTCCATTTCTATCAACACAAACTGAGGTTGACCTTCACCGACAGCATTGCACAAATGAGTCAGAAATGTATATAATAATAATAATTACACACTGCGGTTGACTTCACCTAATACGTGTATGAGTAGGAAATACTATACTGCGGTCTGACTGGCAGTGTTACAGTAATTATGAATAAAAAAATGTTTAGTACACTGGGGTACAGCACAAACAAAAAAATATATATATTTTTATAATTCTAGACTTTTTGTTTTTACTTTTATTATTTTAATTTTACACTGGGGCAGAGTCCCTGGATGGACGGACAGATCACCCCTTTTTCAGATACAGCAGACAGAGAGCACATCCTTTTTCAGATACAGCAGACAGCACCCCCTTTTCAGGTACAGCAGACAGAGCACCCCTTTTTCAGGTGCAGCAGACAGAGAGCACCCATTTCTCAGATACAGCAGAGAGAGCACCCCTTTTTCAGGTGCAGCAGACAGAGAGCACCCATTTCTCAGATACAGCAGAGAGAGCACCCCTTTTTCAGATACAGCACACAGGGCACCCCCACCTGTCGCACACCACTCCACCCAGTACTGAGACGGACACGTCTGTCCAGTACACTCTCCAATGCCAGAGTGAAGATGGCACCGATGCACGGGGACTTATATAGAATCCAAAGCCTGCAAGAATCCGACAGCGGGAAGATTAAGTTCGGCCTCGGATCGCAATGTTCGGGGAACAGGACCCGCTCCTCTCTAGTTACGGCATCATTGCTGTGCAACCACATAAGGTGTAGCTATTATTGTACTTGTAAAAAATAAACCATACTGCGTGAGCTAAAAGGGAGTGGGGGAACACTGACCTTGGATTATCTGAAAATGCCAATATAAATTGCTAGCCACTCAATCAATTTAGTAATACTTTTCAAGTGCATGAAAGGGAGGGTTATTCTAAACAAGGAAAAAAAAAAACTTTCCCACAGCACTCCAAAAGGTTAAGCAATAAGACTTGAACACTACATGATAATAGAAAATTCAGAGGTCTCATAAAGGCTTTTCTAATACTGGTGGTCATTAACACTACATGATAATAGCACGCACTCTGGGTCATATTTTTGCTTATTGTTATGCTACATGATAATAGCACATACAAAAATATATGTACGTTGACAGCAAAATCACCTGGGGTCATACCTAGATCCTTCAAATGAGACACAACACCAGTCCATACACTGTATAACACCAGCATCACCAAGAATGAAAACAAACACGTCAAAGCAAATTCAAAACCATGATAATTTTTCTTTGATATCAGGGGTGTTATTTTGGCAGCCTGGGTACCAGAAGGCGCAACAGTGACCCAACATTACTTACTACTTTGCGGGAAAGAATCATAAAGAGGCCACAGTTGTGGAAAAATTGTTTCATCCTCCATCAGGACAATGTACTAGCCCACACAGCTCTCTCTGTGAAGCAGTTTTTGGCAGAGAAACAGATTGCAGTGCTAGAACACCCTCCATACTCACCAGACCTAGCATCATGTGACTTCTTTCTTTTCCCTAAAGTCAAATCTATACTTAAGGGAACCCGCTTTGCGTCAGTTACTGAAGTAAAGAAGAAAACGATAGACCTGTTCAGACAGCTCACAGATAATGAGCTACAGCATGGCTTTGACCAATGGAAAATTAGAATACAGCTGTGTGTGGCTGCAGAAGGGGAGTACATATCGGGGGGAATGGAGTTAAAATGGTCTTAATATAATTAAACAAATTATAGCATCAGTCCCATTTTTAATAGCCGTACCTCATACACTCACTCAGGAAGTCGATGTTTGCATGACCTATGTCCAGTGCTGCATATATGTATGCACTTGTGGACAGCTGCAATGGCTTCAGTGGGTGTCTCAATACAAGTTGTGGCAGCTAGTAAATTAGCATAATTTCACACATTTCCAACTTGGATAATAAGAGCCATGGCAGCAATTGCATACAAGTATGATGAACCAGGACCAAAGTCTGAGTATGCCCTGATGGCCTGCATACAGTGCTATGCTAACTAATGGCAGCTTCCTCTGTCATGTAAGCAAGTGGTGCTGCGACACTGGATGGAAACAGCTTCAGAACAAGGTTCATATGAAAACTGCTTCAGCCACAAACTCATACCTCCCAACTGTCCCAATTTTCGCGGGACGGTCCCGTTTTTTTAGGACTGTCCCGTTGTCCCACCCGCGGGCCGCAGTGTCCCACCCGCGGGCTGCAGTGTCCCGCGGTGGGGATGCTCCTGCACTCACTGCTCTGCCTAGCAGTGAATAGACGCTGTGCGCATTCGTTCAGCATCTATTCACAGACTGCTGGCCATGCCCCCATAATGACGAAAAACAGGCGTGGCTCGTGATCGTGGTACTCCCATGAGGCCACGCCCCTTTTATACAGGCCACGTCCATTTTCAGATGGGAGCGGTTTTGTTGCGTCAAAATGTCTCTTGCACTTCTCCCAATGTTGGGAGGTATGTAAACTGACTGCATCCATTAGCTAGGTGGCATACGCACTGTAATAACTAGATCACCTTAATATTCTAGTATACTTTATCTTGATAGTATACCTGACAAGGATATATCTATTTGACAGCTTCAAAGCAAGGCAGCACCATTTAGGCTGTTGCATTAGAGCATTTATCAATGTTTTCTGTATATGAAAAAAGTTATTTCCCATAGCACATGTTCAGATTCACAGTACATCTATGCATGCTTAATGGACTGCCTTATTTGCATGAAGTACCAGTGATGCCTTTCAGGCTTGACATGAGTAAACACTGGGAAGTATAAATCCATCCCCTGCCAATAAACCCTGTGATACAGTACAGTAGTCTCCTGCGATCTTTGTATAATATTGTGCAATGTAAACTCTTCCTCTCTCCTAATACTATATTTACATAATCACCTTTGCAGTTCAGATTTTAATCCCAGTTAGCAAAATACTTTTAAGTATCAAGTCCCATTTTTATTTTTATTTTTTTGGGGGGGGGGATATTTCATGAGACAGAAATTCTAGTATATATTATTTACTAGCTGTTCTACTCGTTCTTCACACGGGAGTTTCTTATTTTCACGGTTGTACATATAAATGAGTGTTAAAAACTTGGTAAATCTATAGAGATGTATATTTGAGACATCTTAATGTAAGTAAATATTAATCCATGGTTCTTGGCGTTACCCGAGGAGCACCTGTAGCCGATATGGTAAAAAGTGACAGGACCATTTTTGTAGTTTATTAAATTCTACCCACTGGAGGTGCAATCCAAGTTTTGATCCAATTGTCAGTTTGGGCGTTATTGTTCCCACAACGCAAGCCACGCATCGGTAATGACATCATTATGTCAACACCCTTTTCATCCCCTTAGGGGAGGTTTATTAAAATTCTAATTACGTCGTTTTCCTGTTTCCAACCTGCAGAATATCTATGTTAAATTTCAGCTTCCTAACATATAGGGAAGTAAGAGAATTAGTGATGAGTGAAGGATGGCTTTTGCATATATAGATTATAGTATATTCTATTATGTATTCTATTTGCCGAGCAGTAGCGGATGTGGTTAGACCAGCTAAGCACTATACCAGGCATGGTAAATTGTGAAAGAACAGATATGTCTGTTTGCCAGGCACATCTAGTGGTTCGGGCCCCTTTCCACTGTTTATCTGCACAAGGCTATATCTAGAATACGCTATAACTAGAATTGCTAAACATCAAAATATCACTTCAATCTGCAGCATGTTTGCACATTAGGGCCCTATGAAATCGCAAGATTACTTTCTTCCTCTTAAAATATTAGTTGATGTGTTCTTTTTTATGTCTTAAGTCGTGTCTTTATTTTTATTAGTTATACAGTTGTATACTTTCATATTTTATTTAAATTGCTTTATGTGTTCATATACATCCTCTTCCTCGATGGGACCTGATTCATCGTTGGATGAAGCTGTGTCTGTCTGAGCATATTTTGCTGCTGTAGCATCTGTGACTTTATACTAATACGGGTACAAGTCCTTCCCTGGTGTACAGCCGGTCTGAATGTCTTTATACGCAACAGTCAGACGCACCATCTAAACTTGCGCCAGTCCCTTACTAGGTGGAAATTATCCGTCAGAGTATGGCCTCCAATGTGTGTGATGGAGCATCTGCAATCCCTTCTGCGACATGCCCATAACAGCCCATAAGATGGTACATCTCTGTGCATGCAAATAGCCACCTTCCAGTCACCACCCAGAAATGGGCAATACATTTGTGAAACCATGCGTCTTGATGGGCACTGCGTGTCTGTACACACACACAAGGGGACCCATGCGCAGTGTGACATAGCGACTTAGACTCTTTGCGTGAATCTCAGCATACTGTCCAACAAACTAAGGCACATCTGACGTCTGCTAACATTCCACTAAATGTGCATTACTTATCCCATTGTACTACAGGATGTAAGCTTTAGCATTATTTTGATAAAAAAAGCTTGATTAAATGAAAACACAGTTCAATGTTTTGAAGTCATAATCGGTCCAATTTGAATGGTGAAATTGAATTATATTTGTTGGCCAAAACATCATCTATTTTCTAACAGAAAATTCACTGGTTTACATTGATCGGATCAATATTCTACTACATTACATCAGTTCATTCTAATTACTAATTGATGCAGCATTTTGCTTAGCAAAATACAGAATAAAGTTATTTGAATGTTCATAATTAAAAAACAACTTGAATAACAATGTGCATCGAATAGTGCAACCTGTTTATAAATAATCTTCCCATGTAACAACCAAATTTGTTTTCAACCAATTAATTTCCATATACAGTTGTAGCCTCCTGGTCTCCCTGGCATGTAATGTTAAGGAGACTACAGGAGGTTTATGTGAACAGACTCGCCCACAATGGTAACTTCCTGTATGGGCTTCCGTTCCCCAAGATGGCCACCACTTGGTCACTTGTGGACGGACAGAGCTCCGTCTGGGGGGTATATTTACTAACATTCGTAATTTCCGAAAATAGGTCAAAGTTCAATCACGAATGACATCGAGAGTGTAAAACTGCAACTTTTTGAATTTATTACGATGGATTTACTAAGCTGTCGTATTCGTGTTTTTCTTTTCTTCCGATGTCGATGTCATTCGTTTTTTTTTTCCTAATTTTACGGCAGTGATTAGCAAAACACTGCCGTTTTTTTTACAATCAATCTCGGCCGGATCTGTGTGATCCGTGCTGGGGTTCTTTTTATTTTTTATTTTTAATTAAACAATGTAAAATCCCCCCAAAAAATGCGTGGGGTCCCCCCTCCTAAGCATAACCAGCCTCGGGCTCTTTGAGCCGATCCTGGTTGCAGAAATATGGGAAAAAAATGACAGGGGTTCCCCCATATTTAAGCAACCAGCATCGGGCTCTGCGCCTGGTCCTGGTCCCAAAAATACGGGGGACAAAAAGAGTAGGGGTCCCCCGTATTTTTAAAACCAGCACCGGGCTCCACTAGCTGGACAGATAATGCCACAGCCGGGGGTCACTTTTATATAGTGCCCTGCGGCCGTGGCATCAAAAATCCAACTAGTCACCCCTGGCCGGGGTACCATGGGGGAGTGGGGACCCCTTCAATCAAGGGGTCCCCCCCCCCCAGCCACCCAAGGGCCAGGGGTGAAGCCCGAGGCTGTCCCCCCCCATCCAATGGGCTGCGGATGGGAGGGCTGATAGCCTTTGTTGTAAAATAAAAGATATTGTTTTTAGTAGCAGTACTACAAGTCCCAGCAAGCCTCCCCCGCATGCTGGTACTTGGAGAACCACAAGTACCAGCATGCGGCGGAAAAACGGGCCCGCTGGTACCTGTAGTACTACCACTAAAAAAATACCCAAAAAAACACAAGACACACACACCGTGAAAGTATAATTTTATTACATACATACACACATACATACATACTTACCTTATGTTCTCACGCAGGTCGGTCCTCTTCTCCAGTAGAATCCAAGGGGTACCTGTTGAAGAAATTCTACTCACGAGATCCAGGGGTCCAGGCTCCTCGGCAAATCCAGGGATAATCCACGTACTTGAATAAAACAAAAAAACGGTTGCCCGACCACGAACTGAAAGGTGACCCATGTTTGCACATGGGTCACCTTCCCACGAATGCCAGAAACCCACTTTGCCTTCTGGCTAAGTGGGTTTCTTCAGCCAATCAGGGAGTGCCACGTTGTAGCACTCTCCTGATCAGCTGTGTGCTCCTGTACTGAGTGACAGGCAGCACGCGGCAGTGTTACAATGTAGCGCCTATGCGCTACATTGTAACCAATGATGGGAACTTTCTGCTCAGCGGTGACGTCACTTTAGGTCAACCGCAGGGCAGAAAGTTCCCATCATTGGTTACAATGTAGCGCATAGGCGCTACATTGTAACACTGCCGTGTGCTGCCTGTCAGTGAGGACAAGAGCACACAGCCGATCAGGAGGGTGCTACAACGTGGCACTCCCTGATTGGCTGAAGAAACCCACTTAGCCAGAAGGCAAAGTGGGTTTCTGGCATTCGTGGGAAGGTGACCCATGTGCAAACATGGGTCACCTTTCAGTTCGTGGTCGGGCAACCGTTTTTTTGTTTTATTCAAGTACGTGGATTATCCCTGGATTTGCCGAGGAGCCTGGACCCCTGGATCTCGTGAGTAGAATTTCTTCAACAGGTACCCCTTGGATTCTACTGGAGAAGAGGACCGACCTGCGTGAGAACATAAGGTAAGTATGTATGTATGTGTGTATGTATGTAATAAAATTATACTTTCACGGTGTGTGTGTCTTGTGTTTTTTTGGGTATTTTTTTAGTGGTAGTACTACAGGTACCAGCGGGCCCGTTTTTCCGCCGCATGCTGGTACTTGTGGTTCTCCAAGTACCAGCATGCGGGGGAGGCTTGCTGGGACTTGTAGTACTGCTACTAAAAACAATATCTTTTATTTTACAACAAAGGCTATCAGCCCTCCCATCCGCAGCCCATTGGATGGGGGGGGACAGCCTCGGGCTTCACCCCTGGCCCTTGGGTGGCTGGGGGGGGGGGACCCCTTGATTGAAGGGGTTCCCACTCCCCCAGGGTACCCCGGCCAGGGGTGACTAGTTGGATTTTTGATGCCACGGCCGCAGGGCGCTGTATAAAAGTGACCCCCGGCTGTGGCATTATCTGTCCAGCTAGTGGAGCCCGGTGCTGGTTTTAAAAATACGGGGGACCCCTACTCTTTTTTCCCCCCGTATTTTTGGGACCAGGACCAGGCGCAGAGCCCGATGCTGGTTGCTTAAATATGGGGGAACCCCTGTCATTTTTTTCACCATATTTCTGCAACCAGGATCGGCTCAAAGAGCCCGAGGCTGGTTATGCTTAGGAGGGGGGACCCCACGCAATTTTTTTTGAAAAAATAAGCACTTTCCCACCCCTTCCCACTGATATACATGCACGGATCTCATGGATCCGTGCATGCCTATCCAATCACGAATAAAAAAAAAAGGTCTGTTTTTTTTTAGCACTTTTTTACGAGTTGTAATTTTTCACGGCAGTGTTTGTTCTTTTTTGGCTTTGCACTTCTTAGTAAATGACCGAGATTCATACTTAAACAGCCGCGTTTTGACCGATGGTGTATTCATTCGTAATTTTTTACCTGAACTTGCAAAAAATTACGAATGCCCTCATCACTGCCGTGATTAGTGTTTAGTAAATTACCGAGATTAACCGAGATGACACTTTGAAGAAAAAACGGCATCTCGGTCAAAATCGGGAGCTTAGTAAATATACCCCTGGGAGTGAAACAACAGTCAGAGATGTGATTAGAGGCGGAGAGTGCTTGGCAGGAAACCGTACTCTAGAGAGGATAAAAGGAATTGATTTGGCACCAAAGGCAGTTTCTGCAGTAATGGAATGGAAGAAGAGCCAGGAGACTGACAGCATATACAAGGTCAGACATGCCTTGGCATGTGGCTGCCGGAGTGCTGACACTGGGTAGCGGGATAGCCGGACATGTAAATCCTGTGTTGGCTGGGCAATGGGCTGTTGTAAGGAGCAGCATACATCTCTTCCGTGCAGAGAGCATACTGGAGCTGACACTGACCTCTTGGCAGGGCTGTTTTTTGTATGGGCTCAATGGGCAGTTACCCAAGGGTATCAGGGCCCTAGGCTGATAGCTGAGGGTCCCCTTTTTCCAGGGGTACCAGATTTTTTTTAAATCGGCCTAGGGGAACCGGAGAGATCCAACTTCAAAGCAGTGGTCCCCATTCAAACCTGTTAATTGCTCTTCCCAGCCAGATATATCAGGTTTTGTCTGACTTAGAGTTTTTCTGAGGGTATACTCCAAAAGCTGGGACTTTCCCCATTCGGGGGACACTAGCATTTTGTCTCTATTATGCCCAGAACCAGAGATATCAGCCTTCCATCAGCTGGTCCCTGCTCCAGCTCCACATGCCTGGTAAGCAGTTTGATATTTTCATCAATGGATTGCTCTGGCTTCTGGGCTGTGATTCCCAAGTCCCCAGTACCTCCTGAAAGGTGGGACTCTCTAGTTTTTTTTATCACTTTAGAAGCTAAAAAAAAAAAAGAAATCTATTTCCAGGAACCAGAGATATCTACAGTCATGCAAGCTGCCCTTACACAGGAAAATGATGAATATTAAGCCCACTCCACTATCAACCCCTTCCTGCATATTAAATGCCCACTACCACCCTGGAAGTCATGTACCGGGGCCCCACTATTCAGTCTAATGACCCCCCTTTTACAGTTTATTGTTCTCTCTGCTGCCCTATTTCCCATCATCTGTGCAGTAAAGGAGTAATTAGCAGAAATGAGTGCTTCAGGTCCTATATGCTGAGCGGAAGATAGAACACCCCCTACTGCCCGCGGGATATCAAAGCTGCCACTGATAGCACCCCCCAACCCTACCGCTGGAGTATGGGTAGGGGCCCCAGTTCATTGCTTTGCCCAGGGGACTACACTGCTGTTAAGACAGCCCTGACTCTTGGGAGAGCTAGATCTGGGCTCACAGAGCTGGGCATTTACAAGTAAGTCCCTGGACCGAGAGGGAGACTACAGTCCTGAGTAACTATCACAGAGCGTATATACAAGCAAGAACAGAGTGACTATTGCTGTACTTACAAACCAAGTGACTTTATTGTATTTAGATATCTTCTAGTAGTTAAGGACAGTATCACAGAAGTAATTGTTAGATTGCTATACCCACTGACATCACTAGGTGAGTGCGAATTTGTACACCAAAATGCCAGCTCCTCAGTGACGGGGAGCCAGGTGATGCACTATGACATTATTGTGCAGTGCCTGGCTTCTGTGACTGAGGAGCTGCAGTGCAGGCAGAGTCTCCAAGGGCAGCCCAGTATCCCCAAGAATGGTGAGCACACCCCCGGAGTGGTGAAAATAGAATGTCCTGTGAGACCACACCTCTTCCCTATAAGCCACACACCCTTTTCAGGCACATGCACATTTGGCGCACACAGAGGGTTTATACAGTGCATCAGGTGTCACCAACCCCAGTGACGCCACTGGCTATACCAAGTGCATTGTTTGACATTGCTGCCTATGGTACCCCTCAACAGATCGAGTTTGGAAGTATATTATATTGTACTGTTTATTTCTATGCTGCAATTCTAAGTGTGAAAGACTGCATTGCTGTAGTTATTATTAAGCCTAGAGGCTATTGTAACTGAAGGAGGTTTAAGTAGAAATGTAGAGTTCTAGAAGTGGAATAAATTGCAATATTGTTAGTAATTTGATCCTGGATTGTATTGTGGCTTCATTATCAATGATCAATGGGAGTGAACTGTGTATTGATTACTATGGAGAGTCCCTGTTCCCAACACCCCCCCCCCCCCCCTTCCCATCCCTCTCGGCTGTCAGGAAGAGGATCTCCGCCCCCCAAACGCCATAGACGTCATCAGCGCGGACCTCGGAGGAAGAGACAGTGCCTACAGTTGGCCACATGTGGCCACTTCTAGAATTTTTTCCAGGGCCACTATTGCTTCCCAATCCTCCCCTACTGTCAGTTGTATGCTTTTCTGTGTTCCATCTATTGCTTTTATTCTATGTCTGTTATTCTAAATTTTATTGTTGCCTTCTTGCAATTTCAATTGATTGTGTATATTTCTACAATGTTTGATACTAATCTCTGTTATCTTTTTGGTAGTCTGAAAGTTGCCAGAATCCTTCCAATACATAAGATGAAGAAATAGAACGTGATTTTGGCAACAAACCTTGTGTGATTTATACTAGTTGATGCTGTTGGGGACGAAAGACCAGTTCATTACTGCTGAATACTGTACAGATTCAGGTAGAGGCACTGCCATCATTTTAAAGAGAGAAACAGCAAGAAGAGTGTCGACATCATCATAATGTTGACTATATCTCTACTTCTGGGTCAGGCTGCCAATCCTCCAGCAATGCAGTATTTCTCTGCTATCCCTAATCCCTACCCCTAACCCACTAGTGCCTAACCCCAACCCGCCAACTCGCAACCTAACCCTGGCGTCGACATTTCACCTGTTGACATTTTGAGAATTTTGACACATTACCTGTTGACATTTTAACAATGTCATCATCATAACTTTTGACTACATCCTCTTGTACACGACCTCACATAAAAAGGCGTGTTAACACACGAATTACAACTTATTCTTTCCATACTTGTAAAATTGAGTTCATATAACACACTGACACACACTGCAGTTTTACGTTATACAGTAAAGGGTTGTGGTTTGGAAAGCCACACAGGATAATTAGATGATACAGGTTGAATATCCCATATCCAAATATTCCGAAATACGGAATATTCCGAAATACGGAATTTTTTGAGTGGGACTGAGATAGTGAAACCTTTGTTTTCTGTAGCTCAATGTACACAAACTTTGTTTAATACACAAAAGAATTAAAAATATTGAATTAAATGACCTTCAGGCTGTGTGTATAAGGTGTATATGAAACATAAATGAATTGTGTGAATGTACACACACTTTGTTTAATGCACAGTTATTAAAAATATTGGCTAAAGTTACATTCAGGCTATGTGTATAAGGTGTATATGAAACATAAATGCATTCTGTGCTTAGACTTAGGTCCAAACACCATGATATCTCATTATAGTATGCAATTATTCCAAAATACGGAAAAATCCGATATCCAAAATACTGCTGGTCCCAAGCATATTGGATAGGGGATACTCAACCTGTAATAGCTTCAAGAAAAAAACTGACACTTATGGGAACACTACAAATTTATCACCTATACTCCTATATGAAGATTTACTCCAAGGTAAGCAATTGTGACGGTCAGTGGTGCTCCCAAGGGTTTATAACCAAGTATTGAACAAGTACAAAAGGAAAGAAAAGATAACCCGGAGCACTCTAAATCTTAAAGCAATAGCTTTAATAGCACCAACGAAAAAAATAATGTATTCAAATTTCACTTTTATTGGATATGCCTTAAAATATCAATTAATAAATATAAGCATATGTGATCATTTGTGAAATAATTGATATTTTAAGGCATATCTAATAAAAGTAAAATTGTAATATATATAAAAACAAATTATGTGCTGTTAAAGCTATTGCTTCAAGATTCAGAGTGCTCCCCACCAGGGTTATCTTTTCTTTCCTTTTATACTTGTTTGACACACTGCAGTTTAGCTGTGCGGCATAAACACCTGCATCAGGGAGACATCTGGACACATCTGAATCACTAAATGACTACAGAAACAGCAAGGGAATAATAGCTTGGTGTATTTTCCACTTAATTCACATATTCAGCAGCACTTCACAGATATTTAACTTACAATCAATATTCCCTACCACATAACACTAGGTATCATATTTTTAACCCACCAGTATATAAATAAGCAATAGAACCCAAGACCTTAGTGAGGCAGTAAAGGGATCAGATTATAGTGGTTAGGTAAGTGATGAAAAATAATTGTGTGTCCTATTGATCAATTAAATGTCATCATGCAGGACCAGTTTTAGTTATATCTATAGACACATCATTATAATGTATCCAAGCTTCAATATATACATCAAGTAATGTTGGCAAAACAACAGTTGTCAAATTTATATGTTATTATCACGACAATAATATGTCTGTAAATAAGCATACCTATTGTCATGCAATAACAATTGATTTATATTTGCTATGTAAACACCTTGTGCAGTGTTAGAATTTGAATTTTAAGCAAAGAAAATATTACTGAGGCCACCATACAGAAGAAAACTGGTTATGTATTGTAATATTTAATACGTTCTTAGGTAGGGTTTCCTTAATCACGTACAAGGGATGCTTATGTGACTTGGTTAATAATGATACCGTTTCCACAGAGGGAGATCCTCAATACATGACCTGCTTTATGGCTCCGAGGGAGGGGTCAAGGCCCAGGCTTCTCGGTAGGACCCAGCATGGACTCGGGTCCATGCACAAATCCCCCTACCCTTTTTATCTGTCAGCCGGCAGCAGCAGCCTCGCCTTCCTGCTGGGGAAGGGTGGGAATATTGCACTGTTCCCACTCACTTGTGGTTCTGGTTTTTATAACGGGGGCATGGCAACACCTGTGTGATTAGGCCGTGCTTCCTGAATTACTGGGGCCTGGACAATCTCTCTATGTAGTGAACTGGGTTTGAAATATCAGTGATTAGGTAGTCACTAGATATGAATTTAGTAGTAATGAACGATGAATGATTCATGCACCATTCTCACTAATGTACAGCCAATTATAATGTATTATTATGTTAATTATTATATTATATGGAGAAGTTATAACTATGTTCTTAGTACCAGTAATAGAGAATAAATGAAAAAAATAGCTCAACAAAAAGATAGATAATTATATCAATAAATACATCATAAAACCTGAATTTCTACATCATTCCAACTGCATGAAACTGCAAACTCATTTCCAAAGCCAGACTGTGTTATATGGAAATAACGCTATGCACATTTTCGTGATAAATACCCTTACTTAAGACACTTCTGGGAATATGCATCAAAGCCATTTGCCATTCTTGGCACGCCAATCTGCACGTATAATGACAGCTCATCCATCTATGCGGCTGCTATAGATTCCACTTCTCTTATATATAGGTTCAATCTACAAAACAAATGATTATACATTTTCCACTAGTTAAATATCACTCTTACAGATATTTTAGGATTGTGTTGTTATAACTACTGACAGGGTACATCAAAAATTGGATTTGAATCTTTTTTTATAGGTAACATGGGTATGGGTCTTTGGATAGACACAATTTAGGTCGACAGTCATTAGGTCGACCATGGAAGGTCGACAGGGAAAATAGGTCAACATGGTCATTAGGTCGACATGTACTGGGTCGACAGGTCAAAAGGTCGACATGAGGTTTTCGACTGTTTTCCGTGTTATTTTCTCCGTAAAGTGACGTGGAACCCCAATTAGTGTGCCGTGTCCCCTCGCATGGTGAGCGAGCTTCGGGCAAGGTGCCTCGCTTCGCGCGGCACAGATTACCGTTCGAATCATAGTCCTCATGGATCGTTAAGTATGAATAAATCCAAAAAATCCACCTTCAGTGGTCGACCTAACAATCGTAACTCAGTAACGGGTAACAGTGCTTCTACTTACAGAATTTGGATATTTCATATAAACCATGTATTTCTGCTATGTATTATGTGCCCTGCACTTTTCAAGTTGGCTGTGTTCTAAAGGGTTAAAGTGTGTCTCTCTCCCTAAGATTGGATTTCCCCAGGTGCAGGTACTCCATCTGCACTGCTAGCAGGCACTATTTACAGCAGAGGTTAGGCTAGTGATTGCTGGGATGGAAAACTAATTTCTCAACCCAGTTTTTATTTACACTTTTATTAAAGAGGCTTTCACTCATTTTGGAATGGCAGCTAATGTCCATGCTCAACATCTGGCTGTACGCCAGACAGGGAAATTACCATGCCAATGAAAGATAGTCTACTTCCATTTTAACCTTTCCATGTACCCTCGTTTTACACTTGCATTTCAATGAAGGAGAAAAATGATTGCAGAGAGGTATAAGGTCTCATTGAGGGCAAAGGATTGGAGAATCTGTTATTGCGGATAAGAAATGACTAGTGCAGCAGGGAACAATATTATAGACTTAAAAGAAAAATATAATGTATATGTTTCCTTGGGAAAAAACCCACAATATTTATAGCTTACAATTATCTATAATTAAAATTTTAATTCTGGCTTAAATATTTACAGGTTATAATTAACCAATTATATGTTATTTTATAGTCCTTCAATGGCAACCTATTTCTACTTCTTTTTTCTTTTGTTTTATAGATCAAGGGAAAGATTTATCAAATCCTGAAAAGAGATAAAGTGGAGAAGTTACTCATAGCAACCAGCTTCTAACTAAGTATCATTGACAGACAGTGCTAGAAAAATAGCAGAAGCTGTTTGGTTGATAGTGGCAACTTCTCTAATTCTAATCTCCAAGATTTAATAAACCTCTCTCTTATTTTTTCTTTAAGCTCCCCCTAATTTTATTACGAAGTATGAATAGCAACATGTCTACTCTAATCAGACTTTATAGTCTGTTTGGTGTGACAAAAAATTGCTTTCAAAAGTGAATTGCCTTAACTTCATACTTAAGTCCAAAACAGTTTCTGTTAAGGTGTCAGATCTCTATGAAGTTACTCCTAGATTGCGTCATACATCTCGTCCAGTCCTCCGGTTGTTTGAATTATGTAAAAAAACATGAAAACAGATCATAGTCTAGTATGTCTAAAAAATATGACAAAAATTCAGATAGGCTCTTATGGTTCTTCAAAATCCTGCTTGTAAACAATGCGTACCCAACTTACACATCATATATGTGAATTCCACCCATCAAGGTATCTTTAAAAGTATCTAAAACACCATTATACCGTCTTTGTGTGAAATTTCTGTCAAACCACCACCATCATCCAATAGTGCGTACCATACTCACTGATTCACAGGATGGTACACCTCCTATCACGGTTTCTTTGGTAAGGTTCGATACAAGGCTTACAATAACTTCAGCAAGGTGGATAAGGTATGAACAGACAATATTTATTTAAAATTTAAAATAACACTAATGACATACAGATGTTTACAGCAGCGATAGGAACCAAAGAAGCGTGCAGTGTTTTCCAAATGGAGATTGCAAACATGAGGGCGCACTGCCCGGCGGCCGAAATCAGGAACGCCCCCAAATAGTGAAACAACAAAACTTACCAAATGGAGACACGATTGCCCTACTTTTGCCTTTCTGCTGCATAGCTGGTTTGCGCCTTGGATAATTCTTATACACCTTTTTGTCTTAACTTCATACTTGCCTACTCTCCTGAAAGAGTGAGCAAGTCTCCCAGTAGCAGCCACTACATGCCACCCAGCGGCCTACGTACCGAGTGAAGTGGGTGGCCTAGGCTGCTACTGATGCAACTTGCATTGAATTGCGTCCTATTAGCCACACCCCTGGTATACAATGCCTGTAATCTCAGCATGATGTTGCAATTGTGCTCGCCACACGCCCCCACCCTGTGTCACACCCACCTGCACTGACCCTATTGCCCCCTCTCCAAGAGGGGCAACCAGAAAGTTGGCAATTATGCCTAACTTGGTTTACCAATTTACCTGGAAACTGTCTTACTTTGATCTAGTCCTTAGGCTGCTCCTCCATCCCCCTGCCCCATGCCTTGAACATCTCTGCATTGCTTGCATACTGCCATCAGGCTTCCTCCCGCTTGCTTGCACCTCATGTCATCTGTCTGTCACCCCTCCCCACTAGATTGTTAGCTCTTCAGAGCAGGGCCCTCTTTCCAATTGTTGTCTAAGCCCTCTTCTCGACACATTTCACTCAGCGACCATCTTCACCTGCTTTTTCTCCTACTGGTAAAGGCTCCTCTCTATCCATGGCCGCCAGCCCCAAGTAGTACAATGATTACTCCCTTGCTACTTACATCTAAGCTGTATTATGTTTTGAGAATTGTGGTGCTCTTTGTTACCTGCACTCCATTTCTGTTATTTAATTACTGTTATGCTAAGTTTTGTCTCCCTGTACTGTCCTTTGTACGGCACTGCAAAACACTTGTGGCGCCCTATAAATAAAATGTAATAATAATAATAATAATCTTTGGTTCAGTATATATACCTGCAATTGTGTCTGACATAAGACAGGTTGGGATGCGGTCAAGATCCCGCCGGACGGAATCCCGGCGGTCGAAATACTCACACCGGGATCCCGACTGGCACAATCCCAACATATTCTCCCTCTGTGGGTATCCACGACACCCATAGAGGGAGAATAAATTAATGTGCCGAGCGTAGCAAGGCACCGTGCCCGCAGCGTGGCAAGCACAGCGAGCCCGCAAGGGGCTGCGTTGTGCTCGCCCCCTGTCGGGATTGTGCCAGTCGGGATCCCGGTGTCAGTATTCTGACCGCCGGGATACCGTCCGGCGGGATTTCGTACTGATCCCGCCAGGTTTACCAACTGTGTTTCATTTATAATACCACCACCATGAAATCCATTCAGCAAATCTTATTCATAACAGGTTGCAGGTTCTCCATTTTCTATCATTGTGCAGTCTGGCCTCTGCGAACCATTGTCTTAGTAAGTTACTATAATTTGTTATGGCTGAGGGAGGCAAACAATTTGCCGGCTGTCGGGATCCCGGTGGTCAGGATACCAACGCCAGAATCCCAACTGCCGACAATGCTGACAGCCGGAATACTGGCTCACAGTGGCTATTCCCACTCGTGGGTGTCCATGACACTCAGAGAGTGGGAATAAATCCTGTTGTGTGCGCAGCGAGCCACATCCCACCTGCCGGGATTACACATGTATTCCATCATGGCTAAGGCCTAAGAAACTGTAGGCAGGTCAGTGGTGCAGCTGGTCACTTCTGGTAGAATTTCCCTTGTTTGGTATTTACCCAAGCCTACAAACAGGTCAGTCTTGGACAATTTTGGGGGCTTTCTTGCACAGTAATTTTCTAAAATACAACGTGCAAACAAGGTTGATCCGTGGCATGTGCAAAAGTAGCAACCCATCTGCCAAACATGAGGAAAGATCTCATTTACACCTTGTAGTTAAGGACATAATAAAAACAGAGAACTAAGGGGCAGATGTATTAACCTGGAGAAGGCATAAGGAAGTTCTGCCATTTGGATGTTACTAGCAATACTTGTTTACAAATATTTTTAAACTAGCCATCAAGACAAGTAATACATCTCATGGCAGCACCACAGCCACCCACAATGCCACAAAAAAGTTACTAAATCTGTATATAAGTAGAAACAGAGGCGATGCCTTTGCACCTCAAGAGTAGCTCCCGACCAGCGCAGCTTTAGCGTGCTGGCCAGGAGCTAGTCGTCGCTCCCCGGCCCGCAGCGGCTGCATGTGATATCACGCAGCCGCCATGGCCCGCCCCCCAACACTCTGGCTATGCCTGCATTGGCCGGACCGCGCCGCCATCCAGCCCCTTCCCGCCCAGCGACCACCTCTGCCTCAGAGGCGATCACTAGGCACTGACAGCTGCCATGCGCCGGCGCACTGCGGCACCGGCGCAGTTCCGACCCGATCTCTGCGCTGCGAGAAACTGCAGCAAGCGATCGGGTCAGAATGACCCCCCATGTGCCTATATAATTTTGCAATATCTACACCTGCACACACATACCGTATATACTCGAGTATAAGTCGACCCGAATATAAGCCGAGGCACCTAATTCTACCACAAAAACCTGGGAAAACTTATTGACTCGAGTATAAGCCTAGGGTGGGAAATGCAGCTCTAGCCGTACACAGCCCTCAGTGCCAGATATGCCCCCACAGTGCTGCCAGATATGCCCCCACAGTGCTGCCAGATATGCCCCCACAGTGCTGCCAGATATGCCCCCACAGTGCTGCCAGTTATGCCCCCACAGTGCTGCCAGATATGCCCCCACAGTGCTGCCAGATATGCCCCCACAGTGCTGCCAGATATGCCCCCACAGTGCTGCCAGTTATGCCCCCACAGTGCTGCCAGATATGCCCCCACAGTGCTGCCAGATATGCCCCCACAGTGCTGCCAGATATGCCCCCACAGTGCTGCCAGATATGCCCCCACAGTGCTGCCAGATATGCCCTCACAGTGCTGCCAGATATGCCCCCACAGTGCTGCCAGATATGCCCCCACAGTGCTGCCAGATATGCCCCCACAGTGCTGCCAGATATGCCCCCACAGTGCTGCCAGTTATGCCCCCACAGTGCTGCCAGTTATGCCCCCACAGTGCTGCCAGATATGCCCCCACAGTGCTGCCAGATATGCCCCCACAGTGCTGCCAGTTATGCCCCCACAGTGCTGCCAGTTATGCCCCCACAGTGCTGCCAGATATGCCCCCACAGTGCTGCCAGATATGCCCCCACAGTGCTGCCAGATACGTTCCCTCCCCAAGTGCCAGGTATGCCCCACAGTGCTGTTACTTACCCCTCCGTCGATCCCGCGCTGTCTTCTGGAGGGACACGAAGCACACAGCGTGCGCGGCTCTCCTGTGTCCCTCCTGCATCTTCGGCGGCCGCGGCGGGTCTATTATAGGAAGTGCCGGTTCGTGATCAGAGGTCACGAACGGGTATTTCCTGTAATAGAACCGCCGCTGCTGCCGCCGGAGATGCAGGAGGGACACAGGAGCGCCGCGCGCTGTGCGCTCCATGTCCCTCCTTCACACTGCTCTGCCTCTGCCTGCACTGACTCGAGTATAAGCCGAGGTGGCTTTTTCAGCACAAAAAAAAGTGCTGAAAAAGTCGGCTTATACTCGAGTATATACGGTAATTTCCAACATTGCTTACTGTACATATAGTTGAGTTGCAAAGCACTTATGATTCCCAGTCAGTATTCTACTGAGACTGACAGTATGTTTAAAAGGTTTTTTTGTAATCACACTATAAAATAACATTTTACCTGCAGTGAAGTTAGCTGCATCCACCACACAGTGTATGTTTCAGGTGCTGCAGCACTTCAATAAGTGTACATCAAGATTTACCACAGAGATTGGAGTTCTTGCAGCAACTGTGTTCACCATGTGGTCACTGCCTTAATTGCAACTATAATATTATTGTTTTCCATTGCCATGGTCACCCAGTGTGTTTCAGATCTTAAACCAAATTCTGTAACGTTACAAATATACAATCACAGCCTATAGCCAGATTAAGGAGTGGAAGAGGGTGCGCAGGGGGTACTGTGCCTCGGGCCCCCCTCTGTCAGGGGGCCACCAGGCAGGAACACACTAACATCACTAGCTCTCTCTCTCTTGTGCAGCAGCAGAACCAGGCAGCCAGAATGCGAGCAGGACAGTATGCAGTGCCAGTGCAGGCAGAGGCACAGGAATATCTAGTTTTATGAGCTACCAATGGAGCTTCCTGACCAGAGGAATGATTAGGGGGGAAGAGAGCTGTAATTGACCAAGGGATCCCAGCTTCTCTTTCTCCCTGCCTGGGCATCAGGGTCCTGTCTAACCTGTTATCTAATGAGAGCATTCAGGTCTAGAGAGAGACACACATGGGGCAGAATTCAAATGTTATCATGCCGGCAGCCACTAGATGGCGCCCAAATGGAGATATTCAATTGTAGCTCTGTTCAGGCGCGATGGCTGCCGCTTACAGCTCGCACCCCATGGGGATTATGCCACAATTCTAAATGACCTCCATACCAATGGAATGCTATGTGTTCACTGTTACTTAGTCATCTCCAGGACTTAAACTTGAAGTAGTATTACTGTAGTTTCTCAAGTACCAAGTAACATTTACAGGATGTAGTATCAAAGGCACTCAGCAGCTACCCTTCAGCAGAAGAATGTGGAAATGACTTGGAAAGTGGAGGTTACCAAATGAATGAGTTGAGTGCAGATTGTAGAACACAGGGGTAACAGTGGCACAGTTCAGCAGTAGAAATCAGTAGGACAGATACACAGCAATGCAAATGGGTAAGGTAAATCAAATGCAACATGTTTAAATTGGCAACGAATATAGTAGTCAGTGGAAAAAGCAAAGTAGTGGTCACCAGAGTCAGGATAGTGGAGGTTGGTCCAGACAGTGTTCAACTGCAGACTCTAGGTGACAAGTAGGGTGATGGACATAAGTACATCAGCAGACACAATTAGCACAGGAACACTAGTGTAAACACATCATAACCAGCAAAGTAATCCAGCTGAAAGGTAATTTAAAGCAATTAGTGCCAGTGACCAGATTTAGGCCAGCCCTGTGCAGTGTGTGTATAAGAGGACATGTGACGGAAAATGCCTAGGATGCATAGTAAAACTAAACAGAAGCACAGACAGTTAAAGTCAAGCGCTGTTATCAACTGTTCCTAACAGTTTCTATAGTTCAGCATATAGACTTTAAAATCATTTGCATGTTTTTTTAAGAAAAAGAGTTAAGATCTGTGATCGTATGAAAAGTGTTTATGGGTATAGAATGGATAATAGTCTAATTGCAGCACTTAGAACATCAATGGACTGCTGATTAAATTTCACTGTAAACTTAAACATTCCAAACTGCAACCTCTCAAGCTTCTCTTTCAGCTAATCACAAAGAGTGGGTCTGTGCCAGCCGCTTTATTTAATTTGTGAAACAGAAGATAGGCAACCACCCCTTGGGATCATACGTTCCTATAATACACGCACTGACCATTTACTTTCTTATCTTTCTCATTGAAGTATTTCTTTTCATTTGTTTAACCAATGATGGTTTAGTCCCATAAAATCTATGAATCTCCAAGAACTGTTTTGTTTTGAAAGATATTATTGAATCCTCAGGCACACAGTTTGAGTTTGCTATATAAGATAAACAATAGCCTACAGTTCCAGTTTGCATATAGCTCTTAAAAAAATATTTAATCATTGTGCTGTACCCACAGCTGAGCACATAGACACGTCATACACAATTTAGAGGCATGGATGTAAGTATAGGGATTGAAGGATGTACAACTGCTATGTGCAGTTTCCTCTCAATTTCCTCTCAACCCTTTCCTCTCAATTACTACACTCAGATATTATTACACTCAGATATTGATTGTACCCAGTGCATAGAACTGTTTGTAGATCTTGATATTTTGCCATGGGGGCGCCAACATTTTTAATTACTATGCAGTTTTCAATACATGACACAGTAGAGGGGTTAAGCAAATTTTTGTAGGGCTTTTTTAAACCCATAGGCATATATTCAATTCATGTCGGATCCTTTCAGATGGAAAGGATCCGACATGTGAGTATTCAATGCCGCTGCAGAACCCGACAGCTTTCGCCCGTTCCCGACAATGCCAATCCGACTTTTTTTTAAAGTCGGATTGACATTGTCGGAAATGGGGCTAAAATCTGTGCTGTGCAGTGAGAAGTAGAATGTGCCCTATGGCATGCCTCCTGAGGTATAAGGAACTTTATCCTGAAACCAGTCCCTTTTTTCTTTAGTTACAGCAGTGTGATGTGTGGGGAGAGGGGTGGTGTGAGGGGAGAGCCTGGGATATCTGCTAGGAACACCAGCTAAAATCTTGCAGAGGGCACCAAATTGTTTAGGGTCGGCTCTGATATCATGTGTTTGAACTTTCCCCACTTTAGACAGTTGGTTTAAGCATACTCTTGACAAATGGAAATAAAACTAATTAGCATATCAATGCCAATCTAACATTGGGAATTTCTTCAACTTCTTACATCTACATGCAAACAGATTCTGTTATTTTTTTTCTATTTTAGTTTATAAGAAAACGATTTGCCTTTGACTACCGTTGTTTATCATTCTTATTAATTGTATTTGCATATATTTTAAGCACTGTGAGTATCTTTCTCATATTTAACCTTATTTAATAAGATTGATCTCTGTAATTCTTATTGGATCCATTTTACCTGTGGGTTCGGCTTATTCATGGTACGAATGGCCATCAGTGTGTTCGCCATCGACGGCAAAACTGTGAGTGACCATCGATGGTCACTTACTATGCTATGGAAGACCATCGATGGTTTGACCCATGGGCCAATCACAGACCATGGGCGGGGCTTCACAGGTGCCGGGGGTGGAGCTATGCTACGTGTCCCAGCATCTTTAAAAAAAAAATCAGGAGATCAGGAACTTCCTACTTGGAGTCTATGGCTCCTGAAATTATTCTGTGGTGGCAGACAAATGAATAGTGAGTGGGAGAGATAATGGGGAATGTAATCATTTCACCAGGTGGTTGTTTTGCTAATAACTCTATAGGGGGCTACACACGGAGAGATCCATGCTTAAATTCTAAGCAGTCTGACTAGATTGCTTAGAAATTATGCACAGATCTCTCTGTGTGTAGCTGATGGCTTTCATCCACCAAAACCTACAGAAGTCCAGGAGCAGCCTACGGCCACCTAGTCATCATTTCTGGAGGTTTAAGCGAGTGTACAATACAGAACACTTTCTCTTTGCTCTAAAAAGTAGAAAACATTACTGTGCATGCCACCATGGAGAATGGCATTTCCCTATTTCCACAGCTGGCCTAGGATATTAGTACATGCTGCATGCCACCCCTAGGCATATGAAACACAGAAAAGAAAAGCTATCTCACAATACTAATGAATACATCACATTATCATAGCCAGATTAAGGGGGGGATACAGGGCATAATGTACTCTGGGCCCCCCACTGTCAAGGGGCCCCCCAGTCAGAGCACACTGACATCTCTAGCTCTTCCTCTTGTGCAGCAGCAGAACCAGGCTGTCAGGATGTGAGCAGGACAGTATGCATTGCAGGAAGAGACACAGGAGTATCATGTTTCATGAGATACTGACAGAGTTTCCTGACCAGAGGAGAGATAGAAGAGGGGAGATAGCTGTAAGTTACTCAGGGATCCCAGCTTCTCCTCCCGCCTGGGTGTCAGGGTCCTGTGTAACCTGTTATATAATGAGAGCATTCACGTCTAGAGAGAGACACACACACAGAGCATCCTCCTGATGCCTGTCCCAGTGTGTTAGTAGTACAGAGGCTGCTGCTACTGCATTTTTGCAAGATAAATTATAGATATTATTTTCCTCTGTGTATTTTAAGGTTGTTTAAGTTGACTTGAGTTCCACTACAGGAAAACAGTATAACATATTTGTATCTCTATTAGGTGGAGATATAAACAGTACCCAGGCCTTATTAAACTATTAGTTTAAATCTAATATACACCATTGATTTATATTTAATATACACAAGCTATACCTCCCATTCCTGGAGGGACAAAATGCTCTGCCTGGACTTCCCTCTTAATTATGGTTATAATCATTATTGTTGAAATACCTTTTTTATCAATAAAATAGTTCAACACGTGATGCCAATCATATATTAAAAGGGAGCATGTTGTCCCTCCCAGAATGGGTCAGATTGAGAGCTATGCACAATCTAATATACACCCTCCCCCTCCACCAGGGACTCCTGTCTTAAGTGCCCCAGGCTCCCTCAAATCTTAATCCGGCCCTGCACATTATACAATGTATTCTGTTGTTACAGCAATATTTTTGCAAAACAATTTTATCTGCTAGAATCCTAGTCCTAAACCCCTGCTTAAAACCTTTAGCAACAGTGCAGACAGCCACCAGTCACTGCCCAAAGTTTTGCCAACCAGTTTAACCACTTGTCCTGTGTGGTCGCATTTGTGTGAAAGGTAAGATTATGTGTATAATGTGTGTGAGTATATTATTTATTACCAGTTATTTATATAGCACACGCATATTTCACAGCACTTTACAGAGAATATTTGGCCATTCACATCAGTCCCTGCCCCAGTGGAGCTTACAATCTATATTCCCTACCACGTGTACACACACATACATTCACGCTATCATTGTTATAGACTGCAATTACTTTCCTGTATAAAACAGTTGAATAACCCTCCTTGTAAGTGCATGGGCCCTGTGAGACTTACAGTACTGTACAGAATAAGGGACTGATGTACAGTACTGTACCAGCATTACATACTGTACAGTACATGTCACTACTGTATGTAAATTCTTCAATTATTACCTACCAGCAATGATGCTTACTGTATATTAAATACTGTAGGCCTAGAAATGTGCGTCTCAATACGGTAGTTAAAAAACACAGGGGGCTATGGGGATAAGCAAGCTCAATGCACCGTAAGATACTGTACACCAGACTCAGGGGCGTATCCAGAACTTTGTGGGACTTATATTGTATTTTGAAGGGGCCCAGATCCCAATGCTTGTAGAGAGACTCTTCACTGCAGAAGTTTGTAATTTTATGCCCTATAATAGTGTCCTGCAGTACTGTACTGTGGTTCATTTTCTGAACCACAGCAGAGCCTTATTTAATGTTTTGCCTCATAGTAGTGCCCTAGTTTATTTTATGTAGTAGTGAATAAGTTCACCCTACAGTACTGTACCGTACGTCACATTTCAGGGCTGCCAGTACACATTATGCCACACAGTACCCCCCAATTCACATTATATACTATATAGTACTCCCCGTTCATATTGTGCCTCATTACAAAGCTCCAGTCCATATAACATTAAAATGTCCTACAGTTCATGTTGTACTGTACCACACTACAATGGGGTGTGGTATGTTAGGTCAACGGTAAGTAAGTAGACATTGTTTGAGTCAACCACTATTGGTCATTAATAAGTAGGTCGACATGGTCTAGGTCGACAGGTGAAAAGGCCCCATAGCAGCTGCACTGCCTACACCTACAGCACAGTATGGTACAGTAGCCCATGCACATTACAATAAACCGGACTCGATCGTATAGCAAGTTGACCAAATGGATACCGCCCATGACCCTTCGCCCCGTGGAAGCCATCAGCGAGCAACGGCACAGGTTTTGCAGGCTACAGGACAAAGCTGAAGGTGCGTCTTAATACCCTAAAATACACAGCTAAAATACACAGGGGCAATAGGGCAAGGCGAGCTCTATGCACATTACGGTACACTGGATTCAATCGCATAGCAAACTGACAAAATGTCCGCCACCCATGAACCCCCGCCTCGTGGCAGTGCTCGGCTATGGAGTGAGCGACGGCATAGGTTTTTCAGGCTACAGGGCAATGCTAAAGGAGCGTCACAATCGCCTAGCTAAAATACACACGTACAGTACAGTAAGGATATTAATTTAAATATATAAATAAATCGAAACAGTAAATGAAAGAATTACCGATCAAATACTGTATGGAGAAACTGTAGAAACCTGCTGGAACAAGTGAGGCCAGCAACAGATTTCAACAGCAGGAACACAGAGAGCAAATTAGCAGGAGAGTTTTCAAAGGTCGGAGAGGATCCACACAGCAAGTCTGATTACGAGGAAACAGCTTTGCAGAGTGGTTACGGAGCTGTGACTGAGACGCTCTTCTATCCTGATTCAAACAAAGGAAATTCTTCCCACTCAAAGCATGAGTGTATATATATATATATATATATATATATATATATATATATAATTTATATTTATTTTCCATAGACAAAAAACCTTACGGTTTCACATGTCCCATTAAGGCTTCTTACACATGATCTGGCATTTCAGAAACCCGTTGTAACTTTTCCACTCAAACTCCAAAAAGCAATGAAATTCCGATCATTAAGGCTGACGTGTTCCTTGCACAATACAGATATGGTATGCCATCACAGCCTGTGGGTAAGTGCAGATTCAGCACTCTCACAGAGTGAGATTGCTGTCACTCACACAATGGTGGAGCTGCTAATTCACAGATGCAGTCTATGCAACTGAAGGTCTTAGCAGAAGACAGCTGCTCAAAGAGTGGTGTTCATTGGAGTGAAGAGACAGGGCAGTGTGGATGGGGGAAAAGAAATGTGTGGATAGGGGGAAGACCAGACACACTGATAGGGGAACAAAGCTACACAGATGGGTGGAAAACAGTGGTGCAAATAGGGGAGGTAAGACAGAGTGATACAGCTGGAGGAGAGACAGAGTGCAACAGATGGGAAAAGAGAGTGCCAAAGATGGGGAAAGAGAGTGGCACAGATGGGGGAAAGACAGTGGCACAGATGGTGGGGAGACAGAGCGGTGTGGATAGGTGGACAGTGCCGTGTGGATGAGGGCAACAGAGCAGCACAGATGGAGAGGGGTGAGAGCAGTACAGTTGGAAAGAAACAGTGGCACAGATGGTGGGTAGACAGAGCGGTGTGGATGGGTGGACAGAGCAGCACGAGTGGATGAGGGCGACACAGCAGCACAGATGGAGAGGGGTGAGAGCAGTTCAGATGGAAAGAAACAGTGGCACAGATGGAGGAGAGACAGGGCGGTGTGGATGGGTGGACAGGGCAGCATGTGTGTATGAAGGTGATAGAGCAGCACAGATGGAGATGGGTGAGAGCAATTCAGATGGAAAGAAACACTGGCACAGATGGAGGAGAGACAGGGTGGGAGCATGTGACAGATTGGATCACCACAGTTACCAGTTTTCCCAGCCAGAAAGCGGTGAGATTTCCCGGGGTAACATCTTTTTCACTGTCGGACTGTGCTGTATAAGATCTGTATCTCTGGTTTCGTTATTGTGGGATTTCCATTTGTGTTTAAATTTCTGGAATCATTTTAATAATTTTACAATAAATTTATACGAATCCTCATACGTCCCTTCGTTTATATGCTTATTACCGAGCTCATCACGAAGTGAGGAAGCATATGAGGACGACGGGATGGCTTACCTATAAAGAAACCGCTACATGGAAGAACGGCATCTTTTGAAGTAAGCTTGAACGTGAGCTTTCATTTTAAAGATTTTATGATAATAATTGCCATTCAGGCATATTATGTAAAGATTTCAAAGAAACCTTTATAGGTTTTGGTGGGAGTATACAAAAGTAAGCACACATGTGAGGAGCTTCTATTACCTTCTACACCGAGGTGAACCTGTACAGTTAGAATAACACCTCCCATAGACATCACAGTACAAGGAATCCAGGAGGAAGTCTTTTTCATCAGAAAGATACATCTGGGACATTTCTCTGAACTAGTGTATACAATTTGTGTTTTTTTGCATATAACCCTATGGCTTTGGATTTTCATGAGAACCACACTTGAGAAGTGCCTGGACTCTGGGCCTTTGTTTATTACGGACATTGCACAGTTTCGGCTGTGTCTAGGTAATCACACCTTTTTTTTGTTTTGTTTTATACTGTTTTTTTGTGTTTTTTTTGCGCCGCCAGTTGGTTCCCATCTCATTGTTTTTCACAGATGGAGTAGAGACAGGGCGGTGTGGATGGGTGGACAGGGCAGCATGTGTGGATGAGGGTGATAGAGCAGCACAGATGGAGAGGGGTGAGAGCAATTCAGATGGAAAGAAACAGTGGCACAGATGGAGGGGAGACAGAGCGGTGTGGATGGGTGGACAGAGCAACATGTGTGGATGAGGGTGACAGAGCAGCAAAGATGGAGAGGGGTGAGAGCAGTTCAGATGGAAAGAAACAGTGGCACAGATGGAGGAGAGACAGGGCGGTGTGGATGGGTGGACAGGGCAGCATGTGTGGATCAGGGCGATAGAGCAGCACAGATGGAGAGGGGGTTAGAGCAGTTCAGATGGAAAGAAACAGTGGCACATATGGAGGGGAGACAGAGCGGTGTGGATGGGTGGACAGAGCAGCAGGTGTGGATGAGGGCAATAGAGCAGCACAGATGTAGAGGGGTGAGAGCAGTTCAGATGGAAAGAAACAGTGGCATGGATGAGGGGGGAGAGCACTATGGATAATAGGAATACAGTCCTGACATTGGAGGGGGCAAGTATTTTCACATACCCTTGGTGGTGGCAGCTAGGCCTAATCCTTGGGGGGGGGTGGCTAGGGCTAACCCTCCCATCCCACCCTGGGCCATAACCCTAACAGTGACCCCGATACTTACGATCAGGATGTCGGCTATGTCAGCTACATGAATGGGGTAAGAGTGGTGAGGATAGGGGGGAGATTATGCTGCATGTATGGGAAGGGAGACAGAATGGTGCGCATGAGGAGCAACAATGCGTATGGGTTGAAAACACTGGGACAGATGGGTAGAAAACTGGTGCAAATGGGAGAGAAGACAGTGTGGCATGTATGGGAGGAGGCAGAATGACGTTGAAGAGGGAAACACTGAGCAGCGCAGAGAGAAGGAAACAGTGGTACGGACAAGGCACAGATGGGGAAAGATGGTGCAGATAAGTGAATACAGACTGGCAAAGATGGGAGAACACAGCAGTAGGGATTGGGGAAGACAAAGCAGCATGGAAGCGTATAGTGGAGGTATGTGTAGATGCATAGACCATAGATGGGGTATTAAACAAGAAAGATGTAGAATCCGTCTAGAGTGCGCAAACAGAAGCAGCTTGATAAGAATAGACACCTAGAGGTATCTCTCTAAAATACCTCTCACCTAAAAATTAGGAGTAAGTGCAAGAAGAGAAGTGGTGTCTATACATACAACCAAGCGCATGTTAAAGGAACCAATGTTGTCTGTAGTCCTATTTCCTGCAGATCTCCAGGGTAATGTTGTTAACCCCAGTAGGAAAAAGCAGATATAAAGTGCATATAGTGAAGCACTGTTTGGAAAATAAAGTGCAAGTGCTGGCACAATATCAAACAACAATTTAATAATTCATCAAAGTAACATATAAAATCTTGTAGCAGCATGTAAGAATATATCTCAAATAGCAGCACATAAAATCCTATAGCAGCATCACAACGTCCTTATGGAAGGTCCTATAAAGTGCAATTACCAGAAGCCAGTAGGTATGAGTGTATCTCAATCAGTCTCCCATAGGCACCTCCTGCTCTGCAACTGCTGGACCTCCGCAATGGATCTCCCAGTCCGGTCTCAGTGCTGGATAAGTCAAGCCAACGCGTTTCTACCCTCTACAGCGGGTCTTTTTCAAGGCATCCAGTGGTATGATTTCCGTTCTCCTTATTTCCTCTATTTAACTAGATGTTCAACCAATCATAGTGCGGCGGGCTCAGGTGGCTTCTATACATTGATTTACCTACATGTCCCATAAGCCGTTCTGTCCCCGCCGTCACTTCCGTGTAAAGATGTTGTCTCCGTTCCCATGGAAACGGTGCGGCTGTCGTAGGCGGATCGTGAGTCGCGTCTGACTACATTTCCCATGAGTCTGTTCGTGTGCGGACGTCATTTCCGCTTCCGCGTCTCGCGTCTTTCATTCGTTCGGCGTGTCTAGGCTTTCCTGTTTCCATGGAAACCCGTTTGTGCAGATAGACCTTGTTTTTGTGTCAGGCAAATTGTTCATATGTTTCCAAATAATCCCAACATATATTTGTCATGCGTATTCCAATGTATCATAGGAAAAACAGAGATACATTCATTAGTCATATATATATACAAAACGGATCTACTAATATACCGTAATTAAGGTGACTAAGGTGCATCAGTAAC
The DNA here is from genome assembly GCF_028390025.1 of Pseudophryne corroboree. Classification (NCBI taxonomy): domain Eukaryota; kingdom Metazoa; phylum Chordata; class Amphibia; order Anura; family Myobatrachidae; genus Pseudophryne; species Pseudophryne corroboree. The sequence continues at coordinate 553,862,460 of NC_086449.1, read as the reverse complement.
GCATGTAATTTAAAAGGTGCAGAGATAGTGTGTAATAGTATGATTATAAGAACCACTTGAGCTCAAAATCGAGGTTTAGACCCCCCGGCTGCAATGTGTCAAGTTCATAAATGAACCTCATTTCAGTTTTCGCTAGTTGTGTTGGGAGGTCTCTTTGTCTCCAATTCCCCTTTACCCATTGTAAACCTAGGAATCTCTTGATCTCTGCGGGATTTTTGTTATGTACTGTGCGGAAATGGTCTGATAGGGCATGTGACACCAGACCGTTCTTAATATTCCTAAGGTGTTCGCTTAGTCGTATCTTTAATGGCCGTGAAGTGCGTCCAATATAAAAGAGACCGCACGTACATTCGATAGCGTAAACTACGTTTTTTGTGTTACAGGTCACAAAGGATTTGATGTTCACTTTTTTTCCATTTATCACTAATTCGCTGGTCTTGTTGTTTCCATCTCCTTTGATTGTCCTGCATCCGATACACATCCCACATCTAAAGAACCCTTTAGATTTGATGGTGGGCAGTGATTTTGTCGGGGGTAAGGCACCTCTCACTAGTGCATTGCTCAAATTCGGGGCCCTCCTATATATGCATTTTGGTTTTGTTGGTAGTTTGTCTCCCACTATGGGGTCCCGTTTTAGAATTCCCCAATGTTTTTTCAGGATTTTTTCTAGATCCCTAAATTGGCTATTATAGGACGTGATGAACGCCCATTCGAAGGGTGAGGTGTTGTTTTTTGACACTGTTCCTTTCTTCTGTAGGAGATCTCTCCTTTGCATCTTTCCCACTTTAGAAGTGGTATCTTTCACTTTATCCATTGGGTAACCTGATGCTTCAAAATCTTTCTGCATCTCATTGGCCTGTTCTTCGAAAATTGGGGTCTCAGTGCAGTTTCTCCGCAGGCGTCTAATCTGTCCACAGGGGATAGAACCCAACCAATCCGCATGGTGGCAACTATTCTGCCTCAGATAGGCATTCGAATCGGTAGGTTTCCTATAATTTTTGGTATATAGTTTACCGTCTTTTGCATACACTGTTACATCTAGAAAATGCGTTTCTGTGTGGCTGCTTTCGAAAGTAAAAACTAAATTGAGAGTTAAAATTAAGATAGCTATAAAAATCCTTTAGTGTGGATATGTCTCCCCTCCATATAAAAAACACATCATCTATGTATCTTACCCAGGACACCAGGTTCGCTCCAAAAGGGTTATTAGCCCAAATGTGTTTCTCTTCCCACGCCCCCATAAATAGATTGGCGTAACTCGGAGCGAACCTGGTGCCCATGGCCGTGCCAACCTTTTGAAGGTAAAATGTGTCTTTAAAATGAAAATAGTTGTTGGTCAGAATAAACTGTACCCCTTCCTTTATAAAATTACATGTGCCTGTTGGCAGTTCACTTTTGTTTAGGGCCTCAGTTATAGCATTTAATCCGTCCTGGTGATCTATTATTGTGTATAATGATTTTACATCAGCTGTTACCATAATGTCAGTGTCGTTCCAGGGTATAGTCTCCAGGCAATTCAAGAAATCTGTAGTGTCCCTGAGGTGGGACCGATTTTTCAACACCAGAGGTTGTAGGTGGTAATCAAGGTATTCTGACAAATTCGAGGTTACCGAGTCGATCCCAGAGACAATTGGTCTCCCAGGTGGTTTTATGGGATCTTTATGTATTTTTGGTAAGGTATATATGATGGGGATGACCGGTTCCTCATTATATATATACTTGTATTCACGCTCCTCCAAAATGTTTTGTTCCAGATATTTGTTTAGCATGGACTGTAATTTGTCCAGAATATCTTGTGTGGGGTCTTTTTTTAGTTTTGAATAGATACTAGGATCTTCCACTTGTCTGAGAACTTCATCTTCGTATAGCTCTTTACTGAGGATGACTACCCCTCCGCCTTTGTCGGCGGGTTTAATCACCAGGGTTGTATTCTCTTTTAGTTCTTTTAATGCTTGTCTTTCCTTCCAAGACATGTTGAAGTTGATCTTACTATTCTGGAGTTCCTTCAAATCTTGATGTACTAAATCGTAGAAAGTATCTATAAATTTACCCTTCATATATGTCGGGTAAAAGACCGATTTAGGTTTGAAGGGTGTGTTTCCTACCCTACTTGTAATGGAGGTCTCCTCTTCTTTATTTAGAAAAAAGCGTTTTAGAGTCAATTTCCTAATAAACTTGTTTAAGTCGATGAAGGTGGAGAATTTATTCATTGGGATGGAGGGGGCAAATTTTAGCCCTTTCTCCAAAACCGAGGTTTCCTCCTTAGTCAGGGTATGATCACTGAGGTTAAAGATTTTCACTTTACCTCCATTCCTGTCCTTCTCCGTCGTGGTATCAGTAGTTGATACTTTTTCTTTCTCTTTTCGGGATTTGGCTGTTGCTTTCTTCTTCTTTTTTATCCTTATTCTTCTTTTCCCTCCCCGGCAACCCCTCCTTGTTACGTATTTTTGTTGGTGAATCGGCCCCTTTCTAAAAAAGGAGACTTATCCTTTTGTAAATTCGGTGAATGTATGGATCTATTAGGTTTGGAAGCAGCGATCCTTCTTTCTTTGTAAGAGCCTAGTAATCTCGGGGGTGTGTCCTGTGTGTTGTCCCTTTCTTTTCTTTCTTCTGACCTATCCCTTATTGGGGGACGACGGATCGGTCGTTTATCCCTCTGGCTGTTTGTTCTTTGGGGAAGTGGTCTCTTCTCCTTTCTCGATATATGTGATGTTTCCCTTTCATCCCAATCCTTAGTTGGTATTTCTCTCACCACCTTCATTCCTTGGCTAACTCCTTGATTTTGTCCATTTCGTCTCTGTTGCGTGGTGTTTCCATGTGTACCTCTAGGAGTATCTCTGGTTGTTTCCTGTTCAACCCTTTGTCCTACATTTTTGTCCCTATTGAACTTTTTCACTTTCCTCTCCATGAGTAGTTTTTCATTTTTTTTAAGGTTAATTTCGATTTTATTTTCAAAATCCTTATATTCCTTTGTATCTGTGAAACGTCCTGTGAGGTCTCTTTGGACAATGATTGCCTCCTCTAGTTTGCTTAGTTCTTTTCTTCTATCTTCAATAATTAGTCTAATGAGTGAGAAGGAGCAGTTCTGAAGTATTTTATCCCAATCAGATTTAAAGGTATCGCTAGCAGATGTGAAGGAGGCACTTTTTAGGATGACCAAACCTTTCGGAACTATCTGGTCATTTAGATATTTCTCCAACGTTAGTACCTCCCACCAAATGCGGCTTTCCTTTAGTAATGTATGCTCCAATTCACGCATTGCTTCCCCTAAATTTGTGTCTACCACAATAGGGGGATCCCCGTCTTCCTTAAAGGCATTATCAAATACTGCCCTACGATTTTCTCTATATTTAAACATAGGGCAATTGGAAATTGCAGCACCCAACAGATTACTACCAGAGAGTAATAGTTAGAACCAAACAAGAAAGATGTAGAATCCATCTAGAGTGCGCAAACAGAAGCAGCTTGATAAGAATAGACACCTAGAGGTATCTCTCTAAAATACCTCTCACCTAAAAATTAGGAGTAAGTGCAAGAAGAGAAGTGGTGTCTATACATACAACCAAGCGCATGTTAAAGGAACCAATGTTGTCTGTAGTCCTATTTCCTGCAGATCTCCAGGGTAATGTTGTTAACCCCAGTAGGAAAAAGCAGATATAAAGTGCATATAGTGAAGCACTGTTTGGAAAATAAAGTGCAAGTGCTGGCACAATATCAAACAACAATTTAATAATTCATCAAAGTAACATATAAAATCTTGTAGCAGCATGTAAGAATATATCTCAAATAGCAGCACATAAAATCCTATAGCAGCATCACAACGTCCTTATGGAAGGTCCTATAAAGTGCAATTACCAGAAGCCAGTAGGTATGAGTGTATCTCAATCAGTCTCCCATAGGCACCTCCTGCTCTGCAACTGCTGGACCTCCGCAATGGATCTCCCAGTCCGGTCTCAGTGCTGGATAAGTCAAGCCAACGCGTTTCTACCCTCTACAGCGGGTCTTTTTCAAGGCATCCAGTGGTATGATTTCCGTTCTCCTTATTTCCTCTATTTAACTAGATGTTCAACCAATCATAGTGCGGCGGGCTCAGGTGGCTTCTATACATTGATTTACCTACATGTCCCATAAGCCGTTCTGTCCCCGCCGTCACTTCCGTGTAAAGATGTTGTCTCCGTTCCCATGGAAACGGTGCGGCTGTCGTAGGCGGATCGTGAGTCGCGTCTGACTACATTTCCCATGAGTCTGTTCGTGTGCGGACGTCATTTCCGCTTCCGCGTCTCGCGTCTTTCATTCGTTCGGCGTGTCTAGGCTTTCCTGTTTCCATGGAAACCCGTTTGTGCAGATAGACCTTGTTTTTGTGTCAGGCAAATTGTTCATATGTTTCCAAATAATCCCAACATATATTTGTCATGCGTATTCCAATGTATCATAGGAAAAACAGAGATACATTCATTAGTCATATATATATACAAAACGGATCTACTAATATACCGTAATTAAGGTGACTAAGGTGCATCAGTAACGCATGTAATTTAAAAGGTGCAGAGATAGTGTGTAATAGTTAGTATGATTATAAGAACCACTTGAGCTCAAAATCGAGGTTTAGACCCCCCGGCTGCAATGTGTCAAGTTCATAAATGAACCTCATTTCAGTTTTCGCTAGTTGTGTTGGGAGGTCTCTTTGTCTCTAATTCCCCTTTACCCATTGTAAACCTAGGAATCTCTTGATCTCTGCGGGATTTTTGTTATGTACTGTGCGGAAATGGTCTGATAGGGCATGTGACACCAGACCGTTCTTAATATTCCTAAGGTGTTCGCTTAGTCGTATCTTTAATGGCCGTGAAGTGCGTCCAATATAAAAGAGACCGCACGTACATTCGATAGCGTAAACTACGTTTTTTGTGTTACAGGTCACAAAGGATTTGATGTTCACTTTTTTTCCATTTATCACTAATTCGCTGGTCTTGTTGTTTCCATCTCCTTTGATTGTCCTGCATCCGATACACATCCCACATCTAAAGAACCCTTTAGATTTGATGGTGGGCAGTGATTTTGTCGGGGGTAAGGCACCTCTCACTAGTGCATTGCTCAAATTCGGGGCCCTCCTATATATGCATTTTGGTTTTGTTGGTAGTTTGTCTCCCACTATGGGGTCCCGTTTTAGAATTCCCCAATGTTTTTTCAGGATTTTTTCTAGATCCCTAAATTGGCTATTATAGGACGTGATGAACGCCCATTCGAAGGGTGAGGTGTTGTTTTTTGACACTGTTCCTTTCTTCTGTAGGAGATCTCTCCTTTGCATCTTTCCCACTTTAGAAGTGGTATCTTTCACTTTATCCATTGGGTAGCCTGATGCTTCAAAATCTTTCTGCATCTCATTGGCCTGTTCTTCGAAAATTGGGGTCTCAGTGCAGTTTCTCCGCAGGCGTCTAATCTGTCCACAGGGGATAGAACCCAACCAATCCGCATGGTGGCAACTATTCTGCCTCAGATAGGCATTCGAATCGGTAGGTTTCCTATAATTTTTGGTATATAGTTTACCGTCTTTTGCATACACTGTTACATCTAGAAAATGCGTTTCTGTGTGGCTGCTTTGCGGAGGTCCAGCAGTTGCAGAGCAGGAGGTGCCTATGGGAGACTGATTGAGATACACTCATACCTACTGGCTTCTGGTAATTGCACTTTATAGGACCTTCCATAAGGACGTTGTGATGCTGCTATAGGATTTTATGTGCTGCTATTTGAGATATATTCTTACATGCTGCTACAAGATTTTATATGTTACTTTGATGAATTATTAAATTGTTGTTTGATATTGTGCCAGCACTTGCACTTTATTTTCCAAACAGTGCTTCACTATATGCACTTTATATCTGCTTTTTCCTACTGGGGTTAACAACATTACCCTGGAGATCTGCAGGAAATAGGACTACAGACAACATTGGTTCCTTTAACATGCGCTTGGTTGTATGTATAGACACCACTTCTCTTCTTGCATAGATGGGGTATTATAGTTTTAGCAAATAACAAAGATATTTGATGAAGCTAAATGTGTAGACTAAATGAGATGTATGTATGGAGTGAGAAGGATGTTGGAACAAGGTGGGATTGTTGTGTTGACCGAATGGGATGGTTGTGGGCACTGAGTGGGATGGGTGCGCCACATAACTGCTCAGACTTTCAATTTCATAGACTGCATATGAGCACACAAATCTGTGAATTAGCAGCTCCACCAATGGGGGTAATTCCAAGTTGATCGCAGCAGGATTTTTTTAGCAGTTGGGCAAAACCATGTGCACTGCAGGGGAGGCAGATATAACATGTGCAGAGAGAGATAGATTTGGGTGTGGTGAGTTCAATCTGCAATCTAAATTGCAGTGTAAAAATAAAACAGCCCGTACTTACCCTGCACAGAAACAAAATAACCCACCCAAATCTAACTCTCTCTGCAAATGTTATATCTGCCCCCCCCCCCTGCAGTGCACATGGTTTTGCCCAACTGCTAAAAAAATTCCTGCTGCGATCAACTTGGAATTACCCCCAATGTGTGAGTGACAGCAATTTCACTCTGTGAGAGTGCTGAATCTGCACTTACCCACAGGCTGTGATGGCATACCATATCTGTATTGTGCAAGGAACACGTCCATTAAGGAGTCAGCCTTAATGATCGGAATTTCATTGCTTTTTGGAGTTTGAGTGGAAGAGTTACAACAGGTTTCTGAAATGCCAGATCATGTGTAAGAAGCCTCAATGGGACATGTGAAACCGTAAGGTTTTTTTGTCTATGGAATTTCATAGCTTTTTTCAATTTATTTTTTTTAATTCAGAAATGTAAAATTTCACTGTAAGAATAAACATTTGATTTTTTTTTAAATGTTTAATGATAACACATCCCTGGCAATGAGCATTACCCCTGGCCACAAGCATTAGAAACCCCCGGCAATGAGTATGACACCTGTCCCAGAGCATGAAACCCCTGGCAATGATCAAAACACCCAGCCCATGAAACCCCTGGCAATGAGCATGACACCCAGCATGTAGAAGCTTTACTGTAGGGCATAATGTATCATGGGCATTGCAGTGTGGGGCATATGGTACAGGGCACATTACTGTATGGGGCTTAATATGGTGAAAAAATTTGTGTCCCTGTGGTGGCCAAGGTCTGTTGGTGCAGGGCCAAAAACTGGTGTAAGGTAGTCTTTTCCGGCAAGGCCATGCCCATTTTAATGAGACCACACCCCTTGCCTGGGACAGATCATTCTGCAGCTTTTACATTTCCCCAATGGCTGCTGAGAGGAACAGCCAATGGGAATACACTGGGGGCAGCTCATTGTGTATTTACATTTCCCAGGTGGCTGCTTCTCTTTTCAACAGCAGCAAAGTGTTTGGTGGAGGGGGGCGCCTCCAGCTCCACTGGGCTGCCCGATCACTGAGATCAGGGACACACTGGGAGAGAAGCCATGGGTGCAGAGGTACCAGGAGGTTCCTCTAAGATTGGCGGATGCTGGAAGATTGACTTCCAGCAGCAGTACAATTTTCTGGTTTAAGTGATATTCAGTAGTTTTCTGAAACTGGACATGTGCATCCATTATATATATATATATATATATATATATATATACGCCAAGACAAGGGCATAACTAGGGTCTTTGGTGCCCAGGGCAAGTTTAAGAATGCCCCCCCCCCCCCCCCCCACCAGAAAAAAATAAAAAATCATGCACTTCCGAAAAAGAGACATGGTCAGCTGGGGATGGGCATTATCACTGTTTTGGTGAGTAACTGAAAAAGACACATGGGGTAGAGAGAGAGAGGGAGATACATGGGGCAGAGAGATAGAGGGAGACGCTGGAAAGAGAATGAGAAACCAGGGGCAGAGAGATGGAGACATGAGAGAGAGAGATGGAGACAGAGAGAGAGGGGAGATCAGGAGCAGAGAGAGAGACCAGGGGCAGTGAGAGGGACACATGGGAGAGAGAGAGAGACAGAGACCAGGGCCAGACAGAGGGAGATATGGGGAAGAGAGAGAGAGAGACTGAGAGGGACCAGGGGCAGAGACAGAGAGAGACCAGGGGCAGAGAGAGACTGGAAGTCATGGAAGAGAGAGAGAGAGAGATGGAGGAGACAGAGAGACCAGGGCCAGAGAGACACTGGGAGACACGGGGAAGAGAAAGACAGGGAGACAGAGAGAGACCAGGGGCAAACAGACCGGGAGACATGGGGGAAGACAGAGACCAGGGGCAGAGAGACAGACAGACGGAGGCCAGGGGCAGAGAGAGAGAGACCAGAGCCAGAGATAGATGGGGAGAGAGAGGGGGAAACAGAGAAAGATCCGGGGACCATTACAGAGAGAGAGAGACAGAGATAGACCAGGGATAGTGAGAGAGAGAGAGAGAGACCAGGGGCAGCAAGAGATAGACCAGGGGCAGAGAGAGATGGAGACATGAGAGAGAGAGATCAGGAGCAGAGAGAGAGACCAGGGACAGTGAGAGGAGACATGAGAGCGGGAGACAGAGCCCTGGGCCAGACAGCGAGAGGGAGACATGGGGGAGCGACCAGGGGCAGAGACAGTGAGAGATGATGGGCAGAAAGATAGGGAGACATGGGGCAGAGAGTCCGAGACCAGGGCCAGAGAGAAGGCCACTGGAAGACATGGGAGAGAGAGAGGTAGAGGAGAAAGAGACAGACCAGAGGTAGAGAGGGAGAGGGAGACAGACTAGGGCCAGAGAGAGACTGGGAGACATAGGAGACAGAGAGAGACCAGGGACAGAGAGATACTGGGAGAGGTGGGGGAAGAGAGAGAGGACAGAAAGACCTGGGACAGAGAGAGAGACACACACACACATACACACACACACACAGACACCAGGTGCAGTAAGAGAGAGACAGACCAGGGGCAGTGAGAGAGAGAATGACAGACCAGGGGCAAAGAGAGAGAGACAGACCAGGGGCAGCAAGACAGACAGACCAGGGGCAGCGAGACAGATGGCCAGGGACAGTGAGAGAGAGAGACAGACAGACCAGGGGCAGCGAGAGAGAAAGAGACAGACTAGGGGCATCAAGAGAGAGACAGACAGACCAGGGGCAGCGAGAGAGACAGATACCAGGGGCAGTGAGAGAAACAGAGAAACCAGGGGCAGTGAGAGAGACAGAGAAACCAGGGGCAACGAGAGAGACAGAGACAGACAAGGGCAGTGGTGGAACTAGAGAATGGTGGGCCCAGGTGCAACAATATGCATTGGGCCCCTCTCCCTTATTAAAAATAGGGATAGCATGCGCCACAAAAAAAACTGCAAGTGGGTGACTGAGGCAGGGGTGATAGGTAGATAGTGGGTGACTGAAGTAGGGGTGACAGGGAGATAGTGGGCGAGTAAGGCAGGAGTGACAGGTAGATAGTGGGTGACTGAGGCAGGGGTGACGGAGATAGTGGGCGACTAAAGTAGGGGTGATCGGGAGATAGTGGGTGACTGGTGAGGCAGGGGTGACAGGGAGATAGTGGGTGACTGGTAAGGCTGGGGTGACAGGGAGATAGTGGGTGACTGGTAAGGCAGGGGTGACAGGGAGACAGTCGGTGACTGAGACAGGGGTGACAGGGAGATAGTGGGTGACTTAGGCAGGGGTGACAGGGAGATAGTGGGTGACTGAGGCAGGGGTGACAGGGAGATAGTGGGTGACTGGTGAGGCAGGGGTGAAAGGGAGATAGTGGGTGACTGAGGCAGGGGTGACAGGGAGACAGTGGGTGACTGAGACAGGGGTTACAGGGAGATAGTGGGTGACAGATATAGAGTTGGTGACTGAGGCAGAGGTGACAGAGAGAAAGTGTGCTTGCAGAAAGATGGCAGCTGCAGCGTGCGACCCTGTGCCAGTGGTTTCCCTCCCTGGCTCCCCACTCACCTCACCCTGTGATCCAGTCTCTCTCTTGGGGCAGTGCAGCAGGGGTGCGAGCACACCTCGGGAGGAGATGAGAAGGCAGCGGCAGCACCCTCCACATATGGTACTCTCCGCGATATAACGGTCGGCCCGGCCCTGTATATACACACACATAGAAAAAGACACACACGTAGCAAAACACAGATACACACGTATGACAAAACACACTAACAGCTAAACACACATAGCAAAACAATTGTACACACACACACACATATAGCAAAATACGACACAGCTAAACACACACACTCTGGTACTTACATACTTTACCTCTACTGGCTGGCTCTCTGGTTCCGAGAAGGCTCTTCACAACTGACAGCAGCAGCAGTGCGTTGCCGAGTTGAAGGGTGCTGCCACTGTCTTCTCATCCCGACTGCCACCTCTCACTCATACACTCTCTGGTCTCTCTCATATTACTTCACATCTCTCCTTTCTCTAATTCTTGCTCTTTTACACACATACTATCTCGTTTTATTTCTGCCACACACACACTATCTCATTCTGTTTCATTCTGTCTCTCATACTGTACACCCCTACACTGCCGCTGTCATACATCCATATATCCGTACACTGCCACTCTCATACATCCACACGCTGCCGCTCTCATACATCCACACGCTGACACACTCATACATCCTGCACGCTGACGCACTCATACATCCTGCACGCTGACGCACTTATACATCCGCACACTGACGAACACTGCCGCTCTCATACATCCACACACTGCCGCTCTCATACATCCGCACACTGACGCACTCACACATCCGCACCCTGACACACTCATACATCCGCACACTGACGCACTCACACATCCGCACACTGCCGCTCTCATACATCCACACACTGACGCACTCACACATCCGCACACTGACGCACTCACACATCCGCACTCACACATCCGCACACTGGCGCACTCACACATCCGCACACTGGCGCACTCACACATCCGCACACTGGCGCACTCACACATCCGCACACTGACGCACTCATACATCCGCACGTGTATGTATAGATAAAGGTGTGTGTACGTCCAAGGGGCCAGCGTATGTATGTATAGATGCAGGTGAATGTACATCGGTGTACATCCAGGTGTCAGCATGTGTATGTATAGATGCAGGTGTGGGTACGTCGGTGTACGTCCAGGTGTCAGCGCGTGTATGTATAGATGTCGGTGTACGTCCAGGTGTCAGCATGTGTATGTATAGATGCAGGTGTAGGTATGTCGGTGTACGCACAGGTGTCAGCGCGTGTATGTATAGATGCAGGTGTGTGTACGTCAGTGTATGTCCATGTGTTAGCATTTGTATGTATAGATGCTGGTGTGGGTACATTGGTGTACGTCCAGGTGTCAGCATGTGTATGTATAGATGCAGGTGTGGGTACGTCGGTGTACGTCCAGGTGTCAGCGCGTGTATGTATAGATGCAGGTGTGTGTACGTCGGTGTACGTCCAGGTGTCAGCATGTGTATGTATAGATGCAGGTGTAGGAATGTCGGTGTACGCACAAGTGTCAGCGCGTGTATGTATAGATGCAGGTGTGTGTACGTCAGTGTATGTCCATGTGTTAGCATTTGTATGTATAGATGCTGGTGTGGGTACATTGGTGTACGTCCAGGTGTCAGCATGTGCATGTATAGATGCAGGTGTGGGTATGTCGGTGTACGTATAGGGGTCAGCGTGTTTATGTATAGATGTTGATGTGTGTATGTGAGTGTACGTACAGATATAGGTGTGTGTGTGTGTGTGTGTATGTATATGTATAGAGGTAGGTGTGATACATACATATAACACATACATGATAGATACATACTATCATGCACACACGATAGATAGATTGATACATATAACACATACATACATACATACATGATAGATAGATAGATACATATATACATACACACACGATACATATACGTACATATATCACACACACATATATGATACATACATACATATATCATACACACATATATGATACATACATACATATATCATACACATACATACATGATGCATACATATATTACACACACATACATGATACATACATGAGATAGACCTGGGCTGGTGATGAGGCCCGGGCCCCCTGCTGATGTTGCGTTGAGGAAGGCAGTGACCAGCTCCCAGCAGTATGGCCACAGTGTTCCAGGGCTGAGGCCAGTCGGTGAGAGCGCCGCGCAGCCCGGGAGAAAGACGGCTGAGGAGCTACATCTGGAAGATCCCCAGGGAGGGAGAGTGCCACCTGCCCCATCCTGCGCCACACACTCCGCAGGCCCACACATGGGGAGGGAGGTCACTGGCCACCGCACACCCGCCCTGCCACTGAAGCCCCGCTGCTGTCCCCGTCAGCGCTCTCCAGCGTGTGTCTGCCGCCGCGTCCACCCATTCATTCCAGCTGCTGCCTCGGAGCCTATTATAGACCACACTCAGACCACACAAGCAGCGGGGCCGGGGTGCCGTCTATACACAGTCCCCGGGTCTGGACACACGGTGCAGGGGTAGAGCGCAGGGAGATGAGGAGCTGATGGGAGCACACGGGATGGGGTGGGGGCGGAGAGCGAAGGGTGCCTGGAGTATGAATGAGCCGCCAGAGCCACCCACTCACTGTCCCCTCAGTACCTCAAAGCTGGCCAGCCGGAATTCTATGGAGGAGACCTGCAGGAGGTTCTGGCCGCAGCAGTTCGTATTGCTTCACAGTCGGCGATATTTGTACACCCATTTGAAGCCTCTCTGAGTATACCCCCTGCTGGCGGCCACTGCGCAGGTGCAACAATTAGAAATGCCCTATCTTCAAAATGGGGCATATTTTACTAAATTAAAAAAAACTGTACTTTCTGGAAAACCTTAACCACAAAAGGCACTACACTGGGACATGCTCTATCTAATAAGACAAACCCCAAGTCTTGATTCTTCCTCTACCCTGAGATATGCCTTCCCATAAAATCTCCTCATACACTACATGGGAAAACCATCCTAAAAAGCCATACAGGAAGTATCAGACAAAAACTGACAGTTGAAACTTAACGTTACTTCCAATTCTCCATTTTTTATTATTTTGCCCTGAATTTGGCATGCAGCAGCGGGTGACGATTCTACGCGTCCATGCCAAATTTCAGCTCAGTAAGTCCAATCACTTTTGAGGTGTAGCCCCTCAAACACCATGCCCCCATCTCAGAAGTTCCCTATGGGAGAATTCGGTTTGTTCGATTCAGCCTTAATATAAGGGCACGACCATGCCCTTATAATATATTAGAGATGTGTGGCGGACACTTTTCGGGTTTTGTGTTTTGGTTGTGGATCTGAATCTCCATTTGTGTTTGAGATCTGGATTGGTTTTGGCAAAACCACGATTTCGCGTTTATGGCTTTGGTTTTGGATCTGGATTTTTATTTTATTTTTGAACATTAAAAAAGCTAAAATCACAGAATTTGAGGGTAATTTTAATCCTACAGTATTATTAACCTCAATAACATTAATTCCACTCATGGATGACTAAGCTAAGCGACACAAGTGGGTGGCACAAACACATGGCCCATCTAGGAGTGGCACTACAGTGACAGACAGGATGGCAGTTTTACAAACTAGGCCCCAAAGAGCACATAATGCAAAGAAAAAAAAGAGGTGCAAGATGGAATTGTCCTTGGGCCCTCCCACCCACCCTTATGTTGTATAAACAGGACATGCACACTTTAACAAACCAATAATTTCAGCGACAGGGTCTGCCACACAAATGTGGCTGAAATGATTGGTCTGTGTGGGCCCCCACCAAAAAAGAAGCAATTAATCTCTCCTTGCACAAACTGGCTTGACAGTGGCAAGATTTGGTCCTCATCCTCAGATTCCCCTACCCCCTTCCGTGTTTACATCCTCATCCTCACAGAGTATTAATTTGTCCCCACTGGAATCCACCATCAAAGGTCCCTGAGTACTTTCTGGAAGCAATTGCTGGTAAAGGTCTTCCTGGAGGAAATTATAATTCATTTTAATGAACATGGGCCCTCATTCCGAGTTTTTCGCTCGGTATTTTTCATCGCATCGCAGTGAAAATCCGCTTAGTACGCATGCGCAATGTTCGCACTGCGACTGCGCCAAGTAACTTTACTATGAAGAAAGTAATTTTACTCACGGCTTTTTCTTCGCTCCGGCGATCGTAATGTGATTGACAGGAAATGGGTGTTACCGGGCGGAAACACGGCGTTTCAGGGGCGTGTGGCTGAAAACGCTACCGTTTCCGGGAAAAACGCAGGAGTGGCCGGGGAAACGGTGGGAGTGCCTGGGCGAACGCTGGGTGTGTTTGTGACGTCAACCAGGAACGACAAGCACTGAACTGATCGCACAGGCAGAGTAAGTCTGGAGCTACTCTGAAACTGCTAAGTAGTTAGTAATCGCAATATTGCGAATACATCGGTCGCAATTTTAAGAAGCTAAGATTCACTCCCAGTAGGCGGCGGCTTAGCGTGTGTAACTCTGCTAAATTCGCCTTGCGACCGATCAACTCGGAATGAGGGCCATCATCTTCTCCACATTTTGTGGAAGTAACTTCCTACGCCGATCGCTGACAAGGTTACCGGCTGCACTAAACACTCTTTCAGAATACACACTGGAGGGGGGAGCAACTTAGGTAAAATAAAGTCAGTTTATGCAAGGGCCTCCAAATTGCCTCTTTGTCCTGCCAGTATACATACGGACTGTCTGACATGCCTACTTGGATGCTGTCACCGATATAATCCTTCACCATTCTTTCAATGGTGACAGCATCATATGCAGTGACAGTAGACATGTCAGTAATTGTTGGCAGCTCCTTCAGTCTGGATCAGGGTGGTCATTCCGAGTTGTTCGCTCGCTAGCTGCTTTTAGCAGCCGTGCAAACGCTAAGCCGCCACCCTCTGGGAGTGTATTTTATCTTAGCAGTAGTGCGAACAAAAGGATCGCAGAGTGGCTATAAAATAATTTTGTGCAGTTTCAGAGTAGCTCCAGACCTACTCCTAGCTTGTGATCACTTCAGACTATTCAGTTCCTGTTTTGACGTCACGAACACGCCCTGCGTTCGGTCAGCCACGCCCCGTTTCCCCAGCCACGACTGCGTTTTATCTGGCAAGCCTGCGTTTTTCCGCACACTCCCTGAAAACGGTCAGTTGACACCCAGAAACGCCCACTTCCTGTCAATCACTCTGCAGCCAGCAGTGCGACTGAAAAGC
This sequence comes from Pseudophryne corroboree, assembly GCF_028390025.1. Classification (NCBI taxonomy): domain Eukaryota; kingdom Metazoa; phylum Chordata; class Amphibia; order Anura; family Myobatrachidae; genus Pseudophryne; species Pseudophryne corroboree. The sequence continues at coordinate 553,847,329 of NC_086449.1, read as the reverse complement.
TTCACTAGACCTTGTGTGAAACTCCATCGTTCATTGTAATAGTACAACGTGCGTGCGCATTGCACTGCATACGCAGAAGTGCCGTTTTTTGCCTTATCGCTGCGCTGCAACCGAAATCTGCTAGCGAACAACTCGGAATGACCCCCCAGATGTCAACACTTGCTCCAGACTGCCCTGCATCACCACCAGCGGGTGGACTAGGAAATGTTATTATTTTCCTTGCAGCCCCAGTTGCAGGAGAAAATGAAGAAGGAGCTGTTGACAGGTTACATTGCGCTTGAGTTGACAATTTTCTCACCAGCAGGTATTTACACCTCTGCAGACTTGTGTCCGCCAGAAAGAGAGCTACAATGTAGGCTTTAAATTTAGGATCGTGCACGGTGACCAAAATGTAGTGCTCTGATTTCAACAGATTGACCAACCTTGAATGAAGGGCTCCATCCACAAGTCCTACATACTTAGTGGAATCGCTCCGTCTTAGCTCCTCCTTTAATTTCTCTAGCTGCTTCTGCAAAAGCCTGATGAGAGGAATGACCTGACTCAAGCTTGCAGTGTCTGAACTAACTTCACGTGATTTTGAAGTTTTGGAGAACCTTGCACAACATGGAAATCATTCTCCACTGCACTTGAGTCAGGTGCATTCCCCCTCCTTTACCTATATCATAGGTGGATGTTTAGGCTTGAATGGTCTTTTGCTGCTCCTCCATCCTCTGAAGCATATAGAGTGCTGAATTCCACCTCATTAAGACCTCTTGCTTCAGGTGATTGCAGGGCAGGTTCAGGAGTGTTTGCTGGTGCTCCAGTCTTCAGCACGCAGTTGCTGAATATAAAAAGTGGCCCGATATTTTGCAGGCCACTGACAGCATCTCCTGCATGCCCCTGTCGTTTTTTTTTTAATTCTGCACCACCAAATTAATTGTATGTGCAAAACATGGGACGTGCTGGAATTTGCCCAGATGTAATGCACGCACAATATTGGTGGCATTGTCAGATATTACGAATCCCCAGGAGAGTCTAAGTGGGGTAAGCCATTGTGCGATGATGTCCCTCAGTTTCTGTAAGAGGTTGTCAGTGGTGTGCTTCTTACAGAAACCGGCGATACACAGTGTACTTGGCATTTGGGAGATGTTGCTGCTGGTGCCACTGCTGTTGTTGCTGCGGAAGGCAATACATCTACCAAGTGGGCTGTCACAGTCATGTAGTCCTTAGTTTACCCTGCTCCACATGTCCACATGTCCGTGGTTAAGTGGACAGTGGGTACAACTGCATTTTTCAGAACACTGAGGACACTTTTCTTAATGTCCCTGTAGAGTCCGGGAATCGCTTGCCTAGTAAAGAGGAATCTAGACCGGATTTGGGACCAGGGACACAGTACGTCCATTAACTGTCTAAATCACACTGCACTAATTGCGGACACCGGATGCACGTCTAACACCAGCATAGTTGTTATGGCCTCAGTAATCCACTTTGCAACAGGGTGACTGCTGTCATATTTCATCTTCCTCGCAAAGGATTGTTGGACAGTCAATTGCTTAATTGAAGTAGTACAAGTGGTCTTCCTATTTCCTCTCTGGAATGACGATCGACTCCCAGCAGCAACAACAGCAGTAGCAGCAGAAGTAGGTATACTATTCAAAGATCCTCTGGAGAAATCCCGGATAGGAGAGGACTCGTCAGTCATGCCAGTGACATGGCCTGCAGGACTACTTATCTTCCTGAATGAGGAGGAAATTGACATTGAGGGAGTTGGTGTGGATTGCAGGAGCTTGGGTACAACAGTAAGAAGGGATTTACTTGTCAGTGGACTGCTTACACTATTACCCAAAGTTTCTGAACTTGACAATGACTTATGAATGCGCTGCAGGTGACGTATAAGGGAGGATGTTCCTAGGTGGTTAACATCCTTACCCCTACTTATTATGGATTGACAAAGGCAACACATGGCTTGACATCTGTTGTCCAGATTTGAGGAGAAATTATTCCACACCAAAGAGGTGGCTTTTTTTGTATTTTGCCCAGGCATGACAATGGTCTTTTCCATCCCATGGACAACAACTGTCTCCACTGGTGCCTTATTCAAACAAACCACATCACCATCAGAATCCTCATCGTCAACTTCATCCTCAGCGCCAGCTTCACCAATATCCTCCTCATCCTGGTGTACTTCTACAGTGACATCCTCAATCTCAGTAATCTCATCCTCAAAATCAGTAGTCTGAGCATTTAGTAACATCTTTATGCTAATAACATACAACTCGGCACCTCCTTCAGGTTTACCTGAGAAAGCTTTATGAAAGTTCCTCATATTAATAGAGGCATGTATTAAAAGAATTATAGATCTCCTCAGAATAATTTATACATTATGCAATCCTATCCTTAGAATAGTAATCTCCATGCAGTTTCAGTGGCCTGACACATTTAACGTTGAGAAAACAAACTTACATCTTCTGTTTGACTTTGTTCCTCTTATACAAATGCACATTTTAAAAAGGATTTGCCACCTGCTTGTCACTGTTCCACCGATATCCACTTCTGATTAGCTGTTTTGTCAGTCTACAAATCCGTAATGGTTTGATGTCTGGTGCTATATATAAATACATATTAAAGTTAGAATAGATATTTTTTTATTTAAATGTTTTTAATTAAAGTCATGAAACATTACATGTTATAAACAATACAATCATGCCATAATCATAGCTTGGATGTAGCATTGCAATGAACAAAGGAAAGTACCACGTATTCAAAAGAACAACATTATAGTGTAACATACTGGGGGAAATTCAGCTGTGCCGTGCACCCCCCACTGGGCATCTATATCAATGGGCGTCTATCGGAGCTATTCAATTGTTGCACCGATCAGACGCACATTGCCAGTTAAGGCGCCTGTCAGCTTTGCTCGGATAAGCCCATCTAAAAAGCCTGAATGGGCAGCCAAAGTCCGGATTTGGGCGCTATGGGCACCCAAACTTTAGACTTTTTAACATATTTTTCTTGCACCTCTGGATGCTGCGAGAATTTTTTTTACTGCCATGACTAATTGGCATCGGAGCAACAATTAAATGGCTCTAATAGACACCCATTGCTAAAAATACCCAGCAAGGGGCATGCCTCACACTTGAATTCCCTCCTTTGTAAGATAAATAAACAAAATCGTACCACAGTTTTATCAGTCTTCAAGGTCTTGACAAATTAGCAATTTCAATAGTAACAGAAAGAATAGAAAAAAAGGTGGAAAAATACAGGGGGGAATGGAAGAAAAACAAAAGTGGGTAAAGTAAAGGGAGATAAGAGATGAGTGATGCTTGCCCAGGCCAAACTCAACGACTGCCTATATAGTGTAGGTAATTGGGGGTGGGTAGAGGGGCCTTGTAAGAGCATTCCAGTTTCATGCCATAGTGTTGATTTAAAGCAATGTTTTATTTGCCTTTTAAGATCAATGTTCAAAGTCTCTATAAAGCTTTCCCAAATTGAAAAAAAAAAATTCTGTTTTCTTTGTTATATGAAGAGAGGATTCAACCCAATCCATTTAAAGACATAAAATAGTTTCTTTTTAAACTTAGTCAATAAAAGAGGGGTAGGATCAATCCACTGTTGGAGAATTTTTGTTTAGCTACAGCTAAAAGAATCAATAGTAATTTTCTGCAACCCTCAGAAACTCTAGTAGTTACCGGGAGATATCCTAACGCAGATTGTTAAATAGCTTTCCAAAATTTCCTAATAAAACTACAGTCCCATAATCAATAATATATAGGCACATTTCGGACATGAAGAAGAAATTGTGATGCCAATAAGGTGTTACGATTGGGGGAGAGGTAACCTCTATAAAACATATCTCTATAAGTAGTATCAGAGATTGCTCAGAGGGTATATTAGAGTGTGCAAAATGTCAGCCTCCGTTAGAGCCAGAAAGTGGGTCTGCCACTTAGTAATGCCTGTACTGAATGTTCTCGTAAAGTAAGGAATTCTCAATATGTGATAAAAAAAAAAGCTATAGCTCTACTTGAATATCCAGCAGACAGTATCTAATTGATTATCCTAATCTATGGGAGACAGGAAAAAACATGACTTTCCTTGTATAGTGTTGTGCCTGACTCTCCCAGCCCTCTTAAAGGCTAGGTAAGTCTCCCGACATTTGTGTCCCCCTGAACCGGGCGAGTAAAGTGGGTGGTCCGGGTGGTCGATGACATGATTCTTGCTGAATCATATCATCATAGAAAAGCCCCCACCCGCTGTATAATGCTGGTAATCTTGGCACCGCCCCTCATCTTCACCCCGCCTCCTGTGGCACATCATCGCCCCCGCACCACTCCCCCTTGCTGAGCTGACTTGTCTACTCTCTCCCGCAGAGAGCAGCCAGGAAGTTGGCAAGTATACTATAACAGTATATTTGTGGACAGCACACTGTTGTCATCTTGAGCCTTATTATTTGAGGTACCGTACTTAAGATGTTGGAATTTACAACACCCACTTTAAATACAGTAGCACGTACAGTATTAATGTGTCACACAACCAACATTCATATACTATAAAATAGCCATTGCATGAGCAGCTCATGTAGAACTTTGGCAATCATCATAGAGGCACCTTATTCCAAGTGTCCTGAAAATTACATGTAACGGAACAATACAAATTTACACTAATATGTGTCTGTAGAAATTACCTTTCTGGCGTCAGGGTAGTGGGAAGACATAAGGTGATGTCATGAAGTGGGAGACAGGGAGAAGCAGAGGGTGATAGAGGTAGATATAGAGGCAGAGAGGGTTATGGGGTGGCAGAGGATGATATAGTTGGCAGGGTAGAGGCACACAATCCAGCCCTTACTATGGTGATGTATGTGTCCCCTGCACTCACTGATGCAGCCGCGACAGGCATGGGACAATTAGGTTCTGGCTGTCTCTATCCTGTGGTCCCGCAGCCTTCTCAGAGCAAGAACGCTGAAAATAGTAGTAATCACAGCATTCTGCTGTAGTGCTGTCATCGTTCTTGCTGCCTGTTGACAACTTGCCTGGCTCCACCCCTAACTCTGACATCACAGGTGCTTTCTCACCACAGCAGCTCCCCACCAGCTTCCCCCTTGCCCCTGTGCCTGCAGAAATTGACAGGGACGTCTGGCAGATAAGAGGAAACAGATTTCAATTGTGGGCTGTGGTACCATTGGGCCCCATCATTCCGCCACTGCTACTGGAGATAATATAAGCAGATGCCGGTTTTCAGCTGCAGAAGCCGGTCACAACAGAACCAGTAGGAGGATGGATAATGCTCTTCATACTGTAGTTTCTGTCACTTCTGCTTGCTGGATCCAATCAGTGGCTGCTACCATGGTTGACAGGCCACTGGTTGGTGAGAGACAGTCATTCTCGGCCAACCAGTGGCCTGTTACCATGACAGTGCCCACTGATTGGATCCAACAAGCAGAAGTGAGACATGCAGCATCCGAACCAAAACACTACAAGATCTGACATTGGTAAGAGCTTGCTTTGCCTCATTTTCATATCAGAGCCTGGCGGAAAGACCCAAGCCAGGGCCTACATTCAGGTGTGTTTGGTTTCCATGAAACCGAACCCACTCATCTCTGCTAAAAAAAAAAAGTATACCCAAAGGATTTTATCAAAGGCCTTCTTAGCAACAGTAGGCAATTGTTAATTTTACAGACACCGCTTTAAAAAAATCAATAGAAACATTTTCACTGTAATTTGTTACCTGCACAGGTCAGCAAGCCACCATGTTAAGTGGGCCAATATATATAAGTACCATAGGATGTGTTCCAAATACTGTGCATATGGATATTTGTGAAACATTAATATACTCATTTGTCAGGATCCATCACGGATCTGATCTCAAAATTATGGTATTATTTGAATGACATCATAAAACAATTGTAGTCTGTTGGCCTAGAAGTGACTTGATTTTGTGTATCAAAATGGCTATTATGCGGTGTCCTGTATGTGACCTGGTGGGGAGATAGTTTATGCTCTTCTTTGGAGTCAGGGAACAAGATAACAATCTTGTAATAGTCTTAAAAGGTTGTGTGCTAAAGCTTAATCCTTCACTACCCAAATAATCAGATCATTCAGACCAGGTCAATAAGTGTAAACCCTGATAACATCACCTCTAAAAGGACTTTTGTACAATCTAGGCTATCCCAACCCCCTATCTATTGGGAGACAATTACTTGGAAGTGAGTGACCGATTCATTATATGTCCAGCAACAAGAGAGTTAAATCCCAGGAGTGGTGGCTTGGAGTAACTGACATCTGGAATAAGTATGAGGTCCACTCAACACAAGATGTTCACTACCTGGAAAGAAGTTATATATGACCCACGGCAAGAAACCAGTTAACTTACGTAAGTTGTTTATTTTATCTTTTTTGTGTCTATGTAGTGTTATCACCGTGATTTTATATATCACCGCAATATTGCTGTACCACTAGGTAGATGAGTTTCCTGCAAAGAGTACCTTTTCTTCTTGCATATACTCATATACTCTCTAAGATGCACCTCCACTAAACATATATTCATACACATACCTTACAAAGTATCTATGGTAGTTAATTATTAGTGGATTTACCAACCATTCCCTCCCATTTGAAACCAAGATGTTTAGACACCAGTGCTTCAGTACCCCCATTCCCTCCACCCCCTAAACTCACTCTTACATGAGCAACTTTGTATCTTGTTTACTTGTTTTTTCCCTTTAATTTCTGAAACCAATGCATTATAATCTGTTGTCTATATTTTGTAATATTCTTTTTCTGTAATCAAAAACCTTGGAAATATTTTTTCAGATTCAGATATTCATTAATCTAGCGTATTCTCCATGTCTGTTGTCAAACTCACGAGCCTGTGAGGTCAAAAACTATGTACCTATATGTGAGTGTGGAATATTAATATTTGTGAGAAGAAACAAAAGACTCTCTTAACTTCTTTGGTGTTAGCATAAGTATTTTGAATTTATCCTGAGTGACCTAAGTGCACACCCATCATATCCCAGCTGTCTTAGATTGCGGTATCTGAGGACAAGCTGAATATCGTGACATCGTTCATCAGTTCCTACATGACATTACTATACGCCAACTCCACATGACATTAATATATCCACCTGGTAACTTCAATATACACCCAGCTACCAACAGAGGGACCATGTTGCATCATAGGCGATCTGGCCCTGCATCTTGGAGAAAATGTTTTTATGCCTTTTTCCTTAATAGGCATCTATTATATTTTTAGATGTGTTCTAATTGATTCCATCCACAGGACCAATACAAGGATTTTGGGCACTCTAAACAAAACGTCAACCTACTGCCCCTCTAAACCTCATTACCTAATGCTCACCTCCTCCTAGCTAAGGCTGTGTGTTAGATGCACTGCTAACCAAGCTAGTTTCCTTTTTGTAGAAAAATTAAATGTTTCCAAAAGTTAAGATTCTACTAGTGGCATATGACCTGATCATGTATGGCCATAGGGCCCTCCTGATTGCCTCTATACCATCATCATTGGGGATGATGAATAGAGATCCTACATCAATGGACAGTACACATTTAGGCACTATATAAATAAGTAGTGATGAGTGGGTTCGGTTTTACTCGGTTCTCAAAACGGCATCTTATTGGCTATCCAAAACACGTGACATCCGTGAGTTCGGTTTTACTCGGTTAACTCGGTTCTCAAAACGCCATCTTATTGGCTATCCAAAACACGTGACATCCGTGAGCCAATAAGATGCCGTTTTGAGAACCGAGTAGAACCAAGTAAAACCGAACCCGCTCATCACTATAAATAAGTTGTAGTTTTCTCAAGAAATCACCAAAGGCCTGTAAGAATTTATTAATAAATTGGGCTAATCGATCATCCTGCTGGTTTCATTATGGATTTTTGAATTTTGGGGACCATATATAGAATAGAACAGCAAGTGTGTTAGACTTTAAGACAATCACCAAGATTTGAACCTATCCAATTACTGAATACTCCTTTTACTATAATACGATCAACTTTGTTTTTTTTTACATTTATGATCAAGTCTTCTATAGGGCATAACATCAGACAACTGTTTACTAATTTCCTCATGATAATCTTTCAGACAGTGGCGGAACTTATAAGTGGTGGGCCCAGATGCAAAAGGATGAAAGGGAGAGGCAGTCAGTGGGTGATGGGGAGAGGGTGACAGGGAGAGAGCAACACCAGGGAGAGGGCAACACCAGGGAGAGGAAGTGGGTGACAGGGAGAGAGTGCAGAGAAGCAGTGGGTAATTGAGAGGCAGAGGGTGACATCAAGGGGGAGGCAGTGGGTGATGGGGAGGGGATGACAGTAAGAGGCAGTGAGTCATAGGGAGAGGGTGACGGGCAGTGGACAACAGGGAAAGGGTGACTGGCAACAGGTGATGGAGGGAGGCAATGAGTGATGCCAGGCAGAGAGTGACTGGCAGTGGGTGACAATCGAGATGGTGATGGAGAGCAGTAGTGGGTTACGCTAGGGAGAGACAGTGGGTGACACCACAGAGAGGGCGTTTGTGATGGAAGCAGTGGGTGACGAAGAGAGGTAGTGGGTGGGGTGACATGCAGTGGCTGATAGGGAGAGGGTGAAAGAGAGGCAGTGGGTAACATCAGGGAGAGGGTGACAGAGAGTCAGTGGGTGATGCCAGGGAGAGGATGACACCCAGCAGGTGACACTAGGGAGAGGGTGACAGAGAGGCAGTGGATGACGCTAGGGGTATGGCTGACACCGGGGAAAGGGTGGGAGGGAGATGCAGTAGGTGACACCAGGGAGAGGGTGACAAATAGTGGGTGACAGAAAGGCACTGGGTGACGCTAGGGGTATGGGTGACACCAGGGAGAGGGTGACAGAGAGAGGCAGTGGATGACACCAAGGAGATGGTGACAGGAAGCAGGTGACGGAGTGGGTTAAACCAGGGAAAGGGTAACATGCAGCTTGTAACTCCAGGGAAAGGGTGACAGAGAGGCAGTGGGTGATTTTAGGGGTATGTGTGATGCCAGTGAGAGGGTGGCAGGGAGAAAGAGGCAGTGGGTGACACCAGGGAGAGGGTGACAGGCAGCGGGTGGCTAAAATATTATAAATACATTACCTGGCCCAGATCTGCAGCACGCACCTCCATGGGCATTACTCCGGGGACTGTCACCAGATGGTGATCCTCTGCTCCGGCAGAAAGGGCAGCAAAGCAAGGCATCAGAGATTAAGCTGGAGTTACAACTATACGCCGGGGACGAGACTTGATCATGGCTCCTCCTCTACTTCCTTCCGGACTCATGGTCACTGCGTACAGACAGCAGCTCAGTTCAGTCCCTGCTGATCTGCTCACTAATTACAGAGGGACAGGCACTGACAGCTGGCGGCTCAGAGCAGCGACCGACTGCGGGTGGCAGTGGCACATAATGATCAGTTTGACTCATTCTAATGCTTCGGGTCCCTTCACTGCGCTGGGCCTCAGTGCAATGCACCGCCTGCACCAACGCAAGTCCTTCAGATACTGAAGGACTATAGCTTCACCCTTATCAATGGAGCCATAACTACGATGAATAATTCCTTATCACTCTGCAAGAATCTAATTGCCTGCCTCTCTGACCAACTGACCTGCATAATACTACTTGTGTACATTAGTTTGCTCTTGATCAGTGACATGTAAATAGGTTTTGCTACTGGTGTTCACAGAGGAGGGTGGTTCTCATTTGTTTATTTCAGAGAAAATTTGAGAAAACTCAAAGAATTTAATTGTATTGTAATGTTCAACTTTCCGGTTGAAGTTATAGCTTTGATTCAGGGAAAGAAAGAAATTACACTTATTGAATAAAGAACATTCCCCAGGGGTTAATACTGTACACGGGAAGACAATTTAAAACGGGTGTAGTACTGGTGACCGGCGGTCTCCTGACCGCCGGTCACCTTACCGACGCCGGGGTCCCGGCAGCATACCGACGCCGGGATCCCGGCGGGGAGGGGCGAGTGCAGCAAGCCCCTTGCGGGCTCGCTGCGCTCGCCACGCTGCGGGCTCGGTGGCGACCTGTGGTTGCCACGGGTTCTATTCCCACTCTATGGGTGTCGTGGACACCCACGAGTGGAAATAGTCCCTGTTGGTCGGCATGCCGACCATCGGGATAGTGAGCCGTCGGGCTCACAGAGGAGGTCATGTGACTGTCGGTCAGCTGACCGGCGGTCACATGAATACCACCCTTTAAAACATGTATCTGTATTCTACTTGAATTCATTTCCCCTGGAGTGTATTCTTGGTATTCCTAGTGGTCTGTTTTTGTAAGGGTAGTAACACTTAAAAAGGACCACTGTGCAAAAAACTGTCAAATGACTCGGTTTCTGAAGTGGATTGAGAAGAATTAGAATCTAATGTAAACATGGCTCTCTGGCATTGACCCCTAGAAAACTCTCAAGCAAGAATTTGTTCCTTAAACCATCAATATGCTAGGTGGTTTATATTCATTATTGACTGTTTATTTGCCTCATTTGAATGCCACCAAATTTTGGTGTGTGTATATATGTGTGTGTATATATGCCTGATCTGCATTTAAATGTCTGTATCACATGACCTCCACCACACAATCCTGCCACGTGTCATGAAAAAGGTCTGGTCCATTGGACTGAAATGTTGACCCTATCCCTATGATTTGTTGGTAGTATATGACTTCACAATAAAAATGCCTTTTAAAATTTGGTGACTGGAATCACTGGCCCTGTCCATTCTGCATGTAAACCACTTCATGCTGACCATAACTTCAGTGACACTGAGGTGCATGGCCGAATACAAAAATCAGTGAGCCATTAAATAGGTGTTTTCTATGTGCTATTACCCTGTATGTCCTACAAAAGTTACTACATGTCTGCTTATAAGGTGCAGTCTAGTTGACTTTAAAAGAATAGTTCACCTCTGTGGATAATATGATATTGTAGTAACAGTTTAATATCATAGTATGTATTGGACCCTCAAACTGGAAGCAGGTATTTTATGTTATGCAAAGAGGTAATGAGTTCCATTAATTATTACAGCTTGCATGAAATATTCTTATAATTACTGCTACTTTACCATCTCCCATAGAAAGACTATAAACCCTGTATACACGATGGCTTATAAACAACATAGAAATCTCATCCAGTTTCTGAACATTGCATGCTATCTATCACAAGGAACAGTTGATGTATATTTTCTATAGACAACCCAGCAGTTTCATTATTACAATTCATGACACAGTTATACATGCAATGACAAGGTTATGTAATTACTGAATTACTCTCACTGTATGAACTGAAACCTTATCTGCAGAGATAGACGGCAAAGCTCCAGTCCTCTACCATTCAGTAAATCATGCAAACCTGTCCAAACAGAAATGTGTTCTGGGAATGCTCTGTAACATCTTACAGACATCAGTTACTTTACAGTAACAACCGCCATCCAGGTCCATGAACCATATGCAGCATTTTTCCTTTAGAGGTAAATATTGAATCATTCTAAATGCAATGTTTTCATCTTTTAATTAACAAAGAAAATCTATCACCATATATAATAAATTAGTTATTCAGAAAATGTGCAAGAAAATTCAGGAATGTTACAGAATTCATTATAGGTGTTCCCGATGCGGAACACTAAAATAAGATTTTACTCACCGGTAAATCTATTTCTCGTAGTCCGTAGTGGATGCTGGGAACTCCGAAAGGACCATGGGGAATAGCGGCTCCGCAGGAGACTGGGCACAACTAAAGAAAGCTTTTAGGTCACCTGGTGTGCACTGGCTCCTCCCACTATGACCCTCCTCCAAGCCTCAGTTAGGATACTGTGCCCGGACGAGCTGACATAATAAGGAAGGATTTTGAATCCCGGGTAAGACTCCTACCAGCCACACCAATCACACTGTACAACTCGTGATACTATACCCAGTTTAACAGTATGACAACAACTGAGCCTCTCAACAGATGGCTCAACAATAACCCTTTAGTTAACAATAACTATGTACAAGTATTGCAGACAATCCGCACTTGGGATGGGCGCCCAGCATCCACTACGGACTACGAGAAATAGATTTACCGGTGAGTAAAATCTTATTTTCTCTGACGTCCTAGTGGATGCTGGGAACTCCGAAAGGACCATGGGGATTATACCATAGCTCCCAAACGGGCGGGAGAGTGCGGATGACTCTGCAGCACCGAATGAGAGAACTCAAGGTCCTCCTCAGCCAGGGTATCAAATTTGTAGAATTTTGCAAACGTGTTTGCCCCTGACCAAGTAGCAGCTCGGCAAAGTTGTAAAGCCGAGACCCCTCGGGCAGCCGCCCAAGATGAGCCCACCTTCCTTGTGGAATGGGCTTTTACTGATTTAGGATGCGGCAGTCCAGCCGCAGAATGCGCCAGCTGAATTGTGCTACAAATCCAGCGAGCAATAGTCTGCTTAGAAGCAGGAGCACCCAGTTTGGTGGGTGCATACAGGATAAATAGCGAGTCAGTTTTCCTGACTCTAGCCGTCCTGGAAACATAAATTTTCAAGGCCCTGACTACGTCCAGTAACTTGGAATCCTCCAAGTCCCTAGTAGCCGCAGGCACCACAATAGGTTGGTTCAAGTGAAAAGCTGATACCACCTTAGGGAGAAACTGGGGACGAGTCCTCAATTCCGCCCTATCCATATGGAAAATCAGATAAGGGCTTTTACATGACAAAGCTGCCAATTCTGACACACGCCTGGCTGAAGCCAAGGCCAATAACATGACCACTTTCCATGTGAGATATTTTAGATCCACGGTTTTAAGTGGCTCAAACCAATGTGATTTTAAGAAACTCAACACCACGTTGAGATCCCAAGGTGCCACTGGAGGCACAAACGGGGGCTGAATATGCAGCACTCCTTTCACAAACGTCTGAACTTCAGGTAGTGAAGCTAGTTCTTTCTGGAAGAAAATCGACAGAGCCGAGATCTGTACCTTAATGGAGCCTAATTTCAGGCCCATAGTCACTCCTGCTTGTAGGAAATGCAGAAATCGACCTAGTTGAAATTCCTCTGTTGGGGCCTTTTTGCCCTCACACCAAGCAACATATTTCCGCCATATGCGGTGATAATGCTTTGCAGTTACATCTTTCCTGGCTTTAATCAGCGTAGGAATGACTTCCTCCGGAATGCCCTTTTCCTTCAGGATCCGGCGTTCAACCGCCATGCCGTCAAACGCAGCCGCGGTAAGTCTTGGAACAGACAGGGCCCCTGCTGCAGCAGGTCCTGTCTGAGCGGCAGAGGCCATGGGTCCTCTGAGATCATCTCTTGAAGTTCCGGGTACCACGCTCGTCTTGGCCAATCCGGAACCACGAGTATTGTACTTACTCCTCGTTTTCTTATTATTCTCAGTACCCTTGGTATGAGAGGCAGAGGAGGGAACACATAAACTGACTGGTACACCCACGGTGTCACTAGAGCGTCCACAGCTATCGCCTGAGGGTCCCTTGACCTGGCGCAATATCTCTCTAGTTTTTTGTTTAGGCGGGACGCCATCATGTCCACCTGTGGCCGTTCCCATCGATTTACAATCAGCGTGAAGACTTCTGGATGAAGTCCCCACTCTCCCGGGTGGAGGTCGTGCCTGCTGAGAAAGTCTGCTTCCCAGTTGTCCACTCCCGGAATGAACACTGCTGACAGTGCTAGTACGTGATTTTCCGCCCATCGGAGAATCCTTGTGGCTTCTGCCATTGCCATCCTGCTTCTTGTGCCGCCCTGTCGATTTACATGGGCGACTGCCGTGATGTTGTCTGACTGGATCAGTACCGGCTGGCAGGGGCGGATCCAGAAAAAAATTACAGGGGGGGCACCATAAGGGGCGTGGCTTTGTTGGAATGGGCGTGGCTTCGTTTGAATGGGCGTGGTATTGCAGGAAAAGACTACCTTATACCCCAGTTTTGCAACCTGCACGCCCAGACGTTGGCCACCACAGGAAAGAAAAATAATCCTGATTCATGCCCCTTACATTATTTGTCATTTTTCCTCCTTATAGTAATGCCCAGTATACATTATTCCACATACTGCAATGGCCCTTAGACATTATTCCACACACAATAATGCACATGACACAATATGCACACACTGTAATGCCCCAGACACATTATGCCACACACCGTAATGCCTGTGACACATTATGACAGGAATCGCAATGCCCGTTATACATTATGCTACACACTGCACTGCCCCTGATACATTATAGCACATACAATGTCTGTGACACATTATGCCACACACTGCAATGACCTTGGGACATTATACCACAATGCCCGTGATATAGTATACCATACACCGTAATGCCTGTGACACATACCACAATGCCCGTTATACCCTATGCCACACACCGCAATGCCCGTTATATATTATGCCACACTGCAATGACCCTGAGACATTATACCACATATCACAATGCCAGCGATATAGTATACCATACACCGTAATGCCTGTGACACATTATGACACACACCGCAATGTCCGTGATACATTATGCCACACACCGTAATGCCCATTACACATTAAGTCCTACAGTAAGGCTTCTAATTACTTTTCAAATACCTGCTCGTTGTCAGGGGTTTCATGCACTGGGTGTCATGCTCGTTGCCAGGGGTTTCATGCTCTTGGTTCCATGCACGGTGCCAGGGGTTTTCATGCTCAGGGTGTCATGCTCGTTGCCAGGGGTTTCATGCACTGGGTGTCATGCTCGTTGCCAGGGGTTTCATGCACTGGGTGTCATGCCCGTTGCCAGGGGTTTCATGCACTGGGTGTCATGCTCGTTGCTAGGAGGTAGTCCTTGTTGCTAGGGCTGTGCTCCCAGTGCCACATATGTCCCCAGTGCCAGATATTCCCCCACGGTGCCAGGTACTCACATGCCCCCAGTGCCAAATATAGCCCCCCCCCATGTGTGCCAGGTACACATATACCCCCAGTGCCAGATATTCCCCGACAGTGCCACATATGCCCCCAGTGCCAGATATCGCCCCCCCCCCCCAGTGCTATATATGCCCCCAGTGCCACATATGCCCCAGTGCCAGATATTCCCCCCCCAGTGCCACATATGCCCCCAGTGCCAGATATCCCCCCCCCCAGTGCCACATATGCCCCCAGTGCCAGATATTCCCCCCCCAGTGCCATATATGCCCCCAGTGCCAGATATTCCCCCCAGTGCCATATATGTCCCCAGTGCCAGATATTCTCCCCCCCCCTCCCTGCCAAATATGCCCCCAGTGCCAGATATTCCCTCCCCAGTGCCATATATGCCCCCAGTGCCAGATAATCCCCCCAGTGCCATATATGTCCCCAGTGCCAGATATTCTCCCCCCCCTCCCTGCCAAATATGCCCCCAGTGCGTCCTCCCCCCCCCCCCCCTTCCTCCGCCGCTGCCGCTGCTCCCCCCGCTCCCCTGCTGTTAGGAGGGACACGGAGGGCACAGTGCACGCCTCTCCTGTGTCCCTCCTGTGTCTCCGGCGGCCGCGGGTCACTGTAATAAAGGAAGTGCTCACGAACAGCACTTCCTTCATGAGACCAGCGGCCGCCGGAGACCCAGGAGAGGCGCGCACTGTGCCCTCCGTGTCCCTCCTAACAGCAGGGGAGGAAACGAGACCGCAGACTGACATGCGGACGCTCGTCCGCATGTCAGTCTGCACTAAAAATGACAGGGTGGGCACGTGCCTTGGTGCCCCCCCCCTAAATCCGCCACTGCCGGCTGGTGTAGAAGCAGGGATTTTGCCTGACTTAGGGCATTGTAAATGGCCCTTAGTTCCAGAATATTTATGTGTAGAGAAGTCTCCTGACTCGACCATAGTCCTTGGAAGTTTCTTCCCTGTGTGACTGCCCCCCAGCCTCGAAGGCTGGCATCCGTGGTCACCAGGACCCAGTCCTGTATGCCGAATCTGCGGCCCTCTAGAAGATGAGCACTCTGCAGCCACCACAGCAGAGACACCCTGGTTCTTGGAGACAGGGTTATTAGGCGATGCATCTGAAGATGCGATCCGGACCATTGGTCCAACAGGTCCCACTGAAAGATTCTGGCATGGAACCTGCCGAAAGGAATTGCTTCGTAAGAAGCCACCATCTTTCCCAGGACCCGCGTGCAGTGATGCACCGATACCTGTTTTGGTTTCAGGAGGTCTCTGACTAGAGATGACAGCTCCTTGGCTTTCTCCTCCGGGAGAAACACTTTTTTCTGGACTGTATCCAGAATCATACCCAGGAATAGTAGACGTGTCGTCGGAACCAGCTGTGATTTTGGAATATTCAGAATCCAACCGTGCTGGTGTAGCACCTCCTGAGATAGTGCTACTCCCACCAACAACTGCTCCTTGGACCTCGCCTTTATTAGGAGATCGTCCAAGTACGGGATAATTAAAACTCCCTTTCTTCGAAGGAGTATCATCATTTCCACCATTACCTTGGTAAACACCCTCGGTGCCGTGGAGAGTCCAAACGGCAGCGTCTGGAATTGGTAATGGCAATCCTGTACCACAAATCTGAGGTACTCCTGGTGAGGATAGTAAATGGGGACATGCAGGTAAGCATCCTTGATGTCCAGGGATACCATGTAATCCCCCTCGTCCAGGCTTGCAATAACCGCCCTGAGCGATTCCATCTTGAACTTGAATTTTTTTATGTATGTGTTCAAGGATTTCAAATTTAAAATGGGTCTCACCGAACCGTCCGGTTTCGGTACCACAAACAGTGTGGAATAGTAACCCCGTCTTTGTTGAAGTAGGGGCACCTTGATTATCACCTGCTGGGAATACAGCTTGTGAATTGCCGCTAGCACAGCCTCCCTGTCTGAAGGAGTAATCGGCAAGGCAGATTTTAGGAACCGGTGGGGTGGAGACGCCTCGAATTCCAGTTTGTACCCTTGAGATACTATTTGCAGGATCCAGGGATCCACCTGTGAGCGAGCCCACTGATCGCTGAAATTTTTGAGGCGGCCCCCCACCGTACCTGGCTCCGCCTGTGGAGCCCCACCGTCATGCGGCGGACTTGGAAGAAGCGGGGGAGGACTTTTGCTCCTGGGAACCTGCTGTTTGTTGCAGCCTTTTTCCCCTACCTCTGCCTCTGGACAGAAAGGACCCGCCTTTTCCACGCCTGTTTTTCTGAGTCCGAAAGGACTGTACCTGATAAAACGGCGCCTTTTTAGGCTGTGAGGGAACATGGGGTAAAAATGCTGACTTCCCAGCAGTTGCTGTGGAAACTAGGTCCGAGAGACCATCCCCAAATAACTCCTCACCCTTATAAGGCAAAACTTCCATGTGCCTTTTTGAATCTGCATCCCCTGTCCACTGGCGAGTCCATAAGCCTCTCCTAGCAGAAATGGACAATGCACTTATTTTAGATGCCAGCCGGCAGATCTCCCTCTGTGCATCTCTCATGTATAAGACTGAGTCTTTTATATGCTCTATGGTTAGCAGAATAGTGTCCCTGTCTAGGGTGTCAATATTTTCTGACAGGGAATCTGACCACGCAGCGGCAGCACTGCACATCCATGCTGACGCAATAGCTGGTCTAAGTATAATGCCTGAGTGTGTATATACAGACTTCAGGATCGCCTCCTGCTTTCTATCAGCAGGTTCCTTGAGGGCGGCCGTATCCGGAGACGGTAGTGCCACCTTTTTAGACAAACGTGTGAGCGCTTTATCCACCCTAGGGGGTGTCTCCCAACGTGACCTATCCTCTGGCGGGAAAGGGAACGCCATTAGTAACTTCTTAGAGATTACCAATCTTTTATCAGGGAAAGCCCACGCTTCTTCACACACTTCATTTAATTCTTCTGATGGGGGAAAAACTACGGGTAGTTTTTTCTCCCCAAACATAATACCCTTTTTAGTGGTACCTGGGTTTATATCAGAAATTTGTAACACCTCTTTCATTGCTTCAATCATGCAACGAATGGCCTTAGTGGACATTAGACTAGACTCATCGTCGTCGACACTGGTGTCAGTATCCGTGTCGACATCCGCGTCTGCCATCTGAGGTAGCGGGCGTTTTAGCGCCCCCGATGGCCTTTGAGACGCCTGGACAGGCACGAGCTGAGAAGCCGGCTGTCCCGCATTTGGCATGTCGTCAAATTTTTTGTGTAAGGAGTCGACAAGTGCACGCAATTCCTTCCATAAGTCCATCCACTCAGGTGTCTGCCCCGCAGGGGGTGACATCCCTTCTATAGGCATCTGCTCCGCCTCCACATCATTATCCTCATCAAACATGTCGACACAGCCGTACCGACACACCGCACACACACAGGGAATGCTCTAACAGAGGACAGGACCCACAAAAGCTCTTTGGGGAGACAGAGTGAGAGTATGCCAGCACACACCAGAGCGCTATATAATGCAGGGACTAACTGAATTATGTCCCCTATAGCTGCTGTTATATATACTGCGCCTAAATTTAGTGCCCCCCCCTCTCTTTTTTACCCTTTTCTGTAGTGTAGACTGCAGGGGAGAGCCAGGGAGCTTCCTTCCAGCGGAGCTGTGAGGGAGAAATGGCGCCAGTGTGCTGAAGGAGATAGCTCCGCCCCTTTTTCGCTGACTTTTCTCCCGCTTTTTTATGGATTCTGGCAGGGGTAATTATCACATATATAGCCTCTGGGGCTATATATTGTGGTATTTTTGCCAGCCAAGGTGTTTTTATTGCTGCTCAGGGCGCCCCCCACCCCCCTAGCGCCCTGCACCCTCAGTGACCGGAGTGTGAAGTGTGTATGAGGAGCAATGGCGCACAGCTGCAGTGCTGTGCGCTACCTTGGTGAAGACTGATGTCTTCTGCCGCCGATTTTCCGGACCTCTTCTTGCTTCTGGCTCTGTAAGGGGGACGGCGGCGCGGCTCCAGTACCGAACACCAAGGCCAGTTCCATGCGGTCGATCCCTCTGGAGCTAATGGTGTCCAGTAGCCTAAGAAGCCCAAGCTAGCTGCAAGCAGGTAGGTTCGCTTCTTCTCCCCTTAGTCCCTCGCTGCAGTGAGCCTGTTGCCAGCAGGTCTCACTGTAAAAATAAGAATTTACTTACCGATAATTCTATTTCTCGTAGTCCGTAGTGGATGCTGGGAACTCCGTAAGGACCATGGGGAATAGCGGCTCCGCAGGAGACAGGGCACATCTAAAGAAAGCTTTAGGATCACCTGGTGTGCACTGGCTCCTCCCCCTATGACCCTCCTCCAAGCCTCAGTTAGGATACTGTGCCCGGACGAGCGTACACAATAAGGAAGGATTTTGAATCCCGGGTAAGACTCATACCAGCCACACCAATCACACTGTACAACTTGTGATCTGAACCCAGTTAACAGCATGATAATAGAGAAGCCTCTCGAAAAGATGGCTCACTACAACAATAACCCAAATTTTTTGGTAACAATAATTATGTACCAGTATTGCAGACAATCCGCACTTGGGATGGGCGCCCAGCATCCACTACGGACTACGAGAAATAGAATTATCGGTAAGTAAATTCTTATTTTCTCTGACGTCCTAGTGGATGCTGGGAACTCCGTAAGGACCATGGGGATTATACCAAAGCTCCCAAACAAGCGGGAGAGTGCGGATGACTCTGCAGCCCCCAATGAGAGAACTCCCGGTCCTCCCCAGCCAGGGTATCAAATTTGTAGAATTTTACAAACGTATTTGCTCCTGACCAAGTAACTGCTCGGCAAAGTTGTAAAGCCGAGACCCCTCGGGTAGCTGCCCAAGATGAGCCCACCTTCCTTGTGGAGTGGGCATTTACAGATTTTTGGCTGTGGCAGGCCTGCCACAGAATGTGCAAGCTGAATTGTACTACAAATCCAACGAGCAATAGTCTGCTTAAAAGCAGGAGCACCCAGCTAGTTGGGTGCATAGAGGATAAACAGCGAGTCAGATTTCCTGACTCCAGCCGTCCTGGAAACATATATTTTCCGGGTCCTGACAACGTCTAGCAACTTGGAGTCCTCCAAGTCCCTAGTAGCCGCAGGCACCACAATAGGTTTGGTTCAGGTGAACGCTGAAACCACCTTAGGGAGAAACTGAGGACGAGTCCTCAATTCCGCCCTGTCCGAATGGAAAATCAGATAAGGGCTTTTACAGGATAAAGCCACCAATTCTGACACGCGCCTGGCCCAGGCCAGAGCCAACAGCATGACCACTTTTTCTGTGAGATATTTTAACTCCACAGATTTAAGTGTGTCAAACCAATGTGACTTTTGGAACCCAAAAACCACCTGGAGATCCCAAAAGTGCCACTAAAGGCACAAAAAAAGGCTGTATATGCAGTACCCCTTTAACAAATGTCTGAACTTCAGGGACTGAAGCTAGTTCTTTTTTGGAAGAAAATTGACAGAGCCGAAATTTGAACCTTAATGGACCCCAATTTCAGGCCCATAGATACTCCTGTTTGCAGGAAATGTAGGAATCGACCCAGTTGAATTTCCTCCGTCGAGCCTTACTGGCCTCGCACCACGCAACATATTTTCGCCAAATGCGGTGATAATGTTTTGCGGTTACATCCTTCCTGGCTTTGATCAGGATAGGGATGACTTCATCCGGAATGCCTTTTTCCTTCAGGATCCGGCGTTCAACCGCCATGCCGTCAACGCAGCCGCGGTAAGTCTTGGAACAGACAAGGTCCTTGCTGGAGCAGGTCCCTTCTTAGAGGTAGAGGCTACGGATCCTCCGTGAGCATCTCTTGAAGTTCCGGTTACCAATTCCTTCTTGGCCAATCCGGAGCCACTAATATAGTGCTTACTCCTCTCCATCTTATCAATCTCAGTACCTTGGGTATGAGAGGCAGAGGAGGGAACCCATACACTGATTGGTACACCCACGGTGTTACCAGAGCATCTACAGCTATTGCCTGAGGGTCCCTTGACGTGGCGCAATACCTGTCGAGTTTTTCCCAACGGTTTATAATCATGTGGAAGACTTCTGGGTGAAGTCCTTACTCTCCCGGGTGGAGGTCGTGCTGAGGAAAACTGCTTCCCAGTTGTCCACTCCCGGAATGAAAACTGCTGACAGTGCTATCACATGGTTTTTCGCCCCGCGAAGAATCCTTGCAGCTTCTGCCATTGCCCTCCTGCTTCTTGTGGCACCCTGTCTGTTTACGTGGGTGACTGCCGTAATGTTGTCCGACTGGATCAACACCGGCTGACCTTGAAGCAGAGGTCTTGCTAAGCTTAGAGCATTGTAAATGGCCCTTAGCTTCAGGACATTTATGTGAAGTGATGTCTCCAGGCTTGACCATAAGCCCTGGATATTCCTTCCCTGTGTGACTGCTCCCCAGCCTCGCAGGCTGGCATCCGTGGCCACCAGGACCCAGTCCCGCATGCCGAATCTGCGGCCCTCTAGAAGATGAGCACTCTGCAACCACCACAGGAGGGATACCCTTGTCCCTGGTGACAGGGTTATCCGCTGAAGCATCTGAAGATGCGACCCGGACCATTTGTCCAGTAGGTTCCACTGGAAAGTCTTGCGTGGAATCTGCCGAATGGGATTGCTTCGTAGGAAGCCACCATTTTTACCCAGAACCCTTGTGCATTGATGCACTGAGACTTGGTTCGGTTTTAGGAGGTTCCTGACTAGCTCGGATAACTCCCTGGCTTTCTCCTCCGGGAGAAACACCTTCTTTCTGGACTGTGTCCAGGATCATCCCTAGGAACAGAAGACAAGTCGTCGGAACCAGCTGCGATTTTGGAATATTGAGAATCCAATTGTGCTGCCTCAACACTACCTGAGGTAGTGCTACACCGATCTCCAACTGTTCCCTGGATCTCACCCTTATCAGGGAATCGTCCAAGTAAAGGATAACTAAAATTCCCTTCCTTCGAAGGAATATCATCATTACGGTCATTACTTCAGTAAAGACCCGGGGTACCGTGGACCATCCCTACGGCAGCGTCTGAACTGATAGTGACAATTCTGTACCATAACCTGAGATACCCTTGGTGAGAAGGGTAAATTTTGACATGAAGGTAAGCATCCTTGATGTCCCGAGACATCATGTAGTCCCCTTCTTCCAGGTTTGCAATCACTGCTCTGAGTGACTCAATTTTGAATTTGAACCTCTGTATGTAAGTGTTCAAAGATTTTAGATTTTAGATTTTAAAATCGGTCTCACCGAGCCGTCTGGCTTCGGTACCACAATAGTGTGGAATAATACCCCGTTCCCTGTTGCAGGAGGGGTACCTTAATTATCACCTGCTGGGAATACAGCTTGTGAATGGCTTCCAAAACTGCCTCCCTGTCAGCGGGAGACGTCGGTAAAACAGACTTTTGGAAACGGCGAGGGGAATACGTCTCGAATTCCAATTTGTACCCCTGAAATATTACCTGAAGGATCCAGGGGTCTCCTTGCGAGTGAGCCCACTGCGCACTGAAATTCATTGAGAACGGGCCCCCACCGTGCCTGAACTTGTAAAGCCCTAGCGTCATACTGAGAGCTTGGCAGAGGCGGAAAAGGGTTTCTGTTCCTGGGAACTGGCTGATCTCTGCAGCCATTTTCCTCTCCCTCTGTCACGAGCAGAAAAGAGGAACCCTTTTGTCCGCTTGCCAACCAGGACTGCGCCTGATAATACGGCGTCTTATTTTGAGAGGCGACCTGGGGTACATTCCCTTTTTTTTTTTTTTTTAAGGCAATACTTCCAAATGCCGTTTGGAATCCGCATCACCTGACCACTTTACTGGTATAATTGGACAACGCACTTATACTTGATGCCAGTCGGCAAATATTCCGCTGTGCATCATGCATATATAGAAATGCATCTTTTAATTGCTCTATAGGCAATAATATACTGTCCTTATCTAGGATATCAAATTTCCAGTCAGGGAATCCGACCACGCCAACCCAGCACTGCACATCCAGGCTGAGGCGATTGCTGGTCGCAGTATAACACCAGTATGTGTGTAAATACATTTTAGGACACCCTCCTGCTTTCTATCAGCAGGATCCCTAAGGGCGGCCATCTCCAGAGAGGGTAGAGCCCTTGTTCTTACAAGCGTGTGAGCGCCTTATCCCCCCTAGGGGGTGTTTCCCAACGCACCCTAACCTCTGGCGGGAAAAGGTATACTGCCAATAACTTTTTAGAAATTATCAATTGTTATCGGGGGGAAACCCACGCATCATCACACACCTCATTTTATTTCTCAGATTCAGGAAAACTACAGGAAGTTTTTCCTCACCAAACATAATACCCCTTTTTTTGGTGGTATTTATATTATCAGAAGAGTGTAAACTTTTTCCATTGCCTCAATCATGCAATGTGTGGCCCTATTGGAAATCACGGTTGTCTCTTCACCGTCGACACAGGAGTCAGTATCCGTGTCGGCGTCTGTATCTGAGGTAACGGGCGCTTTAGAGCCCCTGTATGAGACGTCTGGACATGCACAAGCTGAGTAGCCGGCTGTCTCATGTCAACCACTGTCTTTTATACAAAGCTGACACTGTCACGCAATTTCAACAGTACATCCACTCAGGTGTCGACCCGCAAGGGGGTGACAACACTATTACAGACACTCTACTCCGTCTCCTCATCATTTTTCTCCTCATACATGTCGACACAAACGTACCGACACACAGCACACACACAGGGAATGCTCTGATAGAGGACAGGACCCCACTAGCCCTTTGGGGAGACAGAGGGAGAGTTTGCCAGCACACACCAGAGCGCTATATATATACAGGGATAACCTTATATAAGTGTTTTTCCCTTTATAGCTGCTGTATTGTTTATACTGCGCCTAATTTGTGCCCCCCTCTCTTTTTTAACCCCTTTCTGTAGTGTAGTGACTGCAGGGGAGAGCCAGGGAGCTTCCCTCCAACTGAGCTGTGAGGGAAAATGGCGCCAGTGTGCTGAGGAGATAGGCTCCGCCCCTTTCTCGGCGTCCTTATCATCCGTTTTCTTGTATGTTTTGGCAGGGATTAAATGCATCCATATAGCCCAGGAGTTATATGTGATGCATTTATTTTAGCCATAAAAGGTTTTCTATCGATTTATTGCGTCTCAGGGCGCTGCCCCCCCAGCGCCCTGCACCCTCAGTGACCGGAGTGTGAAGTGTGCTGAGAGCAATGGTGCACAGCTGCGGTGCTGTGCGCCTACCTTTATCTGAAGACAGGAAAGTCTTCTGCCGCCGATTTTTCCGGACCTCTTCGCTCTTCTGGCTCTGTAAGGGGGCCGGCGGCGCGGCTCCGGTGACCCATCCAGGCTGAACCAGTGATCGTCCCTCTGGAGCTAATGTCCAGTAGCCTAAGAAGCCCAATCCACTCTGCACGCAGGTGAGTTCGCTTCTTCTCCCCTTAGTCCCTCGATGCAGTGAGCCTGTTGCCAGCAGGTCTCACTGAAAATAATAAACCTAAACTAAAACTTTCACAAAGAGCTCAGGAGAGCCCCTAGTGTGCACCCTTCTCGTCGGGCACAGAAAATCTAACTGAGGCTTGGAGGAGGGTCATAGGGGGAGGAGCCAGTGCACACCAGGTGATCCTAAAGCTTTCTTTACATGTGCCCTGTCTCCTGCGGAGCCGCTATTCCCCATGGTCCTTACGGAGTTCCCAGCATCCACTAGGACGTCAGAGAAATAAAAAACCTAATTATATACTTTCTTTTTAGAAGCTCAGGAGAGCCCCTAGTGTGCATCCAACCTCGGCCGGGCACAAAATCTAACTGAGGCTTGGAGGAGGGTCATAGTGGGAGGAGCCAGTGCACACCAGGTGACCTAAAAGCTTTCTTTAGTTGTGCCCAGTCTCCTGCGGAGCCGCTATTCCCCATGGTCCTTTCGGAGTTCCCAGCATCCACTAGGACGTCAGAGAAATGATAGATCCAGGGGATCTAGATCAGCGGTGGCCAACTCGCGGCTCGGTTGGCTCCTGGCCGCTGCTGCCCGACACACACACCTCTCTCCCCCCTCCCCTCCCTCCAAGTGCTGCTCACTGCGCTGCTGTGAGGGGAGGAGAGCGCAGTGTGCGCCTTTCCTGCCCCTCAGTGTCTATCTCCATTCAGCACCGGGCCGTGAGACAATCAGAGCTCGCGGACTGGCAGCTAAGGCTCCTGATTGGCTGCCGGACCGCAAGCTTTGATTGGTTCACAGACCGGTGCCTAATTGAAGATAGACACCCGCGCTGCCGCCGGAGACCGAGGGACAGGAGAGGCGCACCCTGCGCTCTCCTCCCCTCACAGCAGCAACACGCCACGGTTAGCAGCACACTGGCACTGTGGGGCATATCTGGCGCTGGGGGCATATCTGGCACTGTGGGGGACATGTGTATCTGGCAATGGGGGCATATCTGGCACTGTGGGGACATGTGTATCTGGCACTGGGGGAATATCTGGCACTGTGGGGACATGTGTATCTGGCACTGGGGCATATCTGGCACTGTGGGGATATGTATATCTGGCACTGGGGGCATATCTGGCACTGTGGAGCATATCTAGCACTGTGGGGCATATCTGTGTCTGGCACTGGGGGCATATCTGGCACTGGGGGCATATATGTATCTGGCACTGGGGGCATATCTGGCAATGGGGGCATATATGTAACTGGCACTGGAGGCATATATGGCACTGTGGGGACATGTGTATCTGGCACTGGGGGCATATCTGGCACTGTGGGGACATGTGTATCTGGCACTGGGGGCATATCTGGCACTGCATGGACATGTGTATCTGGCACTGGGGGCATATCTGGCACTGTGGGGACATGTGTATCTGACACTGGGGGCATACCTGGCACTGGGTGCATACCTGTATCTGGCACTGGGGGAATATCTGGCACTGGGGGTATATCTGGCACTGTGGGGACATGTGTATCCGGCACTGGGGCATATCTGTATCTGGCACTGGGGGCATTTATGTATCTGGCACTGTGGGGGCATGTGTATCTGGCACTGTGGGGCATATATGTATCTGGCACTGTGGGGCATATATGTATCTGGCACTGTGGGGCATATATGTATCTGGCACTTTGGGGACATGTGTATCTGGCACTGTGGGGCATATATGTATCTGGCATTGTGGGTCATGTGTATCTGGCACTGTGAGGGCATGTGTATCTGGCACTGTGAGGGCATGTGTATCTGGCACTGGGGGGCATATATGTATCTGGCACTGTGGAGACATATGTATCTGGCACTGTGGGGCATATATGTATCTGGCACTGTGGGGCATATATGTATCTGGCATTGTGGGGCATATATGTATCTGGCATTGTGGGGCATATATGTATCTGGCACTGTGGGGACATATATGTATCTGGCACTGTAGGGACATATATGTATCTGGCACTGTGGAGACATATGTGTATCTGGCACTGTGGGGCATATATGTATTTGGCACTGTGGGGCATATATGTATCTGGCATTGTGAGGCATGTGTATCTGGCACTGGGGGCATGTGTATCTATCACTGGGGGCATATATGTATCTGGCACTGGGGGCATATAAGTATCTGGCACTGGGGGCATATAAGTATCTGGCACTGTGGGACATATATGTATCTGGCACTGTGGAAGCACCAATTTTTTGGTGTTTTTTTATATGTATGTGGCACTGTACTGGGGCATTATATGTATGTGGCACTGTGCAACATGACTAAAAATGGGGTTATGACACAAGATCATACTCCTACAAACGTCATACCGAAAGGTGTGTGCACAAAAATGGGGTGTGGCTTTGTGACAACTTGGCCACACCCCCATTTTTGCACGCGCACGATAGTGGCTCTTGCTTTTGACTACAGATCTTTTCTGGCTCTTTGCCTGTGACTGGTTGGCCACCCCTGAACTAGATTAACAAGTGGGGGAAAAGATAAAATGTTAGGATTCTGCATTGCTGTATACAGTCACTGACTTTTCATGTGTGTGCTTTCAATTACTCTGAACTGCATTACAGGTGTGGTTGCCTGGTAGTGCTGCTTGGATCGGTCTGGTATTTTAAGATTTTTCCTGACACTCCACCTCTACCTGTGTTGTGTTCTTTGTAGTGTTTCCAGCTACAGCTCCTGCAATCCCTGGTTCACATGCTGTATGTTCTTGGTTTGGTTTCCTTCTACAACTGCTGGCTTCAGAATACTACAAATCCTTGTTCTGATCCCCGACAGGGCCTAGCTTTCAATCTCTACCACATAACTCAAATACCTCATGCTCTCAAACCAGTCCCCACAGAACACTAATACCTTACACCTTTTCTCACTAATTAATTTACCGACCAGGAAGACCTGCACAGATACATTGACACCCTCCCTTTAGCCCAGTCCACCCCTAGGCTGGCACAACTGTCCTCCTTATGCCACTGGCTGTAACAGCATTAGGTGGTAATACAATATTTTAATCAAATAGAAACGTATAAATTACAATGATATCGCAGGTATATCTGAACAAAAAATAACAAGCTGTGGGCAACTTGTGGACCTCTGAAAATGACCTGAAATCTGAGAATAACACTGTCCAGAAGTAAAGAAAAAAATCCTTGCTAGATACTATAAATTTATATAAACATTTACACACTTCTAAATACTAATAAAAGTAGGTGCTCCCTCAAGTCTGTTCCTCAATGGTCCAGTAAAGATATGTTTTGGAAAGAGGCACTCAAACATCAGAAATATATGAAAAAAGTCTTATAAATTTATTTTCACCCAAAGATGGGCATTTCAAGTAGGATCACAAAAGTGATAGTGGCTCAGCATAAAATCTTGAACATAATTCACAATGTACACAGCACTACAGAGTGCTTTTTGATGAAAAAATAAGAATTTACTTACCGATAATTCTATTTCTCGTAGTCCGTAGTGGATGCTGGGGACTTCGTCAGGACCATGGGGAATAGCGGCTCCGCAGGAGACAGGGCACAAAAGTAAAAGCTTTAGGATCAGGTGGTGTGCACTGGCTCCTCCCCCTATGACCCTCCTCCAAGCCTCAGTTAGGATACTGTGCCCGGACGAGCGTACACAATAAGGAAGGATTTTGAATCCCGGGTAAGACTCATACCAGCCACACCAATCACACTGTACAACCTGTGATCTGAACCCAGTTAACAGCATGATAACAGCGGAGCCTCTGAAAAGATGGCTCACAACAATAATAACCCGATTTTTGTAACAATAACTATGTACAAGTATTGCAGACAATCCACACTTGGGATGGGCGCCCAGCATCCACTACGGACTACGAGAAATAGAATTATCGGTAAGTAAATTCTTATTTTCTCTGACGTCCTAAGTGGATGCTGGGGACTCCGTCAGGACCATGGGGATTATACCAAAGCTCCCAAACGGGCGGGAGAGTGCGGATGACTCTGCAGCACCGAATGAGAGAACTCCAGGTCCTCCTCAGCCAGGGTATCAAATTTGTAGAATTTTTCAAACGTGTTTGCCCCTGACCAAGTAGCAGCTCGGCAAAGTTGTAAAGCCGAGACTCCTCGGGCAGCCGCCCAAGATGAGCCCACCTTCCTTGTGGAATGGGCATTTACATATCTTGGCTGTGGCAGGCCTGCCACAGAATGTGCAAGCTGAATTGTACTACACATCCAACTAGCAATCGTCTGCTTAGAAACAAGAGCACCCAGTTTGTTGGGTGCATACAGGATAACAGCAAGTCAGTTTTCCTGACTCCAGCCGTCCTGGAAACCTATATTTTCAGGGCCCTGACAACATCTAGCAACTTGGAGTCCTCCAAGTCCCTAGTAGCCGCAGGTACCACAATAAGCTGGTTCAGGTGAAACGCTGACACCACCTTAGGGAGAAACTGGGGACGAGTCCGCAGCTCTGCCCTGTCCGAATGGACAATCAGATATGGGCTTTTGTGAGACAAAGCCGCCAATTCTGACACTCGCCTGGCCGAGGCCAGGGCCAACAGCATGGTCACTTTCCATGTGAGATATTTCAAATCCACAGATTTGAGCGGTTTAAACCAATGTGATTTGAGGAATCCCAGAACTACGTTGAGATCCCACAGTGCCACTGGAGGCACAAAAGGGGGTTGTATATGCAGTACTCCCTTGACAAACTTCTGGACTTCAGGAACTGAAGCCAATTCTTTCTGGAAGAAAATCGACAGGGCCGAAATTTGAACCTTAATGGACCCCAATTTGAGGCCCATAGACACTCCTGTTTGTAGGAAATGCAGGAATCGACCGAGTTGAAATTCCTCCGTGGGGGCCTTCCTGGCCTCACACCATGCAACATATTTTCGCCAAATGCGGTGATAATGTTGTGCGGTCACCTCCTTCCTGGCTCTGACCAGGGTAGGGATGACCTCTTCCGGAATGCCTTTTTCCCTTAGGATCCGGCGTTCAACCGCCATGCCGTCAAA